>NC_135538.1:12335597-13675836 GCF_045843805.1 Urocitellus parryii
CAGGATATGGCTTCCCCCCTGCTGCTTTTAGGAGTGCAGCTCCATCAATTCATTTCCTATTCTGACTTCTAGAACTGTAAGATAACAGGTCCATGGTGTTTTGAGCCACCAAGTCTGTGGTAATTTGTTTCAAGAGCAATAGGAAATGAATACATACCTACTTACATTGTTTATTTCTTCCATCTTTCCTTCGTTTTTTCAAAATATTCATGGGGTGCCTGCACTATAAGCATCATGGGATTCTTCGGTAGACAAGACAGTGACCCTGGCTTTTGGCACTTTGCAGTGTACGTGGAATTAGGATCATAGAAGTGCTTCAGTTTTCGACACAGTCCATTGCTGGGCCTGTAGAAGTCAAAGGTAATCGGACTAAATCTTTACTTTTAGTTGAATCTTTGGTCTACAACACTTCTGACTTCATACCAAACTGACACTTATTGCTAGTAACACCTTGAAAATTCAACAAATAATTGACAGGGGAACGCTCACTGCAGATCTATGTTTAAAAATATTTCCAGCATCTACTTGGTTTTCTACCACTTTGGTCTCCCAGTGCGTGCCAGGCTCCTGTTGCCTTGCCTCCTCCCTGACCTGTCCTCACAGGTTCCTGGAGTGCCTCCTGGCAGCACTTCATGGTCTGGAAGCTGCAGGGAAGTCCACTTGTGGGGACGGTCAGTGCTCGGACTCACTTGATCATTGCCTGGGAGACGCTCAGGACTAGAAGTTGCTGGGGAGACAATGGTTAGCTGCACACTCACATGGGGTGTTTTGGAGAAGCCTTTATGGGTGAGTGTTGAGAGCCCTGCTTGCCAGAGACCTACTGACTAACAAGGTTCAGCCTGACTGAGGGCTCAGGTGCCTTGCTTGGGCCCTGGTCACCCCTACAGGACCTTGGTTCAGTCTTGTTCCTAAGACCATGGGATGAAAAATAGCCCGGATGCTGCCTCCTCACCTGGGGGTGGTTTTCTCATTAATGTATAAGGCTTGATTCAGAGATAGTAGAAAGGAGGTTCTTAACAGTTTTGCAGACTCCCTGGGATTTATTAGCCAGTAGGCTGCTGTTAAGAGGCCATCTTGGCTAAAATTGCTCCAATTACAGTCTCATTTATTGGAAATGAGCATGGCTATTTTAAACACAGGAATCGGGAGGTACAGAGGTGTCTTGAGCTAACAAAGTAACTCATTAGATGAGATGAACATGGAGATCTTTGCTTAAGAGGGAGACCTGGAAGGTATTGGAATGAAGGTGTGGGTTCTTTTAATTAAATGAGTGCCTGAGGACAGAGCATACAGGGACAGAGAGGAAGAAAAACTAAACTTTGAATTCTAGTCTTTAATTCTGGAAAATATACTTAAGTTGTCCAACATGCTGTGGCCATTTGTGTCATTCATCATACCTGGAGATTTAAATAGAAATAGAAGGAAACAGAATGTCCGTGGCATTGGAGAGTCTTGCTTCTTTTAATAAGTTCTTTGCAAAGCAGAATGCTCTTCCTTCCTGGAGGCTGGTTTCCTCTACGCCGCTCGCCTCTGTCACTCAGCCTCACCCTCAGCCTTCCATTCATTTAGCTTCTCGGTACTTGCTTCTTCTGGTTGGCCTCGGTTTTCATTTGTACCACTGCTTCGCCTTCTTATCAGATGTAGTCCTTTCCTTCTTATTTTAAAATGTGTTTTGCAACACCCTGTACTACCTTGGAATTGGATTTAAATAGTATTTTCTGCCTATATAAACTTAAAAACAGTAGTAACAACAATATAATGCAATGTGGTAATTTGGCTGAGAACATGAGGCCAGGAGCCAACCTGGGTTTGAATCCAGGTTTCGTCATTTAGTAGCCTTGGAAACAGGAGCAAGTTACTTGTGACTTACTTTCCTCATCTCTGAAAGGGGAGTCATAGTAGTCCTTGCCTTAAGGAATAATTGTCAGGATGAAGTAAACTATATGCACATCTCTTAAAATGTGTCTGCCACACAGTAAATGCTCTATATGTATTGGTTTTTAATGCTGTAAATCAAATATAAAGGAAAACAAGAGAAAATTAGTTTATAATACAGTAATATATGTTCTAACATTTTAATGCTCCCTCACAGCCACACTGGAAAAACAAATAAAATAGTCATACTCCGATTTATAGTGAATAAATTTTGATTTTACCTGTAAATCAAACTAAATTTGATTTAGTTTCAACCAAAGCTGAACTAAATTCAACTAAATTTGAACAATTTTCAACTAAATATTATTCATATTTCTAGAAAAGTATTTGGTGTTTGAAACTATGTTTCCAATAAATGAAGATAGCAATTGGAGCCAGGATGGTCTCTAACATTTGTATTCTTATACACATGTCAACTGACAAGGACTGTGACAGATTCTAGGGCAGGTTGGTACAAAATTGATGTCAGCAGGACTGTAGTGACGATGTGATTTTCTGAAATGGTGAGCAATTTTTGTAAATTTCCAAACCAAGCAAACTTAGAAGACATATTTTAAAGTAATCACAGTGGCATTCGTGAAACAATGAAGAAAACCATGCAAAAATCACTTTGTCTCTGGACTCAGGCAGCAACACCTTAAACACTATTTGTATTACTTATGAATATCCATATGTGTGGATATGTGTATATAGGAATCATTCTTTACTATGAGGGACTGCTCTCATTTTGAAAGGCATGAAACTCACTTTGCTATTATCACCTCCTTCCGTACCTCCCACAAATTCCCAAAGCAATTCTCAGTCCCTGAGTAGACAAAGTCCCCCATGAATCTCTATAACACCCTGTGGGAAGCTATGTCAGTCCAGTAAGAGCCATGGAGTTGATCAATAGCTTGCTCATCTCCTGTGCCTTCATCCACCCCGAGGACTGTCATCCCCTGCCTCATCTCCACCAATCAACTTCTCACCTGGGCTTGAGGACTGGAGTATTTGGCACATCCTCTGTCCACCCTGAGGTATATCCAGCCTGATTCTTTCGTCCCATTGCTAACCTTCTGTGGTTCTTCTCCTCAGCGTCTCTCACGAGTCACCTCCTGTTCTCCAGGTCTTCTGGAGTCTATAGCCTCCTTCTTGACCCCGAGGTCCTAGCACACAATTCTATAAGTACATCAAAAAGTAAGTAAAGCCGGTAAGGAGTTTTAGACCTGATCAGTGAAAAAGTGAAAAGATATCTCCCACATACATTATGGAGAGTGTTAGATGTATTGTAGACAATCCATGTTTTTCCAGAAAAGCTGGAGTATTGACATGTTTGCATGTCTATCACTAACATTTTTGCTTCACAAATTTGCAGTACTGAAGCTCAGAGAGCTGTTGGAGTTATTTGCATACATGCCTTACCAACTTTCTCCCAAAGCAATGACACAGTGTGTGTTATGCACCTAAGGTGTGAACTTAAAACAGCTTTTGGGATGAGGTGGGTTCTGTATGAACTGAAGGGATTTTGCAAAATTGTGTTTATTAAAGTTCAATAGCAATACTTAAAGGCTACCTACCAGAGGGATTGGCAGTTCAAGAGAAGAAAATGCCTTAAAAAGAAAGGAATAAAACCATAATTATGGCACTTCAAGCATGAGAGAGGGAGTCAGGGATGTTTTATAGATGGGGTTACAGTGGTTCCAGGCAGCCTACAAATCATA
Source organism: Urocitellus parryii (assembly GCF_045843805.1). Lineage (NCBI taxonomy): Eukaryota > Metazoa > Chordata > Mammalia > Rodentia > Sciuridae > Urocitellus > Urocitellus parryii. The sequence goes on from NC_135538.1 coordinate 12,339,233, forward strand.
GCTTTTCTGAGAGATGGCTTCTGTTCTGGGATCTTGAAGTATAAAATTATAGCCTTTACAAGTGAAATGTGTATAAATATCAGTTAGCCAAATGGCCATTTACTGGGGTCCTACAAATCTCAAAAATGATCCATCCCTGATCTCAAAGAGCTGACAGTCCAGTTAGGGAGCTGAACTTATAAACAGCACAGCTACGTAATTTGTTGGGGCTAGTTCAAAAGGAAAGTATGGGTCCTTGCTTATAAATTCTTAAGGACTTTCAAAGGGTGACAGCAGAGCACTAAACTAAGCAGGGGGCCCTTCTTTAGAGAGACCTGGAAAACGCATGCCCCATGCCCTGCTGAGACATAACTTTAATAACATAAGACGATGCAGAGAAAACTGTGCACGGGAGCAGGGATGGCTAAGGCTGCAGAATAGGGCTGCACCTGGGGAACTGGTGACTCGGGGCCCAGGGGCCTCCAGGCAGGGAGAGCTGGGGAGGGAGCAGAGATCTCTTCTGCAACCCTTTCCACTCAGCCCGGTCACAGAAGAGCTCATGCTCTCCTGCTGTCCTGTGACAGTTTCAGACATTGTCTATTCAGCTCAGTTAACAAGAGGTGAGGGTTTGGCTTGCTTGGGAACTCATTATCTCCATTCTAATTAAATCTCGTTATAGTGACTTGCCATGTTTAGTGTTTCTGTCAGTTATTGGTTAACTTTTGAAATGATCTGCTCACACTTTTGTTTCTTATTTGTGTAGCATTTCCTGCCTCCCCACATTAGAAATGAGCACCTCGATTCTCTCTTGCTTCCTTCCACCCTGCCACCCCCTTCCCAGCCCCGAAGTGCTCTTCAATGGAACTTCTGTGTTAGTGGAGTCGTTCCACATCTGGGCTGTTCAATATGGTAGCCACTGGACACAAGTGGCCACCGGACACTTGAGGTGTGGCAGGTGTGAGTGAGGAACTGAAACTTTGGTTTCATTTAATTTTAACAAATTAAAATTTAATTTTTAGGCATCGGTAGCTATATATTATACAGCCCAGCAGGCTTCCATTCTTATGTGGCCAGAGCTATTTACAATCTTTTCTCATTTCTCATGTTATCTCCATACCTTGATCCTCCAAGTTGAAAATCAGTTGAGAATATTCTACTATTATGTTGATCACATTATAATTTACTTCAGCCAAACAGTGTAGAGCAGTTGCTTTTTCTTCTATTTTTCTGCTTTTATTTTTATATTTGGGTGTATATTTTCTAGTTGTTTTCCTGTTTTTCTTGCTCTGACTTTACTTCCCCTCTAGATTGCTCTATAAGTCTAGGGAAGTGACACAGTCCGTGACCCATTAATTCCCCCAATACTATGCTTCTAGAACCACCTTCTCTCCTCCTGTGCTCTGGTCTGCTGGTTGGCTGTCTAGGTCAGCTGGATGACCCTCACCCAAGGACTTCCCCTCACAACACTCCTGGGTTGAGTCTTCACTTCCTGGAGTCCACCTCTTCCATCTTTGGGTTCACTCCCTTGTTTTGCGAGGTTCCCTCATCAAGTGACTTCCTAAGAAAGGATCGAGAGGAGGTCATCTTTCTGAGTCAGCTCTCGTGTGTCTAAGAATAGTCCTGTTCTACTTCATACATAATGGACGTTCCTGTTCATGGATCTGTAACTGCTGCCCCGGGGTCAGATTTGCCTCATTGTCTGTCTTTGTACAACTGGTAAATCATGCCAGACTTTAACATTTTTAAATGATTGGAAAAAAAAAAAAAAAAGGAAAGAAAAGGAACATTTTGTGGCACAGGAAAATAAGCAATAAAAAATTTAGTGACCATCAATACCATTTTATTGGAACGTAGCCTTGCTCATTCGTTAACGTCTTGTTGATGGCTGCTGTCACGCCGTCAAGGCACAGCTGAATAATTGAACAGAGACTGTCTGACCCAGGAAGCCTAAAATATTTCCTATCTGGTCTGTTCCAGAAAACGTTTGCCAGCTCCTGGTTCAGTTGTTTGCAGTGAAAACCCCCCACGCCCCCCAGGTCCTCACTGAGACGCAGAGTGTCTAACCAGAGCCATGGATGGCCTGGCTTTCCTTTGCCTTTCTGACTCCTTCCGTTCACAGCCACGTGCCCCTCTTTGCTGTTCCTCTAGCACCAGGAGGCTCTGGGGGCAGCAGGACCCCTGTATTTGCTGTCCCTTCTGCCAGTCATGCTCTTTCTTGGCTCTCCACACAGGTCATCCCTCACCTCCCCAGGTGTCTTCTCAGATGACACCTGTGTGAATTCTTCTCTGGCCATCCATTCAATTTTGGCCTCTCCTTAGACTCATTTCCTACTCTGCTTTGTTCTCCCTCTTGGTGTTTTTCCTCCCCAGCACTTATTTCTACTTAACCCCTTATATTTACCTTCTCATTCTGCACAGAGAGGACTCCATCCCAAACTGAGCATGACAGAAGAACTTCCTGGAGGACAGGATTTTTACTCCCAGGACCACAGAGATGTTCAGAAATATTGGCTGAATGAATGAATGCAGTATTACAGGGTGAAACTTAGACCCTTCTGGCCTTTGTAGGTTTTGTTCTCCTGCCTTCTAACTCACGCTATTGATGAGAAATCTGGTACCCTCAAGTCTTTGTTTCTGTGGCAGTGACTCATTTTCTCTATTTGGGAACTTTTAAGGAGTTCTCTTTGGAACATCTTAAAAGAGTGTTTGGAAATTTTACAATGACTTGCAATTCTTCATCTTGGCACTCAGTGAGACTTTTAGTCCAAATACACATGGACTTCAATCTAGAGAAGTCCTTTAAGTTATTACTTTGATGATGTCATTGAACATTTCCTGAGAAATTCACTTAAATTTGTCCTCCAACCCCCTCATTAAAAATCTTTATTTAGCCACCCTGCTCGTGGTATCCAAAGGTTCTTTCTTGTTCTCAGATTATTTATCATTCTTACCATCCTGCTCCTTGTAATGAATACGGTATCTTTATGAATCTCTCTCAGGGTACCCATTAGAAGACCCTGTTCCCCCTTTCCTGAAACGTTTCTTGGTACCCCAATGGGGAGATGATGTCATGCCCGGCACGTGCTGAGTGAAGCTCTCAGGCCATAGGTGGGTGTCTATCTCAAGCTCCTGAGTCCACAGTCCACATTTGCTGCCTGTATTCTCTGCAGGATTTCAGTGACTCTGGAGATGGATCTTCCGGTTCTGTGTCCTGCAGTGGGGTGAGTGGCTGTATCCACAGGGTTATGAGTGACAGAGATACTTGATGCAGGCATAGGAGGGCGCTAGGTTCCCATGGACTTTTAATTCATCCTTCTGTTTCCAATTCCATCACTTATTGAGGATGTTTAAAGCTTCTCCTGCTTTGGAGTCCTGATCCTGCAGCGAGGATGCACCACAGATGGGCTATTTCCTCTACCAGAAGGCCCTCTTTGCTTGTGGAATTCTGGGGTCCCCTGCCTACCTTCGTAGGTCATCCCTCCTCCCTCCACGTTTGATCTTCCAGAAATCTGTTGAAAGTTCTAAAGCTTGGATGTTCTTCCTCTGGTTGTTTTTGTTATTGTGGATCTATGTCTCCCCCCCCCCCCTTTAATTTAAGTAGAGTTTTTTGGGAAGGAAGGGAACAGAAAGAGCCTGTAGTCATCTTGAAATGCATGTCCAGCCTCTTTTTGTTTTTTGGTGGTGCTGAGGATTGAACCCAGGGCCTTGTGCATGTGAGCAAGTACCCTGCCAACTGAGCTATGCCCAGCCTCTTGATGATTATCCCATTTCTATAAATCAGGGGTTTTACACCAAAGAATTTATGTGGCTCCAATACTGGCTCCATAATAGTAAAATTCCTATGTCTTTGGTGACATCTAAAAGCCTGGTGTGAAAACAGGCCCTGTTTTTGAGGTCACTAAATGTGTTCAATGTCACCTAGTACTTTTGATGGTATGTAAAGCAGGGAAGTCAAGTCAAGCATAGAAGAGCAGTACTTTCTAGATATATAGAAATGTATACAAATAGGAAGCTGCTGAGAGAAATTTCATCTTGTTCCTGATCAAAATGCACAGCATCTTCTTGTATTCTTTTACTTCTCCACAGATTTAATGTTCTTTCTCTCTTTGTCTCAGTCTATTCTAGTTGCTTTAACAAAATGCCATAACTGGGTACCTTGTAAACAACATTTATTTCTTAGAGTTCTGGAGCCTGGGAAGTCCAAGATCAAGGCAGCGGCAGGTTCTCTGTCTGGTGAGGACTTGCCTCATGATTCAGAGATGCATCTTCTCACACTGAACTCATGTGATGGAAGGGGCAAGGCTCTCTAGGGCTTCCTTATAAGAACACTAACCCCATTCATGCAGGATCTAATCATGCACACCCCATACCAACGCAGTGGGGATTAGATCTCAACATATGACATAAGCATTCTGTCTCTAGTAGTCCTCTTATAAAATAAATATACAGAAAATGAGAGAAGGTCTGAGACCAGAGACTGAAGTAGTTTTTCAAACTATTATCTATTACCCAAGGTAAATAGCTTTTGCCAAATAGTAATTTTGCTACACATTTTCTTTCTCTGTTTCATTAACAACATTATTTATTTTTAACAGTTTGCATTGATATTTGAGTTATGAGATATGGGGTACATGGGGATGTAGGCCATGTTTAATCTGTACATTTAAAATTTTTTAAAAAGCATACACGTGAAACATGCTGTACAGAAAATTTCTACTTTGCTTTTGAAAGTGTTGCTTATAAATTTTGCTATCAGGTGACACTAGTTTCTCTCTGGAATGCCTGCTATTAAAAGCACATCTTGAATGGGAATTCAATTGAAATTCAACTGCATTGTTTATTTTTCTACCCATACTGACTCTGTTTTCCTTGCTTTCATTGTCTGTAGGCCCGGAAGCAGATCTTCTGTTTGTTCGGTCTAAGCAATTCACACTTAAAAGAGAAGATGGAAGAAGGGATCAGGTTTGCATGAGGTAGGGCTGTGGAACTACAGGCAGGGAAGACCTGCCTGGTCACCAGGAGGAAGGAGTACATTCAGTGAGTGTCCAGAGGAGGAAGGCCATGTGGTGGGGAATCCTGATCCTAATGGGATCAATGCCTAGGGTGAACTCTGTACACCCCACGTAAAAAGTTGAATGCTGTGCTTATTCTGGGGCCTTCTCATGTTTCTATCTCGAATCTGGTTATCTTCCAGATTCCAGGCTGTTTTATAGTTTCATTTTGATTTTTGCTCGTATGCTAATTTGTTTCTTGGTGATAGTATGAGGAGAGCCATTACATGATCTGAAAACCTAGGTTTTCCTTGTGGTCTCGGTAATGACTGGGGTGGGCTGTAATCTAATATCATTCCTGAATGAAAGTCTCATATGTTCTTTCAGTAGTATATTTATGAGTTTACCTCTGGATTAGTCTTCTTATTTGTTAATATTTGGCTTGATGCCAATATTAGATCATGAAGGCAGATGCAATTTGGGTTGGGATAAATAAGCAGCCTTCCAAGATAGATTCCTTTAGTTGATTGATACCTCCCAGAATTTATACTTTGAAATCCCCTATCCCCATAGAGTGTACACTGGACCAAGTGACTCATTTCTAACAAATAGAAATCACCAGGAGTGACAGGATATCACCTCTGAGATGAGGTACAGAAGTGACTTATGTCTGTTCTTGTTCTCACTTGCTCACTGATGAATCCAGCTGCTATACTGTGGGCCACCTAAGGAGAGACCCACCTGATAAGGAACTTCAGGTTGTACTGAATTGAGGCCCTAGGGAACAGTAGCCCATGGGAAACTAAACCTGCCAACACACGCAGGCTTGTGCTTAGAGGGATCCCTTCCTTCCCCATTGAGCCTGGAGGTGGCTGCAGACCCAGCTGACCCCTTGCCTGCAGCCTGTGCAGGATCTTTAGCTGGTGAACCCAGCTAAACTGGGCCCAGAGTCCTGATCCACAGAAGCCATAAGATAACAGATGTTTGTTGGTTTGAGCCACTGAGTTTTAGGGCAACCTGTTAAGCAGTAAAACAAATGCTCTGGTTTGGTATGGTTCAAGTGTATCCCCCAAAGCTTCATGTGGTGGAGACTTGCCCAGTGGGAACATGTTGAGAAGAGTTGGATCTTTCAAGGTGGGGCCTGGTGGAAGGTAATTATATCATGAGGGCACCACCTCTGTGAAGGGCTTAATGCAGATCTCCTGGCCTTGGATTAGGTCCCATGAGAATGAGTTGTTCTCATTCTCAAGAGCAAGATGCATTGCCTTGGCTTACTCTGAAGCTTCCTGTCTGATCATGTACACTCCTGCCATTGTGGTGCCATCTTCCATGAGACCCTCACCAGAGCCAAGCAGATGCTGGCACCCTGTAGCTCCAGAACCGTGAGTTAAATAAACATCTTAGCTGGGCCTGGTGGTGCACGCCTGTAAACCCAGAGACTCAGAAGGCTGGGTGGGGTAGGTGGATTGCAAGTTTGAGGCAGCCTAGGCAACTTAGCAAAACCCTGTCTCAAAATGAAATAAATAGGGCTGGAGATGTAGCTTAGTGATAGAGTGTAATGCTAGATTTGTGGAATCCCAATAGACCTCCAGGAGCCAAATCCGATGTAACCACACAAGAGTCTTTATTGCAAGCTCGAGCCTGGACTTACAACCGTTTCCGATGCAGTGGTCCTGAGGAATGAGTCCTGACCCTTAGTTCAGTGAGGATTTATAGGTTTTTTTGGGATACTCTATGCATCACAACATCACACAGTGAATCATTTCATACTGCGAGAAAATCAAACAACTCTTAACATTGATTAACACATTCACTGGCGGGAACAAGTTGGGTAAGGGTGATTGGTTAGTTCAAGGGTAGAAACATTTGAACTGATTGGTTTAGGCCCAGTTGTAAGAGTGTTTATGCTAAACTGAAGGGTGGCCTAATCATGTTATCTATCATGAAACTACTGGGAGGGTCACCTGGCATTTCAGATATTTTCCCTGTCAAATGCTGATTGGAGGTTGCTAGAGGGTTGCTATGGGTCCTCACCTAGTGTAACTGAGTCAGGGACACCTGGCGCTGCAGATCCCTCCTGTTAAAAAACTCAGCAGGGTTTGTATGTGCCTAGGAGCACATACTTGTGGGTTTTTCCAAGGACAAGGGTCACGCCCCCTCCCTCTACACAGGCCTTGAGGTAGAAGCTGGTTTCAAAAATGGAGTCATATCAGTTTCTCAAAAGCACTTACTTTCCTTGTGTGTATGAGTTCCTGAGACCATCCCCAGTGCCATAGAATAAAATAAAATAAACATTTTGTCTTTTTAAATATCCAGTCTCAGATTTTTTTTAACAGCAACAGAAAAGAGACTAAGACAATAACTCATATAATTCTAATATAATAGTTGCCAAACTTGGAAGCCTGCATTGAATAAAACCATTTTTAAATGATTTATTTAATTTGCTTTGAGAAAAGAGTATAAATATAGTGAGAATGATTTTTTTTTCCTCCAAGAAGATCTAGAGAAACAAGCTGCTAATGTTGAAAAAGAAAGGGAGGAAGGTGGGAATTTGTGATGAGTTCAAATATGTCTAACTTTCTGCTGGTCATTCTCCTTTTCTAGTGTATAAAAGAAAGGTTTTACAGTTAAAGAATCTATTATGTGTGCTGCCAAAGAATGGTAGGTTAAGACTGATTCTTTTTTTTAGCTTAAGCTGATTTTTGCAAGCTTATCTGTGTCTTCTATTTAGAAGAACTTTATAAATGATTAAGAGAATTAAAGAGGAAGATGTGAAACAAAAAGAGAATCTGAAAGATATTGATGATGAAAATGTGGCATCTGAGCCCAACATACTGAGGATTGCTCTGTAAATGTTCTCACCTCCATGCCTATAAACTCATCTTCACCTCCAAATGAGGAAGGCAAAGGCATGCACTGTTTTGTACACGCACCTCGGCACCTCGGAATGAATACATTGGGTAGTCTTTCATGCTAGATGAAGTCAGACAGATGAGATAAGCCTGCTTTGATGTACCCTGTTCTGGATTCTGGATTCAAGGAGGGGTTTGATAAGAGTAAGTAGGAAGAACAATAGATTTGAGGAAGTAGAGATGAAACTTCCTCTTCTTTTGAAATAGCTTTATTTTCTTGTCAGCTTCTGATGTAGTGCTGTGTAGACTGAACCTCCCGAGTGACTGCTTCGAGTGGAATCCTCAACATTTGCCTCAGAGTATTATGAATTTTCTGAACTCAGAGATAAAGAGAAAGTTCTTGGATTTACTCTCTTTATATTGCATGTAAGTAAAGTCACCCTTTGGCTGATATATGAGAAGTAATTGCTTGGCGTATCAAGATGGCACAACAATTGATGCCCTAGTACTATCTTTATAACCCTCAGGTCTGAAATGTGACTCTTGGAGGTGGTATTTGCTCAACTCTTTTTACACCTGCTGCTGTGAAGGCTGCTGTTCTTATTCTGCAAGAGCTTTGAAGGAGAGAGCTGTGTACTCATTCTGCTTTTCTTTTCCTAAGTGGGTGTTGAACTCACAGCTGGTCTGACTGTAGGACACCATTTGATTTAGAAAACCTCAATTCAGTATTTGTTTGGATACAGATGAGTTCATTTGGGGAAAACTCTGTGGCCACCATCTGTAGAGAAAGCATGTTCTTCGTGGAGAATCCCCCTTTGCATGCAGATAGCTAGAGGGGATTTTGCTTTTAGATAAAGGTCACAGGCTAGACAGAATATCTCATATGAATATGAGGGATGAGTGTTGGTTCACAGGCTTTTACAGAAGACATCAGAAGTGTGTGATTTCCTTTTCTTGGTGTGTGTAGTAATTTAATTATAGGAGTCAGAATTAAAACCCAGCAAAGCAGAAGTGAACTTTAATAGTCTTTAGGGGCCTATGAATTCCTAGTACCGTCCCAGACCTTTTATAGTGATATGGAGTTTGGTTCCTATTTTCATTAGAAATAGAAATGGAAAGAGTGCAGGTTTCTTTCTGCTCCCTTCGTTCAAGTGAGGAAGAAAGGGACTTAAGGTTGTGCCCTTGTTGATATATTCATTCTTTATCTTTGAATTTCCTTCCTTTCCTTAATATGTCAAGCGTCTCTTCTGCAGAAGGTCCACGTATGAACATTTCAGGCAAATTGCATTAAGAAAATGCACATCACCCGAGTATGGAAATAGGAAGTTCTTTCCTGTGGTAGTTTGCTGTGGCAATAAGAGATAAGAAATTACTTCACGACGATTGCCTGAGACTTTCCTTTTGACTTGTGTGTCCTTTTTGAAGCGCTCACTTCTGCTTTTCATCCAGCTTGGAGGCTCAGCAGTGTGAGCTGGTAACCAAAGCACAAGTTGAGAATTAGCAAATATTTGCAAGGTGCAATATGATGTGTGTGTGTGTGTGTGTGTGTGTGTAGAAAATAAGGTTTTTAGTGTTGTAGAAAATTCTGCAAGTGAGGGAATTACTGTACTTCTGGTACCCGGAAAAGTTAACTTCCATATACTATGTTTTCAGTAATTATTAATTAGATGAATGACTGGTATTATTCATGACATGAGTGCTGTTGGGTAGCTTTGCTTTATTTTTGTTACCCAGGTACCTTAGAAAATAAAGATTGGAGGAGATCAGTACGAAGCAAGAGAGAATAAGAAAATGTGGAGTGAAGAAAAGTATAGAAAACAGGTGATTAAAAAGCCCTAGCTGGGCAAAGTGAAAGGGACTGCATATGGTAGTGGAGGTGATGGTAGAGATGGTGGTGGTGGTGGTGGAGATGATGGAGAAGGTGATGGTAGAGATGATGGAAGTGGTGGCAGATGGTGGGGATGATGGTAGAAGTGGTGGGATGGTGGTGGAAGCGATAGAGAAGGCAATGGTTAAAAAGGTGGAGGTTTTGGAGGAATTAATAGTAGAGATGTGGAGGTGATGATAGAAATTATGGAGTGATTGTAAATATGGTGGTAAAGGTGATGGTAGAGATGGTGGGGGTGATATTGGAAGTGACAGAGGAGGTGATGGTAGAAATGGTGACTAATAGAGATGATGATAGCAGAGATTATTGAGATGGTAATGACAGGTAGGACAGTGTCATATAGCACCCCCCCAATGAACAAACAAACAAACAGTTTGGGGTCAGACACATCTGTTCAATGTTTATATTTACCACTTACTAACTCTATAATTCATGAACCTAGAAAGTGGTGATTATAGTACTGCCCTTTGGTCATCATGTTAGGATTAGAAATATGATGGCATAGTGCTTGCTATTCATGGACCACTAAATGACAATTATCATATTTCTTTAGTTTTCAGATCACCATAGCCATACTTAAAAATCTGACCACAAGTTTATCTTTTCTCTTTTATGCTTTTTGCCACTTTCTAAGTTTCATAAAAGAAACATGAATCTTTTAATCCTACTATGGTTTAACTGTGTGCTCCCCCCCACCTCGCATGGAAACCTTGTTGTGGTATAAAGAGGAGGACGTTTGGGGATTCCACAAGGAGGTGGGAGGGCTCTCCTCATGACTGGTGGCACTGCTGCCACAGAAGGGCTTGAAGGGAATGTGCCTGCCCCTTCCTCCCTATGAGGACACAGAGAAGAAATTATCTGTAGGATTAGCTTTGATCTTGGGATTCCCAGCCTTTAAAATTGTTAGAAACCAAATTCTGTTGTTTATAAGCCACTGACCTCCTATGATATTTTGTTTCAGTAGCAGGAATGAACCAAGATAATAATTTGTTAAAAAGGAATGTCATAAACCTACTCATCAGAATGGTTAAGCACCTCATGATATGTCTAGATAAAGAAAAACCACCAATATAATGATATTTATGGAAACAGTTTCATAATGTACTGCTGTCAAAGAAGCTGGATGCAACTTTTTCAACTATGCAAAAATATTGCAGATAAGCAAGATTGAGGTAAAGTAGGCTAAAGTCCCTGAAGAGTGGGTTTATAGCTGATGGCTATTTTTGTCTTTGTACTTTTTTTTTTTTTTTAAGTTTTGTCAGTTGAGCATACTTGGTTTCTCTTTATAATGTGAAAACAAAGTAAGTGTTGAATGAAAATAAATGAGCAAAAAGTTAACACTTTCTTTGTCCTCTGTCAAAGACAATGCAGAAGTAGTTTGTACTGATACTGTGCTTAAGTTTGTGGATCATTGCTATCTAAGAAATGGCACTGATAACTTATGCTAGTTAGTCTTTTTAGGGGAATTCCCTTTGAGATTAGAACTGGCACAGGCTCATGTGTCAGCTTCAAAATGGCAACAAGCAAAGAGGGCTCCATCTGGGGATGGCCAGTCTGATTAATTCCTAGAATCAAATGAAAATGAGCTATTTTCTCTGAATGACTCTATTGGATTATCTTCTAGCAGGTTCAATAGTCAATTCAACAGTTAATATTTCCAAGTTAAACTTAGATTTCCCCACACACAAGTGATTCATTTTTAAGGGAATATTGACTTATCGATCATGTTGGTATAAATGGGGAGTGGTCAGAAACACATTTTTGCAGAGTCAAGAAATAATTTCTGTTAAGATCATGGCTCTGCCATCTCAGAGTGCCAGCATGCCACTGTGGGTCTCTTATCAGGGACTTGACCGAAACAAAGTGTTTTAGCTTGTAGGTATGGAGAGGAATCTCCTGTTTTGTTTTAGAAACGACTGAGTAAGAGAAAGTTGGCAGAGAAAGAGTGAAAGAGCTGAGCAAAGACAGCCCTTGCAAACCCACTTGGGTATGCTGGTTGGAATAGTTAAAAGGCGAAAAATTAGCCAGCGAAACTGACCTCCAAATTACTGGATTACAGACGAGACTTTCATAAATGCTGAATCAAAAATGACCAGATCTTCAAGGTTAGAAATGAAAGAATTAATCAAATCAAATATGAATTGAGATGGAAAGCAGCTGCATGATATAGTTTTTAACAGGAAGTCCACAACAATCCCTGAATATTTCATGTGTAGGGCACTGAGGGATATTATCACTGAGTACTTGTTGTGGTTTAGGCAGGTGATCAAAACTTTTATTTTTACATTTCAGTTTACATTTACATTTAGTTACATTTATATTTATGATTTCAGCCGCTTCTCAAAATTGTCAAGGAAAATGGTACTATATTGTTACCTCTGTGAAACTGAAGCTTAGAGGTAAAGTGCCCTGTTTCACATCACCCTACTGGGAGGGGTAGATACAGGATTCAAATTAGATCTTAAACTCCCTGAGCCTGTGGCCTCACTTACATTCTATGCAAGGAAAAATTCTGATTTTTTTCATTTAAGAGAGCAATTTGAGGTCAAGGATTAGGAGGCAAAGGGTAAGAATAAACAGATTTGCTTGCTACTCTAAAATCTAAAGTGAAATTCTTTCCTACATTCTTATGGAGGAGGTGGTGGAAAGGGATTTTCTTTTGTCCAGGGATCTCTCTGTGTCCTGACATGACTGCACATATGTGGTTTTCAACAAACACAGCCTACCGTGCAGTGGCCAGGTGGCATTGTGTAGGCAATGCTTCTTAACCAGCAGGGACAGCAGAGTTCGGAAGGGCCTGTAGAGCCATCCCTGGGGAGTCTGCAACCCCAGTCAAGATACGTAACAGTTCCTTCCCCACTAGGATCCTCAGGCTGCCCACTTATAATCTCTGTCTAAGTTTAAACCATCCAATTTCTATTTTCAGTATTAATGCACCCATATTGGTGGGACTTTCTCTTTTCTTTTTTTAAGTGGGAACACCATGGACCCATAATTTAGGAGACGTGGGTGCTCTGACTGTGACATGTAACAATTGGGTTATTATATATATATATAAATATATATTTTTAATATATTTATATATATATATATTTTTTTTCAGTGCCACAAAGCCAGGCACTGAACTTCTCCACACTTTAATTTTCTCATCTATAAAAGCAAAGATTAAAAAATACCTAAAATGTTTTGCTATGTGGACCAAATAAGATTAAGTAAATATGCTTTGAAGAAAGTAAAAAAAAAAATTTTTTTTTTGACTAATGGAACCCTTTTATCTTTGCTCGCGTCCCATTTCTTTTTAACCATATAGAGACTCAACTGGCCCCCAAGAGCTTTACTGACAGAAAAGAATTACATGAAAGGAACATGAAGGGAGGTGTAATCGGTGGAGTTATGCCTGCCCCTCAAAAAAGATTTTGAAGTCCTGCCCCATAGTACCTCTGAATGTGTCCTTGTTTGGAATAGGGTAGTTGTAGATCTATAACTGGTTAAATTAAGATAAGGTCATGCTGCAGGGCTGTGGGTCCTCATCCAATAGGACAGGTACCTTTGTAAGAAGGCAGCCAAGTGGAGAGAGTCACCCAGGAAGACCGCAGGATTGATGATGGAGGGAGATGGGGGTCATTGTTCCCAGGCAAGGGTTGCCCAGGTGGCCGGCCACTAAAAGAAGCAGGAAAGACACCCCCAGAGTCCTCAGGTTTCAAAGGGAAGGTGGCCTGTGGACACCCTGACTTCAGACTTCCAGCTTCTAGAACTGTTGTTTTCAGCCACTGTGTTTGTGGTATTTTGTTACAGCAACCCTAGGACATTAATTTGAGGGTGGGGCAAAGAATAAAAGTCATTTTCAGTGCTTATCATACAACCATCTACATTGCTGGCAAGTGGTTCGAGGGACCAAATCCAACATGACTCATTTCTCTGACTTTAACCTGTGGCATTGGATCTCAGACAGTAGATTTGATTCATCTTTTAATGGGAATGAATAAAGACACATTTACAAAATGAAAATCAGGCTATTGTGACATCTATAAAAGGGCATCCTTTCATAAATTGAATCTTATTAGGAATCCTGGCTTATTATACCAATGTGGTCATTTGCTAGATATGGATCATCTGTTTCTATTTGAGTAGATATTTATTTCCCCAAGTTGTATGGTGGTGGTGGTTGGGGGGGGGGGAAGTCCAAATATTCCAAACTAGAAAATGCTGCAATATGATGGTGCTTTTGTTCAAACATAAAATTTAAGGCTCCAATCTAAGCATTTAACAAGAAGAAACTTCCCAATTAGTGCCTATTAGATCATGCTGGTAGTTTTATCTGTAATTGTTGATCACTTTGAAGCATGCATTTACTTTGGTACCTGCATAAGTATTTTAATGACAGCATAAATTGCCAGGGTTTCAAGCATGTTCTTGAGTTCCTTTGAAACATGAATCCCTTAAATCCCCTTTTCAATAGAGTTTAAATTACCCTAATTCCTATTACCATGATTATCACCAGCAGAACAAAATACCTAACAGGAACATATTATTGCAGGAGGCTAATTCATTTAATCTGCACAAAACTAAAACTATGATTTTGCTCTTCCTCTTAATGACTCCTTATTTCGGTTTTCTTGGACTTGTTATTAATTTTATATAATCTTTATTGAGATATTTAATAGAAATTTGTGACTGGATTGATTCTTTCACATTTGAACAGGGTGGAAGTTCTTTTTTTCCTGACTGTCATGAAGAATATTCTTTCCTGAGAGTCTTATGCACTGATCTCTAATGTTGAAGAGGAATACAACATTTAATTCCCGATAAGCACTCCTGTTCTCCTTAGTGAATATGAACGTTAGCCATATAACATGATGGGGCCCATTTAGGAATACTTAACATTTACAAAATGCTTATTGAATATCTCATATTTTCCAGGTGATTTGTCAGATATTTCATTGTCATAGAATGGACAAGATCGATTTTGCAATTTCCTTACAATCACGTGAATTGACATGGCCTCTTCTTGGTTAGATTCAGTTATGGCCATTCTGTCCAGGAGAAGGATCTAAACTTGAACTCACCTGGTAAATATGGTCAAGATTTTCCAGCTAAAGCTGGATTTTTCTCTGGAACACAGGTACCAAGTCATTTTGCACTTGGATTTTCAACTTGATTAATCAACTATAGCAGCTTTTGCGTAGGTAGCAGGGACTTGAACGAAGGATTGTTGAGCAGGGTCTGAGCTGGGCACTAGCGTACTGTTTATTTTTATTTTCTGAACACTCACAAACACTCCAAAGTTTGTGCACGTCAGTCATCTTGAAAGGAACGCCAGACCCCTGGACTCTGAGCCAAGAAACCAGAGCAGGGAGAGGCAGCCAGCAGCCACCGAGGCAGCGTAAGTGAGCTGAGCAAGTCGGGTTCATGGATCTGGTTCTCTTGAAGTGAGTTTGCTTTTACGATGGTGATTTGGCAGTGGAAGTGTCCTAGACGTGGGGCGTGATCATTTTCACCTTGCTTACTGGGAACGAGCTTCTCCGTCAGCTTCCCACGAGCTCACATTTCTGTGCTTAGTGGAGCTGGGCCTTCTGCCCCTGGATGCCCGGCCAGTGATGCCTATTCCTGGGAGTCCCTGGAGCTCAAAGGGCAGCAAGCACTACGGAGGTAAGCCCCAGAGCAAGGACAGGCAAACGTCCACCTGGGCTCCTTGTTTCCTATGGCATCTCCTCTGCAGGCTGCATATATCTCAGCAACCGCAGGGGCTTCATGGCTGATGTGTGCAGTCAGCACCTTCGTCACCACCAAGAGTTAATGTGTGATCTTCACCTGCTGTCTCCAGCGAAGGTGTTAAAAGCACTGTATTAGTTGTTCGTTTTGTAATGAAATAACTCTAGGAAGTGCTCTTATTATTAACTGGCTTCCTTCTTCTGATGAGGAAACAAGTTCATAGCATTTAAGAACCTGGTGTAAGGCCACACAGAAATAACATATTGAGGATTCCAACTCCAGTGTGTTGACTTTGGCGTCAGAATTTGAACCTAGGCCTGTTGAACCTGAGAGTCCATTAACATAGAGCTGCCTTGAGGGAGTAGGAGATGATGTGATGTGATGCGGTGTAAGGATACCAGGCATTTCTTATTTGTTTTAGATAAGCTTGTTTCATATTTATCCACCTTTCCCCCATTCCTGGAGCTGGGAATGATGGCAAACAACCCCACTTAGGCCGGAGGAAGCTTCTCTGGGTGGATAATAATTTTAGGAGTATTTGTTGAGGAAAATCTTGTTCCTGAGACATTTCCAGATGGAAGCTGAGGTGGGTTGGGACTGAGGGTGATGAACATTTGCTTCCAAGAATTCAAATTGAAAAAGGGAAGAAAAATTTTGTTTTATTAATATTTTGTTTTTACTAAGGCATTACCAAAACATTTACTGATTTGTTCTCTTCTTAAACAGAAATTATCTGAACACCGTAACTGGCATTGTTTGGCTAACATCAAGTTTAGCCAGAAAATTTTGGATTAGAACAACAAATGCATTTGTAATATGTATTAAATATGTAGTATGTAATATAGTATATTGGTCATCTATATCCACATATCTATTATTAGTTTTGAAAAATTGTCTAATATTAATTATTTAATTACTATTGGTGATGCAAAGTTTTTAGGAAAGTTTTCTTGTGTATGTGTATGAGGGAAAACATGAACTCATGAGAGAAAAAATGAAAGGAGGGTGATAGAAATAAATTTCTATTGTAAAATGAGATGTATTTCTCATGCTATTTAAATAGGAATGTAGTGTGGGGGAGGAATTGTACTTTTATGCTATCTTTATAGTTTTCTTTGTATTATCTAAGTAGCCAAGATTATAATGGTTCATGACTACTTGTGTTTTTGTGTCTATCGTGTTTTTTCTACCATGTAATTGTTGACTTAAAAAAATCAGAATAACCATTTTGCCAAAAAAAAGGAAGTCAGCATTTTGAGTTTTTTGAACAATTTCCATTCATCCTTTCTGTTTATTATAAGATTGGAAAAAGGTCTTGAAAAAGGAAAAGATCAGTATATACTAAATTAGATAAAGAGAAGGAAAGAAAGAATCTGTAGGCAAGCACTTCAAATTCAACCTTATAGTAAATTTATGTTATCAACTCACTATTTACAACTTAAATTTTAAAAATAACTATTTTTCTTTAGTGCACATATGATATACTTTATTACTAATGATGCAGATAAGCAAGGAGAAGATAACTATGTCTCATGACCCCATAACCTTGAAATAGTCTTAATAGCATTTTGGTATAGTAAAATCTTCAATGCTTTTTCCTTTAAAAGAAAATATTTGAGTGTATTTACCAAAAAATGAGTTAAAGCATACTTTGATATATTAAAGCCACATTCATAATACATTATATATTTCAATATGTGCAAAAAAGTTGGCCACTACAACCCTATATAGGGAATGGGTAATGAATGGTATGTAAAGAGATCTTTCTTTTTTATAGCTGACCGGAAAAATGTTTAAATATTTGAAATTGGTAAAATACTTCCAAGAATCCACAGGTCTAACAAGTTTTCAACGAAAAAAAGTGAAGATCAGTCATGTAGATCAAAAGAAAGCCAAAGGTTGTGAAAGTTGCAGAGGGAATATCTCCACGTGAATGTGAATGGGTAAGTTAGGGTGTCACAGCCGGTGGCAGCTGCTGGCATCATCTGGGAAGAGCCTGATCCTCAACAGACTTGCATTTTTCTTTGCCTGGGTGCTTGGAATCCCTGGAGAGGAGTAAGGCCCCGATCTTCATGTGTTTTTAAACCAACCTTCACTCATACAAAGAATGAGAAGGACTGAAAGATAATTTCTCAAGCACAGAAATTCTCTTATGTCTCAACACAGAAAATAAAATGTTGAGAATTTTCTCTGCATTAAACATTGTGGAAAATAGGAAATAAATATTTGAAAGTAACTGTCCTTACCAATATCTTACTAATTTACTGGGACAATGAAACACACCCATGAAACATTAAACTGAAAGACTCGTGGTGATACCCGAGCATGGTACTGAACAGGGTAGAGGGTAAGAACCCGCAGAGCCAGAAAGCAGGACCCAGGAGAGTATCAGGATGAAGGGATAATCAAAATAGTGCTCAGAAGGAGGGAGAGATTTCGGGTGAGTGGGGAGGAGATGACCACTCACGTGGGGAAGAAACCAGGCTTAGAGCTCTCTCCTGGAGCCAGAGTAAAATGGCTCTATATCAGGCAGCCTTATTGTAATGGGAGGAATCCTGGGGCAAAAGAGGGGAGATCTTTGCTCTTCTGGTTGCTAAGTGGGTGGAACTGAGGTTATGTTTTCAAGGTTTGGTTTCTTCAAGTGTGAAATGGGTAGCAGCATATCTTTACACACCTCTAAGGGTCATTGGGTTCCCATGAACTCATGTTTGCAAAGGTGCCTGGCAGAGTGCACAATGCTCCCATTAATGAAGTCCATTGTGATGATGGCTTATGGGATGTCCAGAGAGAAGAAAACACAACCAAGGCATGAACTATAGTACATCAGCACCAACGTGAGTGATTGTAGAGAGGGGAGCACCTACCTGGGTAGAGCTAGCAGGGAAAGGAAGGCTGGTTGATGGATCGAGGGCAGATGCTTCTCTTTTGTCTGATTGATATGGGAAAATGGGGGGCCAGTGAGAAGGTTTGGGGAAGAAAGGGAGTTGGTACCCTGAGGAGGATGTTCAATGATGGGCACAGGTTTTTGTATACTTGTGTTTACTATAATGACATTTTGAATCTTATGGGCAAAACATTATGTTAAATCCTCTAACATGTTCTTCCCTCTGATTGAATCTTCTCCTTATTTCATTTATTTTCCTTTTGTATCCCTGGAAGTATTGGACTCATAACTCAACAAACAAGTGAAGTAATTTTGAGAAAACATCATTAGTCCAATTGGGTCGCAGCTAGAGCTTGGACAGCCTGTGGGCTTCTATACCACTTTTATTTTTAGACCAAGGCTTACATACCATAGATGATTTTGGTTTAATATAATCAACTCGTAATGAGTGATGATAGCAGGGTTCAGATCAAGCAGGAAGGAGTCACACGTCCACACCCCCTGCAAAGGGACAGGAAGGAGAAGAGAAAGGAGAGAGTTGGAAGAATTCTTGAGCATTGTTAAGGCTACTGGCCAGATAGCCTGGAATATAGCTTGCCTGATTTTGATCTTGGCGCTCTGTTTAAACTTCTTCCACAGGCTCCATTTGGGTCCAATCTGTGCTCCACTGCTCACCCTCCTGGATTCAGCATTAATTTCATTATTGATCATGTCCACCTACTTTATTAGACTCCAAGACCTGGGATTTTCTGCCTCTTCAGCCTTGATGAGCTCTACTGCATTTCTCTCCAATTTTCCCTTGAATATTTCAATTCTGTCTTATCTGACTTGACCTCCCTAATCTCAATTACTGTCCCTGTGATTCCACACTATGATGGGAGTGCCTACCCTGAAGCTCTGGCTCTATTGCTGACTCCTCACTTAGCTTCCTCTTACTACAGAGTTCCCCCCACTCAGATCACTAGTGTTATATCTCTAAAATGCCTGGACAATTAGTACCCAATATTCTTGGCTATTCTCTTTCATTCTTTTGAAGAATTTGTGGAGAAGTGATCAAAGCAAATGAACTTGGTTAAATTTAACTTTTAAAAAAATCATTAGGTTTGCTTTCTCCTTTGCTTAGAGGTTAATATTGCTTCATCTAATCACATTGTAGAGCAGTGATGTCATAGACTTGTCCTTGGGTCCAGACAGCCTTGTTGCTTATTATTTTTCCTGGCCAGCCTTGTCCTTCTGATCAGAAAAGCTTTCCCTGCTCTTGACTTCAGTAATGGTTCCCAGAGAATCTTGGCTGTGGCCAGGTCTCTGTTCTCTGTCCCTACTCCAGGTGGCTCTGTGACTACACAGGCATGTTGGACAATCCTGTTGCTGAGCACTCTCTTTGGCTGCCCTCTCAGCGTGCATCCTGTTTTCTGGTATGAAGGAGAGTCTCTTTTTCTTACTTGAATGTCACTGCAGTGGTTTGAGGCTTTGAGAAAGAGTGATAAGGATTCAGGCTCAGTCATATGCATGGAAACGACTGCATGGGGATGTCTGTTCTCCTTTATCTTGGAGAGTTTACAGAAATTTCATCCATAGACATTCTGAATATATGTGTCTGAACCTTAAGAGTTGACAAGTAGTGACCTGTTTCTCCAAAAGTCTTTCCCTAGGCTTTTCATTTCTGTTTTGAGTCCACTTTTTGGGAAGGAGACCTTCAATGTCCTAAATGGCTGTTCACATGAATATTTGGGCCTTGGCTGCTTCACAATCTGTTAAGTGTGCTTATGCACATTTTCTTATTTTGATACCAGAATTTTTCATGCTGCCTCTAGCAGGACAGATAACCATACAACCATGGAGGAGATGGACTTTGGAAAGCTTCAGTGGCCTGAGCACTTACTAGTGAGTGGCCTAGATGAGGCTTGAACTTTCTAGTTCTCTCACATGAGGGTTTCTCCCTCCAAAATCATGCCATTTCCTGACCTTTATGGGTAAGTTATCTCTATTGGTTTATCATCAAGGTAAAGTTTGAATTCAGCTCTATCTTCTGTCTCAGTGTCCCCTAGCTTGGGTCACACATGGGGCATTCCTAACCTTACACTCACTGGGTCGGGAAACCCCTACTCACTTCTCTTTGATGCTAAATATTAATGATGGCTACAACTCCAGCTGTGCCCCTTGATGATAAGGAACTGAGGTCCAAAGAGCTTTTGTGATTCCCTAGGTATGTCCAGCACAGTGGTGGTGATGCTCAGTCCATAGGCTAGATTTCTTACTTATTGACTCTCTAGTATTTAATCTGAGTTAAAATGAACACATTCTAGAAGGGAAAGGTCTCCGGGTTGTTAGGAGTTACTCACAATACTGTGTGATTGAGCAAATCAGATCCTTCCAACTCAGAGCTTATTAGGATTGCCAGACCATCTGCCCACCTGGCCCACACTGTGGGCTGGTAACTGCCTGGTCTAGACCATTGCCCAGTGTTAACTGCCCAACAACAAAGGCATCTTCTTTTCTGAAGTTTCTTTCAGCTTTTCTCACTGAGATTTCTTTCTATTAATGAACTGCGATCTTTTGCAAATGAAGATGGTAGACATACTTGATTTCATTCTTCCTCTCTTTTAATACTCTTTTTCTGTCAAGTCCTTGCAAGTACAAGGTATTAGGTAGAGTGGGCTGTCTGTAATGGAGGAAAGATTTAAAGGAATTAGCTTGTTTGAGCATTCAACCCATGATTTTAGTTTCAGTAATGCTTTGAAGAGCATCAGGAAATGAAGCTGATCTAACTGTGGGGGTCCTAGGCCTCTTTCATTTCCAGAAGGCTGGAGTTAATCGGTGATAACAATGCTAGGTTTTCCATTAGATCAAATTTCTTTCTATTCTCCCTGACCAAAATCCCCTCTAGGGTCCCCCCCCAGGCCTGCTTCAAGATCTGATGATCAACGTGTTGTAAGCCTTTTGCGGGGTGGAGGAGAGACTCCAGGTCACACATATTTTTAATGACATGACAAGTTTTCCTGACCATGCGATGTGCCTTTTGTACAAGAGAGCCCCTTGCCCAGTCTGTGTTTGTCTCTTGAGTCTCTTGTTGAGTGACAGCTTACTCTTAGGTTCCAAAGATGTTTGTGCAGACTGATGATCACTGCAGTGCTTTAGAAGTCTACACAGGTGGGGCAGGGACAGCATGTAATTAGCATAGAGGATGTGGAAATTGGAGCAAAACCTCTGTAAAATGCTTGGGTCCCTGGTTTGAGTCCCTGGTTTGATTGACAAAGGAGAGCATCTCTTCCAAGTTTTTCAGGATTTTTTTTTTTTTAAAATCCAAACGTTTTGAAGTACACAATCATATAAAGTGACCAATTTTAGCATGTTGACTTATGAAACTTAGGAGGCCAGATAAGTAGATAAGTATTTACCATTCACGGGTTTCAACAGAAGAAGGATTTGTCTCATAGAAAGTCATACACAGGTTGGCTGTTGTGCAGAGAAAGGTGTAAAAATGCCATGCCTCCTGAAATTTCCATTGTATTAGTCCTGCATGTGATTTAATGAAAATGGCGACAGTGTCTTCTTGATGGGAACGGCATCCTCTAAATATGGAGACAAAGGACGTCTTTGTTAAGGCTCACCTGTGGCCAATAGGTTGCAGGAGATGCTGTTTTTAACCTTTAGAACTAAACAAGGCTTTTTTTTTTTTAACTTTCAAAAGATTGGAAGTAAAGTGTCCTAAGAAAATTCAGAGAAAACCAGAACTTATGAAGGCCCTGCTTCACAGCTAAACATACTTGTCAAGCTACTGTAAATAAAATTCTTGGATTGATTTAAAAGTTGCATAAAATAAAACTTTCTGTTAGTCAAAAGAAAGGCTATAATTTGCTGAGTCCTGCTGGAGCTCCGTTAAAATACAGCATTTGGGGCAGGGGAGTGGCTTGAATTGGATCTCTTTCATCTCACTGGTTTGGTTTTATTTTGATTGGATTTTGCGTCTCTTGTTGTTGGCTATGTCTGTATTCTATCAGAAAGGATTATCCCCACCAGGAAGTCACCAGGTGGGGAAGCTTGAATTTCAACTGTTCTCAGCCACACATATTTCGTGTGTTTCCACCCTCTTCTTGCAGGGTTCTGAGAGTGCGCTCCTTGGGACAGAGGTATGTCAGGCTGTAGTTTTACAATGGCAACTTCAGGCTAGCTGTGAGCTAATAAGAAGTTTGGAGTCCAGAGTCAGGCCAGGAAGGGTTGTGGAGTGTGCTCAAGGAAAACAAGGATTCAAAACTGAGACCTGTTGGCTTGAGCTCGAGTCATGATTTCCTGAGGTCAGAAAATCCATCTTCATCTGCTTCTTCAGTCTCTGGAGCCATTGGAACTTTCTCACACAAAGCTGGTGCAGAACCGTTGGGCAGTCAGTAGAGTAGGGAATTCAGGAGAAAAGAGTCTCATTTTTCTTTTTGCATAACTGATCTGGGAAGTCATGAGAAAGTCATTCATGAGAATAGTTTCCTAAAAATATTAGTCAATTTTTAAAAAGATAATCTTTCCTGTTTCCCAGGAAAATTAGAATCGGAACCAACATTTTTTTGTGCAGTCTGATGTCTTAGGATTATTTCATTCTGTCATTGCTTGAGGTTTATGTTTAGTATCTTGAAAAAGCATTTAATCTATTTTCCCACTATTCATAAGGCACCATTCAGTATCACTTTATATCACATTAAGCAATCACAGAGCATACATTGAATGCTTTAATTGCTAAATTTTTAAAAAGCAAGACCAAGAATTGAGAATGATAAAGTAGAATGGGAACCAGAGACAGCATTTGCCTCAGCTCTTTCTATTTTACACATGAGAATGCTAAGGCTGAAGAGTCTTCAGTGACGTCTCAGGATGATCTTGTGGCAGAGAGAAGAGAGGAAGATGGCCTCTAATATCAACATGCATAGAAAATCTTTAAGGTGGGGAAGAGCTCTAATTTTGGAGAAATTGGATAAGCAGCATTTCCCCATTTAACCAAAGAACTTCTTTTTTGACAGCACTGGGCAATGCTGAGGCCATCAACTTCCTATAGAAATATTTTTAGCTTGGCCAGCCTTTAACCATAATATGTATTTTAAATTTTTTTCATTTGTCCTTTTTGGTTACACATGACAATAGAATGTATTTTGACATATCTTACATACATGGAGTATAACTTCCCATTTTCGTGGTTGTACACGTTGTAGAATTACACTGGTCATACATTCATATATGAATATAGGAAAGTTATGTTGGATTAATTCTACTGTCTTTCTTATTCCCATCTCCCCTTGCTTTGTCTAATCCCCTTTGTCTAATCCAGTGAACTTCTATCCCTGCCATGTGCTTAATGTGAGTTTGCATCTGATATCAGACAGAACATTTTGCCTTTGGTTTTTTGGAATTGGCTTATTTTACTTAGTATGATAACCTCCAGTTCCATCCATTTACCAGCAAATGCCATAATTTCATTTCTCTTTATGGCTAAGTAATAATCCATTGTATATATGTACCACATTTTCTTCATCTATTCATCTGTTGAAGGGCACCTGGGTTGGTTCCATAGCTTAGCTATTGTGAATTGAGCTGCTATAAACATTGATGTGGTCCAGTCTCTATAGAATGCTGCTTTTAAGTCCTTTGGGTATATGCTGAGGAGTGGGATAACTGGGCCAAATGGTGGTTTCATTCCAAGTTTTCCATATCTCCATATTGCTTCCCATAGTGGTAGCACTGATTTGCAGTCCCACCAGATATTCAAAAAGATATTTAAGTGTACACAGAGATATACATATTTGTATACAGCTGGCCTTCTAAATCTGCATGCTCCACATTCAGAAATTCAATCAACTTCAGATAGAAAATATTTAAAAAACGTGTCTGTACTTACTATGTATAGATTTCATTTTTGTGTTTTTTTTTCATTAAATGATAAGTGTAACAACTATTTACATTGCTTTAGATATTGTAAGTAATCTAGATTTAAAGCATATTTGAGGATGTGCCTTAGTTATAAGCAAATAATAGGCTATTTTATATAACAGATTTGACCCTTTGTAGATTTTAGTATAATAGGGGTCCTGGAATCGACCCTGTAGACATCAAGGGACAACTGGCCCCAGAAATACATATATGTTCACATAGAGTCTTACACATGTGAAGGTGCATTTTTTATCTGCTGTTCTGCATCTTGATTTTGTCATTTAATCACTGTTTTATGAACGTATTTTGAGAATAGCCTTCTGAAAAATGAAAAATTATATCCCACTGATATTTTGCTTGCCCCTTCTTTGTGATTAAGTTGACCATCTTTTCATATGTTCATGAGCCATTTGAGTTTCTTTTCTATGGACAGCCTTCTTAAGTTCTTTGTCAAATTTTCTATTGGTTTAATGGTCTTTTATAACTGATTTCTAAGAGGTCTTTATATATTAAGGAAATGAGCTCATTGTCATATGTTTTGAAATAGTTTTCTCAGTTGATCACTTGCCTTTTGACTTTATATGGTATTATTTTTGTCTGTGCAGAAAAGAACAAAACAAAACCTTTTTTTATATAGTCCACATTCACTAGTCTTTTTGGAATTTTGTTTTTGTGTATTATTTAGAAAACGTGTTCTCATCTCCAAAAGGAAACAAATTCTCCAACATTTATTTTTAAAAATTTTATTTCATAATATTTAATTCACCTGAAATTTATTTTTGTGAAAGGTAGCTTTATTATTTATCTTTCAGATGTCCCCATAGTTGAATAAGTCATATGCCCCTGCTGGTTTGAAATGGCGTTTGTTTTGTATTTTAAATTTTGATGTTGAAGTATTCATTTAAAAAATCTAATATGGAAAATTACAAACTTACAAATATAAATTAAATAATAAGATGAAGTTCCAAAGTACCCATCTCTTAGCTTCACAATTATCAACATAATCAATCTTCTCTCCATTGCCCCTTTCTCTACATGAGTTAGAAGAAGTCAGCCATCATATAAATACATTTTAAGATATTCCAGTATGTATCTGTTTTAATTTGGGTTCCCCCAGAATTAAACCCTGAGATAAAGATTTGAATGCAAATCATTTATTTGGAAATGCTTTTCGGAAAGTGGCAAATTGAAGGAGCAAAGGGCAGAAAATCAACAGCATGTTCCCACCAGCTCAGGCCTAATCCTTTTGGGGAATTCTTGGAGGCAGCAGAGTTGCCTGCCCCAGTGAAGCTCCTTCCCTGTCCACACCGGGCACAGGACCAGGGCTGTGTGTTCACTAACCTTTAGGGGTCATGGGTTGAGCGCTGCTGGAGTGGGAATGGAGTGGGCAACTGTATACATTTTTTGGTCCCCCTCTGCTGCCATATATGTAGGGCTCTGGGGTCCTAGGGAAGCCTCAGTCAAAGGGACACAGATGCTGAGAGTAAGAGGTCAAGCAGGCACCCAAGGTGAAGGATGCAGAGTTGGCCAATCTGCTGGTATCTCTCTCTCTCTCTCTCTCTCTCTCTCTCTCTCTCTCTCTCTCTCTCTCTTTCTCTCTTTCTCTCTCTCTCTCTCGTTTTACTAGTATCTCTTTTAAGAAAGTATAACCACAGTACCATTATCAAGTCTTAAAAAACCAAAACAAAACCTAATAATATTAAAGCATTCTAACTTCCCTAGTTGTTTCATACAATTTATTTTTGATTTTTAGAATTCAAGTACAGTTTATATATTGTAATTGTTAGTATATTTTAAATGCTTTTAATTTATAGGTTTCCTATTTCTTGTTGAATGTTATTTTTTTGAGCACAGTTTTTTCTTGTCAAAGGACAAAAATGTAGTGGGAAAAATAAAGGCATGTGATATTTAGAAGGCCTACATAGCACCTTTCTCCAAATTTTCTATCTCTTCATGGAGAAAATTCTAGATTTAAATATGTATAAAGAAGTTTCTTAAGATTTTCCTCTCTCCCAGAACTTATTTATTATTTTTTGTTTTGTTTTGTACTTGACTATTTTGCTTCTTTACCAAATTCTCAAGTATTATTTTGTGATCTTTTTCTGATTTTTTTTAAACATGGGAATAACGGTAACATTTATAGAATATAGATAAATGTATCAGTGTAGACTAAACATTTCATATGATTATCTTTGATCTTCACAAAACTCTATGTAATATATATATATATTTATATATATTACATACGAGAAAACTCAGGCAGAGAGGGTGATTTATCCAAGATGAACATTTGCATGGATTCATGTCAGTATTCAAGTTCAACTCAAAATGTAACTACTGTGTAAGACTATTTTTCATAGATTTACATATATATGTAAAATGTATATGGAGGGGCTCAATATTCTTTTATATCTACAAGAATATTGAGCCCCTCCACATAAACAAAACTAGCTCCTATTAAAGATATGAAAGAGTTAGAAGTCCTATCATAATCACAAATTGAGTGACACCATGCCATGTCCCTTAGGAGTTCATAACCTTATTGGAGAAGGTTGTGCACAGGCAACCGAGGAGGGATCTTAAGCGGTACAAAGCAGTCTCCCGCGGATCACAAGATGCGCGACTAGAGTAGAGAACTGAGCCCCCAACAAAACACGGCCAGTGTCAGCGGAGGGCAGCCAGGGAAGGTGTATGAAGCGTGCTCAGTAGGGTTTCTCTTATCAGATCCCTTGGTTGACTTAGGTACCTGGGATCCCCGGGTGAAAACCATTCTGCCTTCACTTTTCTCAAGCCTTTACTTTTGTGGAGGCACCGAACAATGATGGACTTGCTCAAGGTCACACAATTAGTAGTGAGTGGTGAGGAAGGTGACTTGAAAGAAGATCTGACACTTCTGCTCTTGTCTAGGAACATTTTCATCCCCTTCGGCTTACAACTTTGACAGTACAACTTGGGAATGGCAGGGATGTTTTATTTTAACATAAATCCATCACAATGCTTCCAATAAAATTTTTACCCAACAATCTTCAGAAAGGAAAACTTTCTCAAGTTTCCATAATTTTGAAATGTGAAAAATTGCTGAGCACAGGGGCAAAATATCAACTAATAGACTTTTATTTTCGTTCTTGCCATCTTTCATTTACTCCATGCTCTGTGATCTTGATACCTAAACCACATGGAAAAATCTGACTTACTAAACAATAATGTCAACAAAATAACTTAATCAGTTTCTAAGAACCTAAATGCATTCCTGTGTTTTCTCTAGATGTAAGTGCATACATGACATTGCAATTATCATACATAGTTATTTTGTGCTTCTAGTAATATTTTTATTTTTATTTTTTTAAATATACAGATAAATTTGGCAAACTGAAGACATAACAAGTCTCTAAAATACGCTGCATTAAAATATAATCATGGCCAGAGCATGAGAAGACATACCACAGATTGAGGGAAAATATTTGCCAAAGATATATTTGATAAAGAACTGTTGGCCCAGATCCAAAGCACTAACAACACCAAATGCTGACAAAGATATGGAGCAATAGGAACCGCAGTTCCTTGCTGGTAGGAATGTAAAAACCACCAGCTTGAAACACAGTCTAGCAGTTTCTCAACAAAACTACACACACTGTTATCTTATGACCCAGGTATTATATTCCTTGCTATGTACTCATATGATTAAAAACTTATTTATACACAAAAACCTGGATACAAATATTTATAGTAACTTCATTCAAACTTGAAAGCAACCAAATTGTCCTTTGGCAGGTAATTACATAAACTGGGGTATATCCAGGCAGTAGAATATTATTCAGCATTGTAAAGGAATGGGCTATCAGGCTATGAAAATACATGGAGGAACCGTAAATGCATATTACTAAATAAAAAGGCTACAAACTCTATGACTCTACCCATGTGACATTCTGGAAAAGGCAGAACACTGGAGTCAGTAAAAGATAAGTGGTTGTCAGGGATGTTGTATAAACTTCTTCTCCAAATTGTTCTTCTCCCATCTTTTGGTCACAGGGACAGAAAAGCTGACTAAAACAAAGGGGCTACTTTGGAGAAGAGAGGCGTTTTAGGGCAGTGAAACTCTTCTGTGATGTTTGCCAAAACCTACAGAATACACACCACCAAAAAATGACCTCTGATATAAAACATGTTCTTTGGGTCGTAATGATGTGTCAAGCAGATCATGGATTGTAACAAATGTACCACTCTCATAGGGGATTTTGATAGTGGGAGAGGCTGTATTTGTTTAGGGCCAAAAGATACATAGGAATTCTCTGTACTTTTTGCTCCATTTTCCTATGAAACAGAAACTGCTGTGAAAAATAAAATCTATTGATATTTACCTTAGTCTTGATATCATGTCTATGCCATTGGCACCATTATTTTTATGAAAATTCAGGAAATTTGGTTCATGGCACATAAAAAGTTCAGTTAAAGACTGGTAAATCATATACATCATAGTAGAATGTATCAGAACTCTAACATGTTGGAGCACCCATTTTCTGAAATAAAGATCCATGAGTGAGCATGGTTCAAATGTCCAGATGTAGCCACTTGGCCAGAGGTGGACTTGACCTTGCTCAAGGAGTGTTGAATCTAAGGTCATATTGCTGCCTGAACACAATCTTAGTCCACAAGTGTTGTGGTGGGTCCCCACCAACATCTGACTGGTCTTTCCCTCTCTCCCCCACTCACCCCTTTCCATGTACACCCTCCTTCTTTCTGTTTCTCAGTTTTATGGAGGCTACTCTCACTAGGATGTTGATATTTAAAAATTAAAAGTATTACTGGGGTGTAATTGATGTTTAAATAAACGGTATTTTGAAGTGTACAGTTGGATCAGTTTTGATAGATGTGTGCATGCATGAAACTGTCAGCACAGTCCAGAGCGCACAATCCCTCTCTCCAACCCTTCCTGACTTCCACACCCTCAGGCCACCACTGATCTGCTCACTATTGCTGTAGTGAGTTTGCACTTTCTAGGATTTTATGTATGCTTTTGTATCTGCCTTATTTAACTGATCATAATGATGTGGAGATTCATTCATATATTGTATGTATTTTATTACTTTTTATTTGCTTTATTTACACAGTAGAGCAGTATTCTCTTATAGGAGAATCATTTGTCAATTCAGTTATAGATGTTTAAATGGTTTCATATTTTTGGTGATTGCAAATAAAGCATTTTGCATTTGTGTACAAGTCCTTGAATATGTTTATATTTTCATTTCTCTTGGGTGAATATCTAGGAGAATGGCTGCGTTGTAACAGATATACATTTAAGTTTTTTAAAAATACTTTTTAGTTGTCAATGGATCTTTATTTATTTATATGTGGTGCTGCAAATTGAACCCAGTACCTCACACAGGCTAAGCAAGTGCTCTATCACTGAGCCACAACCCCAGCCCTATACATTTAAGTTTTTAAAAAACTCCTAAATTATACTCTAAAGTGATTAAAACCATTTATATTCCTACAGGTATTGTTTGAGAATTGCATTTGCTTTGTATCCTTGCCAATGCTGTCATTTCAATTTTAACCATTATAATAGCTATGCAGTGTTAACATTGTGCCTTTAATTTTCAATGCTCTATTGACTAATATTATGTTCTATTGACAAATGCTCTTTTTCAATGCTCTATTGACAAACATGCTCATTTGACATTTGTCTTCATTCATGAAGTGTTGGTTTACATCTTTTGCAATTTTTTATTGTTGTTTTTATTATTATGGTTAAAGGGTCTTTATATATTCTGAATATCACATATCTATATATTCTGAGTATCACATATTTTAATGATTTGCAAGTATTTTCTCTGTAATGTATCTTCTCATTTTAATTTCTTAATTGTGTCTTTAAGAAATTCTTATTTTTGATAAAATCTTTTTTCAGAAGTTTTATGAATACAGATTTTACATATAAATATGATCCATTTTGAGTTAATTTTGCATACATACAAGATACAAATCAAAGTAAAAAAAATTGGTATCTATCTATCTATCTACTTTTGTATGTATCTACATCCAGTTGTTCCAGCACTATTTGTTGAAAGGATCATCCTTAACTGAGCTGTTTTTGCACCTTTGTCAAAATCAATTAATCATATATATACACGAGTCTATTCCTGGACTTTCTGTTCTGTTGATCTATTTGTCTAACCTGATACCAGGTCGTGCTCTCTTGATTACTGTAGCTATGTGTTGAAGTATGAATCAGTGATATAGTTAAATTCTTATTGTTTTTTATAGTTATTTTTTCCTACTCTAGGTCTTTTATATGCCATAAAAACATTAGAATCAGACTGTCAATTTGTATAAGAATTATAGCCTGCAGAAGTGTTTTGATTGGCTGTGAATTGAACTGAGAGAGCAATTTGCAGAGAATTGACATCTGAACAATATTGAATCTTCTACCTCGTGGAAAAGATATATTGGTCCATTTAGTTAAGTCTTCTTAACTCTTAGCAATATTTCATACCTTTAGGATCCAGATATTTTACATCTTTCCTCAGATTTATTTCTGTTAGATATTTTTGATGCTATTTAGATATGATCTTATCATTTCAGTTCCAGTTGTTTGTTGTTAGAATATAGGAATAAAATCAATACCTTGAATTTCACAATTTTACTCTTAATAGTTTAAAAAATGTATATGGGATTTTCTATTGAAATGATCATGTCATCTGCAAATGAAGTCAGTTTTCTTTGTTCTTTTCATTATGCATTATTTATTTTTTTATGCATTATTTTTATTTCATTTTTCTTGCCTTATTACACTGGCTAGATCCTTGAATACAATATTGAATTGAGGTGGTGAGAGTGCGCACCGTTACCTAGTCATGATCTTAGGGGAAAATTACTTCATACTTCACTGTTGAACATTTTGTGAGGTGATTTGGGACTTTCTTTTCTAAAATAAACATTTTGTGCTATAAATTTTCTCCTTAATACTGATTAGGTACACCACAAAAATTTTGGTATGTTAGTTTCACTTTCATCCCATTCAAAATACTTTCTATCTTTGGTTTGATTCTTTGATAACCCATGGGTTATTTAGAAGTGTTTTTTAGTTTTCAAATATGTAGGGATTTTATAGATACATTTGTATTGTTTATTTTTAATTTAATTCCATTATATATTAGATAGATGAGACATTTATAATTAACTTTTTTTTCCTGGAGTTGATAAGGGAGGATTTTTTTTCCATGTGAATACCCAAATTTTTAGCTCTATTTGACGAACTATACTTCCAATTGAATTACTTCAGCTTCTTTATTGGATATATTAGTTGAATCTTGTATGACTTTATTTCTTTATTCTCTATTTCATATCACTGACTCACTTGTCTTTGCACCAACAATGTATTGCCTTGGCTGCCTAACTTTGCAGTAAATTTCAAAATAGAAAGTACTGTTCGTCCTTCATCTTTCTTTTTCTTTTTAAAATTATTTTTGTTTTTTTCTTTGCTATTCTAGACCCATTGCATTTTCTTAAAAATTTTAGAATCAGTTTGTCAGTTTCTATAAAAAATGTCTGTTAAGATTATGATTGGTAGTAAAGTAGATATAGGGGAGAGTTAACATGTGAACAATGTCTTCTGTCCCATGGATGTAGTATACCTCTTCTTTAATGTAGATCTTCTTTAGACCTTCTCTCAGCAATGTTGAGTGGCTTTCAATATATACATTTTGTCTATTTCTGTTAAAATTATCTCTAAATATCATTTGGCGATATTGTAAAGGGCATTGTTTTAAAAATATTATTTTCCAGTTAACTCTTTTGCTGCTACATAGAAAAAATAATTGAATTTTTTATAGTAATCTTTTATTTTGTTACCATGCCAAATTCAATGATTACTTCTAAGAGTTTTGTGAAGCTTTGTTGAAATTTTCTACACAATTTTTACTTTTTAAAATTATATTTAAAGTTTTCTTTTGGAGCACTTTTTTTTTCTTTAGCTTTTCCTTTTCTAATTTGAAATCTTTCTTTCTTTTTCTTACTTTATCACATTGGCCAGTCCTGCTAATATACTATCATAGAAGTAGTGAAATAGTACAACTTTTGTCTTGCTCCCAACCAAAGGGGTGAATATATTTTCAGAAATGTTATATTAGCTGTAAACTTTTTTGTAGATGGCCTTTTATATATTATTTGTATCCTGAAGGTTTTTTGTTTGTTCGTTTTTTAATTATAAATATGTTGCAAATTTTGGCAAATGCCCTTTTTGCTCCTATTGATTTGATTATGTAATTTCCCCTTCTTTCTGTTAATATGGCGATTTATATTGATTGATTTCCAAATGTTAAGCCTGGGATAAAGCCCACATAGTCATGATATAATATCCTTTTTAGATATTGTAGAATTCAACTTGTCAATATTTTGTTTAGAATTTTTAGATTTAAATTCACAAGACTTACTCATCTAACAATTTTGCCTTTTTGTAGTATTTGTATTTATGTCCAGTTTTAGTATCATGGATCTGTGACCTTCATTCAAAAACATTGGGAACCATTTCCTCCTTTACCATTGATAAGATTTTGTAAGATTCCTTGGGTCTTTTTGATGTTCATTATGTTTTGCTTCTTCAAAGATTGAGAAAGAAATTTAAATATGCATATATTCCTGAAATTTTTATATATTATGTACTAAAAATTCATGAGTAAAAAATCTTTTGCATCATCTGTAGGTTTTATTTATAATTACATCTAACACTAGCATAAATGCTGGAGGCATCAGAACAGAGGTCTGAAGGCAGCATTCATTCATGTACATATATACATTTTATTTATTAAGTTTTTATTTATATGTGACTGCCGAATGCATCACAATTCTTTTTTTTTTATTTTTATTGTTGGTTGTTCAAAACATTACATAGTTCTTGATATATCATATTTCACACTTTGATTCAAGTGGGTTATGAGCTCCCATTTTTACCCCGTATACAGATTGCAGAATCACATCAGTTACACTTCCATTGATTTACATATTGCCATACTAGTGTCTGTTGTATTCTGCTGCCTTTTCTATCCTCTACTATCCTCCCTCCCCTCCACAATTCTTATTATACATATAGAGCACAATTTTTTTTATATCTCTGGTTGTATACAAAGTATATTCACACCAATTCGTGTCTTCATACATGTACTTTGGATAATAATATCCATCCCATTCCACCATCATTTCTAACCCTTGCTCCCTCCCTTCCCTCTCACCTCTCTGCCCTATTCAGCTATCCCTCTTCCTGGTCTATACCCAAAGGATTTAAAAACAGCATACTACAGGGACACAGCCACATCAATGTTTATAGCAGCACAATGCACAATAGCTAAACTGTGAAACCAACTTAGATGCCCTTCAATAGATGAATGGATAAAAAAATGTGGCATATATACACAATGGAATATTACTCAGCAATAAAAGAGAACAAAATCATGGCATTTGCAGGTAAATGGATGAAATTAAAAAGATAATGCTAAGTGAAGTTAGCCAATCCCAACAAACCAGATGCCGAATGTTTTCTCTGACATAAGGAGGCTGATTCATAGTGGGGTAGGGAGGGGGAGTGTGAGAGGAATAGACAAACATATATTTTTGTTGGTTGGAGAAATATGTAGTAGCCAAGGAAGTACTTCTCCTAGTATTGTATGCAACTTAGTAGTCCTCTGTTATGGTTTAGATGTGGTGTCCCCCAAAAGCTCATATGTGTGACAATGCAAGAAGGTTTGGAGGAGAAATGATTATGATTAGGTTATAACCATAACATAATTATTGAGTTGATCCCTGATGGGATTAACTGAGCGGTAACTGGAGGCAAGTGGGGTGTGGCTGGAGGAGGTGGTTCATTGCGGGTGTGGCTACCGTGTATATGTTTTGTATCTGGGGAGTGGAGTCTCTTTCTTTCTGGTCTCTGATCATTATGTGAGCTGCTTCCCTTTCCCATTCTCTTCCACCACGATGTTCTGCCTCACTCCAAGTCCCAAAGAATGTAGCCAGCCTTTTATGGACTAAGACCTCTGAAACTGTGAGCCTCACATAAACTTTCTCCTCTACAGTTGCTCTGGTCAGGTCTTTTAGTCACAGTGGCGAAATAGCTGACTGAATCATCCTCATATTATTTCATAAACTAGAAAGTCCAAAGATAAAATGCCTAAAAGCCAGTCACCCTTTTCAGTGAGCATCATGGAAAGTAAGACTATGAGGGATTGTGCCAATCCTCAGATGCACCAAAGTCTTTTTTAGAGCTGAGTTCTCTAAGCTTCTTGAAAACAAAGCTTTTCCTTGGGGCTGGCTGCACTCATATGAGTCTCATCTCCTTTAATTTTCTCCAATTACTTTTTTCTTGGAGTCTAATGAGCTGTGAAGTGGCTGAAAGATAAACAGGGATGAGAACAAACACAGCAAGGTCTTGAATTAGGCACAAGTTGGTAAAATGCATGTTGAAATAGTTGAAAACCACCGTTTCTTTGATTTTTTTTTCTTCTTTGATACAGAATGAAATATGGTCAGTTTCTAGGATTTATAATTCACTCAGGAATTTTTTTGTTTTTGTTTTCATTCTCTCTTACTTTGTTTTGTTATTGCTTAGAAAACCACATGAATAAACATGAGAAAACAGATGTGTAGATTGAATCTCAAAACAAAATTGAAAGTCAGACAACATCAGCTTATTGTAAATTAGTGTTCTGAATGGAATATTCTCATGATTTAACTATGCTTTCTATTTCTAGGAAAAAAAAAAGAATCTAAAATACCACTGTTCTCCTTTATTAGATAGTGGAAGAATTCATGTTGTAAGTTGTGATTTCACAATTGCAATTTTGTGATTTTTGTAATTTTGTGATTATAGGAGTTCTTAAAAGCCAAGAATTTTCTCTCTTTTATATTTGGAAAGTCCATGCTTGAGCCGGAAGCAGACTCCAGGCATTTTGACCTCAGGATGGAATGGACTCGTTTGTACTCTTGTTAACCTGGAACCATCAAATCTGAAGTCCGTCATTGCTTTTGGAGATTTTTTTCATTTAAATAGAATGTCATTCCCCCTTTCCTGTTTCCCCCAAATTTTGTGCTTCTCACACGTTGTTAAAAATAAGACATGACACATGCTTTGATTGGGTTTGGAAAGTAAAGATTGGTAGTAAGACAGATTCCTGAAGCCAAGATTCTGAGAAGGAAAAAGGTCCAGTTCTCTTTTCAGTACACAGAAAAAATGTCTCAGAATGAGAATGGAAACAATGTTTTGGACAAATAAATTTAAAATATGTTTAGTAGGCACATTTTTCAGTCTTGTTATGATGAGAAACAGATGTAGGTGGCTGTTAAATCATGTCAAACATGAACTGCCTGTGTATATGTGTAAATATTTAACTAGAAAAACAGTCACATGAGAACGACTCTGGGGTAATCTTGGAAGCAGGAAGCCACAAATTATAGGTCTGAAATTTACCATGCATGGCTTCTGAGTCCAGATAAGTACAACCAAATGAAAAGATGGCTGAGAGTTTTATAAATAGCTCATGTTTTTTGGTAGGGAGAGGGAAGGGAAGAGATTAGGAAGAATTTGATACACTTCATGCAAGTGCTATTAGTGCATCTGATTACAACCAGAGGGCTAAGAATAATGTGATAGGAATTTAGTCTTGGGTTTATTGGTTATTACCTAATGAAGGCAAAATAACAGTGGAATCATAGTTTATCCTCAAGTAGATTCTAAAGTCAGCACATAAGGCTAAAAAAATCACAGATACTCAGATATGTCCTGGAGGGTTCCTGGGAACTTTAGTCCTGTTTGAGACAGACTCACATAGCTCTGCTGGGGCCTGTGGACGCTGGATGATGAAGTTGGCTTTGGTTTATGAGCCAAATGGGGCAAGAAACCATGACTGACACTGGGTGCATGCCGTATGGAAAACATGGATCATTAAAACTAGAAGCACATTATATTGTGCTTCTACCCTATTTTCTTTCTTTGCTTTTTAAGTGTAATTCTCTCTGTGCTTGGAAGTACTTTACTGAGGTATGGTCTTCATATAGTGAAATGCACAGGTCACACGTGCCTCGGTTTTGAGTTTTGGCAAATGCATGTGTGTGGAATCCACGCTGTCACAGGGTGGATGGCTTCCCCTCTGCCCCTGGCTGTCGGCGGCACAACCACCTTCTCCTCTCACCAGAGGTAACTGCTGCTCTGATTCTTCTCTGCAGATGAGTCCTGCCTCTTCTAGAACCCATGTCAATGGCATCTCTTGTCAGGAACTCTTCTGGGTCTGACGTCTTTCACTCAGTGTCACGTGTGTGAGATTAACTTATGTTGTTGCATAAGTGATCCGTAGGGGTTCCCTTTTGTTTTCTACAATATAAGTACATCACAATTTCTTAATCTGTTTCTGTTGATGGGCATTTTAGTCATTTCCAGCATTAGACTCTTCTAAAGAAAGGACACCATTTATATTCATATACATGTGTAGATACGTGTTTTCCTTTCTTTGGGTTAGACAGTAAAGAGCAGAAATGAGGTGACAAAAACCATCAAAAATTAAAAAAAAAAAAGCTACAGCCTTTTACATTCCCATCAGAAATGTGTGAGAGTTGTGTTTGTTCAGTGTCTTACCAACATCTTTTAAAACTTTTCCACTATATCAGATTATAGTGGGTATCTCATTTTTTTTTTAAGAAAGAGTGAGAGAGGAGAGAGAGAGAGAAAGAATTTTTAATATTTATTTTTTAGTTCTCTGCGGACACATCTTTGTTTGTACGTGGTGCTGAGGATCGAACCCGGGCCGCACGCATGCCAGGCCAGCGCGCTACCGCTTGAGCCACATCCCCAGCCCCGGTATCTCATTTTTTTTGAATTTTCTTTTCTTAATAGTTTGCTATTTAAGCACTATTTTCTTGCTTACTGTCAATTCATAGATCTTTTGTGTTGTTCAGGTCATTCACCCATTTTTAATTGGTGTATTTGTCACTTTGTTACTGAATTGGTAAAATTGTTTCTA
The DNA here is from genome assembly GCF_045843805.1 of Urocitellus parryii. Taxonomy (NCBI): domain Eukaryota; kingdom Metazoa; phylum Chordata; class Mammalia; order Rodentia; family Sciuridae; genus Urocitellus; species Urocitellus parryii. The sequence continues at coordinate 12,376,453 of NC_135538.1, forward strand.
GATTCTGAATAAGGTTCTTTGCCACAGTATGTGTATAAAGAATTTCATATGTTTTGTGAATCTTTTCTCCCAGTCTGTGGCTTGCTCATTTTAGTAATGCCACTTTTGATGAGCTGATCTTCAGTAGCAGTATTGAAAAGACTTCTCCTCTCTTTATGGATTTACTTTGGTGCTTTTGTTTAAAATCAATTGAACATGAACATATGCATCTATTCCTGAACTCCCCCTTCTATTCTATTCCCAGTTCATATCCCCATGTTCACTGTTACACTCTCTTGACCACTCTCGTCAACTATTGCTATAGATCTGTTGATTTTTCTTAGCTGTCCTTTGCAGTTTTTAGATACAGGTTTTAAATATTTTACTAGGCTTATCCATACATATTGTATAATTTTTGGTGATATTCTAAAGAGTTGTTTTTGAAGTATCATTTTCCATCTGTTCATTACTATTATATAGAAATACTATTGGTTCTCAGTTATTAGTTAAGTAGATTATAAGTTATTTGGATTTTTCTGTGTCCATAATCTGTCTATGAAGACTTGTTTTGGTATCCTACCTACCTTCTGAGGATTGAACCCAGGACCTCATGCATGTTAGGCAAGCATTCTACCTCTGGGCTGCACACCCAGCCCTGGTTTCTCCCTCCATAATGTTTATGTTTTATTTACTCATTTTGCTTTATTGTTCCAGCTCAGCCTATCAGAACAGTGGTGAATAGCAATGGAAAGGGTGTGGTGTTGCTGATCTGGTACATGAGTGGTCAGTCTTTGACCATTCAGCATGGTGTTGCCTCTAACTGACGACACTTTCCAAATTGAAGCTAGTCCCTTGTTCACAATTTGCTTTGATTTTTTTTTTCAATTTTATCTTGAATGAACATTGAGATTTATTTTTTTCTGAATCTACTAAGGTGATCCCATGCCATATTCTCTTTTATTTTGTCAGTGTGCAGAATTATATCATTAGTTTTCAAAGTTAAAATAAAATTGTCTTCTGGAATATGTTGCCTTTTAATATAGTACTGGATTTTACTTGTTAATATTTTAAGACTTTTTGTTAGTATGTATGAGGAGTATTTACATATAATGTTGTTTTCTTATAATTTTCTTCTCTGGTTTTGGAAAAATAGTTTGGAAGTGTTTCCTCCACCCTTTCCTGGTATATAGTTATAACCCTGTCTACCTCACAGGGTTATTTTGGGAATTAATTGAATGAATATATATGAAAATTCTATAAAATATATGCTATGTGGTATACACACAAATGTTATTATTAACTCATTTTGTTAATGTTATACTAGCATAACATTACTAATATATTAGTATAATATTACTAATACACAGAAGTATTCCATTAAATGAAATTCTATATTCTGACACTTCCAAACTGGCAGCAATATTCTTTCATTTAATTGACATACTTAATCAAAAGACAGTATATTTGGCTCCATGGTAATACAAAAATAAATCTGATATGGTCTACTCTTTTTTTTTATATATTTATTTTTTAGTTTTCTGCGGACACAACATCTTTGTTGGTATGTGGTCCTGAGGATCGAACCCGGGCCGCACGCATGCCAGGCGAGCACGCTACGGCTTGAGCCACATCCCCCTTTATGGTCTACTCTTAATAGAACTTTATAATTATGAATAGACACATTATGAAATTCAAAGTTCATTCTGAAATAGCAAATATATCTCCAATATGGATTTTCATTAATATCTAAATATATTCTAATTCTTGAAACTGGTCGTCTGTGTGCAGAAATTTGTGGCAATTATCCATTAACACATCCAAATCCCTTATCTTTTTACCCTTTTTCATCTTGGAACATAGACTTCATCCTAATTTTGTAGATAAGATCCATATGGTTGAGTATAGACACATCTTATGAAAATATCCTGGGATCATACATATTCTTTCAAAAACATGATGCTTAAAAGATGGCTTTATTTGAAGACCAGTATACATATCCATTTGGGTATACAACCCTCTCTTGTTTCAACAAAATACACTCTTCTATCAGAGATTGTAGAGCCGTTGTCACACACGATGAGAGAGTGGGTGGGGAAATGGATTGTGTTTATACCTCAGCATCTGAAATGAAAATATATGTTTAGTGGTCTGAAGTTATTTCTTCACTTAATTCACCTTTGAGTCAATTAGCAATCTTTCTCACTCCACTAAGGGCACCAGAAGGAGGAGGAAGGAATCTGCCAGAGCTCAAATGGGGTTTGAGATAGATAAAAAAGGGACTTGGGATGCTATTTTCATCAATGGAGGATATGATCCACTCCCATCTGTGATCCTTGCCACAGAGGATATAGACTTGGAGTTGTTTGTCCTCGTGCTTCGTCTTATCTGATGCCTTATAACTATATTAAAAATAAAATCCTTTCACCCAATTCCACGCTGGGGATCAGTGTATTTACATTAACCACACAGCTGTGATTGGAGAAAACTGTTGGCTTCATAATTGGAAGATCGTATGATTTCTACCACTTTGCTTCTGTGTTTCATCTTTCCCTGCAGGATGTCGTATTTGGAAGTGATTTGTTCCAGCCTTGTGAAACAGTCCTGAAGTATCGGCTGAGTATCACGGTGACTGAGTGCTCAGGGTGCAAGGGTGAGCCACAACATTCACTGCCCACGTTCTCCTTGTGTCAGTCCCTTAGGGAGACAGACGTTGATGAAGGCGCAATTTCAAGGTAGATGGGGACCTGAAGGGAAAGGAAGCCATTTCTTTTTTTAAAAAATTTTAATTGATTTTATTTTTAAAATGCATGACAGTGGAATACATTACAATTCTTATTACACATATAGAGCACAATTTTTCATATATCTGTTTGTATATAAAGTATGTTCTTGTCAATTCATGTCTTCATACATTTCTATGAAAGCTTATTCCTGAGACCTTGAGGGATTAAAAAACACTCTCAAGAATTTGTTTTTACATGGCTTTGATCTTATCTCATTTTGCCTTTTACAAAAATGAATGCTGTTTAGAATGTTGCAATTTTCGAGTAAAGACTTAAGATCAACTGGTGAGATGATCAAGAGATAGGGAAAAATTCAAAGAGAAGCAGTAATCAGCACATTTCTGAGCTTTCCTTCAATGTTAGAAGAGGCAAGGAAATCTTAGGGTACTAAGATTAGAGAAAGAAACACAAGAGGAAGGAGAGGTTTAAAGAAATTATAAGAAAATAGAAAAAGGTTTTCCAGGTAGATAGGCCTTTTCTTTGATTCATTTGTCCCTAGCATCTTTGCTGGGAATGCACGTGCATGCGCGCACACATAAGTTTGCAGATTCCTTGTAGTTCTATTGATTGGCTCAAACTCGTAGACATATGACCATCTCTTTAATCTTTCCAACATGCGGAAGAATTGCTGGGCACAGAGACACAGTACTGAGTTTGATTTTTCCCTAGCCATTTACATTGAGCATTTCTCCCTAACTCTATTCTTAGTTTCTTAACTCTAAAAGGAGCCAATAATAGTCTAAGGACTTGTTTTTTATGATGAAAATGAAATCAGATCAAATCCTTTGTAAAAAAGTGTCCAAGTGAACATGATGCTGTGATTATGAGCCAAGAAGCAGAGTCAACTCCTTTTTCAATGCCAAAGGAAGCATCAGGTGAAGTGGCAAAGGACCTGGGGTGCAGATGCAGAAAGAGAATCAGGAGATAAAGTTTTACTCCATAGTGTTTCTTGTTTTATATTATATATACATACACATATATAATCTGTCTACCTATCTATCTATCTCTATCTCTCTATCTTAGTTATATCTTCTCATTTCCTAGAATGGGGATTAGGTTGAAAACAAATTGGGATTAATCTAAACCATCTTTCTTCAATAGATACTGTAATATAGGCAAATAGAGAAGGAAAATGTTTCAGATATTCAATAGAATAGACCTTTCTAGCTTTTAAACACATTCTAGAGGCAAAATTTACACACATCTAAATTTAAATACTATCTAACTCTTCCTTAGATTCTCTAAGGGGTTTGCATGGTATCTATTTGTTGATACAAGGTAAATAAAAACATGCACTTAAAGTAGTTTAAAGAAGACATATTGGGCTAGGGCTGTGAATCAGTGGTAGAGTGATTGCCTAATTGTGCAATGCCTTGGGTTCAGTGCCAATACCATGGGAAAAAACAGAAAGAAAGAAAACTTTTCCTACTTAATTGCACATTTTTTAATAATTAGAAAGGAATTTACAAATTAGTTTAGTGATAATATGGAAAATGGAGAAATTAAGGAAATGTCAGATTAGGTGACAGGGTAGATCAGTGGTATCAGTTGTCAACGTGAGGTCTGAGAACAAGTTCTTAAAAATTATTCTTTCTTTATTTTTAATTCCCAGATAACATTGTATATATTTATGGTGTACAACATGATGCTTTTAAATCTGTTTACATATGGAATAGCTAATTGAAGTTAATTAAAATATGTATTACTTCACATGCCATTTATTTGTAATGAGAACACTTAAAATCTACTCTCTGAGCAATTTTCAAGTATGCAAGTCATTGTCACTAACTATGGCCAACATAGTGTAAGTGGATCTCTTGAACTCATCTAGTCGATTCTTCTTGCTTAATAGAAATTTTCTATCCATTGCCACCATCTCCACAATCCTCCCTCCCCTTGTTCCCAGCCTCTGGTGACTACTGTTCTACTCTCTGCTTCTCTGAGTTCGACTTTATTTGATTCCACAGATTAGTGATATCACGCAGTGTTTGCTTTTCTGTGAAAATAACCTGGCTTATTTCACTTGACGTAATATCCTTCAGCTTCGTCCATGTTGTTGCAGATGACAGAATCTCCCCTTTAAAGGCTAGACAGCATTTCATTGTGTATATACATCACATTTTCTTTATCTATCCATTCATTGGAGGACACTCAGTTTGATTCCACTACTTGGGTATTGTGATCAATGCTGCAGACTTGGGAGGGCAGATATCTCTTTGACATACTGGTTTCCCATCCATCCATTGACTGTATGCTCTGTAGTAGTATTGCTGGGTCATATGGCAGTTCTACAGCAGGTCATATGTAGTACTCCAGTTCTATATAGAGGTTCACCAAAAAAATCAGATGTACTAATTTACATTCCCACCAACAGTACACAAGTGTTCCTTTTTTTCCCTACATCTTCCTCAACACTTGAAATTTTTTTTTTGTTTTTTGATTAGCCATTCTAACAGGTGAGAAGTGATATCTCACTGTAGTTTTAATTTGCGTTCCCTGATGATTGGTGATGTTGAGCACTTTTTCATATACCTGTTGGCTATTTGTATGTCTAAACTTTTGAGAAATGTCTTCAGATCCTTGGCTCATTTTAAAATTGGGTTATTCATTTTCAGAACAAGTTTGTGAGGAAAGATGATGAGCACTTTTTTCCCCTTCTTTTTATTTGTTTAGGAAACTATGCTACATGGTGTTGAAGGATGGTCAGTGGGCAATTTGCTCTGGAGCTTGTTTTGTGATTGTGATTCAAATATAGATTTAGAGATATAGGTATTAGTGATAGTTAAATAAAATGTCGTATGAGAAGGTAAAAACATGAGTAGGAGACCAGGGAACACCAGTATTAAAAGGATTAAAAGAGATGAGGGAGCAAGGAGTCTTGAGATGGAAAAATGTTTGAAAGAAGACTGAGAGAGAGTTGAATCCCGAATATGAAGGGAATATTAAGACGGGATCCTTGCTGTGGCAAGGTTAGTAAGAAAGAAATGGAATGTGCCATTGAATGGAGAAGACAATGCCTGGCAGCTTTGATATGAATATCACAGTTCAGCTGGGCTCATGTCCACTTGCAGGATATGAAGAACTATGTACATGGTGAGATCTGGAGACTTCTTTCATGGAGCTTGATCAGAAAAGTTAAAAAATGAGCCATGAATAAAGGAGATCTAAGGACTTTTTAAAAAGGTGGGTGGAACTTAAGAATGATTATGGGTGGAAGGGGAAGAGCAGAGAGGGATTACATAAATATACGGGACAGAGAAGAACAATAAGCACGCCTTCTCTGAAGAACTGAGAGGAGGGTAGCTCCCAAACATGGTGGAGGGACTGGGTTTCCAAAGAAAGAGTGGCAGGTATATTTGTGAGTTAACTTTGTGTTGCTGTCACCAAAATACCTGACAGGGGATTCAGCTCATAGCCAGAGGCTCCAAGGAAACCTCATGGCAGAAGGGTGTGGTGGAGGAAAGCCACTCAGTTCATCATAACCCAGAAAGTAGAGAGAAAGAGGTGAAGGGGCTAGGGCACACGCCCTGTGACCTACTTCCTCCAAATAGGTTTCGCCTTTCAGTAGTTCATTCAGCTATCACAAGCTTAATCCATTTGATGGATTAATCCACCGATGTGGTTGAGCCCCATAATCTAATTATTGCCTAAAACCCTCACCTGTGAACCTTGGTGCCCTGGGAAACCATGCTTTCAACGTGTGAGCTTTTGTGGGGCATTCCAGATTCAAACCACAACATACATAATGAAAATCTCCAACTTCTCTGTGCAGGAAGGTGGGCTGTTGAATGAAAGATGGGTGAAAGCAGAATTGTATGTGAAAGCAGAAAGAATTGTTGGTTTGTTTTGTTAGCTAGGTGTCACTATACATATGTTGTGAGCTCCTTTTACATCTCGGGTACCATGCTAAGGATTAAATGGTGGACTCAGGTACTCTTGAATGGGGGAAAAACATGGATTCTACTTATGCAAACATATCCAAATTTGTGACAGTAGCAAGGCTATCATGAGAAGTTTTTGGATTTCTGAGGCCATGTCATGGGTAGTTCAATGCAGTAAGAGAGTTCAGGGAGAGTTCCCCAGAAAGACAGAGAGGTGCTACTAAATACAAAATAGTTTGGTGTTAGTTTTCTTCTTTTTTAGAAATCATGTTGTTTAACAGAGACAACTTATTGTAGCAAACATTGACCTCTTCCTCATATCTGCCTTTACAAAGTTTCTTCATGTAAGATGACTGGGCGTGTTTGTAGGGGAGTTCCTTTTTTTTTTTTTTTTAATCACGTGCATATTTATACTTGTAAAATGAGAGCCACAGGAGACTCTGTGGTCCATTTTTAATGGCTACCTGCTCTGGAGTTGCAGACATCACACCCACTCATGCCTATTTTAAATTAAAACAAAACAAACAAACGAACTCATACTGTAAAATTGACAACAAATCAAGACATATGCAGATATTGATGCCTTATGAATAATCTAGAAGTTGCAAATGTTACCTCCCCATTGCGTTATCTCAGGGGCTGGTGTTTTTATGATTCTTTTATAATCCTTCAACGTGCATTATTGATTAGTTATATCCCTACTTTCAGGTAAAACTCACCTCAAAGCCACACAAAATAACAGCTAGTTTTATTGGTCAATATAATTTTTTTTCCAATAAACAGCAAAGATAGATGTTGCAAGAAGGAATATTATCTTTTCTTAGGATTTCTGAAGTAAGCATGAAATATACCTTATTTTTTGTTTGCTATGAGATCCCCATGGCTTTGCAGAAGAAGGCTGACAACTTCTGGATCAGATTTGTAAGTTGGATTAAATGGTAGAAATTTAAATTTGGAACCTTCCTTGAAGTATTTCAGAAAGGATCTGAGCAAACTGTACTGTTGGCTCTTCTTGCCTTGTTCTGGTTTCTTTCCACAATACACTTCGCTTTCTTTACAGCCTTCTCTCCTGAAAGTTGCCGAGGCTGCTGGAGAACTCTTTCTATTTATGAAGTGACAACTCTTGAGTAGCCCTGTGCTTTCTTCCTTGCAATGGTGAGATCCTGTGGGGATTGTTTGGTTTGTGTGTTTGTTGCTATTTATCAGTGAGGGGTATGAGGATGCTGACTTGGGAATGGGGTGGTCTTGAAGAGGGATCCTTAACACAGGGAAAGAGACTAATGCAGTCAGATATCACCTTTCACTCACGTTGTTTCTGATGAATGTTTGAAGCAAAGAGTAGGGTGTAGGTTACCATGAAGACAGGCAATGCAAAACTAGATTCTTCTCATGTTCAATGTAGTTCTGCAAAAAGAGCCTGCACCTTGTAGTCTAGTATTTGTGATTTTAATTATAATTTGGTGAAAGATTGCTCTGCTTGGGTCGGGGTGGAGAGTTAAGGATAACAGAAGTGGAAGGTAGAGTTCTAGAATCTTGTTATGGGTCAAATTATATCCTTTCAAAATTCATATGGTGAAGTCCTAACCCCCAGTACCCAAGAATGTGATTGTATTTGAAAAAGAGCCTTTAAAAAGTAATTAAGTTAAATCAATGAGGTTGTGAGTGTGGATCCTCATTTAATCCTGCTAGCACCTTGGTGTTGGACACTGGTTTTCAGATTTGTGGGAAAATGCATTTCTGTTTTAAAGGCGACCCATTCTGTGGTCTTTGATGGTAGCCCCAGCAAATGAAAACAACCGTCCATGTGAAATAACATACTCAGGTGGGCTCGAATACATGTTGGAATTGGTGTTCGCAGGTGAGGGGAGCAGGGGACAGAGGGGGAAAGTTAAACAGGCCTAGGCCTCAACGCGAGGTTGGTGCTGGTTGGATCATGACTTTGAGCAGAGGAGGTGCTTGAGCTGTGCGGTTGGTTTGGGAGGTGGTCATATGTGTGTGTTCAGGCCTCGGCTGCACTGGTGACGCTGTGGTCCCCTCCTGGGCTTCCTTCCCTGGCTGCAGGCTTGCCCTCCAGAGGGCCCTTGGAGCGCTTGTGTGGACCTGAGAGGCTTCTGACAGAGGAGCCGGGAGCCATCTCTGGGCCCTAGCCTCTTGACTGTCCAGAAATGAGGGGCCTGGCTGCCTACTGGACTGCGACCTCAGATGATTTTGACTCAAAAATTTTATATTTTTAGGAGATTAGTAGAAATAAGTTTGGACGAAAAGATGAAGAGGTGAATTCTTGTTAGAAGGAGAGAATAAGTGTTAGTGAATAACGAGGAAAGACAGGTGCTGAGGGTGTGAGTTGGACTGACGTAGGAGCTTCCTAGAGTTAGAGGGCAGCAGGGGTCAGAGGGTGGACAGCGAAGCTGGATCCTCTTGATGGTTGTAATGGAGTTTCAAGGACTAGGTTGAATAGAAGTGGTGAAAGAGGGTATCCCTGTCTTGTTCCAGTTTTTAGGGGGGATGCTTTCAATTTTTCCCCATTTAGAATGATGTTGGCCTTGGGTTTAGCACAGATAGCTTTTGCCATGTTGAGGTATGTTCCTTCTATTCCTAGTTTTTCTAGTGTTTTGAACATGAAGAGGTGCTGTAGTTTGTTGAACGCTTTTTCTGCGTCTATCGAGATGATCATATGATTCTTGTCTTTAAGTCTATTGATGTGATGAATTATGTTTATTGATTTCCAGATGTTGAATCAAACTTGCATCCCGATGAACCCCACTTGATTGTGGTGTTCTATCTTCCTGATATGTTTTTGTATATGATTTGCCAGAATTTTATGGAGAATTTTTGCATCTATGTTCATCAGGGATATTGGTCTGAAGTTTTCTTTCCTTGATGTCTCTTTGTCTGGTTTTGGTATCAGAGTGATACTAGCTTCATAGGATGAAGGAATACTTTGAGGAATACTTCATAGGATTTCATGGAATACTTTGAGGAGTATTGTGTTAATTCTTTTTAGAAAGTCTTATAGAACTTGTCTGAGATTCCATTTGGTCCTGGGCTTTTCTTGGTTAGTAGGCTTTTGATGGCATCTTCTGTTTTCTTGCTTAAAGTTGATCTGTTTAAATTGTGTATGTTTTTCTGAATCAGATTGGGTAGATCATATGTCTCTAGAAATTTGTCAATGTCTTTGAAATTTTCTATTTTATTTGAGTATAAATTTATAAAAACATTTCTAATTATCTTCTGTATTTCAGGAGTATCTCTAGTGATATTTCCTTTTTCATCATGAATTTTAGTAATTTGAATTTTCTCTCTCTTTCTCTTTGTTAGTGAAGCTAAGTGTTTATTGATTTTATTTAATTTTTCAAAGAACCAACTTTTCATTTTGTCAATTTTTTGGAATTGTTTCTTTGGTTTCAATTTCATTGTTTTCAGCTCTGATTTTAATTATTTCCCGTCTTCTTCTGCTTTTGGTGTTGGTTTGTTCTTCTTTTTCTATGGCTTTGAGATGTAACGTTAGGTAATTTATTTGTTGGCTTTTTGTTCTTTTAATGAATGAGCTCAATTCAGTGAACTTTCCTTAGCAATGCCTTCATAGTGTCCTAGAGATTTTGATTGGTTGTAATGGTGTTCTCATTTACTCCTAAGTATTTTCTTATTTCCTCCCTGATTTCTTCTGCTATCCATTTGTCATTCAATAGCATGTTATTTAATCTCCAGATGTTGGAGTAGCTTCTCTTTTTATTTTATCATTGATTTCTTGTTTCATTCCCTTATGATCTAATAGAATGCCTGCTAGTATTTTTATTTTATTTTATTTTATTTGCTAAGACTTGTTTTGTGGCATAACAAATGGTCTATTTTAGAGAAGGATCCACGTGCTGCTGAGAAGAAAGTATATACACTCATTGATGGATACAGTACTCTCTATATGTCCATTAAATCTAAATTATTGATTGTATTATTTACTTCCTATAGTTTTTGTTTGGAAGATCTATACAGTGGTGAGAGAGGTGTATTAAAATCATCTAGAATTACTGTGTCGTGGTTTATTTGATTGTTGAAGTTGAGAGGAGTTTGTTTGATGTGTGTGGGTGCCCCATCATTTGAAGCATATATATTTATGATTGCTATGTCTTGTTGATGTATGAATCCCATAAGCAGTATTAAATGTTCTTCTTTATCCCTTTTGACTAATTTGGGCTTGAAGTCCACTTTATCTGATGTGAGGACAGAAACCCGTTTGTTTCCACAGGCCACGTGAGTGTTGTGCTTTTTCCCAACCTTTCACCTTCAGTCTGTGGATGTCTTTGCCTATGAGGTGAGTCTCTTGAAGGCAGCATATTGTTGGGTCTTTTTTAAAAATCCAATCTTCCAGTCTATGTTTTTTGTGAGTTTAGGCCATTAACATTCAGGGTTATTATTGAGATATGATTAGTATTCCTGGTGATTTTGTTTTATTTTTTCCTTTACTATAGTTCCTCCCTTGGCTGGTTTCATTGTGTTTTTTTTTTTTTTTCCCATTTCCTCCTCCTGGACTATTTTCCTGAGAATGTTCAGTGGGGACCCAGAACTACTGCAGATTTTATATTTTTAGCCAAAAAAGATGTGATTTTTGTGAAAGATTGTTTTGGAAAGTAAACATGTGTTAATGGATAAATGTAAAAAGAAGCTTAAGGCAGAAATATAGGTAGAAGCATAAAGATGGGAAGGCTGATTGATGCTTTTGGAAATGGAGAAATGTACAGAGAACAATGCTTTGAGAAGTCACCGATTTGTGGATGCAGTAGCTGACAAGGGAATGCATACAGCTTGTCAGGGAGCCAGGGAGCCTAGAGCTGCAGTTGGTCCTTTCTCCTGTAAGAGATGCCTGACCATGTAGCATGAGATAGAGGACGAGTGAACAGGAGGAGGCACCAGCCTTAATACTTGTTTACTTATGATTTAAACTCAGACTGACACGGTCCAGAAATGCAGATGAAGTTTTTTTTTTTTTTTTTTTCCCAAACTGAAGATAGGGAACTGGGCACAGTGCATGTAATCCCAGTGACTTGGGAGACCAAGGCAGGAGGATCACAAATTGGAGGCTAGCCTCAGCAACTTAGAAACATCCTATATCAAAATAAAAAATAAAAATGTATCTCAGTGGTAAAATGCCCCTGGATTAAATCCCTAATACCAGGGGGGAAGAGACCAAAAAACCAAAACCAAAAGTACCTGGGAAATTTCCCACACAGATGTTATGAGTCAAGAATGCTGTCTGGAGGTCAACAGAGATATAGGTATGGATTAGATTATGGAATTGGATATGTCTATGGATTGGATGATTGTGGCCTCTTGCTTTTCATGATTTCTGACTTCTGAGCCAGATAATTAACTGTCCTAGATCATGAGTTTCATGAAAGCAAATTTCATTCCGGACATCTGAATATTATTCATTATTAATTATTTGCTAATGTCTTCGATCAGAGGCTACATGTTGAGGATGCAAAGGTGCCTGAGATGCTAACCCTTCCCTTAATGATTCATCCTAAATTTACAAGCATTTTAAATGGCATCACACATTAAAATTTAGAATGGGAGTTCAGGGAGGATTCTCAACATGCACAAAAAATGGCAAAAAAAAAAAAAAATGGCACAAATACTCTCTCCTTGAGGAGAATCCCACTGTTCCACGAGGTGAAGCTGCTCATTGGCATGTGTTCTAGGAGCTCGTTTTGGAGTAGGGTAGTACTTTTAAAGACATTATGAGATTCCTACATTATTTTTTGGTTTTAGTTATTTTTAAAAGCAATTGTGAGGAAAGAAAAAGTAAGCGAACCATTCTTGCCTTCATTTCCTCAATATTATATCATTTAAAATGGAGTGACTTAGCAGAAAACAAAATAGAAATTCATGGCCTCAGGGCTGCCAACCACATATGCCCAGAATCACAAGGCAGTGTGAAAAGTGTGTCCTACAGCTGTGCTCAGATTCTGGTGGGGACTTAGGAAGATTTCCTGCAGTTGGTGGGCTGTTGATCAACCATGCCTCACTAAAGGGGAGAATTATTTACTTAGAAGATGATCTACATGTTTGGGTGTGACAGAATCATAAACAGAAAAATAAAAAAAGACCGAAAGTGATAGGAAACAAATAATTATTCAGCATCTACTAAGTGCTTGATGTCAACTGGGTAAATTCACGAGATTATGTCACATTATTCTTACAAACACACAGGCCCGGGGACCATATATTCACATTTGGATGAAAAAACCCGAGATTTGGAGAGAACATGAGTTTCCCCCAAGTCCCTCAGTTAGCTGAAGGCAGAGAAGGATTTCAATATGTGTCGATGGTCACTCTACCATATCGTGTGGTTACGAGTACATGAAACAAATAAAGCTCAGGTGGAAGAGGAAGTGGGGAAATGTGGTTTTCTGCCATGGTGAAAACAAGTGTGTGACTCAGAGATTTCTGATGGCAGAATCTAGTGGTGGTGGAGTCACAGTCCACAGCCTTTCAGTTATGGGCTTCAAGAGATTTTTAACTCAACAATGGAATTTTGACTCAAAAGCTGGGAACTGGAATAGGCATTTCTTGGTGTGGGTGAGGAAGCCTCCCTGGGTGATTTCTGCAGAAATCCCAGGGTTGTGGAGTCTCCTTTATTGGGAAGTTATTGATGTTACAAATGCACACACCTCGCCCAGGGCAGAAAATCAGAACAGCTCTGAGAATGGAGAGAGTAAAGTGCACACAGCACATTTCTTATTCCACTCAAAATGTTCTCGAGCCCTCACTTAGAATCTATTTATGAATGTTCTTCTGATTTACAAATCAACTTGTCATTAGGATTGCTAAGAACAGTAAGAAGTGAGGTCTGACAGGAAAGGATTAGAGAAAAAATAGAACAAGTAGCTTAGCAACCCCCAAATCTCCACCATCAACTTAGAATACGGTCAAAGGGGGATCCTAGGGCTCACTCTTGTACCACACCAAGCAAGAAAGTGGAGTTTTTATTGTTAAGCTAGAGTCACTGATATACGGTTAAGCTAATTCAGGCTACTTTTCCAAGTAGATAGGAGGTTTATAGCATGTTCATAACATATTCAGTTATCCAAAGTAACCAGTATGGAAACCTGCCACCGCTTATAGTGATAGGAAGGCAGCCATCTGGAAAACTCATTAGTTATGCAAAATGCTGTACATATTTAGAGGATATTCTAGACTCTGGTGCATTATTATTTAACCAGGAACCTTAGGGTCCAATCACCATCTTCCCTGGAACGGGGTCGGTGGCCAGGGATGAGAGTCTCCTGTTGGCCTGAAGAAGAGAGACGAGAAAGGCCATCATGGTGGTGGGACTTTGGGGACGCAGGGTGCCTGTGAGGATTGAGATCCTGTCTGTGAGTTTACCCCATGAGTGTGCTCACTCTCCCTCCCACTTCTCCTGCAGTGCGGGGTGGCGGTAAGGGGAGAAAACCTCTCAGTTGGTTCCTGCTTCCTCTCCTGACCTCAGAACAGCTAACCGTGGAGAACGTGGGCCTGACCCATGGCCTTCCCGGGTATCTCAGCAAATATATACATTTTGTCTCCAACTACCCACACCAACTCATCCACATAAGCACATGTACACCTTGTCCCAGGTCCTAACGGAGACAGCGGTAACTAAAAATACTATTTCAGTGTGTTAAGCAATCATGCTGACAGGCTTTTGTTTTACTTCCTTATTTTTTCCCTTCTCCAGCTATGTTAGAAGTGTCAGAAAGTCTGATAAAAATGCAAACGAAGCCTGACATACAAAAGAGAAAAAAAAAATTCAAGAAAGGGACTTAGATAATTCGCAAAATAGAGACTTCAAATGATGGAACCAAATTTACTGCTTTATAATAGACATTTAAAATGTTCAGTCAATGTGTGTGTGTGTGTGTGTGTGTGTGTGTGTGTGTGTGTGTTTTCTCTCTCTGTAATGGAAATGTTGACCAAAGTTTCCCAATGCTATTAAATCTCTTTTCAGAAGTTGCAATTGCAAACTTAGGAAGTGAAAATTTCACGCTATGTTCTGCTTTTGACATTTCATTGTCAAAGGGTCCAGAAGACCCTACAGCTTGAACATTCCCTTTTATTTTGAGATCTTGCTGCTCTCTGTGAAAGGGGAACCATAATTTCTAAGCCCCAGTAGAGATCTCAATAAGATCTTTGCAAGTTCTCTGTAAAGATGCTACCTAAATCATATTTGCCAGAATTTTCTTTGGTGATGAGAGTTGTTTTTCTTTTTGATCAATTTGTTTAGAAAGACTTCTCTTGGCTTCATAATTTATCACTGGTCATATAAATTGTTATGATTTGTTTCTCATTGTTTTCAACTATGAGCTTTAAAATTTGGAAGGGTTTTCTTTAAACTTGTTTCTGGGACTATACCAAACCTTGTTTTATCCCATCATCCACAGGTTTCCAGGATTGGGATATGTGAGATCTGTTCATATTGTAATAGGCCCTCTGGGTCTGGGCCACCATGTGACTATTCTGTGTGAACTGGTACCGTGGGAAGTACAGCGTTACTGGAAGTCCTTACCGCACTTAGCTGGCAATGTCTACCCAATGGAGAGACTGCAAGAATATAAATAGATCCTGTTAATTACTAAACAAGTCTACCTCCCTCTCTAGACACACCTGCTCTCAGGACCACAGGCCCCAGCACACTCCCCAGTGAGTCTCTCTTTTCCTGTCTCCCAGTCTATTCCAAGGGCTGCCTCCACAAGGCTGCCACCATCTGCACACGCCCTCCAAGCCACCCTCTAGTTAGGTTCCTTATGATGCAGGCTCAAGAGAGCAAGGCCCAGTTAGAAGGAAGAGGGAGCATTTCCTTACTAAATTTTCAAAGTTTATAGTCAATGGGAGTGGATGTTCTCTTCTGGAAAGATCCCATTAATTCCCATTTTGGGGTATGGTATTGTCATAAGGTCCTAAGAGAACAAGTATCTCAGAACACGTTTGATCAGAAAGACAAAGCACCACTTGGAACAGTTGGGGATTTATGTTCACAGACAAAAGGGTGCTGAATGCCACAGTGCTGTGGCTAACTGTCCCTCCCACACTCAGGTTGAGATTTAATTGCTGTTGTAACAGCACCGAGAGGTAGGACCCTTAAGAAGTGGGTAGGTCATGAGTGCTCTGCCCTCTTAAGCAGATTAATGCCATTTTATTCAGAATGGATTAGTTATCCCAAGAGTGAGTTCCTGCCAAAAAGGATGGAGAACCTGTTTTCCCTCTGCTTGTGCATGCTCACTTGCCCCTTCCGCCATGTTATGATGCAGCACGAAGGCCCTCACCAATGCCAGTGCAATGCTCTTGGACTTCCCAGCCTCCAAAACCCTGAACCAAATACACTTCTATTGTTTATAAACTACTCAACCTGTGGTATTTGGTTATAGCAACAGAAAATGGACTAAGGCACATGGACCATGGATTGTGATTACAGTAATTTTAACCTGGAAAATTTAAACAGAACTGGGTGCTAATTTCAAGTATAAAACTCTCACCACAGCAAACAGTGGATTATTTGAATTGTAATTTATGTCACTTTCTGGTGTATTCCCCAAGACAATTGACTGCAAAACATATGCTTTGGAAGTGGCTGACTTGACTCGTTTTATGGATTATTGATTATATGATACTTAAATGTGGAGCTGAGTCTAACAAAGATGATTATTTTGGGTTAAGGATAGTTGGTTTGCAGTTCCTTCTTTCAGTGGTCAAGTGTCAAGGCCACTTCTCCATTCGGGCCCCTTCTAGCTCATAATAATAAAACCTCTTCTTTTCAAATGTCAGAATTGTATTTTATTACCTACGAAAGTAGAGTATCTGTTGATGTCATCCAAGGGGCTAAGAAGCATGAAGCATCTGCCTCTTCAAAGCCCATGGGAAGTGTGAAGGGTATGTGTTTCACTGAGTGGTGTGTGTGTGTGTGTGTGTGTGTGTGTGTAGGTGGCTCTATTTTTCTTGCTGAAGGGAAAACAAATCTATATCTTTTAATAGATTCATCCATCACCTATCCACTATCTTATCTATATCTATCATCTACTAATCAATCAATCATCTATCAATCATCTATCCATCTGCTGGGGATTGAATTCAGAGCCTCATGCGAGGCAAGTGCTCTGCCACTGAGCTACCTCCCCAGCCCTAACACTTATGTTTAAATAAATGGAAAATAAATTCTTTCAGAGGCTCAGTTGAGGAATTTTAATAAGCAGGAAAACTCTCTTATGTTTAACCTGAGACTTCCTCTGCTTTGGGTTTTACCCACAAAGAGGCCAAACCTGAATTTTATTTTGAATAAAGATAGAGAATATTTGTTCTTTTTTTTTCTTGGAGGGAATACGAAACCCCATATGTAGGATTGGGAGAAATGCCCTCCTCCGTGTCTGTGAACTTGGAAAGTGAGCTGACTTTCGTTTTAGTTGTTGATAACAATTATACAAACGAGTTTTCATGTTTTAAGTCATAAGCCAACTGATGAATTAAAAAAAAAATAGGCACAAAATTTAAACTTTGGAAAAATCAATCAGAAGGGTAGAAATTCACGATTTTCCAAAGGGAAGGGGACAGAATTTAAAAGGCTTTGAGCCCTTTCTTTGAATCAAAGTAAGTCCTGCCCTCCAGAATGAAACTGACCAGCGTGGAGCTGCCCTGCTTCTCAGTCCTCAGCAGCCCTCTCCCGTTCATCCCCTGTCCTCCTCCTTGGTGGCTGCAGGGCAGGTGCCCAACTCAGTAAAGCACCCCTGAGGGCTGATTCCCATAGGCTCTCGAGGCTCACCCTGACACCAGCATTTGAAGGCAAGGGGATTCATGGCCTGTCTGTGAAAGAAACCGCAGTATTCCCTGCCAGCTCTGGGTGGTGTCCTGTGTCAAACAGAAACACTGGCACCTTGGCTTCCCTTGCTCATTTGTGTGCATGCGCACACGACACTCCTGTTGGTGACCTTAGTAAAACTGCTCACTCTCCGTGGAAAGATGAAGACCTTTATTGTTTTTCCTCCTTCTACGGACAACTACTCTGAGTTTCCTTTGCCTTCCTCCGACTGGAGTTATTTTTTTCAGTCGACTTTGCTAGGCACAGTCTGTTTCTTCTATGGATGAATATACATGTCCTTTTGATTTGAGTTTATATAATTGACTAATAACTCATGAAATGTTTGGCTTACATTTACTGCTAGCTTACATTTAGTTTAACTTATTAAGAGGTTGTCTACAAATCAACTCTAAAAGGACATCTTGAGTACCATTTGGGAAATTGTTAAATCAAAGTGGTGTGCATATGAAAGCTCATTAAAATATATCCTGTGATGTGGCCTCAATGTTTTTTCTTAGAAAAAGTTCTTATATTTCTCTAAAGTTGAGTTTGAGGATCCTGCATCTTATAGTTTCCTACCCATGGCGAATTTTTAGTTTTAAACAGTTTTCATGGTGCCATCACATTGCCTTTTTCCTAAAAGAATGTAGAAATGTTAAACAATGAAGTGTTTGAAATAGCCCCAATCCCTGAACCTCAACAATGTTACTAGTTTTATTTCCGAAAGCACTTCTGGGTGTTATGTGCTGGTTTTCAAAGGCAGCAAATGTACATGTGGATTTTCACATTATTCTGCACCCTGGACCATGTGCTCAGCAATTGAGATAAGAAAAGAATGCTCTTCAGGGCATTACTGCCCATGAGGGTGCCGTCCAAACCCTCACACAGGCCTGATAAAGCAAGTGGAATGTCAGGATCTCTTCGGGATGAAAGGATTCAAATATGACATGTCAAGCAGCTCCAATATTAGCAATCATCCCCAGCCTTACAGAGCTCTAAGATTAGACACACAAAAAAGTACATACAGAACACTTCTTGCCATGCTTCTCATTTTCCAAAATGAACAGAAGAAATGGAGCAGAAAATATATAATGAGTCGAGAGTGGGAATCTGTGGCTTTGGGGATGATGGATGATTGTTGTTTCATTACATTTTCTCTTTTGCATTTTTCATTTTATACCAATGCAAATGTGTGTTTGTAAATATTGAAACAGCTTAATTTTCTCAAGTGGAAAAACATGCTGTAGTTACAGGTAGGGTCACCTGTAGAGCAAGGACTTGGTGACTGTGAACTCTGAATGCACCTTGCTTAATACTGTGCACCAACTGACAGGTGCCTGTATCAAATTTGGGTCCCAAAATGTGCCTATGGGAGAGTGGTGAATTGGGAATCTGCTCCATGAAAGAAGGACCAAACAACTAGAAGTGTGGTGACTTTGGATGGACAGGGCAGAGTGGGGACTGTGTCCTTGTAAACCATGCATTTAGGGCCTGTATCCAATCTAGCCCTCCCTTTCATCAATACTAACACCAAAGACAATGACACGGGGCCCTCTCAACCTCTTCTATTTCACCTTTACCCTTAGCCACTGCTGCTGGAATTCATTTTGGCAGCATTTTTTTTTTTTTTGAACCTTGGATTGAACCCAGGAACCCAGGGGCATTTAACCACTGAGCTACATCCCCTGCCTGTTTTATTTTTTTATTTTGAGATAGGGTCTCACTAAGTTGCTTAGGGCCTCACTAAGTTGCTGAGGCTGGCTTTGAACCGGGAGGCCCTGTTGACAGCACTGCACGTGCCACACACTGTATTTTGGTCATGGAGCAGTACAGAAGGGAAGCTTTTCCTGGCTGTGGGTGATTGATACCAAGAATCTCTCCCCTTGGAGATTCTAGAGTGAGTGTGCTGGAGCTTTGGGGCCGGCCAAGGAGCTTCCAAGATGGGAGAGAGAAACAGAGGGAAAGGTAAAGTTGAGAAGTGGGTTTTGTTTCCAGCACTCTCCCGTCTGGTTTCCATGTTCTTACGGCAGTTCCCCTCCTCTGGTCCCCTCTTCATGTCTGCCCTGCCTGCTCAAAGCTCACAGTGACGGGGTTGAGCTCTCTCACTGCAGAGGGCTCCTTGCCCTGTGTCTCCCTCTTCTTCCTGTCTTTCCTTCCCCCTGTGCTTTGCTGTATCCTCATCAACTGCATCACAGCATCTTAAACTCAAAACACTGGACAGTTGGAGAGTCATCAATTTTGGCTCCTACAGCTGATATTTGACCTATTACATTGTGTCAAGAAAGAGAGTCAGGCTATAGTCAACCAACTTCTAAACGTCTGTGTGCATGGGCAGGGTCGCCTCCGGGCTGACACAGAGAGTTTGGTGAAATGCTAGACACCCCATCAGAAAGTTCCAGGGCTCCGAGGCATGACAGGTGTGTTGTCTGGGCCCAGGAGCCCTGGACAAGGGGAAAATTTTGCTGCAGTTGTGGTTTAGACATGCACAGACATGACAGATGGATTGAAGTTCCCCCAAGAGGCTAGGCTGGGGGGAGAGCCACAGGCCCCCAGTCAAAGCCAACACGAGCAAAGAAGTCTTGTGTGGGAGGAGGCAGGGCTCCTGGTGCAGAGGCCAGCCACCCGGACGCTTCTCTGCTTTCTGTTCCTCAAGCGATGCTCAAAGGAAAGTGTGTGTCACTGTGGAAAGTCCTCTTCCAAGAAATAATCAGAAAGAGGCGCTTGCTGGGGGCTGTCTGGGGGAGGATGGGGCAGCACAGGCAGCCACCTGTGAGCAGTGGAGCCACTGTGAGCAGTGGAGTGGCACCTGTCCAAAGGCACACAGGGTCGTCAGAGCAGCAGCGACCAGACAACTGCCTTCCCCTGTAAGATGGCAGTAATGACAGCTATTTCAGATGGTTCTTGTGAAAATGAGATGAATAATACATGTCCAGGACTGAGCACAAATTAAATTTCAACCAGAGCAAATCCATTTCTGCTGTTACCTCTTATCACTGATGCTTTTGTGAGTTTCCTTCCCCATCAACTTATCTTCTACTTATTTTCGGGTGATTACACGGTTAGGGTTTATGTGGTATGATTAAATGCATTTGGATCTATTTTGTTTCTTAGCGGAGAAATTGCTCTTCAGGATGTATTTTAAAAGGGTTAGTTTAAACCTGCAGTGGGTTGAACTTGAGCAGAGTTTGAAAATTAATTGTGTCACAAAGTTTAATTTTTATTGAATAAAAAAAAAAGTGGGCACTGATATCACTCTTTGCTTTAGGAAGATGGTGAGACTAACTAATAACCCTTGGGGAGGTTAATAGATTATTGAAAGTGGTAATTTTAACAGTTTTGAACTCATGTTCCAAGATATAATTGGAATAATTTCCAAGAGACATCAGTCTTTATTTCTTAGGAAATTACAGTGATTAAATTAACTGCAGGCAGCTCCTCTTATTGTTATTTGAAGATAATAGGAGTCTGTTGAGGATTAGTGGGGAGAAGAATGATGCATGTTCTGTTGAAGACTTCACGGTTGAAGTGCTTCCTACCACCCTGCCTTTCCATGGTTTATAATATTTAGTGCATCATCATCATGGATGGGGTGGCCTTTGCTGCATTTAACCTATAACCTAAATCAATTTAACCTATAACCTAATACTTTTTCTAGGATTAAAGAATAGATCTTTCCTTTAAGGGGGTGCATAATATGCCAATTCAAAAGAAAATAATGTTATACTTGAAGAACTCTGCGAACATTGAAAAGAGAGTTCAGTTCCTTCTCTGGGTGTTTTTCAAGATCCTGTTCCTGCTTCTCTATGAAATTGGATACTGGACAGGACAGCAATGTCACATTCATTGCTCGGGGCTTTTAAATTTCTCTTTCATTCCAAAATGAGCTATTGAAATCACTGAGTGTTAAGAAAATTGTGCACGGATGGAAGAGTAAATGGATCTTGATCCGTCATCTCATTTGAGGCTTTCCGGACGTGGTAAAGTGGATTTTATCAGTGGAAAATTGCATGCTATTTTCTTTAAGATCTTTCCAAACTCAAAGTGATTTAGATAGTAAATTTGAGTCTAATCCTACCCAGATAAGCATCTGCAGTATCCTTCCCTGGACTGGGTGGTATTGCTTTTTAAATTTCAGTACTACTGCAAATGTTGTTTGGCTTTTACTCTCTTAGAATCTAGTCCTATAGGACGAGGAGATCTGTTTGTGTCTTTGTAGCTGCAGTGTCTACTTAGAGATTCATATTATTGGCTGTGTCTCAAGTTACAAACACAGATTCCCAGATTTTCCTTGACTTGACCTTAAACTAAACAACATTAGGATTGGAAAAGTTTTTTTTTTTTTTTTTTTTTTTTTTTTTTAAAGGTGCTTTGGGAAGTAGGAGCAAATGATGATGTAAGATCTTTTTTTTGGGGAAAAAGGGAGAGCTGGGGTATTATTAGTTACACCAGGTACAAAGACAAACACAAAGAAAAAGCCAATTACCTGACATTTGATGCAGCTAACACTCATTTACTTTTACATTGTTTCTGGTTTAACTATTGTAATTTAAAATTATTATAGTTGGAAAATATTTAGATAGAGCATAATATCATCTTGTAATTTAACACAACAAAATAAGAATGGTTAAGTTCACAAAATCTGGACATTGAGGAGTACAGGTTGCCAAAGAGAAAAAAGATCTAAATTTATTTAGCATTAAAATAGAAGGCTTCTTGTTGTAGGGTGATATTCACAGGGTTTCTATACCTAAATATTGGGCACAGAAATAACCCTGCTGGTTATATGAATTTGGATATATTTCTATTAAAAAAGGGAGGATAATTTAAAAACTACCTACTTCATTGGACGGTAGTAGAAATTAAATATATTCATTCATATTAAAAGCATTTTATAAATTGCAAACTGGGACTCTAAATTTATTTCACAGGAGGCTATTTCTATGTAGTTATTTAGTGATTGAAATGAAATATTAATAGAATACATTATGTATTTTTGTAACATGTATGAAGGAAAGGGAAGGATTTCAACATGTGGGTACCTTTGCCCAAAATGTTACTCTAGTTCTAATTGTGAGGGAACAATTGGACACACCCAGAATGAGGGACATTGTGCAAAGCAACCAGCCTTGACTCTAAAAGATGTCTATTGCCAAAGACAACAAGAAACAATAGACACATAAAAACACAGTTGACTCTCTGTAGCCATGGGTTCCACAACCTGGGATCAAAAATATTCAGAAAAACAGTGTTCTGTACGGACATGTACAAACATTTTTTTTCTTGTCATGTTCCCTAAACAAAGTAGTAAAAGACCTATGTATATAGCATTCATGTTGTAGTGAGTATAATACCAACAGATGATTTAAAGCCATGGAGGATGCCATATGCAAACACTACACCATTTTATAATAAGGGCCTTGAGTATCATAAATTTTGGCATTCTTGGGGGTCCTAGAAACAATCCCCCATGAATACCAAAGGAGGACTCTATGTAAAATTGATAATACTTGATTGGACCCTGGATTTAAAGTAAAATATAGTAAATATTCCAGACCAAAATGTACCTTACTGAGACTATTAGGGAAATTTGCACTGTATTATCTGAGGTAATTGTTTTGAAATTTTAAAGTTGATTTAAAATTTTCTGATTATGCAGAGCATGGTGGTACAAGCATGCAATCCCAGGAGCTTGGAAGGCTTAGGCAAGAGGATTGCAAGTTCAAGGTCAGCCTTGGCAACTTATGTTTATAAAACATAAAACCATCTGGGGATGTAACTCAGTGGCAGAGTGCTTCTGTGCTCAACTCCTAGTACCAAAATGAATAAATAAACACATAAAAATTTCTGATTGTGATCATTATTGTATAACTATGACAGGACAATTTTTCTTAGGAGGGGAGGGATCTTTATATTCACAACTCTCAAATGGTCCAGCTATACACACACACACACACACACACACACACATGCATATAAAGAGTGATAAAGCAAATGTGGTAAAACATTAATGATTTTGAGAATCTAGGTGAGACTATCTAGGTGTTCATTGTTAACTATTTCTACAAGATTTTTCCTTTTGTAGTTTTGAACATTTTCATAATAAAAAATTGGGGAGAAATTTAAAAAGTTAAACCAAATACTCAAACCAGTTGAGTTATTAAACACAGACCTTTAAATATGCCTTTTCCCACACTTTTTAAACCATGATATACAAATATACAGGTTTATAAAAAGAAGAATCTGTATGTTTAAAATATGTGGCTAGGTAAAAGGTGGGATTATTAGTACTAATTTGAAATATTTTTCCACTGGCAAATTCTAGGAAAACACATGGGAATTCTAAATTCATGTGTACATCTTTCAAAGTATTTTAAAGTAAAATAAAAAATGCATCTGGGGGTGTGTACAAAATTGGAACATCATTTTCACTTTATCTTTCAGAAAGGGTTCAGTTTTGTTTCCTGATAATTTAGTACTTACATCTTCTTCCCTGGGATAGAACTTTCTATCTCATCCCATGGGAGAGACACAGGGTAGTAACCACTTGGATAAATGTACTATTGTTGCCTGTTCTTGGGGTTGATGTGGCAAAATTATGGTTTTCTCCTAGTTTTCAGTCTGGACTCAATCAGAGTCCAGGCTGAAATCTCATGAAAACTTTTGTTGTCTCTTTCTTACGTAGATCAGAGACAGCAGAAGTGGACCTAGGAGGTTCATAGGAACTGGACTAGGAAGTTCATGACTTTTTGGTATGTAATTGAAAAGTCTTTGAAACTAGTCTTTCTTTTAGTGACATTTATAACCTGAAAACCTTGAGCTCCATTTTGTTCTTTTCATTTATGAACCAAATTAGAATTGCCGGAGTATGTTTATCCCTGGGCCAGGATTTTTGCAGAAGGAAGTTAATAGTATTGATAAATTAACAACTATATTTTGTTCTCTGAATTTCCCTTGAAATGGATTCTTGATTGTGGTGATTTTTCAGTGGGAGAATTGTGTAGTAAGGCAATTTATGTATTTATGGATTGATTTTCTTATGCTCCCTTCAGGGTGAGGAGCATAATAACTGTTAGAGTACCATATGTGAGGACTCTTGTTTCATATGCAGTAGTGTGTTTAGATGCCCAAATGTTAATCACATGCTGTAGAAATGAGGCATTTTACTGATTTAAGTTTATTAATAATAAAAATAAAATATTTATATTCAATGGTTACAATATAAAATTCAACAACCTTTTTAAAATAGATTTTAAAAATTTGTTCTAATTAGTTATACATGACAGTTGAATGCACTTTGATACAGCATACATAAATGAAGTATAATTTCTCATTTTTCTGGTTGTACATGATGTGGAGTTACACTGGTCATGTAATCATATATGCATAATGTCCAGTTCATTTCTTCCTACTCCCATACCCCTCCCTTCCCTTCACTTTTCTCTGTCTAAATCAAAGTACCTCTATTCTTCCTTACCCCCCACCCTAATTGTGTATTAGCATCCACATATCAGAGAAAGCATTTGGCCTTTGGTTCTTTGGGACAGGCTTATTTTGCTTAGCATGACATTCTCCAGCTCCATACATTTACCAGCAAATGCATAATTCATTCTTCTTTAAGGCTGAGTAATATTCCATTGTGTATATGTAGCACATTTTCTTTATCCATTCTTCGGTTGAAGGGCACCTAGGTTGGTTTCATAGTTTGACTATTGTGAATTGAGCTACTGCAGTCATTGATGTGGCTGTGTCACTGCAGTATGCCAATTTTAAGTCCTTTGGGCATAAACCAAGGAGTGGGATAACTGGGTCAAATGGTGGAAATTAAACAATCTTAAGATATTCCTGCCTTTCAAGTTCATATTTCACAATCTAGGCAAGACTGGAGCTCTGTGAACACTTGTGCAATTCTTTTCATGATTTCTTTAATTGTGTATTCATAAAATGACTTTAAGATGTCTTACCCCCTGTCTAGAATGTCCATCTCTTCTTTGGTTTAATTCTTTTTGAAAGATGGAACACAATTCTAATCTTGCTGAGGAATGCAAAAGAAAGCATCTTTTTAAAACAGCTATCTATCAAGAGCACCTCCTTTGGTGACCCCATGGATATAATTAAAATTCTGGTAATTGTTCAGAAAATATTAGTCTATTAATTTAAGTGTTATTATTTTTCTGTGAGCCAGACAGTAATGATCATAGTCACTATTTTCCACAGTAGGCAGTTTGTACCACAGTAGGCAGTTGTGTTACTGCAGTCTTGAAACATTGCTACTCATGACCCATTAGCCACCATCTTGCATTTGGGTGACTGTTGCTCTCTTTTTCCTTCTGTGGTTATTGAAACCTATTATCCTGGTTGTCTAACTCATTGACACAAAGATGAGTTTTGGTATATACCTTTGTTACTCAGTTGTCTTCAAATATATAAATCTTACTTTCTCAACATGTGTACAGAAAAGACAAATTGTTTAATGAAACAGTCAATAAGATTTCCACTTTGGTTTCTTTGGTGAAGAATACTTCATATATTACCACGTAGTCTGATGTTTTGTTGGGTAATTTTAAGTGATGCTTTTCAAACTTATGCTTTTCATTGATAGTTCACAAAACTGGTCCTCTAAAGTATTGACAAAACTGGCAACAGGGTGGGGTTGGGGTTGCCATCTTCAAAAGTTTTCAAGGACTTTTTCTAGTAAAATTCAGATCAAGGGCTTCCCCATCATAAAAGGTTTCTTTTATGAGCGTCACTTGTTATTATAAAAAAAGTGTTCCAAGGGAACTCTGCATTAATTGGAGGATTGAGTTAGATGATCTATGTAGTCTTTTGTAAAGCAAAATGACACCCACATGAGATGGTACCTGCCTCTATCACCAATGATAAAATCAGATCATTTATTTTTGTTAAGTATAAAGACATAGCATGACGGTGAAGAAGGCAAACTTTAAATCCAGAGGGCTTGGGTTTGAACGGGTCTTTGATACACTTACTGGCTGTGTGCCCTGGAGCGCATTATCTGACCTTTAGGTGAGTGATTTTCTTCACTTGTTCAGTGGAGATGGTCATAGTACCTCCTAAAGCAGGTGCAAGGATTTAATGAGTTAATACAAATAAAGCTGTTAGAACCATGTACATAATTAGGTACTTAACAAATGCTACTGATGATGGCGGTGAATATCATTCTCAGCTGGGGCACTGGTGTCTTTTGCAGGCTTGTGTACACTGGGCGCCAGTCCCTAAGTTTCTGGCCTCTAAGAGTGGGGTGCATCTGCAATGACTCTGAGCACTTCCCACTTACTTCTTGAGGTGTCCCTTGGTGCTGTCTTGTTCCACCTGAAGTCAGCAGGCACAAAGCTCACATTTTTCTGGTTTTCCACTTATACCAGCACAGCAGGTCTCGCTCCTTCCATCATTTTGCTGTCCTCGTTTCCCGGGCTTCTGGTCCCGTCTGCCTCTCATTGCTTCACCCAGGACATTCTGCACACATTTACACATCTCTAGACCCCAGGTCTTACAGCAAAGGGGCTTGTCACGGGGTGTTTGTGTGAGTGTTTAGTAAGGCCATCTGTTTACCTAAGAGAAAGTTTGGAGGGAGCTACCAGGATGGTAAAATATCCTCCAGTTTGATACAAAAGCATATCAACAGTTTTTGTCTTCCCATGTCATTAAGCAACCGTGAAGAACGAGTTCTGCTCTCAGTCCAAGTCTACGTAGTGAGAGCAAACGGTGCATATTTAGTTCTCATGTGTATGTGCTTAAAATTCTGGCCCCATGATTATTTTGAGTTCTTCACAGAATTCTTAAGTACGGAGTGCTTGTCAAATTATTTTGACAGATCCCTGCTGGCCAGTGAGTACTATGGAGTTTTATGGGAGTGCATTTGGAATACAAGGTTATGTTTTTCTTATTCGTTTCTTTCCCCCTTGCTGTGTCTATAAAGTTTTGTTGTAAGACCTGCTTAGTTCTGACTTGTGTTGCCAAGGGATCCAGGGTATCAATGGGCTTTGTCCCCCGCAAAGGTCTGTGAGGCCAAGTCTCATACCTCTAATAGGGAAATGACTTAGACTCCAAGGATTTCTTGGCTTATTTTAAAATAAACTCCATGTTAAAATGCTGTGAGCTGGCAGTAAAGGAATAGATGACCACATATGTTTTCTTCTGGAAGGCACATAATTTTGTTCACAGAATGTGACAGTGTGAGGGGGAATGTGGACATCTGGGTCAACAAAGCAAGACGTGTGCAGCTGAAGGCCTACTTCTATAGAGAACATTGCTGGAAAACAGTCTGCAGGCTTCTCAAATTATTTATCTAGAGGCAGGATAACCTTTGAGTTACGACTTTTTTAGTTAACAAATTAGTTCTTTCTCACGCTTTGGTTCAAAAATATGGATATAGCTTTATAAAGGGTAGAATCTGATTCTAAGAATGAAGAGGTGTTAGATGAGAATCTCAAAAATTTTTTGAGGTTATATCCACACATAAATAGAACAATTTCTGCACTTATTTTTGTGGACAGCGAGGAAAAGGGGCAGAAGAAGGACAAGATTTTGAGAGCGCAAAAATTACTTGTTGGACATTTTCATTTAATTTCTCATGCTCAGTGGAGATAGCAATGTTTTTTCTAATAAAATCACCTCCCAAATAAAGTATTAAAACAGGGAACTAACTACCTTGGGTACATGTTGGTTTATAGAGAAAAAATTGAAACAGAACTTAAATAAGTTTAGGAAAGATTTTTGTTAATAGTTAATGAGGCACCAAGAGCTCTGTTAGGCTCAGTGAGGCTATGTTGAAATTAACTGAAAAATCTCAGAGACTTAACACAGCAAACTTTTATTTGTTATTCACACTCTTTATGTTCAGTGCTGGCTAACAAGGAGGAGGACACTGCTCCACATAGTCACTCAGGGATGTGACTTGATGCAAGTTCCACCATCTTGCTTGTTCTTTCCCACTCCATGTTGCATGAGAAAACAGATGTCATTCTTGTGTCTTTGGAGGTAGTATTTTCTTCATCCTATGTTGGTCAGTTTTCATCAATGTGATCAAAATACCACCTTGGAGGCAGACATACTTATTTTTGCTCCGAGTTTCAGAGGTCTCAGTCCATCTTGGGGGACTGAGCTGAGGCAAAGTGTCCTGGCAGAAGAGTGTGGAGGAGGAAATTGCTCCGCTTACGGCAGTTGAGAAAGAGAGCAGGGGTGGGAGGGAGAGGAAGACAGATAAACCCTTCCAGGGCTTGTCCCCAGTGACCTCTTTACTCCAAGTCGGTCCCATCCCCCAGTAGCTGATTCAGCCATTGATGGATTAATCCACTGAGGAGGCCAGAGCCCTCATGATCCAGTCACTGCCCTGCAGCATCGCTGCCCAGGGAATACATGAGACTTTAGGGAACAGTCCAGATCCAAGCTAGTCTTTTCCCCACTTCAATTTTGGGTACATACAATTATTCTAATATGTCATGATGCATTTTAAATGTTATGTAATTATACCTGGAAAAATCATAAGATAAATAATTTTCTTTGATTTCCTGAATAATTTTTTTTCTGATTTCGTCTAGATTTTTTTTAAACTTCTATTGATGAGCATATGAAAAAAAATAAGTTAGAACTTGATAAAGAATATTTTATTTATTATTTTTTAAGAAGGCAAGTTTTTATTAGAATCCATCCCATTTATTGATTCTTGATATTACTTCTTGCCCTTTAGGAGTCTTGTTAAGGAAGTCAGATCCTAGGCCAACGCAGTGCAGATTTGGTGCTATTTTTTCTTCTGTTAGGTGCAGGGTCTCTGTTCTAGTGCCTAAGTCTTTGATCCACTTTGAGTTGATTTTTGTGCCGGGTGAGAGATAGAGGTTTAATTTCATTTTGCTACATATGGATTTCCAGTTTTGTTAGCACCATTTGTTGAATAGGCTATCTTTTCTCCAGTGGATGTTTTTGGCACCCTTGTCTAGTATGAGATAATGGTATTTATGTGGGTTTGTCTCTGTGCCCTATATACTGTACACGTCTACAAGTCTATTTTGGTGCCAATTACCATGCTGTTTTTGTTACTGTCTCTCTCTAGTATAGTTTAAGGTCTGGTATTGTGATGCCTCCTGCTTCACTTTTCTTGCTAAGGACTACTTTAGCTATTCTGTGTCTCTTACTTTTTCAAATAAATTTCATGATTGCTTTTTCTATTTCTATGAAGAATGTCATTAATAACATGAGGAGAGAGCCTACAGATTGGGAGAAAATTTTCACCACATGCACCTCTGATAAAGCATTAATCTCTAGGATATATAAAGAACACAAAAAACTTAACACCAAAAAAAAATGCAATCAATAAATGGGCTAAGGAATTGAACAGATACTTTGCAGAAGAAGAAATATAATTGATCAACAAATATATGAAAAAGTGTTCAACATCCCTAGCAATTAGAGAAATGCAAATTAAAACTACTGTAAGATTTCATGTCACTCTTGTCAGAATGGCAATCATCAAGAATACAGGCAACAATAAATGTTGGTGAGGATGTGGGGGGAAAAGGTACACTCAAACACTGCTGATGGGACTACAAATTGTTGCCACCACCATGGAAAGCAGTATGGAGATTCCTCAGAAAACTGGGAATGGAACCACAATTTGGCACAGCTATCCCACTCTTTGGTTTATACCCAAAGGACCTAAAATCAGCATACTATAGTGACACAGCCACATCAATGTTTATAGCAGCTCAATTCACAATAGCTAGACTATGGGACCAATCTAGGTGTCCCTCAATAGATGAATGAATAAAGAAAATGCGGTATATATACTCAATGGAATATTACTCAGCTTTAAAGAAGAGTGAAATTATGGCATTTGCCAGAAAATGGTTGGAGTTGGAGAATATCATGCTAAGTAAAATAAGCCAATCCCACAAAACCAAAGGCTGAATGTTTTTCCTAATATGCGGATACTAATTTACAATAAGGTGGCTGGGGGAGGCACTAGGTCAGAATAGCATTACCTTAGATTAGGTAGAGGGAAATAGTGGGAGGGGAAGGGAAGGGATGTGGGGATAGAAAATAGCAGAATGAAACAGACATGATTACTGCATGTATATAAATGACTACATGATCAATATGATTCTGCACCATGTACACTCAGAAAAAATGAGATATTATATCCCATTTGTGTATAATACATCAAAGTGCATAAATTCATTCTACTGTCATGTATAACTAATTAAAACAAATAAAAAGTTTGCAAGACGGATTATCAGGCAACCTCTCTATATTATTATTAGATTATTTTTAACCATTTAGCTGCCGCCAAATGAAGTTCTGAAGTTAACAATTACAGGTTGAATAATTGTCAGGGTAAGAGCTGTAACCTGGAAAATTTTGTTTGTATCTAACATTTTCCCTCTTGTCAATCTTGCTAGAATTCTATTTTATTTTTATTAAAATTTCCCAGAGAAATAGCTTTTGGCTTTATTAATCTTCTTCATAGGTTTCTTCATTAATTTCTGTCTTTATTATCATTACTATTTCTTTAGATTTGCTGTTTTTTATTGTTCTTATTTTGTATGTTGAGCCTTTTTGTTTTTATTCTTTCTTGTTTTTGATAAGTATATTGGAAGTATAAATTTTCCCCTAAAAATGCTTCAGTTGTGTCCCTACAATTTTTGAAATGTGTTTTCAATGATGAGAGATTCTAAGTATTTCCCATTTCATTTACTTTTCAATCCAAATATTTTTATTAGTGTAAGATATGAGATTTTTTTTATTAGTGTAAGTCTAGACAATTTGACTTTTTAAAGCCAAACTCTCATTGTAAATTTCTGTAATTCATGCATTGTAGCCAGAGAACATAATCTCTGTTAAATTGAGTCTATGGAATTTTTTGACTTCTTTCATAATATAGTACGTGTGTGTGTGTGTGTGTGTGTGTGTGTATGTAACACACATATATGTGTTATGTATAACAAATATTTATAGACATTTATATACATGCAAATGTGTGTATATACACACACACACACACACACACACACACACCCCATATATATTTCATGTGTGCTGAAAATGAGTGTGTTATTCTGTTTTTCAATTATGGAGTTCTATGTGTGCAATAGTCTTAACTTTCTAATTTGTGTCATCTGGCTCATTTGCATCTCTCTTAGAGTCTGCTCAGTTATGAATTTCTGAAGGAGATATTCTACGATTGCTGAGTTCTTTACATCTCTCTCCAGTTCTAAAAGTCATGGTCACTTAATGTATTTTAAGACAACTTGTCCTATGTCTATCTATGAAAGCTATATTTTCAGGCTTTATTTTTTTAAACACTGTTTGACATCTTCTTTCTCCGTTGTGAGAGTGTGTATGGTGTATGTGTGTGTGTGTGTGTGTGTGTGTATAATGTATATATTTTTTTCAGGTATTAAAAATTGTCATCACAGCTTTCTTTGGGTGTTGTCTGCCTGAGTATCTGTTTCCATCTTTTCATTTTTTACCTTCCATATCCTTTGTTTTTCTGTTTCCTCTTTTAGATGGTGCTGCTAGTTCTTCCTTTTTAATATCACGTTTATTGTGAAATACGCCACAGGGAGAGGAGTGCGTGAAACAATCTTGAACAGCCTGTGGTTGATCATAAGCACAGACCCTGGCCACTACTACTGAATGCTGCTTGGACCCCTGACTCCCCTCCGTGCTCCTTCTGATAGTCGCCCCACAGCTGACCACCCTCCTGCCACTTGTGGTCACCAAGTCATCCTTACATTCACTTGTACTTTTATGACTCTAGTACACCTCCCTGAACACTGTGACCTTGTTGGCCTGTTTTATTATTTTATAAATGAAATCATGCACTTTACATTCTTTGGTTTCTGCCTTCTTTCCCTTCATGTTCTGTCACTGTGGATACAAGGAACTTTTTCTTTTTTTATTGCTATTTTCTTTTTTATTGTATGACTGTATCACAGTTCATTCTTTCATTTTCCTGTTGATGGACATTGGGGTGCTTTTTAGCATTCTAGTTATTTTTAATAAAGCTACTACATACATTGTTATACATGTTTTCAGAGTGTAAGAGGAAAGTTTATTGAGTGATAGGCTAGGTATGCGATCAACATTACCAGATGAGGACAGTTTGCTCAAATAGTTCCCTGCTAGCAGTGTTGGAGAGTTTTCATTGGCCTTTACCCTTGCCTGTACTTGGTGTTGTCTGTCTTTAAAATCTCACTGTTCAGTGGGTGTGTAACTATAGTCTTGCCTTGCATTTCTCTGCTCATGAAAGCACCTTTTCATGTGTGTATTAGTTGATCCCTTTGGGAAATGTCTATCAAGGTTTTATTTCATTCTCCCAGAGCCTGTTTCTTATTGATTTGTAGGAGTTCCTTATATATTCTGGGTACCTGACCTTCTGCAGGTTACAGGCATTGCACATATCTTTTCTCACTCCCTCTCTTTAACAATCCCAAATATTGTCTTTTGGTGAATGGAAATTCTTAATTTTGGTGGGTTCAACTTATCAAGCATTTCCTTCATGGTGAGGGTCAGAGGAGAAGTGAATGTATTTATTAAATGACACTGAGATAATTGGTTATTCATTTAAAAATGAATTGATCATTATTTAAAACCATAATAAAAAACAATTCCAAGTAGATCTAATATGGAAGTCAAAACAAGAGAAGCTCTGGAAGAAAGGGTAGAATAATATTCGTATGATCATAGGATAATAAAATTAACAGCAAAGAAAAACCTCTATGTAATATTTTTAAAATATTGCTTTCTGACTAATGAACATGACATATCCTTCAATTTAGTTGAGCTTTCTTTAGTTTCTTTCAGTGATTTATAGATTTCTTCATGGAAGTCTTACACATCCTTTTTGAGATCCATTCATAAATTTAAAATTTATGATGTTGTTATATATGCATTCACTTAGAAATTTCATTTTTAAACTTTTTATTGTTCATCTATAGAATGTTACTACTTTTTAACTTATTAGTCTAATATCTAGGACTCTCTTACATCCACCTGCCTAATTTTAAAAAAATCCTATGTAGATTCCACATGTAAAATCACATGTAATCATTTGAAAACACTGGCAGTCTTAATTTCTTCCTTTTAATCATCCTAGCTCTTATTGTTATCCTAACCACTACTTCTGATCCACGTTGTTGAATGATAGTGAGCATCTTGGGTTTATTCCTAGTGTCCAAGGAAAAGGTCTCAACATATGACATCACATATGAGATGGAGGGAATAAGGACCTCATTGCTTAGTGAGACAGGCAAAGGATGGACTTGTTTTGCCCAAGTCGGGAATTTGGGAAGGGCTTGGCTTGGCTGTCATCTTTGATCCATGCGGCTTTGGCCGGGTGGCTGGAAATGGAACAACTAATTCCAAGATCATGTTCCCATCCACTTGCTTGGAGCCCTGGGCTTCTGTGGCACTGGATGTCCCATTCCCCTGGGGCTGTCCCCAGGGCTAGGCTCTTTATAGCTCGGCAGCCACAGAGTACATGGACTTGTACATTTTAATCAGGCTTCTATTAGGACACGTGTTCTTTCAGATCTAAAGTCCCCTGAGCCAAGCCAGGTGTGATGGTGCATACCTGTAGTCCCCGCTACTCGGTAGGCTGAGGCAGAAGGATTGCTGAAGCTCATGAGTTTGGGGCCAGCCTGGGTAACATAGCAAGACCCAGTCTCAAAGTACATAAATAAATAACTAAAAATAAAATTGTATAGGCTTGCATGCCTGAGGTCATGTCAATCGCAATTAAACATACCTATTTCAATAAAAAAACCTAAAACTTTGAATCTAAACTTTTGACGTAACCTGATTGTAACACTATGGGGAAGAGGAAAAAAATCAGCTGAGGCCTCTCTTGTGAGACAGGCTTTTCCTCTCGGGTTAGATGAAGTCATCCAGGGCAGAGAGCGAGAGGCGTGTGTAAGCTGAAGGTGTGTGTGTGTGGGGGGGGTGCAGTGTGACCAGAGGCAAGTGAAAAGCAGGCGTGTGATGGGGAGTGGGTGGACACAGGAAGCTGGCGGACCACAGGAAGCTGGCTAGAAAAAGTCTTTGACTTTACCTAATTTAAAGCCAGAATTAAACAACCCAGAGACAGATGGAAAATCTCACGTGCCAAGTCTCTGAAGAGGTGGAAACAAAAAAATAAATACCCATGAGCAGGGGAAGGTGAGCTTAGTGGCTTACCTACCAGGGACAATCTGCTCTGTGGTTTTTATATTCCTTCTCAGGACCTCATTCAGTAAGATAGTCTAATTAGGGCGAAAGAAAAACAGATAAAAGAGCAAACACTTCCTTGAGAAATAAACACAAATTGTTCTTTTGTAAAATTTAGACGTCTGGATTTATGATTCTAGTAGTTTTTAAAAAATGCTCTATTAATATCCAATGAATGGTAAATTGCAGAACCCGAATGATGTTTGAATCCTGTCTGAAGCTCATGTTGTACTCACCGGCTTTTCCACTAGGTGTCTCTTTGCATACACGTTATGATTCCAGAGAAAGCCCAACTACCCTGAAGGCATTAGATAATGTGGATTGTATTAAAAAAAAATGCCTCAATTTTGGAAGTACTTACGAATGACTTCAGAACAGTTCTTCTTAAAGAATCAAAGGCCATGTCTTGGCCTCATCTGTCACTCTTGCTTTGGAAACTTAGGAGACACTAGCCCACAATTGCCAGCAGATGCAAAATTGAGGTCCCCATGCCCCTCCGTGTTGATAGCAGGTGACAGTGATGGGAGCCTTGTTCAGTAGCCGGTCCTATGCAGATTCCAAACAGGAGGCCATCCCCCCATTACTTCTGAATGCAGCTTCAGCAAGGATGCACACTTCTAGAACCAGCTGCCTTTGACTCTCCAGAGCCTTTTTCTGGGAGCTCTATACCTGGCTGGTCAGACCCTTCATATCAGTAGGTGATCTGTGACTCCACATGTAACTCTTTGATCATCCAAATAATAACTGCAAGTCACATGAGGTTCCTTCTGAACTGTTTGGCAAAAATCCTACCCACTTT
Organism: Urocitellus parryii; assembly: GCF_045843805.1. Lineage (NCBI taxonomy): Eukaryota > Metazoa > Chordata > Mammalia > Rodentia > Sciuridae > Urocitellus > Urocitellus parryii. The sequence continues at coordinate 12,411,937 of NC_135538.1, forward strand.
TGTACAAAAGTTGAGACAGGGTCAGTACAAGTCAACAGGTATATATTAGATGCCTACTGTATGGGTGGCCCAGATGATCTATAAGAATTATTGGATTTATACATTCTATAGATTTATTGTTGGCAGCAAAATTAAGCATGCTGTTAAGAAGAAGTAGGAAAGGTAAAAATTATTTTTGGTAAGAGCACTGTTGTTGGTCAAAGAACCCTGGGCTTGGAGTTTGAAGATTTGAATTCAAATTCTCACTTTATAATTTGCTTGATGTGTCATTAGTCTACCTGCTCAGTATGTTGGTTTCTTCTTCTTCTCTAAAACTGTAGGTAGTGTTACATTCCAGAGTTGTTGGGAAGACTCAAAACGGCTTGCAGTCACTCATTTTAAGGGACTCTTGATAAAGGTAGCCTTCCTCCTGGTTGTGCACAGTAGTTTAGCTCCTCATGGTCTCTACCTGTCTGACAAGGCCTTGGATACTACCTTTGCAAAATCCTAAAGCCCATTAAAGTGAAATTTCTAGGAAAGAGCTAGCCAGACAAAAGAATTTAGGCCCCAACTTCAGAGCAGTGTGTGCAAACTGCTGGAAGCTTTTATAATTATTATTAGGGTTTTTTTGGCCTCATTCCAGCCAGGGAGGGTCCTGCTGCAGAGGCCCCTGCTACATGAGGGATAGCAACTCACTTTAGTGGAAAAAGTGTTGAGTCAAACATTGCTTGGCAAGGCTGAATTAAAGTGATTGGCTGCCTGAGAGCAGGGTATACACTGTCCAACTTCACTAAGGAGAAAAAACACTCTTTTCTGTGTAGATAAAATATGATTATTATTTATATGGAGAAACTGAGGCATGCAAATGGCAGAAAGGTCAGGGCCATCAACTTGTCTGGCTATCTTGGAGCACTATATCTCGTGTTGCCCCCACAGGCTTCACAATCACATGATGTTACTTTGTGTAAGCCTGGGAGAAATCTGGTAGAAGCCAGATTTCTTATGCATATGGGGCCAAATGGAATGGGCCTAATAACTGATACCTTTCCTACAGTCTGCCAACGCCTCCTGTGACTTTATACCCCATTCCTTACATGATCTAGAGTTTGAGGCATAACTATTTCAGGACATTGCCTGGGTTTTCATCACAAATCCCTTAAAATTGGACCTAAACACTATGTTTGGATTTTAAAATAACTGGCTCCCAGAAGTTCCTTGGGTCTGAATCGAGTGTAGGAGGAGACAGGTGTAACAACAGGTTTTATTTGCATTGGTGAACCAAGGCTTCCCCTTGTTTGCATATAGGTGTGGGTGTATGTGTATATGTGTTTGTGTGAGTGTGAATAAGTTTTGTGAGGCCCCTTCCTTATAAAAAATTTGAGTCACAGAAAGTCAGTTTGCCAGACCCATTTTGGAGGGCCAACAGGAACCATTATACACCAGCCGATGCCATGGAATTTAAGACAAGCATGGGATAAAACCAACCCTGTGAGAATGAGTCCCAGTGTTCTTTGGATTACTGGTTGACCCCCTGTGTGGTGAAGAGAATGTGTCTTCCCAGGCCAGGATCTGGGAAGTTTGCACAGGGTGCTTGGAGAAGCATCTGCTAGGGTGCATGCAGCCTGTAGCAGGTCCCCTTGCTCCAACCTAAGTGTGTGCTATGGGTACAGAGCACAATCTTAGAAGCTCTGGGATCTGGAAGTCTGTAGCAGGGTAACAAACATCTGTGGCTGAGCAACTTAGAGGAGCTTCATGCCTCCCAGAGAGGCAAGGCCAATAGCCATTTGCGTCTGGTTGGTTCTTCCAGGGGTTAAAGAGGCAGACTGAGCTCTCTTGCAGTTTACCATCTGGTTGTTACTATGGTAAAATGTTAGCTGGGAGCAAAGATTGACACTGACTGAAAGAGGGCTTTTATTTCCTTCAGATTTGTGGATTTTGTGTGTTGAGCCTTGGTTGTCAGGACTGACAGCTTTGGTGGGAATGCATGGAGGAGAAGGAAGGAAGGGCCTGCCAATCTCCTCAGATGATTTATTCCAGGATTTTAATGTGTGGAAAATAAAGTAATTTTAAGAATCACAGTTTTTATGTTTAAAAAAAATTATGGTTCTTAAAACCATCTGTCAATTCATTGTGGGAGAGGAGAGCAGGAAAGAAATGCAGCAAATCAGAGGAGAAGATAATAGGGAAGATAATTTTCTGAAGCAAATGGAAAAAGTAGTCTGAAACCAGAATGTCAGAGCTTGTATTAAAAAGAAAAAAGCTTGAAATAATTTGGGTAGGATCATTTTTGCCTTCAGAAATTCTCTGGAGAAAGTCACAACCCCCAAACCATCCATCATTGTGCTCCCACAAAGGAGAGGTCATCTTGCATTTGCTTCCTTCTCTCCTACTCTGCCCCGACAAGACAAATCCCCTGCTAATTGGCAAAACGAATGGATTATTTCATGTCCTTTGCTTTTAGCCAAGATGAATTTTCTCTTCTGCTTCCCATGACATTGTTGCAATGGACTATGATTTAGCAGCAGATGCTTGCTTATGAATAGCTCCTATTGCCCAGCTAAGTGTACCCATTAGCTGCCATACAAAATGCTTTTTTATGACCCAGACTTCTGTCCCAAGGATGACCAATGTTTCCTGTTTCCTCTTTGGCTCTAATCTAATGCACATTGTTTCGGCTTTCTTGCTGCTCAGATAATATCTTGTAAATTTAGAGGATAAGCAAGTTAAGAATTAATCTGTGAGGTTTAAAATTTTAGTTCAGAATTAAGTTGTTTTTACTTAAGGCTCTGGACAAAAGAGAATAACCCCCCTATTTTATTTCAATTGGAAAATCATATATAAATCACTATAGTCTTAAAAAAAATCTTTCATAACGTTAGGCAGTGTGTTTATGGTGCTACATCATTCCAGAGAATATGTCCAATAGGGAGTGACCAGAACAGTTGCTTTTAGATCAGTTGAACCTATACATTTCTTTAAAGAAATTATTTTTCTTACTTCTGAAACAATACCAGTGGTACTAGCCTTCTTTGTCAATAGAGGATTTGTTGCACGTGATGTTCTTGTTTTGTTTTCTGGTTTTAAAAGGATTAGGACCAAAGTCAATATTTCTGACTTAACTTACCAAACAATTCCTAAAATTGTACTTGGTTTAAGAAGCGTGGATTTTCTGCCTAAAACAAAGTGGAATGATTCTTCATTAGTACAGATGAAAAAAGATCTCTTTACAGTTAACTTCATCATTCATTTGATAATTAAATATGTTCTCTGCTGTTTGGTTGCAGATATGTCGGAAATTGTTTGAATTTCATTTCACAAACCTTGAAAATGACTCCGTTGATTCATCTATGGCTCATGCTGCTGTGTATTAAGGAATTGTTCTTTTAAAAAGATAATTATTACCAGGCCTGGGGGCACATGCCTATAATCCCAGTGACTAGAGAGGCAGGAGGATCTCGAGTTCAAAGCTAGCCTCAGTAACAGCAAGGTGCTAAGCAGCTCAGTGAGACCCTGTCTCTAAATAAAATGCAAAAATAGGGCTGGGGATGTGGCTCAGGGTTGAGTGCTTCTAAGTTCAATCACTGGTACCCCCCCAATATATATATATATATATATATAATAAATATGATTGAGAAAATAATTCCCATAAACTCTAATAAAACAAGACACCAAAAAATGTTGCTGGAAGAGCCAGCTAGGGAGTTGAATCAGACTCGAAGAGTGAAAACTATTTTATTTGATGAAACCTGTTTTTATTCTTGCTCAAAGCCCTCAGTTGTACTATTTCCATTAGGATGAATAGTTTTGTATAACAAAGCTATCTTGAGGCAATTGCTTCCATTCAAGGTAACTGTTACCAGTTATCAAGCGTGTACTGTGCCCTGGATGTTTTCTGTGGGATACTTCATTTAGTTTTCACAAAAACCCTATGTGCTGGTTATTATTATTTCTGTTTAACAGACAAGGCATTTCAGAGAAAGTAAGTAATTCTCGTAAGTTTCCACATTTAACAAGTGGCTGAGTTGGAATTCAGACTTAAATCTGTTGGTCTCTAATCTATGTGCTTTAGTCCAGTAGCTTTAAAACATATTTCTTGGTTGTATACCCATAAAATAGCCTGGAAGCTCTATGTGCCCTCTTATACTTTAACTGTCACCTAAGGTTTTCAATATACGTGTAGTTGATAAAGATGTGGTTTCAGGCACAATGTAAATCCTGAAGTTTACTTGTACCATATAAACACCACAGAGATTTGAAAAGTTTCATCATTTTTTTTAAAGTAATCATTTTAGGACTTGTAAATTTTACATTGTTCTCTTTTGTCCTGGAACTTAAATTTTTATTCCACTATCACTAGGATTTTAATTGCATTGTATAAAATTTTTATGCATGGAAACATTCTATTGATAATTTTACCATACACATATGCTAAATTAAATAATACATATTTAAATTGAAATATATAATTATAACAGTTTTTGGTGACATAATTTTTCAAGTAAACTCATTTCCCTTTGAGTGAGTTGTTATAATTATTACTGTTACATAACTTAACACAAACATGCTACACATTTTGACCAAGAATATTCAACTTAAGAGATAAATATTTTTATTTAAAATGCATTACTTAATGGCATAGATGAGACTTTCTCCCTAATTATGGAGCACACCCATGGGTAACTATTAGTTATTGCTAGAATAGGAGTTCAGAATGAATTGCAATCCTATTGCTGGTTTTTGTTATGTAAGGAACTAGAAGTAGTTTTTATAAAAGTAAATCTGTTGGGATGTAGCGGTTTTCAAACTTCTTTCGATTACATGAAAAATAACACATGGTCATCCATCAAAACTATTTCCTTTAATAACCAACAATTCAAATAGGATTTTCTTTAATTTTTTGAAAGTAAAGAATTAGAAGTCTTTTGATTTAAAAAGGTGTTTTCTCACACTCTCATTAGGCTCTTATTCATTTTCAAATCTCTGGTAATACAAAATTATTTATCAAGCGTATCAAACAACTCTTCTTTCTTTAATTCTTTAGCTCTTTATAGGCATTTATCTTACTTAGACTCATATTCTCATAAAGGTTGGGAAGATTGAAAAAATAACTACTTTCAAAATAGACCTATTATATTTTCATTAATAGCTTTTATTTTGTGCTTTACAAATATATTTTCATCAAAGCCTTGGAAGTACTTGTTTAACTTATCAACATACGGATACCATATGCCTTATAACTGGATTAGCTGAGCCAGTTCTCATTGTCCAAACAACAATCAAATGTTCTTCATGACCACTAGTTTACTTCCACTTCCCTCAGAGCATGTGTCCAATATGAAAGAGGAGAAGCAAGAGTTGAACTTGGGTTATTTGGTGATTCTCCTGCCCCAAAGGATCTCTGAATCATTTGGTGAAATTTTAGATTTCATATATGTCAACTACTTCAAAGGATAGAGTACCGAAGCCCCAAAGTCAATAAGTAGATGCTCAAAGATAGCATATGTAAAGGCATGTCTGTTCCTAGGTGTCCACATTCAGCTCTCCCGATTTCAGTGATAGCTCATTTACTCTTTGACGGAAGGCAGTGTGGTATCAACATGCTTTCATTTCCACACCCTGCAGATCGGGAAGGGAATTTTTGATGGACTATCCATTATGGTAATATTCCAGAAAACAAAAATTCAGTATTTATAGGCTCCCTTTATGGAATATTATAGTTTAGTGATTGTGTTGTTTGACCATTTACTTCACTTACTCAAAAAATATCTATTGAATCACGTTGTGTACACAGAGTGGGGATGTAGCAGGAAATGTGAACAAGATGAGACACAGGTATGTTATGTTATGTTATATTACAGTGGGAAGCCAGAGAGTAAAGAACCAAATGCACAGTTAACCATTCCTTGCAGTGACGGGAACCTCTATGAATAAAAGATAGGGTGCCCTGAGCATGTATAAAAGGAGATCCATCTCACAAGGTTCAGGGAAAGTTTTCTTGACTGACATTTAATCAGAGGATTGGAAGACTGGATGTTATATGCCATCTTGGGCAGAACTGCAGAGGAAAAGCATGCCCAGCATTCTGAGAATAAGAGAAATACATGCGGAAATTGTTAAAAAGGCAGGTAGGTCAGGGAGATAGGGAGATGGACAAACAAACAATCCAAGAAAGGGCTGGAGGGGAGTTATAGGCAGATGGCACTGAGGCTCCCTTGTCACAGATCTTCATGATTTTGGTGTATGTCTCAATATCAGTGATCATTGCAGATGCACAGTCAGGTGGTCATTGAAACAGCATTACTCTGGGTCAGAGGGAAGCTCACTCTTGCCTTATCCCCATTTCATGGATAGGTGTCCTTAGGCCCCCGATATCAGTTCCTTGCCAACATATCATATATATCATGCCAAACTGAGATTTAAGTTCAGTCTGGTTCAATCCAAAATGTCTACCAATAATCTACAGTATATCTCCTTCTTTACCTAGAAGTGCTACGGAATTTAATCTAGCTTTTGCTTATAATATATTCTCTCAATTCTTTTTTCTCTCTCTCAATTCTTTACTGTAGAGTCAGTAAAATACTTGTGTAGTTCTACCTGCATATTTTGTTTTACAAATAACAGCTTACCAGCACAATTCACAATAGCTAAATTATGGAATCAACCTAGATGCCCTTCAATAGATGAATGGATAAAAAAGGTGGTATATACACAATGGAATTTTACTTAGCAATAAAAGAGAATAAAATCATGGCATTTGCAGGTAAATGGATGGAGTTAAAGAAGAATTGGCTAAGTGAAGTTAGCCAATCCCCCCAAAAAAACTAATGCCGAATGTTTTCTTTACTATAAGGAGGCTGATTCATAGTGGGATAGGGAGGGGGAGCATGGGAGGAACAGACAAACTCTAGATAGGGCAGAGGGATGGGAGGGAAAGGGAGTGGGCAGGGGGTAATTAATGATGGTCGAATGTGATGGACATCATTATCCAAAGTACATGTATGAGGATGCTCCAGTGCATGTTACATTTGAGAACATACTGTATTTCATAATAAAACACATTTTTAAAAATTGACACCAAACCAAAAACAAAAACAAATAACAGCTTATTGTAGAAAATAAATACATAGGAGAATAAAAATAATTTATTGCTGGGCATGGTGGCACATGCCTGTACTACTAGCAGCTTGGGAGGCTGAGGCTGGAGAATCACGAGTTCAAAGCCAGCCTCAGCAAAAGTGAGGCACTAAGCAACTCAGTGAGACTTTGTCTCTAAATAAAATACAAAATAGGGCTGGGGGTGTGGCTCAGTGGTCAAGTGCCCCGGAGTCCAATCTCTGGTATTCCCCCCAAAATAATAATGATGATTTTCTGGTTATTTCAATTCCCATAGATAATTACTATAGATATTTTTCTTAGAAATATGTTCAGACTTTCGTTTTCTCCCAGTGCATTGGTGTATGAATGTGTGTGTGTAAAGCTGTATTTTTATGACACAAAATGGATAGGATCACTCTGTATGTATTTTTAAACTACTTTTAAAATTAACCACATGTTGCAAAACTCCTTGCACGTTTGGTCTGGTTATGTTTAGCACAATTCATGGCACCCAGTGAAGGATTAGCTCAGTGACTATTGATTACAGTTGTCATAGTCAATGTTATAAACTTAAATTGCCCTCCAGTAAGGCTGAAATATGTTGACATCCCCAAACATGAGAATATTCTTTCTAACATGCCTCAATCTCCACTGAACTTGGCTTCTATCACTTAATTTTTTTTTGCCATCTTGAATATTAAAAATAGAATCATGTTGCTTAATTTTGTATTTGTTTTACTACTAATGGTTAAGTATTAGTTGTGGTTTTAGTTTTTGAATTTTCCTGCTCTTATTCTTCTGTTAGTTTGCTTATTATTTTCTTACTGGTGTGTAAGAACTCTCTCTATATTGTGATTCTTACATATTAAATGCTTATTACAGACATTTTCAGATGCTTACAGCTGATGATGTGGTTTTTACAATTTAGGTATTAGTGGTTTTTCAAAAATAAATAAGTTGTAAGTTAAGTAATTTAATTTACTAGCTTTTGTTTTCTCCTTTGCATTTTGCAAATAAATGCCTTATTCACATCTGTGGAATATAAATATGTCATTTTTTACATTCTTCAAAAATAGGGGACCATTGGTATGAGAAATGGAGCAGGGTATGTATTTGTGGTGTCACTGGAAAGAAGTAAAAATGGTCTCTGCTTTTGGGAGAGTTTCAGTGGCTTGTGGATCTTTGACAAGTTTCTTGCTTGTCAAAGTCTGAAAAATCTGTGGAGTTTTTTCCTTTTGTTTTCATTTGCTTTTCTTGAAACCACAGAGTGTTTTGTGTTTCAGGTAATCCACTACAAAGTGCGATACATCACCAAACGCTCATCTTGGTATCACGGTTGGGACTTCTAAGACAGGGGGTTGGTTACATTTTTGAAATTGAATAATAGCAATGGCCAATTAATTCCATATTGTTTATTATGAAAAGAAAAATAGTTTCACTTCTGAAAAAGAAAAAAAGTAACATTAACTGTATTAAATCATGTCTTATTTGTGGGCTTAAAAAATACTGACAAATGTGCAGATGAAACTTTGTCTTACTTTGTGAACTCAATTTTTAGTTGGTTTATTGAGTTCTGAATAAGTAGCTATTTAATGAATTGCCCTTATTATGAAATTCACAGAAATTGCAACAGAAACTTTTTCTCTCTACTTAGATATAGGTTTTTATGAACACTTTAAACCCACACTTAACTGAAAATGCTTTTTTTTCTTTCTAGATTTTGTTTCTACCAGTCTGATATTATACATGGCTACTGACAGCAATGCTCTTGTAAGTATTATTTGCAAAAATTGGACTTTGGATATGGTTAGTTTAATGAATAAGTAAAATAATAGAAAAGTTTGATTTTTAAGTTTGGTTCCCAATTTATTTCCTCCATTTCATTAGTCACAACACATAGTAGACTAAATGATCCTTTGTTAGGTTTCGAGGCTTTTATGATCACTAAAACTTTTAAGTTCTCTGACTAGCTGAAGATCAAGTAATATAACTGTGTTGAAATTGACCAGATTATGTCATGTACATGTGCAGACACATCACAGTGAATCCCTTTGTTATGTATAATTAGAATGTACAAAAAAGAAAAGAAAAGAAAGAAAGAAATACAACCTTGTACTGAATAAAAATCATCTGTGTGCTCTTATACTAAGTATGATACTAGTTCAATCTCTCAGGGGAAAAAAAATCTGTTAATCATTACATTGAAATCGTGAGTTTGTTTTAAAACAATTTTATGGCCTTCAGTTTGCCTAAGATAGATAAGTAAATTGAGCAAATGTGTTATCTGTATTAGATAAAGAAACTTAGGCACAGAAAATTAGCTTATGCTAGTAATAGGGCATTTCTAATGGAAAGGGATGTGGAATGGTGGGGGGCTCTATGGTTTGCATCTTTTGGCGAATGGAATGCCCTCGTGGTGGATGCACAGGACCGAGTTTTTGGAGTAGAGCTAAAAGCAGAATCAGCAGTGATTTGTAAGAAGGCAGTATAGACTGCCTGCCAAATCGGGAAAGTGGACAATGGTTTCCTGATGCAGATTAGATAAGGAAGTCAAGGTGGCTTGTAGCAACAGTGACGGAGAGGCTGAGTTAACTGGACAGCTCCTCGAAGGGACCTCTTACTAAAAAGCAGGGAAGCTGATGCATTCTCTGCTTGGCTTGCTGACAATTTCATATCCCAGAAATAGAGAAGGCAATGAACACACTGTAAATCTGGTGCGGATTCTAAATAAGGAGGAAAAGCTTGTTAGTGATGAGAAATGGTGAGAGCTTTGGGAGACAGGACCACAGAAAGCTAAAAATGGAAGAACAAATTATATATGTATTGGAGGAAATTTTCCATCCAAAACATGAAAGAAGAAAGGTATGCTCCCTTGGACATTAATGGATGTGTAGTTTTTGATCTCAGAAACGAGAAGCATCACAATGATAATAAATACGAGGAACAACTAGGAGAATAACTGGGGCTGTAAAGGGAGACCTCCTGCATATGTACAGGATATTGAAAGAAGGTCCTGTGTTCAAGAGTCAAAGCAAATGGATTTTACCAGTATGTAAAAATAGGGAGGTTCAAGTTCAGAGTAACCAAAGTTCCAACAAAATTTAACAGGAAATAAATATCTTGTAGTCATGTGTGTATGTGTTATATGGAACACAGAAATGAAAGAAAGCGATAGGAATTCCAGATCCTTGGGAAAAGTAATACAATGTTGCTTCACTTTTTTTTTTTCCACTGAAAGAATATAATCTTCCAGGGGTTTATAAAAAAATGGAAATTGAGATATTAAGATAGCATTTAAGCATTTTAAACAGATGCACTCATTCATTGAAATATTCTTAAATATCCACCCTGATTCTGTCCTGTTTCAAGGACTGTAATGGGAAGGAACTGGAGACTTAGTCAACTTTAGACAAGTTAAAAATCTCCATATTAAAAAAAAATCTTATATCTTAAAAACCAGATACTGACATAAAGACCACAGATGTGATTCCCAGAGGACGTAGCTGGGATTTGTGTAGGCCCCAGTCTAGCCATGACCACTGTAATGTGTAGCCGGCTTCTGTTGGCCTTCAGGGGGACTGGCTGTTTGGGGGTCCTTCTCACTTCATGAGCCAGCCTCCACAGCAGCCCAGCGGCCCGGCTCCCCTTCCCTGTCTGTTTTCCTGGTATTTCTCTCCCCAGCCCTCAGTGTCTGGGAGGTGCTGCTTGACTCTCTCTTAAGCATTTCTTCCAGCTGCTTTTCGGTGGTTACCCTACTTTCTCTTTCCATTCCGAAAATTAGTTCAATTTTCTGCTGTCATTTGTTCCCATAATAAAATGTAGCACTGGAGGCCTATTTTTATGCGACAGGGTTTGGGTAGGTTTGACACATTTGACCTAATCACATCCCAAATGACACTTCATTTCCACTAAACTAACATTTGCTGAGCTCTACGTGTAGCACTGCTTGGCTCTGGGGTGTGAACACGAGCTGAGTCCCATCGCACAGCGGAAGGAAGGTATTTTTAAGGCGCTTTTGTTGCTCTTAGCCTGATAGTTGTTGAGGTTGGTGTGCTCCATGGTACTTGGAATTTAAGACTAAATTCTAAGTATTTGAAATTGTACTGTGTGTAGCATGGTCCCTTTTTTTTTTATGGAGCTGTGTAGTTTATTACCTAATAGCATTATTTTCTCTCATCAAAAGGAAACAGTGGAATTTTCAAAGCTGAAGGAGCACAGGGGACCTACGGTGCTAACTCACCGGGTTCGAATGCTGCTCTCTCTTAAATATTTCCCTGTCTTCACACCACACTTGCCCCTTCCCTCTGCCTTCATACCTGTTCCTTTCCAGTATCCTCACAGGCCCCCAGTGAGCGGTTCTACCACTCTCACAGTGGTTCTGCCCTCCACTCTGTGGCTGATCTTCCTGAACCGGACCTGTGTTGCTGTATCTGATCCTGTTTGGCCCAGGGTCTTTATCTTTCAAGTCTGCCTTGTTCCACTTACGTGATCCTTCCCTGACTGTCCTCTCCTGGCTGAATGGCCTCACTCCTTTTGCCTTTGTTTAATCCAGCTTACCAAGGGCCATCCTTGTCCTCTCCACTGGAAGCTGTGAGAGCTTGCCAGCCACAGAACCTCTGGTTCTTGGCACCCAGCAATCACCCAATAGGTGACTGCTGAATAAACAAAAAAATATAATTTATAGATTGTGGCCTAAAAGAAACAATAATGGATCAACCTTTAGAATTTAGCTTCTTGGGAAAACTTCAACATAACTTTTAGATTTGGTACAATCCTTAGGTATCTCCAAGAGCCCATTTTATGTTGTCCTTGAAACAGACAGACGTGCATTCCATGCATCCTACTATGGTGATCACAAATTAGACTAATTACTATTGCTTAGTTTTATGGTTAGTTTTTCATTAAAATAAACACATGAGTGAATCAATCCATGATTACTTCCTCTAGTAGTAAATCTGATTAGAAAATTTTAAAGTCTTAGATTTTAGTAACAATATTTTATCTAAGAACAGAAAACAGTCTGAATTTAAGCATTAAGGAGGATCAGAGGGAATGAAACAGATTGTTTCTTTTACTGTTATTCATAGTTCTTTTATCCCAAGCATTTAAATGCTCTTGCTTTCAGAGATGGTGCTAGTGGAGAAGAAATATTGAAATCATCTCCAATAAAAGCTTGATTGTAGCACTTTCTTAAGAATTCTTTTAAATAAAATTCCTCCATTAACCATTGCCAGAAGATAAGATGTTAAATGGAAGTTCTTCCTGAAGCAGATATTTATACATTGAAATCACGGTCCCCTTGCTCGGTTTGCATGTTGCTGAGCAGTTCAGTGGCTGTGAGTGCACCTGGATGTCTGCCCCTGAGGTTGGTCTACTTGCTGCTGTCCGGAACGTCCTTTGTGGGAGAGAGTGGCACTCATCTCACCTGGTACTTCCTGTGTTTGAATCACAGAAAGCTTGACCTGCGTTATTCACAAAACACGCATTGCCTGAGCTCTTCCTGACTACGTGCAGTGAACAGCCCAGGCATGATTTCTGCCCACATGAAACCTGCTCTGCCCCCAACTCCGTCTCTTGTGCTCCTGGTGTGAGCCTCAAGGAGGTGGTGGTGATATTCAGAGATGAAGTGAAAACTTTAGTTTTTGAAATCAACTGAAAAGAACTGAAGATTTGGCTGTTTGTTTCTTAGGTTACACGAGCGTAACCCTGTGTTGAAATAATTGTGCCAAGGTGGTCAGCACAAGTCTGACACACTCAGGAGACTGTTGGGCATATTTTCTTTCATTAAAGACTTCAAGTGAGAAGGGGATGAGATCCATGTGGGGAACAGACACTGGCAGGGCTGGGAGAGGCTTGCTGGCTGTCACTGAAAAACTTCTGTTCCCATGCCGCCTCACCTAGGCATGCTGTGTTTCTTGGGTTCCAGATTCTCAGTATTTGAAGGGTACAGGGGATACAGGGTGCTGGAGAAAGGTACTGTGGTTTTATAGCCAAGAGTGTTTTAGGTAGAGCTTTTGTTCAACAAAAGTCCATTTTACCTTCACAGAAATACCAATAGCTGACTCTCCATGTGGGTTCAGGTTTAATGTCAGTCAATGTCAGGGGATCTTCCATTAGGCTGTACCAATCTGGGGTGAGAAATATATTGGAGAAACTTTTATGTTGCTCAAACTTTGCTAATGTCATTTGCTAAGGGAGGCATTTTGTAGCTCTGAGTAATCAAGTAAAAGCTGTCTATGAATTTCTAGATACTTGTCAAATCTCGACTCTGTTCCAGCTTCATAGGAAGGCAGCATCCTTACTAAGAACGCTATGGAAAGCAGAACTTAATATAAGACGCAGTCTTTTTGTCCCACTATGTGTTAGACACTGGGCTGTGTGCTAGATTTTGAGGGTGTGACATATTCAAGAGCATCAATTCTATCTTGAAATCTTGTCCAGTTGCTGAAGCATTTTAAGCAGAGTTGTAATGGTTCATAGGTATGTGGCTTAGGTTGTTGAAGTATTTGGAGTATACAGGGGATACAGGTGCTGCACTATAGATGGGGAGACTGGGAATGTGATAGTCATTATTTAGGAGAGAATGAGGAGGACCTGTCTAAGGCAGTAATAATGGAGATGGAGAGGGAAGAGAGATTCAATAAATATTAGGGGGCAAAATAGACAGGGGTGGTGATTGAGTACATGAGTGAGATAGGGAAAGGTTACACACAAATATGTACCACAGTGCACCACAGAGACCAATCAACAGATGAGTTATAATATCTATTCCAGAGGCAACAGCAAAGCACTGTGGGTATATAGAAGTCAGAAGAAGCAGAGTAACATATAGTTAAACAATAGACTTAGAGTCTGACTGGCCCAAATCCTTGCTTTGGCTTTGCCACGGGTTGTGTGTGATCTGTGGGTTAACCACACTGAGCTGAAGTTCCTCATCTGTAAAAAGGAGGTTAAAAATAGTACTGAACATGAAGAGCTTTGGGAGATAACATAAAGCACCATTACACTGACCATAAGTAAATAACACTGAGTGAACATAATGTTATTATAGGAGCTGACTGCCTTTGATAGTCAGAGACAGCTTCAAGGTGGAAGTGGCATTTGACATGATCTCAAAGGATAAACATGAACTTGGTGAAGAATGGGTGAAGGAAAGAAATTGTAATTGTTAAAGTGCCTGATATTTCTACAGAATCAAGAAAAACTTAGGGTGCTAAAAGAGTGAATAGATGTTTGGTGGTCTGTTGAGGGCAGTATGGGAAGGGATTGAATTCATATTTTGATTATGATTTTAGGATGGACTCTTAATGAAATAGCTGACTTCCATTCAGGGGTGGTCCTGTGGGCTCATACTTTGGGTGCTCCATTCTTCTTCAAATATCTAGTCATGATAAACAAAGAGAAACAGAAAACCAGGAAGGTAAAGTTAGGTTCAAAAACATACTAACCATCTCTGAGGATTGGCAATGAAAGGCAGTAAGTAAGACTGAAGCCCACTGAAGGGCATCTGGTCTGGAAACAGAAAGTAGTTCACCTCCTGCTGGAGGTTAAAAATGCTGAATGTGGGGAGAGCTAGGTTCACTCCTTGATGACAATGGTGAATGCGGCCCCCATTCACGAAAGGGTAAAACCTAAGGAGAGAGCCCAGTTCCTAAGCCACTGCTTGAGGTTACACATTCAGCCAACTGTGGACCTAGAAAGGAAGGAGATACAAAACCAGGAACTAAACATAACTTGCCTGCTGGAATAGAAAAGATTCTGTATGAATGCACCAGGGCATGATTGTAGTATTAGTTCTGCATTAAGTAGAGGTAACCTTCGGATATCTAAAGAGGGAGGAAGTTAAGAGAGAGAGGAAGAAAGAATTTCTACATACTTAAACTCTGCTATGGACTGAATGTTTGTGTCCACCCTGCTGCTAAATTGTGTACTAAAGCCCTCATCCAATATCAATATAATGACATAGGAGGGGAGGCATGTGGGAGGTAATTAGGTCTTGAAGGTGGCGACCTTATGAATGGTATTTGTGTCCTTATCAGAAAAAAAAAAAAAACCACAGAGAGATGATTTTCTTCTTGGCCATGAGAGGATATAATAAGAAAATAACTATCTGGACCTGGATCTTGGACTTTCCAGTCTCTAGAATTAAGAGAAGTAAATATTTGTTATTTAAGGCACCCAGTATATAATTTTGTATTTTCCAGCCCAAAGTAAGACAAATTCCAAAACACATTAAAAAATAATGCTAAGAGAAACTAGGATAAAAAATTAGAAGATAACCTTCATTTTAAATTAATAAGAAATTTAAATACTGACCAAAAAATTAATAATGAAATTCAGAAAATCTTTTAACTATTTTCGAGTCTTTTAAATAATTTGGACCAAATGAAAAAGTATAAATGGATTTTTGAAAAAGTTCTATAAATAGTAGAAAATCAGATATATTCTTGGATATAGAAAGTTCAGTGGGTGGCATAAGCTCAATATTGGAAACTTCCAAAAAGAATGTTAGTGAAATATTTTTAATATTTTAAAATGTTAAAATTAAAAAAATATTTTTTGGTTGATAGAATAATTTATTACTAATTTATGATTGATAAATGATAATAATCTTAACATTTGAATGGAAAAGTAAAGATCTAGACTACAGTAGCAAGAGCATAGACAATAAAGAAGGAGTTAAGATATGATGAGCTATGCTGTATTCATGATAAATTTAGAAATATTAAAGCAGAGGAATACAATGTGACAAAAGAGAAGAAAGAGATAAAATAAATTAAACTGAAA
The DNA here is from genome assembly GCF_045843805.1 of Urocitellus parryii. NCBI lineage: Eukaryota > Metazoa > Chordata > Mammalia > Rodentia > Sciuridae > Urocitellus > Urocitellus parryii. Next base: position 12,427,798 of record NC_135538.1, read on the forward strand.
ATAGAAAATACAAATTACAATAAATGTAAATAGATTAAACTCACCTATTAAAAGACATAGACAATCTTATATTTTTAAAGACATCTACATATATTCTTATGCTGCTTATAAAGAAATAGTAGAAACAAACAAATGAACAAACCACACAAAGAGGCTTAAAATAAAAAGATAGAACTACAGAGTTATATAAATTAAATAGAGATATAAAAGATTTGGGAACAGAATAACTTTGAGGTTTATGGAGAATTTAATGAAATTTGACTACGTAGTAAGTCACAAATAAATGCTAATGAATTTCAAGAAATATCATAGAGATCACATTTCCTGAAAATAAAGTAATGAATTTAGAAATCAAACAGAAAACATTTTTTTAAAGTTTCCATGATTCCACAAACTTGCAAATACATTTGACTATCTACTATAGACATAAATATATGATTTAGAATTGAAAAACAGAGCGATATAAGTAAAGTAGAATTCAGAAGTAAATTTATAGCTCTAAATCTATTAAAAACAAAGAAAAAAATGAGGCAAACATGTCTAGGAATTAGAAAAAGAATAACAGCAAATTCTAAAATTTAAGGAGATATGAATAATAAGAACAGAAACTGTCAAAGAGAGAAATAAAGAGAAACAGATAAAAGGATATATAGAGAAAGAGATCTGAAAGTATAAGGAACCAAAACCAAAATTAAAAGTATTATGTTTCAAGAGGGACTATAAGTAGACTAATTTGAAAGCAATTTAGGAATATCCAAAAAGTTAAAAGATGCACACACAGTATCTTATCACCATGCAGTTCCATTTCCAGATAAATATGCAATCCAGAAAAACGTGTATACATGCAAAATGAGAATTCTAGAGTTGTTAATTGCAACACTGCAGTGATAGGACAAACTGTAAAAAAATTAAATGCACTCGAAAAGATAAATCGATCAACAGATTGTGATAATTTTATTTATGGCAGCATTGAAAGTGAGCTAGAGCCACATGCATCAACAAGGAAAAATGTCAAAACAATATAAAAAATTGATGGTCTATATTAATGCTATTGTTTTAATATTGTTAAAAAAATGTTTATCTGTACGAAAATGTATGGGAATGAGGAACGTCACATTCAGGTTAGTGAACCTGGGAGAATGAGAGGGAAATGGAAAAAGGAGGGAGTTCACAGAAACTATAATTGTATTTATATTTTACTTCCTTAAAAATAATGTCAAAACCCAAGGAAAATGGAGTATAAAATAAGTCAAAAATTGCTTTCCAAATACATAGTTGTATCTTATTGTGATAATGATTTTAAGTATAGAAGCTTGGTTTTGGAGGAAGCAAGTGATATTCTCCATCCTCTGGCACTGAGACTTCCTACACATTTATGTTTCTTGTTCAGTAAAGATTCTTGATGACTAGTCTGCAATGCTATTGATTTCTTTATTTTCATTGTTCCCCAACCCATTTACCCATGAGATGTCTTGCCAAGATGTCCGATGCACCTTTTCTTTTATATTAGCGGAATTTGATGGTCTGGACCTACCATTCTCTTCAACCTCTCCCTTGTCTCCAGGACACCCCTGCTCCTGATTTTGTCTTTGGCTGTTCTGCTTAGTGCTCCTGTTGGGTGCCTCTTTTTGCTTTTCTGTAATATGTTGGTCTTGAAGCCTTTGTCATCTGTACATTCTCCAAGTGATCTCATCCATACCATGATTTCTACTATCTGTCTCCATTTTTCATTACTAGAGGTTTTCATTTCATATTGATGTATTAACAGATATTTAACATAGTTTTTTAAAATAACAAGCAAGTTTTAAAATATATTATCACAAGTAAAATTTGACTAATCAAAAACTTTACTATTCCTTTTAAAAATGTGAATTTAATTTTCAAAGAAGGAGGAGAGGAATTTGGGGAGATGTCAGGAGTTTATAGAGAACAGGAACTCTTTAGAGCTCAGGAATTCTTGTGGCTTGGTTGTAAAAGTACTGTTAGTTGAAATTGTCAATGATGTGTAGAATTGTAATACAGAAATTGGCAAATGTTATCAATCAGAGCTTCTGCAACCAGAGAGCCCATTTGCCAGTATATATTGTATAACTTTTGCTAATGACCTGAGTCACAATGACAAACCATCTTATTCTAAACTTTAACACACCATGGGATAAATAGTGCCTGCAAGATTTAACAACTAAACTAGTTTATAGATTAGAAGTCAATACTACCTGTAACTTGGGTGTTGACTCCATTATTTAATATCAAAGGAGAGTCCTTGGTTTATTTCATTCTGATTGCTTAGTATATTTCTGTGTTTTTGAATGACTAGTGGCCAAATGGAGATTTTGAATCATTTCTTTAAAAAATAGAGCAAAAGTGTATTTCAATAAAAAGAAAATAAATATTTTTAAGGAGAGTTTCCCCCAAATTTTAGATCCAAGTTAGGGCTGATTTAGGTGTTTTTTTTTTTTTAAATGAATCTGTCTTCCATTTTACCTACAAACTGGAAAATAATAGTATGGGGAAAATATCTTATTAGGCTCTGAGTATTTATGGTGATAACAAATTATAATTCCCCTCTTGAGAAACTGTCTCAAAATTCAGAGTTTGTTGCTTACTTCTTTCACTTACTTAGTGAAGAAAACCACATTAAGATCTTGAGACTGACTAGTTAGTGGGTTCCACTTCCTGTTGTGAGGAGGAAAATTATCTTAGACTCAGTGAAGTTTTCAAAGATTGTTTTCATCCTCTCGTTTAACCAATTTAGGTTTCAAATTCACATAGATCAACTGAAACTGAAACCCCTATAAGGTGTTATTTCTATAATATGCACTCTGTCTCTGGCCAAGGGAAACCGTTTCAACAGTTAATAAAAATTGGCATCAGGAGGAGTACTCTCTGAGCAGGGCTGACTCCCAGTGCTGCCTTCCTCTTTCAAAGAAGGCTGCCCAAGGTGCTTGCCTGGACTAAACGCCCACTCTGTCTGAGGCTGCATTACCCTGCTTGGGACTCTCACTTCTCACCCCAGCCTGGGCAAGAGAATAGACACCAAGGTCGGTCTTGGGCAAAACTGAGACAGAGCTCACACTTTGATTTGGGACTTAGGGTTTGATGGAGGGGGCTGGAGAGCCCCGGGTCTCACCAGAGCCCATGAGGGATGGGTGGAGGAGACCCACTGGGGCCCAGTGAGAAGCCATGGAATGCATGTTGCTCCTGCCGACCTTTGCAGATGCTATGACTGATCCCTAGGGATTGCCTCACTTACTCATCTGGTTCCCTTTAAGGTGCCCTTTTTGTTTGAAATAATGTATTTTCATTTTATTCACCTGGGGTCCAAGCTCTCTAGGAATGACTGTGGATAACTCTCTTTTCTCCTGGTTCCTCTGGTTCTTAGTTGTTTTAATTGCTCCCCGGGGGCCTCCTGTATCCTGATTTTCCATCTGTTACCCACTATTTAAGTTCACATGTTCTAGTACTGGCTCTCGGGTAAGTTTCACCTTCCCATATATTTTGGGCAAAAATATTTTGTCTATAGGTACTAATTGGGTTTTAGTAATAATCTCAGATAATTGGCATATTAAAAAAGGGGCTGGGGCTGGGGTTCAGTGGTAGAGCGCTTGCCTGGCCTGCGTGAAGAAGCACTGGGGTCGATCCTCAGCACCCCATAAAAATGAAAATAATAAAACAAAGATATTGTACCCACCTATAACTAAAATATGAATTTTTTTAAAGAAGGAGGACGATAGGGATTTTAGACCAAGAAGCAGACATTTGGGAGATACTTGTGAAATAGAGCTGAGACTTGGCGCTTTCCATGATAACATGCTTAGACTTTAGTAACATGCTCTGAATGTCACACGTCTGTCTTCGCTTAAAAGTTATGGCAAAGAAATTAATCAGTTATTCCTTTTGAAAAGGGAACATTCATAAAAGAAAGAGCAGTATTTCCCAGGACATATAGTTCCCAGGAAATACGACTTAATTTGAACTTCATCATTGCTGAAGGAAACAAAGTGATACTAAAAAAAATATGAGATTTTTGCTTATTAGATAGGAAGTATTTGTTTATATGTTAATGATAGAATATTTTATTGCACTTATTCATATAAAGTTATGTTTTTTTAGTTATCAGTGCATTTACACAACTCTTTTCAAATCTGTGTGAGAATTATAGGATTGAAATTCTTGTAAATATCTTGTTTTTACAAATAAGGAAGTAGATTCAGAGGGATTTTTCCCTGTGTGACACAAGCTACTCATTATGACAGCCATAATTGATTCTGGGCCTCTAGATTTAAAAATACTATCACATTTCCACTGTATATCATATATGCTTCAAAAATATAATAGAATCATATACAAGAGCTATTAGAGCAATAGTTATGTAGAATACTAGAAGGTATATAGAATAATATAAAATGCCATGATTACCAACTTTAAGAACTATTTTTCAATTGTATGCTTTAAAATTTTTTGAGTTCACAATTTGCACAAAGTCAAATTAATTAAGCTTGAATAAATTCAGCTTAGATATTGTAGAAGGAAAATGAAATTTCCTTAAGCAAAAATTCTCTATATTTGCACATGCATATAGACATACACCATTGAGAATTGTTTCTTTTGAGGTGCTTCCTAGTTTTGATGGTATTCTGGTAATACATGGGTTGTTTAAAATGTGTTGTGAAAAAATATGTGTATTTCAAATATGTTGTCTTATATCTGATTTGAATATTGAAGAGTTAGCACAGAAGAGTATTTGATAATAAATTTTTCCTCCATAAAACGTGAGAAATATTTAGAGCTAAAGACAGAATAAGAAATTTAAACTTGGCTTAAAATAAGAATTTCTTGATAAGGAGGTTTGAGAGTCACTGAGTGCACACCAAAAGACATATGAAATTTCTTTTATTATTGTCATTTTTCTGGTATGAGGTATTGAACCCAGGGATGGTTAATTGCTGAGCTACTTCCCCAACCCCTCTTAAAATTTTGAGACAGGGCCTATTTCCCAGCCTGGCCTGGAACTTGCCATCCTGCTGTCTCAGTCTCCTGAGACACTGGGATTACAGGCCTGTTCTATGGTGCAGAGTTGAAATTTCTTTCTCTGGGGTTATTTAATTCATATGGTTTAGGTATAAGTAAAATTATGTGATAGTGGGACCATGAATTTAGACCAGCATGAACCTGTAATATTTTGAGTTGTCTTCCTTTTATAAATAATTTTTTCCTTTTTTTTTTTTTTTTGTGGGCATTGGGGATTGAACCCAGAGGTGCTCCCACTGAATTACATCCCCAGCCCTTTTTATTTTTTAATTTTGAGTCAACATCTCTATGAGTTGACCAGCCTGGCCTTGAACTTGTGATCCTCCCGTCTCAGCCTCCAAGTGGTTGGGATTACAGGTGTGTGCCCCTGTGCCCTGCTGTCTTCCAGGTATTTAAAAATGATCATTTTTAGAAATGATGCAGAATATAGTTTTCCTTATGTCACAGAAAATTAAAAGGGGAAATATCGATGAGTTCTTAAAACTTTGGTGAGCACGGTGCTATCAGAACTGAAGTAGTAGTGAGAACTGCCTGTGGGTGGAAACAGGAAACATTAGTGATAAATGCCGGTTACATTTTTTTTTTCGGGTTCAGCTCAATGTATATTGATTCTAATTAGCACATTTTGTGCCTCAGCTAGTGGCTCCCCTTTAGCTCTGCTCAGAGAGTTTTTTTTTAGAATCCACCCTGCTCATAAACACTGCCACCTCCTCCCTCCTTCTCTCTTTACAAATGTTACAACACAATCAGAAATTTCCTCTTTTCTTTCCTTCCAGCAGTTCCAGCAGGTTCCCTTGCGTCAGAAGCCGAGGAAGAAAACTCAAGGTAATTAGATCTCTTTTGTTTCTTTAATCTCTTGTGTGCACGAGTGTGGATTTTTTTTCTCCCGGATGCCTTGTTTGGGATCAGATTTTTGTCTGTCTGAACGTTAATATCAGGAGGTGGATGACAGATTCATTTTGGGGGATGTTCGGATCGATCTTAAGAAATGACGACATGCTGTTCACTTGGATTAATCCCTCGTGGTATGTCAACAGAGCTCAGAAAAACTGGCACCGGGTCGGGAAGTGGCTGTGTCGCTAGGTGAGGTTTAACCCTTCCACATCTATTGCATAACTACTGCTATCATTGTTCAAAGGAGCTGTGACGGCAGCGGTCTCCCTGCCAGCCTCGAGATGTTCAATTTTCAACTTGTTCTTGGTGAAGAGTATTCTTAGAGCACTACTTGCCTATTAGTCTCACGGCATCTTTGCCCCATGTCTTCTGCCTTCTGGGCATCGGATGAATGTTTAAAAATAATACAAATGATTTTTCTTTGCATTTATTTTGCATAAATCTTGGTTAAAAAAAAATCCAACTTCTAGGAGGTATACCACGAAAAGTTGATTTAGGGTCTCACATAAATCGGGGGGAAGACTTACCTGTCGGTGCAATTGTTGCAGGTTTTTTCACCATGAGTCGGAGGAGGATATCCTGTAAAGATCTGGGACACGCTGACTGCCAAGGGTGGCTGTATAAGAAAAAGGAAAAGGGGACTTTCCTAAGCAACAAATGGAAAAAGTCCTGGGTGGTGCTGAAGGGGTCCTCGCTGTACTGGTACAGCAGTCAAATGGTGAGTCCTCCGGCCTCCGTCCCCGGCCTCTTTACCCACGGGTGGATGAACAATTTTGATTTCTGGGATCGGGAACATAGCAAATTAATAAGTTACAGAAACCCTTTCTGATGCAGTGAAAAACGTAGGTGATCTTGTCGTGTTTTACAGAGGAGAAAACCATTCTGCTTGACCACTTCTTGGTTGGGGAGGAAGGAAAGAGGGGATCCCAGTTTATATCCTTGCCGAAGGAGGCTTTTGGGTTCTGTTAATGTTAGTGTTCCATGAGAGATGCGGGTATTCTCAGGATTTACATGCCCATGTAAATCACTTTATATGGGAACTGGACATGGCTGAGGGCTCTGCTGAAAAAGGGTTCAGCATTTCCCTCTATCGAGGGTAGGAACTGATTGGGAGCAGAGAAGCTATTTCTACTTAGTTTCCCCTCCCATCCCTCTGACCTCTGCTATCCATTGGTTTGGAACTGCTGCCCTCCGTGCCAGTGTTGTGTTGGCGACTGGAGTCTCCTGTTCTGTGACGGCATTAAACCACTCATGTGTGGACAATGCCGGATACAGTAGTCACCTAATTTATCCTTTAATAGGCAGACACAGTGGTGGTTGGCTTCACAGCCTGGTTTTCTGCTGCTGCAAGGAGAAGGAAAGAAAGTTCTTGTTAGGGGGTGTGCTCATCTTTCATGGCTGGAAACATTTAGAGATGCTGATGTTGTCACATATCAAATCAGTAGACTCTTCCAGGTAGGACTTCTGTCCACTGACCCTGGTGAGGTCCATTGCTGATCTCGAGGGAGCTCAGTCTCTTTGTAAACGTGAGAATGGGTATCATTTAACCAGTTAAGGGAAAAGTACTCAATCGGTTTTCCATAAGTCAGAAAAATTCTATTTATGTGTTGCCATTCTTTTAAAATGTGCAAGCCCATCTCTCTGAACAATAGCGTCATGGAGCATGTAACTTAACAAATGGGAAACAGGTGCTGTATATTGTTTGTGGGCCAGCTTTTTAGGTGATAAATTTACCTTCATTGGCCACTAGTCAAAATATATTTGCATAATCAAGAAAGAAACAAAAATAAAATTAAAAAAAAAAACTAGCCAAAAATTTGAATTAGTCAGATAATTGGGCACCTTCAAGGAATTGGTTAAATTGGACTCAGATTCAACATCAGTGTCCTGGAGTAAGCACACTTTGCTGGGCTTCTCTCTGCACCCCTCTTTCCAGGATGATTTCTTTGATTTCACTCCATGCACAGCATGGTACAAAGCTCATCATCAAATCCTACAAAAATCCACTTCTTTAAGCATTTGATGAATTATCAAAGATTTAGGGGGTTACCAGAGACAGCCTCTGGTAGCGTGTACAGACTTCTATGCTCTCTTTTCTCTTTCCTGTCTCCTTCTTCCCTTCGGGACCCATCGTGTCTAGCATGGAATAGTTTTAGCTTTTCTTCTTCAAGAAAAGCTGGGGCTGAGGTCTTATCTCCTAACCTGAGGGGGGTTTCCTACACAAATACAGCTTCATTCACGGGAATTAAGGGTAACATAAAATTTTTTTTCTTGTTTCTTACTCTTTTAGGTTCTTGCTCTTGGGTGGTTGTGGCAAGTGGTGGTCATCTGCATCTTTCATAAGATGAGAGGACTTCCTGATTGACCTTTTAACAGCTCTGGGGAACTTCCAGAGACTGTTGGATAAATGGGGTACTGATGCTGCACAGTGCACCTATGGGAAGCAATAAAGCTTCATTGGAACTGTAAATTCATCTTCTCATATTATTCAGCAAATATGTTCTGGATCTATCCCTGTCTTCATAAACTTTAAAGAAAGTCCCTCTGAACCCCCATGTTTAGAGATTTGACTCATTTTGGCTTATGCTTTCCTTAGAGGAGCAATGGGTTACCCCCAGGCAGCAAGCCTTTCATATTGTAGGTATCAGAATGTCAGTCTTCCTCAGGGGGCAGCAGCGTTGGCTGAGACTAGACTAAAAAGAGGGGAAGGTCAGAGCTGCAGACCCATGTGGGCACCTGTCCTGATTTGTTTTTGTGCAAATGCCAAAAGCAATACTCAGGTTGCCAATCATGTCCTCAAATAGAGTTAGATTAGCAACATCATTTTGAGAACAAGCTTGACAATAGGTGGCCAGGAAGGTAGCAGATTATTATGGTCTACAATGGAAGGACCCTTCCATAGGAGAATTACCCTCCCTTTCTCTCTCTCTCTCTCTCTCTCTCTCTCTCTCTCTCTCTCTCTCTCTCTCCCCCTCTCTCTGTCTCTCTCTCTCTCTCTCTCTCTCTCTCTCTCACACACACACACACACACACACACACACATACACACATATTCCCTGACATCTTAATTATATATGTGTTGTGGGAAACCCTCAATGAATACTTAATTAGCAGTCATATTGTGAATATCAACTGTGAAATAAGAGTCGAGCACATGCCTCCAAGCCAAGACATTTATTTACTTTCTGCCTCTTGAAGAACTCAGGTTCAGCAGAGTTGCTCCTAAGACACCTAAATGGAGAGCGAGCTCTTCTCCTGTTTTCCATATTTTCATTCTTGGGGGAGGGCCAGCCCTGTGGTGTGTGGCTTCTTGGCCTCATAGTAAGAGCCACCTCTTAACAGGATGTCTGCTACATGCAGAGAGAGAGTCTAGGAACCTTTATATTTGCTTTTATTTGGTCGTTAGAAACACCCCACAGGCAGTAACTAGTCCACATTTTTGAAAGTTGGGAACATTGAGACTCAGAGCAGTTGTTTAAATTGCCCTAAGTCGTATGAGTAGTCAGTGGAAGAAAACAGCAACACATTCAGGCCCCTTGATTCCTACTCCGTGATCCTCGTGCCCTGCCAACCTGGCTGCATCTGGGGACCAGACAGAGGACATGATTAGGAGCACCTGTTCCTGCCTTCAGTGGGGTTCTGGAAGAACAGGGCTAGAAGTGAAATCTAGGCCAGTTCTCCTGTGAAGTGACGGTTGACCCCACTGGACCCCTTTGCTTGTCCCCCTTGGTCCCTACATTGCCTGATGAGACCACACTACCCCCTCCCTTCCCAGGGGTTTTGGTGTTATTGTTACCCAGTGACCAAGGCAGAGCGTTCCTTCTTCTCCCCACACTGTGCCGCTTCCAATTGCACCAGCCAGACTTCCCTGGGAAAGGTCACCTGGCATATTTTGCCTCATGTTCTATGAGCTTAGATTGTGATACGGCACACAGACTGCATGCCAAGTCTCGAAAAGCCATATGTATGTTTAACAGCCATGAAAACCCCAGCTGCTTAAAATCCCGGAATTAAAACCCATACTCTGGTCTCCCCTTGCCCTTAAGATAGAGTGCAACTTCACTTCCTGTGAAGCAAAGGGATTCTCTTCAGCGGGTCCCTGTCTTCCTTCCCCACACCTCCCACGACCCCAGGCTTCCAGACAGGACTTCGGATCCCTCTCTCCTGGGCACCAGCTCCCACTGAGACTCCGCACATGCTTTTTCTGTGCTCAGAAAACTCAGGTCTCCATGTCCTGAAATCTTTCTTCAGCCCAATTCCATCAAGCTGATTCCTCCTCATTAGTTAAATTTTAGCTTAAAAAGTGCTCCTTCTACATGGACTCACCTAATCTTCTGACCTGAATTCTGTCTCTCTCTGTCTGCTTCCTGAGCATCTCTGTGATTTTTGTAATCACGCTCATCCTGGCTGTTTTCCATAATTGATAATAATCTATGTAGGGCAACTATGGATACATCCTCAGCACCTTGCTCAGTATCTTACATTTAATAGGCACTTGGCTAAAATTGGTCGATTTCGTGCGCGAGAATCAGGAATCATCAGCCTGTGCATTGCTCCTGGGAATTGTGAGAAATGGGACCCCACAAACAAGGGCTACTTTTGAAAGCAAATAATTTTCTAAGAAAGGGATTTCCAATTCTGTTCTTAAAAACAGATAGAGGGAAAGGTTCAATTTGGGATTTGCTAGAAAGGCCCAAGACTTCCCAATAGGTCCCACACAGCTGTTCCTGTTTCATCCACACTTATTAGGAGTTTTGAGAGGTAGAGGGAAGGGGGATGGGCATCCCCATGTGATGTGATGGAGAATAAAGGAACGAAAATGTAAAGGACCTGTGCCAACCCGCTGCGTTAGGCATCATATTGAATTCTCATAATAACTGAGAAAGGTAGGTTTTTATTATTTCCATTTTTCAAGTGAGTTTACTGAAGTCCAGGGGAAAGGAGGAACTTGCTCAAAGCCTTATAAGAGGTAAATGGCGGCAGAGCTGGTATTAACACCAAGATCCTGCATCACCCAAGCCAGACTGCATGGCTTCCTCACTGAGACGTGACCCAGGGCCAGTAAATGAGGGTCTTTGCACACAGGGTAGGAACGTGGATATTATCCAGCAGGCAGTAGGGAGCCATTGCATATTCCAGAGCTGGAAGTGAAATTGGCACATGAAAAATACAATGTAGTGGCCAGGCTTTGGGAATGAGGGGACTTTGAGAAAACCAGTGAGGAGAAGATGAAGATGAAGATGCAGGCATTCAGACACAAGCTTCTAGACTGGAGTGTCCATCGTGAAAATTTGGGACACGGTTTGCTAATAAGAAAGAGCAACATATGGAGAGTACTTAGACATAGGACAAAAAAATTGAGGCTAAAGTGAGACCAAATGATTGCCAAGTTTTGGAGCCCAGGGAGGCTGGGAAAATCATATGAAGATTGAGGAAGGAAGAGTTTGGGGCTAAAATACAGAATTTCATTTTAATTCATTTGTATTGTTTATTTGGTTTATTTCCATTTTGTCCATTATTTATTTGTATAAAATTACTAGACACCTGCATTTTATAATAAAGTAACTATTTATTGATGCCACTTGAGCTGTTGTAGCAACAATTTAAGGGAGCCCGGGAGCCCCTGGGCGCATCACCTGACCATTTCATGAACGTTTGTGGGAACCCGATGAGGTTTGTGGGTGCGTAGCTGGTTTAGTGCACAGTATGCAGGCTTTTCAGTTCTTTGAGAATCCAATCTGCCTGTGCAGATGTGATTGTTTCTTCTTGTCTGGATGGCTCCGTGTGTCTGTGGAGTCAAGTGACTGCGTCTGTGTCACCAGCTGCACATGCAGAAGATCTTAGATTTGGAAAGTATTTTCCTTGGAACCAAGTTTATGAGAATCTTTATAGCAAAGCTCTTATCCATTTTTAGATTGGGCAGAATTTACCCTTGTTGAAAAATGTTATTTGAAAACCAGAATCTCTCTATTCATGAGATGACTATCCTGAAAATTTCAGTATACAGTGCCTTTCTTTGAACTGAAGGGGGTGGGGGGAAAAATGGTTTAATTCTCCCTGAGAAAGAGGCTTTTAGTCTTCTGTGCCTTTTATCCATAATCATGTATTAGCATACATTTTGGAAACCTGTCTGAGTAAATTTGCCATAGGTTAGAACAAAATTTAATTTTTCTTCTTTTATCAACTACAGTGTAAACACCTGAAAACATATTTTTTTTGTGATTTGCACTGTATTTGAAGACTAGAGGTTATACATATACAGTAGGCGGCAGAATTTTTAAAGGGAATTGCTTACTACTTTATTTAACTATCAATTAGTTATATAAATTATCTAATCAAAGTATTATCGAGCCCCTGACATGTCCCTTGATATGTTTCTATCAAAAGGAGAATAATAGGCTTCTAATTCATCTGAACTCTATATTCATTGCCTTAGCCAATCACCAGTTTCTGAGTGTATCTTTAAAAATTCCAGTGTTTGAAAATGTTCAGTGAAAATAATTCAAACCAATTACATGAAATTAGCGAACTGTCCACCAGCCTAGAATTCATGTTAGAAAGGAAGATGAGAAGCAGAAACATTGACAGGCTAGATGGGATGCGCCAGTAGCAGCGAGTGACCAGTTGACCTCAAAATGGTGATTCATGGATCAAGACTTATTTATTTGTCTCTCTGTAGAATTTAAAATAAAATTGCCTTCCATTCTAAAATCCTTTAAAAGAGCAAACAGGAAGTGAATACACACACAGCTCACTAACCTAAATCTGAAGTGATACGTATTAAATTTATGTATGTGTAAATGTATAAATACTAATGTGTATATATAAATGTCAATGTTTACAAATATTCATATACATAAAGTATTGACACAGACGTATAAGTACGTGTACGTACACTTTTGTATAATTTCTTTGCTCTTTTAAGTAAGAAAGCAGGAAGGTGGATTTTGCCAGCATGTATGAGGTTGTCTGTTGTGCAGATTCGAGCTCTGCACTTTTTCTCTTGAAGTTGGGAATCGCTAGGTCACTGGTATAACTCTATGCATCCATTTTCTTATAAGTAAACTTTGACCTAGAACTCTCTCTTTATATAATTCAGAACTGCTTTGAGAAGATCAAATGGAGACAAAGGCAATATAAAAACATCAAAGGAATGCATACAAAGAGAAGCACTTTTATGTTGGCTTTAGAAGAAATAGGCTTGCATAAGTATTGTGATTTCAGGATGCAGAGAAGTGCTAAGGAATTCAGGACACTAGAAATGGTTTCCCTTGGTGACTGTGGCCTACCCTGTGCTGGGGATAATAAAAATAGGCCTACTACCCCGTGCAAAGGGTGACTGTAAGCCATAATTCACGGAGGTGACTGGAAGACACAGGGTATTCTACAACACAGTGCTTCCCTTGCTGGGGAAGAGGGCAGATAATACATGAGTTATTTTTTGGTGGTATTTCAGGAGTTAGCACATTTCCCAAGCATGGAGTGAGGAGTGACCCATGAGATGAGCTGAACTTTTGGTCTGATTTGAGGATTTCCCTGAGAAATCTCTATCTGAAGACTTACCACCTCCACTATCCGCCACCCCCTCTCCCGCCACCAGAGGGAACGCTTTCAAGGGCCAGGGCAGATGCTTCTATGGACCAGATAGCTGAGAAACTCACTGTCATCCCACTGCTGAGTTCTGTCTTCCAGAGAACATGCTTCAACAATATTTGCAAAGGAAGCTATGCAGTGGAAACTTCAAAAAACTAATGGAATGTTTTTAAGGGTGCAGAATTTAGGGGAACATTTTAGAAATAGTGTCTTCAAAAAAGACACGAGGAAATGGCATGCTGTATCTGTTGGAAGCTACCCCGGGGCTCAGCACCAGGACAGGTTTTAACCTGACCCTGCAGCCAGATGTGTCCTCATCTGCCAAACAGAAGCGTAAGTAGGTGCTGCCACCTGGGAAAGGGTCAGTGCTCACCAATGGCGTGTGAGCTGCTGACACTCTTCCACTGTGAATCTCACAAAACATCCTGTGCCAGATATGCTTCCATCCTTTTCTGACACCAATGACTTTAGGGTAGTAGGTGCAGTTTTTAAAAAGTTTCTTGTTTCAAAATCATGGATGAAATACACACACTATGAAGTTTATCATACCCGCCATTCTTTTTTAATTTAATTTTTTAATTATTTTTTTTCAAATTTATATATGACAGTGGAATGCATCACAATTCTTATTATACATATAGAGCACAGTTTTTCATATTTCTGGTTGTATACAAAGTATATTCACACCAATTAGTGTCTTCATACATGTACTTTGGATAATGATGACCATCACATTCCACTATCATTTCTAACCTCATGGCCCCTCCTTCCCCTCCCACCCCTCTGCCCTATCTAGAGTTCATCTATTCCTCCCATGCTCTCCCTTTCTACCCCACTATGAATCAGCCCACTTATATTAGAGAAAACATTTGGCATTTGTTTTTTTGGTATTGGCTAACTTCACTTAGCATTATCTTCTCTAACTCCATCCATTTACCTGCACATGCCATGATTTTATTCTCTTTTATTGCTGAGTAAAATTCCATTATGTATAAATGCCATTCATCAACTGAAGGGCATCTAGGTTGGTTCCATAGTTTAGCTATTGTGAATTGTGCTGCTATAAACATTGATGTGGCTGTGTCCCTGTAGTATGCTGTTTTTAAGTCCTTTGAGTAAGACTGAGGAGTGGGATAGCTGGGTTGAATGGTGATTCCATTCCCAATTTTCCAAGGAATCTCCATACTGCTTTCCATATTGGCTGCACCAGTTTGCAGTCCCACCAGCAGTGTATGGGGGTGTGTGTACCTTTTCCCCCCACATCCTCACCAACACTTATTGTTGTCTGTCTTCATAATAGCTGCCATTCTGACTGGAGTGAGATGAAATCTTAGAGTAGTTTTGATTTGCATCCTTTCTCTAATTGCTAGAGATGATGAACATTGTTTCATATATTTGCTGATTAGTTGAATATCCTCTTCTGAGAAGTGTCTCTTCAGATCTTTGGCCCATCTATTGATTGGGTTGTTTTTTGGTGTTTAGCTTTTTGAGTTCTTTATATACCCTAGAGACTAGTGCTCTATCCGATGTGTGAGGGGTAAAGATTTGCTCCCAAGATGTAGAATCTCTGTTTACCTCACAGATTGTTTCTTTTGCTGAGAAGAAACTTTTTTAGTTTGAGTCCATCCCATTTATTGATTCTTGGTTTTAATTCTTACACTATAGGAGTCTTATTAAGGAAGTTGCGGTCTAATCCCTCATGATGGAGCCTAATCCCCCATGAAGGAGGGCCTACTTTTTCTTCTATTAGACACAGGGTTTAGTTCCTAGGTCCTTGATCCACTTTGAGTTGAGTTTGCGAATGGTAAGAGACAGGGGTTTAATTTCATTTTGTTGCATATGGATTTCCTGTTTTCCCAGCACCATTTGATAAAGAGGCTATCTTTTCTCCAATGTATGTTTTTGGCGCCTTTGTCTAATATAAGAAAATTGTAATTTTGTGGGTTAGTCTCTGTGTCCTCTGTCATATTCACCTTTCTTAAGGGTACAGTTGAGTGGCATTGAGCATGTTTATGTTGCTGTGCAACCATCTCCAGACACCCATCTCTAGGACTCTTCATCTTGCAAAGCTCAAACTCTGTACCTATTAAACAGCGACTTAACATTCCTTCTCCTCCCCTTTCCTGACAACTACATTTCTGCTTTCTGTCTCTAGGAGTTGATTGCTCCAGGTCCCTCACGTAAATATAATCATATAGCATTTGTCATTCTGTGACTGGCTTATTTCACCTAGTGGAGTGTCCTCAAGGTTCATCCACTTTGTAGCCTGTGTCAGAATTTCCTTTTTTTGGAAGGCTGAATGCTATTCCTGGTAGCATATTGCACATTTTGTTTATCCACACGTATCAGTTGCTTTCTTTCCCCTTTGATTTTTGTCAATAATGCCTCTGTGAAGATGGACAGACAGACATTTCTCTGAGACTCTGCTTTCAGTTCTTTTGGGTATACACTCAGAAGTGAAATTGCAGGATCACATGGTGATTCTGCTTTCAGTTTTTTTTAGGAACTGCCAGACTGTTTTCCACAGTAGCTACTCTACATTTCACCAACAGTGCCAGGAGCTCCAGTTTCTCCATGTCCTCACCAACACCTACTTATCTGGTTATTTACTTTTGATAATAGCCATCTAATGAGTCCAAAGTGATATCTCACTGCAGTTTTGGATGGCATTTCCTTCATGATGAGTGCCATGAACATCTTTCCCAAGTGCTAATTGGCCATTTGTATATCCTCTTTGGAGAAATACCTTTTCCCCATCTTTGAATTGGATTTGTTGTTGAGTAGATGATTTTTTCCCTTTAGAATTATTTTATTAAATCCTAAATATACAACAGCTTTATAGCTCTGCATATGCACTATAAATTTTTTAAAGGAAAAATGTTATGTCTTATTACATAAGACATGATCCTGGCTAATAGCTTTTCAAAACTTTGAGAAAAACCTTGAAAAAGATTTCACATGTCACTTGAAACTTACAAATTTAGCGTTATCAAAGAAGGAGTGCTTCTACACTGTTACAAAGATCACTAGAAAGAGACAACAATTAAAAAGCCAAGACACTGTTTCAAAAGCATTTTTTTTCTTATAATCTTTCATCCACAGTAAGGTAATATTATTTAATAATACAATCCATTCACAAAATGGCTCTCTGCATCTGCTTTGGTGTCTTCTGGCATATCACTGCCTGTTTGTGTATAACTGATAACAGTTCCCTTAATATTGTTATTTTGATGATCTGAAACTATTCTGTTACCTCTGGGCTCTCATCCTCTCTTATTTATACAGTGAAACCAATGGCAAGGAGGATGAAGCTCAGTAGCTGCTCCTCCCACCATAACCTCCACTTCCCCCATTGTCTCCTGCACCATAATTTTCTCCACAATATGGTCCCCCCATGTTCCTGCTACCACCAAAGTTTCCACTCTTCATTGGACCACAGTTAGAAGGTTGCTGGTTATAATTCCCAAATCAGCACAATTTCCACTTCCATAATGTCCTCCTCCATTGTTGTCCAGACCACCCTGGTTGCCATATCCAGGTCCCCCTCCACCATATCCTCCTTTTCCTCTTCCATAATCAGGGCCACCTGCAACATTGCCACCTCCAGGTGACTACGAAGGAGCTATTTGTTGGTAGAATTAAAGAAGATGCTGAGGAATACCACCTTAGAGATTAATTTGAAGGATATGGAAAAATTGATACCATTGAGATAAATTATTGATAAGCAGTCTGGAAAGAAAAGAAACTTTGGCTTTGTTACATTTAATGACCATGATCCGGTGGATAAAATTGTATTTCAAATGATCACAATGCAGAAGTAAGAAAGACTTTGTCTAGAGAAGAAATGCAAAAAGTCCAAAGCTCTAGGAATGAAAAAGGAGGCAACCGTTATTTTGCGGATTCCCCCTGTGGTGGTGGTGGAAATTTTTTGGACCAGAACCAGAAAGTAACTATGGAAGAGGGTTTGATGGATATGGAAGTGGGCATGGATTTAGAGATGGATTTGTGAACTTTGCTAAAGCATCTTGTGAAGAGATCTGAAAGTTCTTGAAGAATTTGAAGATTAATATACTTTGCGTGAAGGCAAGATGTGTATATCCTCATTGTGATTTTAAAAAGAATTAACCCTAGTTTTTATTCCTCATTAATCTCTAATATTGAAAGGGAATGTACAAATTTTAAAGTTTCTTAAATGGCGTTTCTTTATTCATTCTTCCTGATCTTGTTCTAATTGTGGATGATAGATGTGATTTATTAGGTGGATATATAATTTATTCTGTAATAGTGAGATTTAAGCAAATGTCTTTGAATTCACTTGACACTTGCTCTTTTTATGTATTACCTCTACTTTTTGTTTCTCTCTTTTCTTTACTTTTTGACTCTTGAAGAGACCAGCATATGTAGGTGGAGATGTTCACATTTCTGGGGTTAACAGTTTCTAAGAGAGCAGGTGGTAGCAGAAGCTCGGAGGGGTAGCATGTGTGCTATGCTGAGCACTTCACACTATGGAGAACACTCACACACAGTTCTTTTAAATTGTGAAATGTCCACCTTAATTGATTTTGAAAATGACATTTCTAGAAGTAATGACTACCTTCGAATTTCTGACTACCTGGAAGTAACACAATTTCAGTTATGATTCTATAGGGAGAGAATTGAAGAAGCTAAGTGAGTCAGGAGAGCTGAATTGCCAATCACAGAAGAACATGCCAGCTCCCTCTTGGTCACCACTTATCAGGACCTAATGCGATAATGAGGGAGTCATGTCCTTGGGTAATTTTAGGAGGAGATATTACAGAAGGGTCATAACGGAGAGCAGGTGTGTTATTTATTCTGCTGTGGGGTTGGCTTCCTGGTTTAGATTTCCCAGAAGCAGACCCTGAAGAGGATTTGGGTGCATGTAGTTGATTTGGGAAGACATCTTGAAAATAGAGTCATCCTGTGGGATATGCAGAAGACTTTTCCAGGATGTCCTGGAACTCTACCATCCTTGAATCTTCAAGCCCTCATATATAATAGTGTCGTATTTGCTTACACATCCTCCCCTATGTCATGTCTAGATCACTGATAACAAAATAATGTAAATGCTGTGTAAATAGTGTTTGTACTGTATTGTTGAGGGAATAATGAAAAGGAAAAATTTGCAAATGTTTAGTACAGATACCATTTTTTTCCTGAATGTTTTTGATCCATGGTTGGTTCATGGTTGTATATGGAACCCACAAATCTGTCAGGCTGACTGTATCTGCAGGAAAAAAAGACAGTCAAGAGAGAGGGTGGGAAGGAAACTAGTAGGCTCTGAGGGTGACTGATGCTTACTCATGTTGGGAACTCGGACAGCTTGTGAGAGGCAAGAGCTGGGGAATTTATACCCCAGGTCCCATCAGTCATTAGTGGAGAGCTCACCCTGAGCACCTCTGCATGGGGGAAGGTGGGACGTGGGCAGCCAGAGAAGCCTTCCCTCAAAGGGGTGCAGGTGCCAGCAGTGGGAAGCCTGGCCAGGGGACCTGGGTGGCAAGGACCAGGGGACCTGATTGGGTCCCCAGCAGCACCTGCATGCTTCAGAGCCCTTTCCCTCTCTCCCTTGCTGGAGTCTGCACATCCTCATCAGCAGCAATTTGGGTCCATTTTCATAATTAATACCCTGTCTTTGGGATCTATAGGAAATTGGGCCTTTCTGTTTATTAGCCAAAAACATTTATCAAATGTTTTCTATGGAGAATATCTATGTTTATGCATTTGTAAAAGGAAAGTCTCTGAGGATCAAAATTATGTTCATTGTGTCTTGTTAGATAAACTCCAGTGCAATAGTGTTGTATTAAAAATATGTCCCGAGTAATGTGTGAAGAATTTAGCAAGCTTGTAAGCATTGTTATTCTCCAAAGAATTTGAATTTTTTCCAACCGTTAATCTGATGCAAAGATGACAAAGGAGAGCTGAGTTGCAGACGCAGTTCTGCACAGGAAGAGCTGTTTAGTGACAATGGACTGAGTCAGAAGGCTTATTTAACATCACCTTTCTTTTTCTGAATTGTTCCTTCTCTTTTGTTTTCTTTTTCTTCCTCTTATTTCCTATGGATTAATGATAACAAACTCTTTTTTAATGGCTTTAACAGATTTACGGTATTAAACACATTCATGTTTTTCAATTTAGCTTTGAGAAGCTATTTATATCTGCTTTTTCACTGTGAGGACACTGACTCAGAGAGGTGAAGTGTTCTGCCTGAGATCACACTGTAAGTGACTGGCATTGAGATATTCTGACTCCAAAGTCATGGTTCTATTTCCTGTGCCAAGCATTGACCACAGATTCTTTTATCCTCCTATCACAGTTCTTGGCTGAGACTGAAGAATTTCTTTAGTCTCATGTGTAGAATTAGTTAGTTACTGGGGCCTGGTCTGACTTCTATAATTTTATTAATATGCACTTTTCCCATCTGATTACTAGGTTGGTTTGTTGCTCTAGGTTAAAAACCCATCCGTTCCATGATTTCCCACACTGGGAATAGGATTAGTGTTTCTCCAAAGGCTGTGCTTAGAACCTCTCTGGTTTATGTTGAATGCTCAGTTAAGGCTAGCTCTTATTTGATGTTACTCAGGATTATTTTACTTCTTAGAAGGATACCAGGTGTTCCCAATGCCAGGCCGACTTCTACTATCTAGAAGAAAAAAAGTTCTTTTCCCCCTTGCTTCCCATGTAGTGCTGGTGACAGCACAGCTCTCTGCAGGCAGAGTGACACTAGGTGAAGGGAGATGGACTTGCTGTTCTGGTCCTTGTCCTTCCTTTTCTGAAAGGAAGAGGGAGGTGACTGGCTTATGAGAACCAAGCACTATGATGGACTTTACTGTAGGAGAGGAGGAGGAAGGCTTTGGAGGCTGTGCAGAGAAAACACGACCAAACTATCCTAAACGTGATGAGAGCGTTGTCCTTCCTGGAAGTTCTTAGACAATATCCCACTAACTGTGAATGATCAAAATTCTGTGCTCTCAGGTCTCTTGGAATCATTCTTATTCGTAGGGGGCGGGACACCATGTTTACATTCCGTTAATTTCTTTGTTTTCAATTTGGGGAACTGCTTCTTTTTTCTGATTTTTTTTTTTTTTTTAAAAAATCAACCATTTACCCAATTCCAAATTCAAGGCTATCTAACAAGTTTCAGCCACATAAGTCTTGCTTTTGTCTCTGTTCCTCTACCTTTTTCCTCTCTTTCTTCCTATTTGTCTTGGGCTTATGTTTTTCATTGTTGGCTTTTGTAAATACAGACACGTGTGCATGTCAAATGACACACTGTTCTCTTCTTCCATAAAATATTCACCCACTTGCCTCTCCTCCTCCTGTGTCCTAGAGAGCCCCTCTCTGTATATGATATTTTTCCTGGTTAAGCCTTGTGTGTGGATTCCACAGCCTATTCAACTGCCTCCAGGCAGTGTGCACTCATCTGGATCTTTTGTAAATACAAATGAAGCTTCAGTGCGGAGGCGTGACACATATTCTCAAGGACACGCTGAGGACAGGTCTTGGAAGTGGATTTCTGGGCCAAGGGTGAAGTTTCGCTGTTACTGCTGGTTTCCTTCTAATGTGGCTTCCTTGCGCACTGCTACCAACACTGCACAGAGATGTCTGTCCCCCTGCGGAGCTGGGACCTCTCTTATCTCTTCTTAAGTCTTAGTTTCCTTTAGCTCATGTTTTAGAAAACATGGTTCAGGTTTCTCTCGTGGTCACAAGTCTGTGTGTACCATGAGAATTCAGTGACAACCGTTCCAAGGTAGGGGTGGGAATGGGCAGCTCTGCTTGGCGTGTGGACTTGTTTCCATTGAGGAGGGCGAAGCCGGGCAGAACTGAGAGAACACAGGGTTTATTGGAGAAAAGGACTTTTGCAGTTTCTCCTGATTCTGATATTCATTGGGGAACTTCAATGGATTTAAAATGATGCCAAGAATTTTGAATCACTTATAAACACAAAAGATTTTTACAAAAAAAAAAAATCTTATTTTATTTTCTTGGGCTAATTTTTCCTCAAAATTTAGAATCCCTTTTTAGGCCTAAATTTTATATAACTACAAAATTTACAGGGGAAACACTGTAGTGAATATAGATTCCTAAGGTACCTCCTGATTTCAGAATTATCAATTGTAGGAAAATTAGGTTTCTTAGAATCAAGAAGATATGGTTCCATTGAAATTAGAAAGATGACAATACTTTTGATTTTTAGCCATGGAGCCCCTAGTAAATGTCCTATGTGACAATTCCTTTTTTTTGAATTCCGGTTTGATCGTCTTTGACTTGTGAAGTTTCTGGGGTACGGATCACGTGTTTCTCTCTATTAGCCTGACTCCCTTTCTGACTTACGTAGATGCTCAAGAAGTAATCTGCCTGTCTTGCAAGGTACTTGTGGTTTGTAAAAGTCAATGTTTATCATAGCAATGGACATAAATATTAAAATCTAATGTCCTATTTTACTACTTTCTAAAATGCTTTATTTTCAGAGCATTTTAGGATTATAGTAAAATTGAGCAGAAGATTGAGAAATTCCCTATTTCCTCCCTGCCTCTACGTAGGCTAAGCCCCATATTCACTATCCCCACCAGAATGCTGCATTTGTTACAATTGACAACCTACCTTGACCTGTCATTATCACCCAGAATGTATAGTGACATTGGGGTTCACGCTTGGTGAACATTGTGGGTTTGACAAATATATAATGACATGTATCCACCCTTATAAAAATACAAAGTATTTCACTGCTGTAGAAAGTCTCTGATTCTGCTATTTAAATATTAAAATTTGATGTCCCATTTTAGTTAATTTTAAAAAATGTCTGAAGTGCGACAAATTTCGTATGAAATATTTATGTCTCAAATTCCTGTAGCCCAAACTTGAAACCTAGTTAAGCTAAAACTATTGAATATCAGGAATATTGACTCACTGGTGTGTGAAAGTTCAAACCAATCATATTCAGCGAGAAGAGGGCAAAGACATCTTATTTTGCCTTTTTCCAAGTATCACTGAGAGCCCAGAAAGAGGGATCTTATTCACTTGTTTTTATTTTCCCAAATTTTCTTGCATTTCAGGTTTTTTAAAAAACAGCTTCCTTGAGGTATGTTTTGTGTGTCATGAAAATCTACTCTATTTAAATTTATAGTGTGATAGTTTTGGCAATTTTACTGAATGATAAAATCATTATAATAAATCAATTTTAGCTCATTTTCATCATACCCGTAAGATCCCTCATGCCCATTTCAGTTAATCCCATTTTCCACCCAGGAACTTGTTCTCCTGATTTCTGTCTTTATAGATTTCATGCACATGAAGTCATAGGGTACCGTGTGGTCCCTCATGCCTTCACTTAGAACAATAAGGTACAGCATGTGATCATTGTTTGCTCCTTCCTGTCATTAAACAGTGCTTGATTGTATGAA
This sequence comes from Urocitellus parryii, assembly GCF_045843805.1. NCBI lineage: Eukaryota > Metazoa > Chordata > Mammalia > Rodentia > Sciuridae > Urocitellus > Urocitellus parryii. The sequence goes on from NC_135538.1 coordinate 12,450,735, forward strand.
CACATCACACTGTTTATCAGTTGATGAATAGCACCGCTATAAATATTTACACACAAATTTTTGCGTGGGCACGCACTTTCATTTCTCTTGGGTAGATACCTGGGAGTGGAATTGCTGGGTGTGCGGTAATTATATGTTTATATTTTTTAGAAACTGCTGAACTATTTTCCAAAGTGTCTTCTGTTGCTCATTTTAACACTTTCTTTATTGTCAAAGGAAAAAGATAATTGTCCCTAAGGCTTGATCACTCATAAAACTCCTGTATTCTACAAGTATTGAACACCTATCTTATGTGTAAAAAAGAAGTATAAATGACACAATTATTTCTTTCAAGGCACCCACACTCTATTGGAGAAGCAAATAATTCAGGGAGAGCAGTACTGTAGGGAAAATCCATCTGTGGTGCAGGGACCCAGGAGGGCACCTATTCTAGGCTGCGGGGAGCAGGACAAAGGATTTGAAGAAGGTCCCACCTATGTTGAGTCTTGGAAACTTATCAGAGTGAGGAGAGGGTCATGTGGCCCAGGCTGAAGCAGGCCCCTGCCCTGCACACACTCTACAACTCCTTTACACTGACCAAATTCACTTTTTTCCCCATAGGAATTACTGTCTACCAGGTGCCATGTAATTTATGTGTTTACATGTTGAGCTGATGGTCTCTTTCCCTGAGAGCAGGGGTCTCTGGTTTGTCCACTAATATATTCCATATGTTGGCACAGTACCTGGTATGAAGAGGGCACTGGATCCATATTTGTTGAATCCGTGAGTGTGTAAAGCCCCGTAGGTAAATGAGAGCAGAATGTTTAGAGGAGATATAAATATTGGTGATTCATGACATGAGAGAGGTTATCAGCACCTTATTCCATACCCCCATCATTTTAACATGAGCAATTCTGATAACAGTGAGAATTAATGCTTCCTAAGGACAGCAACTGCTAGTGTCGTTCTACCAAGGTGAACAAAATCAGAGATGCTGGGGAAAGAGGTAGGGAGGCCTCTGTGGTCATTATATCAGCAGAGAGCATCGTAACACCAAGTGAGAGATGTGGTGTCGCTTCAGAATTAGGACTAGATTTGGTGAGACAAGTTCGCACACGGGCCAGAGGATGGTTTGGTAGTTTTGGTGAGAAAACAGACTGCATTGTGTTATAATTCAGAGGGAAGTTTGTGGGCACCGATGCATAACTGTCAAGTAACTCTTTAGAAAGGTAGGAATCATTAAAAGGATACCATTCAAGCAAGTTATTTTAGTTAATATAACAGGCAACAAGGGATCTGAAAGGGGTAGGAGGAGGAAAAGGAGGAGGAAGAGAAGAAAACTGTCATTCCCTCAAGATTTACCCACCGTGCTTGTCATTTCTAAGCCTTTTTTTTGTTTTTCAAGTCAAATAAGCAAGGACCATTTTTGACACAGTTGTCTGTGACTTGGAATACAGCTCAAATGTCTGAGAGAGAGAGAGAGAGAGAGAGAGAGAGAGAGAGAGAGAGAGAGAAGCCTCTGCTTATAAAAGGGAGGATTCACTGGGAAACACAAAAGGGGCTTCACTCAAATTTATTTGGGGTCCTGTTTGAAAAAAATTAAGCCATTTCAATAATGCAGAAAAGGAATCCACCCAAATGAAGATATGCAAGTCTTTTACACTGGTTTATTTTTAAATGAATAAAAATATCGGCAAGAGCATATACACGTATGTTTCATTTTGGATCGAAATTGTCATTTGAGATGGGCTTGTTGTACGGAAGAAAAATTGTTCAGAGACTGATCATGCCACAACTTGGGTGTCACTTCTAATTCAGCTCCATGGAAGTATTGTGGTTCGTTTGTTTTATTTTTTCTGTTTGCTTTTGATGAACGAGGGTAGGAACATTGGAGAAGATGAAATTGTAGAACAATAAGGGATTAACATAAAAGGCCTCTGCTAAGACAGACTTTATCTGAGGGAAATTGGGAACCATGCAGAGTTTTAATTAGAGAAGTGACGTGAAGAATGTTCATGAGGTGAGCCGGGAACGGTGGCACATGCCTGCAATCCCAGCGGCTCTGGAGATTGAGGCAAGAGGATCACGTGTTCAAGGCACTCAGCAACCCAGTGAGACCCTGTCTTTAAGTAAAATACAAAATAGGGGGATGGGGCTCAGCCGCTGAGTGCTCCTGAGTTCAATCCCCAGTACCAAAAAAAAAAAAAAAATGTTCATGGTATAGATTCCCTGTGACTGTGATTTGGACACCAAATTGAATAGGAGAAGAGAATTAGGAAGAAGAATAGGAGACTTTTGCAGTAATTCAAGAAAAAGTTAATGGTGATCTGAGGGAGGTAGGAGGTAGTAGATTGATTAACAATCTGTGACAGAGAAAGCAATGATTCAGATTTGTGTTGTTTGAAGCAATGGAATACTGTTTTTTTCATACCTGGATTCTGAGAAGTGAATTGCCTTAGTCCAATTTCTATAACAAACTTCCAGAGGCCGGGGAATGCATGAAGAAAAGAGGTTTGGTCAGAACTGGAGGTACAAGAGAATGGTGCTGGCATCTGTTCAGCTCCTGGTGAGGGCCACTGGCTACTCAATTCACGGCAGAAAAGTGGAAAGGGGATGTGTGGGTGCTAAAGGGGTCAAGCCTGCAGGCTGGCTTTCCTTTTTAACAGCTCACTCTCGCATCCACCTGTCCAGTTCCAAGAAAATGAGCATCACTCCCATAAAAAAAATGTTAATTTCTGTTAATGACCTAGTCACCTCCGACCATTCCACCATGGGGATTGAGCTTTAACGTGAGTGTTGGTGGGGACCAGCAGTATTCAGACCAGAGCTGGTCTGGTTGGAAGAATCGTGAATGTCTCCCAGATTTCCTTCTCTCTCTTGCGTCTGGACGGAAGTGGTGTTGCTCACTGAGTAAGAGAGCACAGGAGAAAGAGCGGTGGGTGTTTTGTGGAATAGCACGATGGCTTTGGTTTTGGATTGGTCACTCTTGGGGGGCTCATGGAATATCCACGTGACCAGGCAGTGGAAATCTGAGACAGGAGCGCCAAGGGCTGAATTGAATTTGAAGACAAGATTTTGGATATGTGTGTACAGTGATGATACCTGAAGGCACGGGGGAGCACTGATCACCCCAGGGAGCACTGCCCACCCCAGGGAGCACTGGAACAAGAAGAGTACAGGTGTGTGGAGCGAACCCTGGGGAACCTTGAGATTTAAAAATAGGCATGGAAGTGAGAAAGGAAAGATCTATTTCGAGCAAAAGGAGGCAGTGGTAATATGTTGTCAGAAAAGCCAAGGTGGCAGGGCATTGCAGAGGGAGGGGACGGGCTATAGTGTCAGGTCTCAGAGTTCAGTAGGAGCCAAAGTGGTGGATGGGACTCAGTGACTTGGAAAGCATTGAGGTCCATAGTTTCTATAGTTTTTTTTTTTTTTTTTTAACAATGAGCATAGTATTGAATGGGAGAGGAAGTCAAAACAAATGGTGAGGATAAATAATTTTTTCATTCTAAATCAGTTATGGGAATTTTTCATAAGAATACATTAGCATTGATTTTTTTTTCATTGAGAAGGAAATCATATACGATTACTATTTTAAAGTAAATGATTCAGTGCATTCACAATGGTGTGGAACCACCTCCTCTATCTAGTTCCAAACTATTTTAAATCACACAAAAAGGAGAATCCATAGTCTTTTAGCAGTTGCTCCCCATACCTCACTGCCCCAGTGCCTGGGAACTATCAAGCTGTACTCTGTCTTTATGAATTTCCTATTCCAAATACATGGAATCATGTAATCTGGTACATTCTGTGTCTGATTTCTTTTACCTAACATAATATATTCAAGGTTCATTTATGTGGCATTTATTGGTACTTAATTATTTTTCACGGGTTGAATAATATTCTTTTATATGGATATAGTTTGACTTGTTTATCCATCATCTATTGATGAGCACTGGCTGGTTGTGAATATCATTCCCATGACCACACATGTCTGTTCATTTATTTGAATCCCCATTTTTGCTTCCTTTGAGCGTATCTCTAGAACTCGAATTGATAGAACAAACCAGTTTTTCAGGACTACATTTTTATATACTGCTAGTGGAGAATCCACAAGAGGCATTGTGAATTGTACAAAAGTGACTTAAACAGTCTAAGCTCTTTGCATACTTTATTATTCCCTTTCAGACAGGATTGGTGAAACCACCATGTGGTAATTAAGCAGCCCATCAAGAGATAAGGTGCAAATATATGCAAACATATATATATATATTTGAATATATATTCATTCAGTATAGGCACATGTATATATATTTAAAGGAAGATGTACTCATTAAAATTGAGTTTTTATTTTTATAAGAAGAAGCCATTGTAGGTGAAGAATGGAATAAACTAAGTCGTAAAGGAGACAGATGATGGGAATAAGGTTGAATGTCTCATAGTTTAATGTTTCTGAAGAAAAGAGTGCAAGTTGCCCTCTAGTTGTTAGTAAGAAAAAGAGATGAACAAGGAGGTGAACTGAGAGCACCCATGGCACTAATTGAATAGCTAGCTGACTTTTAAAATTAAGGTAGTATTTTCCAAATCAACTTTTACTCATAGTCCCATAACCACTGACTCATCCATGTTTAATCTTATGGACTGAATTTCTCCACTCAGAGACATCAGTGTAGATAAAAAGAGATTTGCATTCATTTATGACAGTCTGGCTTCCTTGTGGCTCAGTTAAATAGTTCTTCACAAAATATAGATTAATGAATTCATAGAGAGGTAGCATAATTACATGTCCTGTGAAATTTTTGATGATTTACAGCAACATTGATGCTATGTCCTCAGAACCATCATTTCCCCCCTGAAATCTTTCTTTTATAGGAATCGATTATGGAACTGAGATTCTGCAGGATGTGGCTCTGGGCTTTATTCTCCAAACACTGCTTTCAGTCTCCAGAGAGGGAATAATGTTTGTTTGTCTGCTAAGTGTTTTATTTATCTGGGCTCATTAAAGCCATAACAACCACCTAGAGATAGATCCATGGGAGGAATGTAGATGTGCTAACTCCAAAGTCAGGGTGCTAATGGTAGGCTGAGGGTGCCTATGCCCAGCAGGAAGTAGGACTCTGGTGGTGGGCTTTGTGGGCTCCCCCAAGACAGGGAGTCTCTGCGCCTGACACACATTGACCATCCCTGAGCATGTCACAGTTCCTGTCACAAAATGATTCTGGGTGACTAATGATGAGAAATTAATTTCCTTATGAACAGTGTATCTGGGATAAGCTCATAGTTAATTAATGCTGGGTTTGAGGAGGTCCATTGGATTCTACCTCACTTCATTTAAATGATCTCTATTCCGTGTAGGTGATCTCAGTAGATGAATCCCTCCGGCTGATGTATCTATTTCTGTTTGTGGCATGTGTTTGTTTCAGGCAGAGAGAGCTGATGGATTTGTGAACCTGCCCGATTTCACCGTGGAAAGAGCATCTGAATGCAAGAAAAAGCAGTAAGTCGTCTCTTACCCTCCACAAAACCCTGAGCTGGGATAATAACTGTTTTTAAGTCCACCAGGTGATGTGGTGATTTGGAAGTGAGTGAAGGCAACGCTTAGATGTCTGAGAATTTTGAGCATCATGGGTTGGCACCCTGGACACTCAGAGAAATCTTTAACCTCTTGCTTCCTGGCATTGCATTTTGTGGAGCAGATGGGTTTTCAAACCCCCATGAAGTCTTGGCAGAGAATGTCGTTGATAACTGAGTGTGCAGTGGAGAGAAAAGTGTGCCCCCACCTGGGGCTGGCAAGGTCAAATGTCAAGGTTTTGACCTTGTAAAGAGAAGAACAGATGGTGAAGGAGTCTCACCGGATGACATTGAAGGCATCATGGTGGACCAGAATCTCCTTGCTCATGTAGCACCCTGGAAGTGAACTCTCTGAGACGTCTTAAACTTGGGATTGAACCCTGATGTAGTTTACGTCCCAGAGATTTGATAACTGGCAGAAATAGAGCAGTCCCCTGCTCACAGTGCTTGTCTCCTAAGGAGGGAACAGCCTGGAGAGTCTGTGTGACCCGCCCAGGGCTCTGGGCAGAGCTGGCTCTGACTCTGGTCCTCAGCCTCTTAGTCAAGTGCCCTCCCATGAGAGCTCCTGATGTAGTTTGCTCTTTCCGTCTTCTTGCACCTCTCCTATCCTGTCTTCTACCTTTGGCATCTTTTCCAGTCTTATCAGAAAGGGGCATTTCCTCGTTCATCTGTTACTAGTTGCAGTAATTTGTTGTTTTCTCCTAAGAAATTAATAAACCAGTGTTGGTTCTAAGTCTTTGACATTCTGGCCTAGCAGCGTGTTTCGTGATACATGCAGTGTGTTGATGACTGTGGTTTTTGAGTGGGTCTTTAAAAAAAAATGTCCTGTTCTGCAGGACTTCCGGTCTAAATGGTAAAGGGGAAACACTTTATTGTTTGTTATCTTCAATGTTTCATATGTCTTCTTTAAACCCAAATCCACTTCCCATGTTCCCTTTAATAATGAACGGTGCCTTAGATAAGGTTTCTGAGGACTTGTTGTGTGTGGAGGTTCCATATCTGATTATTTTCCTGTAAATAAAATTTTGCTGTAGATTTGATTGAATTTGAATCAATGCTTAATGTGAAGGCCTTGAAATGAGTATTTGACACCTCTGTGAATCTAAATTCTAACTTACTGTATCCTTATCGTAAAGCAGTTAGCAAGTGGAAACAAAAGGTTATGCCCTTATGTTTTAAATGGAAACTAACACTAAGACGCAGCCTTGACATGGAAATTGACCATCAGCACCCTAACTAAAATAAGGACTAGTCAATAGGTATTTAATCGAATAATTTTTTGGGGGTAAACTTATAAAGAAAGCAGTTATTTAAGATGACTGTTGTATTTGATTTGTATTTTACTTACTTACAGACCCACTGATAAATGCAAGTACTAATTCTTGTATGTTTGTGTTTTTCCCTTCTCAAGTGCATTTAAGATCAACCATCCACAGATCAAGACCTTCTATTTTGCAGCTGAGAATTTGCAGGAAATGAACGTGTAAGTAGAAGAGCTTGCTAAATCCAGTCCTTAATGGAACAGACTTGCCTTGGCCAGGCCTTGGAATTTGTAGCCTATGTTTGTATTAATTATTGTTTTGTTTCTTTCTGTTATTTAAGAATTAATTTCCTTAGCAGTTATAAAGTCTTCTTACTGACTTCTATGTTCAGAAGCATTTTGAAGGACCACACATATCCGAATGGCTACTTTAGGGAAGAAGTGGTAAGACTGTTCTGAGGGCATCACTAGGTTGAGGAAAGAGTAGACGGAAGTCATGGTGAGAACATATTAAAGTGAGAATCAGCATTACAAGGAGAAAAACTTAAAGGTTTTTTGTGACTGATTTTGTAGCTTTCCACATGTGAAACTCCCTCTCTACTGCATTTGATATGTGCTGTGTGAATACCATGGTGATTCACGATTTATCACTTCTTCATGCATCATTCTGAACATTTTGTAAAATGTCCTTGCTGAGAGCGTCTATCATTTAAAAATTTTACATCCAGAGCTTCATTTCCTGTTTGGTCTGTTTAAATAAATGTGCTTTAAGGCCCTCTGTCCCCTCCTGGTTTAGATTAAGGCACATGACGATGGCTGCTGTTTGAATGAGGCTGTATCTCAGGGGCTGACTTGGGGTGTTCCATTTAATTTTAGCCGTCTTCCCATAATTCCCAGTGTCTCTTATTACCTTCACCTCACCAATTAAAATATGTTTATGAAACACAACACTGTGTGCCCCACGGTAGCAGATGATGGGTGGTAGCAATAAACACACACACTCAGCTCCTCCATTCATAGAGCTTATGCTGAAAACCTGTTTTATTTGTACCTAATAAAATCCTTACTTATCTGTATCTTATGTACAAAATTTTTCTTTGCCGTCTCATCTTAGAAACTTAAAGAAATAATATCTAGCTTTCATCTCCCCCTCCCCACCCTCAGACACACACGTCTCTCTTTATAGCCCTGTCTAGCTAGGAGCATTGGTGCTTGCCCCCTACTCTTACCTCCCTGCCGTGTCCCTTCAGTTGAGGGCACAATGACTCACAGGTAGTTGGGAAATCCTGTGTTCGGCATAATGAGGCATGGCTTTGACAACTGTCTTCCAAACATGTCCTTGGCCGACTTAGTTAAGGACAAAAGTTTCTCCCCTTTTTGATTTTAGCTTTTTTCCATGGTCTTTTTCAAGCATCTGAGAAAAATTAAGAGCAGATACACAAAAGGAGAGGAAATTTAGCATTTCACAAAGTTCTATTCTTATCTTTTCATTTGTACTGTGAGCCGGTCCTTTGGCAAGCCAGCCCTTGCTCTGTAAGGTGTAGGTCAAGGCACAAGGTCTAGCCTGAGATGCTTGGTACCTGTAATGGTGAGTGCCAGTCTTGCTGAGCCACCAATGAACTCTCAGTGGTCTTTACTGGTAGTGAGACTGTGCTGCCTGCCACCCACTCACAGTGGCCTCCTGCTGTCCTTGGCTTCTCCCCTCTATAGGTTCTTGTATCTCTAGACCCTTCCCTCTCATCGTCTTTCCCACCCCTCCTGGGTCTGATTCTTTCAGGGTACTTCTGTTTTCCCCAGTAAGGTGTCAGTGAGACTGAGCTTCTCAGAGAAACAATCCCTTCTAAATGTTTTGTCAGCTACTGAATTTTTCCTCCAACCCAGTCAAATACATTCTTCAACTAATAAGAGGCAAGACCCTTAGTGCCTTCACTCAATCCATCAGATTTCAGATTATAATTAGCTCTTTGAATCACATATCACAGTTATTTAGCCTCCTGCCTCCCTACCCCACCAACGATCTGATTTTCCTGTACATATCCATTTGGTCTTCTATGTTTTTGTGCTCCATTTGCAGATATTTATTGAATGGCAACTCATTTGCATGTGTAGTAATGTGTACATATACTCAGTGTGTTGGCTGTTAAATCAAAACTTGTCACAGTTATCAAGCCAAGGTCTTACTGCTCATCTATGTTGCGGAGAGCTGTTATTTTATTTGAAAATTTCTTAGTGTTCCTCTTTCTAACTTACAAGCAAGATATACATTGAAATTTGAAATTAGGGTGTCTTGATTCCCTGTTTCTGAATCTCTGTAGTGACATTTATGCTTCAAAATTACTCATCTGGTCACTCATGGGTACATGGCCTATTTTGTCTATGCCTGACTATATCATGATTTCTTTATATGTAATGAGTATATGTAAATAAAGTATGAGTAGTGTTATGGAATTTTATTATTCTGAAGATGATTTTTTTTAATAGCCAATAAAGCAGAATCTCTAGGCTACCACGTTAACTTTTTTCTACCACCTGAAGATCTTCCCTTCTGTTGATGCAGTCTGTTTACACCAGTCCGTAATGTTTCTGGTGAGATGCAGAGATGTGAGGGAGAGAGGAGGTGGCATGGCAGAGATGGGCTCTGGTGCAGATGTTCATCTCCTGGGTAACTGTATTTCTGGGTAGTAACATTTCTCTCAAGGGCGATGAAAGGAAAGGTAATTAAGTTTAATAGAATCTTCTCATGTTCTGCAGCGACCCTCAATTTACAAGTACTGGGTAAGTAATTAAGGGTAATGAAAGAGCTGGTTTCTAGGCAAAGACAGGAGATTGATGCTTTCTAGATGGTGTTTGTGGGAAGAACGCTCTTGTTTTTTGCATCAATTTCCTAATACTTGTGCTCCAACTCGTACATTCTCATCAAGTTCATAGACAACAAACTCTCAGGAGACACCTGCCATCTTCTTTTGTGTAAATATAAGTCCCTTTGTGCATCTATTTAGCCACAGACGTTTTTGTACTACCATAAGGTTATAGAAAATTCCCAGCAAAGGAGGTGCTCTAAGCCAATGGGTTCTAGAAAGACAACTCTCACTCGGGTTCTGAACAATCACTAATCATTGCAGCAGCTAACTAATGGTGGCAAGGAAAAGTGCATGAAGTTTTGGGTGAATGTGGAAAGGAATCTTTAGTCAATACTCTTCCACTTTGCAATATTTTCATGTTTTGGATAGAGGCTTAGAAATGCATTCTCTTATTTCAGGCACCCTCAATTCTAAACTATTTTCTTTTTACTTTTTTTTAAAAAATTGTCTATTTCACTTTTAAATGCTTTTTTTTGAGGGGGGCAATAAATGGTTATTATAGTATTTTAAATAGTGAATGAAATTTGTTGTGTTTTGCCTCATCAAGTTTTTTAAGATGTTGGGCTGGGATTGTGGCTCAGCGGTAGTAGAGCACTCACCTAGCATGGGTGGGACCTGGGTTCAATCCTCAGCACCACATAAAAATAAATGCATTGTGTTGTGTCCATCTACACCAAAAAATAAATTTAAAAAGTTTTTAAGATGTAATCTTTAATAGTAACTACTATTACTTGTACTTCAGTAATATATAAAACATTCTTGTAAAAAAATCAAACAATGCCTGGGGTTAACCACTTTTAATAACATGATGTATATCCTTCCTGACACTTTTCTATCATAGCAATTCATGCACTTATACAAATATATAATTTTAAAAATACATTAGAACAGCTAAACATATTTGATACTTGGTCTTTTCAATGAATCATATGTTGGGATTTTCCAGGTTATTATAAGCTATCCCCTTAGTCTTTTAGTAGCTTCATCATAACATGGTGTCAGTAAAATCAGTGTCATAATTTATGTATCCATTTTATTTTTAGCGGACAATTATATTGTCTCAATGTTTTTCTCTTTCTGCTATTATAAGCCTCATAGGCAGTTAACATTTTCCCATGTTTCTGTACATGAAGATATGTTTTAAGGTATAAAATAGACATTTTTGGACAAAAGTGTGGATATTTAAAATTTGAATAATAACATCAAATTGCCTACTCAAAATCGGCTATATTGATTTTCATGTTTAATCCAACAATGGATGAGAATGTCCATTGTTCCATTTTCTCCTAAGCACTAGAAATCAATATTTTTTCTTTTTTTAAATTTTATTTTTTAGTTGTAGCTGGACACAATATCTTTATTTTATTTATTTTTATGTGGTGCTGAGGATCAAACCAAGGGCCTCACACGTGCTAAGTGAATGCTTTCCCCTGGGCCACAACACCAGCCCTAGAAATCAATATTTTTTAACTTTTCTAATCCAGTAGTGAATATATTTTCCTGTGTTTAGCTATGGATTTTCTAAAATGCTCTTGAAGCTGGATAACTTTTCCATTTATGTATTGAGTTTTTTTTTTTCTGTGATGTTTTCTGATCGTTTGCTTTGCATAGTTCTCTACTGGGATTTGATCAACATTTTGGGGTTTCTATGGCAGGGTCTGGGCTCTGATATTGGTCCAGTCTTGGTCATTTTGTGCTCATCTTTTTTTCTTGTAGAACTCCTGTTTTATATAATTTGAAAATTAAATTTTTAATTTTTTTCTGTTAAAAAATAATGAATATAGTCAGGTCATTGCTGGCCGATGATCAGGTAAGGATTTCTAAATAGTTGACAGTTATGGGTCAGAGTGTGCAATCTGTGGACCACGGTGTGAGTGCAGGGTGCTGAGTGAGGCATGAGGCGTTGTAGGACTAGAAGCAATGAAAGTGAACATGAATCCAGAGATATAGAGCACTGTTGGTGTTATTTTATTCATATTGATTGACTTAGGTCACTGTGAAATGATCATTTCTCAAAAAAAAAAAAATAGAATACACAGTATGAATATTTTAAAACACACAGAAAAGTAGAAATAAATCACCTGGATAGTCACTGCCTCCAAGCCACATTTTTCCTTTAAGCATAACATTACATAACTAGAATTTATGAAATAGACCCATTGCGTCTCTTATCTTTTAAAATTCGTGTTTTAAAGTGAATTCATAGCAAAAATCTTAAGAAGGAACTACTATGGCCTCAAATTATAAACCAAGTATGAGTTCCTTAGGGTTTGCCTAGTAGTACTAATTTTGTTATTGAAGTTTAATTGGACTTTATTGTCAATAAGATGAGAAATCAATAGAATAGAGAAGATGGTCAATTTTTATTTTAAATAAAATTTTTCAAGGAATGGATTTCCCCAATTTAGAAATAACTTTCAGTCTTGGGGGCAGATCTTTTACTGATTGATGTGGTAATATTCCTGGTTTTAAATCGATGGTCTTTATATTTTCTAAAATAAATTGACATCATTAAAAGTGATAGATATAGCTTTAGTGAACAAGTTTCTACATTCAATGGTAAATTTTTTGATGGTTACTAAAATTTTCAAGTGCATAATTTGTATTTTTTAATGTATTTTTGTTTATGTATTTAGAATACCTAATTTAGCTGCCTGCCTTAACAGCTGCATGAGGGCCAGCTTGCTTATCTCACAGAGCATACCCTGAAAGGAAAGTATGAAACTAGAGGCCTTATTTTATTTTGTTTTTTGGTACTGGGAATGGAACCCAGAGGTGCTTAACCACTGAGCCACATCCCCAGCCTTTTTTATATTTTATTCAGCGGCAGGACCTCACTGTGTTGCTTAGTGTCTTGCGAAGTTACTGAGGCTAGCCTTGAACTTGTTGGCCTCCTGCCTCAGCCTCCCGAACTGCTAGGCATGCACCATTCATGTTCAGCAGAGGCCTTCTGTTTTGATGCCCTAAACTTATGCTGATTCTTGAAATATTCAGGCTGACAGTTGAATCAGGACTGACTTTCATGATGGAGTCTGGCACAAGACCCTCCCTCAGGTGGTCTAAGGGGGAAGGTGTGAGGGAAGGGGACCAATCTCTTTGGTCTAACATGTACTTTCTATTTGAATCCCAGGTGGTTAAATAAACTCGGAATAGCTGTGATCCATCTTGAATCCACTACAAAGGATGAAGGTATATTCCATTCTAAAGTTCTGAAAAAGTAGCCAGAGAATTAGACTAAGATGAGAAAAACAATATCAAATTCTATATATAGTCTGATCCTGAGGAAACAGTTTGGCATTTGAAATGATCTGAGTGTAGAGACAGACACATTCACACAGACTCACCAACAGAGACGAGAGCTTCCCGGGCCGGCTCTGAATGATTTCACACTTCACCCACACTTGAGCAGCTGTAGGCTTCACTGATATCTCAGGCAATTGCCAATGCAAATGTTTTATTGCTCTACTTAACTGAATTCTTACTCATACCCGTGAACTTGTCATGATCTAGGCAGATAACTTTCATCCCACTGTTTCCTCTCTGATATTTTAACATTTCCGCCAGGTGTGTGCTGAGAGTGATTACCCCAAGATTGTACTGGGAACCTGAAGGTCAGATTGGGACACAGGCCATATTTTTAGCATACTCTGTAGCTCTCAGGGTTCAAAAGCTGTGGGAGTCTAATTCTTCCTGCTGCAATTACTCCTTGCTGTGCAGAAGAGGGCGGCTTTGCGGGCTGCCAGGGCCACGGAACTGACACTGTCCCCAAAATGCTCAAACCACATCCAGAGTCAGTTCTAGACTGAGGACTTGGAAATAGGGAGTTTTATTTTTTGATAACAAATTTGTACAATCTTAAATTTAGAAAGGGAACAGTGGCAAAATGACTTAAAGCCATGAAGGAGTCCAATACTATCTCATCAAATAAGATCTTGTCCGCCAAACTTTCAAAAGCTTCATTTTCAGTGTGCGTTGGGGGTCTTTGTATATCCCGTTCTCCCCACTGACTTGGCTGTTGGTCCCTTCCCTGTTGGCCCACTCCTGATGGCTTGGGTGCCCAGCCAGCTTCAGCTCACTCAATTCATGACGTTTCCTATCATCAAACATTTCCCCATTGACCTTCTTCCTAGTGTATGAATGCTTTCTTTGAGGAGTTCTTTTATTTTCCCTGAGCTCTGGTTGGTCCTCTTTATGCCTGTGGGATGTTCTTGGAGAGCAGAAACCCAGAGGGGCCATTTGTTTCTCCATGTTCAGTAATTCCTTTGTACCAAGTATTTCACTAGATTTTTTTTTTTTTTTTTCTGAATTGGATTGAAATTGCACTAGCTAGATGGAGAAAAGCCTATGCTCATACATTATGGAATAAATGATGGCAGCATTTAAACATGAAGTGTTTTCGTTTTTGTTACAGAATGCTACAGTGAAAGTGAGCAGGAGGATCCTGATATAGCCACGGAGACTCCGCCCCCTCACTCTGCCACTTCCTCTCCTTTGGTAGGTGCAGACGCCAGTGGTCTGTTGGTCAGTCTTTCCTTCCAAGTAGGTAGAAACTTCTTTGCCTGATACAATTTTTTGAACAGGCTAAATTAAGGTATCTGCCAAAGAGCAAGTGGGTTCTCAAGGTGCTGACTCTGAGCCTTCTCTAGAGCTACTCACTGATCTAACAAACATGTTAGACCTGCATCTGTGCAGGTCGCACAGAAGTATCCAGCTCACAGGATTCATGGAAGGGCAAAGGGTGTCCAAGTAGTAATCCAATACTTGGAAAGACTTGCTTTGCAATGTTTTTTAATACCCTGTTTGTCCTCAGAAAGAATTTAAAGCACCTTACCTAGGTGCCTGTAATATAAGAATGCAAAATGAATTTAAAGAGGATAAAAAAATAGCATAAAAAGAAAAGTAGAGTCAGAAAAATAGGAAGTCAAGAGTGGGGTTATTGCATTAAGATTGTGTGTGGAATAATTTTGCGATTCAGTAGAGAGCAATCCAAATTTGATTCTAGGCTTTGTATGTGTTGGTATTATTTACAGGTAGTAAGACTAGAGAATTGCTTCATATTTGGATGGATAATCCCTTAGAAAGGGTCAGAGAAGGATTCCTGTGGAAGTAGATTTAAGTTTTTTATTTATTTGATTAATTTGATTTTTTTCCTGTATGTGTGTGGTTCAATCCAGGTCCTCATGCATGCTATGCACAAGATGTACCACTGAGCTACAGCCTCAGTAGGCTTTTTTTTTTTTAATATCTTCTATGTACTAGGACTTATATAAATGCCCTAAATATATGATCATTTAATCTTCTAACAACTTTGAGAAGTAGCATTATTTAATTTGCATTTTACTGATGATTAATGGCATCATTATGTGTTTAATACTGTTCAAATGACATCTTTTATATTTATTGGCCATTTGGATTTTCTCTTTTGCAAAGTGTCTGTTAAGCCTCTGGGTATTTTAAGTTGCTGCTGCCTCCTCCTCCTCCTGTTCCTCTTTTTATGTTTAATTTATAGCATTTCTTAGAAAATTTATTATTATATATATTAGTATTATATATACTAGTCATGTGCATTATATGTCAAATAAAATATATATTTGTCAGCTAAAAATGATCAAGTTTCACTTGTTAACTCTTTAAACTCTTTCATACTTTCTTTTTATAAATAGATGTTCTTGACATTAATGTGCCAGATTTGTCCATTGCTTCCATTTGGTTAATGTATTTTTTTCCTGGATTAAGAAATGCTTTCTTCTGCTGAGGCCATGAGGAAGTAGATTGTCTTATGGTTAGGAAACAGGTTCAGAGGTGTTGAGTGGCAGGGCCAGACCCCCCAGCGGACAGCGCCTGTTGGGGAATCGAGGCTATTCTGGCTGGGGAGTGAATGCTCTTTCCACTGTCCTGTTGTGCTTGTCCATCCACAGAGCCAAAGCTCATGGAGGGCTTGTCTGGTAACAGATAAATGAAGGGATGCTTATGAGAGCAGTGAACCAGGCTGTTAAACTTTCAAGATTCTTTACAATTTTCTGAGTCATCCATCAAATGTTATTTCCTAATATCTTCTAAGTTGATCAGTTTTTGACATTCCATTAAGGCTAACATTTTCTCAAGAAATATATTGGAAAATAGTCAGACAAATGTTGAATAATCAGATTTTTTTCCCCTTAGTAACAGAATGTTCCTCCTGCTCACATATTTTCCAGGCAGATTATGTTTTTGTTTTCTCTTGTTTTGAAAAACAGACAAGCAAGGCACTTAGTTAAAATAATATTGAGCTTTTAAAAATGTAAACAGATGAAGTTTAAGAAATCCTGGTAACTTTTATCTAGTGCATGAAACTAGGTATTGTTTGGCTGGAAATTATATAGGTTAACCATGAATTGGATATACAAGCCTAGGGTGAAAAATAATTTTTTTCTAAGTTCTTGCTTTAGAAAGTATTTTGGGTAATGGATTTTCATTTCATGATGATGAACTCAACTATTATTAATATTAAATAATTAATATTATTAAATATTATTATTAATGAAAATCATCTAAAAAATTTTAAGTCTTGAAAGGAATCAATTCAATGTACATCCATTCTAATAGTTGTAAAGAAAAGCAGTGAAACTTGAACACCAAACCAGTTTGGGCTTCTGTTCCTAACGAGCTGAATGACATTCCATAAGGGAATGAAGACATTTAGGGATGCTCCTGTCGTGAAGAGGAGGTTTGGTTCATGTTCCTTCATTGTGAGCAGGCTTTACAGGATTGAGAGTGGGAAGGACCCTGTTTATCCTCAAAGGAATTAGAAATGGGTTATTTTTTCCACAGACTTATTAAAAGGCTCAAAATAGATGGGGGCTGGGTGCGGTGGCGCACACTGTAATCCCAGCAGCTTGGGATGCTGAGGTAGGAGGATCACTCGTTCAAAGCCAGCCTAGGAAAAGTAGCAGAATACAACAATTACTAATTGGGCATTATGTAAAATTGTGGATGTGTAACTGACGTGATTCTGCAATCTGCATTTGGGGTAAAATTGGGAGTTTATAACCCACTTCAATCTAATGTATGAAATATGATATGTCAAGAGCTTTGTAATGTTGTGAACAACCAATAAAAAAAATAATAATAATAAAAAAAGCCAGCCTCAGCAGTGGTTAGGCACTAAACTCAGTGAGACCCTGTCTCTAAATAAAGTGCAAAAAATAGAGCTGGGGATGTGGCTCAGTGGGGGAGTGCCCCTGAATTTAATCCCAGGCTCCCCACCCCCCAACAAAAACAAAAACAAAAAAACCCCAAAACAAAATAGATGGGGATCTGTAAGTTTCACCTTAAAAGATTATTTGTAGAAATAATTATCCAGGATTCTTGAAATTTATAAGAGAGCAAGAAAAGCTTCATTCACGTTACAAGCCCGATTTTCTAAGTTACAAAGTGATTTAAGAGCTATAAGCATCACGAAAAATCTCCTCCATGTATTTTTTTTTAATTTTTAAAAAGTGTTACCTGATAAACTTATCTGTCCTTTTCTGCTCATTCATTCATTTAAGAGGGGTTCCTGGAGTATTGTGGACCCCTTTTCTTGCTACTTGGGGCACATCAGTGAATAAAGCAGGTAATGGTTCACATTCTGCATGGAGCCACACTCGTAGTGGAGGGAGATGAATTGTCAACAGTCAACATATGAAGCAAACTTGTGCACTGTCAGTGGCACTAGAGAGGGAGAGTGAGGAGATTGAGAATCCTGGGGGTAGAGGCTGGGTTGTGACAATGAACAGGTGTCCAGGATGTCCCCATTGAGAGCTTAGATCGGAGCAGAAATCTTGAAAGGCACTTTGGGAATTGGCTCAGGGGCTCTGTGGGGAGGGAGTTTCCCAAGCAAACGTGTCAGAATCAAGGTCTCTTGGTACAAAGACATGCAAGGAGGCCAGTGTGGCAGGAGCAGGGTAAACCAGGTCAGAGGGTGGAGGTGGCCACACTGTAGGGGGCCTGTGGGCTAGTGAAGGGCTTCCATGTTCTGTTGGAGTTGTTTAGGGAGCCTTTGGAGGGTTCCATAGAGGATGTGATAATTTCCATTTTAAAAGGACCCAGGGAGGGTGTGTAATAATCTACAGTGAAAGATGGCAGTGATTCCATGGGGGGTGGGTAGTGGGGTGGTTGCAAAAGGAATGGTTGGATTTTGACTATATTTGGAAGTTTGAGCATCAATAGGTGGGTCAAATATGAGAGAAGCAGGGATGAATAATTACAGTCTCAGCTTCAAATAGCCCTTGAGGATCATTTTAATGTAACAGTCCTTACATTTTGATACATTTAGAAGTATAATTCCTTTATATCCAAATGTTGAAAAAAAAGAGTCAGCTAACGGAAACTAAAGAAGCAATAAGTAAAAATAAATCCTGCTGCTGGGCTCATTGGCCAGTGACAGAGGAGGAAGTTGAGGATTAAACACAGAAAGGGTAAAATTAATTTTAGAAATTCAGATTTAATTCTGACAGAATGGATCTTGAATAGCTGTCTGCTAAAGGTCACTTTATCGTTCAATATCTGCACTAGATGAAATGGTAGGAATGCTTGCCTGTGTACAGTTGTATGAAAAATTATCAGAAAAAAAGGAAAATTCACTCTTTTCCTTCAAGATGCAAATGATCATAATGATCATCATCATGAGCATCATCATAATAATCATAAGCTCTGTGATTGAACACTGAACTGACTTTAAGACTTTTCTAAAATTTTCTTGTATATTTTTGCCTCTTGCCTGACCGGTTCATCTTTGCAGCTGACTCCCCAATCACAGAGCGTGTGCCTGCCCCACCACCTCTTCCGGTCTTCCTGCCCTAGTCCAGGCCCTCATTAACTCCTGCAAGTTATTGAAATAGCAGGCTGTTTTTCTCTTCCTGCCTCTAGTTGCTTTCTCCTGTTAAAAACCACCTCTGAATTGTTCTTCCTGAAGTTCAGGTCTAAGAAGATGGATTCATTACACACAACCTTTCACTGAATCTCTTTGCTTATAACATTAATTCCTGACTCTTTGCCTTGGTCTTTGAGGCCCTGGGATTTTTTCAAGTAACCTTTACAGTCTTCTTGCCCATTTCTCCTTTGCTATTGGTCCAGGAAACTGCCTGCTATTTTCCAAGAGCTTTTCACTCTTTCCTGCTCTTGTGCCTATAGTGAGAAGTTTCTCGACTTGCAGGAACCACTTGTCTCCATTCCTACACCAGTACCCCCTTCTACATGCCTTTCAAGCCTGCTTCTTCAGGTGTGCCTTCCTTCACAGAGGTGGCCTAGTCGTCTATATCAGGAGGAGTCTGCCTTTTTCTGAACTCCATTTCTGTAGCATTTTGTTTTTTTGATGCTTTTTCATGTTATCATAATCTGCCTTCTCTTTTAGATTTTGCATATCTGACTTATTTTTCTAATTATTAAAATTTCTTTTTATTTGTTTATGTGGTGCTGAGGATTGAACCCAGGACCTCGCACATGCTAGGCGAGCACTCTACTGCTGAGCCACAATCCCAGCATAATTATTAAATTTTTAGAATCAAAGGTGGGGCAGCTGGGGTTGTGACTCAGTGGCAGAGAGCTTGCCTAGCACGTGTAAGGCGCTGGATTCGATCCTTAGCACCACATAAAAATAAATAAATAATAAAATAAAGGTATTTTGTCTGACTACAAAAAAATATTAAAAATAAAAAAATCAAAGATGGTTTACAGTATATTTTATGTTTACCTACAGCCATTGTGACTGTGTTGAGCACATACTTGAAACCAGATAAATATTTAATGGATGAATAGGTGGATGAGTAGGTGATTACTGTGACCTAATCTGTACCCTCCACAAAATTTTTGCTCTGCAAATATTTTGCTATGTGGTTTAGAAGAAATGACTTTAACTTTGTGCAGTGCTTCTGCATAGCTTTAAGAGGATTTTTTTAAAACAAAAATCCTGTATTAGTTTTACAAATGAGGAAGCCAAGGCCCTGAGAAGTAAAAGCAACCATCATAAGTAACATTTGCAAGATGTTTATGTTTTATTGAGAAGGTTCCTTTATAGTATTTGATTCTCTTGATAAATCTGTCAGTCAGGAAGCTGATGAAATTTTCATGAATGTTCCACATGCCAGATCCTGCTGGGGATAAGGAAATGCAGAACTGGACAATGTCCCCCCCCTTGAGCATCTTAAGTTCTAAGCTGAAAAGAGGGACAATAAATTGCTAGTTCAAACAAATTATTTCAAATACTAATAAGTGTTGTGAAGCAGATAAAATGGGATAATGTCCTAAGGAGTGGTTGGGGCTGTTTTGTGCACCGTGATAGGGAAACCCTCAGGAAGAAGTGATATATGAGTCGAGGTCAAAGTGATAGGGAGGAGGCAGCCAATCAGGAATTTACAGGAGGGGCCTGTCAGTCACCACAGATGCACTGAAGGGACAGAAAGGGGGAAAACATGACCAGAAAGGATAGGTGGAGGGGACATGGAAGGAGGTGTGGTAGAGAGGTATGCAGGGGTCCACGTGAGCCTCCTCAGTTCTCATGATGACAGTGCATATTTTTGTACTGGTGATGGGCAGTTATTGGAGGAATATCCTCCTTTCAGTGGAGGAATATCATGTTTTGGATTGTGCTTTAGAAATGCTCTTGCTGTTATTGGGGGATGCCCAGGGAAGGGACAATAGTGTAGGCAGAAACTAGTAGAATAGGGCTTGGAGGTAAAGTGACTTCTCCAAGGTCACTTAGACACTGAAGATTGGAGTGAGGAGTGGATCCCTGCCAGCTCATGCCCAAGGTCATACAGAAAGTCAGTGAGGAGGAGGCAGTGAACTGTATGTGGTCATCTGTGTGTTAGGGCATTGCTTCTCCTAACTTATGGGAGAATACACACACCATGCCTCCTAGGGATCGATGACAGTGGACTGCTCTGTTTCTATTAAAAGGCAATAAAGGAAAGAATGTCTGTGTACTTTCCTTCCCTTTTTCTTGTTTGATTTTATTATGCTTAGTATTAAATGATTCCTCCATTTCTTTTTTTTTAATGTACCTTGACTAATGTTACTTCAGATTTATATACTGAATCACTTCTTCCTAATTACAGGCCTTTGGTGGTTATTTTAAACTGTTTTTCACCATGTCAAACTTGTGTTTTGAAAACAATTCAGAGAAAAGGATTTTAGAGCTAACTATAATTTGAATTTAACTCCTTCAATAAATAAAAGTATCCTATGCAGAAAATAGGAAAAATCAATTTTAGTTTTTAAGCTTAATCTTACCAAAGTTTCTTAAGTAAAACCAAGATCTTTATAATGTCTTTAATTTTCTCATCAAAAATTAAAACATTTCAAACCTGAATATTTTTATTTATTTATTTTGTTTTTATTTTTTAATTAAATTTCATTTATATGTGACAGTGGAATGCATTACAATTTTTATTACACATATAGAGCACAATTTTTCATGTCTCTGGTTGTACACAAAGTATATTCACACCAATTAACATCTTTATACATGTACTTTGGATAATAATGTCCATCACATTCCACCATCATTTCTAACCCCGTGCCCCCTCCCTCCCCTCCCACCCCTCTGCCCTATCTAGAGTTCTTCTGTTCTTCCCATGCTCCCTCTCCCTACTCCACTACAAATCAGCCTCCTTATATCAGAGAAAACATTTGGCATTTGTTTTTGGGGATTGGCTAACTTCACTTAGCATTGTCTTCTCCATCCATTTACCTGCAAATGCCACGATTTCATTCTCTTTTATTGCTGAGTAATATTTCATTGTATATGCCACATTTTTTTTTTATCCATTCATCTATTGAAGGGCGTCTTGTTTGGTTCCACAGTTTAGCTGTTGTGAATTGTGCTGAAATAAACATTGATGTGGCTGTGTCCCTGTAGTATACTGTTTTTAAGTCCTTTGGGTTTAGACTGAGGAGAGGGATAGCTGGGTCAAATAGTGGTTCCGCTCCTAATTTTTAAAGAAATCTCTATACTGCTTTCCATATTGGCTGCAGCAATTTACAGTCCCACCAGCAATGTATGAGTGTGCCTTTCCAACACTTATTGTTGTTTGTCTTCATAATAGCTGCCATTCTGACTGGAGTGAGATGAAATCTTAGAGTAGTTTTGATTTGCATTTCTCTAATTGCTAGTGATGATGAACATTGTTTAATGTATTTGTTGATTGATTGTATGTCCTCTTCTGAGAAGTGTCTGTTCAGGTCCTTGACCCATTTATTGATTGGGTTGTTTTTTTGGTGTTTAACTTTTTGAATTCTTTATATACCCTAGAGATTAGTGCTCTATCTGATGTGTGAGGGGTAAAGATTTGCTCCCAAGATGTAGGCTCTCTTTTCACCTCACAGATTGTTTCTTTTGCTGCACAGAAACCTTTTAGCTTGAGTGCATCCCATTTATTGATTCTTGATTTTAATTCTTGCGCCAAAGGAGTCTTATTAAGGAAGTTAGGGCCTAATCCCACATGATGGAGATTAGGGCCTACTTTTTCTTCTATTAGACACAGGGTCTCTGAACAAACCTGAATATTTTTAAATGGATGAAACCACATAGAGTTATTGATCTTGGAATTAGGATAAAATACCTTTAGCAACTCTAGAGAGAATTTCAGGGAATCTTCAGTAAGGGACTAAACTATTCTGGGGAGCTTTTTTCTATATAGTTGGTTCTCTCATTCATTCTTTGCTGGCATTAATTTGTTACCAACTATGTATCAGGCACAGATGCAAAAAAAATGGAGGTTCAGAAATGACTAAAAATAGCCTGTTCTCAAGAAGCTTACCAAGAAAGGTTAGCAGTCCATCAGCAATTGCAATATAAGGTAACAAATAAAATGGCATTTACTGGCTATGCTGGAGGTAAGCCCAGGAGCACCAGGCATAGGTATCTATCAGGCCCTGAAGTTTTCAGAGAAGGCTTCCTGGAGGAGCTGGCATTTGAACTGACAGGAGGATGGGCTCCTGTCAGTCAAACAGAGATGGGGTGGAAAAAGAGTCTGTCCCTCCTTTCTACCTTCACTGGCACTTGGGAGTTTTATGAGTATATTGCAGAGATGCTTCACCAAGGCACTGACCTAAGATTTCTGTGCTTGGTACTGGCCACTGGTAACTACAGAATTTTAGTTCTTTCTTTCTTTAATCTTTTTCTCCATTTCATCAGCGTTACAGGGTGCCTGGGGAAATTGCACTGATAATTTGCATTTTGTTGGAGTAGCACCCAACAGGAATATAGAACACTCCACAGACTTATCCGATTCTCATCTTACACATCTTTCTTTAGTCCTTTAAACAGTTTGTTGAGGTTTAGAAAACCTTATGGAAAGTATCCCGGCAACTGAGTACACAATCTTTTTCTCAAATAGCCCATTTTGCTCTAATCCAATTAAAGTAGTGTCGGCAGGAGCAACAGGAAAAGCTCACGCTTGGTCTCTTTTCAAAAAAAGGAAGTTGATCACGTGGAAGCCAACTTTTACCAAAATAGCTCACAATCAGGGGAACGTGTCAGGGCTGGGCCAGCATGGGTATTTTTGTTAATATGTATTTTGTAGATCCTGTTAATAAGTGAACTATTCATGACATTTATTTGGAGCATTTAGGGCTTGTGTGTTCCCTCCTCCAGATAACTAAGCCTTTATTTAGTGAGTTACAGATCTGTAATCTCTTAGTGATTAAATGGCCTCTGTGGTTTAAGGTAGCCAGTTCTCAAGCCACTTGACACATTCTTGAATGGAACATTTTCATGTCTGTGCCAGTATTTTACTATTGAGAAGATGGGTGTGATCGGTTTGCATCTGAAATAGATATTTTAATGTCATGTTTCTTTAAAAGATTCAATATGTAATAATACATGTTTCCTATGCATTCAGTTTGGTACATGTTGAATAAATACTGGATTTTTCCCAATAAAAATTCTGAGTTTAGCACCTGCAGAATTCAGGGGGCCATGCTAATTTGGAACAAAGTTAGCCACGCTGAAGAAGTTAGTTGCAATGATTTTGAGATTTGGGGAGAAGATCCTAGTTTGCTCTTTTGCGTATTCTCTTTAATAAATCTCCTTCCAGCTGCCTCCTTTGAGATTTGAGTTCTTGAAACCAATAGGTATACAGTATCTAACTAATAGCAGGCTATAAAGAGTGATAAAACGAAATTATAAAAATCCCTTCTTGTCTTATGCCTTTGGAGATACAAGGTGGTCCAGAGAATATGATAGTCTAATTTGGGGGTTTTATTGACCAATAAAATGAACAGTGGAGGAACAGCACAGAGTTGCTACATAGAACATTAAAAAGAACTCCCTGCAGAGAAGACCCAGAAGATCCCACGTCATCAACCCCCTTCCCCTTCTCCGTGGTGCCGCTTTTGGTGTCTTATGAAAGAATTGAGAGGCTGCTTATTCTTGTCTTCCTCCTGGAAATTTTATTAAATGTTTTTAAGAGATTGAAGGGTGAGTTAATGTCCTCGCACCTCACCTGGGTAGTTATGACTTGACACTGGTCATCTGCTGAGGAACATGTGGGCCACGATCCTGGGCACTCATCAACATGACCAGGCTTTCTGTCTGGCTCCAGCTGTTGCTGCCCGTCCCCTTTCAGTGTTGGGGATGGAGCCCAGGGCATTGCAGATGCCAGCCAAGTGTTCTCCCCCTGAGCTGCACCCCAGAGCCCTGCTGTCTTTCTCTTAATCACCTTTCTCTAGAGGTTTTGCTCCATCTGTGTGCATTGAATGACAGATTACAAATTATATTGTTTTGCTCAAGGTGTACTTCAGTATTCTATAGAGTGCCCCCAAAAGTCATTTTAAGTTTCTGGAGAACACTGAATAATAGAGTGATGTGGAGATTTTTCAGATCCTTGCATGGCAAAATCAGAGTTCTACGGATCAGTTTTAGAGAATGGGATCTCAATGGCTGCCAGATGGAAATGAATAGCATGGGTTTGTCCTTCTATTCTCTTATTCTTGGTCACCTTTTGAAACAACAGCAGGATGCCTATATTAAAAATAAGGACAGAGACTGACGGTTGGATCACCATTTATTTTATTCTCTCTTGGTTTTATTTGTGGAAATAGGCTGCCCAGCGGGCATCTTCGTCCTCACCCAAATTGAGTGAAACATCGTGTTCTTTCTCTTCCCTGGAAAATACAATGAAGACGGCCAGCAGCGGTTCTTCCTCGGGATCTAAAGAAAGACAGTCCTGGCTGGACATCGTGAACAGCGCACCTGCTGCTGGAGATGTGAGGCACGCACTCGCCTTTGCCGTGCAGGTCCATGCCCCCGCACCCTCAGAGGCTGCCAGTTGCAAGGCCCTGGACACCAGCTTGGTCACATCCGAAAGTGGGTTTTTGAACTCTTTGTCTAGTGATGACACTTCTTCACTGAGTAGCAATCAAGATCATCTCACTGTCCCAGACAAGGCTCCTGGATCAAGGGTGATGGAGAAAGGTAAACTAAGAAAGCATGTACAATTATTTAGAGTGTGTGTGTGTGTGTGTGTGTGTGTGTGTGACTCTAATTTGAATTTGTAGCAGATGAGTGTGAATTTGTAACTCATGAATGGTGATTTAAATTTACATGATCAAGTGGGGCCAAGCCTCATGCTGCTTGGGTAGTTTCCCTGTTTCACTAATGACCTGCTCTTAGTGTTATTAAACAAATGCTTAAAACGGAGACATGTGGTCATGATATAATATCTTTCCACTAGTTTAAGGAAAAGCTGGACTCTGGTTTTGGTTCCATTCTCTGGAGCTCGTGATAGTGAAGTGGGGAGGGGAAGAGAAATGGCCCATTGAAGAATGAAGGGTGAAGATCAGATGGTGGGATTGAAAGAGGAGACTCAGGCTGGCCTCAGACTCAGGACCTGTCATTGTGTGGACCAAGGATTGGGCTTACTTGTGTCTCCTTGGAACTGTAAATTAAGGTCAGTGGTACAAGTGAAAAAGAGGTACTAGGTTCAGCATAAGAATCTTCTTTTTGATTTCATGAGCTGTCTGTATAGAGCAGGCTCCTTGGAAGGTAATGCGTCCTTGTCTTTGGAGGTATTTCTTTATTCTGAGAGAACTATTTTCATTGAATATTGATTACCAATTGCATATTGATAGCAATTTTTGTTCTTATGATATAATGAAGAGAGAATTTAGGTATCTTGATTTAAATGACCTCAAATTTGATGCTTAGAAAAATCCTTTCAGATAGAGGATTGGGATTGAAGAAAATAATAAAAAGTACTACATCTATTTTAGCTATTATTTTCCTGTTAAAAATTCTTACTTTAATCTATGAGTAGAACTAAAAAAGTTTCCGACACCTCCCCTCCACTCACCCCCATATAATGAGCATAGTTTCCTAAGCACCATAGATACTAAAATTCCTTTTATAGTCTTTCCCAAGAGATAACCCTGCAGATGGAGAGTTTTCCTTTAGGATCCATAGCCTGAGAGTCATGGGAAGATGAATGCAGTTCTCGTCTCTGTCTAAACGCCATCCTGGGAATGCAAGTGCTATGGAGCTTGGCGGGGCAGCAATAGCTCTTTTAATCTAAGAATGAGGAAACCTGGTGTTCTTTAGCTTTGAATTACATGCAGAGTGACCAACAAAATCTGGGTGCTTCTTGGAACAGCTTGAGGTGAGGGTGCTTCTCTCAATAGAGAGGAAGAGAATATGGAAGTATTTTCCCCTCACTGATTTGTTGGCGGTTACTTACTATGTGTTACAGAATTTTTGCTGATGATTTTCTCCTGCTGCTGAGGATTTGATCAAATTCCCAAAAGAACTGAACCAGAATAAAGTCATCTCTATGGAAACAGCAGCCCAGCCTTTGCTTGTATTTTTGATGACTTGCTGTTGAGTAATCAAATTGCATATTGTGTATTTTCTTAACGTGTTTGCATGTTGGAGAAAGGTAGCTTTTCATTCTTGTGACTTCTAAACAAATATTGGTTTTGAGTTGCCAATGGAAAAAAAAAGCTCTGGAATTTCTGTGTCTGAAACACTGCTCAGGGTGTTTTTATATCAGGAATTGGAGTTTCTACAAGGTCCAAGATAGAAGTTAAATTTTCAGATTAATTTTTAGATTCCCAGTCTCAAGATGTGTTTGCTGGAGAAAGAGGCTTTTATCCTCGAAAAGATGTTTAAAGGTTAATAACTGAGTCCTGAAACAAGCAGACAGCATGTATTATAGCCTTTCTTTTATTTAAACAATGAAAGAAATATTTTGCAGTTGGTATGCAATTAAAATTGTGCTTGCTAGAATTTGATACTGAATTTAAAACTCCTTGTAGACATTTCTCCCTGTAGTGAAAGCTATTAAAAGAGAGAGAGAGAGAGTGTGTGTGTGTTAATTGCATCATATTGCTTTTCTACTCTGCAGAGTTTCAGACTTTCAAGCTCTAGGGATTCATCATGGTCTTTCCACAAAGTGTAGCGGGAAGAGAGGTGATGAAGTTAATGGAGTGCTTGTTGCATCTCAGCGTCACTCTGGGATCTGCCTTTCTTTTTCAAGTGATATTTTGGCCAGGGCCATGCCTGTGGTGGTGAATCACAGGGTGCATCACTTCATACATATGTACAACGTGGGCTACCTGTGGACGATGTGGACAAGGTCACTCTCACTCAGTGAGGAGGAACCATACCCCAGATGCTGAAAAACTGCAGGTTAACTGATAAGACTAAAGCCCAACTGGTGTAGATCCATTTCCAAGTGCAAGTACAGCCAGAACTTCGAGTCATGTGGATTATAAGCTGAATAGAAAGATTGTTAATGAAGAGACGAGCATTCTAGAGCATGCATGACATCTCTGAGCCAGATTTCAGGATCTGAAGGACATTAGAAAAAATTATGCACAGTCTGAGTGTGGACAGTACAGATGCTACATTATTTTAGCTGGCTACCTGGAATGTGGCTGTAGGAATTATGTGGTATGCCTCTTCAGGAAATGAAGAGATAACAAAAATAAGCCCCTGCTGAGCTCAACTGAAGTTAGCATTATTATTATTATTTAGTACCTAATATGCACTCGTGTACTTTGTGCTAAAGGGAATCCAAAGATGAGCAGGATACAGATTCTGTTCTAAAAGACTTCTAAAAGTCTAACGGAGCACGTGGGAGGAATCAGTCACATCTAACGCAAGAAATCAGAATAAAATGGGTGCCACCAGGGAGCTACAAACAGAACACCCCAGGTGGTCACACCTAAGGGGGAGAATCTGTGCATTTAGAGGGGAGACACAGGCAAAGGAGACTGAAAGGAAATCCTGGTGATGCTGAATGCTGAACCAGGCCATAGTGAATTATGATATATAATTGATAACCATTTCTAATTATGGTAATCATATAAATAAAGCTATGATTTAGAAAAGTTATCTTAGCTGTAGGATGTAGGGCAGAAGAGAATAAGAGGAGGCAGAGGTCAAGAGGAATTAGGAAGCTTCTGTGCCCTACCAGGGTGTAGACTGGTCATGGTCTCTGCCTACTTAGAACTTAATTTAGTCCCTAGAGTATTTCCTAGTATTCCTGAGTTTTGAAATGTAATTTGAGAATCTTAAAATGGAAATGAATATTTAACACCGTGAAAATAATCTGGTCTGAATGGCCGTTGGCCTCAATAGCATGGATCTCAGGCATGGAAGGTTTACCACTGATTTCACTGTTCCCATGTCAAGTGGCTGAAGATCCCCATGAGTGGTCACAAAAGAACCTGGTGAAGTCACCTATATTTTTGTGTCATCTAAACAGGTCATTTGAAGTCTGCAGACTTTTATCTTCATATCTTTTGTTGTCGTTCTTATATTCTACAACTTTTCCTGAGACAAGGAGTTATGGGACAGTGAAAGGTTATGGGAACTCAATGGAGCAAGGGTTTTGAAGCTGCTGACTAGTGAAATCTGGAGTTCAGGGGCATGCAGACTCAAATCACAGGTAGAAAGAAGTAGGAGGGGTCAAAGAACGGGATCCCGGTCACGACCAAAGGTGAAAGATAAATAAGTTCTGAAGAGAGAAAATGTGGTTAAGGTGAAAGAGGATGTTTGTACTCCGAAAGAAGTCAACTTAGAGTTGACATTTAGATGTAAACAGTTCTAGGAATGGAGAAAGGCGCATTAAAAATGATGTGCTCTGGTGCTGGGGTTGTGGTTCAGTGGTAGAATGCGCACGCCTTGCATGTGTGAGGCACTGGGTTCAGTCCTCAGCACCACATAAAAATAAATAAAGGTATTGTGTCCATCTACAACTTAAAAATATTTTTAAAAAATGATGTGCTCTGGTGTCAAGAGCACAAGACGTACCACTGCTTGTGGCCACAGGACCACAGAGCCTGGCCACAGGTTCTACAGGACCCAGGTTCACTCCAGAGAGAAACCATGCCTGCCCTTACAAAACAAGGCTTGAAGCCCACCTTTCTCTTTCAGTGCTACCAGAATTGTGTTTTACCAATATTGTGTTTCAAGCAGTCACATTTGTGTAGAGTACAGGGAAAACACTGTCTTTTGACGTACACAATTATACCTCTTTAAACGACGGCTGTGCTGTGTTTTTGTTTTTAGACATTCTCTCACTTACTTTTCTTTCTTGGGCTTTGCCTGCAGTGCAATATTGATATAAACGGTGATTATGGGCATTTTTGTGGGGTGCTTGATCTCAAAGGGAAAGTTTTCAGTGTTTCCCCACTACCAACAACTTAGAAACAAAGTATTTTATTTTCACCTCTACGGTATGATGAAGAAACTGGGGCTTACTGCAGTTAGGCAAATTGCTTAAGATGGTCATGCAATGATGGGAGGGTGAAGGGTGCGTTCTGTTTGACTCTAGAGCCCGAGATTTTAATCACCCAAATATTCAAAATAAATAATCAGCAGGACCCAGGGTTAAGTTAAATAGGTGAATCAAGTCACATTTCACGGAATAATTTCCCTCTTTAGACAACCATTCTGTAACACGTGTTTCTTCAGTTACTAGTGAAGCAGTGCAGATAAGCTAGTGATAGGAACAGAAGCATTTAAGTACTGCGTGACACTTCAGGGTCCAGGGACTTTGTCTATGCAAAAATATTCATTAAGTGCCTCTTCCATGTCCCATTCTGGCCCATGTTTCTGTTCTAAAAGACTTCTACAGGTCTAATGGAAAAGAATGTACACTGGGAAAAAGTGAACAGAAGGCAAAATAAATACCCTTATGGTGCCGATGTTGAGGGGAGACTGGGAGGGAGATAATAGGAGACAGCAGGTCAGTACTAAGGTCTCCAGTGGCTGTAAGTGCCATGGTTAACAAGAGCATGGGTGTGGGTTTAGAGAGAGATGGAGCTGAGATCGGGGCCTGAGAGAAGAGGTGCTATTTACATCAGTGGTCATGGGAAGTCTCTCTGATAAGTTGACATTTGAGCCAAAATCCATGGAGTGGAGAGGAGAGCCCAGTTGATATCTTCCAGGTACAGTGTGCACCAAGTGCAGGGGCCCTTCGGTGGCACAGTATTGAAACCATCAAAGGCCCTTGCAGGAAGGTGAAGTGTGTAGAAGAGAGGATGTAGTAAGACTCTGGAATCTGTTCTGAGTTATGGAGAAGCTGTTGGGGGATTTGAGAACAGTGAAATCATCCAACTTACTTTTTTTTTTCTTTTTGTTTTTATTTGTTGTTTTTAGATAAACATGATGGCAGAGTGTATTTTGACATATTATACTTACATGGAACACAACCCATTCCAGTTGGGATTCCATTCTTGTGGCTGTACACTATGTGGAGTAACACAAGTCGTGTATTCATTTATGAACAAAGGGGAGTTATGTCTTATTCATTCTCCTATCTTTCCTATTCCCATCCCCTCCCTTTTTTTGTCTAATTCAGTGAACTACTATTCTTCCCCTCCCTACCCTCCCTTGCACACACACACCTACACACATACATATATATTTCTTTACCAACTCATCTGTTGAAGGGCACCTAGGTTGGTTTTGTAGCTTAGCTATTGTGAACTGAGCTGCTATAAACATTGATGTGGTGGCATCACTATAATATGCTGATTTTAAGTCCTGTGGGTATATTCCAAGGAGTGGAATAAATGGGTCAAATGGTAGTTCCATTACTATCTAATTTTTTTTTGTTGTTGTTAATAGCCCATACCAAGTAACAAGTTCTTCAGGGAATCACAGTTCTTTGTGTCCTAAACTGCAAATCCAAGAACAGAAGTGAAATGCTGAGGTGGGAAAATAGACCAGGTTATTGTCTTTCAGAGTAAAAACAAAGTGAAGCTGGAGGCATAAAATTCTTAGATGAAATGTTGGGGAGTAACTCAGCATCATTCTTAGCTAAATGAAATTTGACTATCAAATTTTGTGGATGTACAATCTGTAAAAATATCATTTCCTGAGAACTATATCTCCTAACAAAAGAAAATTTTAGGTAGTAATGGAACCGACTTACATTTTGAAAGAATCACTTGGCTCCTTGGTGGAGAGCAGACCTCCAGCACGGTGGCCGGTGCCATATGGGTGCAGGTGAGAGGTACAGTATGGTATTCCTCCGTCAAGGTGGACGAGGTCAGGTGCTGTGTGTATTTCAAGGAGAGTTGGTGGGATTTGCTGATAGGAGAGTAGAAAGAGGAGTCAAAGATGATTTCAAGGGTTGTATCCTGAATGATGAAAAAGAATGGAGTTGCCATTTTTTGAGACAGGAGAGACCTCCTGGTTGGAGGTACAGATCCAGAATTTGAGCCAGATGTGGTGGCACACACCTTAATCTGAGCAGCTTGGGAGGCTGAGGCAGGACTTGAGTCCAGAGTTCAGAGGAGGCCCTGTAGATACAAAATGTCTTGTCATTGGCATTTAGATCGTATTTGAAAAATGGGGCTAATCAGATCAGCTGGAGGGAGAGGGCAGTGAGAAGAAGAATTCAGAGTGATGAGCTCTGTGATGCCAAGGCACCTAGAAGTGCCTGTTAAGGAAGGGAGCCAAAGGTCATATGTTAGAGGCTAAGTGAGGAAACCTGTCAATGCATTAGATGCTGTTAAAGAACAGCGACAACAAAAACAAGTGGATAGGGTTACTGGAACATTAAGGAGTTGAAAAAAATCGTAAAATGGAACTTGACACTATATGTCCCAAATAAGCTGACATGTATGCTTTGTGTTAAAACAAAACCAATGGATAGCAATTTCACGACCCTGCTTATTGAGATGTTCCTTCAGCCATTCAAGCTAAGCCTTAAGCCATGTGAAATAGCATGGAACAGATTTTCAGGTTGGGGATGAGTGGTGGCATCTTTGACCAGTCACAATCTGAACCTTCACTTTTTGCCATGAAATGCAAAATTCCTGCTAGACATATTTTCTAAATATTTGAAAGGCACATGGTGCATGTTTTTCAGTTTGGAATTAAGCACCATCTGACAGGAAGCACCTTGGAACCTTGAGCACCTGAAGGCCTTGATCAGCAGCAAAACTGAACTTCTTCCCCAGGTTGTGTCCGTGTGTTCACATTTTCTGTAAGTGCACTGTTCGCTCACTTGTGTACTTCTGATTGGCTTCTTACTAGTTTTTAGAAGCCCATTTATTTTTTTATGAATACTCACTATAGTATGGATATTGTGAATATTTTCCCTTGCCTATTACTTGTTGTTAAAATTTTATTTTTAGTGCCTCCATGCAGAAATTTTAAATCTTTATGTCATCAACTTTGTCATTATTTTATTTCTGGCTTTGAGTTTTGAGTCTTCCTCAGAAAGAATCACTGCCTCAATTTATGATAATATTCATTCATGTATTCATTGCAGGATTAAAAAGAGCTCTTTTGTTTATGATTGCATCTAATTTATTTTTAGGTGAATACGATAGCCCAATGCCATTTCACAGATTCTTTCCCCGCCTAATCTGTTATCATCTTCACAGCATCAAAATTCCTGCGCACACTGGTGTATTGTGCAGCCTTTCTGCTCATTCACTGACCTTTCTCTTATTACTTTGTCAGTTCGGTGGTTAGGGTCCACAGTTGTAGAATGTCCTGTTATTCCACACAGAGCTGCTCTTGTTGGTACTGTCTTCCAGGTAATCTTTGAATGTAATTATCAAGCTTTACTTAGGGAACCACATTTGGACTTTGGTTACCATGTCCTTGACTGTGTAGGTTAATTTGGCAGTAAGACTGGCTTTAAAGCATTGAACCCATGAACATGGTATAGCTGCCTGTTTAGGTCACGGTACACAATACACAGGTATGGATCATGCTAGATTATAACTGTGAAGATGAGGAAAACAGAGTCCCGTCTTATGGGGGGATCTGCTCCAGACCTTCGATTTCTTCCTTCCTCTTGCCTCCCTGCTGTTGGTTTGAAGGGCTCTTCACTTCTCTCTTCTCTTTCTGAATATTCCATTTCTATCTTTTCTGTTCCCCTGTCCTTATTGCAGTGTTTGCTGGAGCTAGCAGGTTATAGGGCCAAGTTGACATCTTTATCTATGGTATGTTGATTTGTACCCCTTGGTTTAAGTGACTTTTAGAGCTCCCATTTCTTTTCCATTCAGTTCCACCTCATAAATGTATTTTGAAATTAAAATTAACAAAAAAATCTGTCCTTTTTGAGTGCTTGCTTTTTGTTTTTTCTTCCCTTGAGATGTGAGCAGAAACCTAATGTCTCTTTAAATATTTCATTTTATCCTGGGTGCTCATATATTTGACAATGAAATTTAAAAACAAGGGGAGCACATGTTTTAAGAATGTAAATGCCACTTCTCAGACGGTTGAGCAGCAGTTTCAACCTAAGGTGATTTCAGAAAATCACTGCCACAAGCTACAGTGTTAACAACACAGAAGAACAACATCAAAGATCACTGGATCGACTAGGTTTGCTCTTGTCTGTGAAACCAGTAATACATGGAGGAGTACCAAGTCTTCCTAATGAACAGAATGGACCCAAGAGAAGACAGGTGCACGACTCTGGCAGAGAAGGTAGAACAGTAGAAAGGAACGAGGAGAATCAAAGTGAAGCCACTCAGACTCACTGGAGCACAAGTGAAAAATTTTAACTTTGAACAGTGGCCTCTCTCTGATTTCTGATATTCAGTTTGATTTCTCTCCCGTGGAATTTCTTACTCTCTTTCCCAGCTGGTGTCCTCCTGCCTCTGCCTTCTTTTCTGAGCACTGGCTGCTGTCCTGTACTCAAGTGGTCGTCATGAGTCTTCTGCTCCTGATTCTAACTGGCTCCTTCTCTCCAGCTGCTGGTTCAGATCTGAAAGTCAGGCTCCTGTCCTGAGTTGCTGGCCAGCTGATGAGCTTCCAGTCCTGGGTCTAGTGCCCTGTGGTCTTGTGGGAACTGAGTTCAGGCACAAAAGCTGGGCCCCCTCAGTAGAGTCCCAGCAGAGGCTCTGAGTGGGCATTTTTCCTTTGGGGCAGAGAAGAGCAGGCAGGGTCTGAGCTATGGACTGTCCTGTCCTCTGGTTCCCATCTCTGCTCTCGACAACAGTGGAGGCAGATTTCTCCCTCAGAATTACACTGGGCTCGTGTTGTTGGTCGTTGGTGTCCCTTCTATTAAAATGAGTTTCCCAGATTTATTATTAGTTGTGTAATGAAATCTGTCATTATAATTTCAAGTCTGGCTGTGTTGTTGTCAAAATCTCTAAGTAGAGAAGGACTGTGAAATTCTTTCGATCTGTTGACATCAGATGCCATATTCAATGACATCTGTAGAGCTATACAAAGTGTTCCAATGACTGTATGGAGGCTTCTTCTGTTTGAGACAAGTGGTAGCTTTGTTCTGAAACACTTAGAACCTTTCGTGTGGACCAGGCAGTGCTGTTTTCTACCTGAGACTTTCCAAGTGTTCCACAGTTGAGGACTAACATTATTTTCCCTGGGACATCATTTAGACTTTTCTAATCGCTACACAGACTCCTTTCAAACCCTGATATGAAATCTGGCAGTGAATTCCTCTCTTGTGTCCTGAAGCCAGCTTTTATGTTCTAAGTAGAAAATAAACAGCCACATTCTAGAAAGCACAAGAAAACCCAAAAATAAGACAGTGGGGGAGGCAAAGTTGAAAGTACAGCATTTCAGGAGATAATCTGCATACAGCGTTCAACAGCCATTAAATGCTGGGCCTGGAGCAGGCCTGTCCTGTCAACTGCCGACAAAAGGCTGGGTACGTGGGAGGAGGAGGAGAGACTGCACATTCATTTGGCATAATTTTGGAAAGGAATGAACTTCTAACCATTAGTTAAAAAGGTTTTGTTTCATTTGCTAATATCACTAAGAAGGAGCCTGTTAAAAAATACATTTATTTGGAAGCAAGGTTTTTAAAATATTCTTTTATTCGACATTGCCTTTACTGAGCTTAACTAGCGAACTGACCCAAGTTTGGAGACAGTTACTAGTCTGACCTCTTGAGATAGTCTCAGGCACTCTAACAGACACAAAGTTCACAGATATTGACCTCACTGCTCAACATAGGAGGGGCTCATGTGTTTAAGCAGGGATTCTATTTCCCTGAGTGAAAATAAATGCTGGTTTATGGACAAGTCCCAACTTGCTAGCTGTAACTGCAGTCTCTTTCTCTTCCAATGAGTCAAGGCTGATGTTGCATGAAAATTGCTGATGTCTAGCTGTGCTGTTCAAAGTATGTTTATGGACCAGCAGTTCCAGCATCACCTAGGAGCTTCTGGAAAACTGGGAATCTAAGTGCCATCCCACATGGACTGAAGCGGAATCTGCATTTTAACCAGTTCCCTAGGAGATTGTTTGCCTGTTAAATTTGGAAGACACGGGTCTAGAAGCGCATGGTCCTGTACCTTGTGGAATGGAACTTTTGTTCTTGACTCCATCACTGATATTGAAAAAAGTCACTCACTCTTTTTCCAAAATCTTCACTTTCCCACCCATAAAATCATAGCTTTTATCTTCCTTGACCAAGCACTTGTGAGGTGAGGTGCGATCAAGTGCACTATCTGGCAGTGATAATCAAAGTCCTGCTATTTTATGTGGGGAAATTGAAAGAGGCACTTGAGAGGAAGGATAAATATTGCATGGGAACAAGTCACTGTCAGCCAAAATTCATTTATTTTGCTTCAGGAGATAAAGGAGGTAGAAATAATTAACTTGGCTTCCATTTCTAATGGGAGAATTACTAGTGGTGTTTTCCGCCAATCATTTTTTCTTGCTCTTTGTAAATATGGTACAATAAGAAAAATAAACTAGTGCTTTCTAGTATGAAATTAGAAAAATATTTACATAACAACGGAATGGGGATTTGTAACAAATATTATTTTACAGAGAAGACTTTTTGCAGTACAAGAACAGCCAGAGAGGATTAACCAGCCAGCCAGCTCTGGTCTTGGTATGGCAATGGGAAGGACTCTCACGTCTGCTTAAGGTCAATCTCTGTTTTGTTTTGTTTTTTGGTGCATTTGTACCCTTTGGATCCTTTATTATCTTGAGATTCTATTCCTCAACTTCTTGTATTATTATTATTCGTTTTACGGCCCTATGAAGACATTAGCATAAGCCCTGAGCAACAGTCAAAACAAATTTAAGCCTCTGGCTAGCTTGTGAATTTGATTGGATCGCAGGTGTGTCCTGGGTATTAATGTTTTCCATCTCAAATAATGACAAATGTGCACAAGCACACGTACACACACACACACACACACACACGTACACACACACATGCACACACAAGGGCACACGGAACAACAAAGGTTTCTTCTTGACTCCTAATGTTACCAGTTGTAATGTTAGTTTCCTTATGTCTGTGGGTGAATCTGGAATCAGGTTATTAAAAGTCAAATATATAGTGTTTCTGCCTCAGGTTTCCTTTGAGGGGGAAGAAATCCTGGTAATTTGCCTGTCTTTTTTTCCTCATTTCCCTGACAGGTTTAAGCTTATATGAACATACTTGCTCTTTATTATCTTGTTTCTGGATGAATTAAAATAGACTGTCTTTTCAACATTACATGTAAATTTTGGATGAATTCTGCATTAAATTTAGTAACTTAAGCAGGTTTACTTTATCTATGTTAATTTGAAAATTCAATTCTATCTTGGAGGGTCGTGTTACACACACAGACACACACACACACACACACACTAATATCCTCATGGATAATGACCTAAAGTTTAAGTTGTAGAAAAGAAGGGGAGGGGAAGAAATACA
Source organism: Urocitellus parryii (assembly GCF_045843805.1). NCBI lineage: Eukaryota > Metazoa > Chordata > Mammalia > Rodentia > Sciuridae > Urocitellus > Urocitellus parryii. The sequence goes on from NC_135538.1 coordinate 12,487,517, forward strand.
GCTTCTGATATTTTTAACATAAAAATCATATTTTATTTTACATTTATTAAATAATATTAAATTGTCCAGTAAAAGAATCCTATTTATTTTTCATTTAGGAAAGAAGCTTAATGCCATGTTATTCCAATATTATTATTTTCATCTTTCTTGATTTAATATCAATTGAGTCAGATATATTATCTTTATATAATAATTCTTACCCTGACATAACTGCAAAGTAAATGATAATTAAAAAGTAGTTTTGTTTTCTAGCACCATCTTTAGGACCAGGGTGGAGCTGCCTGGTGATCACAGAGAAGGTTCTACGTACATATCTCTAGCCTTATGATGTAGTATTTCATTTGTTTAAATTTTATATACATATATAATCTAATTTAAAATGCCGTGGTATTGAAAGCTATGCACTTAGGCTGAATTCCAAGTAGTGTCCTACCTGGCAGGCTATATATTTTAGAATAAAGGCCATGTGAGATTATTGTGTCCTTGTTGGTCTGAAAACTCCAAACCTTCAATCCTAATGTCTCTTCTGTAAATAAGATGTCTTTCCATTTAATTTTCTGAAGACATTTTAATGTCTTCCGTTACCCAGGGACTATTTCATGCTTACAGTTTCTGCTGTGGACATATTATCAGATATCATGACAGCCTCATAAAAGCCTACAATGTTACAACTGTACAGAGATATGTTTCCCATACCATAAAATGCATGCACAGGTGTACAGTTCAGTGGTTTTAGGTACATTCACAGAGATGGGCAACTGTCACCACAATTTAATTCGAGAACATTTTCAGCACCACCAAAAACACCCTACAATATTAGCTGACCTCCTTACTCCTGCTTGCCTCCTCCCAAACTCCAGGCAGCCACTGTTCTACCTTCTGTCTCTGTGGATTTGCCTGTGCTCAACATTTCATATAAGCGGGATAATACTGGATATGGTCTTTTGTGACTGGCTACTTTTGGCTGTCATAATGATTCCAAGGTTTGTTCATGTTGCAGCATTGTGAGTCTTTAGTATTTCATTTCTTTTAATAACTAAATAATTTTCCCTTAGACATACACTACATTTTGTGTATCCACTCGCCTGTGGATGAACATTTAGGCTCTTCCCCCTCTTTATCTGTTATGTATAATGCTGCCGTGAGCATCCCTGCACAATTGTGTGAACATGTTTGTCACTGTCTCCACACATCAACAAGAGTGGGATTGTAGCATCCCATGGTAACTCTGGGTTTAGGATTTTGAGGAATGGTCACTCTTTTTTCCAAAGTGGGCGTTACAGTTTACATCTGTGCTAGCGAGGCAGGAGGATTTCAATTTCTCCACCTCCTTGACCACACTTCATGTTTGTTCTTTTTTATTTTAGCCATCCTTGTGGGTGTGAAGTTGCATCTCATTGTGGTTCTGATTTGCATTTCTCTAATGATCAGTGAGGTGGAGCATCTTATCATGTTCTTGTAGACAAAGGTCCACTTTTGATGCTTGCCCCTAGCCTGAGCCAAAAAGCCTAATTATCTTCAGCTACAGTTTTAAATATCTTCTCCCTTACTTTTGTTAGAGAACAAAGAGGTTGTGCGGTTCTGTACTTTAAGTCAGTGAGAAAGTTAATACATCATCTTTGCTCTCCATTTTACAAGACTGTTGGGAGCCCTCGTGGTAACTTTCTGGGATTGGTGGGAGAAAACTAATTCTTGCTCCAGGATTCCTAATCTTAGTGGAGTGAACCTTAAAGTGAATGGAGTTTGCTTGATTCCGGGCTCCTAGAGTGCTGTTCTATGCTTCTCTCTTCTCCTCGATGAGCCTGTTTTGTTCGGGTTCTCTTGTGTAGGTCTCTCGGGTTTGTTCTCAGGACAGGATGTAAAGCATTATAAGCACTAAAGAGCACATGGTAGAAAAAGGAATATTGCTGTGGATCTTTCCCTGAATTATTTTCAGGGAAGGAAAAGAATACATGATTGAAATTCTGTGTGAGAAATTAAGGCAACATCAAGGCATGATTTTCTTTGGGTGACCTGGGCATCATTGGAGGTCTGTACAGTTTTACAGGATTGAAACCCATATCCAGAGGAGCTTAACCAAGATGAGAGATTGGCTTCCACAGGCCAAGAGGGCACCAGTGGTCTCATCAAAAGCCATGTCTCAGAGTGGATTAGCTTGGTTGTTCTTGGGATGCCACCTGAAAACTTCCAGCTCACGTCACCACAGCATTCTGTGTAAGAGAGATGCTTCTCTGATACCCCTGAAATGAAGTCCTGGAACTGCGTCTTCCTGGCCTCATTGGCTTGACCTGAATCCCTTGCTCATCACTGAGTCATGGACTGTGACCAGCACTGTGGGCTGCATGACTAGTCACTTCCTGTGGGCCGGGGAGGGGAAGATATGGTGGAGAGAGGAGGAGAGTGTGTGCAGAGTGACGAATGGCCGTTCTCTGCCCACAACCACAGACCACAGGCTGGCATCGTTCTCAAAGGGCAGTTCTGAGAAGGACACCCAGCGGTCATCCAAGGCCATGGTGTTCAAAGTTGGGAGTGTGTGTTAACCTGCAGGGCTTGCCTGTTCCACCTGGTGTTTTAGAAGCAGATTTGATTTATCTAGTTTCACAGGTCCAAAGCTGGAGAAATATTTTGTACCAGGATCTCACCAATACCCAACTTTAATGACATTTGGATGAGATTTTGGTGTTAGGGTTGATGTTGACGTGGATAATTGAGGAGATGTTGGACTGGAATGAAGATATTTTTTCATGTGAGAAGGAAGTGAATTTGAGGGGGCAGCAGGTAGACTCTTACACTAAATTATGTGCCCCCCGAACTCATGTTGCAGTCCCCATTGCCTTCCCCCAGTATGTCAGAAGGTGACCTTATTGGAAAATGTTGTTGCAATTCTTCAAAATGAGGGCGTTATTGAACCTTTATTCCATTATGGCTGGTGTCTTTATTCAAAGGGAGGTTTGGACCCAGTGACATGCAGGCAGGGAAGATACCATGTGAACTGGAGTTAAGCTGCCACAAACCAAGGGAGGAACCAACAGAGGCAGGAAGAGGGGCCTCGAACAGTTCCTTCTCCAGGATTTTCAAAGAGAGCACGGCTTAGACAAGAAAACACAAAACAAAACAAAAACATTTTCCTCTAGTTTTGGAGCTCAGTCTGAGATGCAGGTATCAGCAGGTAGGACCACAGATGTTTTCTTCCTGTTTTAACTGGTTTTGTTGTTATCTCTTCTTCTTCTTTTTAATAGAAGAAACAAAAGCACCTGAAGATGATGAAATGGAGAAACTTTACAAATCATTAGAGCAAGCGAGTCTGTCTCCACTTGGGGACCGCCGGCCTTCGACCAAGAAGGAGTTGAGAAAGTCATTTGTGAAACGGTGCAAGAACCCATCCATCAATGAGAAACTTCACAAAATTCGAACCTTGAATAGCACATTGAAGGTAAGACGGTTTCAGACTGTGGATAAACTCTGTGGATGTGAGGCAAAGAAAGACGGGCTCCGCAGAGGTTCATGATAACAACGGTGTGTTTGTGGGGGTGGAGGCCAGGTCAGTAAGGGTAAGTGGGATCTTTAGAGAGTAAGGTGACCCTGGACATCCTTCAGTCACTAGGACATTTCCACAGTGGCACCCAGGGTGTTTTTCCACAGTAGGCCTTCCTTTTACTTTCACTCTGCTATGAAATTTCACATGTTAAGCTCCTACATGGCAAGGACCACACACCATTTGTTTTTGTAGCCCTTCTGCCTCACTTTTTGCAGACAAAGACAAACATTCAGTAAAATTACTGTACCTGGCAACCAAATCCCCAGCTTCAACAATAGGTATTTACTATCTCAGACTTTCTGTGGTTTTGGAATTTGGGAATGGCTTGGACAAGCATCTACATCTGTGAATGAACATGACCAGGAGGCTGTGACTAAGGTGTCCCCGAGCACAGCACCTGGCTCAGGAACTGTTGACTACAGACGGAGATCATCAGTGGGTGAGAATCAGCTCTTGGGTTTTCACCTGATTCTTTTGAGGGTGCCATTCTTCTGAGCTATATCTGGGAGAAAGTCCTCATTTTCTGGTACAGCAAAGACTTTCAGCTGTAGGACTTGCAGCCAAGTAACACCGCGAAAGCCCCCGGCAGTGAGCAGCAGACATCTTGTGGTAACAGAGGAGCAGATGTTTTCACAATGGGAGAGAGGGACCGTGCACAGGATGTACTGAAGCTATTTTCAGGGTCTCCAATAACTAAAATGCTTCTTTATAACAAAAGCCTCCTGCTTTCCCATTTAGATTATAACATGAGCAGGAGAAAGCCAGGAGACTTATAGTCCTAAATGAGCAGAACATTTGTAGATTCTGAAAAGCCTTGATAGGTCCTGCAATTTAATTCTGTTTTGCTCATGTCCCTTTGCATTAAGAATTTGAGTCCTTTTCCTGAAAGAAATGTCAGCAATCAAAAGAACAAGGCTACAAAGACATGGCCGAAGGGCTCTTGTTAGTCAGAATTCCAGTAAGTCAACAGCAAGTCAATAGCACTAAAGGCTGAAAAAATGAAGTTGGAAAAAAAAAGTGTATTTTTAATTATACAAAGAAACTCCAAGTGCAGAGAAATTCCCTAATATTAAATGATGGAAATATATTACTAGCATTTATTCCACAGTGTGTACAGAATTGATTAATGTGGTGAGTCACTCAGTGTAATATGCCATAGTATGTTAGAATTTTACTATTTGTCTTTTTCTGCAAAAACGGAGATGAGTAAATAACTTTTCATCAAGCAGCATTTCCTGAATCATAATGTGTACCAGGCACTAGTCTAGGTCACGGTGACCATGGAGTGAAAAACCCTTGGCAAATGGAAACAGAGAGAAGAACACACAGCTAGAATCCAGTGTGGTGTGAATGCAGTGGAGATGATCTTGGGGGTTTGTTTGCCCAGAGAAGGGAAGTGACTGACCGTCAGGTCAGTGAATGACAACTGGTCAGTGAGAGAGAGATGAAGAGTATGGGGAAGGAAAGGGAAGGGCCTTCCAGGAAGCGCAGTGTCTATCAGTAGAAGATACGCTACTCCCCATGTTGGGAGAAATAGGAGGTAGGGGCTAAGGAGACCAGGAGCCACATGGACCATTTGCAGGAGAGAGACCGTGGCCCCTGACTCTCCATAGGGCAATGGACTAAAGATGTCAGACCTTCACAGAGGCATGCGCCAACCAAAGAAGTCCATAGGGCCCTCTGTGACAGTTGTTTTTTTTTTGTGTGTGCAGTTTGGCCACATCATCAATGAACTCAGCAACTTTTCCTTTTCTCCCAGTATATTACTGGGTAATCTGTTGCTAGGTAGCAAATTACCCCCAAACTTAGCAACTTCAACAATAAGCATTTACTATTTCAGACTTTCTGTGGTTTTGGAATTGGGGAATGGCTTGGACAAGCTTCTGCATCTGTGAATAAACAGGCCATGAGGCTGTGACGAAGGTGTCCCCCAGGGCTGTGTTCATTTCTCCCCTGGGAAGGATCTGCCTCTACGTTCTCTTTGGGTTGTTGGCAGGTCTCTGTTCTTTGCAGGTTGTTGGACTGAGGGTCTCTGTTGCTCTCTGGCTGTCAGTTCCCTGCCATATGGATGCCTTCATAGGAAGCTCGCAGCCTGGAAGCTGGCTTCTCTCAGAGTGAGCAAGAGAGCGAGACTGAACAAGCAGCATGAGTTAGAAGTCCACATCACCTTATTTCTAGAGTGTTCTGTTTAGTAGAAAAGCATGTCATTAGGGAGGTCCACACTCAGGGAAGGGATTATACAAGGAGATGAATCTCAGGACATATGGACATTAGGCTCCAAGATAGGGTTGCCTCTGATGGCCCGCTGGACTGCCCTCTATTCACTTGAGGAGAACAGCCCTTTCCATAGACCCTTTAGGTCTTGTTCTAGGGCTGATGAAAGTAGTCCATGTCATGTGGACCTGTCGAGGTCAGGAGGTTGAGGAGAGGATGATGTGGAAATTGGCCTTGGTGAAAAACAAATAGCAAACAAAAATGAAGCACATCAGCTTATCCAGTGGGGAAAGAGAAATTAGCATACATGATTATTCATGTTGAAAAGCTATAGTAGTAATTACTGTTTATCTCTTTTTAAAATTCAAAGCAGTTAGGCTGGAGACATAGCTCAGTTGGTATTGTGCTTACTTTGTATGCACAAGGCCCTGGGTTCAATCCCCAGTACCAAAAAAAAAAAAAAAAAAAGGCAGGGTTTCAGTTGTCCTTGAGGGAGAAGAGGATTTGGCTGGGAGGGGCAACAAGGGGAGCTTCAGATGTGCTGGGTAAGGGTCGTTTTTTGACCCTTGTTATGGTTACATGGATATGGTTATATGGTGATAGTTCATCAAGCACAAATTTTTCTGTCTGTGCACTTTTCTCTGTGTAATAAAAAGTTGCATTGTAATAAAAGGTTGGTTTAAAAAATGCTTCAAGCTGGGCACGGTGATGCATGCCTATAATCCCCATGGCTTGAGAGGCTGAGACAGAAGGATCGCGAGTTCAAAGCCAGCCTCAGCAATGGTGAGGCACTAAGCAACTCAGTGAGACCCTGTCTCTTAAAAAAAAAAAAAAGAGCTGGGGATGTGCCCCTGTGGTTGAGTGCCCCTGAGTTTAGTCCCTAGTACCAAGAAAAAAAAAATACTTCAAAGGTGGAATGGGGTGAAGCAAGAGCAGCAGTTTCATGCAGAAACAAAGAAAATGTTGTAGTAATAATGTTTATGTTAGTACTAGGTGCATTCCATAAAGAAAAATCCCTTCATTGGGATGTTATTGGAATGCATACTCTTTGGGGAAATTCTTGGAAGTTGAGCAAACTGTTATGTCATACACTATAAATGGAAATCTTTTGGAATTTCTGCTAGCTCAACATTCATGGACTTTTGAGTAAGCCTGTCTTTATTTTAAAATGAATGATTAATAGAATGGTTAGTGGGGCAGAAGGAAACTCCTTCAGTCACTCTGGCCTATTTCACCAGGAATGAACCCTGCCTTCCCTGAAGCTGCACTGATGGGCACTGTGCCAACATGCTTAGCTCTTGAGTCAGACCATGAACTGAATATTTGGAGGATAAATGGAAAAATCCACATTCTCTCTTTCCTGGCATTATGGCGACCCTGAAACCTTGCTTGCCTGACATAAAGAAAGGTGGACCTTGGCAAAGTAGCCTTTGATAGCTACTTCAATAGCTTTGTGCGACAGCCAGGAGGAACAGGGCCACTGTGTGAGGCTCTGGCCCTCAGGGCACTTTGCCTGGGAAGGAGCTCAGAAGGTTTTGCCCTGTCATTAATGCCCTGCTTCCGTATTTTTTAATTTTTTAATTTTTTTTTTTTTTGTACTAAGGGTTGAGCTCAGGGGCACTCGACCACTGAAGCACATCCCAGCCCTATTTTGTATTTTATTTAGAGACAGGGTCTCACTGAGTTTCTTAGTGCCTCGCCATTGCTGAGGCTGGCTTTGAACTCTTGATCCTTGTGTCTCAGCCTCCTGAGGTGCTGGGTTGCAGGCATGCACCACCGTGCCCAGCTTACTTCTGTATTCTTGTTCATAGTTTTTTCTTTTATCTATACAAGATCTAACACAGATTTCACCCAAATAGCAAGAAATTTGGATTGTTTAGAGCAGGAAACCAAGTGAGAAGTGTTAACCTCATTCCCAAAGACCTTTAATTTTTCCCCCAAATTTTTATCAGTTTTAAAGTGGCAGTTAATTCATTCTTGCCTTTTAAAAATCAATTTCCCAAATTTTCATTCATCTTCAAAGATTCTATTTAGTTTTCTCAATAAAATATTAAGATCTCCCTCTGAAGCAGATGTCTAAGTTTCTTTAGAAAACATAAAACTCCCTGAATCACTTCATATTAATAGCACTGAGGGGCTGTCAGAAGATGAAAGCTTATTATTTATTCATATTTTATTTGAAAAAGAATTTTTTGAAGCATAAATATTGGGAACTGAGAAGAAAAGAAATAAAACTCTCTGGGCCTTGCCTGACTTCCACAAACAACCCTCTGCTTATCTACCCTCCCTTTCTTTCTTCCGCTTCTGGGTCCTGGACCACGGCTTGATGTCCCTCTTTGGTTTCTTCCTGCTCCACTGTGTCTGATGTCAGCAACGTGGGGGTCACTCTTGGCCTTCACAGGAGCAGTTTTGGTGGGATGGTAGGGGGCAGAAACCTGGCAGGAGTGTCTGTGACAGATGGGCACAGGGACACGGGGGACAAGGAGAAGAATGGAGGGTGATTGGATAGGGGTTGGGTCAGAGGGGACTTTTAAAGTGGGAGAAGGAGCCGTGTGCAGGTAGCCTGGGAGAATGACCCAGCAGAGGTGGGAAGTTGGCGAGTCACAGGAGAGCAGGGGCAGTGGTGTCCACGTGGAGGGACTGGCTTTGCGAGGAGCACAGACATTTTATCTGTATGAACCGGAGGGTAGGCGCCTACGTCTCTGCTGATGTAGGTAGTGAGTGATAGGAACTTGGGAGTACTTTTCTGATTATTTTCATTTCCTCAAAAAATACAGAGCAAAGTCATCAGCTGTGCGTGAGGTGAAAGGGCTGCTGCAAGATGAGATCACAGTGTTTTTTAAAATTTTTAAAAATATTTTATTGGTACCAGTGATTGAACCCAGGGACAGTTAACCACTGAGCTGCATCCCAAGCGCTTTGTTTTTTATTTATTTATTTATTTATTTATATTTTGAGGCAAGATCTCACTAAGTTGCTTAGGGCCTTGCTGAGTTGCTGAGGCTGGCTTTGAACTTGTGATCCTCCCACTTCAGCCTCCCGAGCTGCTGGGATTACAGGTGTGTGCCACTGTGCCCAGTAAGGTGACAAGTTTGAAACAGTTCCTTTGGAGATGGGGAGAGAAAAGAAAAGTGAAAGTATGATTACTGGATAGCAGGGAAAGTCCTCTTACCAGCAGTCGCCCTGAATTGGGAGGGAGACCAGCAAGCATGGTTGGGAAGTTCTAGCTACACATGCTGCCCTGGGGTGGGCAGAGGGAGTGGTTCCCTCGTGCTGAGTGTGTACGTGGCACATGGCATTGCGCTGGGTGCTGAGTGTACAGCAGTGAGGAACACATGTCCCCTGTCACCTTCTTTAAGCTTTAGAATAGGCAGCGTGGCAGATCCAAGAGCATCTATATACACCACGGTAGGTTCAGAGCATCTGATGGCAGGAGAGTATAAAAAGGAAGAAGCTCCATAATCCAATTTGGGGAGTCTAGGGATGGTTTTCTGGGGAACATGCTGCTTGAAGCAGTGTAGATGTTTGAGGTAAGTGGAAAAATTGGGTAAAGGAAGATTAGAAGGCATTCCATGTAAAAGCAGCTCTGGAAATTAAAGTCCGTTGGATGCCACTTGGTTTCATGGAGGCATGCACCAGCCTTTGCAGGTCAATACTGTCAGCGTAGAAAGGTAGAGGGAGGGGAATATCAACAAATGCAGCCGAGGTTGGTGAGGGGCCTGGGACACAGGGAAATCATCAAGAGGACTCGGCAGGTGGACGCCTCCCTGCTCTGCTCTGCCCTGCAGAATGTGGCTGTAAAGTGGGGGCTGGGGCGGGGCCCTCACTTAGGAGGTCACGGTGGCAGAGCACGTGGGATATACTGGACTGTGCCTCCAAAATAAGGACTCGGGTCCTAGGGACCAAGAAAACCACTTGAGATAAAATTGTCAAGAGCTGAGTGATCTACTTATTTTAGTATGGAAAATGATGTATATTATTTTTTACTCCATTCCTTGACTCAGAAAACTGTAACCCAAGGCAGACAATTTAAAAAAAAAAATGTGAGTCACTGCTTTCTGAGGAGGCAGATAAAATAGCACTAATGGAATTTTTACTCTATCAGCATTTTTGGAATACATGCCATTTTGATATGAGGTTGGTGTTTCTTGACTAAAAAGATAACCCGCCTGTTTATTCTATATATGCTGATTAAATACAATTTATCAAAAATCAATTAAGAATGTAATAACTGAAAAATTTTAAAAAGACATACTTTGTGCTCCTTTATGCGTTAAAGTGTTTGTCCTAGTTTTACTTAGTGAAGTTTCGGGGGGGTCAATGAAATGCTTTTGCATATAATTCTCAGCTCCTGGAGGTGTACAGTTATGCTAACACCAAGTCAGGGTCATTCCTGGGGTGTAAGTCACGGACAGATCAGGTCAGAGCAGTATAGAGGACCTGGGCTCCTGTCTAATTCTCCCCCTAACTCCTGGGAAGATACTTAATTTCCTTATGGCCATCATATATAAACAGAGGTGGTGTCGGATTGCTTAGGCCCGGTGCAAGGATTCAAATATTGATGTGTCAAATCACTTTGATAATTTTATGAATGTACCCATGCCTTCGCAGAGGGTGGGTGAAGATAATTTATTGAAATTCAGATGCTCACGACATCCCCCTGTGCTCCCACTTTTCTTCCTGGGCAGTGTAAAGAACATGATCTGGCCATGATCAACCAGTTGCTGGATGATCCGAAACTAACAGCCAGGAAGTACAGAGAGTGGAAGGTCATGAACACCCTCCTGATCCAGGACATCTATCAGCAGCATCAGGCCCCAAGTGAACCTGAAGGCGCACCACAGGAACTCACGGAGCCCCCTTCACCGGCCTGTCTGGAAAATTCTATCTGAGAAAAAGCCAGAATTCTCTCTTCTTGTATTTTACTGAAAGCAACTTTACAAAGATGTTGCAGGAGCTTCTGTTTCTCCGTGATGGGAAAACTGAAGTTCCCCTCTGCAGCTTAGCTGAAGACAGTTACCAGATGCAGCAGGACTCCCGGTTCCCCATGGAGTTTCACCGTCATCGAGCCTGGAGTGATGGGGTTCAGCTGAGCAGACATGATTCTGTCATGGAAATGGTAGGCTGTAGGTGGGATGTGAGAAACCTATCTTCCATCCCCTGCTTTCAAGAGAATCACAATGTACCGTGCACAAAAGATCCAATTTTACTCGGGAAAATGAGTCATAGAAGTATCATTTCTTCCCCCAAGAAGCATGAACGTTCTCTACTGACGGGCCACAGAGTACTCCAAAGCATTCTTTGAATGGAGGTGTGCTTTGTATAGCAACAGCTGGAACAGGTCACAGTGGGACTGTGGAACAAAAATCCTTTGCCTTTGCTATAGAAGAGTGGTCCTTTTTCCACTTGTTGAGAAATATTTTCCAGAGTGGTATGTAGGAGGGCCCGAGGAGGGGATGTGTGCTGTGTTACACTCACTCAGGACTGGGTGGTATTTTCACATTTACCTGGATGGGGGGATATGGTTAATGTATCTTTTGTCACAGCAGTTAGGAAAAAACTACTCCTCACAGTTGGAGACCACTGCTCCTCCTTGGCCTCCCTACGGGATTGATTGTAGAGGGTCTTAACAGGCCCAACAAGGAACATTCTGCTGCTTTTGTCTTTGGCTTGGTCCCCATCAACAGTATGGATTTATATCCAGTTTTCCTGGGATCAATATTGGAAAGAGGATTCTGGCATCGGAATTGTTTTAGTATCTGTATTGGAAGTGGGGGACTCAAAACCTAAAGATTTTAACATGATTGTTTTATTTTTGTAAGCTCATGTGTCACGGTGTGCTTTGTGAATAGCCATCTATGTTTTTTATTTAAATATATTTATAGAAGTTCAAATTAGTAGTGTTTTAAAAGATCATATACTATTCTATGTTTTGTTCAGCCTATATATTCTGGAAGTATACATACTTTTGCTTGAGAAAACTAAGGATACTATTGATTTATCAGAGTTAGATTGCACTATAATGTACCAGGAATGCTCAGGAAATCTTGTGAGAAAACTATGGGGGCATGTATTAATCATTTTTCATTTGCTGAGATCTTTCTTTCTGTCTCTAATTCTCTTCATAGCTCTTAAATTGTTGTATTCATTGTAAGTCTTCCCCCTAACTTTCATCTTAAGTGAACCCTTCTATTAAATAAACTTTTAAGTCTATGTCCATAAACCCTAGGCCAAATGAAACACAACTAATGTATTATTTTGACTAAATATCAATAGAAATGTCGGGTTTATTAAAGAGCTCAACAGATAAGCAATATGATATTGTTCACTAATCACAATGAAGATTTCTCACCTTAATAATAACCACAACCCGCTGAGAACCAATTTGGACCCTACCTGCTGCTAGAAAATTGTTAGCGTAACACATTTCATTTTATTGCATCGAAGTGTGGCTTGACATTTAAATGCAGATAACCACCTGAATTGTGTCCGCAACCCTAAATGGAAATAGTTGTTGAGTATCTCCCCAAACTTTCCTAAGAAGTCTTCATACTCTAAAACAACAGAAAAACAACCTTAACATTAAGAAACAAAACACAAAACAGGAAGCAAGTTGAAGTACTGGAAACTTCTCTGAGATGAGGGACCCTATCAGTTGGTTTGGCTCAGCAAAGGTTCTCCTGCACCCAATGCAGCAGAGCGTGTAGAGATGTGCCTAATGAGGGGTCACCTGGTCCTGGAATGGGGTGGTGTCTGGTTTGAGGATCTGGTGCTTTAACCTCTTTATTCTGGCAATGGTTCTTTCTGTGAAAAGCAGGTTTTATAAGGTAGCAGTTTTTAGAAGCTTGGTGGTTTGGGATTCAGAATGTAAACCAAGTGTGAAGGGAAAGCAGAAATAATGTAATGGAGGAAATCATAGAATGACACCAAGTGTTTTTCCACCTCTTTTCTGGTTTTGTTTTTCACAGTTCTTTTTCTTTCTATTTTTTTATTGGTGCATTATAGTTATACATAAGAGTGGGATTCGTTGTTACATACTGGTACATGCACACAATAAAACAATATAATTTGGCCAATTTTGTTCCCTAGAACCTTCTCACTATCTGTCCTTTTCTTCTTCTACTGTACTGATTTTCCACATTTTTCTTCTTGTGATTCATAAAAATATTTAATATATATATATTTTTTGGTACTGGGGATTGAACCGAGGGGCACCTAACCGCTGAGCTACCTCCCCAGCCTGTTTTTGTATTTTATTTAGACACGAGGTCTCACTGAGTTGCTTAGGACCTCATTAAGTTGCTGAGGCTGGCTTTGAACCTATAATCCTCCTGCCTCAGCCTCCCAAGCTGCTGGAATTATAGGTATGTGCCACCATGCCCAGCTACATATTTAAAATTTTTAGTGCTTTGTAGTTATACATAATGGATTAATTTTGACATATTCATAAATGAATACAGCATAGTTTTCTCCATTTCAATCCCCAGTATTATCCCCTTCCCACTCCCTGATCCCCTTCCTCTATTGGTCTTCCTCTTATTTATTTATTTATTTTTAAATTGGTGCATATGTGTGTATATATGTGTGTATATGTGTATATGTATATATACACACACATATGTGTACATATATATGGGAATGTGATATGTTCATACATACATGTACATATTTGTTCCCCAGTTCTTACCCCTTCCTGCCCCTTCTCCCTCCCCTTAGGTCCCCCACCTTTACTCTCCTGATGTCCTTTCTATTTTCATGAGATCCCCTTTTGTTATTTCTTTATTCTCTCTAGCTTCCACATATTAGAGAAAACATTTCATCCAACTTTCTGAGTCTGGCTTATCTCATTTAGCACGATGTTCTCCTGTTCCATCCATTTTCCAGTAAATAACATAATTTCATTGTTCTTTGTGACTGAGTAGAATTCCATTGTGTATATATACCACATTTTCTTTATCCTAAAAAAATTAATTTCGGATTTATACCACATTTTTTTTTTTTTATCCATGAGTCTTTTGACAGTCATGTGGGCTGGTTCTACAACTTGGCTATTGTGAATTGCACTGCTATAAACATAGTATGCATGTGTCAGTATACTACGATGATTTTAGTTCTTTTGGATAAATGCCAAGCAGTGGGATAGCTGGTTATATGGTGGTCTATTCTTAGCATTCTGAGGAATCTCCATACTGCTTTCCAGAGTAGTTGTACTTTTTATTTGGTTTACAACATTAACTTATAAACTTCTGAGCAGTTTTTTTCCTAAATTGTAGATCCTTAAACACTTTTGACCAGAACTTGTGGATACATTTACATGTTTTACTTTGATTTTTCATCAGTACCTCTTTGACTGAGTTTTTAATGTGAACTCCTTTAGTACATTCAAACTTTAAAGCTCAATCAGCCCATGAGATGGCTTGACTGAGGCTTAAAGTTTTTGCTCAAGTCATTTAAGAAAGTTGGCCTAGCAGTTTTTGCTTGGTATTTAAAATGTACTTTGTAGAACATTCCCAAATGAAAGTCATATTGCATTGCATGATTTCCACCCTCTCTTTTTAGACCCAGATCCCCTGATCATTAGTCATTTTTACTTTGTAAAGAAATGCTTTTGCTCCATACTAGGTTGAGTTAGGAAGCAGGAGACTGCTTCTTTGAGTTTCCAGCCTCAGCTACAGTCACTAAGAGGAGGATGGAGATAGAGCAGAGTGGGAAGAAGGGTGGGTGATACTTTTCATGACACTCAGTATAAAAGGAACCTGGTAAGTTATGCCTTGACTTCAAGTCACTTTTCCCGTCCAAAAGATATTGAGAAAACTGGACTACTTCCAGTTTCTTGCTGGGGAGTAATTATCTCTCAAATTGTTTTTGGGTAGGGGAGACTCCTGCACCCACTCTTCTAGCCACAGTCTGTGGCTGTGAAATGACTCAGAACCATATATGGCTGCTTGGAGAGGAAGTTAGTCCAAATCTGTGGCTCTTGTAAGGTTTAGGATCTGGAAGCTCTCTGCTTAGGGATTATGATGACTTCTAACCTCTGTTTTTGGCCTGTAGACCCAGACTAGAGCCTGATAGGGACTCTTACTGTTGGGTACCTTGCAAATACACACCCGAATCACACATCCATCTTGCATATGAAGAGTTTATGTTGTTTTAAGAATTCTCAGTTTTGCTACTGTAGTTTAATTTAGGATGCATTTCACATTCGACAAAGAATCCTAAAGCATAAAATTGCTAAGACTCCAGGAAGCTTGTGAATCAGATTTCAGTGTGAATCCATGCCTTTATTTACTCAGAACGTTTTAGTTTGCAAATCAGTGTGCTACAAGCCCTCCATCTGCATTCCCTACCCCCCCCCCCCCGCCACTTCCTGTTACCCAGTAGTCTAAGTGGGATGAATGTGGATTTTTGATACAATGAAGTGCCTGGCCCCAAATCCCAATTGGTGGGGCCAGAAATTAAGTTTGAGCATCAGGACTCTGAGTCCCTCCCTATATGCCTATTCTCTTGCAAAACTTCTGCTGGAGCAGACCTATTAGGAAGCAGTCTCATGTGGGTCATCCACCCTAATGGTGCTGGGCTCCACACGGACCAGGCTGGTCAGGGTGGCTTTATGTGGGTCCATCTACCTGAAGCCTGAGGGACTCCAGACCCTGAGCACCATCTTTTCTAATGTCCTGCCTTCACCTGCTGTGGGTGCTCTGTGAACTGGGGCTTGGCCTTATCACTCTGTGCTTATTAATTTGCTTCTGAAAAATTTCACTATTTTACCAAGTTCAGTGCTGTGAGATCTTAGATGAAAGAAGTGTATTTAAAGAAATAGAGTGTATTTTGTTTTTCTTTTCAGGTGTGTCTATCAGATGTCAGAGACCCAACTCAGTGAGTAGGGGTTAGTCCTCTGACTTTTCTCTCTCAAATTCTTCTGTCATTATGATAATTTCCTCAGGGAGACTTCAAATCACAAACAAGGTCACAGCCATGAAACAGATTAAAATAAAAAAGTACTTTTGAGTTTTTTGAGGGGAGGTGCTATAGAAATTCAACCCTTTAAATTCATGGGTATATACCTCTTTACAAGAAAGAAGGACAATTTTTGATGTAGCCACATAGATGACTTAGTGAATAATTTTAGGTACAAACACTGAAGATCCAAATGTCACTTTATGTGAAAAAATACTGTGTCCAACTGAAGTATTAGGATGTATCTCTTCTTCAGTCTAATAGAACACCGCAGGTGATACAGGTATTCAAATGTATTTACTCTCCTACCCTCCTCTCACAAGAGAAATTGCATGCCTAAAGCTTGATCACAAGCAATTAAAAGTAAAATGTTCTTCACTAGATTTTTGCAACACATGAAATTGGTGGTGTTGGGGGAGGGGCATAATTCCAACCCCTAGAAAGCCACATCCCAGGGAATGGGAACTGAGCAGACATGCAAAAACCTATTGTTTGTGAGACAGGAAGAAATCTCCTTGCCTCTTCTTTATTCTGTATTCTTTCCCACACAATCACAGCACCACATAAAAAACCATTACAAACGGATTTAACATTGAAAAAGTAGTTTTGCATTTCTCTTACTGTGAGGAAGCGGAATTGCTCTGTATTGATAATCTCTACCATTAGTTCAAAGGGAAGCATGCCCCACGGAGACACTCGATAATAAAAACCAGGATTTAAAATCACCACATATTTTCATGTCTTTGCATGATGGGGATGTAACTTTTAACACTGCATGGTGTTTGCAGCAAGATGCTCATGTGGAAATGTATCTGAAATTTCATTTGTGCTTTTATTCTTTGTCATCTACCCCTTTCCACTAAACTGGAAAAAGAGGCATGACTCATTTCCTCTGCTGTTTTTAAGGTTGACTTGTAAGATGCAAATAAAAACAAAACAAAAGAAAATATATCTAGTAAAATTACATGGAAAAAAATATACTACTGGTGTTTATTTTCTGCCTTGCTCTGTTGCTTCCTCAGATTGGGAGGAGGAACTGGGAAGTGCGTAATGGCTCTGCTGTGATGTTCCACAAAGGCTAGAGTGCCCTCTGGTGGCAGTCACTAAGATAATAGAGTCCAGGAAACTTTTTCTTTAAAACATCTATTATATTGCTGTTGGTCCACACAATTTGACTTGCATATTATAGTACCTTTTATCACTACTGGACATCCACATTTCATTTCTGGTAATTTTAAAGATTGGCAGATTTCAAAAATTACCCTCAATGGTGCAAAAGCTCCTTAAACCACATAAGATACATTTTTGGGTAAAGTGAACAAAGAAGATATTGAAATCTCTAAATAGTCTGCCTTTGTTTGTATCCACCGATCAGAGGAGGCTAACCTGCATTTGGATGTGATTCATATCTCCCTACAGCTGTCTATACAATGGGTGCATTTTTTTTTTTCATGTTTTTACCTTCTCTCTCGGTTCTTGCTGCGCTTGCTGAACCCTCCTTTTTCTTCATCCTGCCATCACCAAAGATTCTCGGCTCCCATATTCAAGCAGTAAAAATTATTTTATACCAAAGGGATCAAAAAAAGACCTAGGTAGAGTGGGTTCCTGATTTCTAGAACAGCCTTGTATTAGTTTCCTGTTGCTGCTGTAACAAATGGTCACTGATTTAGCAGCTTAAACAAGTTTTTACCTTGGTGCTCTGGAGGTCAGAAGGCTGAGGTGGAGTTCCCTGGGTTAAAGTCAGAGTTTTGGCAGGATGGCACCTTCTGTGAAGGCTCCAGGGGAACACCCATTACTTTCCCCAGCTAGTAGAGGGTACTCACACTGCTTTCCTCCGGTCTCTTTGCCCCAATCTTCCTAACCCTCTGTGCCTTTCTTCTCTAGCTACATCTTTCTCAGGCTGACTCTTTCAAGGAACGTGGGGTCACAATCAGCTCAACTGGCTGTTTTCAGGCCAGGTGATTTGCAGCCTCAATTCCTCTTGGAATATATACACGGGTTCCAGTGAGCAGGACCTGGACATTATGTCACTTACTGCAAATCTCCCTTTCAGGTATCTTGCTACATCCCCATGAACTATCACTAACTCCTAGAAACTCCAGAATTTCAAAGTTTTAACAACAAGCTTGAAAGTCCTGTATGTCATAGATACTGTGACTTGAATTTGAGTGTATCAAGGGAAGATGATTTTTATCAAAAGGAAGACTTCCTGGCTAATGAAATCACACACACAGGTGCAATGGGGCCAGTGTTTAGTTATCAGATCAGGTGTTCATGGTACCTACATGTAGACAGCTGGTGCAGTCTCTGGGTGTTTGAGGGGTGCAGGGTGATGCACCAAATCCCAGTGAATGTTGGCTGCTCACAGCTCATCACTGCCCTCTTGTCCAGAGCTTGGCCTGTGACTGCATAGCAGGTTCCTCTCTGGAGAGGGTTTCCTGCTCCCCTTTCTCATCCCTCCCCTCAGCAGTTACTGACCAGTAACTCATGCTCACAGGGTGCAGGATAGGACCAGCTCCATGGTGCAGTGTCTACTCCAGGGCCTCCCGGGAGATTAGATTGAAGCTAGGTTCTATCCAGAACACTTCATTAATGAGCTTTCTTCTCCTGCCCTATCCTCCTTCCCAACACCTCTTCTGTGAACCCTCCTTAATACATCGCTTTAACAAAAATCCCTGTATTGGGCTGTCTTTTTAGGTAGTGTGACCTAAGGCACTTATCCACCTGTCTGCATGGCTCTTCCATGTAGGGGGCACATTATGTTCCATGTTGCATAGAGTCCCCAGGAAGCACAACAGACTGAAGGTGCTATTGTATTTCTCCAGGCTCAACAATTTGTCGACCCAGAGAATGAAATCAGAATGCAAGTGCTCTTTTTCCCCATTCCATCATGTTAATGTAACATCTATGAGTGAAAATCAGAATTATTTGTTTGCCATTACACAGCACATCACAAACACTGATTTTGTGCCTTCTTTACAAAAGCCTTTCTTACATAACTCAAAAACTGGTTGGACTTGAAGTATTTACCTGCCCTTACAAATTGTTGGCCAGAGGAGGTGTATGAAATTTCCTCTCCCGTTTTCTTCATCCAGATATCCCAGTTAGACAAGTAATCCCTCTGAAAAGGCACTGCTTGGCAATGCCTATCACTGGGTGATTTTATGAAGGAATGTGTGTGATATTTTTGCATTCAATGCCATGTTTATAAACTGTATGAAGCAAGGTTTCCTTTTTTTTTTTTTGCCTATGAATGTCCAACTATGAATGCCCAAACAAATGTCCTTTGTTTGAAAGTGATTTTTCTTCATCGAATTTGCTTTCAAACCTTTGTCCAGAACAAGCTTGGTGTATTTATGCAGGCCTATTTCTGGTTCTCTGTTCTGTCATTTGATCTCTATTCTGTGTCAGTACCACTCAGACCCTGATTACTATAGCTATGTAAATAAAGATTAGACCAGGGATAATTTCTTCCTCCCAATTTCTTCTTTTTCAAAATGTCTTAGCTAGTTTTCTTTTCTTGCTCTTTTATAATAATCTTGTCTATATCTATAAAAATATTGCTGGGATTTTGATAGGAATTGCATAAAACCTGCAGATCAAGCCATGGGAAAATTAACATCTTGACTAGGTTGATTGATTGAGTCTTCTAGCCTATAAACAAGGTCTGACTTCCCATCTATTTTTGATGTCTTTAATTTCTGTCATGAGTGTTTTGCAATTTTTAGCAAATGAATCCTGAACACTTTTGGTAGATTAACAGCTAAGAATTTCATTTTTTTTGAGTGATTGTAAGTGAAATTGTATTTTTAATTTCAGTGTCTACGTGTTCATTGCAAGTAAGTAAAATACAACTGGTTTGTGTATGTTTATCTTAAATGCTGTGATTTTGATTAATTCTAGAAGATGGATTTTTGAAAACTTTTTATTTTTTTGAAAAGATTTCTTAGAATTTTATTGACAATCATATCATCTGCAAATGGAAAGTTTTAAATTTCTCCCTCTGGACTATATGGCTTATATTTTTATTTCCTTTTTTTTTTTTTTTTGTACTGGCTAGAATTCCATCAAAATGTTGGGTAACAGTGGTGAGACTGGATACCCTGACTTTGCTCTCATTCACTGGTGATACACATTCAGTCGTTCACCATTAAATGTAATAACACCTATAGTTTTTTAGTAGATATTACTTATCAAGTTGAGGAATTGACTTTTCCCACTTATTCTTCTCCTCTGAGAAATTCTATGATGAATGGGTGTTGAATTCTGTCCAACGAATGGTCTACATTAGTTGATATTATCATGATTTTCTTCTTGAATTCTTAATATGTTAGAATGCTTGATTTAGTTTTGAATATCAAACTAGCCTTGCATTCCTGGAATAAACTCCACTTGGCTGCGGTTTATAATTCTTTTCTAGTATCACTGAACTTTATTCTAATATTTGTTAGAAATATTCACTTCTATATTCTTGAGAGATATTGGTCTATAATTTTTTTAGTATATCTTTATTTTGTTTTGCTATTAGCATATAATTTCAGAAAGTAAATTAGGGAGAGCACTGTACTCTTACATTTTCTGGGAGAGATTGTATAGAATTGATGTTAATTTTTCTTTAAATATGTAATATAGTTATCCAGGAAAACATTCTTAGCTTAAAGATGCCTTTTTTGGAGAATTTTTAAATAACATTTTCTTATATTCATTTCCTGTTTCATATTGGGAAACTTGTGTTAGTCTGTGATTTTTGAGGGATTAGTCCATTTCACATAAATAGCCCAACTTACCTTTGTTGAGTTTTCTATAATATTCCTTATTATCCCCTTAATATCTGTAGGTCTGTAATTCTTTATTCCTGTATGGGAAATGTGTGTTTTCTCTCCTGCTAAAGGTTTGCCAGTTTCTTTCCAGACCATTATCCTTTTATTGTATTGATTTTTCTTTCTTGCTTTTCTGTTTTCAGCTTTTAGTTGTATATTGTAGGAGAAATAGGGAAAAGTACATCTACTCCACCTTCTCTGGAAGCGGTGAATTTATTCTGCTTTCAAGTTTCGAATCTGGCACTGGGCATAACTAGTTAAAAAGGGATTCAATTCATCATGTTAAGTATCATGATGGGAGAAAGCATGGGGTGCTCTGGGAATATGGAGGGAGAACATAGGCAGGCACATTATCGTGAAAAATGCTTTCCGGAGAAAGTGACATCTTTATTAAAAAAGAAACAAAGAAAGAACAGAATAGAAATTTGCCCAAAGGCAGTTCCCCAGTGGCAGGGGAAGGGAGCACATCTCTAGTGGAAGGAGTGGCCAGAATGTGGTGTGTAGAACAATGACAGGTTGTTTTGCTGATGGAGTGATTGGATTGTGTTTGGGTAGGATTTTAAGGAAGGAGGCTGTCCTTAACCAAGGACAGGATGGATTCAGGTAGAAGAAAAACCGGGAGCCACCGAGAGGTTTGAAGTGAGGTATTGGCATGATCAGAGTTGTGTGCTAAGAGTGTCTGGCTGCTGAATGAAGACTGGTGAATACCAGGCTACAGGAAAGGGAGGCAGCCAGAGCCCTTTGCAACTCTCTAATAGATGGTGACTGTATGGTAGGGGCAATGGGGTGCATAGAACAGGGACTTCAGAGACCTCATGGATGCCACAGAGCCTGGGAACTGTTAGGGTATGAGAGGGGGTGAGGTCAAGATTCCCACCTCTATTCCATCTTATACCACAGGAATGGAGCTGCCTTTTGTACAAAAGTAAATAGAGAATTTAAAAAAGTTAAGAAAGTATTTTATTTATAGCAACTTACTGTTTATTAAAGAGGCAGCGTGTATGATTATTAAGATCACAGGCTGTGGAGTCAGCCTGCTTATGCTCACATCTTTGCTCAGCACTTTAATGCTCTGTGATATTTGACAAGTCACTTATCTTCTCTGGTATTTAGGTGTATTATTTCAAATGATCCATAGGACATCAAAGTGAGAATACCAAGTCAGTCAGACAGATATGGGATTAAGGGTTAGTTGTGAAAGTTGAAAGTTGAAACTATAAAAACTGTTCAGCCCAACCCCTTCAGTTTAGGTGCAGAGAAGTGAATTCAGAAATGTACAAGGAATATTTTAAAAAGCACAAGCAGCTTGCATCCTGTATAAAAGTGATCAAAATAATGGTAACTATCTTCTATTGTACATGTATTGTACCTATTCAGTAGTGTGCATGTATGTATGTATATGTGAGTGACAATGCTTTTTGATATGTTGGAAATAAGACTGGATCAGTCTGGCTGGGGGTCTTCTATTCAGGACAGAGAAAGTTTGAGGAGTTCTTTCAAATCAATACCTGATTGGTATAGAACCTAGATAAAGTGTGCAAAGGATCTGGTCCAGGCTTGGGGTTGAGATGAGACTATGGCTATTCGATGGGGTTGGGTGAACCTCAGCTGATGCAGGCCCAGGGAGTGAGAGAAGTGTCAGAGCATGGGAATTCTGAGGGTGGAAGTCTCTAGAGAGGGCCACAGGTTGGAGGGGACAGATTGTAGAGCCCATGTATCCCAGAGATTCCAGGTGTGGAGAGTTGGGCCTTTTATATTCCTTCTGCTTTCAAGCATCTGAGGACACTGGTAAGGACAGCTCCATCGTGCTTCTGGTGCCCACGGGGCTTCATGGGCCCCTGGTTTAAAGCTTACTCATGAGAGTCAGAAGGCAAAGCAGCAGCTGAGGCTTGTGGACTGGGGAGGTCATGCAGTGCTTTGGACAAACGTAGGCAACAGGGCTGCCTGGAAGTCCACCATCCCCACCCCCACCAAGGCCTCCAGGTGGGGTGATTCAGGAGGGAACAAATGGAGAAAACTGAACTGTTGAACATGAGGTACCTGGAGGATGTAGACCTGAGACTTAGGGGGAGACAATCCAACGGATATTTGTACTTACCATCTGGTGAAGAGCAGGACAAGCTGATGCCTTCTACTACGAAGGGAGAAGGATTTATAAACCTCTTCTCTCTTTTATGGAAGGCAGCTTTTATCCTTTTTATAAATGAGAAAACTAAACCAAGGTTCAGGTCCGTTAAATGTTTTGCACCAAATCACGCATCTGGTAGAGCTGGAGAGATTCCCAGTCGGAAAGTGCTGAACCTGACCGAGCGCTGGACTACAGTGAGGGTCAACTACAGATTGGCTTTGGCTGCGTTTCTCTAAGCCTGCGACTGAACAGCTGGGCCCATGCCTGGCTCTCTTGTTCACGCTTGACTCTACAAATGTCCAGAGCTGGCTTAAAACTGGCATGTGATGAGAAATAACTCAGTTGATTTGACCATTTGAATCATCCCGAAAGCAAAGGGGCACAGTAGAGCACCACCTCCTGTTTCCCCAAACCTCAACAAATGAAGGGCACAAGGAGGGCAAGTCTGGGCCGAATCGTTCAGGTACATTTTACATTGAAGCACTTTGGCTGTCTTTTATGCACACTGGGAACTTGGACAAGTTGGTATTTTCTGTAGAAAGCTACTTTCTTGTAAGTGAACCAAGACAGTTGTTTCTTGGGATGTTGGTCAGATAAGGAAACTAAGCAAATGAATGGTAATGACATCACTGCTTCTGCACCCTGACATATAAAGTCCCTTTCTGAGTGGGGACGGGCATGGAACTGAGGGCACTGTGGAAAGGATATATGTCACTTGTCCAGCTGTCACCTCTGGACACCCTGTTGTCACCCTGTTGCCCCTGAACTCTTCTTGGAGCCACCACTGATCTCTCCCAAGTTTTCACCAATAAACCACGCCTCTCATGCTGTCTCTAGGTAGTTTCTCTGGCCTGTCTGCAACCTTGCCCACCGCCCTGGCACAACAGGGCTGTGGACTAGACACCATATGAGAACAACATCCAGAGAGTTAGGGTGTGCTGAGGGAAGGAGGTTTGCAGAAAGGGTGCTATCTGGAGGGAGTCAAAGGGTGGCGAGTGTTGCTGTGGCACCTTCTGAGGGTTGATTGGCACATCAATATTCTAGTTGCTTCCAGTGCTTTCTGGAGCTGCATTGGAGCCCTGGGAGGTGCACCTGTGAGCAGCTCCTCCAATATAAACGGTTGAACTTTATATTATTTTTAAGGTTGATGATGAAACAAATCATAGGTCTGGGAAGCGAGGGAGCCTGAAAGTTGAGGAGCTCTGAAAGTCTTACTTCCTCTGGGGAGGATAAAAGCTGCGGTTCTTTTGTGCGATAATGACAGACTGTCAGTGTCTGCCTGTTTGCCTGACTCCCAGTCACTGAATAAATGCTGGTAATTGCTAATTGCTTTCAGAAGAAAACTGACTCATAGCCTGAGAGTGACTTGCATATCAATGTTTCAGAGCCTCTCTCTGCTGGTTTTATCTCAGGGCAGGGAACAGGGCACTGGAGTCTGCGCACTTGCATCGCTTGCTTCCTCAACAGTTTTGAGTTCGACTGATTCTCCAGTGATTTTTGCCAGGAGATAACATCACTGGCAGGTTTCAAAGGTGGGCAATGGGAGTAATGCTCCTGGTTTCTGGTCACCTGGGCTGCAGATCAGATCAGATCTCCTGTTGCATACACAGCAGAGAAAATGAAAGGCATTCAATCATTTCTAGCGAGTTAGTTGCAAGTTACCACACTTGCCAGGGGCGTGTGTCTTTCACAATGACTGCTTCTCTGAAGATATATTAGCCAAGTACAGATTGATGGCTCTGGGTTTACCAGCTGCAGTCACAGCCAAGCTCTTTCTTTCTTCGTGGTAACTAAACCTCAGAGGGTATCACCAGGGACCTTGCGTCAGGGGCCCCCTCTGACATGCCAGGGACATCGGTGAGGATCGGGGTATAGACAAGGCACTACTCAAAAGGCCATTGCTATTGCTTGTTCTGTCGTTGGGACACTGCAGCCATTTAGATCTGTGTATCTTCTGGATTGTAATATGCTCCAGGTTGAAAGAAATTTTAAAAGCAAGAGATTGCACGGTGGAGAAGCTCCAAAGAGTTTGAGATATTCCCTAAAGGGGAACCATTTTTTAAGTCCCCAAGGAAAACTAAAGCCATGCTCCTGACCTCTTCCTTTCTTTTCTACTCCATTCTTATACCATTTACAAGAGCAAGGAATCATCAATATCTGGAGACCCACATTGAATATCTCCCTCCCTCCAAACACATAGGCCAAGCTACTCATTCTTTTCAAATGCTCAACCCAGAAAACACAGACATGGGAGTCACATGATGGACTTTTAAGGAGTCCTTATGACCAGGTAGCACCCTTAGGTTCCCAAATGATATGATTCATCTACAGCCAGCCCAGGCATGGTTTTTATTTTTATTTTAAAGCTATCAGATGATTCTAATGAGGACCTGGACTAAGAGTCACCTCTATATGAAGACATTCTAAAATGTTAGTATCATTAAACACCCACTTTTTTTTAATGGAAAGCTTTCTGATTATTGTCTAATTTAATCTGCATGTTAGCTAATAGTGATTTGGGCTTGGTAGAAACAAGCTCAGAGAGGTTAAAACATCTAGCAAGTAGTAAGTAAGTAAGTAGTAAGTAAGTATCTCTCTGTTTCAGTGCTCAGCAGGATGTCCAATGCTAGTTGGATATGAATGGATTCTGAATGTTTGTGAGAGCAGGAGCCTTACAAGAAAGAGGATCTTAGCCTAGAAATCCTGTGCTCCTGGGCCTGGCTCTTGTGAGTCCCTCTTTCTTCTGTGACTTTAATTGTCTCCTTCACTGACCTCGACTTCATACTGTGAATTTTTCTTTCTTGGCTTTTCTTTTTCTAAATCTGATGGCAAATAAAATATATGTGATTGATTTGTGACCTTTATC
Source organism: Urocitellus parryii (assembly GCF_045843805.1). Lineage (NCBI taxonomy): Eukaryota > Metazoa > Chordata > Mammalia > Rodentia > Sciuridae > Urocitellus > Urocitellus parryii. The sequence continues at coordinate 12,513,040 of NC_135538.1, forward strand.
TACATTTCAGTGGAAGGTCTCTATATGCTTGAGGAATGAATTTTGAAAGAATTCTTCTAATGTGGAGGTGGAGAGCGTAGTCTTGATGTAGCACATTAGCTGGGTTACTGTGGATACTGTTCTCCTTCAGTACAGATTTCCTCATCTGTAAAATGGGATTCTAGAAGTGCTGCTTGATAAGGTTGTTGCGAAGATTAAAGGAGGTAATAATTTTGAAGAACTTAATGTGCACAGTTTGCACTTGATGAATGTTCACAATATCATTATCACGTCTTTGTTATTAAAAGGGTGAGTGTTCTCTGTTAGTCAGCTTTGTGTGACTGTGACCAAAATATCTGACAAGCACAATTTATAAGGAGAAAGGCTTATTCTGGCTGACTCTTTCTGAGGTTTTGTCCAGTTTAGGAGGCTCCAAGGCAGAAATATGATAGCCAAAGGGAATAACAGAGCAGAGAGAAAAGAGATAGGAGGGGGCCGGGGGCAAAATTATTTCCCAAGGCCCTGCCCCAGTGACCTACCCCTCCAGCCATGCCCGATGCCTGCAGTTACCACCCAGTAGTCTATTCAAACTATTAATCCATCAAATGGATTAATCCATTGATGAGGTTACAGCCCTCATGATCCAATCTTTTCATCTCTGAACCTAGCTGCATTGTCTAAAACATGAGCACTTTAGGGGACAGTTTAGATCTAAATCATAACACTCTCGAAGGCAATTTTTATTTGCAAGTAGTCATAGGGTCTTATTTTGACAGGCAGGTGGGATCCCTCTACCTCCTACTCTGCTTACCTTGCTGTTGAGCCCTTCCTCTGCACGTGAGGCATTGGAAGCCCTTCCAACCCCAGCTGCACCCATGTCACATGGTGGGTCATGCAAAGCAGCTGCCAGTTTCCATTGTTCTCTATCTGTTTGAATTTAAGGAGCTATTTGTTTTTTGTTGTGCTTGAACTTTAGAATGTGTCTTGGGCATCGTCCATGGAGATGCTGAGTCGGCAGGAGAGGAGTGCTCAGGCACAAGGCTCGGTGGCTGAGGGACTAGGTGGGATGTGAGGGCCCCTCGCCTTTCTAGAGAGGAAGGAGGGAATGAGAGATTTAGAGAAGTTCCTCCTGCAGAACCACGTGGCTCTCTCTGACATCTCTTTCTAGATTATTCAGCTAAAATCTGATCACTTTGTTTTTCTAGAAGAGTTGAGGACAGTTTAATGCCATAAATTCCCAGAGGGATTTCTCTTATTTCTCCCTCTCTCTTATCTTGGGCAGAATGTTCGTCATTTTAAAAAATTGGCCTTAGAATGGATTAATGGTGCATTTAGGAATGGGAGGGACAATGGGAGGAAGCATCAGCCCAGCAAAAGGACACTTGGGAAGGCTGTGACCTAGGTAGGACTTTTCGTGGCAGCCAGAACCCAACAAATTCATTCAGCTCTTTCCATGGAACCAACCAGACTTTTTCCTCTGGGATATAATAATTCAGGCTTTCCAGAGGGGCACAGATGAATTACATTTTTATAAGCCTTAAACCCTCAAAAGATAATGGTTTCTACACTCTCAACATGTACTCAAAATAGTGAGAACATTAAAACAAGGAAAATACAGCAAGTTTTTGTGTTTTCCAGTGATGCTTCTTCAGAGAATATTAAATATCAAATTCTGTCAGTTTTCTTTATCTCAAACTTTTGGTGTACTTGCTTTGATGTTACTCAGAACACCCCCATCTGGTTTTCAAGAGAAACTAGCAGCTTTAGCCCTGATGCAAGCATTAGGCTGTGCTGGCAGAATTTGGAACGCTGCCCAAAGCTACTACTGCCTCCATTCCTTGGGAGCCTCAGCGTCCGCCAAGGCTGAGAGAGAAGTCTGCAGACTTGGATATTAGGCTCAGGTAGCTCAGAGAAGTTGGGCATTGTGGCTGGCTGAACCCTCCCATATGCTGAACATGGAGCCTGATGCTAGAGAGAACATAGAATTTAAAAGACAGCTAATGCTACCCAGGTCAGAGATTAATTGTATCAGTATTCTTTAGGATGGGAGCACAGTGTACACCAGGAAGATACCTCTTCTCATGCACTTTAATTCGAAACTGTTTTCTTTTTTGCAAAAGATATCTCCAGTTTTATTCTATACAGTGAATAATAAGTGAAAATAAATCTTGTCAGGACGTGCCCTATAGGTTTGATTAAAATTCCAGGACTTGGTTGGCCACTAGTCTGCAGCTGGGAGTCCCACGATCTCCTAAGAGATGGGTAGAAAATAATGAAGGTCCATGAGAACATCTCTTCCTAACATGAACTCTAATTTCAATAGTTCCTATCAATCACCTATTTTTGGTAACTGGATATTAACTACTGTTCTCATGTTGACTTCTCAAATAGTGTTTTTTTTTTTCTTTTTTTACTCATCCTAGAAGTGCATATTAATTTTTAAATGAGCTGCTCTGTTGAGAGCCACAGCCAAAGGGGCCCTAGCAAACTTCCAGCTGCCGGCTGATGATTGGCTCACAGCGGCCCCAGCAACATCTAGCTGATTGGCTCCTCTGCGGTGATGTTCATTGGGCTGTTTCCCTGCCCTTCAGACTGCCAGCTGATGATTGGCTCACAGCGGCCCCAGCAACATCTAGCTGATTGGCTCCTCTGCGGTGATGTTCATTGGGCTGTTTCCCTGCCCTTCAGACTACGGAACTGCTCATTGGGGGACTTCTTTGGCTCCGCCCATGCAACCCAGCCAATCGGCCTCAAGAGCAGGAGGATTGTGGGAGGTGGTGTGGTTTGTGTGGGGAGAGGCATGGGGAAGTCGGTGGTGGCAGTTGGACTCTGAGGGTTTTTCCTGAGGAGCTGTTTTGTTTGGTGTTTGTAGTTTTAAAAATAAAGTTTGTTTCTTTTGACAAGTGGCTCCTGAATTGTGCCCAGCCAGACTGCGGCACTGCTCGGCAAATCATTTTTTTTTAGGGGAAAAAAAGTCTGTACTTTTGCCAGGTGGCCCAATTGTTCCTGCGATCTGGGTCACAAGTCCCAGGAGGAAGAGTCTGAATCATGGTTGAACATTTTTGATGAGCTGCTGCTTTGAGTTTTGTTGTCCACAGTGCGGCTTCAGAATGTATCATGACTCCAGAACTTTCAGTGCTGGGTCTGCTTCTTGCCTCGGCCTGGGGACTTGGGGGGGGGCTACATGCATGTGTGTGCCCATGTGTGTGTGCGTGTTTGTGTGTATGTGTGTGTGTGTGTGTTGTGTAGGAGTTGTTCAGTGTGGCTCTGTACCAGAGCTCTTGTACCTGCCATCATCATCGGGCACATCCCAGAGAATTGCAGGTCTCCCTGCAGACGTAGGCTCAGAGAGGTTGGTGTTCTTGTGCCTCTCAAACCAAGACTTGGATAGAATGTTGGTGTTCCAGAAGGGAGCGTTACATTGGCTTTTGTCACTTGGGACGGTCACACCCCTTATTTCTGGGGGCACACTCTTAGCTCTGTAGTTCTGGAAGGAGTGACTGACTCTTAGCACCTGGGTATGAACATAACTTTGCATTGTGGGTCGTTATCAGTGGTTGGAGTCTAGCAGGGGGGCTGCCATAGTGGTCATTAGGAACACCAATCTTACCAGCCCACTTCCCTGCCTCAGTGTGGACCACTGCTCCCTGCTGTCTATGAAGTAAAGTAGGACATGCTAAGTTCTTTAGAATTTGGCTGTGGCCAGGCTTAAATGTTTTTCCATTATTCATTTCTCAAAACCTCTGCCCCAGTCAACCAAATTGCAGGCCATTCCGAGCGGGCAGCCGTTTATCTTTATCCAAACCCCTTTGGCCATTTCTGTAGAAATTTACAAATGAATAAGATGAAATATAAAGGGACAAGAACAGTAGCTCAATCTTCATATCATAAACCTCATCAAAACCTTCTTCCTATGGTACTAGAAGCAATTTTCAGATGGATCATAGACTGAAAGGTAGAAGCTTCCAGATGAAAACAAAGAATGTCTTTTTCACTTTCTAGGAGGCAAAGATGTCTTAAATAGGAAATAAAACCAACTGTCAGTGAAAAATTAGATTATGCTAAAATCTAGCATTTTCATTCATCCGATTATACCTTTAAAACAGTAAAACATTTTAAAAAACAGAGCGAGAAAAAAGATACTTGCAAAAACATATTCCAATGAAGAACTATATCTAGAAGATCTAAAGAATTGCAAGTCAAGAGAACATAATTAACAACCTAATAATAGTAGATAAAAAGTGTACACAGTCACTTTATAAACCCAAGTGTCTTAATGCCAATAAAGGAAGATGGTCAGCATAATTGCTATCAAAAATGTAAATTAACCCTTAATTAAAGATCACCAAATACCACCAAGATGGTTAAGATTGTTTAAAAAGTGACTATGTCAAACGTTGACCAGGATGGACAGCACTGGGAACATCTCACATATTGCTGGAGGGAAGGTAAATGAGTTAAATTCCTTCAAAAAACCAATGGACATGATTTACCCAACCACTCTCTCCTGAAGATGTGTATGATCATCTAAGACTATAAAATAACCTTTGCATCTATCAGTGGCAGAGTGGATAGGTAAATCATGGCATCTCCACACAAAATATGAAAGCCCTAAAATGTCATGGGAGGGAATTGGAAATCCCAAGTTTTCAATTTTGTCCCAGGAAGTCTGTGAGTATTTTAACAAAATTAGCATGGATACATGAAAATAGATCTGCAATCATAACCTACAGTTTCTACATCCTTTAGATACATTTTCATATATATGTATGTTTACACATATTAAATGTATATATTTTCGAATTCTATAATTATTCACCTATTAATTTTTTCAAAAGAATAGAACTCTAAAGGCAGGGTATCCATTTCAAAAGTTACCATGAATGGTTTATTTGCTGCTCAGTTTTAAGTTTTTATAGGTGTCCCACATCTGGGATGAAGGAGCCTAACCAGTTAGTGGACACTGTTTAAAAGTTGTGATTAGCAGAGCAAGAAAAACAAAAGAGGGTTTTAAGAAGTCGCATCAGATAATGTTCTGCAGAAATGTGCTCCCATTTGGATATATTTATTTTTCTTTTCAAGAGGTTCATGTTGATAACTCTTCATAATAGATTACTGGGAGTCATTAAATGTTATTTTAAAATGCTCCCCCCACCCCAGAATGTTTTCATGTTGAGATTCTTTTACTATTTTAAAATAGTTTTTCTCCCACAGAATGTTTTCATGTTAAAATTCTTTACACATTGAAAAAAATCACACCTAACCACTTATTGTATACTCTAAATGTCACCTATTGAACTCCTTGTTTCTCGCAAAAAAAATTTCATTGCTTAATATATCCACAGTACATTTATTTTTGAAAAGTGGACAGAAGTGAATTTATCTGCCTGTATTTTCTCTGCCTGTATTTATAGCAGAGATTTTTTCCCCCTTTATGATTTCATTGGATATTCTAGCTTAAGAAGTGATTGATGGTTGTTAAGGTTTAGGGATGTTTTGGTTCTAAAATTAGAAATAATTCATGGAGACAGAAAGTCCATTTCTTTTATTCCCTTCGTAATATTTAGTATCAAAGACATCTGCCAGCATAATTCTAAGTTCTTTTCTACATTACAGAGTTTACCTTGAGAAACTTCTTTCTAAACAGGCGAGTTATCATATGAGAATAAGAAAGACAAGGAAAATTAGACTTGCATCACTATTAGGTTTTCTTTATTAGTCATATATGTAAATATCATACATTACATGCAAGAATATCACAATACAACCCAAAACGTTTATGGGTTCTGGCACATCAAGAGTAATGCAATGCAAACATTTATATTATTTTTACATACAACTGTCTTAAACAGTCAGATAGGAATGATGTAGAAAGAATTTAGTGATGTGCTTACTGTTTGATATTCTAGTCAACATTTTGATCTGCGTATGAGACCATCATGATGAATCAGGTAATTCTTTTGAAAGCTACATCTGAACATCTTGTCCTACCTGGAAATATGCATAATGATAAAATGATAGCTTAGTCTTTACTGAAAGTGAAGGTACTTATGTTTTCAATAATAAAAAGACATTATGATGGGGTTAGTACCTTAATTAAAATGGAATAAACAGAATATTGAAGGAAAACTTCCAGACATCACAATGAAAAGGATGTTGTATGTTTTTAAATATTATTCTTTGTGTATCAATACAATGACAAATACAATATATGTATTTGTCTCTCATTTTCCTCGTAGGGGCATATAGATGAAACAGATTCCCAGGGAAGTATTTTTGAAAGGTAGATGTGGGAAAAGGTCTGAAAGACAAGCACAAGAAACAAGTTCTGCTCATTGTTAAATCTATGGATTTCATACTATGTTTTGAAAAATGTGGTTATGTTTTCATTTATTTGGATACAAAACCTGTCAAATATGAGCTCTCCTAGAACTTTCTTATGCTATTGGTTGGCATTTCCATTTGCTTTTTAGGTATTTGGACAGATGTAAATTAAAATGTTATCCTGCCATGGGGCAGGACTCCAGCTTTCATTTTACCCTGATGTTTTCAAAAAAAGAGATCAAATTCTGCTCTTCTGTCAGACCAGGAATGCATTAGAGAGATGCATGGGTAGAGGACTGATTGGTCATGTAGGTTTAACTTGAAGCTACAGAGTAAAGAAGGAACAATTCTGTTGCCCTGTCTGTTGCTGGGGAGGAAGGTAGTTTGTGGGCATGAATCTGTTTAGAATATGTGAATTTAATCATGACAGATTCTAACCAAGCAGATTCTTAACAACAGTTTTATTTATTTTATTTTTTTTGCCACTGAAATATTATTGGTATATCTTAAAATTAAATGTTATTAGTTGACTCAATTTCAAAAGTAATTAAAAACTGACAGCATAACTTCTCTTTTCTAGCAGAAATTATCATTGGATGGCAAAAATGTGTCATGAATATTAAAAAAAATTGATGACAAGTGACACAGCACCTAATGTTTAAATTCACACTTTAAAATAAAACTTGTTTATTTGCTACATTTGATAGATTTTGAAGTTTCTTTTTATAAAGCTCTGTTTGTAAAATGGTTTCTTTCTTCATATAACAGCAAAATAAAAACAAGATCACTTGTCATTTTGGTTAGAATTATTATTTACTTAGGTGAGAAATTCAGGATATGTTCTGCAAAAAGGGGAATGACTTAGTGGAAACTCATTTCTTCTTTAATTTCCATTAAACTAATAAGAATTTATATGCCAGTATAAAGTGTATGATAATCATTAATACATTCCCATTAATATGAAAACATAAATTCCCATTCATATCCATATACATACCTATACTTCTTTTATCTTTAATAAATTCCCATAAAACAAGGGCATATGTGGATATGTGTGTGTGTGTATTTTTTGGCATATAATGGGAATATATAACTAATATTTATAACTTAATTCCTATTAAATTGATGAGAACTTATATTCCAACATTCAGAGTGCTATAGTCAACACAGACATTTTATGATAGGATTATTAGATTATAAATAGTAACATTAAATTCTATGGATTAATATTTTATGATGGTTCATATTTTCAGTGAAGTCGATGGCTTGAGTAGAGATAATAGGATGATTTGAACTTCAAACTAAGATTGAAATAAAAAAGGTATGGTTGAAAGCATGTTGAAATTTCCATTTTATTTCCAGAATAAAATGTAAATTATGAGTTAACAAGTAACTTGTTGATTCCAGACTTCCAATTAAGGAGGTAAGCCCTTGCTAATTTTTGTTCATTGATTACTTTTTACTTTGATCAAATTTACCACATGGTTTCTAAGGTTTTAGTTCACCATGTTGTGCATATGTGTGAATGTGCATGTATTTGGCATATTGTGTGTGCATTTATGTGCGTGTGCATGAGTGCACTCGTTCATGCACATGAATGTGTTTGCACGTGCCTCTGGGTACGTGCCTGTATCTGTGTGCATGCATGTGCATGTATGTGTGTACTGCATGTGCATGTATAAGTGGATGTGCATGTATATGTGCATGCATGTGTGTGTGTGTATCTGTGTGCTCAAACTTGTGTGAGTGTTTTGGGGAATGGTGGTAGGTATTTTAAGGTATGAAGATGCATAGCACCTGATCAATAATGGAAAATTCAACCAAATCAGCCATTTGAAAAGACAACAGTGGTCCTTGGATTCTTGAGAGGCTGCAAAGCTGTTCCCACTGGTCAGAGGGAACATGGTGTGGGTTTTTCTGGCTTTTGACTAAATAAATATGTTTAAGAAGATATATGGAGCTATTTTTCCAATGAATTTAGATGTCTTTGAGAAATCAAATTCACACTTAAAAGTGTTATCAACATTTTAATTTCCATTATGGATTTTTCTCAAACCATGGGCATTAAAATTCCAATGATATATGTATGTGAGTCTCAATATTATGAGATCTATGCTTTAAAATATAAAAAGTACAGGGAGGTCAAAACCCCTATTCTATTTTAGCACTGAAGAATCAGAATGATTTATGTTTTTTAGGTCCAACCCAACATTAAATTTTCCTATTTTTTATGAACATATCTGTGCCTTATGCAAAAGCAGAGCCAGAAGCAACACTTCTCGTTTTTAAAGCGATGCCAGAAGCACATAACCTTTAGCTGGCATGGCCATTTCCTGGATTTGCCTTCGCTAACTCTCAGTTCTGCTTGAAGTACCAGGCGGCCTTCCTCTCCTGGTGCCTGTAATTGCTCAGTTTCAAGCTGTCTCTAAGTGAGAAATCAGCTAGGCAGACAACAGCCAGCGTGTGGCTTCAACTCTCTTCAGAATCAATAAGAAAACAAGCAGCCAAACTGATCTCTCAATTTTCTACTGGAAGCTTCAGTCTCATTATGAGAAAAAGGATACTTTAAAATAGAGATATCCATGCACATGTGCCAAGCTGTCAGCAGCCTGTCCCTGCAACCTCAACAGACCACTTCACTTCTTGGATTTCACTGGGATTTATTGTAGTGAATGTAGCTGACAATGATAGACATCAGACATTGAAGAAATTGTATTAGGTAACTTAATTTATAGATTTGGTTATGATAAGATTTGGTTAGAAGGGATGAGTTCATTCTAAAAGTGAAAAAGGAATCACGTGATCAGGATTAACTCCACCCCCATGTTTTTCCTGCGAATAAATGGATGGGATCTATTTAAAACAAACAAAACCCAAAAGCAATGGAAAGTTTTCAGGTAAACTCAATTTTTTCTCAAGAATTTTTTTCCCCAGCCTTTGCAGAAGTTATGCAATTGATTCATAGATAGAAAGGGGATTCTGAGAACACTTGCCCAACTACTCTTTCCAATACCGAGTTTATAAATCCTGAAAATAACCTGTTATTTGAATCTAATTTTATAGATGCAGTAGCTTGCATGGAAAATACCAGCTGGGTAGGAGGCCTATTGGCTTTCTCTATTCCCTGGTGGAAATAAGGGCCCTAAATTTCCATAAAGCAAATGAGTTTTGAGTTAATACAGTAGTGATCAGTAGCAGCTCCCCACTGAGTCTGAGCAGGGGTGAGCCTGGGGGCAGATGGGAACAAATTGTATCATAGCCAAAGGAGTAACAGGAAGCCTTGTTATTCTCCTGTTTTCCAAGTGGACCCCTGCAGAGGCAGGAGCAGGCAATTGGAGTCAGGTTTCTCACCTGCAGAGAGGCAGGAGAACAAGAATCAGCTGATGGGCTTCTAGTGCTGGTAGGATATTGGACATTGAATTCTGACTGGCTCTCTATCAAAATGATGGACAGAGGGAGACCTCAGGAGGAGAAATAGGGACTGTGGGTGGCCTGCTATGGTGTCAAGTCATGGCATAGGCACCTCTCAACTGGTGGCATTGACCTCCTACAGAGGTCACTGCAAAAGAAAATCCATTCAGGAGAGAGAGGAAAGGCTTTTGGGTCTTATTCTAAGGAGAATATTGTCATGTGATGAGAGAGGCATTTCAGGGAGAAGGGAAGAACTCTGAATACAAGGACAAATAACAAACAACATCCACCTCAAATCTCCAAATCAAAAAGGAAACAAAGAACAACAAAAAAACTCTCAAAAAACTGGGCAAATGAGGAACAGGCCTTTGGAAACCCCAATTTACCCAAATGCACATTAGAGATGGGGCCGTCTCTCTTTTGAAAGTCTCTGGTAGTCAGAATCCTTAGACAATAATGCTCAGTAATTTTAAAGTAAGATGTCTTGGAACATGGCAAAAGAAAAGCCCTATGTACCATCTGGGGGTGGAAGAAAAGCACGGAGTTTAATACTGCTCTCAAGTCTGTGTTGTGTAATGGTGTTTTCTCATTAAGGGAAAGTGAGAACACTAATGTCACTCAGAGTCCAGAAGGGTCCCCTGGCTCACCTCTTCTTGGAGAACTTCAGAGGGCTCACAGAGAACCCAGCACCTGCAATTAGGCTTCCTAATGCAGAACTGCCAAGAACAGGGCCAGCAACTCCACCCAGACTTGCAGATAGAAAAGGCACCTGCTAATTCATAGGCATGGTTGTTTTGATGTCACAGAAGTGAAGGGTGGTGACATGGCCACCATAACCAGATATGAACTAAGAAAAGCATCTCTAAACCAGAAGCCTGTCTCCAGAGGCAACCAGGGCAAGGAGAGCCCTGCTAATATCATGCAGTGGTGGGGCACATCTGCTACCCTCCAAGGGGAGGAAAACAGTGGCTGTTCTCTTTCTCAGAGTCCTCTGCTTTGACTTCTTGGGTAGGAAAATCACAGCCACCAGGTCACACACATGTAATCTCCTCTCTCTTCTCTCTGGTATTCATTGACCAAATTAATTAAATTAATGAATCTCACTCTTGCTGATGGGCATATGTGTCTATGTTCAGTTTCACCGGGGATCTAAGCCATCACTTTCCGCCCTTCCTCTTCTACTTATTTCTTCCTTGGTTCATACCACTTCTTCTCTCGTTTCCAGTCAGTATTTCGTAACTCTGGTATTCATGGGAAATTTCCTAACATTATGGGGTAATGCAAATTGAACACTTAGGCATTTAAAGCAAAAGGTAATAGCCTGCTTTAAAGATCTCGGTCTTTTCAAAACCCCAATTTCAAGACAAGAAGGAAGTGGTAGACGATATTTTAAACAACCTTTTCCTGAGACACCTTTTGTTGCTAAACATTTTTATTATGGTGCACGCCAAGAGGTGAATTTCCCCTGTCTCCAACGTGCTTTGGCTGGGCTCCCTCTCTGAAATCTTAAAAGAATGCATTTTTTCTTTATAGGCAATGCATATATTGCTAAGAAGGTAATACTATTAGTTGGAACTTGAGCAGTTGATCTCTTTTTCAATGAGACAGGCTAGATTTCACACACATGATGGCGGGCTGAGAAGTAAAGTACATTTGATTTGTAAAACAGTTCTGGGTGACCATAAGTGATTAAGACATACAGAGACAGGCAACTTCAATTACCACAAAAACGGGTTATCCTCCTTTGCGGGATATGATTAATATCACCATTATTTCAAAACCAAAAATGAAGACACATCACCTGAGAATAGAGGTACTTTAAATTAGGTAGAGGGGAATGAAAGGAGGGGAGGGGATAAATAGGTAGGAAGGATAGTATAATGAATCAGACATTATTACTCTATGCACATATATAATTATATGACAGAAAGGATTCCACATCATGTACAATCCGAAGAATGAGAAATTATATTCTGTCTATGTATGATGTAGCAAAGTGCCTTCTACTCTCATGTAGAACTAATTAGAACAAATAAAAAAAATAAAATAAAGTTTTGAAAAAGTCAGTTGAAATTTTTTTTCTAATTAGATTCAGTTGGCTCCTGGACAGATGTTCCACAATCAGGCCCTTTGATGGGCTTTTGCCTTTGACCTTGATGACAGTATTCAACTGGTTGAATTGAAACATCTGGAACTATTCTGATCAATCTTGGTAATTTTTACAATACCGGAGGACTGGTTTAGCTTCTGTGGTGTTCTAATAAGAACAGGACTTTTCCTGAAAACCGGGTCAGTAAAACCATCTAGTGAAGCTGCTGGTGCTCCAATGTGGCCCTGAAAGATCTTACAGAATCTGTGCAATTTTGACTAGATGGCTACCTACTCCACAAAACATCTGAGTACTTTTAAAGATGATTTCTTTGGATAAAGGGTGATCATGCCAACGACTTTCTTTGAGTGTAGTAAGGTGTGAAGCTAACTAATTCCAAGGGGAGGAAAATAAAAATGGCAAGTGCTCCCTTCCTTTCTTACCCTGCGTTGGTTCTACTTGGTTCTACATTCCCATTTCCCAAATACACAATCCTGCCTGCCTCAGACCCTATGGTGTCATCTAGGAGCATCTCACTCGATTGCAGCAGAGTTTTAATTGTCTCAGCGTAATGAAATGCTCTCAGTTGTGAATGGATCAGAGACACACTGAATTTCTAGAGTTTGAGAGATAAAGGGGAACTGGCCTCCCTGGGTGCCGGCCGAGTCCAGGACTTGCAGACATGAGCATTTTAAGCATTATTTCCAGGTGGTTTGACTCTGAAATGCAAACCTGAATCTCTCAAAACGCAGAAGAAGCAGGAACTGTCCCAACTTCCTCTGTAGCTTTGTAAAGTATAAGTGCAATTCCATGTGCAGACTTCAGTGAACTTCTTGGTTACTCCAAGCCAAGAGGAAATGCAAAATGAGTTGAAACACATGTGATTAAATTTGTATCCACTGTGTGATGAAAAGAATGCTGGAAGATTAATTTACCTTGGAATGTGTGCCCAGGGTCTAGAAGCATCCATTCATATATTTGAGTTAAGAGGTGCTTTCAAAGATTGATATATTTAATTTTAATGTTTTCAGAGTGCCAAAAAAAATTCCTTTAAAATGCATACACAGCATTTATTCAATGTTATTTGAAAAGTACTTTGTTACAAGATACGCATCTTCGATACCCCCTTAATCCACTTCTCATTGTCCTAAATCTCAGTGTCAGTGGTGCCTAGGTTCTTTTATTTGTGATGCACCTGCATGTGGCACTGTATTGGATGAATGAAATTAACTTGACCATCTGCTTCCTCGTCTAGGAAGTGCCATGACAAGAACTTGAATACTGCCACACATTGTAGCCCATGGAGCTGTTGGCATCTAGGTTGGCTTATTTCTTATTTCTTTGCTTATTTATTGATGTTCATAGTTCCTTATATTTTAAACATTTTGATGACCATGGAGAACAATGACTGTGGGTTGAAATTTTTTTCTGATTAAATTCAATTGGCTCCTGGACAGATGTCCCACAATTGGACCTTAATGATAGTCTTCTTAAATGCAACCTGCCTGCCCTGTTCTCTCACTATGGTTCTGAACCATCTCAAACAGGGAGAAAAGGAGGCACTTCTCAGGGTTTTGTGCCAAAAGTGATCAGAGATGGTTCCCAGGGACGATTCCCTTGAGGTTTCGTCTGCCTATTGTTTTCTTCGACATTGGTAGTTTTCGTTTATGATTTTCACGACACATAGGGAGCATTCACTACCTGGTAGGCCAAGCTTTTAATATACGTTTGTTATGTGACGTGTTCCCCAAAAGCTCACGTGGGAGACAATCCAAGAAGGTTTGGAGGAGAAATGATTGGGTTATGAGAGCCTTAACCCCATCAGTGAATTAATCCTCTGATAGGGATTAACTGAGTGGTAACTAAGGTGGTAAGGTGTGGCTGGAGGAGGTGGTTCACTGGGGGCCTGCCTATGGGGTATAGACTCTGTATCTGGTGTATATCTGCTTCCTGATCATCATGTGAGCTGCTTCTCTCTGCCATACTCTTTGGCCATGATGTTCTGCTTCACCTCAAGCCCTGAGGAATGGAACCAGTCTTCTATGGATTAAGGCCTCTAAAACTGTGAGCTCTCAAACAAACTCTTCCTCCTCTACAATGATTCTGGTTGGGTCTTTTAGTCACAGCGGCAAAAATGTTGACAACGTTGTCTTCCTGGATCCTGGTCACAACCCAAGGAGGTTGCTGTTATTATCCAAACTTTTAAGAGAAGACAGGAGCTAGGAGAACTGAACTATACTGTTCAAAACCACAAACCCAAACACTTTCACAACGTGTCTTCAGATGCAGATCTGTAGGACCTTAAAACCCAGGCTTTGAGTATCTTCACAAACACATATTCCATGTCAACCAATTAAGATTAATCCAGAACATTACAGCAAAATGTTTAAAATAAAAGTGTGACCAGTCCCCCTCTGAGCTGCTCCCCAGGCTTCCTCCATGGATCCCTGGAGTCACTCTTACCCCAGCTGGGTCTCCCCCCTCTCTTCTTTCCTTTCTAGTGACGGGTAGGGAGAGAAGGACATGGGGGCAAAACAGCAGTGAGGTGAAGGCGGAGACGGAAGTAAAGGCCACCACTGCTTTGGACACAGCCAACTAGCCCTCCTACCCCAAGTCATCAAAGTAGCAAGACTTCTGCTTCCTGTCTGCAGTCTGTGTCCCTGGGAAACCACTCTAGGAAGCAATCCCATCCCTAAGGGGTGAAATAAGAAGGAAGAACAGATAGAACCCTGTGTTTTCTTTATCTTCATCTTTACAAGGAGCTGTAGCCCACCTAAGATGGGGTTGTTACCTCTCTGCTTGTCATGAATTTTACAACAAAAATGGTTTTCCAGGCAAAACGTCAACAATGTGTTATTGAGAACGTCCTGTTTGTAAGATGAAGCCCTTCATTGTGCATTCTTATGCAGCATGTAAGAGATGGCATGGAAGAGCCTTTTGCATACAGATGCGCTTGTAGGAAAAGTTGGACCAAGTCCTCTATCAAGACTGGACTGCCTCAACCACGTGCTGGACAATTCATACTGAGACAGGCTCATCAGGCAGAAGGAGGATGGCTGAGAAACAGCCTTCTGTGCAGAAACCATCTCTTGAGAGAAATCCTATTATCATGGCATGTTCAAAGCAAGAACCCTCCTCCCCCATGTACAAATACTTCATTCTCCCTTAGTGTGTTTCATTTGCAATTTTCTGCATTAAAACTCTAAATCTTTTTCAGGCTCTGATTTTAATTACTTTTATCAGAAAATGTGAAAACAATTTAAACATTATGTGTTTCTATCTACTTGAGAAATGGAGCTCACCAGAGGCCAACACAAGGCATCGTCAGGAGGAAGCATTAAAACATTTATCTTGGCTTTTGTTTTTTTTCTCCTGTAGTGGATCCTGGGCTTGGGCCCACATGATTACAGCTGGCAGGATCTGAGATGGAAAATTCAGTCCTTCTGATCCCTGACAGCTGTCTCCTGTGTGCATGGCCTGTGGATGTCTGCAGTGTATTCGTGTCTCGTTAGATTGATGAAAGGATACACATTTTACAGTCGAGTCTCTTAGCAGCTCATGGGCTCCAGAACACTTGCAAGGGAAGCAGGAGCCGTGTTTTGTAGATAAACTGCAGTGGCAGTGCACTGGATGTATTTAGACAGACGTGCAACGTGGCTGCTCAGCAGGGCCGTCCAGCTCGCTGTCTACACAGATCAAATGAAATGGGCATTCACCAAGTCTCCACTGGTATCACCACAAAGAAAGCCAGTCTAGGAGAGGAATTGTCTTAGAGAAACCACTCAGAAGACTGATGTTTTACAAAGAAAACTTGACCATTAGCAGAGCTCAGAAAAGACCCAAATATTGGTGATGATATTATTACATAATTGCAATGTTCAGGGAAACGGTTTGGGGCCATGGCGAATATTTCACATCCAAGTAATTAAACAAGGTTGGAAAGCAGATTGCCTGTTTTCCTCTGTGGTTGTTTGAGTCTTTCATGTTTTGTGATTAGGTTTATTGAGTCCATATTTTTTTAAAAACCATTGAAACTATTCTGGCACTCAACAGAAACATCTGTCGTTTTATCACACTGATTCAAAAGGCGTCTGTATTTTGAGCTGAGTTTTTAAAAAAGGAAAATACTGTGTACAGTGTGGAGAGAGGAGTGAGAAGGGAAGAGTGTGTTCCAGCGTTCTGCTTTCTTGGGCATGAAACGATGAGTTGGTGGGCTGACTGTTACCCTCCGTGAGCACTTAAATGAGAGCCAGCGAGCGAACAACGACAGCCCAAGGAACTGTCACCTCCTGTGACTCTCAGGAGGTGCTTGCCCTGTGGGAGATCAACCCTTCTGCAGCTGGTCAATGCATTACTGGATGAGCTTTTCTGTTCATCTCTTGCCTTTCCATTACTGTCTCTTAGACGATAGGAAATCAAGACATGGAAGTGCAAATGGTGTCTTAACCAGATGGCAATTTTAAGGTGAACATTAGGGTCACAAATAGATTACCTCACAAAAGACTAGAGAGACTGGGACTTTCCACAAGACGTGCGTGGTCAGAGGTAGCGTTTACTTTATGTGTTACTGTGGCGGATTTAACAATTGGTGGTTTTTCTTTGACCAGGTCATAAACATTTGCTGGCAACAGAATAGTAAGTACAGAAGGGCCACCATCAACGATGACCCCAGTTCACATACCACGGCAGACTGTGGTCCCCTCGGGCGACTTCCTTGTGATGAAGTACTCAAGCCGGGGTCATGGGTGGGATGTACTCTTTTCCTTTCGAGGGCTTGATAGCGTTTGCATGTCCCTATAAGGTGCAGAGTGGGGAAGCCAGAGAGGACAGACTGGAGGACTCGGAAGCAGGCGCTTGCCTAAGAATCTCAGGCTCCTGTCCATCTCACAGTGACTCGTTTCCACATAGATAGAGCTCAGGGAGGCTCTGAATGGCAGGAGACCCCATTAGGGCAGAGGAGCGGTTTCTGCTTCCAGATTTTCTAGCTGAAAGGAGAGAAAATGCAAAGACCGTGAACACTTTAGATTGGTTGTAGCACGTGTTAATTGAGCATCTTCTGTATGTAAGAACTGCATTGAGGGCCCTTAGGTATACTTTCACCTGGAACCCTCGGATTTTTCCTAAATGTCAAGACATCAATTAATCCTTTCAGTCCTTAGGAATACCTCTTGGGTCAGTATGAATATGCTTTAGCATTTGCGTGTGCAACTGAAGAAGAACTTACGCTGGCTATCACAGGGCTATTATGGATGGTTCCCTTGAGAGAATACCTATTAAGCCAAACACGTTTTCTCCCTCTATTCTTTACTTTCTTCCTCTTTTCTTATCTTATCCTGACTCTGCAGAGACAGAGGCCTTATATCATTTATGACATGACCAAAATTGCTAAAGGAAAATCAAACCCTTTCTTTGCAATGCTTTTAGGATTTTTATTTTTATTTCTAAATAAAATGTTCTCAAAATTAATGGATTTTTTCCTTTGAATAACTGATTCAAAGTGCATCTGCTCCCCACCTTTACAGTAAAGCCAGTGTATATGTTGAGAATGACATCTGTTCAAGCACAAGAACATGTGGTTTGGTCTTTAAAAAACAGGAGAGAAACGCTGTGGAAATGAAATGTCTTGCAATTAGCAAATAATTGTTGACACCACTATTATTGTAATTTTGGTGAGAAGAAAAGGAGATGTTTGCACAGTAAGCAAAAAGGATGCAAGATTCTTATTTTGTAAGCTTTATTTTCATAGATTTCAAGTTTTAGTAAATATGCAAAAGAATTCTGTGGTGCAAAGAACACTTTTCTACCTGATGACCTGATTCATCTACTACAAACGTTTACTTAACTGTTGGCTTTCTCTTTCACCGCCCCCCGCCCCGACAACAATTGATACCAAGGTGACCCTTTACCCCTAAATATTCCAGTGTGTATTCCTGAGAATAAGGAAGATTGGATCACTATCACATCAGGAGAGGAAGGCCACCAAGTGTGTACTGTCTCTGTACACACTTAATGACTCTGTCCCAAAGCCTGTGACACTGGCCATCTCTGCAGCTAGGACACATCCAGGGAGCACAGCACTGACCCCCATGAGAGTGCTTGGTCCTGGAGCAAGGCTTCTTAGGCTTCTTTATTGCTCCCTCAGGTGCTGTGACTTTGGCTTTGGGTCTCTCAACTGTGACTGAGCCATTGTGTGTGTAGCTGCCATCTGGCTCTTTTGCACTGCCCTGGGGTTGCAGGCGTCAGGGGAACTGGCACCACTGTGCTGATGCTTCCCTTGCCCACTCTGCTGCCATGAACAGTCGTTTGTCTTCCTGCTACACTCTCCAGAGTTGCAACGAGACCACCTGCTCATTGCTTGGTCATGTCCTTTAGAGCCTTGTAATTTTTTGCCATCTCTTGAGAGCCTGGGATTTTTCCCAAAGTGGCATAAAGTTCAGGATGCCAAGGTAGGTAACTCCTCTTTGGAAGAAAAAAGGCAGAGACATTGGAAACTCCCCGGGGCTGCTAGCAATTGTTCTTGCCCATTGATACAGAAGCAGGCTGGAGATGACCCACCTCTGTCCTACCTGTGGATGAGCACAAGTTGGAGGCTCCATGGATGGGACTGGAGGTGAGGGATGACATTTAATTAGCTGCCCTGGTGGCACATGCTCTCCTGTGGGACGATACTCACAGAGCATTCTGGGCCCCATCAAAGAGGAAAGCACAATTGTGCCAAGTTTTTTTTTCGCAACCAAGAATATCTGGAGGGCATTATGTCCCAAAGAGCACATCCATTATGAGAGGGGAAGGAGAAAAGTGCAGGGGTGCTGTCCTCAACACCGAAGAGCTGTCAGAAACTGGGCTGTGGTGGTGGTGTGCGGAAGGAGTGAGAAGGTGGTGCTTCTTGGGTCAACAGTAGCACCCAGGCTGTGCCATGGGGGACCCTGTGCCTTAAACCACTGTATAGATTCGTCCATGGAGACAGATTCATGCCTCAGGTGGTGCCTGCTCTTGTAAATGTCTGTTTTAATGACGACATCTGGCCAACCCAGGAGGCTTTCTTGAAGTCAGTAAGTTTCATGAAACACCACAGAGAGAGCAATTCAAAGTCTGAGGATGCCACTACGAGAGATTCTGTCTGTCCTGGCCACCAAGATCCAGGCCACAAAGACCCCTCACCAAGAGCATGACTGCTGAGTTTTTAAGACTGCCCTCCTCTCCTCAAGTGGAAGACCCCATTGCCTTTGCGGCTGGAGATCCTGAACTGGGAGCTCTGCTGACTCAGGGCCATTGAAGGCCAGGAGAGAGGGGGCAGGCTGGAACCCAGGCAACATCTCTGCCGCCCAAACAAAGCTCAGGATGGAAAAGCCTAGTCCCCAAAGGCCCTGATCTCAGGACAGTGTGGATATGCTTATATCCACAGGCAGGGCTTCCCAGGGAAGAGACTGACAGTTGATCTCCAAGAAAAAAAAAAAAAAAGAAAAGAAAAGAAAGCATCAGATTTCAGGCGATGGTGAGTCCTGAAAAGGTGGTGTGTTCACAGATGAAACCACTTGCTTCCGTAGAACTGGATTCCTCTGAGATTAATCTCCTTCTAATGGAGGCACTAGGAAGACACTGGGCACTTCACTCTGCTCCCCCAGAGGCTCACTGCCTGACTCTGCAGAGACAGAGGCCTTATATCATGGGAGGGCACAATGGAGGTAGGGGTGGGGTGAAAGTGAACTTTTATGTCTCTTTTCTTTTGTTTGTTTTGGTAGTAGGGATTGAACCCAGGGTCACTTAACCACTGAGCTACATCCCCAGCCCTTTTCCATTTTGTATTTTGAGATGGGGTCTTGCTAAGTTGCTTAGGCCTCACTAAATTACTGAGGCTGGCTTTGAACTCATGCTCCTCCTGCCTTAGCCTCTCAAGACACTGGGATTACAGGCATGCACCACCATGCCCGGCTTATATCTCTTTTCAATATTCCTGGTCAGACACTAGATTCTGTCGAGGGGCAAGGAAGGACCATGCATTTAACCGTCCAGATTAGAAGTGGAGTAAAACGGGGAAGGAAGTAACTGTGCTCACTGGGCAGGACTGATTGGACTCCTGTGACCCACTGCTTTTGCTGCTTCCATGGCTGACTGCATAATTGGTACTGGTAATTTATGTGCTTGTTCTGTGAATGCTTATGATGTCCAGGGGATTTTTTTCATGCTTTTCAAGAGCCACTTGTAGACAGATGATGGTGGGACATGTGCACGACAGGTCACAGCTTGGCTTTCGGCTCCCTTCCATGTTTTAAAAAGAAACAATTTAGAATTCTAAATTCTAAGAGGAAAGGCAACCACAGCCTCGATTAGGGACTTCAGTGCAATAAGACCTAATGAAAAAAATGCAGTATCTCTTACAATGGCCCTGTGTGGCCCACAACAAAAGCTGATGGGACCTGGAGACTTATGATGGATGATTGTCAACTGGATTCACATTATAGTTCTGGCTGTTGCAGACCGTGGCCTGCAGTACTGGGTGTTTGGACACCATGATTGCAATGAACCTATTGCTCAAGATGACACCCACCTGGACACAGGTCAGGTCTTTTTGCTCATTCTTTTTTACTTGAAGATAAAGACCCTTCTCCTGGCTGAGCCTCCAAAAATACGATACCATGCTGCCAAAGAACTACTTGAGTTCTCCAGCTATTTACTACTAAGGGATGTTTCAAAACACAGGCCAAGTCTCTTTTTTCTGCAGGTGAGTTGGTCCTACTGAGGGAAAATATTATATTGAGAGGCCACAATAAACAGTAGATGCTAGATCACATGAAGGCCCAGAAAGGCTCATTAAATCTGACAAAAACACAGGAGTCAGCCATCAGAGTCAAAAGTCTTAAAAACAATGTAGTCTGATCCCAGAGACAGTTAAGAAAATGTTCTATGCCCTGTGGTTCACCACTGTCATACTGGAAGCCTGGCACTCCGTTGGCCTACGGAGGTATCAGAGACAATCTGTGATTTATCTAGTATCTATTTTGTTGAGTTGTATGTACAAGTTGATGGAAAATTAGTCAAATTTGACTGGGGACCTACATAGCAGGTGACATGGAATCAGGGGACAGTAGACCAACCCTGTGGCCCTTCTGAGAAGGAAGTCAGCTTCCATCTGGATGTATCCCTAGAATTCCAGACTGGGTTCCTCTTCGGTACCACTGCCCAATTCATTGAGGGAAGGAATACATTAGACTCCCAAAGTGTGGGAGAACAGAAGAATTAACATTTCTTTTTGCTCTTGAATTCCTGTCCCTCAGTCTGGCAAAACTATCACATGGTCCACCAGAGAGAAGCAGCGGTCTGACAGTCCAACTGTGCCACCATTGGATTTATCACCTCCATCCATCTCCTGTGGGAGAAGCTCATGTTGGCCTGCTTGGTCCTGAATTATTCTACCGTACCTGAT
The DNA here is from genome assembly GCF_045843805.1 of Urocitellus parryii. Taxonomy (NCBI): domain Eukaryota; kingdom Metazoa; phylum Chordata; class Mammalia; order Rodentia; family Sciuridae; genus Urocitellus; species Urocitellus parryii. Next base: position 12,534,267 of record NC_135538.1, read on the forward strand.
GTTATCAAAAGAAATTCCTGAAGATGAATCTCCTGTACATGTAGAAACACTCAGAGGTAACTTTGTGCTAATTAAGCTCATACAAATTCATGTGCTTCCCCTGACACCTGAGCACCTGGGGATTATGCCATGTATGGCTGTCCAGGCTACAGGTACTTGGTGACTCTGCCAATCTGATTTAGCAGAACTAATGTAATGGCTATCTGAATCACCTTAATCAATAAATCCTGGGAAGGAGTAACTTGTCTCCTTTATGCTTCTATGTGGGAGAGAAAGTACCACAAGATATCTCTTCAAGGGGGCTGATTTTTGGCTCTTCTTTGACTCCTTGCAATTATTGGCACTAATCCTTGCTTGGGTCATATTCCCTCCTTTGGGCCCCAGGTAAAGAGGGATGTTCTATTTGAAAGACACAGTTTTCTGTTTCCATACAGCAGTGTGAGTTACCTGTTACCTGGTCTCAGAGAACACATTCTAGAGACAGATCAAAAATCTCTGTTTACGTCTAATCATGATAACCAATGAAATGGAACCAACTGTAGGAAATCAACAAGTCTGTCCGAACACCCTGATTGTAGATGGATCCTTGATTGGCCTTAGATTACATCCTGAGCAGCAGGGAGGGTATGTATCCGTCTCAACTGGATGAATACCAACAGTGTGGTGGCTCTATCCATGAGTACCCTAAGGAAGGAAGCTACATGATTGTCTGAAATAAGACTTATTAGTCTTTTCTGGGACTTACTCACGTGATCCTAGAATACTGGAGTTCATAATTAAGTTTGATATTTCAGATTGACCTCATCCTGTGGATAGGATTCTGTTGATAGTAACCTTAATCCACTATTGGTTGAAAAAAAAAAAAAAAAAGGAAGAGATTTGGTCCTAGTGTTCATATGTTTAAAATAAACTGCTTATGGGGTAGCCAAATCATATGAGTATTTAAATTCAACTAATCATATGCTGGGCTGACAGGTGAACTACTGGGAGACACAGTCCCCTGAGCATAGGATGCTGATCCTCTGACCCAGAATTGTTTCTATAGCTGGTCACGTAGTCAGTTAAGAACCTTCACTCCCTGCCTGGCCACATGAAGATGATCATGACCCATTGTGACTCTCACTTATGAGGGAGGAGAACTGGTTTGCTTACTGCCCACTACAAAGGTACTGACCCTCAGGTCTGGGCTCCTCAGAGGCCGTGCGACACACTGTGTGCAGCAGCGATCTGTCTGATGCGTTGCACAGTGAGACGTGCCGGCAAGGAAGCCGGCATTACCATACTAATGTGCCTGCTGTTTGTTGTGCTGAAATAAACTCTTCTCTCTGGTTCACTGAGTCAGATTGTCTATTTTTTGGTCACCCATGGAGTAGTGACAAGCCAATCTGCTTGCTTGCTAAAATAATACTCCCTTTGGAGTCATGGAACTCTCTTCCATTTTCTAAGGCTCGGTTTCTTTCCCCAAAATAATCACAGTGCAGTCACACATTTCGGTGGATTTGACATTTGACATTAGATACCATACTTACTGCATCGGATACATAGATATAATATGATTTCCTACCAACAGTTTTCCATTTTTTTTTCAGCAGTTTTTTTAACTATATATATTTTTTTGCCCAGAAAGTCAACAAGCAAATCCTTTTGGGCTATCTTTTGGTCTATTAAAAATAAAAATAAAATGCTTGAAAAGCTTTTAGGCTTCAAACTGAAGCTGATCTAAGGTACTTTTAGTTTCTCTCCACACAAAGATTGATGTGTCCTTTCAGTTTCAAAGCTAGAGAAAAATTTTAAGAGATTCTATTTTTTAACTTCATCAATCTATGGAAAAGACAAAAACCTGGAGAGAAGAAGTGACATGCCCAAGGGTATTGGGTGAAAAAAGCCAGCTTAACATTATTATTTTGCAGTGACTTTCCTGAACTTCCGTTTTTTTCTTCCTTGTTTGTGATGCCATCCGAATTTGCAATTGAAGCCAATCACAGAATTGGGTACTGTTGAAGTTGATCAGAATTTCAGCCAGTAATAGGCTTCAAAAATCTTATTCATTACAGAAACCCAAAACCAAATCAAAACAAAACAACAACAACAAAAATAACCCAAACAACCAGAAAAACCCAGCAGAGCTTCACAAGAACCCCTTAGAATTGCTGACTCAGGGCAAAGACCTCTGCGTGGCTATGTAAGAGGGATCTCAGCCCTTCTTTCAAGCTCCATCACCTGAAGCAGACATATTTGGATCCTGAGCAGAAGAGTCCGACTTCCGTTAAGGAGAACTCAGGAGATGTGGAATAGTTGGTATCGATCCAGACTGGATTTGCCATATGCTTTCTCTCGCTTTTAATATGGACTTGTTGTGTTCAGTATAATAAATCTTTTCTCTTGTAAAATAAAGATTTGGTGGTTATTTTTGTAGTCCACTACAGAAACTGGCCTCCATAGTCTGAATGGGGCAATCAAGCAATCCCAAATTATGGTCCTAATTCTTGGGCACTCAAAAGAAGCTAAGAAAATCCTACTTAGGAAGAGCTCCTTTAAGCTGCCCCTGGCATGGGATGCCAGACTCCCACAGGAGGTCGTCATTATGGTTGGCACCAGAACACAGGTTCCCTGGCTTCAAATCTTGTGTTATTTCATAAGAAATTATTATACTATTCAACCTTTGGTATGCTTCTGACAGTTTACTATAGAAGCCTTTTCAAATAAATGTTTCCTCCCAAGACATTTTATTCAAAACAAAAGAATATGTCAGTTCTAATGCTTACCCTTAGCAATGTGTAATTTAATTCAATAAAAACATATCCCAAAGCTATATAGACTCTTCCCCTTATAATTATAGCCAGAAAGTGGCAAGCTTCAAAACGAAACAAGAGTGAAAACCCAAACAAAACACAACCTTCTCTATTTCCAGAGAAATGACTCTTTAGTATTTTGTTTGAATAATGAAGTAGGCAGACCACTTATTTTACATGAGTGAGAATAAGAGCTCAACAGTTGATTTTAGGATTCTTGTCAGTGTCATTAGACACTGAACTTTGAATAGATTCGTAGCTAACTCGGAGTGATGGTCTACAGTAGATTTGGCTTAGAGAAAATTAATTCTGTGAGATGGTATAAGGTGTTCTGTGGAAATCTGGGCCTTAATTTGAGAAACTTGGCTTAAAAATGAAACACACACAGAGAGAGAGAGAGAGAGAGAGAGAGAGAGAGAGAGAGAGAGAGAGAGAGAGAGAGGAGAGAGAGAGAGAAACTGTTTAAAACCCTTAGAACGCTAATACACAGTAACAATCCCCATCACTAAAATAAAAGCAACCTTCTCTGCATTTTTCTTCAAGATGGTTCTCCATGGACTACCTTACATTTCACTATAGTCAGGATCTGCGAGAACCCAGCGGAACTAGTAAACCTGAAAACCTTAAAAACCTTAATTTGGAGAATCATTCCCTCTGATTTCTTAATTGCCAAATCTTAATACCTGACCTCTCTCTCAATGCCCCTTTTACATAGGCAAAATGCTGATGTCTGAATGTTAAAAACTTCTAGTAACCAGGAACTATGTGTATGTCAAAGTAAGAAAAGAAAGTCCTTTCTGAACACAAGGAATCATATACATTAGATAAATATATCTTTCTGTGTGTCAATTACACCACAATAAAGTGGTTTTAAAAAAAAGAAAAAAGTTATTTTTGGTTGTATTGAAATATCTTTCCCTGTAATTTCTACCCTTTGGCTTTAATTAGTGGGGTTATGTTAGAAAGGGCAACATAACTGTTTACGTTCCTCTAAGTGTGTGATGACTCTGGTCCTCTGGGAGTCTCTGTTTCCTAGGTAGCCAGTGCAGTTCTAGTAACTCCCTTGGCCACCTCGTTTGCTTATCTCTGAGCACAGTTTAATTTGCTTACCTCATTCCTGAAGTGCAGGATTGGTCTGAGTGAGGCTAATATTTGATATATTCTAGACACTGAAGTTCTGTTAAAATAATCAATAATTCCAAAGGTTTGCATGGCCTATAGCATTCTGTTGTCCATGAAGTAAAATAACCATGTTTTTAAAAATCTGTTACCACTCATATTCTATGCTTCTATAGTTGAATTTTTGGATTAAAATGTTTCTCTAATAATACATGTTTAGTTTTGCCTTATTTTCTAGTATGGTTAGCTCCCTTTTCCCATTATCTGGGTTATTTAGCACTCCTCCATTGATAGAGACTTAGGGCAAGAGTCAGTTAGGTTGATAAACCTGCCTCATTGTACCACTACATGCAAATCATGACTAAAGACAGCACAATCTCATGGAAATTAACTAGAGCTGCCAAATCTCGTGTTGCAAACACTATTGATATTGATGCTACCTGGTCTCCCTGGCCAGGGATTCTATATGAAAATAAAATTTGTTTTGCCATAACTAATCTGATCTTGCCTCTGAGAGGCTGCTGGCTTCCTTTCTCAGTGCTCTTGGAACAGTTTCATCATTGGATCTGGGTTTGAGGGCGGTGCGCACAAAGCTAGCTGTTCTGTGGTCTTCAGTTGCTACAATGTTCCCATTAATCCTGGGGCTCTATTTCTTTGGGGAGCTTTCCAGGGCTCCTCTCATTCTTTGCTTCAGAGATTCTGATCTGTGTTTCATTAACTATGTTTCATCCACAAGTTCTCTAATGTCTTAATATTGCAGGAGATTTGACCTCATTCAGGGCCTCCCAGGGTTCTCTAGCAATATCTTCACCTTTATTGGCCTTTAATTCTTTCTTAATAATGTTTCAAGCTGAAGATCATCTTCTCTGAAAAACCTAAAGTAACACATGGGTGGAGGAACTGTGCCTTCCTTAGGCTTGTCTTCCATGAATCCTGAGCCTTTCCCCAAGCAACTGGGGAGCAGGCCCAGGAAGGCTTTCTTTGGAGAGATCAGTGTGATGTCTCAGAGGAGGGTTCACCTAAAATCAGGCCACCTGAGGTCTAGTGCCAACTCTCCCAGGCACGGATTTGATGGCATCACGACTAATTTGGACCTTGATGCTTTTCCATCTGTTCAACAGTTGGTCAGGTTGGATCACTGGATCCCCTCATGTCCAGGGGACTGTAGGCAATGTCCAGAGACATTTTGGCTGACCCAACTGAGGTTGGGTGGATGCTACTGGGATTTAGTGGGCAGAGGCCAGGGATGCTGCTGGACTTCCTGCAATGTATATCAGCCAAAAATGTCACTAGTGCTGAGGTTGAGAAGGCTTGGCTTACATCACCAATGGGCACATTATTTCATTTCTTTGAAATATTCTTTACAAGAGATACAATTCAGTTATGGGAAAAGGGAAGGGAAGAGGTGAGAACAGTAACACCTTGCCAAGTGGCTTGACATAGTAGAAGCCAGTTACCTGGCCTTTGCCCGATCATCAGATGCCAAGCTCACATCTAGCTTAAGCACTGGCCACTGTAGTCATCACCATTCTTACAGGTGGGGAAATTAAAACGCAGAACATTTCAGAAAACTGCCCAGGGATACTCAGAAGATCAATGGCAAAGTTTGGGTAAATTGAGCCATCTAAATTATTTTTTAGATTCTATACGATTTATGTATGTTATTCCTTATCTAATGGTAAAGTTTCCTTTTTCTGTTTAAATTTTTAAATTAAATTTACATGCACCAGAGTATATGTAAAATCTAATTATCTGTTTTTTTTTTCTTTAGTTGCAAAAGTTTTCTTAAACTCAATTTGGTGTCTTTGGAAAAACTTCATTATCATTTTTTTATGTTTAGAGAAAAAGGTACATATTGAAAGTGTGTTTCTGGGCTACAGTTTCCCCATTTGTGAGAAGAGGACTGGACAAGATGGGCTGTACCATTTTTTTTTTCAGTGCCAGTGTCTAAGCAATGTGACTGTTTTTGCATCTGCTTAATAAATCCAGTTGCATTTTTGTCATTTAGATGTTGCTATTTACTTATCCTGTAGCCATTTCAAAATCTATTTGTCTCACTGGATTTCTGAGGCAATCAGAAAAATGTCTAGTTGGTGAAGAACGTGCAAGCCCTATGGTTATCCTCATTTGCAACAGTGTGAAATCCTGTGAAACACCGACTCATCCATTTCCAAAGAGTAGCTGAAAGAAAGTTTTTTTTTTTTTAATATTGATCCTTTGAATCTGAATAAGTCTATATTTAGTTATATTGAGGGTTTTTTGATCATAAAGCCGTCTTAGCTGATGTGATAGAGAAACAGGAAGAATAGCAAGAATATTCTTGCTTAGTTGTAAATTATAAGATGGGTTCAGTAGGTGATTTTATTGACAAATATTTGGTAGTCACGACCCACTGTATATCCACTGTTTAATGCATTTTCTTGTTGTCAAAAGTTTAAAAACTATTTCAAGTTTTCTTGGCTGAAGCGTTCTTATTTCATAAAGTCATCTTCCTTAGACTTTGCTTTTCTCACACATCTTAGAGGTACCCATTTCATCACAGTAAGAAATCATCTATTTCTTCTCTTTAAAGGACTTGGGCATATCACTGGGAACTCTGGATTACACAAGTAATCTCATAAACATGTCTTCTTATTAAATTTTAAGACTTGATAATATTAAAAAGTAGAAACAATCCAGCTTGGATTTATTAGATTATTTTATATTTCTAGTATTCCTCAGACTTTTGGTTTCTGTCTGGAAAACATAGCAGGGAGAAGTAGCTGGTTTCAGACACAAAATACTGGCAGGTTAGCTCTTTCCCTTTCTCCCTCTCTCTTTCTTTTTCTTTCATTCTTCCTTCCTCCCATCTTTTACTCATATAAATGACCCAGATTTTTCCTCTACATATTTATTCTTGGACTGAAAGGAACATTATTTCAAAATGTGATGAAACTTTCAGCTTCTATTTATTTGAGATTTAATGATTTTATGAAGCCAATTTATCTGGCTTATTATTTATTTGCCTGTGTTCCTAGTACGTTCAGGAGCTGTAGAAAGAAAAAAAATGGGTCCATTTTCTTGATTTATAAACAGTAAAGCAATAAGCACCACATTAACTTCATACTTATCTACCATCCAGGTAAGGTTAATGCTCATGGATACTCACTCCCTGAGCCCACATCATGGGCAATGGGGGGACCAGACTCATGTGGGAGACAACGTGAGACCTTATATGACTTCCATATATCATGAAAATAATTCATGTTTTAAAAAAGTACGGTTTAAATTATTTAGTACTTGAAGTGAATCCTGTTTCTAGCCTCTCTCACCCCACATACACACATTATATAGATACATATACATGCATACACACACATACGCACATGTATGTATTGGACAAACATATAGCTTTTATATTTCTTTCATTGTGAAAAGTTTCCATTCACTCCAATCCCATGAACTCTACTATAAAGGAAATATGTGAGTTTGTTAGGAGAGAAGGCTGACCAAATGTGTGGCTCCAGGTTCTTGATTTTCAGGTAAACAATTTGAAAGGGAAATGATCAGGTAGACACATTTCATTCAGCAAATCTGTAGTTCTCACGGTGTTTTTCACATAACAATTTCTTCACTTTTTAAAGTCAAATCGGGGCCAAGGACCTGAACAGACACTTCTCAGAGGAGGACATACAATCAATCAACAAGTACATGAAAAAATGCTCACCATCGCTAGCAGTCAGAGAAATGCAAATCAAAACTACCCTAAGATACCATCTCACTCCAGTAAGACTGGCAGCCATTAGGAAGTCAAACAACAATAAGTGCTGGAGAGGATGCAGGGAAAAGGGCACTCTTGTTCATTGCTGGTGGGACTGCAAATTGGTGCAGCCAATTTGGAAAGCAGTATGGAGATTTCTCGGAAAGCTGGGAATGGAACCACCATTTGACCCAGCTATTCCCCTTCTCGGTCTATTCCCTAAAGCCCTAACAAGAGCATGCTACAGGGACACTGCTACATCGATGTTCATAGCAGCTCAATTCACGATAGCAAGACTGTGGAACCAGCCTAGATGCCCTTCAATAGATGAATGGATAAAAAAAATGTGGCATTTATACACTATGGAGTATTACTCTGCATTAAAAAATGACAAAATCATAGAATTTGGAGGGAAATGGATGGCATTAGAGCAGATTATGCTAAGTGAAGCTAGTCAATCTTTAAAAAACAAATACCAAATGACTCCTTTGATATAAGGGGTGTAAACAAGGACAGGGTAGGGACGAAGAGCTTGAGAAGAAGATTTACATTAAACAGGGATGAGAGGTGGGAGGGAAAGGGAGTGAGAAGGGAAATTGCATGGAAATGGAAGGCGATCCTCAGGGTTACACAAAATGTCATATAAGAGGAAAGGAGGGGCAAGACAAGATAATACAAATGGAAGAAATGATTTACAGTAGAAGGGGTAGAGAGAGAAAAGGGGAGGGGAAGGGAGGGGAGGGGAGGGGGGATAGTAGACAATAGGACAGACAGCAGAATACATCAGACACTAGAAAGGCAATATGTCAATCAATGGAAGGGTAACTGATGTGATACAGCAATTTGTATACGGGGTAAAAGCGGGAGTTCATAATCCACTTGAATCAAACCGTGTAATATGATGTATTAAGAACTATGTAATGTTATGAACGACCAATAAAAAAAAATAAAAAAATAAAAAAAAAATAAAAAAAATAAATAAAGTCAAATCGTGTCAACTCACAATTATTTATTTCAGCCTATCAAATGATTGGTTGTCAGAATGACAATCAAGAGTCAGGTGGGTTTGTGATAGTCACACTCTTTCAAATGGTCATTGAGTTCAATGTGAGGGAAAAATGCAAATATTAAAAGTACTAGGAAGCTGCATTTCAAGTTTTTGGAGATTTAGAAGTAAAAAAAAATATGTGTTGTCATAGAAAGTTAAAAAGGAAAACTATCTACCTTTCACAGGTCCCCAAACTATGTGAGACAACAAATAAAGATTGAGGTGTTTCAAAGTATTAAATCTCAATAAATGAGAATGTTTTCATCATAGATGGCTATAAAATAAAAATTCACCACCTTATGTTTAGTCAAATAAGAAGATATATTATTTTTAATTACTTTTTCAAAGAAAAATAGGCTGCTGTATTTTATGTTACTTAACATTAATTGGAACAGTGAGCACAAGAAAATTCTGTACCAATTTTATTAGTTAACTCAAATCTTTAAAATTGAATCTCCCTAGAAGAACAGTGATCACCCAGAGTGAAAACCAGACCAGGGGACAGTAGAGCATATTGAGTAAGAGCCTGGTTTATAAAACCCAATTTAATCCTCAGCCACTACTTTTTAACTATGGCCTTGGGCAATGACTTCCTTAAACACTGCTTTCCCTGACTGTAGGGACTTTAATCCATCCCTCATGTGATTGAGTAAGTATAGCTTCAGCTACAAACTGATCAGTAGATGCTATTAGTACTATTCTTAGAGCCAAATATTTTTTGAGAACAGGCTAGTTTAACAATATTTTACTCACTCAGATTATAGCTAATTAGTAGAAAACACTAAGTTCTTATGTTATTTATGAGATATTATTTATTTCAAACTTAAATATACTGTAATTCCAATTACTTAAAGGCATATGTGTATGTGCACACTCATAACATGTGCACACACACACACACACACACAAAAGCGCAGATGACTGGAACCAATTTCCTTTTAAACCAATGAATTGACAGAATAGCCATTTGGGGTTCATTCACAAAATAGGCATTAATGTGGTCCAGTGCTGTAATTTTGAAAGCTATTCTCATTTGGGGCTTTTGTCACGGAAAAAAATGTCATTAAAATCATTTCCTTCCCAAATTAGCTCTCCACAGATGTCTTGTAAAAAACCAATATCCAGCTTGTGTGAGTGATGTGGTTGATTTTAAAAGTCAGACTTCTGCTTTTAGTTTAGCTGGGAATAATATAGTTTTATATTTAATTCAAACACAAAGCTTCTGCTAATTTCCAGACCTGCTACTTGCATTGAAATGTCCAAAAAAGTGGATTAAAAATGGTAACGAGAGGGTTTAGGAATGGACTTGCCATATCCATGAAGAGGAATGAGCAGGGCACAGAGTGTTAAGTTGATTGCTGTTATACGCTTTGTCCTATAAGGCTCCGTGACAGATACATTAGAAAGTTAAGACTTTTTCAGGGATGATTACATTGTTTTGCAAAACTCATAGTGTATTTGGTGAAGAATTTATCCCAATCAACTTGACGGGAAATAATTACCCAGGTCAGAAAATAGTAAATTTAGTAGTGTTTGAAGATAAAGTAACAGTTAAATCAGAATTTTCGATTTTGTGTTTTATTCAAAATGCAGATTCTTGGCTTCTGTCCTCACACAATGAGCTGCAATTTCTTAAAGATAATCTTAAGAATTTACGTTTCCTGGAGTCCAGAGTAAGGTTTGAGAATCTCCGGCTGCAATCATACAATGCTAATTAAAAATGGCAGAGCGCAGGCAAGTGGAGGAAGGCTGTGCGATGATGTTGGTCTGGACTTTGCCTCTTAGAGGTTGTTTGATCTATACAATTGTTTAACCTCCATGAGCAAGTTTACACATGTTTACACATCCTGATTGTTATAGTAAGCAGTTGTGATGGTGCTTATGAAAGTACTTTTTAATTTGTACACTGTCATAAGTATGTATGAGAACATTATACTAAGGTTATAGTTTCACTAACTGCTTGAGTAATAATTCAACAGATGCAATAGAGTGGTTCTTTTCCTATGTAATGTTAAATATTTTTAAAGATCACCTCAATGCTGAGATAGGAAATGCATATGTAAGTATAACTGGGCTGGAAACTAGTCGGGGAAGGCTGGTGAACAGTGAGCAGGGTTTCAGGTCTGGGTTGTGCCTGGATTGATCAGAGTGGTGGGGGAAGTGTTTTGAAGCACACTGGAGTTCAGTAGTCAACAGCAGGCTGGTGTGCTGTGTGGGCAGAGAATTCAGTCGCACTGAGAGCAGATGGAAAATGAGCGTCTATGCCTGAATGTACCTAATAAAGATCAAGAAGCCGTAAAGACAACAAGTTGAACATGAATCAGGCAGGCTTCAGCGGGAGTAGAAGCTGAGCCCTGGAATGAACAAACACCACACGAGACAATGTCTTTGTGTCCCCCGAACATTCAACCTGGAAAAGACCTCTTTAGGGCACCAAATCAGCTCTTGGTCTCATCAAAACCACTTGTTAAAAATAAATTTAGAAAAGAAGCATACATATACCCAAGTTTTAGAAAAGCATAACTTTTGATCGGAATACCAATGGCTGGGCAGGAGAAAATAAAGAAGCCTACCTTGAATATTTTCCTATTCGAACAGAGTGAGCCCGAAACCTTGCCAGAATCAGAAGCCATTGTCGCACTGTCAGTAGTCTGCACCAGAAAGAGGTCATTCCCATGTGCTCAGCATGCAAGATACCATGAGCTCACCCATCACTCATTCATTCGACAGATCTTTCTGGAGCACCTTTTAATATGCCAGACACCATGCTAGGTCGATTCTGGAGGCCCAAGAAGGAGCTTGACAGATGAATCCCTGTGTTACCAGCTCCTGCATCATATGTCTGCTGTGGATTGTTAGCAAAAGTGGCCACAAGTATCCACCCCTCCCCATCCACAGCTCTTTGTGGGGTCCCTGCGGCTCCTATCACCCCCCACCATTGAATATAGGTTGAGGTGCTGACTTTACCTCACCTATAAAGAGCATAGACATGGCTTTGTGCCACTTCTGACCCTGGGCCTCAGGAAGCTTTGTTCTCTTTTCTCTCTCTGAGTCCCTGGCCACTGTGAGAACAAGACTGGGCTAATGAGGACAAGAATCCTTCTGGAGCCGGCCATTCCTTCTGATGGGCCGACAGCCCACTGGTGGCTGACACTGAAGTGAGCTCGGACAAGACTGGAAGGGCAGTCCAGGCAAGTCTGGCCCAAGCGACTCATGTGTCACAACGGTAATGGATACAAGGGGGTGCTTCAAGGTTGGAATGATTTGTTAGGCAGCATAAACTTACAGAGATGCCTTTACCTACATAAATCTGACTCCAAGTTTATTTGGGGCATAGCATTTTCTCATGTCTTATCAAATTACCTTGATAACTGCCACATCGCCACTTCACTTTTCGCTGAATGGACGTGGCCACAGTATATAGTTGTCAGAAAACAGACACCCTGGGAAGGTTTGATATTGGACCTCTGATCTGCAGAATATGAAGTCGACTAGCGTGTTTGAAACATGACATATATAGCATAATGTATTTCTTGGAGAAAATACAAACACAAAACGTAAACCTGTATAACCACGGCAAACTTGTAACATGCAACTGAAAAGTTAACGCAAATCCAACGAGCTTTGTTTCCTTGCATGACGGCTCATGATGTCAAACAAACAGACAAAAAGATCCACAACAAAGACCCAACACCTGTTTATCAGATTCTGAGTGGGTACAACAAATCAAATAAATCCTAGAGGCAAGACCGTGAAGTCTCTGATTTCTCCTTCAAATCTAATTATGTCAATGTAGCCCTGAAACCATCACTATGGGCTTACATATGGTTCTAGTTGTCTGCATGTAACTGCCTTCATTCGAATGGTGACATATCAGTAGAGATGAGTGAAAGGGACCTTTGATTTATCTTGATTTTCAAATATGTCAGGGTGTCTTCCTCTTTTCCTGATCTCCCAGCTGGGCATTTGGGAAATGGCCAATTCCGGGCCTAATGTGTTTCTGCTGTTATCTGATAATGATACTGCTTCCCAGAGGCAGCAGTGAAGAGAAGTTTTAATTGGGTGTATTTTTAAAGCAAACCTTTTAGTTACTTAAACAGAACTTCTCCAGTTAGCTGCAGTCTGGCTGTGCCAGAACCACGCCGATGAGAAAAGCTGAATTTGGAAGGAAGTCAAGGGGAGCGTGGGGCTGGGAGCAGTTTCCATGTGAACAAGGCCAGTGAGGTGGCCGAGGCCCAACAGAGGCCTGGGGTACTTTACCAAGCAGCTCGGCCCCAAAGGGTTTGAAAGGGGGGGTAGGTGTAAGCACTAAGGGAGAAGGAGCCAGCACTTTCTAGTTGACATCCTTTGCCCCAACAAAATATAGTACTCTAAAGCAAATCATCTTAACCCTGGCTTAGGACTAATTGTTTTATATGTTATCCCCATATCAGAGACCCCAAATCCTTCCAAGTGACTCATAAGATTTTGAGAACCACTGAAAAGGAGAATGGCTTAGAAAAAGGAGCAGGTTTAGAGGTCTTGATGTGGAAAAATGAGAGAAGAGAAGCAGAGTAGAAAACCATTTCTTTCTGGCTTTTATTTCTGAGATGGAATTAGAAGTGAGACATGATAAGTTAATAATTTCCTTCTGGCTGGAGGTGGCTCTGCACCGCTACGGCGCGCTCTCCAGGGTGCCAGTTCTTGGGTTCATTTTAGCATCTTTCCTATCAGGGTATGAGAATTAATGTCCCTTGAGCAGATCTAGCTGGGCCACGTTACATAAGTCCTGGGGTCCATTAGGAGGGTGAGCCTGGGCTGGCCTGAGTGGCAAAAATGGGGACCCAAGGAGAGTCATGGGGAGACAGTGAGAGGGAGAGCTGAGCCCAGGGCTGCCAAGGCCTCCCTCTGGCCCTTCCTAGACCTCTTCATTTTTATGGAACGACTGTCCCCACAAGCCCTGCCCCTTCCATCTAGGAAATTTATCCAAAGTTCTGACCCAGACATTTACTTGACCGGAAGTTTGAATTTGAGTTCTGGGTTACAAAGTTATACCTGCTGTGAGTTTCAGATGCAGGGGTGATTTGGATGGGATTTTTGAAACATTTATTTATTTAAATGAATTTATGAGTATTTTAGTTATGTGTTTGATCGACTTTATAGGTCAGAGGTCAAATTTTGCAAAGCAGTGACTTAACAAGGGGACACTGTCTTGGAGACAACTTTTTCTCTTTCCTTGTTACTGATTCCAATACTGTGTGTAAATTTTGAATCTTCTGTGCCAACCCCATCTTGTCGTCTCCTGGGCCTAAGAATATATCTCCAAAATACAGTCACTCTTTCAAATGTTAACTCCTGACTGGTTTGACTAGTGTTACACAATTAACTTAATTCTAACAATTAGGTAATATGTTTTGTATTTTTTTCTAGAGTTCAGATATTAACATCTACTAACAAGAGTGGGAGTTGGCCGTTTTTTCCTCTTTTGTTGTGACACTGCTTTTCTGGAGTATTTTCTTGTCCCTGGCGGTGTTGGACAAGGCTTTTCACCCTCAGAACCCAGCAGGACTAGTTTTTGAGAAGCAATAGGGATACTGGAAGGATCTTTGAAATATAGAATATTTCTGGGGAAAATGAGACAGATTTCTAGATCAGGATCCCTTCCACAATATGGAAAGGTCATTAATTTTGCATAGAAGCAAAGGCCAGGAAGATAGTGATTTTTTAGCAGTTTATGGGTTTCTGGTGGGCATACCTCTTAGCCTCAATGAGCATATACAAACACACAGAGCACATTCTACCACAAAGCTCCTTTCTGCACCGTAATCCCATTGTGCTCCCTCCTCCCTCCATTCTCCCCCTGGTTACTGATGTCCTAAGGCACCGCAATCTTGGACCAGTACCAACAGCTATCATGTTTACATCACCCCAAGAGGTATACCCAGCTAGAAAGCGCGTACCTGATGGTTAGTCCTGTCCACCGTATTGGCCGTGGAGGGGTGGTCTCTAGTGTTCTGACGGATTCGAGTGGAGTTTTGTTGCTCCATGGTGGAAGAGGTTGGGATACAGAATTCTCTGAAGCATCGTTTGAAGTTTTCATCCAGAAATGCATAAAGGACTGGGTTCAGGCAGCTGTTTGTGTAACCCAGAGCAATGCAGAAGTGCCAGGAGACCGTCTGGAATGTGGTTTCTGGGATGGTGATCAAGGCCTTGATGATGACGTAAATGTGGATGGGCGTCCAGCAGACGATGAACACTGCCACCACCACCAGCACCATCCTGGTGATGCGCCGCAGGTTCCGGTCCTTTTCTTTGGAGCCCGAGAGCATGCGGACACTCTTGAGGCGCAAGATCATCAGCCCATAGCACACGGTGATGATGAGCACGGGCATGATGAAGGCAAAGATGAAAACACAGATCTTCAGCAGGTTCTCCCAGTACCAGGTCGGGTGAGAGAAGGTCAGGGTGCAGTCTATGGAACCTGGAAGAAAAGCGGTTTAAGAAAAACTCAGCGCAATATCGAGGTCTATCGTCACATTTTAATACTGCCATTCTGCGCATGCGTTTACAGCCTTGATCAGGGCTGGGCTGAAGCAGAACCGGGTTGAGGCTGTCACTAAGCAAGCCACCAAGGATAGATTGAAAGAAATGTGGAAGAAACTCAACTCTGCTGATTTTCAGGGAAAGTTAATTTTGGGGGGTTTCTTTCTGCAAATTTCCCATTTTCTGGTCTACTTTGGGCATATTATGCATTCATTAAGTGAGTGATTATGGACCTTTCACCAGGAACTAGACACTCGGTGGGATTTGCATTGATGTAAGAAATATGAGCATTGTCTAAAGTTTCTAGGAGGTTGCAGCAAATGGATATTTTCATTCCACTTTGAGGAAGATAGGTCATTATTTTTCTGTTTGGTCTAAAAAGACAAATTTGTCATGTAGGCAACTGCCTGGAGTTCTAAAACAAGCCTCAGAGAAATACTTTTGGGAGAGCTAGTTTCATATTTACTTCCCACTTTGATAAAGTAAGCCCAGAGAAATCAGAAACAAATAGATTATATTCTCTTTAAGATGTTTAGTAGGCTTAAAATTACAGGGGGGGGGGATTCCCTCCTCAAAGGAATTTTGTTAGAAAGAATAATTAAAATAATAATTGGAGGAAGACATTGGGCCACTCCATCCATTCTACTTGGCCCATGGCACTGCCAACATATCAAACTATTAGCCCTCCACCCTTCAGCCCTTCGACTCCACTTACCCTGCCTGTATTTTGTGGTTGCCATGAACATCACAGGCAGACCAATGGCAGAAGAGAGAATCCAGTTGCAGATGTTGACAATTTTGGCATTTCGGGGAGTACGGAAATCCAGGGCCTTGACCGGGTGGCAGACTGCGATGTAGCGATCCACACTCATGGTGCAGAGGGTGAATATGCTGGTGAACATGTTGTAGTAATCGATGGAGATCACGATCTTGCAAAGGATGGTGCCAAACGGCCACGTTCCCATTAGGTAATTGACACTCTGGAAGGGCAGGGTGCTGGTCGCCAGGGCATCTGCCAGAGCAAGGTTGAAAATGTAGATATTGGTGGCAGTCTTCATTTTGGTGTATCTGGGAGATGAAAGGAAAGCAGTGACAGTCAGTGTAGATGCCAGCCTGAAAGTCAGGTGAGAGTCCAGCAAGAAGATTGCATGGATTAGTGGAGAACATTTGAGATTACAGATGCAACACTTTAGGTACTAGCTTGACTACTTACTTGTGCCTTTGGGCTAAATACAAAATTTCTCTATCAGTTTTCTTATCTGCAAAGTGGTTATAATAATAGCAAACATGCTGATTTCATTGGCAGGGTTTCTTTGTTTGTTTGTTTTAAATGTGGTGGTCCCTGTCGTAGGTGTAATTGACACAGAGCTCTCTTTCAAGTGGTAGAGGCAGAGACTGAACAATAATTCTAAATATTTAACAGAACATTTTTCATACATATAGTTAAAATTATTGAACACTGCGCTAGTACAAGAGTATTGTGTATTCACATACATACGCAGCAAAGTGCACATACACACTCACAGACCATCATGGGGGAATGGAAATGAGCATCCCTCAGAGCACAGGCTAAGGAAGCACAGGCTAAGGAAGAGCAGAAGGGAAGACATCCTGGATGTGCACATGCCTGGGATTAATCTGAAGTGTTGGTGGGAGGAAGCCATCTTAGGAAGAGAGAAAATAGTGAGAATCCTAACAAAGAGGTGGAGTTGAAATGGCATGACGTGTGTGCTGGGCACTGCAGGAGGGTGAACTTTCGCCAGGAAGAGGAACATTTCAGCAGGAATACAGAGGTCTGGATGTGCACAGATGTGTGTGCCATGGTAAAAGATTATGCTTCATCCAGCTGATGATAGGGAACCCAAATTTGTTTTGTTTTTATTTTTTAACAGTTGTATTGAATTGTAATTGATATATGATTAGTGACACATAAACAAAGTATAAAACTTGATAGGTTTTGACATATGTACACACCTGTAAAACCACCATAATCAAAATCAGGGATTGGAAAACTACACGTTGTAGATCCAATTGGGCCATTGCCTTTTTTCATAAATAGCTTATTGAAATTCACTCACACCTATTTCTGTGTACTATTTTATCTATAGTTGGTTTGATGCTACAATGGCAGATGAGTAATTGTAACACAGATCATGGGAACTGCGAAGTGTAAAATATTTAGTATCTTGTCCTTTAAAGAAAATGATGCCATCCCCTGATCCAGTTATTTAGCATATCAGCCCCCAAAAGTTTCCTCTGAAACTCTTTTTTTAAACATCAAATTGTATACTTTATTTATTTATTTGTTTGTTTATATGTGGTGCTGAGAATCAAACCCAGTGCCATGCACGTGCCAGGCAAGCACTCTACCACTGAGCCACAAACCAACCCTCCTCTGCAACTCTTTAATCTTTTCCTCTTGCCCCTCCCCTCCTCACCCCTTACCCCACAGTTTCCAAACAAATCACTTATAGATACATTTGCATTTTCTAGAATTTCTCACCAAAAATTATTCAATATGTGTTCTTTTTTTTTTTTTTTTAAATCTTGCTTCCTTCACTTTGTGTAACTAATCTGAGTTCCAACCATGTTGTTACATGCACCAGGGGTTCATCCCTTTTAGTTCTAAGAAGCACTCCATTGTATGGCTGTATCACAAATTCTTTATCCATTCATCTGCTAATGGGAATTGACTTGTGTATGGCTTTTGGCTACTATATATCAACTGTTATAAACATTCATGTACAAATCTTAATATAGTCATATGCTTTTTTCCCCCCTTCTGGTTAAGTATCTGTAAGTATTATGTCTTCAAAGCCTGCAGGAAGTAGAACTACCAACTAGAAAGCTAAGCAGGTACATTTGCAATAGAAAATTATGTAGAACGGTGGAGACATATCTTGCAAATACTGAATATCTATTCTGTTTTACAGTCAACCTCTATTTACCCCGATTCAGTGACAGAACCTCCATTTCTCTCTGGAGGGAGCACTCTCCCATTCTCAGACCATGTGCTTTGTAACAGGTTCTATTACTAGTGCAGGTGGGAAGACATTGAGTGAATACAGCAACAGTGAGGGGTCGCGTTATGTCTCAGCGGAGCTTTTATGGTTTGGATGTGGTTTGCTGCCCCAGGGTTCATGTATCTGAAGCTTGGTCCTCAGTGCAGTGATGTTCAGTGGCAGTGGGACTTTTTGAGAGATACAGTCTGTGAGAAGTAATTAAATAATTGAGGTTTTGCTTCAAAAAGAATAAAGGTAGTTCTCTGGTTAGTTTTTGAGGGGGGGGGTTGTTAAAAATGAGCAAAACTTACCTTCCCTTTGGGTCATATAGCCATTTGCCATGATGTGATGCATTTAGAAGACACCACCACAGCTGACTCCATGCTATTTGGAATTTTAGTCTCCAAAATTGTGAACTAAATAAACTTTTTTTTTCTTTATATTTTACCCATTTTTGTCACAGTCATGGCAAATGTACTAATAAAAAAATTAACAAGACTTTTCTGAAGGGGTTTCTAGAGAAAGAGTATGTGAGTTTTTCCCACAGGGCTCAAACCTGTTAGGAGATACGGTGTGTAGTTGCTGGAAAAGCCTAACTGCAAATGGACCCAACCCAGAAGATAGAGAATTGAAAGAACAGAAGAGAATCCCATACTTGAAGCCAAGTCTTCTTTAGGCTTTTTATTTGCACAATACACTGAATTCTTTTAAACTTTAGCTGGTGTTACTGTTTTTAAGTCATATGAGGTTAAAAATCTAACTCATTTAACTCAAGGTGGTAGACCCATTGGTTTAAAGTCTTTATTCTGTGTTCAAGGAAAGCATTTTGGTTTCAGTGAACACCAGGAACTCAAATTATAATGGATTGCATGAACCTCCTATGGGGTAAGAGCTTGGAACTATTTCTTGAGCTCTAAGACTCAGATCTTGTGTCTATGCTGCAATACATGGATGGAAAGTTGCCTTTACCATCTGAGGGGCTTCTGATTTTCAGTTCGGGGTTTTGTTTTGTTTTATTTTGTAAGTTACTTTAGAAATTTTACTTCCTTAAAGTATTTTAATGGGCAAAGGTAGGGAAAGCCATTTAACTTGATGATATAAATCAAAGTGATTTCAGTGAGGGCTATAAATAGGCAAATCTAAAAAGATAATTTAGACAAGATCATTCAAGACACACAAATAAGCAGAAACCAAAATTAAATCTGATTTTAAGCTTTTAAAGCAACTGAGATTTCTTGAAATTTAAGAAGTTTAAACATTTTTTATTTTGTTTATAAACAGATGGTTCTTCCCCAAAGCAAAAATAAATAAGTAAAATAAATCACTCTTGCTAGATATACTACTGATTGTAGACCTGTCTGATCCAAAGGCACACTCAGCTGCATCATCAACCACAATTGACTTGTGTGCATCCTATTGAGAAGCCCTCACATTTCACATCTGATCTTCAATAGAATGTTTTATGTTAAATAATTGGGCTCTTTAGGGTCATTTTTTTTTATTCATCAGACTTTGAACCTTCTCTTTTGGCTTGTCTGAGCCTGAGGTCTTCAAAATATATGCTTATTTCAATTTAATAAAAATAAATTCTTCTTCTGGAATGAGGTATTTATGAAACAAAATTAGGATAGGGCCCATGATGAAAGGAAAAGTGAGTGAGTGTGTATGTTGACCAGCTTAATTTAGACATTCTACAATGCAAATGATTTTCAAAATGTCATATTATATATATATATATATATATATATATATATATATAAATTTGTCTGTTAATTAAAAATAAAATAATATCAAGTGAATATCTGTTGAAACTATTTCGTGATCATTTTATAGGAACAATACTGTCTGATTTTTCTCAAGTTATCCATAGAGCCTTCCTCTAAAGATAGTCAGCATGCTGATCCCAATTACACATGCTTTGAGTCTTAGCAATATATTAAAGAAAGCTGAGCTGTTTTCTAAATAGGTGAAAGAGAATTATACAAGACGGGAGGTTTAGGAATTCCAGTTGCCTTCAGCACACACCCAGAGGTTTTTATCTGAGATAGTCTAATTGGACAAGCGGAAATGACATTTAGCACACACAAGCTTCTTGTTCTGCTCTGCTCTGATGTGGTGGTGGGAATGTTGTCCCCAGGAAGTTAGATGCATGATGAAGACCCATTAGAAATTGTCCTAAGGGTATACACTTGGTGTCAGCAAGTGGGCATAGGATTTTGTGTTCATCTTACCCGAGTGGGTCTGAGTAGAACCATTGGAAATTTCCATCCTCTGTGCCCACTCCTCCCTTCTTGGATAGTATTGTGCTACTCCCAGAGCCTTCCTGGCATTGGCTGCTCCCACTATACCGCTTGAACTGGGCCTTCTAAGCAGTGGCCCAGGCTACTTTTTAGTCACTAAAATTTTTTTATAATAGATATTTCTTTAAGTTTGTTTTAGATGATTACTTTTTTGTTTTATGAGCCCCAAATAATTACCAAATAATTCTTAAAAAAACCAACCTTGGGTTCTTCTTAGGACCTTCAATGTTTGATCCAGTGATTGTACAGAATACAGGTGCCATGTTGGAAGCCCACCAGTACGCTTGGAGATGTCCATCCTTTTTATGTGTTTATCAAATCATTCCTATCTATCATTATATTCATTCTTCATACAATCTCTCAAAACTATTCCTACTTTCTAAAAATTCATTGATTTTGACCAAATTTTACCAAATGAAATTCCACCGAATAAATTATGTGATCTTACCAATGGACAGTTTAATTTTGTTTTGTTTTTGAGCTAATTTTCCTAATTTTGATGACTCTATCTCAGTTCAATAACAAAACTAACAAAGGGAGCCTAGAAGAGGGAGAATAGAATCCAGCTTGTTGGTTTTATACCAAACCACGCCCTTCATGTTCAACTACATTTTAGCCCATTAGGATATCCGAGACTGTCTCCTTGTGCTTTTTCTGCCCTTTCACATTTTTACCTAGTTGAGTGAAAAAGAAAGATATTTCACTTACTAAGGGTTCAATGAGCCTCTTTTATACATTCTGCATTGTACTTGGACAGGCAAATTGCTGCCATGACTTTTATGTGCACTTACCTTCTCATAGAAAACCATATTTTTGATGCCGAAAGCCCTCTCTGGAGTATCTTTTTAATTCTCATGATTAGTTGGTGAAATCCATTTTAATAAAGTGCTTGTCCTACATTTTAGGGACATTCCTGAAGAATGTGCTCCAATGAGTACCTTTCTGATTTCTCCATATTATATCCCAGGTATCTCTGTGTCTGTGCGCAGTGTGTGATATGTGTGTGTATGGGGAGGGGACCCCAAAATATTAAATCCAAAAGCAACTAATGATTATACTCTCATTTTCTATTAATACAGAAAGAGACCATGTATTAGTTTGTTATTTTCTGTTGTGCTCTCACTAACTCAGTGAAGGAGGGAAGAGAGGATTTTGCAGTTTGCCGTAAAATGTTCTGACAGATTTCATTTATATTTACTTCAAAGTGGTGTCACGTGTTCACTGAGCACCAGGAGCTGACACCAGCAAAGGTCGACACCAGAGTAGTGGCTTCACACACCTGAGCCATGCAGAAGTAAAGTGTTTTTTGCTTGCCCGTTTGCCTCAAAGGAGAAGAAAGTTGTTAGTTTGCCTCAGAAGGGAAGAAAATAGAGCCTTCCAGAAAACGAGACACAGAGGAACCACCTTGCAGAGGTCAACTAGCTGTCCTCTGTGTGTCACCAGAGTGGATGGTCCATAGTCTTCTTGGTTGAGTGTTCCTCTCTTTATCTACATCCTTGTCAACTTTGTTTTCTCTCCCTATTTTCTCTACTTTCTTCCTTCCATGTCTATTTTTGACAAGTCATGAGAAAATTATCTTTCAGACAGAGCAGGGGAATGCTGTGCTTTTTTGGAGTAAAGATGAGCTTTATACCTGGAAAATGTACAATGAACAATTGATCACATTTTCATTTTTGACCTTGGTATTTGAAAAAATCAGCAAAATTTGACTCCTCTGAATAATTGTGAAGAATCTAATGGTGCACACTGCTGTCATACTAACTCTCCTGCTAATTTCACCACTTAATTCTATTTTGGTTTCTGTTTGCCTCTTTTCTTCAATTCCTTTATTTTACTGTATACCTTTTTTGATGCCCTCTTTCTGGAATTGGAAGTTGGGGGGAGGCTGGGGAGGGCACATGTCAATATACCACTCCTCTTGGACATAGGGAAGGAAGTTTAGGAAAAACTCTGCCCATTAGGCCCCAAGACCCCCAAAAAACTGTTCTTTGAAGAGCCCATTTCCTGTTTCATTTACTTTCTGAAAATTTTACATCAGGACATGACTAGCACTTGCCTCATTAGAAATTGATATGAATAATCATGTTTTGTCACTTTGATTTCTGTATTCTGTGATATTTTTATATTATAGAAAGGCATTACTATGTTATATTCTCTGATGGATACCAACAGTTATAAGTGCATGAGATGTTCTTATCTGTGACTTTAGGTTTTTGTTTGTAAATATACAGATTATTACTTTTGGGTTTAAATGACTTTGAAAACAGCATCAGAGTATTCATTTCTGGAGTTAGAGCTTTGTGGTTCATGGATAACCATGCTTTGCTTTTATTCTAAAGACCTGTCTTTTAGAACTTAGATACAGCTTTCAAAATTAGAACTTCTAAGAGAAAAGGAAATATATTTTAGGATATGAAAGTTTTACACATAAGAAATAATCAAGTGTACATTATCAGCAACTTCAGATAATGGCATCTTCCTGAATATTTCTTTAATATTTCAGGAACAGTAAAGAATGTGCTGTTTTTAAAACATATGATAAAATAATGCCAGCAATATTGATAGAAGTTTTTTTTTTTTTGAAAAATACCAACACTGATATCAGAAAATTTTTGTAGCAGCTTTTTGAAGCTCAAATGTATGCTGTAGATGATACATATTAGAAAGCATAGACTGTCCATAAAACTTTCTTTTCAACTTAATTCAACAAACACAAGGCTTCAGATATACTTTTGGTGATAACATGGTACCAACATCCTGTTTGGTGATGATCATAGTTTGGCAGTGATGTCAGCAGTCCATATAAGTAGAACAAACAGCAGCATAAATAGATCATCAAAGCAAACAAAAACAAAGGGTACTTATCTGTTGGGCATAAAAACTAGCACAAGAATAGTATCAGCAAATAAATGCTGGTTGAATGGAACTGAGTAAAGAAAGGAATAAGATTTTTTTTTTCCAAAAAAATTTATCATGGTAAAACTAAACAGGTATTTCTTAGGGTATCAGCAACTTCTGAAGTAAAAAGAAAAATGGACCTTGATAAGCCATGGTCAAATTAAAAAAAAATGAAACCAACTCCTCTGGTCACGGAAGTTCATAGAAAGATAAGAGGGAGGATCCAAATGACTTTCTAGACCTCTTGTCTAATCACTGTATTTTGGGGCAAAGGCCCTGAGGCCCAGAGAGCCACATGTATTCACATCACCCCTCTGCCCCCACAATTTCTCCAGACTCCATCTGACACTGAAACACATCTTCTATAGTCTATTGTGAGCCATGCATATTTCTGAAAGTGCTTTGCCAATAATGTTGCAAATAGCTTATCCCAGAAGAACTCTGCCCACTGTGTAGCTAAGCCAAGGCCAGAGCGCCAAGCATTTTTATCTTCTTTTCAAAGATGGCTGTGCTGAATGCATCCAGGACATCTTGAGACATTTTCTCATTATAAACGTGGAAGGATGCTTAAGAGAAAATACAGCCTCAGCAATTCAGAGAGGCCCTCAACAACTTAGTCAGACCCTGTCTCTAAATAATGTAAAAAAAATGCTCTGGGAATGTGGCTCAGTGGTTGAGCACTCCTGGTACTAAAAACAGAAAAAAAAAAAAAAGAAAAAAGAACACTTAAGGAGAAAGTATGTAATGGAGAGAGGAGGGCCCAGGTGAAGTAACAAAGGAACAGCCAGAAAATTTAATAAGAAGCCCAGAGCTGGGATCAAGGAAGCCAAAGAGGAAAGAGTCTCATGAAGTCCAGGGTGGTCGAGTGTGCTGAATGTTGCAGAGATATTGATAGGTCCTTGGGATATTGAGATATTGATAGAGATAGGTCCCTGGGCTTTAGCAAAATGCATACCATTAATGACCTTGACAAGTTCTATTGTGTGGTGGGTTGAATGATAAATAGATTTGAGTTAAAAATCAAATGGGGAGTGAGTACCTGGAATTGGATGCTCTAGAAAACTTTCAAGTATTTTGGCCTGAGGAGGTATAGAGATAACTGTGACTTCAAGAGACAAATCTGACGCATGAGTTGATATATACTAGAGTTGTATATATGCTATTGAATAATGATGTAATGGTGGAAAATTGATGAACCAGGAAAAACTGAGGATACTAGCATGAGTGTTGCCTTGAGAGACTGAAAAGAGATGGGATTCACGGCACAGGTGATTTGAGTGGTTGGTCATTGTGGGTTATCAATGGCAACAAGGCTAAACGTATGGTCCAGAAAACCACTTCTTTGCCTATATATATATATATTTTATTGAAAGCCCTCTCTTGACCTTATTGTCTGTTTTGTGATTCCCATTTCTGTTCATTTTTTTTTTCCCCAGCAAAGCTTCTAAAAAGAATCCATACTCACTATCTTGGATCCTATTGTGGAGACACACAAGAAACGTTGGTCAAATGAGTAAATGAAGACACTCCCTAGAGCATCAATGAAAGGAGGTGGTAAAGCAAGGAAGAGGGGTGTCAAAAGGGAGGAAAATACATTGGTCAAAGAAGCATTTGTTGGGCAGTATTAAGGGTTCATTTGAGGTTTGTAGTTTACAAAACTCGAGGTTAGGATGGTGAAATGGCTGTTGGGGGGGCATCAGAAGAGGGTCTGCAAAGGGGATGGGGCTGGACTGAAGGGGGCCATTCTCAAGGGGGAATTTTGGAGTTACTGATGATGACAAGTTCTAGGGTGTGATATGGGAGGCTGATCCAAAATTTAACTAGAATAAAATATCATGAATGAGCCAATTCAAATACGACTTTTTTTCTTGAGGTCTCTAGATAATTCCTGTGTCATTTCTCTGCACTGTTCTCCTAATATTGCTTCTGTGATCACTGCCACTACTGCTGCTTATTCTTTTTGTTCTTGTTCTTGTTCTTCTTTCTTCTCTTCTTCTTCCTACTTCTGCTTTTCTTTCTTCCATTAAATTTGCTTTGCATTTTTTGTTAGATGTTTATGATATCTCCTTAACACATGTAATTCTTGAAAAACAAGCATCATTTTTCCTTTTTAAATTCAACCTTAAAGTTTAATTTTGATTAATTTATGATACAAGCTCCAAATAAAACTAAAGACCCATTTTAGCCCTAAGTCCAATATCATGTGGATCTTTTCCTCCAAACACACGCACACATTTTTTTGTGACTCTGGTTTGTTATTTTGCATTTGTAAATAATTGTAAACATATATATGTACTTACAGAAAATATGCAGTGCTGCATGGTTAATATTATGAACTCAAATATGGCTATACTTTATATATCATTTTTGAGTTTAACTTTTTAGTTAGCAATATCATCTTGTGGAATTAACATTTTAATAATCACAGACTTGAGTTATGATTTTTCAAGGGCTGTGTAGTATGCCTCAGTTTATGTGATGTTTCTGCTGATTGCATTTACAATGTTCATTTTTTTCAACGTTCCTAACCATGCTTGAATGGATGTTGTCTGTTCTCACGTTCTGAGGGAAAGTCTTTCTCTGGGCTGTCCTTAGGAGACCACAGGGGACTCTCCTTTTCTGATAATAAAGGGCTACCTGAATCACCAGGTTCAGTGGTTGTATTCCTACCTGTGGTCCAGGCTTGTGACAGGTGGGTTAGTGTATTTAATTCTGGGATGCCTTTATCATGCACTACTAAGCCAAATACACCAAAAAGATATGTATCAATAGTAAAGCTGATATTTCTTGTCCATCTACTAGTTCATTTTGTCATCTCTTTTTCTTTTTCACTCATAGCCAAGTGCATTTACTGCCTAAAACAATAATGCATTGCATTTATCACTTGTGTTTCTCAAAAATGTAGAGATACCATAGATTAGTTTTTGTCGAGACATTTTTCCCCCACATTTTCTATGGGTGCATTAGAGTTGTACACAATGATGGAATTCATTGTACTTATTCATATACACACATGATATAACACTATAATTGGCCAGTATCTCTCTCCAGCATTTCCCCGCTGCCTCTCCAGCTCCTAACCCCTAGTTCCTTGCCTCTATTGATCTCCCTTTAATTTTAATGAGATCCTCACCTTTCTTTTACCTTTTCCTCTCTAGATTCCATATATGAGAGAAAAAATACAATACTTGACCTTCTGTATTTGGCTTATTTCATTTAACATAATGGTCTCCAGTTCCATCCATTTCCTGCAAATAACACAATTTCATTTTTCTTTATGGCTGAATTGAACATAATACTCCAGGGTGTATATATATATACCACATTTTCTTTACCTGTTCATGCATTGATGAACACCTGGTTCCATAGTTTGGCTATTGGGAATTGTACTGTATAAAGATGGGTATGCAGGTATCACTATGGAATGCTGACTTTGCTTCTTTAGGATAAATATTGAGGAGTGGTATAGCTGGGTCATATGGTGGCTCTATCAGTTGAAGAATTTTCATTATGAGATATTTCCCAAATTATTCAAAGATGGTGTATTGTCATCTCTTCATTGGTTCAAACCTTGGCAGTGTAAACAGGCGTAACCTTCATGAGTGCCCTGTAAAATGCCACACCATCCAATAAGAATTTATTTTATCATTTTTATAAATTTATACATAGATATAATTGATACATTAATTTATGTTCCTTCAAAAATAATTTTTAAGGTATTTTGAACTTTGAGGGGCCAAAAGCAGAGTTTTCTTAAAAGGGAAATTGCATGGAAATGGAAGGAGACCCTCAGGGTTATACAAAATTACATACAAGAGGAAGTGAGGGGAAAGGGAAAAAATAATACAAGGGGGAGAAATGAATTACAGTAGAGGGGGTAGAGAGAGAAGAGGGGAGGGGAGGGGGGATAGTAGAGGATAGGAAAGGCAGCAGAATACAACAGACATGAGTATGTCAATATGTAAATCAATGGAAGTGTAACTGATGTGATTCTGCAATCTGTTTACGGGGTAAAAATGGGAGTTCATAACCCACTTGAACCAAAGTGTGAAATATGATATATCAAGAACTATGTAATGTTTTGAACAACCAATAAAAAAAGAAAAAAGAAAACAAACAAACAAAAAAAGTGAAAGATTGTATCGTCTTTAAATAAGCATTTAGTTTTAATAGTGAACCAAGGCAAATCTTGTGTTATTAATGAACTTGAGAATATATTTCAACTTTTGTTTGCTTGCACGTGAAATCTTAGTGCTGTGCAGTATATGTAACAATGGCAGTGGTCTCATGTGCTTGGTCACATAGTCTATAAGCATCCTCTGCACTGCAGAACTCCATTCAGCCTGCCCTTTCCTACCTGCATCACTACCTGATTGCCATGATGTTCTCCTGACCCTGACACTTGCATTATTCTCTCTTGAATATGATATTCCTAATCATCACATAGTCCTAAAAGACTTTTCTCCTATAGGAAGAATCATACCTTCCCATGCCATGTCATTTTACCACTGCTGCGTGGATTCTTATTTTTATCCCTTCTCTATGCCAGAAGAGAATATGAGAAGACATATAATGGCAATGAGGTTGAGTAATAGAAAAAGAAAACTTAATTGCTGACAGTCAGTCTATGTTGTTCCTTTCCATAGAATATACAGAGGATTCTCCACAGCTGTGATGTGACAAGTCAGAACAAGTCAACTTTATGAGCAGGCCTGCAACAGAGGCAATAAGCCACGACCATAAATACTAATTAGTCTTCTAATTAGACCTAGATAGGAAGTTGTTGATAACCATTCATCAAGTTACCCTTGTTTGGGACAGCGCCCCATCTAGATAGAACTTTGCTTCCTTCAATTCTGTTCCAGATCATCAAACATATACTTAAATCCCTGTGGCTCTCTGTCTTCCTTTCTTCAACGAGCTCAGTAAACCTATTTTCCCCCTTGACTATGGACATATTCCTTGTGGGTTTTGGCTGGTGAGTATCAATGGTATTGTGTACTTGGAGAAAACAATGAGGATCAGGAGGTACCAGCATCAGCAAGCCAACTAAGTTTACAATTGGAGTGAAGCATTAGGAATTTTCTAGTGATGTTCACCCACAGGTACAGGCCACTGAGGGGCGTGACAGGTACAGAAGCTGCTGTTTGATTGGTATCTTGGCACCTAAACCTCCCAAGGTCTTTCTGTGGTGGACATGGGGGTTATAAAAGCTAGTGTTATGTACTCTTCAACTTTTTTTTTCAGAATTGCTCTTCTCTTTCAGAGCTGATGACCCTGTGCTGTGCTGGGAGCTAGGTACAGAACATGCTCGAGGATGATGCACTCCATCCTGTCAGGAGTTAGCTGATGGGCTCTAGCCCTAGAAGTCATCACAGGAAATTTGATGAAATTCCCACAGCAAAGGGAGAGAGAAGGAAGGAGATATTATTTAAATGAAGACCTGCTTGCTCATTCAGGATCAACAGATTATATTTATAGGGGGAAATTTTGATACCTTCTGGGAATATTTTACATTTTACAGTCACTTTCTAATAGTCCATTAAATAAAATATTAAATGTTGGGAGACTGAAGAAGAAAAACCTACCTTTGAAGGTGGAAACATTGCCTGAGTCATACTAACTGCACTCTAAGATCAAGGCCAACCCCACTCAAGTGTTATGAACCCAGAGACAGGGAGTAGTGAAAACTACCCTGATTTTGTTAATTTCCTCTAATTTTGCTTCTTAATCAAGTTAGGAATAAAGCACTCTGGTATAGTCTAACGGGAAGAACATTGGGTTTGAAATGAGAATGTATAGTTCTGAACACTGTCTGTAACACTAGCTGAGTGGCTGAGCCTCTATTCCCATAACTATAAGTTGATTGTATTACCACTAAAGTTGTCACTAGAATGACCTAAATGATAATGGAGATGAATGCTGTTTTCTTTTTGAGCATTATAATCACAGGTGACATTTGTTGACTGCTTACTTTGTTAGGCATTGCTCTAAGGAGCTGACTTAAATTTTCCTTCTTAATTTCTGTTTCAAATTTATGAGACACATATTATCACTTCTTTTGTGGATGAACAAACCAAGATTCATGGGTACTAAATAAGTGGCTCAGGAATGATGGTGGCAAGGAATCTGTGCAGATGGCTGAGTAGGAAGCACCAAGAATCTCTCTCCCCCACCTAGATAACAATCGCACTGGCATAATCTGTCTCATGTAAATATTTTGGAACTTCAGAGCACATTGAAAGCTTACAACTTCCAGAGGAACATTTGGGTAGTTAACTGTAGTTAATTTTGGTCCATTGCAGCCCTTAGCAGGCTAGCAGCTTCCCAACTCCCACCCTTAGGCTGGTGGTAGGCATAAGCTGAAGGACCAGCTTGCACATAGCTTTTGAAGAGTCAGGCTAGGAAACAAGAACCCTAGACACCAAATATCACAGGCTATGTTCTGATGACTGACAGCTCCTCTGATCAGAGAGGTGCAGGCACAGGGACAGACAGCTTTCATTGTACCCTCCAAACAAATGTTACAAGTTCCTTATAGCTGAAGCAACTTCCAGGAGGTTTAAAGGGCGAAAGCATTTCCCCTCAACTCTAGTTTTATTTTTTACTCCCCCTTTGGGAATTATATATTAAGGATGAGGACTTTCAAACACAACTGCATATTCAGGGAAAATAAGAAAAGTCACTTTGTATGCCCAGAGAAAGGAGCGGGCTCAGAAAAGCATGAATAGATCTTAAATTTATATTTCAGGCTAATCCTTATAGAGATAACCTACAAGGATCAAAACCAAGACAAAGCCAACCTTTGCTTTGTTAAATGGCAAACCATAAGGGAGGAAAGACTCTGATGTTCAGAGTGATCTCTTTATCATATTTAAGTCAGGTTTTTAAAATATTTATTTTTTAGTTTTAGGTGGATACAATATCTTTATTTTTATGTGGTGCTGAGGATCGAACTCAAAGATTAAAAAAAATCAGATTTTTTTTTTAACAACAACAAAATCACAAGGTATACTGAAAAATGGGAAAGTATGACCTATTCAAAGAAAAAAAGAAGAAAACACAAAATTAGTGAAGCTCACTGAGGGAGACTAGATCACACACCTACTAGAAAAAATAAATTTGAACAACTGTCTTAAAGATGCCCAAGAAGAGTCTGTTCAGGTCCTTGGCACATTTATTGATTGGGTTATTTTTTGTGTGTGTGTGTGTGTGTGTGTGTTTAGCTTTTTGAGTCCTTTGTATAACCTAGAGATTAGTGCTCTATCGGATGAGTGAGGGGTAAAAATTTGCTTCCAGGATGTAGGCTCTCTATTTAACACACAGATTGTTTCTTTTGCTGAGAAGGAACTTTTTAGTTTGAGTCCATCCCATTTATTGATTCTTGGTTTTAATTCTTGTGCTATAGGAGTCATATTAAGGAAGCTGGGGCCTAATCCCACATGATGGAGATTAGGGCCTACTTACTCTTCTATTAGATGCAGAGTCTCTGGTTTAATTCCTAGGTCCTTGATCCACTTTGAGTTGAGTTTTGTGCATGATGAGAGATAGGGGTTTAATTTCATTTTGTTGCATATGGATTTCCAGTTTTTCCAGCACCATTTGTTAAAGATGCTATCTTTTCTCCAATGCAGGTAAATGGATGGCACTGGAGAAGATAATGCTAAGTGAAGTCAGCCAATCCCCCTAAAAACAAATGCCAAATGTTTTCTCTGATATAAGGAGGCTGACTCATAGTGGGGTAGGGAGGGAGAGCATGGAAGGATTAGATGAATTCTAGATAGGGCAGAGGGGAGTGAGGGAAAGGGAGCCGGCAGGGGATTAGCAAGGATGGCGGAATGTGATGGACAACATTATTCAAAGTACATGTATGAAGACAAGAATTGGTGTCAACATACTATATGTACAGCCAGAGATATGAAAAATTGTGCTGTATATGTGTGATAAGAATTGTAATGCATTCTGCTGTCATTTATTTTTAAAAAAAATAAATATAAAAAAGAATGAAATCTAAAAAAAAAAAGAAGCTCAAAGAAGTAAAGAAAGATGTGGAGAAAGTTGAGAAAACAGAGTAAACAAGGTAGAAATATCAAAAAAAGAAGCTAGAAAATCTAAAGAAAGCCAAAAGGAAATTATAGAACAGAAAATCATAATAACTGAAGTGAAAATTTTACAAGAGATTTTAGTAGTCAGATGAGTCAGTGAATTGAATATAAGACAAAAGTACGGAATCTGAAAAAAAGAAAAGAGTGAAGAAAAGTGAATAGATCTACGGGGCCTGTAGGACACTGTTAAGTGGACTGTCGTACACATTGTGGGAGTTCCAGAAAAAACAAAGGGAGAGAGAAGGAAGGAGATATTATTTAAATAATAATTGAACAATCCCTAAGTTTGTTGCAAGACAGAAATACAGACATCCCAGAAACTGATGATTAACTCAAAGAGCCCACACTGAGACACATAAAGTGTCCAAGGACAAAGACAAATTGAATCTTAAAAGCAGTAAGAGAGAAGTAGGTTGTCACTTGTAAGTAATTCTCAGATTACCAGTAGAATCCTCATCAGAGACCTAGGAAGCCAGAAGGTAGTGTGGCTTATTCAAAGTACTCAAACCAACCAAGCAACCAACCAACAAACAAAAAAGTAAGCATATAAGAATCCCATACCGGGAGAAACTCACCTTTGAAAGTGAGAGAGGTTGAGACATTCCCAGGCAACAAAACTGAGGAAGTTTGATATCCCGAGACGTGCCCTGCAAGAAATCTTAAAGGGCTTGCCCATTGAAATGAAAGGCCAATAGACAATAACGTGAGATGGTATGAAGATTAAGATCTCAGTGAAGGTAAGTGTTCTGGCAGACAGAAAAGATAATATTATTATAATACTTGATTGTAACTCTGTTTTTTATTTTCTACGTGAGTTATTGGATGAGCATATTTAAAATTATTTGTCTAAAAGCTAGTATAATTGAAACTTTGCTTTGCAACTGCACATTTTGTTTCCCAGACAATTTAAGAGCTAATGCATTTTGAGAAATTTGTCATCACAAAGAAATAGAAATTCTGGTTGGATCTATAACTCATAAGAGGTCAAATCAGTAATAAAACACCTTCCAATAAAGATTAACCCCTGAACCTTGTGCTTTCACTGACTAATTGTACAAAACATGTAAATACTAATGCTCAGGTATTCTGAAGTATTAAATAAGAGAGAACACTTCCTAACTCATTCTGTGAAACAACCATGCCCTGATACCAAAGAAAAAGACACTACAAGAAAGGACAACTTAACCAGTATTCTTCGTGAAAACTGATTAAAAAATCTTCACCAGTGCAGTATTATACTGAATTCTGCAGCATATTAAAGGGTTCTACATCATAATCAAGTGAGATCTACTTCAGAAATGCAAGAATGGTTCAGTATATGATCATCAGTTAACATAACACAGCACACTGAAAAACATGAAGGAAAAACATGATAATCTCATTTAAGGCAGAAAAAAAAACATTTTACATAATTCAACTCCCTTTCATTGTAAAACATTCCCCACAATAGGAATATAAGGAAACCACCTCAACATATTAAAAGCTCTACATGAAATTCCCATAGCAAACTCCACATTCAGTGCTGAATGGTGAAAGCTTTTCTTCTAAAATTAGGAATGAGGCAAGGATATCTATTTT
Organism: Urocitellus parryii; assembly: GCF_045843805.1. Classification (NCBI taxonomy): domain Eukaryota; kingdom Metazoa; phylum Chordata; class Mammalia; order Rodentia; family Sciuridae; genus Urocitellus; species Urocitellus parryii. The sequence continues at coordinate 12,567,370 of NC_135538.1, forward strand.
TTTCTACTTCTATACAATATAATATGGCAAATCCTAACCAGAGAAAAGAGGCCAAATAAAGAAATAAAATGCATCCAAATTTGACAAAAAGAAGTAAAATGATTTGTTTGCAGATGAAAAAGTTTTGCTGCAAGCGGAAACCCCCAAAGATTCCACAAAAAGCCCCTGCTAGTGCTGATAAACAAATTCAGCACAGTAGGGCCTAAAAGGTCACCATGAGAAAATCAGCTGCATTCCCATACTTCTCTAGCAATCAACAAGCAGAAAAGAAAATTAGAAAAACAGTCTCATTTACAATAGTATCCAAAAGAATAAAACTTAAGATTTTTTTTTTTTAAACTTAAGAATTAACCAAGAATGTGGAAGACTTATACAAAGAAACTACAAAACATCTCTGAAAGACAAATAAATGGAAAGTCTCCCATATTTATGGATTGGAGAAGTAATATTATAAGATGTCGATAATATTCAAATTAGCCTATAAAATCAATGGGATAATTATCCAAATATCAATGCAGAAACAAACAAATCATCATAGAATTCACATGGAATCTTAAGGAACTGACATAGAATCTTCAGGCACTCAGGATAGCCAAAATGATCTTGAGAAAGAACAAATCTGGTGGCTGCATGCTTTCTGTTTTCAAGCTTATTCAGAGCGAAAGCAATCAAAACAGTGTGGTACCAGAATGAAAACAGGTATATAGGTGAATGGAATAGAATGGAGTAATGAAAATAAACCTTTAATTTCTTTTGTCTTGTCTGATTGCTTTGGCTAGAATTTCAAGACAATGTTGAATAGAAGTGGTAAAAGAGGGTATCCCTGTCTTGTTCTAGTTTTTAGAGGGAATGCTTCCAATTTTTCTCCATTGAGAATGATGTTGGCCTTGGGCTTAGCACAGATGGCTTTTAAAATGTTGAGGTATGTTCCTACTATTCCTAGTTTTTCTAGTGTTTTGAACATGACGAGGTGCTGTATTTTATTGAATGCTTTTTCAGCATCTATTGAGATAATCATATGATTCTTGTCTTTAAGTCTATTGATGTGATGAAGTACATTTAATGATTTCCATATGTTGAGCCAACCTTGCATCCCAGGCATGAACCCCACTTGATCATGGTGTACTTACTACCTTTTCAATATGTTTTTGTATGGGATTGGCCAGAATTTTATTGAGAATTTTTGTGTCTATGTTTATCAGGGATATTGGTGTGAAGTTTTCTTTCCTTGATGTGTCTTTGTCTGGTTTTGGTACTGGGGTGATTCTAGCCTCATAGAATGAGTTGAAAGGGTTCCATCCTTTTCTATTTCATGCAATAATTTGAGGAGTATTGGTATTAGTTCTTCTTGAAAGGTCTTGGCTGAGAATCTGTCTGTTCCTGGGCGTTTCCTGGTTGGCATCTTCTATTCTTTGCTTGAAATTGATCTGTTTAATGGTTTATGTCCTTCTGATTCAGTTTGGGTAGATAATATGTTTCTATAAATTTGTCGATGTCATTGAGGTTTTCTTTTTTATTGAGTATAAATTTTCAAAATTTTCTAATTATCTTCTGTATTTCAATAGTGTTGGTTTTGATATTTCCTTTTTAATTATGAATTTTAGTAATTTGAGTTTTCTCTGTTTCTCTTTATTAGTGTGTCTAAGAACTTATCAATTTTATTTAGATTTTTCAAAGAACCAACTTTTTGTTTTATCAATCAGACAAAAAAATTAAAGGGATATGAATAGGAAAAGAAGAAATCAAACTATCACTGTTTGCTGATGACATGATTCTATATTTAGAAGATCCAAAAATTCCACCAGAAAATGTCTAGAACTAATAAATGAATTCAGCAAAGTAGCTGAATATAAAACCAACACCCATAAATCCATTGCATTTCTATACATAAATGATGAATCCACTACAAGAGAAATTAGGAAAATTACACCATACAAATGGATAAAAACATTGTGGCATGTATACACAATGGAATATTACTCAGTAATAAAAGAGAAAAAGATCATGGCATTTGAAGGTAAGTGAATGGAGTTGAAGAAGATAATGCTAAGTGAAGTTATCCAATCCAAAAAAACAAAACAAAACAAAACAACAACAAAACAAAACAACAACAAAAATAAACACCAAGTGTTTTCTCTGATATAAGGAGGCTGATTCATAGTGGGGTAAGGAAGGGGAGCATGGGAGGAATAGACGAACTCTAGATAGGGAAGAGGGGTTGGAGGGAAAGGAAGGGGGCGGGGGTTAGAAATGATGGTGAAATGTGATGGACATCATTATCCAAAGTACATGTATGAAGACACGAATTGGTGTAAATATACTTTGTATACAACCAGAGATATGAAAAATTGTGCTCTATATGTGTAATATAAATAGTAACACATTCCACTGTCATATATAAAAATTAATAAAAAATTAAAAAAACACAAAAAATATAAAATACTTGGGAATCAATCTAACAAAAGAAGAGAAAGACCTATACAATGAAAACTACAGACTACCAAAAAAGGAAATTGAAGAAGACCTTAGAAGATGGAAAGATCTCCCATGCTCTTGGATAGGCAGTTACTTTTGTCAAAGTGGCCATACTACCAAAACTGTTATACAGATTTAATGCAATTCCTAATCTCAACTCCATCCATTCTTCATAGAACTCGAAAATGTGATCATGAAATTCATTTGGAAAAAAAGAGATATAGAATAGCCAAACCAATCCTTAGCAAGAAAAGTGAAGCAGGAGGCATCATAATACCAGAACTTAAACTATATTACAGAGAAATAGTAATAAAAACAGCATGGTATTAGCACCAAAATAGACCAGTGGTACAGAATAGAGGACACAGAGACCAACCCACATAAATTCAGTTATCTCATACTAGACAAAGGTGCCAAAAACATACATTGAAGAAAGGATAGCCTCTTCAACAAATGGTGCTGGGAAAACTGGAAGTCCATATGTAGAAAAATGAAATTAAACCTGTATCTCTCACTATGCACAAACTCAACTCAAAGTGTATCAAGGACCTAGGAATTAGACGACAGATCCTGAATCTAATAGAAGAAAAAGTAGGCCCAAATCTTCATCATGTCAGATTAGGCCCTGACTTCCATAACAAGAACCCCAAAGCACAAGAAATAAAATCAAGAATCAATAAATGGAATGGATTCAAACTCGAATGCCTCTTCTCAGCAAAAGAGACAATCACTGAGGTGAAGAGAGAGCCTACAGTATGGGAACAAATTTTTACCACAAATACATCAGATAGAGCACTAATCTCCAGGATATATAAAGAACACAAAAATCTTAATACCAAAAAAACAAACAACCCAATCCATAAATGGGCTAAGGAAATGAACAGACACTTCTCAGAAGAATTATATAAGCAATCAACAAATATATGAAAAGTATTCAATATCTTTAGTAATTAGAGAAATGCAAATTAAAACTATTCTAAGATTTTATTTCACCCTAGTCAGAATGGCAGTTATCATGAATATAAGCAACAAGAATTGTTGAAGAGGATGTGGGGAATACACTCATACATTGCTTGTAGTACTGCAAATTGATGCAGCCATTTTGGAAAGCAGTGTAGAGATTCCTCAGAAAACTTAGAATGGAATCACCATTTTACCCAGCTTTCCCACTCCTTAGTCTATATCTAAAGGATTTAAAATCACCATACTATTAGTGACACAGCCACACCAATGTTTATAGCAACTGAATTCACAATAGCTAAACTGTGGAACTAATATAGATGCCCATCAATAGATGAATGGATAAAGAAATTGTGGTATAAAAACGCAATGGAATATTACTCAGCATTAAAAGAGAATAAAATTATGGCATTTGCAGGTAAATGGTTGGAGTTGGAGAATATTATACTAAGTGAAGTAAGCCAATCCCAAAAAACCAAAGGCCAAATGTTTTCTCTGATTAGTGGATATTGATCTATGATGGGGCGGGCATGGGAAGAATGGAGGAAATTTGGATTGGGCAAAGGGGCAGGTGGGAGGGGTTATGAGGATAGGAAAGATGGTAAAATGAGATGGATATCACTATCCTAGGTACATGAATGATTGCACAAATGGTGCGTCTCCACATTGTGTACAACCAGAGAATTGAAATATGCTCTTCATTTGTGTACGATGAATTGAAATGCATTCTGCTCTCATGTACAAATAAATAGAATGAATAAAAAATTTTAAAAAGAAAGGAAGAAAATAAGTCCTTGTGTGTCCTTGTGATTTTCAACAAGGGTTCCACTATTATTCAATGAGGAAAATGACAGTCAACAACTGGTACTGGGAAAACTAGATATTCACATATGTGTACTGAAGCGGAATCCTTACTTAACATGTTCTGTAGAAATTAACTCAAAGTTGATTAGAGCTCTAGCTATTAGATCTAAATGATAGAACTCTTAGAAGAATTCATAGGGCAAACCTTCAGGGCATTGGAACTGACAAAGAATCCTTGGAGGTGACACCAAAAGTATTGGCAACAGAAGCAAAAATAGACAAGAAGTGAACTTTTAAAAGTTAATGGTTTTGTGCTTCCAAGGAAATTTCAAAGTAGTGAAAATAAGTCTTAAAGAATGGAGAAAGTGCTTGCAAACCATTTATTTGATAATGACTTAATATCCAGAGCATGTTAAAAAATCTCCTAAAACTCAGTGACACAAAACACTATTTAAAAATGAACAAAGGATTTGAATAGATGTTCCTCCAAAGAAGAATGAGAATGACCAATAAGCATCAATACCACCCGACATTAGGCAAATGGAAATTAAGTCAACATTAAAACACTGTCACATAACTGTTAAACAGAAAAAAATCAATCGTTGCTGTGAATGTTGAGAATGTGAAGTTCCTCTGCACTATTGGTGGTCGTGAAAAATACTGTTGTGGAAAAGTTCCTTAAAAAATTAAAAACAGAATTGTCATAAGATCCATTTATTGCAGTTCCGGGTGTAGGTCCAAAGAAATTGAAAGGAATATATACATGGAATATACACACACCCATGTTTGTGGCAGCATTATTCACAACGGCTGGCTCATAGAAATCACTAGTCCGAACTGGATGAGTAGATGAGTAAAATGTGGAATGGACATATAGTAGGACATCATTCAGCCTTTAAAAGAAGGGGAATTCTGACATATACCCCAGTGAAGATGAATCTCGAGGACATTATGCTAAAAAGAAATAAACTTATGACTGAAAAATAAAGATGGAATGATCCCACTTCCATGAGGTACACAGGCTAGTCAAAATCAAATCTGCAGAAAGTAAAATGGTGATTGCAAGGGACCGTGAGAAGAATGGGAATTACTGCTTGAGGGAATAGAGCTTTCATTTTGGAAGATGCAGTGAGTTCTATTTGTGGTGGTGTTGATGGGGGCACTGGTGATAATGAATGCACTTAAGGCCAATAGATACTGTGTTAAAAATGTTCACAATGGCAAATGTTACATTGTGTATATTTTGCTCCAATAACAGAGGTGTTTGTGTGAAAAGAAAAGAAGCAATAGTAAAGACAAAATTTAAATGCATATCTGTCACCAGGCTTTGCTCTTTACTACTATATTGAAATTGCTGCAACATATGTACTGTGTGAGACATGAGCTCTATGATAGACAGTTTTTTAAAATACAGTAAAGTATACAAACTTCTATCTGTACATTTGCACAAATTTATGTTCTCAAACCCTAGCAGTAGCTAAGACAACTGATTATAATTTCTATTTTAAAAAGAAAATAACTGAAGCTTAGAACAATTTTCAAAAACAAGAATGTTTAACATTGCACGTTAAAATAGATGGTGTTTGTTGCTATGCGAGCAAAATATATGGGTAATCAAGATGTTTAATTTGTGCACAGGCACGTGCATGTGTGTGTGTGTGTGTGTGTGCTGTGTGTCCTTAAGCTACAGCCATGTGCAGTATTTAATAATAACACACGATAATAATTATGTATCAGGATAGATGAGCAAGGGGGTGAAATTGAAATAAAAATGTTCTCATTGCTGCTAAGTTTTTCAAGAGAGTTTTAATTAAGATCCAGGATGACTTAATTTCAAATTCCCTTTGCAAAAATGGTTGAGAATTACCTTCTTATCCTTTTTTGTGTGTATGTGTGTGTGTGTGTGCCATGGTACCTGTTGATACATAAATATTTTGGCATTGCATGAATGCTTTCAACAGGAGCTTTCTGAAATCTTTCAGGTCCAGTCAAAAGAAAAATAAAAGTAATTCAATTAGTCCCTGCAGATCTTGATTTATTCATAATTGTGTATTGATGAGGACTGTTTTTCATCCAAGAATTATACAATCCTTTATAACTGAACTCTCCTGCTGATCTGAGATTTTTCTAGGAAACTGAAACAACTTAATTGAGATCTTTTTCTAAGTACTTTTAAACAGAGACATTTTTTGGAAGATATTTTCCTTCCCCTGTGGTGAATTCAATAGCATTTGTTAGGACAAAATATAATTCATGTATAAACTAGTAATTTAGCAATGCAAATAAGTCCCATTAGTTTTTAAAGACTGAAATTTTAGTCTGATGGTGCAATAAGGGTTATTAAATCAATATAGAGCTGTTTTCCAAGTTGGAATGAACTCATTTGGCACTAACAAAGTTTTTAGTCACAAATTAAAGTATGGGACTCTGTTTTTAATGGGAAAACTTCAAACATGACCTTGATTTATATTTTCTAGAAAAGCTATCCAGTGCAATATTTTATGTCCTTTTAGTATCAACTACTATTTTTGAAATTCCCCTTTTATTTATTTTAATGTAACTAATTGTGTTCTTTTCCTCATTATATCATTGCACGTTCATTTTTGAAAATTTTTAAAAATACTGAACTATGTAAAACTGAAATATAAATCCCTATAACATGAACAAACTCTGAGAACATCTTGGTATACTTAATATCTGGGTTTTGTGACTGAAGTTATAAACTCCACAACTTCTAGTGAAAGATAAAATTTTTACTGCACTTTATGTACACAACAAATCATCTTAAATATTATGGGCATGCTTTTAATTTTCATAAGGTAAACATTTGTTATAATTACTTTTGTTTCCCATGAAATCTTCTTAGTGCCTACACTGAGTCAGGATATTTATCTAAATATCCTTCTTACTTTCATTTTTGGTGGACACTAGCTCTCAAGTGAGATAGGTTCTGCTGCCTGTGAGCAGTTTGTTGAAAGATCAGAACCAAGTTATTTGTAACTTGTTTATTAGATATTATTCCAAGTTTGGGGGGAGATAAGCAAAGGCTGAGCAGAGTAGCTAAACTACATTTAGGTGGCAGAAATTTTGCAATTATTAAAATTTATTTTCATTACATGGAGAAGGCCCAGAGATACTCTGTTTGCTTCTTGGGGTCATATGTCTGACCCAGTATGCCAACTTTGTAGGATGGCAGGAAGCCAAGATCAACTCCAAATAAGCCCATTTATTGTTGTTTTCCAGAAACAAATGTAAATCTAGTTTCTCTGATTAGCTTTTCATTGTTCATTTATGAGAAACAAACTAAACCTCTGTTAAATATATTTGAATGCACACATTTTAATACCCATTTCTCTGATTATGAAATTTTAGTACACTTTCCTGTCAGTACCTTTTCTGCTCTGTGAAGGAAGGCTTTCTTTTCTTGTTTTAAATTTCGCACGTTTAGACGTTTGTGAAATGGTTGGTGAACAGTAGAAGCTAGAAAGTTCCTTCATCACCTAGTGTAGTCTCCTGTGTGATATATCTATGAATCTGAATTCTGTAGTCACACATTATTTTGCCACTTCTCTCTTCCCATTTCCTAGGGAAGAATCCCTTTTCTATTATCCCTCTTTAATGCACATCACTCCCATCCTCCTTCTCCTGGTGAGGCATAAATCCACTATTTTTTTTTTCCCCAGGGGGAAAAATTCACAACCAAGCACTCTTTCCTCAATATTTGTCAGTTTTCAGTCTATCATACTGATGCAATAAAGCAAAGTCCCATTTAATGAAAATATCCCCAGATACCACATTTTCTCCAATCTGCCTCTCAGCCATGGAAATGTGGAATGAACTGGAATAGTCTGTGGGAAGGATGAGCCTGGGATTTGAAAGGTTATGTTTTCATGCGTTTCCCAAGTGACTCCACCCACCATTTGAGAAGCGAGAAAACAGTGATGGTTAAGAGGCAGGAGTGAGAAAGGAAGATTTCAAGTGCTTTTGATGTCTGTTTATGCTCTGGAGTGGCACAGACATGCCCTGTTACTTTCTCTTGGAAATAATTCCAGCCGACTCGCCCCCCAGCCTGTCCATCTGGTGTTTTGCTCACCACAAAGACAAGAGCATGGAATAGAAAATCTTTCTTCAAATTTAATCGGGTGGATGCTTTAGAAAAATCCTTGAGTGAATTTTCCCTTTCTTTCAGACTGATTCTTCATGATTTCTGAAGATTCAGTTTTTGTCAATCACTATTATCTCTTCAGAGGCCTCTTCCATTGGTACTCATTGGGACCATGAAGTAGGGGAGAAAATGGCAGATACTTTATGGGTTCATTTTCTCCTCTCAGTGTGAATGTGGAAAATTAGCACAAGAATTTACCTTTGTTCCCAAATGGGTGGCTAATCCTTTTGTAAGAATTTTTCTTTTGAGAATTCCCAGTTTCTTTCAGCTATAAGCTCTGGAGGATCAGTAATATTTTCATAGTCCAAAAACAGAACTGTGAGATATAAGGGCTTAAATAAATGCAACATTATACTTAGTTCAATACCAGATCAGTTCAGCTGCCTTCTGTCCCTTGAGCATTTATTACTCTATTGGGTACTTAGAGAGTGGAAATGCAAAAACACAGTGTCTGTCCTCAAGGTGTTTACATTCTCCAAAGTGGAAATTTTCTATTTCCAAAAAATCTAGAAATGCATCACTGATGTAAAAGGAAAAATGAAAATGTCAGAGTGCTTGGCTGAACAGTGGATTCAGAGAGCCTGACTACATCTTCAGTCCTCAGCACCCAGCCCTGCATGGTGGCTGCCTTCTGACCAGTTTATTGACATGAATTATTAGCATCCTCTGTCACAGCACAAGAAATGATGCTGTTTGGGATAGTTACGAGTAGGAGAGTATCTTTGGATCGCACTGAGCTTTTGTAATTAGAAGCTGCACAAATAATTAATGGCTTCCATTTTTCCAGGCAGAAAGGCAGACTCAATTAGAAGCCTAGATCTAGTTAGCTCAAGACAAAGGGTCAATTAAAAATGTCATTGCCTAATATGAAGAAAAAACTCTAGATTTAGACTTGTGAGAAGACAGATTTCCTATTTCCTCCTTTCTCATTTCTGTGAAGCAGTCTATCAATAAAGAAAAAAGTCATAACAGATTGCCTGTTAGGGAGTAAGATAGAGAAGCTGTAAATAATATACCTGTCAGCTCTTCAAATGAATTCTCAATAATTGGCTTGAAAATTTTTCCTTGATGCAATAGATTTTAAACTTTTTTTTCTCTTATTGCTATAATTTTTATTATTGTGTTGGAGCTATACGTCATAGTGGGATTCATTTTGACATTCATAAATGCATATAACATTGTTTTCTTCATTTCAAATTCTAGCACTTTCTTTTTCCTTCCCTGTCTCCCTCCCCAGCTTCCCTTTCTATATTCAAATGGTCTTTCTTTGATTTATTTCATTATTTATTACTGCATTGTTTTTATATATAAAATTGGAATGACTGTGATACACTCAAACATGCAGTTTTGAATAACCCAAGTTTTACTGTCATATTGACCTTGATTTGAATATTAGTTCCATCATTCATTAGCTAGACACATATGGGCTTACTACTTAAATTGCCTGAGTCCTATTTTTACCACCTATAATAGTTGGGAAATATTAGCACTTTCATTAAATCATTGTTATTAGGATGAAGAATTTTAAAATGGTAGTGTATTTAAGAATTGTTAGTGTGGAGTCTGGCATGTAGTCACTCCCCAAAACTAATGATGGCAACGATATGGTGATGATGATGATAGCCATGATGATGATGTTTATCATGGGTTTTTCATTTAATAATGCAGACACATTCTCCAAGACAGATTTTTAGGAACCACGTATTTGATTTGGCTCATGTTTATTTGCCTTCAGAGTAAAGGCCCATAACTATATTTACTGAATGTTACTTTTGTTTTGGTTTTATATTATTGTCAACAAATGTTATTCATGTGTGTTAAAGATAGTTAACACAACCTGATCTGTAATTGTTCTGAAACCACAGCTGTTTTCAAAGGACTTCTTGCCCATTTATCTTTCAGAAATTATTTTGATTTGTTAAATTCCATGACTTCATCTATTTCAACTAGAATGCTAACCAACACAATTTGCTTTGAATATAAACTTCAAACCACTGTGTGAATTAAACATGGCAGTTACACCAAAGCACATTTTTATCATGGTACTAGAGTTAGAATAATTTTTGATATGGCCTATCAAGTATAAAGTAAGAATAAAGGTAGAATATATTTAAAAGATACTTAAAACAATGGTATGTATTCATTTATGTGCTATTATTTGGAGTTCCTAAGTTGCTGAGAGAATAATACTCTTTTGTGGGATGATCATTTGTGTGGTTTGTGTGTATACATTATTCTTTGTGACATTGACAGTGTCTCCTCAAAATATGATGCATTTATTTATGTGCAGGCTCTTTCTCCTTTGTTACAAACAGGAATCCCTTTTTAAAAGATGGCATTGATTTTTTTCCTTTAATATTTATATCTTAAGTTTCACAAAACAGATAAAATAATTTAAAAAGCAGAATTTTCAAGTCTGTCTTCCAGATGGATCTTTTCTTCTGCCTGTGTTCACGGGGCAGGGTATTCAAAAGTAGGCTGACCATTGTTACAACAGAGTGATGTGCTAATTAATGAATGTCCCAAAAGATTAAATTTGGAGATTTGTTTCTTATGAGTTCCATGTATGCAGTACTCTCTATTATTCTATTGAAATACACTTATTTGTAAAATGTTTACAATTTCGATTTGCGAAGAATACTTATAAATTATGGTTGATATACTCTCTTTAATTTTTCTATGAAAATTAACCAAGGCCCTTTACAATAATTTTTCCTGTCTGGTCTCTGATATCTAAATAAAATCTTTAACAAAATTTTGGAACTCCGATAAAGACTTGATAGAGGAGTGATCCCATTAATGAGCTTGGTAATGGAGGAAGATGAACTACAACCATCTTGAGCTATTAACCATCTTGAGAATAGGGTTTTTATGATACTGTGGTTGGAAGAACCTAATGTTCTAGCAAGGATGTAGTCCTATCTCTGGCATCTATTAGCTGGTTACATGACTTAACCATCTTCTCCACTAGACTGAACATTTGGAGGAGGAAGGCCCATGTCTATTCTGCTTACCTCTGTATATGGAACACATAAGAAAGTGCCCATCAAATGTAGCAAATGTGTTCAATCTTCTTTAGCATTAGTCTGGTTAACAATTTCTTCCCTGACTATACTCACAAAAATTTAACGAGAATCAAATTACTCAATATAATGAAAAATTTAAAGTTGTATGAAATTTTAAGCAGTATCTCTAGTCCTGAGATATTGGCTTTGTTTATTTTACAAAGAAATTAATTAAGCTTCTTTTTGTTATCAGAAGGAAAAGACTTTTCCGAAGATCTCAATTAGTGCTGCCTGTTTTGAACGGGACCACTGATTTTAGTGGACTTAGATAACCAACATTGTAAGAAGCAAGCTCATGTTTAATTTTATTCAACACATGTGGTTTTCTTTCCAGAGCTGATGGGGGCGGAGTAAGTATAAAATTATACTGTCTGTTGATAATAATTTCCCTTGTTCTTCTTGGCAGCACAGTCATGTTTGGGCTGTATTGCTGGCAACATTTTTCAATTAACATTTCATCCTCCCCCACAAAAAGCTCAACCTCTCACTGGCCCTGAACCCAGTGTTTCAGTGGGAAAGTGTTTAGAATCAAAGAAGGCCTCCCTTCTATTGATCTCCTGTTCCCCACAGCTTCTGTACTTGGAAGAGATTTAGTTCTCAGAGGGCACTGGAAGCCTCGGGGGTGTTTTTTCTCCCTGACACTCTGCACTTGTTTTATTCACAGAGTTTATTGCTGTGATTTTGGAAGTTGGCAGACATTGTTTTGCAAGTCCTGGAAAAATCCATTATGAAGGTGTTAGGAAGAGACAGACATGTAGACTCGGAGGGTTGTCACTCATCATCTTTCATGGTGAGTTCCATCTTTTGACCAACTTTACTTTGATTAGAGAATCAGACTCACCATAGGTCAGGATGATGAGTTGTGGGGTGGAATCTTAAATACCTAAATTTCCAAAGCCAGAGTTCAGAGAAGACTGTTGTTATAAATGGCTTTTTCTGAATCAATGAAACAACATTGCTGGGTAAATAGGAGTTTGACTGCAACACCCATTTGAAAGTGAAAGATTTAAGCAACAAAAATAGCTGTTTTGTCTAAAAAAAAAAAAGGTTTGCATCTCTTTCCTTCTGAATTTATTAGAAAATGTAAGAAGACTTATCACTAGGGGATCAAATAAATTGCATTTATTCATCCTTAGAATTTCTTCACATCATTGTGGCCACCAACGGATTGGTTTTGGAGTGGCCCTGCACATTTGGAGAGCATTGATGGGAATGCCAAATGACAACCAAACAATGGGCCGCCCCTGCACACCCCATCCCCTCCACCCCCAAACATACAGTGCTGTTATTTTTCACTGTAGAAACTGTGATTCTAAAAAATAAATCACAATTAAATATAATGAATAATAATCCTGATCTAAGGAAAAGCAAAAGTCCTGGGTGCATTAATATGGTGACTGATGTTTGAGTGCAGTGGAGAAGAGAACCTGGGAGCCAAGTCAAAACTCTTCACCTATCTACGGCACTTCCAAGTTACCACCCGTTTTTACATAGCTTGTCTAATTTGGACCTAAATCCCTGTGAGATTGAACATTGCTATTATTCCTTTAGTGAGGGTTAACTAATGGGGTAGTTTGTGTGCACTGACTATTATAACTAACTAGTAATGGGCAGAGATGCAAACGTCTCTTTTCATTCCGGGTTTCCTGCCCTATCCTCTCCACAGTGTCTCCTCTGAAGGCAGCTGGTGAGTCAAATTCAGGAATATGTCTAAAACATCTTGACCATGGGCTTTTCTGAAAGGCAATTTCCTACTTGTTCTATAAACAACTTCTTAAAGTTTAGAGCAATAAAATATATCATCATGTCTTTTGAATCTCCTTCACAGGGGCTCATTTTTTTCTTCATCAATAAAATGGATAGGGTCAAGCCTACCCTGTGCTTCTGGATATTGGTTGCATGTTAGAATCACTGGGAAAATTTTATACCTACCTATGCCCAGGAGCTATTTCCAGAGATTCTGATCAATTAGCTGAGGCCGACTTGCCTTATTTTTAAGTTTCCAAGGTCATGATAGTGTACAAGCAGGAGAGAGACCAGCCACTGCTCCAGCATATCCAGGAAGTCCCTCCTTCTGTGTCGAAGCATCTTTAAACATTTACACAATAACTCTGATACTCCAGTAGGTAGGAATATCAAAGTTTATCATTCATTTTATAAAGACTGGTTTCCTTGCTAGAATTTGGATCTGATTCTCACTTAAGAGATTCTAGGAATGATAGAATTTTTCGGTGGATGATATGTCAGCCAGTTAAAACTCTCCTTCAACTTGGTTTTCCTTGCAAACTTCTTCCTGATGGCCATCTGGATAATCTAAAGAATTTCTGCACATGCCAGACTGTTTTCTCTGAGCACCATTGATCAAAAGAGGAGTCATTTAGACAGGGATGGATGGGGGTTGGATTAAAGATGTGGAGCCAGGCAGGAAGGAGATTTCAGTGAGTTTTTGTGAAGACATTAAACAAAACCATGAACAGAAAGCCAAAAGATCACACACATCCTCAGAGCACTTGGGCTAACCCTCGAGCTTGTTTTTATCCATCTGGACAGTCTGAATTCTGAAATATAGGAAAATAATAGTTTTCAAGGCATCTTTTGACAACTGCAGAAAATAAATGTTTAAAATACGAACAAGTTAGTTATGTAAGTCAAAAAGAAAGAAAGAAAAAAAAATCTCCCAAGCAATGAGCCCTTGTGTTTGAAATGGCATAAAGAGAGATTGAGTGAGAAGAAACTGCCACTCACTTTGTGGTGGGTGCATGTGGTGGGTGCAGCATGGCTGGTGGGCAGTCATAGGTGGCCTCGAGGACAGATTTTGTATATGTGAAAAAGTTAATAAGAATTTGCAGATGGGCTGGGGATATAGCTCAGTTGGCAGAGTGCTTGCCTCTTATGCACAAAGCCCTGGGTTCAATCCCTAGCACCACAAAAAAAAATAAAAAATAAAAAGTAAAAAATAGAGTTTGCAGATGTTTCAATTTTTTTTTTTTTGTGTGAAAACTTCCAAATGATTGAAGATGGAAAATATTGTGAGAAAGCCTAGAAAATTGCACTGAGTTGAGATAAGCACAAAGCATATTCTATACAGAGAAATTCTTCAGAAATGCTCTTTCCTAAGCACTTGTTTCTTAATCCCTGGCTATGGGTAATAATGAACATGGCTAGTAATCTGGGCCAAATAAAAAACTAGGGATTAGAGATAGGGTCATGGAAAAACGTAGGAAGAATCCTGTGTCATTGCTATTAGACCTCAACTTTAATATCAATTTCCAGAAAATCAATATTCTGTGTCAGGCAATCTATGATAACTGTTGGCTTGTATTAGCATCATATGTGTATTTTATTTTCTGAAGTTGAAAAATACTGGAAGTTGTTGAAAGGTCATTTTAACAAAATTCTTTATCTTTATCCATTAGACAACATGTAATCAAAATTGCCAAAGAAAATACTATGTTTTTATTCCATGACCATGCAAGAACATAAGTTTTGTTTTGGATCCTCTATACTTGTGTTTGGCAAATAAGAGGTTGTGGTTCAAATCTAACCCACTGCTTCTTTCTGTGACCTACCAGCTAAGAAGGGTTCTGCATTTTTAAATGGTTGGAGATAATCAAAGGTAAAATATTTCAAAATATTTGAAAATTATGCAGAAATTAAAATTTCAGTGTCCATACGAAGTTTTACTGGAATGCACTTGTGCCCATTCATTATGTATTGCCCGTGTCTGCTTCTGATTGACAGGCAGGACTTAGTTACTATGACGGAGACCATCCGGCTGCAAGAACCTAAAATATTGACTTTCTGGACTTTTATAGAAAATATTGAGCAAGGTGATCACTCTTCATCCAATGTGTGTGAGTCATAGGTACTTCAAAATGGAGTAAAATGAGGTGAGATTCTAATCCTGAAGTCATTTAAATTCAAACTTTGCTTTAGCTAATGACAGTATTTTCTACATAAAATAGATTTTAATGGTCCAGATTGAATCCCTAGTTATTCGTGCATTCTTGGGAAGGAGGCTAATCAGCAGACCTGAGGGGTCATTAAATTGTAGACAGAGCCCTTGTTGGTATACTATAAAAACTAGAATAAGGATTTTAAAAATCGCTCTAAAATTTTCTAAATATGAGCATCAAGTAATTGTGATTGTGTAGCAATAGGATAGTTACTCTTTATTAGGTAAAATTTTCCTTTCTGTGTTTTAGAGCTTTGCTGAAAATAAAAGCCTTAGAATTCTGGTCACTGAACAGAATCCTTAATTATAAAAAATAATCCAGATAATCACATACTTATATGACATATCCAAATTTTAACTAAACTTCTATTATTTATATTTTTATTAGAAATATAAGGGAATCAACTTAATCTTGAGAATTTTATTTCAATATGGAAATAAAATTTCCAATTTTATTACAATGTGCCATGCCTGTTTAAAATTTGTGGTGTGCCCAAGTGTCTGATGGTAAACTGATGAGTGAATCATTGGAGAAAGGATTTGGTTTTCAAGATATTTCTTCTGATTATAATAAATGGTATTAAAAACATAAAACTTGCCCAAGTCATCAATTTGCTGCCACATTTAATGTGAAGAATAACTTTCTGATTTTCTTCTTCAGTTGTGTTAAAAAAGTACAATCAGTTTTCCGTGTCTGGTGGTTCCAAATCCATGCAATTAACCAACTGAAGATCAAAAGTATTTGGAAAAAAGTTGTGTCCATATGGAGCATGTACAGAATTTTTTGTTGTTGTTATTGCCTGAACAATAAAACACAACTATATTCACATAGCATTTATACTTCATTATGGATATTATAATTAATCTAAAGATGATTTAAAGTATATGGGAGGATGCACATGGGTCTCCACAGGGGTCTTGGGACCAAAGTGTCATGGATACCAAGAGTTGCCTACATTTCCTTGAAAGTTGTTGTATATATATTCAAATCATATCATATGAGGATTCTGTATTTGAGACTTGACTAAAATGATTTGGAATTCCAAAAAATACTTGTGGGCTTTTTCATTTATTCAAGGGCTTATGTGGACATGTGAAGGCAGTGCAAAATTTAAACTGCTCTATGTTCAAGGTCCCAGGTGTAGTCAGCAGGGCCATGCTGTGTCTTCTAGTTCCGCCTCACACTGGGAACAAGTGTCCTTTCTGCAATCTAGGTTTTGCAAGGTTTGTTGCATTGTAGTGTTTTTGTCCGTGATTTCACTGTTTATAATAACCCCGAGCATGCTGTTATAGTGCTGTCTAGTGTTCTTAATACACGTTGAAGAGAAACTATGTCTGTGAAATAAGCTTTGTTCAAATAGAAATTCAGGCGCATACTATTGACTCTGAGTTCAGTATTATCAAATCAACAACCCACATTCAAAAAGGATCTTTAAACAGAAACACACATGAAACAGATTCAAGGATTGAATAGTTGGCTCAAAAGTTGCAACTTTTACTTTCTGTGTTTCCATTATAAAAATAAACAATCAATTCCTTATTCAAAGTTTATGGAGTTATATACAAGTGCACAGATGGATTTATACGTCTGTATTCGAGTTTCTGATTTGTGATGTCAACCCACAATATGAATTGTTTTTCATGACAAGTGAGAAAAAACTAAATAGGTATGAACAAAACAATGAATTGGGAGAACTATCTGAATTAGCATTTACATCAGATTCCTCTGAGGTAAATTTGAATTTCGAAAAACTTTGAATTACATTGTATTTTAGAGGTGCATCATCATGTGGGTCAATTTTGTTGAATGTCTTAGCTAACATGAGAATATATATGTAGTTCAAGTCTTCAAGGACTATCGAGTGACATTTTGGAAGTTTAGAGAAAATGAAAAGATTTTTTTCACAATAGTAGTAGATATTTTTGGTTTCGCTACAGGAAAGTTGGTCCTATGAGTTCTATGGGGAATCTGCAAAAGGAATAGATTATAGCTGGAACTTGAAAAATAAGAAAAATTTTGATACGAAAAAAAGTAGAGAAATAATGTGAGTAAACAGGAGGAAAAAGTTAAAAAGAGTATAAGAGAGATTAAATACAAAAAAAAAGAAGACAATGAGTGGATCAGTTTAATTTAATTTATTCAGACATTACTTCAAATTATACTAATACTAATAGTATTTTTGAAAGGTTGTATTTGGATCACTTTAAGATCAATTATATCTCCACAAAATACAGGTCTTGGAAACTAATCTCCAATCTGATGGTACTGAGAGGTGTCTCCTTTGGGAGGTGATTAGGTCATGGAGATAGAGAGCTAATGAATAATAAGTGCTTTTATAAAAGAAGCCCCAGGGGGCTCTCTGGCCACATTTCCCATTTGCGGTCACAGTAAGAACATAGCTGCCTGTGAACCCAGGGTGGACCTACACCAGGTGTGACATTTGTTGGTGAAGATTATCCTAGCAGTTTATGGTGTTCTGTTGGAGCAGCAGACTCAGACCCCTACTTAGGTACAACTAATGAGTGATTCATTAATTGAATTAAAAAAAAAAAGAACAGTACTTGACATTATTGACATTTTTCATGTCTGGATAGAAACCCACCTAGAACAGAATGATCTCTCCCTTTATTAGAACCTCTCACACAGTGATTCATGTGCAAGAACTCTGACCATATTTCCTTGGAGGTACCCGGCAAGAGCCTCATCATGGCTGCTCAACAAGAAGACCTGTAAACAGAGGCCTCAGGTTAGGGCTGCATGTATGCCTAAGAGCATAGTCCTAGGGTGGGGAGGGCATGGCACACACTCTTCCTCCTTCTGCCCCTTCTCTTTTTAACTCATGGGAGAACATTTAAATGTTTGCTTTCATGTATTAGTTGTATTCTGAATTTTGCATCTTAAATTGATGCAGAGAGAGTTAGTGGGCTTCACCAGATCAAATTAAATGGAACTTTGTAAACCAATTTTTCTTAGGTCAGTTGAACGTTTTCAGGAGAATTGGTAACCAAGAATGTTTGCTCATTGGTTTTTATATTTGTTCTGTTTGATATCCAGCTTCTATCATTAACTTGATCAAACTAGAACTACTTGGGGTAAATACTAAAATTATGTTTAGTAACTTTGGTGTTCACTACACTACCAATTATAAAGTTATAAGAATGTATAAAAAAGATAATTTGTGAAAAACAGACATATAATACAAATATGCATATAAACAATTACCACCAAGTTCACAATAGTGTCAGTCTCATGGGAGGGAGGGTAATGAAAGCAAAGATTTCAACTGCTCTCTCTCTCTCTGTCTTTCTCTCTCTCTCTCTCTCTCTCTCTATATATATATATATATATATATATAAATTTAATATAGTTGATAGTTTGTGTAATAATATATATGTAATATAATTAGTAATATTAATTTATATAATCATAACACTATACATACAATTTATACCTAAATTATTAAAATATATCTAATATTTGGTACTGGGATTGAACTCAGAGCCTTGGGCATACTAAGTTAATATATAATTTTCAGTACAGGAGAAATCATTATATAATTAAACACTGTTTTATGTTCAAAACATTTCAAAAATATAAGGTAGTTTTTTTAAGGAAGAAAATAATTGAGAGAGCAAGAAGAATTTAGAAAACTTAATTATGCAAATGACAAAGTTAGTTTCCAACTCAGGAAAATAAAAGCAACTCAATGTATTCAGGAGACTCCCAGGAAGAGGGTGAGGTGTTCCCTACAGAATTAATATCCTCCATGGAAAATAGCAAAGTTAAAAGTGTAATAGATATCAGAAGCTTTCCATTGATGAATGAAAGATATGCAATTAAGTTGGCATATTTTGATATTAACCATTATGTCAAAATTAGAATTTTATTTAGGAGTTTTTTAAAATTCATTTTATAATCCATCTTCTAATTAAGATATTTTTGTGGTCTGCAAAGTGAAAGAGAATATCATCAATATTTGAATTTTTAAATACGCAATCATCTTTTTATTTTATGAAATTCACTAGTGAACATATTCAGTGACATACATTTAAATTAACTCAAATATACATGTACATGCATGTGTGCACATACATCCTTAAATCAAATGAAATATTATTATTCCTATGTTCTTGGCTGTTTTGATATGAATTAAGTCTAAAATATTATGCTTTTGTTCTAAAAAGTTGTGACTGATACTTTGGTAATTTAAACCTGAGCCAAATATTTAGTACATGGATGAATAATAAAATCATAAGATTTTTTTTTGAAATTAGAAATACATTTTAGGAAAGGAAAATAGCAATGATATTTTTTCATAGCTTTAAATGGTATTTTCATTTAAATATGTCTGTTCATATTGAGAATTTAATCAAGTTAAGAATCAATCTGAAAGATAAGGCAATATCATTTGATAATCCTTTCCCCCCTCTCCAAACCTAGGATTTTCTATTCACTGTACCCCCAGCTCATTTTGTCATGCCTTGTTGAAATTTTACAAAAAGAATAGTTTCCATAGTCCATAGGAATCTAAAACTTTCTAGTCCTCCATTATCTACAGATGTCTGCGCACAACAATTTCAAAGGTACTTTGCTAAGTCTCTTTGAAAAGAAAATCTCACTAACCCATCTGGAATTCTATTAGTTTTTATAATTATGGTTAATTCAATAGTTCATATAATATCTTCAGTAAGTAAAACATCTCTATTGGCTATAACTTTGTGTATTATTTTGATATTTTTTATTAAGATTCTTGTCAGTAATGTCATCCCATTTAAAACAAATGCTACTTTTCACAGTATTTTCATCTTTACATTTTCCCAAATCTTTGTGCCATTTTTAAATAATATTATCCTGCAAGCTTTTTTTCTTTTTTTTTTTTTCTCTTTAAACCCCAATATACTTTCAGGGGATGGATACTTGTAGTACTTCTTTCATTTAACATCTGGATTTTAAGTCTTTAGATCATAGGACACTATGCCTTTCCCTCTCTTACATTACTTAGAACAGCACTATGTAAAAGTCCATTTAAGTTTTCGAAGCATTTAATAATACTGTTGATGGAGGTGGGATGGTGGTGATGGTGGTGATGGTGATGTTGTTAGGAGACCCAGAACACAGAGGCCTGACCACATTTGTAGTACCTGCAGTACCTGTTTCCATAGTCATCTTAGTCTCATGATTCATTCCATATACCAAGTTATTCTTATAAATACTACCTAAATTTGGTCTGAAAACTGTACTTAATCAACCAATATTATTTGTTAAATGTTAGGGAGTCAAAAAAATGAGCACTTCTCCTTAATACTTCAAAAGAGAGAAATATTTCCATCCTTTAGCAGGGCTCATAATATCCCTGAGCTGATCATTTTGTAGTTAAAACTCTGTGGCCTAGATACTATGAGTAGAATATCCTCAGCTAACTGGACGAAGACCTCCAGTCCTCAGCTGCTTTGTCCATCCCTTCATCTGTCCCTGAACTGCCCATTTTGCTGTTTCACTGTCAAATTCCCAGAGGGTTATCTGACCTCAGAATTAAACACCCAGCCTGCCACAGGTGGGTGTTTGGGTTGATCCTTCAAATAGTACTGCATTTTGTCAGAACTCTCAGTACAGAGAGTAAAGCATAATATCATGTTCCCAGGAGGATGCAATGTCACCATGTCTCTCCCAGTGAACAATAGGTGACAGCTAATGCCTTTAAAGCAAACTCACTCAACCAGCAACCTCTTAGACACTGGGATGGGACCAAACTGCTTACTTCTCAGCTGATTGCTGCTCTATCGGCTCTCTCTTTACAGCAAAACAAAAACTGAAGGGGAGGAAAATGATGAAGGAAAATGCCAAGAAGTAATAACAGAAATAAAAGATTGTATTTCAAAAGGCATGATTTTTCGATGCTTTAGAAATTTCTTTCTCATACTTTTGTTATTCAGGATTGCATATATACATTTGAGGGTTATTTGTTATTCCCACATTATTACTGCAGACTAAACTTACTGTGTCAACCTAATTGTTGAATTAACTCAAATCATGATTTGCTACCATAATTAAATAAGAAAATTATGTTATCTAAGAGACATTTAGCGACATTGAACTAATGAAACATCTGTTCTTGGACAAATAATTTATACTGTGCCTCAGATTACTCATCTATCATAGATGATCTCTCATCCCTTCTATTTCTGTTAGCTTATGATTCTACAAAGGTCTTTTTTTCAGGAAAAATGAAAAAAAACACATTTTTCTTTTGTAAGACAGGCCTTTAATTATGCTTTTTATTGTCATAACTGCAGAATAAAAATTGTTTTAGTCTCTGATATGAGTGGTTGTTTTGAATTACAGAAGCTAAATGTTTTCAAAGCTAAATTCTTTGAAAAGAATTTTCTTTTCCTTTTTTTTTTGTATTTTTCTCTCTGTTATTAGCTTTCCTTTCAATAGATGGTGCTCTTTTCTCAGAGACACTACTGATCTTATTTCCCATCAAAAGATCAGGAATATTCGCTTTACTCTTTAACAATCATTAATTAAAGAAATCAGACGTAGAAAGAAAGTAGAAAGACTCAATTGCATGCAATTTACAGCACCTTGGGGATAAAAGCATAATGGGGAGACTGATAAATGATTCAAGAGCCCCATCTAAATCTGCAATATTTGCTGAATAGATGAAGCAAATATTGTAACTAAATATGACAATGCCATGTTCACAATGTACATATAACCCAAAGTGGAAGGAAAAACTCAAATCTGGAGCCATTTTGAAGTGTTAAAATTTTACCTACTTTAACAAAAGTGAATGTGTTAGTATTTTACATTCACATATAGAATTGAATAGACACATCAAATGTCAACACAATCAACATCAATCCAAGTATTGAGAGTCCCAATACTGAGATTGTACACACTTTGCCAAACACACATGGAACATCTGGGCAAATAACATGGACCACTAACTCCTTTGAAATAATTTTATTAGATAAATACACTTTGTTTCTTTTTATTCCCCAAAGCACCTTGTACAACTTTCTAATAATAGTCTGTAATGCTGATTTCTGCTGCTTTTAGTCACTTCAACTTGTGGAGACATTAAAAAATAGTTTTGTCCTGCAGTTCTTCTGAACCATCTTATGTGTTCCAGATGCAATTTATCATTCCTCTAATAGACCTGCAGCTAGCAACTGCAAACTCATCTAGGCAACACAACTGTCATGTTTGCTACAACAAAGCACAACCACCTACCAAAAAGACATGCCAGGGAAAGTCCCTCTCCCCAGTGTGGCCTCAGGATGCAGAGAGAAGGACATGAAGGATTCTATGACTGGGGAGAAGGGGTGGGGCTGTAGTACATCCTAAAGTAGCCAGTGGAGGAAAGTTGGCAAGGTGCATCTCTATTAGGGTGCAACTCAATTAGGGAAAAACTCCTCAGAATTCCACCCCCATTATTCACCAACTTTATTTAGCCATACTCACGCAGAAGGGCAGACCATACATAGGACACTGTACCAAGAGCCCCCTTGTCTCAGTATAAGAGGGCTTTACCAAAGAGCACCCCCACCCCACATTTAGACCTTTAACTGCTCAAAGGAACTTCTCTGCTTTGGGGATTTTGGACTCTTTCTTGATCCAAGGGAGGGAAAAATAGGAAAATAGTTTTGGATCCACAGACAGCATCCCTCTGTCCACCGGTGCCCCTGTTAACTCCCCTCTCTCACCCTCCCGCCTTATGGCTCCAGTGTGCCTTTTTCAGTCTGCGCTCGGAGCCTTCCTTACCTGACGATCACGTACATGACCAGGAAGTTTCCGAAGAGCCCCACCACACACACGATGGAGTAGAGGGCCATGATGGTGATGGCCGTGATCATGGAAGGACTGCCGGACGGAGGGCACTGGCCGCCGCTCCCGCCCAGCTCGGTGCGGTTCGGACCGCAGGGGTCGGACAGGTTGCCATCAAAGTGGGACAAGTTGACCCAGGAACTGGTGCTCGGAGCTGAGGGGCAACTGGATCGCGGGAAGGGATCGCTGCAGTTGCTGGCGTTCGCGGAGACGGCGCTGCTGTCCATGGTGCTGACGGCCTGCCGGGGACCAGGACGCGAGGTAACCCGGAGCTCCCGGACTTTTCGGGTTCCACGCGCCTCAGCCGCTTTCTCTCGCCGCTGCCACAGCTCCGGCTATTTCTTACAGGGACCAACTCTGGCGGAACCAGAGGGGAGCGTCAGGCAGAAGGGGGAAGCTGCATCTGACATGATCTTCCGCTTGCTGCCCCCTCCCACTTTAGTAGTACACAGAGGCACGTCCCCAACCCCACAGCGACAGGCGCGGGGAGGGAGGGCTGTGGGGGATGCGGAGTCTGGAGAGGAGGGAGAGGAGAGGGGTGGATTTTGCGCAAAGCAATTCAGGGAGTCCAGCTCTTCCCTGGGCACTCTGCTCTGCAAGCACTTCTAACATCTAAGGGGGGCGGTGGCAGAATGCAGGAGGGCAACAGTTGGGGAGACAGGCTGGGGAGAGACACAGAGTTTCTTGGCAGCACTAAAGCATAAGAAAGGGGGCTGACATCACTCCATTTTCCAGCACCATCTTCTCTCTCTGTAATCAGACAGGAAAGACACTGTCCCACGCAACCCTGACAGCCCTCACACCCCAAGCCTCAATGTTCTTCCATTTCCCCTCTTTTTGATATTCTTAATGCATCAATCCCTCACATTTGAAAAAAGGGAAATGGTGAGTCTTAAATTTCCAACCTTATAGACTTTTCTGAAACAAGAGTAATCTTTTTTTTTTTCCTGAAAAAGAAATAAGAAACAAATAAACTTTGTTGAGGAAACATGTTGCTTTTACCCCCAACTCTCTCTCCAATGTCTCCTAGAGTGAAAGCTCTTTTTGCCTTCGATTTTGTCTTAGTGAGAAAGGGGCACAAGAACTGGTTACAAAACCCAGGTCCACTAAAGAGAATGTTGATGCTCCACGTCTTAAATCTCAAGACCTGTTTGGAACAGACTTACCAGAGAGACACATGCTTCTAAGAAGGGCAGTACAATTCAACAAATCTGCATTGTTTCAGTGTTTTTTCTAGTGTGAAACTCCAGGAGGAGTTACATAGGTTACTGGAACCAAAGTGGCCTACAGCAAGGTCCTTGAGGGACACTAATAGATTTTTAGATTATAACTCATTTCTAAGTTCACAACTGCTTCTATTTAGAAATAAACTTATAAGTACAACAGGAGTAAGGTATTTTGTGAAGTTAATATTCACTAATTCTGAACTCACTCTCATTCCTACACATTTTTGTCTTTGCACATATCTATACCTTTTAAACATAAACATTGGAAATAAATATTCCCAATTGTTTGTGGAAAGTTATCTGTACTCTGTGAAGCAGGGAGGATGGAAGCTTGAAAGGAACATTTAATTCCAGTATTATTTTTAGGCATTTGTCTTAAAAACAGATAACTCATAGGTAAACTGTATTAATCATAGGTCATTTTGTCAGTGTTCAGTAATATTTTTATCCATTTGCATGAAAGGGTATAATTTCAGCAATAAAATGTTTCAGAGATTTCCTAGAGACTAGTAAAAATGTCTTATTCTCCTTTGAAGTAATCTATCCACTCACTTGCACTGAACCTGCTATTCACCCATCCAGTCCCTTGAGAACCCAGAACCAGTCTACACTGAACTTTGTGTGAAAGACAAACAGCCATTCTGCAGCAAGCCCTACCCTTGGAGTTAAATTACTTTGTGACACAGATTTGTAATTTGGGGACTGTATAAATTTGAATATGTTACTTCATCTCAAGAGTGATAATTTTCTCATCAAAGTAAGAACTTCAACTTTAGGCTTCAACATATATTCTCAACTGAGATTGATGTTTTTCTTCTATTGCTCTTTCTCATGGTCCACTGAGGATAATTATTATCCTTTTATTTTTAAGGCAAATTTTATGGGCATTATCATATGTCCTCCCTTAATTTATATTAATGTATGTGTCTCAGTATTTCCTAACCATTCAATATACCATCTGAGAATATACAGAACAAATTTAATTTCTCTTCCAAATACATGCACTAAGATAGCGTTGAGAAACCCAGAGGAAAGTTATATAAAAATAATATATTAATATCATCAATGTATAGCATAAAAATATCTCAAATTCCAGTTTCTGTTATTTATTAGTTTTCTTCATAACTGCATATTTCCTATGAGAGTGGTCTAAAATCTTGTGAAAGTTTGAGTCTTTCATAAATGCGGTGGACTGAATAAATGAGTTGATTATCTATAATCCTAATTGTTTACTCTAACCTAGATTCTAACCACATGAACTTTAATACCCTGAACCTTAATAGTTTATCCATATAATAGGAATATCTGATTTTTTTTTTGTTGAGGTTTCTTGCTTATACCAGACTTTCTACTTGAAGTAAGAATAATCTATCTAATATCTAATAATCTATTATCTATCAGTCTAGATCATTGGGATCAAGCCTGTATTATAAAACATTATTCATGAAAATAGTAAATTTCAAAGCAATGCATTTAGTCATCACATGGATGGATTCCAGGAAAATGCTAAGAGTCACTCCTCTTCCTTGAGTTTCAGAATATACTGGCTTTTGTTCTTCATGCATTTGTCATCATCTACACTTATTTTAATACCTAGGCCCTGATTTTTTTGAGTGTCTGTTGAGGAAACACATTAATGAGGAACAGAAGCATAGGTTCTCTGCATGAAACAATTACAGTGGTTTGGAGCCCAGGAAAAAAAGGGACATCCAAGGTTTGATTGGAAGAATATGTTCTGTATTTGTTTTAGGATATTTTCTGTTATCTCAGGTTTACACGTGGAGAGCTAATGAGAAGGCAATTGTATTACGACACAATACTACTCTTGATCACTGGATTGCTGCATAATTATTTACTAAAATAAAATAGCCACATTTTTTTTTCATTTACATGGTAAAAAATAAGTAAGTAAATAAGAACAAAACAAGCAAAAAAAAAATCCTCAGCCCCCTCCACTGGTTAAAGCTAAGAGAGAGGAATCTGGGTGTGGACAAAAGCCCTGGACTTGACATCAAAAGGCAGTTTGGAATCCAGGCTCTGCTTTTTACTTTCTTGTGACTTAAATTACTCATGCTTCTTGATAGCTGGTTCCTTTTCTGTAAAGCAAAAATGTAAGCATCAACGATAAAGGAGTTTTTCAGGACTATAGTATATGAAAGAACTTAATTTTTGCATTTTAAAAAAATATTTTGTTGTATGTAGTCAGCAAATTAGCAAGAAGAATTATTGGCAACATTAAATTAGATAAATGATACAAAACTGAGTTTAGGAATTGATTCTTTTAAGGACCTGAAGGTGGTACCCCACTCAATCTACTTATTTAGTAATGCATTTAAACAAGTACCTTAAGTAATCCTTAGTTCTAAATATCTTAATATTTGGAACCTCATTTTTCGTTTAGATATTGTTCTTCAATTTCCATTTGTAGAGGTTTGCTGTTACCCTATATATTCTCTTATCTCTTTATATTTAGATAAAGAGTTGTAGGATTTTTAAGCCTAGGATTCTTTGTGTGTGTGTGGGGGGGGGAGGTGGGGCTTACTAGGGATTGAACCCAGAGGCACTCTACCACAGAGCACCATCCCCAGTCATTTTTATTTTTTATTTTGAGACAGCGTTGCTAAGTTGCTAAGGTTGGTCTTGAACATGTGATCCTTCTGCCTCAGCTTCCTGAGTTACTGGGATTCTAGGTGTGTGCTACCACACCCAGCATCTGTATCTTTGACTGTTATTTAAAGCCTTGGATTTTAAAGAGTTAGGTATGCACTTTCACTGGAAATGCAACATGTCCAAACTATTGTTACCTTCCTATCCAAAAATACTTCTCATAACACTATTGCTTTCCCCTAATTTCCCAAGCCAGAGTCTGTAGCTGTCCTTAGCACTGCTAGGTAGGCAGCATTGCATAGTGGTTACCACCATAAATTCTAGTTTCCATTTCTTGGTAAAATTCTGTTTTATCCATGAACAACTGGTAAGACCATGGTCAACTTAGTTAACTTGTTGATGGTCTTTTTCATCTTTAAAGTATTATTTCCAGTAGTGTCTATTTCATAGGGCTTTAATGGGTATTCAATAAGTTTTTCTTAATAAAGCATTTATAAGATTCCTCAGCACATGTAAGGTGATATAAATATTTGTCAAATAAAGTCATTGACTGTGTTCACTCCTTTTTCATTCTAGCATTATGATAATTGATTCTGCCTTTTAAATTTCTTCTCATTCTTGGTATCATTTTTCTAGTTTACACTTTTAAAGTCCATACAGAATTATGCAGTAAGCTCTTTGGTGATTTATTCCTTCTCCATACATTTACCCTATACACTGTTGCTAAAATGAGATTTCAAAAATGGAAGTCAGACTGCTCCATTGCTGACCATGCTTGTTGTCTCTCCACAATTTGCAGGATGAAGTTGACTCTCCTGATATCAAAGGGCTTTCATGACCTACTTTTCTAACTGAATCTCTGGATACTCACTGTTTACATTTTATTCTCTTAATGACTGAAGAGCTAATAGTTTGCTCTCCATGAATATACTGACCTGCTACTAAAGAGCTTGCCAAACTCTCTTGCCTCTGTTTTTGCTCATTTTTTTCTTTAGCCCACAGTAGATATTTAAGAAACATTTTCTGACTATGAGCATTGTTTCCTTTCATAATATAGGAGAGCTTCAGTCAGTTCTATAGCTACCAATTGGTAGGACAGTGGTACAGACCCAGTGAGTAGACATATGGTGAGGAAGATCTCAGAATCTGTGGACTTGTGCCAAACACATAATTTCCTTTAGGTATCTTTAGTAAGACAATAATTTAAAATTGCTTAACTGCCAGCGTTTTTATGTTATTATTGAGACTACTCACCTCCTTGTTTTTGAGAAAAAGGAAAAGGAAATTTTATTACTTTGCTAGCAAAGGTGAAACCCAGGAGAATCCTATCCCAGAGGCTGTGATTCTGCCCATCAGCAGGAACAGGGGGTTTTTAAACTGGTGGTTCAAAGGCCACATTCCATTTGTTCTCTGTTGCAGTTGTAATTCACTTGTTAATTTGGGAGATAGCCATTTCTGAGATTTTCTGATGCTATCCTCAAAGTCTGGATTACTTCATTTCTCTGGTGGGTATGTACTTGTAATTCACTTGTTAATTTGGGAGATAGCCATTTCTGAGATTTTCTGATGCTATCCTCAAAGTCTGGATTACTTCATTTCTCTGGTGGGTATGTACTCAAGGACAGATAACTCTGTCTAGGTTGGGGAAGAAAGGTAATCCTGTTTCCTCTGAGATTGGAAAGGGGGAGAGATATGGGAGGATCAGAGAAAGAAGAAGAGAAAGAAATATTTTCATTTTAAAAATAAGTTGTAGTGGCAGAGCAGCAAGGGCTACATTCAAAGCATAAAGTGAACCACTGTTACATTTCTCCACTGTCAATTTCCACATTTCATTTCTACAGAAAAATGGGTGATGACATCTCCAAGCTGCTTCCTGCTAAAAGAGAGTAAAGTTGGGGGAAATAACCCAAATTCCTTATTCTCTATCAGGTGAGATGTGTACAGTTAAGGGTATTCAGCATCATGGCAGTCCAGAGGTTCACAGTGTCAGATGGCAGTGACTGGATAAGGTATACATAGGGCAGGAATCATGCTAAGCCAACAATAAACAAGACAGCAAAGCATTACTTTTTTGTTAACAATTAGCACAGAAGCAATTAGTATTTTAGCCAGTCTCTGAAAACCATGTAGACAGTAACTCATAGTCATGTCAGTGGAAAACAGATTAAGTTTATCAATGTAGGAGGTTAGGAAGATTTGTTTAGGTTTGGGAAGATCAGGCTCAAATTAGCTCAGGACAAATTTGTGACTTTAGAGTTCTTTGTGATCATTATTATCAGGCACTCCCACAGAAGAACCCTTCTTCTGTAGCCTCCAGCTCTACTTACTTTTGGTAAGGCTGACACAGTGTACATCTTAAGTTAAATTAAAAAAACATTGATATTTTTTTGCTGGGCATGGTGGCACATTCCTGTAATCCTAGTGGCTCAGGATGTTGAGGCAGGAGGATCATGAGTTTAAAGCCAGCCTCAGCAAAATTGAGGTGCTAAGCAACTCAGTGAGGCCCTGTCTCTAAATTAAAAAATTACAAACTAGGCCTGGGGATTTGGCTCAGTGGTCGAGTACCCCTGAGTTCAATTCCCAGTACCCATCCCCCAAAAAACACAACAACAACATTGTTTTTCCTTTTAAATGTCCATACAGGACTCTGCTTAGGCTATACTCTCCTGCCAGGTCCTTAAGACCAAGTTGGTGAAAACTGACCTATTCTTATCTACTCTTAGGAGTCAGCTGTGATTCCTCAGAGATCACCCTTGGGGATGTGTGCAAAACCTTCTGGCCCCTTTATCTTTCCTCTATTAGTGGTGCCATCTACTATGATGAGTCAGAGTCCTGCTGATCATTCATGGTTTCTGTTAGAAGCATCAGGGACATTTCCATCTACAATGACCCTCCTCTTTGCAGAATGTGTACTAGTTGGCTTCCTGTTCTCTAGGGTCCTCTCAATCTCTCTGATCAGCAGATCAGGTGTCTCATCAAAGTTTCAGAGAGGGGTTCTGTCATTCTCTGAGTCCTGGCTGACTTTAGAGGGCAAGGAACAAAATGTTGGCTGCTCTTTCCTTGGCACTTTTACTTCCTTGACTTATGTCTCCAAGTTTTTGATTTTAAACATTCAGTAGGCCAGTTTTGCCAGTTTTAAAGTGGGAGTAACAGGTTATAACTGCAATATCTATAATTTTGCAGATACCTCTTTCATTTAATTGGGTTAGTTTATTACTGTAAGGCAGGCTTTTGTCCTATCTGTCCTATAGGTGATGGCTTATTGTCTTGCAACAATTCAGGTTGTTTTATTAGAAGCAGTAGCTCTGCAAAAACACTAACAGGCAAGAGTTATGAAGTTTATAAGGAAAATACAAAATAAAATTAACAGAGAAAAATCAAAATCATATTCATTTTGAGTAACAGCTATGAACCAGGAAAAATGATTTTTATAATCTTAAACCTTTAGTTATATATTATATCCCTGTTTATTTTGAGATCACAGTCAGTTATCTTTACCACAGAATTTGATCTTTTGAACACAACTTTAAATGAGCTCAAGTCTAGCCTGTTTTGGAGCCATTCTAAAATGTAATAAGGTGGGAGGCAGAGTTTGATCTCAGGTAATGTAGGGTTCTTGATGAATAACAAAATACAACCTTATATCTAAAAAATGAATCAAACAAAGGCTAAGAGAGCTTTTAATTTTTGTGTGTGTGTGTGTGTGTGTGTGTGGAAAAAGTGGCAAAATGCTTCCATGTTTTACAATGTCATCTTTAAACAGATCAGGCTCTCTTTATTACATTCCAAAGATACATTTAAATTTCAATTCCAATGTGAAGAGTAACACCAAATTGTATATATAACTTATTGACAACAGATTACTTCACCCAGTTATAAAACACCAAATGATATGAACAAATACCTACCAAAGTTGTTATTTCTATACAAATCTGAGACTATTGCCTCAGATAATTTTAGTTTGGAGGACAGCTAATTGGCAAAGTAAGCTTAGGAGAGCCTAAGCTTTAAATTTAACTAAGTTTAACTTTTAAAGTATAATTTAGAATCTGTAATGTATGGATGGTAGCAATAAACACAGGTCTTCCATGAGTTAGCAAAAATCAAAGGTAGCTTTATGTCTCTTATACATTTAGGAAACAGTGTTAATGATCAGAAATTGACTTAATCAAAGCAAACAAATATAAGATCAGAGTGTGGCACTTCTATGTTAGATACTTTGTATAAAAGAGAGCACTTATTGGTTATCTTGCCAGTAAACTTTAAATACATATACCTAATCACATATATTTAGAGTATCAACTATATTGTTATAACTTAAAATTGTTTGTTTAACCAATTACAAAGTGATCATTTAAGACTTTAAAACAGATACAAAACCCTAATTCCTTTAAACATAGTTTCCCCAAGTAATAAAACTTAACAAATACAAATACAAGAAAGTTTTTTTTATAGATAAGAGCAGATCAATGTTTCAGACATTGCTTCATATCAGTACATTAAAGTTCAAATGACTTTAACTGACTGTGCTAATTATAGCCAATTTAATAACAACCACAATCTTTTTGAGATGTATAGTCTGCAAACCTTCTGCGACTTACTTAAACATTCACAGCTTCTTTACATCCTTAGTTTTGTCCTCTTTCATCTTGAACTTTAGCACAAGAATATTACTTTATCAGACAAAATACTTTCTCATCCAGAAATATTTCATTTACCTTCTATTTTTTTATACCAAAATATTTCCATACTTATAATTTTCTTTTTAGTTTCTTTTTAGTCTTTTTAGTTTCAGACCCTTTCTTAAATTCATATTCTGAAACAATCCTTATGAATGTGATCTGTGCATGAAATGCACACAAAAAACTTCTTCCCAGGAAAGGGATCAGACATTGGCATATACAAAAACCATTTCTTAATCTTTTCTCTTCCAGGTGGCATTCAAAGGGCTAGTTAGTTCTGAGCCTGACCTGTCTCCATTATCATCATCACAATGACATCAACTTTAAGTGAATTCCCCCCTGTCATTTGTACCCAGTGGCTCCTTTTGGACCTTTTTCTCATACTAGATGGGATTACCTTTTGAAATAAGATTTTAAGGAATACAAACCCTTGCTCACAGAGCTTTTGATTGGATTAAACTAATGTAGGAATCTAGAATTTTTATTATTGTTTGAATATAAACATGAGTTGAACTCCTTTGATAACCTGAAAATTAACTTAGATTCTTTGTGGCAGGAATTTCCACCCATTGCTTTGGATCATATATTGTAGCCCTCATCAGCATCCATTTGCAGGTGGACACAGCTGTGCATAACTTTGCCTTGCTTTTTGTTTGCTCCATGACCCCTTTCTTATAGAAACAATGAAAGTAGCAAACACATTTTAATGTTTTGCACTCTGGATTCTTTTTATCTTCTTATAATGTTTATTATTTTCAGTACAGATATCACACAAATTTGATACATGTATGAATATATATGTACTTGCATGGATGTATGTGTATATGTATATACATATGTACATGCATGGATAGGTATGTGTGTATGTACATATATACATGTACATATATAGGTATATACACAATATTTTCCCCACAAAATTTGTAAAAAAGGGAGATGACATATTATATATATCTATATTACATACCTATTTATCTATGTGTCTATAATAGTTTCCCTAAAGGATATATACATATATTCTTATGTGTGTACACACACACACACACATACACACACACATATTTATTAAAAAATGAATTTCCCAGTGGGAAAACTGCATGCAGCATGGTGCTGTGGTGTATGCCTGTAATCTCAGCAGATCAAGAGGCTGAGGCAAGAGGACTATGAGTTCAAAGCTAGTCTCAGTAACTTAGTGAGGCCCTAAGGAACTTATGGAGACCCTGCCACAAAACAAATGAAAAATGGGTGAGAATGTGGCTCAGTGATTAAGTGCCCCTAAATTCAATAATTGGCTTTAAAAATAAACAAACAGAAAACACCAAACTTGAGTTCATATATTTGGTTAATATTATCTAGTCTTTTTTTATTGCTTGTATTTTTCTTTCTCCTCATTTTTATTAAAAGAGACCAGGAAAACAGTAAGACTTTGGATTAAAGGAAGCTCCCTTCTGATCTCACTCTAGACAATACTCTGCTATAACGAATTTAGCTTCTTAAAGGAACATAACCCTCTTTTGAATCCTTTAAAATTTTCTGGGTATAAATAATGTTCTGAAATCCAAGTACCTCCACAATGCTTGTCTTTTTTTTTTTTCCTTAATCAAATTAAGAACCTAACAAGCAAAAAAACAAAAACAAAAACAAAAAACAGAATTTACACTTCTTTGGAAGTATGTGAAAATGTTTTCTTCTTACATGTAAATTTATACAGAGGGGAGGCTCAGAAGCAAGCAGTATGTCAGGTATATGCTGTAGGAGGGGTATGTGTTCTCTTCCAGATTTCCCAGCAGGAGGCTACAGTCATCAATAATAGCCCTTAGTATTCCTAGAAAACATCATCAGGAGGTGTGCTTCCTTAAAATTATTGGCATGTTTTTTCAGTTTATCTGCAAGTCTTCATTCTTTGAGGGTAGATTTATTCCCTGAAATAATAAAAAGTCATTCAAAGCAGGTTTATGTATGATTTTATTTGGGGTTTAAGAAATAATTTAAGAAATAATCAGAAAAAGTTTGAAGATAAATCTTTAAAAATTTTGCCTTTAAAATTTTTAGGGTGATTTTAATATTGGTTCTTGGAGCAGCAAATATTTCTAGAAATACATAATCATACAAAATTACAAATTTGAAAGTCAATTTTCACTTCAATATTTATGTTCTAAGCTGCTTATTCTTTTTTTTAAAAGGGGAACATTTCATTTGCTATCATATTTCAGGTATATTACCTTAGAAAATGTCAATTTTAATTATATTCAAATGTTTTAAGGGAAGATAAAAGCCCAAAGGAGGCCCTTTTAAATGTGTGAATAGATACTTGGGCTCAGCAAAGCCCAATGAAGGAGATGCAAAGATCCCTATGAGAGAAGGGAGCTGAAAGCTGGACCACAGGAGATGGTGATGCTGTTAAGAGAGATTGAGAGATAGTGAATAAAACACTGTGGCAGACAAGTTTTGTGTTCAGAAAGAGAAAAGAGGGATATTAATGGGGCAGAGGGTGTGGTGCTTAAGTGCAGAATCTAATAATGGTTGTAAGGGAGGTGGGCTTTTCATCCAATAGAAAATGCTTTATTTTTTTAGGAATGTAGAACCATGAAGAGAAAGGTTACCTTGATCTGAGGATGTAGGTGTTTTACAAGTTGAGTTCTCATTTCTGGGCCTACAGATTAGATAAGAGAAAGATATTTTACTTACAAGAGAAGATTTAATGCTTTCTCCTGGTGTAATGTAAATAGACTTCATCTATTATTATTATTTACTAGAACTAGAAATAGGTTTTAGGCTTCCACACTGTCAACAAGTTGGTCCAGATAAAAAGAATGCAAATTATTGGGGCATGATATAAAAGGAGAAGGAACTTTAAACTTACAGATACATTCCTTTTAGGAAAAAAAATCTCTATCTACACCTGGGTGACAGTAGATAAAAATTAAACAAAAGTTGGGAGAAGTTAGTGAACCTTTTATCTGCAACTTACCTGGGGAGTACCATGGACAGCCACATTACCCTTCAGGATAGATGGTTTGGTAGGTGTGTGATCACAGATACTTTCTGCTGTTTGATTGACTGAGAATCTGACTTAGTGGATTAAGTGAACTGAGTGGTAAGAAGACCAGGGACAGCAGACCAGTCATATAATAACCGAACTCCTTCACTTACATGGTCTAGTTTGAATTTTGGTTGAATATAAAATACTTTTGTTCCCATTTTTCTAATTCAGAGACCAATGTCCCAATCATTTCATCAATAGTCACATGTAGGGGAAGTAGCTGAATAGGGACTTGAGAGAGAGAGATGCGGATGCTTCACCACCCCTTCAGACTTCTCTCCTTCATTCCATCTCACAATTTATGAGCATGAATAAGTCATTTGTTTTCTTTGGAATTGACTGTTTCATACTCTGAGTTGGGTGCTCTACCAGGAAAAACCCAGTTGGGCTATCATAAGTCTTCTACTCAGGTGTGTAAAATGGTCTCTATGAGAAGTTGGAAGGAATTTCTTCAGAGTCTATTCCCTTTAGCCCATGGATTCTGCCATGATCTCAGGTACCTCTAGGCAACAGTATCATTAACTGCCCAGAAGAGATGCGGTCCATCCTAATCACCCGGTTATAATACATGCCCAAACCTGTGACTATACCAATTCTGAGGTAGGTTTTGGCTGTGATTAATGAATAATATCCACACATTCATTTATTTAATGAATATTGATTGGGTATCAGCCATGTGCTAGGCTCCAGCATCAGTTACTGGGTTAAATGAATCAATAAGACAATGTCTCTGCTTTAGTGGCACTTACATTGTAAAGGGAGGGAGGGAAGGGAGATGGGGAGAGAAACAGAAAGACAGGCAGAGAGAAGGACAGAGAGAAGAAAAATTAGTTTGTGATATAATGACAGGTGGTAATAAGTGCTAGGGAGGAAAACAAGCAAGTTTTGTGTCATAATCAGGTTGATAGCCTAACAGCACTCCACTAAGAGGTGTATTAGGATATTTGCATTTGATTACATAAATGAGATCAAAGTCATTTAAAAATAAGCTCCCACCATATTTGTATTTCCAGATATAATTAATAATGATCACTATTTTGTTCTTGTTGTTGTTGCCAAAGAATCTTTTTCTGCCTATTTGGCTGGTCACCTGATTTCCAGTTGAGAAACTGCCCCAGACTCAACCTCTTTCTCCATTATTTATGTGTTAGAGCACTCTCACAGTGGCAGGGTCCACACTCATTGTGCTTTCACACATGGGCATTTGAGGGACACTTATCCAAACCAGAGCATGGGTTACAGAAGAATTTACCTATGCCAACTTACAAGACGACAATATTTTGGAATCTACCTTTTGATCTTTTTGGAATTCATGCTCATGTAGATTGAAAGCCATAGTTCTAATTATTATCTTGTTTTCATCTGGCTATCCAGTTAGCTCCATGCCACAGACTAAACAGATCATTGTTTTCCTTCAGACTTGCGATACCATCTTTTTCTTTCTCTATTACACATGTTACATGTACTCATAACAAATTGATTTCTATTTTTTTCTGCTCCATAAGTCTAAAATTCCATTGTTGAGATTTCTAGTTTATTTCCACACTATCACAATTATCCACTTTCCCACTTCTTTTTAATATTTTTGGGTTTTTTCAGATTAACTTTATGGATGACTTGTATAATTTTTAAAAAAGAAAGCCCCACAATTTTTCATTGGTATGTTATTAACTGTCTAAATTGCCTTAGGGAGAGCGGATATATTTATAATGTTAGTCCTTTCCTAAGTACATGGAATATATTTTCATTTGTTTAAATTTCTTTTTGTTTCATTTAACAGTGTTTCACAGATTTTTCTCTTAAAGATATGGCCTATTCATATTAGAATTTAGCCTAGAAGTTTATATTATTATTATATATTTGATATTATAAATGTGGTTTTCTTTTCCATTATAACTTCTACATAAAAAAGCTATTGCTTTTTTTATGTCAACATTTTATACCCTGTGACTTTATTCAACTTCCTTATTATTATTCATGGCAACATTTTTTATTTTGGGGTATATTTCAATTTAATTTTTGTATGTGGTTATGTATTTTGAGCATGGCAGTGAAAATGCTTCACTTTAAAATTAAAAATTCCATAACACTCTTTAGAAATGCATATTCAACAGAAATAATAGGACATCTGTGCTCAATGAACCTCGCAGTAATATATCCAAGGTTGTACCTTGGAATGAAGTCTCTGCTTAGCTGGGCAAATTCCACATAAGCAAATTGTAAATCACCTTACCTTGAAAAATCATAACATTTTGTTTAAGGTGCTATATAGAGATAGTTCTTTTCTTTATGATCTTGAATGTAGAATTTATTAGTTCTGATCATTATTGGAATGTATTTCTCTATGGTTCTTGATCTTCATTTTTCTTGACAACCATGTGCCTGCCCAGCATTTTGTCCATAGTAAGAAATTCCTTAAACATCAAATCATGTCTTTCCTTC
The DNA here is from genome assembly GCF_045843805.1 of Urocitellus parryii. NCBI lineage: Eukaryota > Metazoa > Chordata > Mammalia > Rodentia > Sciuridae > Urocitellus > Urocitellus parryii. Next base: position 12,604,625 of record NC_135538.1, read on the forward strand.
TCATCATAGTTAGAAGTCTTTACATCTGAAATTTCAGTTGTTTCAGTGACCTACAAAGTCCTAGAAGATCTGCACCTTGAGCTATCCTCTCTAGTCTTCTTTCTACCCACTCTTCCACCTCACTTCCTCCATATTGCCTCTTGGTCTTAGTACTTGAAATACCCATGTGTCTCTGTGGCTCATATCTTCACTCCTCTGAACATGTTGTCAATTAGATCAAAAGATCAATGATCCCATTGACCTTTGTTTTTAGAGCAGCATCCATACTATGGTAGAGGCATCATGTCCCTATATCTTATTCTTGCCTGTGTCTATACTCTTTACAGTACCATTCTCTCCCAGTGGGTAGGGTGAACTACCCTGTTATTTAACTCTAGGTTCAGCAACATCACCATCTTTCAACCAATAGAATGAGTTGTAAATGACAAAGCGCAAGATGTAATATGAGGTCTCAAGAACCCTGGGCTGTTTCTGTAAGTACTCTCACACCTTTTCCAACACCCCGAGAACCTGCTGAGCCTGCTGGAGACTGAGATGTATGGGTTAGAGCAGAGTTGCCTTATCACCTTAGCTGAGGTCAGCCTTGATCGACCCACAGCCAGCCAACCTCAGCCAAAATCAGGTTCTTGCCTGTTCCCAGTCTCATGTGCAATGAACATGTGCTGAATGCAGCAGCACTAATGAACAGACATACCCTCAACACTTTATTTTACTAAGACTATTTAACATTTATCACCATTTAATTGATTACATTTTACTTGTGTATTCATTATCTTCTACCTTGTAATATTCAAGGCAGGCATTTTCTCTAGTATGAAATTGTTTTAATAAACATTTATTGGACAAATACATTCACAAATTCTTTCAGTATGTTCTGCTAATGTGTTAATTCTTTTGGGTGCTTGGGTGATAGAATTTTTCAAACAATTTATTCTCTCTGTCCCACAGAACAAAAGGCAAATCAATAAGTTACATTCTCTTTACAATTTTCTATATTACTTTGTGGAAGGTTTCCACTACAAGTGATTGGTACTTCAACATAACTTCTTTCATTATTATTACTCTCTTGATGATTGGCTCAATTAAAAAGGTGAAAATCAAAATGTTTGAGACTCACATCTAATGTCCACTTGAAAACTGTTCTTCCTCTTTTTTGTAGGTCTAAATCATCAAGAACTTGGAGCAACAAATATTACTAAAGAAATTCATTCATATGTTATAGATGGAATGTTCCTATGTATGCATTGAAACCTTTCCCCCAGTGTGATGGTACCTAGAGGTGGAGTCGTTGAAGGAAATTAGGTCATGAGGGTGAGTTCTCATATCATGTTAGTGTCCTTAGAAGATGGAAGAGGGCTTCCTTCCCTGCTCTGTTCCATGTGAAGATTCATCAAGAAGATGGCCATCTGTAGGCCAGAAAGAGGGTCCTCATCAGAACCTGACTGTTGGCACTCTGATGTCAGACTCCTGAGCTGGCAGAACTGTGAGAAATAGTTTTTTGTTGTTTCAACACCCCATCTATGCTACTCTGATATAGCAATCCAAACTAACTTAGATATTATAGTTCCTTAACTTTTAGAAAACATTTCATTGAATTTATTTTTATTCTCAAATGGTGTTAAGAGTTAATACAATAAAGATAGAAAAGTATTTTTGGTGCATATTAATTATACAGGATAGTGAGTTTTATTGTGGCATGCTGGTATATGCATATAGCTTAGTATAATCAATTTCACTTCCTAATTCCTTCCCTGAGTCTCTTCTCCCACCCTGCCCCCATCTCTTTCTTCTGCCCTATTAGTTTCCCTTCCACATTCATAATATCCCTTTTACCCTCTTCTCTCTCCACTAGCTTCCACATATGAGAGAAAGCTTCTCTTTCTGAGTGTGTAGCCTAACATGATGTTCTACAGTCCCATCATTTGCCTGCAAATGGCTTAATTTCATTTTTACTTATAGCTGAATAAAAATCCATTGTGTAGGTACACAATTTTTTATCCATTCATATATCAATGTACATCTAGGCTGATCTCATAACATAATTCTTGTGAATTACAGGTATGCATAGATCTCTAAAAGATGCTGATGTTAATCTTTTTGGAAAAATAACAAGAAATGGAAGAGCTGGATATTGCGGTATCTCTTTTTAGGTTTTTGAGTTACCTATGTGGTGATCTCCATGGTGGTTGCACTAATTTGCATGTCCACCAAGAGTGTATAAGAGTTCCTCTCTCCCGAATCCTTGCAATGATTATTGTTTTCTTAATAATCATTAAAAATGACTGGAGTGACAAAGAATCTCAGTGTGGTTTAGATTTCCTAGCTCTGATGGCTAAAACTATAGAAGATTCTTTTTTTCATATAATTGTTGGTCAGTTCATTTTCCTATTTGTTGAACAGGTTACTTGGTTTTTTGGTGTTGAGTTTTTTATATATTCTGGATATTAATCCTTTGTTGGAGGATTAGCTGATGGAAATTTTTCTCATATTCTGTAGTCTCTCCACATTATTTCCTTTGCCCTTTGGTGTGCAAAAACTCAGCAAAGCAAAACAAAGCAAAACAAAACATTTGACTCTGTGTGTGTGTGTGTGTGTGTGTGTGTGTGTGTGTGTATGCATTAACTAGAGATTGAACCCAGGGTCTCAAACTTGCTAGGAAGTGGTCATCATTAAGCCACATCTCTAGCCAAGAAAAATGTTTTTTAATTGATCAAAATATAATTGAGAACAGAGCAATCACAGCTAAAATTCTTCCTTTGTGTCTGAGACTCTACTCTGGGCTCACACTTGAGTGCTGGAATGTGCAGTCTTTGCCACTTTGAGCCTTTGGAGAGATAATAATTGTGCTTGGAAAATAAGATGGCCCCATAAAGACCATGGTGCTACCCAACTGGAAACTCTGAAAGTTTTTATTTTCAGTAAAACTGCCCAACATCTCTTAGGGTACAGACGCATCCTAGCATCATTCAGAACAAAGGTTGATTATCCACCTACTATAACTTTGTGAGAAATAATTCTTAATAATTTATGTTATGGAAAAATTTCTGACAATAATTAGAAGACAAATGCTTATTTCTGCTGTGTCTTACCCATTTGAGATTATTTCAGAAGTTTCTCAGCTGTTTAAACCACTTATTAAAGACTCCTCTAGTCTGCTACACTTCTATTATTTAGCTCATAGTAAGCCTTTTGTTGAAGAAATGGTTGTACATACTCAATTCCATTGGTCCCATCCACCAGTTATTTGTTAAATTAATTGCTAAAAGTGCAATTAGTTATTTCCTTCATTTGTGTTCTTGAGGTCTTTAGATACCATGATTTATGGGCTAGAATTGGAATTAGTTTTTACATTTGGAAGAGGAAGTTCAATAAGAAATTATTTCGTTCAGACTTGAAGCATTTCTTGAATTCTTTGGAAGGTTGACTCATCTCAGTTCTCAAGTATGATTCTTTTCAGTGGTGAATGAATATTTTTTCGTGTTTGAATGAAACCTCTGCAACTTCTCTGCAAACATTTCTGCGACACGATTTCAATAGTGCCATCTGTATTCATAGTCCATCTGTGAAAGAAATAAACAAATGGGGCTGTTTTGTTCATTATTCTGATAGCTGCCAAGATGATTTTTTTTTGAATAGGAAAAAAATATTCAGAAAAAGTCTACATGTGAGTGAAAGGGGAAACTTTAAAATCATTTTAAATGTTATTATGGTCATAGTAGTTTTTGCATTTTCTTATAACACTCAGATAACTGAGACTTATATTAATTTAATTGAAGTTACTTGCACCTAAACTCTTTGCATACGTGACCCTGTGTGAATTCACATCCATGTACACAAGTGTGCAGTTATGAGATGGTTAATATTTACACTGAAAAAACAACACTTTTATGAAAATTTCCATGTGTTCAAGCTTTCCTATCTTTTTCTTCTGCCCTTTGTTTCTTTTCTTAAAAATTTCATTTTTACAGTTAGGAGTCCTAGATTTCTTTATAAGTCATTCAAACTCCCAATGTATGATATAATAGAGACGTAACCAAAGAAACTCTGAACACACTTTTTTAAAACTATAATTGGGCGTCAATAGCACTTATTCCATAGCAACTCTGAGAAAATGATCATTTGACTCCCCCAAATTGTAATTACTACTTTTGTGCTTATTGTTCTTCATTTGCCTGCTCCTCCATCACAGGGACCAGGTAGGATTTATAATATTCAAGAATGAGAGGAGTGCCAAGTAGCCCTTCCAGCAAATTCAGTAGAAAAGATTTCTACAACCAAAGAAATCAACCTCATCTCCTGGTCCATGCTTTGTTGGGTGCACTGATGTTTCTGTACCAATGTGAAAGGATATCAGAGTTCTGTGCTCCAAGCTTCCAGGAAAGGTTTTGATGGGATTTGATTTAGTCAGTTTTTTCATGGGTGTGACTAAAAGACCTGACCAACACAATTGTAGAGGAGGAAAAGTTTTTTGGAGGCTCATGATTTCAGATGTCTCAGTCCATAGATAGCAGGCTCCATTCCTCGGGGCTCAAGGTGAGGTAGAACATCATGGTGGAAGACAGTGGCGAAGGGAGGCAGCTCACATGATGATCAGAAAGGAGAGAGAGAGAGAGAGAGAGAGAGAGAGAGAGAGAGAGAGAGAGAGAGAATATGAATATCTCCACTTACCAGATACAAAATATATATATCTCAAAGTCACACCCCCAATGCCCCAAATCCTCCAGCCATACCTCATCTTCCTTCAATTACCACTCAATTAATTTCATCAGGTGATTAGTTCACTGATTGGGTTAAGGCTTTTGCAACCCAATTATTTTTTCTCTGAACCTTCTTGTACTATCTCATGCATGGTCTTTTGGGGGACACCCCACGTCCAAACCTTGACAAGATCCAAGGGATGCTCCTTCTTATTTATTTATATACCCCAAATTGTAACATGGCAAATTATCCAAGTCTATTTCAGGAAGAAATGGGAGGAAAGATACATAAGCATATTGTTATGGTTTGGATGTAAGGTGTTCCCCAAAAGCTCATGTGTGAGACAATGCAAGAAGGTTCAGAGGAGAAATGAGAGTTTGATGGTTGTGAGAGTCTTATTCCAATCAGTGGATCAATCCCCTGGTAGGGATTAACTGAGTGATAACTGAAGTGGTAGGCTGTGGCAGGAGGAGATGGGAATTGGGGCATGGCTTTGGGGCATATATTTGTATCTTAGGAGTGGTTTCTCTCTCTCTGCTCTCTGATCATCATGTGAGCTGCTTCTATACTCTTCCGCCATGATGGAGCTGGCTGTCTATGGACTGAGATCTCTGAAATGGTGAGCCCTAAATCAAACTTTCATCCTGTACAGTTGCTCTGGTCAGGTCCTTTAGTCACAGCAGTGAAATAGCTGACTAAAACACATACTAAAATCATCTGCCTTTACAAACCCCTTCCTCCACCTCATGTTTCCCTCTCTTTATTCAGTTGACCAGTTAACGTCTTTATTTTCAAAACTCCTAGTTGGGCCTCCCGAACTTCAGAGGCACCAAACTGAACTGATTTCATCTCTGCAACACTTTTTCCCATTTGGCACTTTCCTATCTCACTAAGTGAAATCATTGTTCATTTAGTTGCCAAATCAGAATCTTAAGAGTTGAGCCACTTCTTCCACCTCTTATCCCCACTCATCCATCAATAAAGGAACCTCTGTCCCAAATCATCGTCATCACCCTTCCTCCTTCCCACCACCACCAGAACCACTCGTTCCAGTGCCATTGTCTTTGCTCCCACTCTAGCTACCATCCAGTGCAGTGTCCATCTGGAGCCTACGTAGCATCCTACTGCTGGTCCCTGCTTTAAATTGTCCAGGGACAGTTGTACTCAGACCCTTGGACTGTGTGGCTTTCCAAACTCATCTAGTTCTTCTTCTTTTCTGAAAAACACCAGTTCTTGTCTTACTGTCACAACACAAACAGATATCTCTACCTACTCCCCCTTGTGCTATTCCTCTGACTGGTTCCTTTCATTTGGCAGGTGACTTTATATGTACGATCTTCAACAGGACTTCTATAGATTTGCAAAACTGATGGTCTATTTTCTTGTCTAACATAGCCCCTTATTCGTTTTCTTGAAAGAAATGAACACAATTTGTATTAAAACAAGTACTCATTTTTCCACTTGTGTTACCTATGTGTTCATTAAATTACATATTTTATTAGCATAGAGAATACTATTTTTTCTTTCATGCATTATATACTTGGTGTCTTACACAGCGACTTGACATAGTACATGCTCAATAAATATTTACTAAATAATACATAAGCTAAATCCAGTTAAAATTGTTTTGAGATACAGTGTGTGCCAGCATTCCTTTGGGCAGAAGAAAATAAAGAACAAACGCAGTTGTGGAGTTCAGGACATACTTTATGAGCTCCCAGGGTTTACATTTATTAAAACCTCTATGAAGTTCAATCCGAGTACAATATGAAGTCCATAAAGAAACAGTAAAAAAGAAACACAACTGAGCACTGTTCATATTCTCTGATCTTCCACTGATTCCCAGAGTGATCCTCTATATGGTTCTCAGGGCAGAAAAAGACATTCATAAGAAATAAGGGCTTTCCAGGCCCTAAGTTGGTGAGATGTTCTCCCTTTGATGTAGCTGATGGAAGATTAATAGATCATAGCAGTTTAGGAAATAGAAGTAGAGACAGGTTAAGATGGCTCTTGTTGGAGAAATACTTTTCCATTTGTTTGGCATTGAGAAAAATGCCAAGGAAATGCTAACTCTTATCATGCTTACTAATCATTTAACTTCTTTTACAAATAATTAAATACTTTGCCAGAATCAGGGTATACGATGTCAAATTTAGCTTAAAAAAAAAAAAACTCAGGTTCAGCATTTTGTAAATTTAAAACCTCAATTCAGGAACTTCTGTTTCCAGTAGAGATGGAAACATAGGAACTAGACCCTTATTAACAAACAAACAAACAAACAAAAACACTAAAAGTATATTTGAGCAGTTTTCAAGATTTTGGACATCAGGCAGCAAAACACCGTGGTTCCTGGGAGATGGGATGCACATAGGGTGATCCTGAACATTGTCCCAGCTTCCTCCAGGAATTCCCAGGACGCCACATGGGGAGGCAAAACCCAGACAGTACCAATGGAGGAGAGAGCTGGGGGGCCACAGGGCTAACGCGGCTGAGTTGTCAGGGCAGGGACAGAGAGGAGAGTGCTGCTCACAGAGAGCTGAGTGGGTCTCCCTTGAGTCTTCAGGTGCATACTGATAAGCACATGCATGCAAATTGTCTGAGGGCAGATGAAGAACCCCAGAAAAGAATTCGAGCCAGCAGTACTTGAATGAGGGTTGAGAATAGTTCCTAGTCCACCCGTGTGGAAGGCCTCGTCATTCATGGGACATTACGAGAAGTATATGAGTCTTTCACCTCAGTGGAGGGGGAAATTAACCTTAGATTAAATGCTGCTCTGGTCCTGCCTAACAAAGCTTAAAAGCAAAGCCCAGGAGGATCATACTATTTCAAGTACCTTGTGAGTATCCCAGAAAAGAAGTTAAGGATGTTTACAGAAATATAAAACTATTCAGCTCTTAACAAGGTGAAATTCTTTCATTTTCATTTTAATTTTTTAGTTATAGGTGGACACAATATCTTTATTTTCATGTGATACTGAGGATCAAACCCTGTGCCTCATGCATTCTTGGCGAAGACTCTACCTCTGAGCCACAACCCAGCCCTAACAAGGTGAATTCTTAACGTTGGCCTAAATAACAGAACATTACCAGGTATCCCAAAGGAGTGGCAAAATTGGATCAATAATGAAGAAAAAAATCAAATCAATCAAAGCCAATGCAAAATAACACATATGATAGAATTAGCAGACAAGGATGTTAAAATAGTTTTGTAATTATAATCCATGTGCCCAAGAAGTGGGGGGAAAGATGGAGAATATTAGGGAGAGACATGGAAAAAATATATTCCTGTATCAACTGCTTGAGATGAAAACTACAAGGACTGAAATAGTGAGTACACTGGATAAGGTTAACAACATTTTAGATACTACAGAAAAGAAAGTTAGTGAACTTATACATTTAGCAATGGAAACCATTTAAAATGAAATTCAGAGAGAAAAAGAATGAACAAAATTAAGATAGCATCCTACAGCAGCCTGATATATATACTAGAATCCCCAAAGGAAAAGAGGATAAAAAAAATAAAGAAATATGAAAAATATAACAGAAAATAATTAATAGTGAAGTGCTGGAAAAAAAGTTCATGTTAACGGTAATGAAAATAAATCTGAGATGGCTGTTTTAATATCAGAAAAGTGGAGATTAGAATAATAACATTGCCATCAGTAAAGAGAGCCATTTCATGAAACATACGAACCACTTCACTAAGAAAGTATGTGATCCTAAATATTTATGCATTTACTCACAGTACCTAAAAATATATGAATAAAAACTAAAAGAAAATGGAAAGAACTACAAATCCACAATTACAGCTTAATATTTCAATACTTACTGTTGATTGGTCAAGTAGACAGAAAATCAGTAATAATGTAGAAGACTTAAATGCTCTCATTCATCTAATTGACATGTATAAAAACTGCTCTGCACATGACCAAATTATATATTTTTATAAGTTAATGTGGATATGTTCAGGATATTCTAGAACATAAAATAAATCTCAATGATTTTAAAAGGTCTGAGTCATACAAGGTAAGTTTTTTGAATACAATAGAATTGAAGTAGAAAATAATAATCAAAAGAAATATTCCTGTAACCTTAGTGATCTTCTAAATAGCCTACAAGCAAAAGAAGAATTCATGAGTAGAAGTGAAAAATATTTCAAAGTGAATGAAAACAATCAAAACACTTAAAAACTTACGTGAGGTAGCTAAAGCAGTAGTTGGAGGGAAATTTGTAGCATTAAAGTTCCAAAGTGAAAAAGATCCTCAAATTAATGACTTTGGTCATTACAAAAAAGTAGAGATACTATCCTGTATTCTATCAGATCATAATGGAATGAAACTAGGAAACAATGATAAAATAAAGATAAAAGCTACTCCAACACCCAGAGACTAAATAATATTCTACTGAATAAATAGTGGGTTGCTAAAGACAACCAGAAGGAGATTAAAAAATTCTTACAGGTAAATGAGAACACTGGTACAACATATCTCTGGTAAACTATTAAGGCAATTCTAAGAGGAAAGTTCATTGCATGGAGTTCATTCCTTAATAGAAGAAAAAGTCAAAAAATAATATTTTTTAATATTTTAATATTTGACTTAATATTACATGTCAAAGTCCTAGAGAAAAAAGAACTAACCAACATCAAATGCAGTAGAAGACAGGAAATAATTAAAATCAGAGCTGAAATCAATGAAATTGAAACAAAAGAAACATTTGAAAAAATTGACAAAAAATTGATTTTTTGAAAAAGTAAACAAAATTGACATACTCTTAGCCATGCCAATAAAGAAAAGGAGAGAGAAAGTTGAAATTACTAACATACTTGATGAAAAAGAAAGTATCACAACAGACACTACAGAAACACAGAAGATAATTAGAAACTATTTTCAAAACTTGTACTCCAATAAAATAGAAAATATTGAATGCATTGACAAATTTCTAGATTCCTATGATTTTCCAAAATTGAATCTGGATGATATACATAATTTAAACATATCAGTTTCAAGAAATGAAATAGAAGATGCCATCAGAAGCCCATCAACCAAGAAAAGCCAGGAATAGATGGATACACAGCTGAGTTCTTCAAGACCTTTAATGAAGAACTAATACCAATACTTATCAAATTATTTCATGAAATAGAAAAAAGAGAGATCACTTCCAAATTCATTTTATGAAGCCAATATCACCATGATTCCAAAACCAGGCAAGGAAACATCAAAGAAAGAAAACATCAGACCAATATCTCTAATAAACATAGATGCAAAAATTCTCAATAAAATTCTGAAAAGTTGAATATAAAACATACCAAAAAGATAGAGCACCACAATCAAGTGGGGTTCATCCAAGGGATGTAAGGTTGGTTCAAGATATGGAAATCAGTAAATGTAATTTGTCACATCAGTAGACTTAAAGATAAGAATCACATGATCATCTCAATAGATGCAGAAAAAGCATTTGACAAAATACAGCACACTTTTATGTTCAAAACACTAGAAAAACTGGGGATAACAGAACTATATCTCAACACCATGAAAGCTATCTATGCTAAGCCCCAGGCCAACATCATTTTAAATGGAGAAAAATTGAAAGTATTTCCCCTAAAAACTGGAACAAGACAGGGATGCCCTCTCTCACCATTTCTATTTAACATAGTTCTTGAAACTGCCCAGAGAAATTATTGGATGAAAAGAAATTAAAGGGATACAGATAGGAAAAGAAGAACTCAAATATCACTATTTACTGATGATATGATTCTGTATCTAGAAGACCCCAAAAATTCCACCAGAAAACTTCGAGAACTAATAACTGAATTCAGCAGAGTAGCACAATAAAAAAATCCACACTCATAAATCAAAGGTATTTCTGTATATCAGTGACAAATCATCTGAAAGGGAAATGAGGAAAACTACCCCATTTACAATAGTCTCTAAATAAATACTTGGGAATCATCTTAATGAAAGAGGTGAAAGACTTCTACAATGAAAACTACAGAACACTAAAGGAAGAAATCAAAGAAGGCCTTAGAAGATGGAAAGGTCTACCTTGTTCTTGGATAGGCATTATTAATATTGTCAAAATGATCATACTACTAAAAGTGTTCTATAGATTGAATGCAATTCCAATCAAAGTCTCAATGACATTCCACACAGAAATAGAAAAGGCAGTAATGAAATTTATCTGGAAAAATAAGAGACCCCAGAATAGCTAAAGCAATCCTTAGCAAGAAGAGTGAAGCAGGTGGTATAGTGATGCCTTAAACTATACTACAGAGCAATAGTAACAAAATCAGCATGGTATTGTCAGCAAAATAGACTGGTAGACCAATGGTACAGAATAGAGGACAGAGACACTAACCCACACAACTACAGTAATTTTATATTAGACAAAGGCACCAAAAACATACATTGGAGAAAAATAGCCTCTTCAAAAAATGGCTCTGGGAATACTGAAAATCCATATGCAACAAAACAAAATGAAACCCCTATCTCTCACCATGCACAAACCTCAACTCAAAATGGACCTAGGAATTAAACCAGAGACACTGTGTCTAAGAGAAGAAAAAGTAGGCCCAAATCTCCATCATGTCATATTAGGCCCCATTTTTTTTAATAATATTCTTATAGCACAATAATTAAAATAAAGAATCAATAAATGGGATGCATTCAAACTAAAAATCTTCTTCTCAGCAAAAGAAACAATCAGTGAGGTGAATAGAGCGCCTACATTTTGGGAGCAAAGTATTATCACATGCACATCAGATAAAGCACTAATCTCTAGGATATATAAAAAACTCAAAAATTTTAACACCAAAAAAAACAAATAACCCAATCAATAAATGGGCCAAAGAAATGAAGAGTCACTTCTCAGAAGAAGACATACAATTAATCAACAAATATATGAAAAAATGTTCAACATCTCTAGCAATTAGAGAAATGAAAATCAAAACTATTCTAAGATTTCATCTCACTCCACTCAGAATGGCAGCTATCAATACAAACAACAATAAGCATTGGTGAGGGTGTGTGTGGGGGGAGAAGGTACACTCATACATTGCTGTGGGACTACAAATTGATGCAGCCAATATGGAAAGCAGTATGGAGATTCCTTGGAAAACTGTGAATGGAACCACCATTTAACCCAGTTATCCCAAAGGACTTAATAAAAGAATACTACAGGGACACAACCAATGTTTATAGCAGCACAATTCACAATAGCTAAACCGTGGAACCAACCTAGGTGCCCTTCAGTAGATGAATGGATAGCAAATATATATATACACACACACACACACAGTGGAATATTATTCAGTATTAAAAGGGAATAAAATCATGGGATTTGCAGATAAATTGATGGAATTGGATAATATAATGCTAAGTGAAGCTAGCCAACCCCAGAAAACTAAATGCTGAATGTTTTCTCTGATATAAGGATGCTGATTCATAATGGAGTTTGTGTGGGGTGCATGGGTGGGTTAGAGGAACTCTAGATACAGCAATGGGGAGGTAGGGGAAGGGAGGGGATAAGGGGGTAGAAAATATAGTGGAATGAGATGGTCATCATTACCCTAAGTACATGTATGAAGATACAAATTGTGTGACTCTACTTTGTGTTCAACCAGAGATAAAAAAAATTGTGCTCTATATATGGAATATGAATCATAATGCATTCTGTTGTCATGTAACAAATTAGAATAAAAAACAACACATTATTTCAAAGAATTGAGCAAACCATGAAAGAAACAGAAAATGTTTCGTTTATTCCTCCTACAAATATTTATCATGTTCTACAATGTTCTAGATGTCCAGGGTTCTTCCATGACTGAAACAGACAACATCTCTGGTTTTTTGGAAGTATGTACTGTAGAAATAAAAAATAACACATATTTTGTTGGAAAATAAGCATGAGAAGAAAAATAGAACCATGTGAAGAGCTAAGGACTGCAGGTGGAGCTGAAGTTTGAAATGGGCTCCACTGGGAACTGTAGAAATGCAATGCTCTGGTTTGGACATATATGGTATAGGGATGTCCCTCAAGGGCTCCTGGGTCAGAGGCTTGGTTCTCAGTGTCACACTATTAATAGGTGGTGGGTCTCCTGAGAGATGGGATCCAAATATGAGGTCTGTAGGTCATTGGGGCCACTGTCTTGAGAGGTTTAAATTGTCCTCAGGGCACTTCAGGTCGCCCCCATTTCTCTATATGTCTGGCTTCCTGTCTCACCACATGAATCCTAACTCTCACACACTCTGCCATTTTTAAATCATTTTCCATATGTGATGAATTTGGGTGCAGACCCTTGCTAGAGATAGCACTATACTGTTTGGACTTTCAACCTCTAACTTATGAGATAAATGAACCCATTTTCTTTATAAGGCATCCAGTCTCAGGTATTTCATTATAGCCATTAAAAACTGACCTAGGCACACACATATTTCTCAATATAGTCAGTTTCATCTTGGGTTGCCTTGTGAAAGGGAGTTCTAGTGACTCTAAAAAAGAAAAAAAAAGGAATACTACAGGAAAAATAAATTTGGGAGTATATGTGTGTATGTTATCAGTATGAAATTTTGATTTTTAAAGAAATAATACACTGCTGAAAGCCCAGACAAAATCAACTTCATAGCCTTTCTCCAAAGAAGAGTTTTCTAGTTAAGATAAAAGTTTGTGCAAATGTCCTTAGGCAAGAATATGCAAGAAATATTTTATTTAATTTAAAATGGCTGATATTGCCTTAGCAAAGTGTAGGTGTAGAAGTGGAGCTAGTCAGGTATACCATAGAGGAAGGACACAGGTCCTATGATAGCTTTTGGACTATCAGGGGTGGGGGGAAACTGAGAAAAATTAGTAAAATTTTGAATGTATTTGAAGGTGGAACCAACAGGGTAACCTGATAGTTGGGAGGCAAAGTGTGAGAGAAAATCAAGAGTTAAGAATTCTGGACCATGTAAGTAAAATACTGGAGATGGGAAAGGGTCAGGTGTGGGAAAAGAGAAGTGCAGGCGGGACTTCCAATGCCCTGGGTACGCACTGGGTACGCAAATAAATGATGTTTATTTGGTGGATACGTGAGTGTGAATTAAGGAAGAAGTTACGTGAGTGTGAGTGTGAATTCATATGTGAGTGTGAATTAAGGAAGAAGTTAAAATGGAGGAATAAATTTGAAACCTTGAATATTCAGAAACTGTTTAAAGCAGCCTAGTGTTTGAAATTAATTTAAAAGCTGAACCATGTGCAGAATTAAGAAGATATGAGGATAAACAAAGAGGAGTAAAGTGTCAGGAACTGAACCCAGGGATGCCCAAGGCTCAGGAGCTCACAGACAAGAAGAAGCTGACGATGAAGACCTAAGAACCACAAATACAGTAAAAAGAAAATGAATTGAGGGAGACAAAATGAAAACACTTTGAATTCCCAATGTTTTTAGCAAATCAGAAAAACAGAATTGGAACAAACTTTGAACCTGAATAAAATTCTCAGAGTTGGAGAAAAGCGTCTGTTGGGTTTCCATGTGCCCTACATGGCCCAGAAAAGGAAGGTAAAAGGAGGAAGATGGAGCTTCCATACACAGAGGGGTGTTCGTGCAACCAACAGAGTGTGGAGAGCTGAAAAGGTAATCAGCCAGAGAAAGAACACGAGGAAGTTAATGCTTCAACAAATAGTGGATGTAGAGGAAAAAAAGAAACATTGGTTAAAACACAAGCAAAGCATAGTGAGAGGGTGGGAGAGACTGAAGATGCAGTGCTGGGTTAACAGTGAAGAGGTTAAACGCTGGAAGAAAGCAATGATTGAAATGGTCAAAACCCCAGAAATCAAATGAAAAACTATGGATTTTCTTTAGTTAAAAATAAACAAGTAACAAACAACAAAACAAAAGTCATCATTTGTGCCGAAGGCAAAGAATAGTTTTCAGTGGACTTAGGGCCAAGCAAAATATCAGTGTGCTGTCATTGAAAATAAGGTGGATCTCCTGAGAAAGAGAGAGCTCACATGTGTATGCATGCGTGTGTGTGTGTGTGTGTGTGTGTGTGTGTGTAGGGGGAGGGGAAGAAAGAGGGAGGGAAAAAGGTGAAGAAGAAAGAGACAGAGAGAAATTTCTCAATTTAAAAGAATCAGATGAGAAATTAAAATATCAGAACCAATATACTCATGAAATAAGGTCTAATGCAAAGAAAAATGGATTTTGGAAGGAGAGGGAGGAAAAAAGTCACAATATATTCAAATAATAATAAAATGAGAAGGAACCATTATATCATTCTGAAAAATGAAAAAAAAGCAACATAAAAAGATAAAGATTTAGAATAGACATGCAGGAAAACTTTAAAACAACAACAACAACATTTGAACATGTCTAAGATTAATTGAGGAGTACTCAAGTGACAAAGGACACTTCATCCCAGCACCACTGCCAGAACACTATTTGAAATCTTCCAGCAGAATTTCAGAGCAGCCTATATGCAGATGCAAAGAAACTAGTTTTGTGTGTGACTCCCCAAAAATAAATTGGGTAGACAATTAAATATGGCCTACCACAAGAACTGCCACTAAACCCAGGTCCAATCTGCAGGGGTGAAAAGTCCCTGTGGGCCATGCTACAGGGTCATCCAATTTCCCCAAATTCCATTTCCATCTTCTTTCTCTGATCTGTGATCAACCAGAAAGCCATATGCTTGAATTTTCTCTTAGCTTCCAATTTTATTTCACCTCATGTCATCTCCATTACAGTTTAATGTTAACCTAAACCCCACTGAGGCCTCCATTCTTAGTTCTCAGAAATTAAAACAAAAAACAAAAAAACAAAACAATATCCAGAGAGCACAGGCACCAACAGCCAACCACCAAATTTCTAATGAAACTAGGAGTCTGAGGGGTCTCCACCAAAAGCTTCCTGTACTTATGGACAAAAAACTCAGCCATCTACATACACCTACTCTTTGAGATTTTCCCACAATGCTTTGTTGTGAGGTCAGAGCTAGAAATGGCTCAGTCATGCCTGGACATAGCCCCAGTGGTCCTCTCTCTCTGGGGCCATTTTCTATTTTCAGAATAAGAATAGAAAAGGACTCAAGAAGTTGTTTGCTTCAGTGGGGTGTAGAGACTGATATTCACTTGTTTAGAAATTTACCATTTCTAAGTGGTAGAGCACTTGCCTAGCATGTATGAGGCACTGCGTTTGATTCTCAGCACCATGTAAAAATAAAGGTATTGGGTCCACCTAAAACTAAAAATAAATTAAAAAAAAGAAATTGTTATTTGTGCACTAGTGCAAAGGACTTGTCATTTCAAGTCTCAAAATTTCTACTTATTTTGGGCTTTGGAAGACCCTACCTACCTGCACTCAAGGCATTCAATTCCTTTTTTATTCAAAGAGTTATCAAAAGTATGGTAACACCTCACCAAACTTATGATGGTACAATGGAATGCTCTTCACTGAGAAAATGTACAGCACAGTTTTCAAAACTATAGGTTGAGAGTGAAGGGGCATCATCATTTCCACTAGGGTCCTCATAGATTTCTCCTTAGAAGCCCTGGAATGCAATAAACAGTGGGTTGGTAGATTCAAAGTGATAAAGGAAAAACCATGGAACCTCAGGCAAAAGGGTCCTTCCCACAGGGGGAGTCATTCCAGATAACTGGGAGTCTTCATGCTGCTACAGCAAAGTACTTCACTCTGGGTAATTTATTAGCAGGACTCAACTTCTCCAGGCCTGTAGACTGAAGGCAACACCCACCATAAAACCAGGGGAGCTCAGCATTTACTCACATTTTGGGGGCCTGCATCTGTCAGCCAGTGTGGTGAGGGCGGGTGGCCACTGAGGCCTCTGAGCTTGCAGATGGACTGCCTGCCTGATCCTCATAGTGGTAATTCTGGGAGTCTGTGCCCGGATTTCCTCTGCCAGATAAAAGACATGGCTCACATCTGATTAGGGCCATCCAGGTGCCTCATTGAACTTAATAATCCCTGCGTAGACTGGGTGTCTCCATATGGGCACTCTTTGAGCTCCTGGTTAGGACTACAAAACAAGGACTGTGAGCAGCTAGGAGTTGGCCCATCCCACAGATGGGGCTGATTCCTCCCCAAACATCAGGCCACTGTGAGAAGATAGGGGATCCCAGCCTTATCTTCCAGAGGCCCTCTAGTCACCAAGGAAGTGACCAGGCATGCCATGGACCACTGGAGTCACCAAGAATGCTTCCCAATGGGGCAGTGACAGAGGACCCCGCCATGCCAGGTGAGCACACGCGTGCCTGGGTGCACCGTCCCTTGCGTCTCTCCTTCCCGGCACTGGCAATGCTTTCCACTGTTCTCTTAACACCGTCCTCCTTTGTCCCTGTGCTGAGTCCCTTCACCCTGCCCAGGACCCCTCAGGCAGGCCCGCCCTGCCCGCTGTCCCATCTCCCTTCCCTGCACACAGTATCATGATGACGATGCCATAGAGCACTGGGGTCCCCCAGGTCTTTGCAGAGGTGATTTCTCCAACAGTTGCCACCCACCCTGTGGACAATGCTCAGGTAGGGACTCCTCCTGGCCAAGGTCACCAAGTAAAAGTCATGTCTACACTGGCTCCAAGGGAGAGCCAGTGTAGAACAAATCTGTCTGAACCAGCTCACAGCGACCAAATGCTCCATGAGGGCTCAAGGCCAGTGAGTCTCTACCTGCACTGAAGAGGGAGGCACAGAGGTCAGGCCTGGGAGACGATGGCCGGTTGGACCCTGTGGCCCTGCCCTCAGCCTGAGGCCCCACCTTTCTTTTCATCAGCCTACAATTTAATCTTTGGAACAAAATGTTAGGATCCAATTTGAAACCAATTTTATTAAGAAACATCTGAGAAGAACGTGGGAGAGGAGAGAGGGGCAGGGCGAAGTGTCCCAGCAGGGCGAAGTGTCCCAGGCAGAACAGTCTCTGAGGTCTTCCGCAGGTGGGGGCAGAGGAGAGATGGCCGTCCGCTGGCGCTGTCTGTCTGTCTGGCTCTCCACTTCCTTGGAGGCAGGCCTTCTGTGGGTGTGGCACGTCTCTTCTCTATGACATTGGAACCACTTTTTTGCTGACACGTGGCACACAGCAGCAGCACAGGGCTCGGACACAGGCAGCAATCCTGCTCCTCACCCGTTTCCAGCCATTGGTGTGGCCAGGGCCTGGCCTCGGGGCTGTGTCCTGGGAGGAGGAGCTGCTGTGTGCCCTGGACCACCAGCCGAGGACCCTGGAGGGCTTGGGCCTGGGGAAGCCAGAGTCGGACTGGGAGCAGCTGCGGAGAGTGGGGGCCCCTGCAGGCGGGCAGCCCAGAGGAATGGCAGGCAGGCTGCCACCCCTGATGCCCCTGTGCCCTGGCCGTTGGGCGTACTTGGGCAGGGGATACTCAGAGGGCAAGGGGAAGGTGCCCAGGTCAGGCTGGCTGGCGCTCCTCTGTGGGAGGACAGGGACTTGGGAGAGATTCTCGGGGTGCTGGCGAGGCCTAAGCCACTGAGGCACAGGCTTCCCCTGGAAGGCGCTCCCTACCCCCTGGCCTTGCTGGTGCTTCAGGATGAGGTACGTCGCCATCACCATATCGAACTTCCTCTTGGCCAGAGACACCCAGGTTTGGTAGGGATCAAAACCCATGTCGAACAGCATGGTCAGGATGGCGGGGTCTGGGCGTGTGGGGAGGGCCTGGCTAGAAGGATGGGGTGCACACGGCTCACCCTGCCGCAGCCATGGGTGCTGCAGGATCTGCTTCAGGGTGGGTCGCTTCTTGGGTTTCAAGACCAGGATCTGGCGGATGAGCCTTCGTGCTTTGACCGGAACAGAGCTGGGCACCTGGAACCTTCCCAGAAGGATCCTCAGCAGCATCTCCTGAGGGGTGTCCCCCCTGAATGGGAGGCTCCCCGTCAACATAAAATAGAGAGTGACGCCCAGGCTCCAGATGTCCGCTGAGGGGCCCTCATACTCTTGCTCCAGGACAATTTCTGGGGCGATGTAAGCCAGAGTACCCCATAAGTCATTCAACTTCTGCCCGGCCGTGAACCTGGCGCTGAGGCCGAAGTCAATGAGTTTCACCTGTCCTCTGGCATCCATCATGATGTTCGCTGGCTTCACGTCTCTGTGCATGATGCCCTTGTCGTGGCAGTGGCCCAGGGCACACACGATCTGCCTGAAGAGTCTGCAGGCCTCCTCCTGCGGCATGCCACCAGGTGGGATGCGCTCAAGTAGCTGTCCCCCACCCGCATGCTCCATCACCATGTACAGGTTTTCCCTGGTCCTGATCACCTGGAAGAGCTGGATCACGTTGGGGTGCTCCAGGCTCTCCAACATTAGAGCTTCGGAGAGGTCCGAGATGTCCTGCGTCTCCGTCTTCAGGACTTTCACTGCCACCTCTGCCCCCGTGATGCGATGGCGGGCCAGGTGGACCTGGCCAAACTCGCCATGCCCGATGGCCCTCAGGACCTCATACTGGTCCAGGAAGCCTGGCTCCTGCCAGGAGCCCGGCCCCCACAACGCTACTCTAGACTGACTACTCTTGCTAACCATGGACATCCTGAGCAGGAACACCCACTAAGGATGCTAGCTAAAAAAAAAAAAAAAAAAAAAAAAAAAAAAACCAAAACAACAAATCAAAATCAAAAACCAAAACCAGACAAAATAAAAAACCCAAATCAAAAAACCAATATCCACAGACCACAACCACCGACCGCCAACCACCAAATGCACTAACTACCTGGGAGTCCGACAGGTCACCACCAAGAGCTTCCTGTACTTGTGGACAAAGCCCAGCCTCAGCCACCCCCTTATATACCGGCTGTTTGAGATTCCTCACAATGGCTCCTTGTGAGGTCAGCGCTAGAAATGGCCCCGTCATGGCTGGACACAGCCCCAGTGGTCCTCTCCCTATGGGGCCTCCAGAACTTTTTCCATTTTCAGAATAAGAATAGAAAAGGACTCCAGATGTTTTTTGCTTCAGTGGGGTGTGGAGACTGATGTTTGCTTGTTTAGAAGTCAACATTTGTACACTAGTGCCATGGAGTTGTCACTTCAAGTCTCCACATTTCTACTGACTTTGGGCTTTGGAAGACCTTGTCCTATCTGCACTCAAGGCATTCAATTCCTCTCTCTTCGTAGAATTACCATCAAAAGTGTGGTAGCCCCTCATCCACCTGTGATACCGCCACAGAAAGCTCTGTCCCCTGACATACTCTAGGCTCAGTCTTCACACCTATGGGGTTGGGAGGGAGGAAGGCCACCTCATCCTTTCCCCAGATGGTCCTCATAAGACCTCCTCTTAGAAGCCCTGGAAGGCAAGAGACTTGATAGATTCAAAGTGAGAAAGGACAAAACGTGGAAGCCAGGAATCCTACAAAGGCAAAGGTGTCCTTCCCAAAGAGGGAAGAAATGGAGGGATCCCTCATGCTGCTGGAGCAAAATACCTTAGACTGGGCAATTTATGAACAGGACTTACTTCTCCTGGTTCTGTAGACTGGCAAGTTCAAGAACAAAGCACTTTGTTTTTTTTTGTTTTGTTTTGTTTTTTTGTTTGTTTTTTAGAGAGAGAGAGAGAGAGAGAGAGAGAGAGAGAGAGAGAGAGAATTTTTTTAGTATTTATTTTTCAGTTTTCAGCGGACACAACATCTTTGTTGGTATGTGGTGCTGAGGATCGAACCCAGGCCGCACG
This sequence comes from Urocitellus parryii, assembly GCF_045843805.1. Lineage (NCBI taxonomy): Eukaryota > Metazoa > Chordata > Mammalia > Rodentia > Sciuridae > Urocitellus > Urocitellus parryii. Next base: position 12,624,963 of record NC_135538.1, read on the forward strand.
CATGCCAGACGAGCGCGCACCCGTTTGAGCCACATCCCCAGCCCACAAAGCACTTTGTTGATGACTCCTCACATGATGGGAATGGCAGAGGATTTAACTGGATCCTCAATCACCTTTCTTTTATTTTTTTTATGAGGGGCATCCTGCTGATTTCACCCAGGACCTCACACATGTCAGGAAACTCTGTACCACTGAGGTACCTGCCTAGCTCCCCAGAAGAGCAAAGGTTTTGCATTCTGGAGAAAACAAACCTCGAGGTCCCACATTGTTCACTATGACTCCCGGTTTGTCTATTAGAAAATCTTCAGTGCTCAAACTTTGCCAAAGTGAACATGGCCAAGTGAGTCCTCTGGGCTTCACAGTCCTGTCAATCTATGTATGGTAGGGGTGGCCCGATGGGGGACATGCCTCCTGGAGGTCAAGCAGCACGTCCCTGGGTGTAAAGGCAGGGAGAGGGAGTGTTTTGAGAAGCTAACACAGGACTTATCACTTCCACCAGCAATCTGGACTTCAGCTGCCTCAAAAACATCACAGCTGCAGTTACACTGAGCAACTATGGCCCAGGGACACAGTGTACCTGCCAGGAAGGTGCCACAGAGGAGGCTGTGGCTCTGTGAGATGGAAGATAGATCCGACGAGGTCAGGGAGACAGAGATGGAATCATTCATTCAAGGAGGGCAGGCCTGAGATACTCACACTGGGAAGGAGGCCTTGAAAAGCGTTCTCAGGGCCAGCAGTGCCAGGAGGAAAGGAAAGAGCCACACTCCTTCCATCCAGCCTGTGCCACCCACACCAGGGCCAGCTCTGTTACCAGAAAGCAGAGAATCAGCTGAGATAGAAAGGGACTCTGTGGAGAGAAAGCACCTGCACAGCTTGGGTCCCACCTAGAGCAGAGCTGGGGCACAGGCAGATGGGCAAGGAGGGTGGTAGGGAGGGAAGGACTCTCTGGCTCCTGAGGCCTGGCAAGTGGGAGTCCACATCATGCTCCCAGAGCAGAAGCAATTATATTTAAAAGCAGTTATTATTTTTTTTGGTAGCCATAGTCATGGTTAAAGATGCAAATGTTGTGCAGGTGCACCCAGCATTGTCCCTCAGCTTCACAATCTGCTTCTCTCTCCAGGTTGTTCACTGCACATAGAGACATAAATCCTGACACACTCCTACCTGAGGACAAGTAGCACACAGTCAGTGCCTAGCTTGGCACCTTGTTTTGACACTTTATCACTTATTTATATCCGTCAGGATTTTTTCTCCAGATTATTGCCCAGAATTTATAAAGAAAGGTGATTGAGGGATCCAGTTAAATCCTCTGCCCCTCCCATCATGTGTGGAGTCATCAACAAAGTGCTTTGTTCTTGAACTTGCCAGTCTACAGAACCAGGAGAAGTAAGTCCTGTGATAAATTGCCCAGTCTAAGGTATTTTGCTCCAGCAGCATGAGGGATCCCTCCATTTCTTCCCTCTTTGGGAAGGACACCTTTGCCTTTGTAGGATTCCTGGCTTCCACGTTTTGTCCTTTCTCACTTTGAATCTATCAAGTCTCTTGCCTTCCAGGGCTTCTAAGAGGAGGTCTTATGAGGACCATCTGGGGAAAGGATGAGGTGGCCTTCCTCCCTCCCAACCCCATAGGTGTGAAGACTGAGCCTAGAGTATGTCAGGGGACAGAGCTTTCTGTGGCGGTATCACAGGTGGATGAGGGGCTACCACACTTTTGATGGTAATTCTACGAAGAGAGAGGAATTGAATGCCTTGAGTGCAGATAGGACAAGGTCTTCCAAAGCCCAAAGTCAGTAGAAATGTGGAGACTTGAAGTGACAACTCCATGGCACTAGTGTACAAATGTTGACTTCTAAACAAGCAAACATCAGTCTCCACACCCCACTGAAGCAAAAAACATCTGGAGTCCTTTTCTATTCTTATTCTGAAAATGGAAAAAGTTCTGGAGGCCCCATAGGGAGAGGACCACTGGGGCTGTGTCCAGCCATGACGGGGCCATTTCTAGCGCTGACCTCACAAGGAGCCATTGTGAGGAATCTCAAACAGCCGGTATATAAGGGGGTGGCTGAGGCTGGGCTTTGTCCACAAGTACAGGAAGCTCTTGGTGGTGACCTGTCGGACTCCCAGGTAGTTAGTGCATTTGGTGGTTGGCGGTCGGTGGTTGTGGTCTGTGGATATTGGTTTTTTGATTTGGGTTTTTTATTTTGTCTGGTTTTGGTTTTTGATTTTGATTTGTTGTTTTGGTTTTTTTTCTTTTTTTTTTTTTTTTTTTTTTTTTTTTTTTTTTTTTTTTTTTTAGCTAGCATCCTTAGTGGGTGTTCCTGCTCAGGATGTCCATGGTTAGCAAGAGTAGTCAGTCTAGAGTAGCGTTGTGGGGGCCAGGCTCCTGGCAGGAGCCAGGCTTCCTGGACCAGTATGAGGTCCTGAGGGCCATCGGGCATGGCGAGTTTGGCCAGGTCCACCTGGCCCGCCATCGCATCACGGGGGCAGAGGTGGCAGTGAAAGTCCTGAAGACGGAGACGCAGGACATCTCGGACCTCTCCGAAGCTCTAATGTTGGAGAGCCTGGAGCACCCCAACGTGATCCAGCTCTTCCAGGTGATCAGGACCAGGGAAAACCTGTACATGGTGATGGAGCATGCGGGTGGGGGACAGCTACTTGAGCGCATCCCACCTGGTGGCATGCCGCAGGAGGAGGCCTGCAGACTCTTCAGGCAGATCGTGTGTGCCCTGGGCCACTGCCACGACAAGGGCATCATGCACAGAGACGTGAAGCCAGCGAACATCATGATGGATGCCAGAGGACAGGTGAAACTCATTGACTTCGGCCTCAGCGCCAGGTTCACGGCCGGGCAGAAGTTGAATGACTTATGGGGTACTCTGGCTTACATCGCCCCAGAAATTGTCCTGGAGCAAGAGTATGAGGGCCCCTCAGCGGACATCTGGAGCCTGGGCGTCACTCTCTATTTTATGTTGACGGGGAGCCTCCCATTCAGGGGGGACACCCCTCAGGAGATGCTGCTGAGGATCCTTCTGGGAAGGTTCCAGGTGCCCAGCTCTGTTCCGGTCAAAGCACGAAGGCTCATCCGCCAGATCCTGGTCTTGAAACCCAAGAAGCGACCCACCCTGAAGCAGATCCTGCAGCACCCATGGCTGCGGCAGGGTGAGCCGTGTGCACCCCATCCTTCTAGCCAGGCCCTCCCCACACGCCCAGACCCCGCCATCCTGACCATGCTGTTCGACATGGGTTTTGATCCCTACCAAACCTGGGTGTCTCTGGCCAAGAGGAAGTTCGATATGGTGATGGCGACGTACCTCATCCTGAAGCACCAGCAAGGCCAGGGGGTAGGGAGCGCCTTCCAGGGGAAGCCTGTGCCTCAGTGGCTTAGGCCTCGCCAGCACCCCGAGAATCTCTCCCAAGTCCCTGTCCTCCCACAGAGGAGCGCCAGCCAGCCTGACCTGGGCACCTTCCCCTTGCCCTCTGAGTATCCCCTGCCCAAGTACGCCCAACGGCCAGGGCACAGGGGCATCAGGGGTGGCAGCCTGCCTGCCATTCCTCTGGGCTGCCCGCCTGCAGGGGCCCCCACTCTCCGCAGCTGCTCCCAGTCCGACTCTGGCTTCCCCAGGCCCAAGCCCTCCAGGGTCCTCGGCTGGTGGTCCAGGGCACACAGCAGCTCCTCCTCCCAGGACACAGCCCCGAGGCCAGGCCCTGGCCACACCAATGGCTGGAAACGGGTGAGGAGCAGGATTGCTGCCTGTGTCCGAGCCCTGTGCTGCTGCTGTGTGCCACGTGTCAGCAAAAAAGTGGTTCCAATGTCATAGAGAAGAGACGTGCCACACCCACAGAAGGCCTGCCTCCAAGGAAGTGGAGAGCCAGACAGACAGACAGCGCCAGCGGACGGCCATCTCTCCTCTGCCCCCACCTGCGGAAGACCTCAGAGACTGTTCTGCCTGGGACACTTCGCCCTGCTGGGACACTTCGCCCTGCCCCTCTCTCCTCTCCCACGTTCTTCTCAGATGTTTCTTAATAAAATTGGTTTCAAATTGGATCCTAACATTTTGTTCCAAAGATTAAATTGTAGGCTGATGAAAAGAAAGGTGGGGCCTCAGGCTGAGGGCAGGGCCACAGGGTCCAACCGGCCATCGTCTCCCAGGCCTGACCTCTGTGCCTCCCTCTTCAGTGCAGGTAGAGACTCACTGGCCTTGAGCCCTCATGGAGCATTTGGTCGCTGTGAGCTGGTTCAGACAGATTTGTTCTACACTGGCTCTCCCTTGGAGCCAGTGTAGACATGACTTTTACTTGGTGACCTTGGCCAGGAGGAGTCCCTACCTGAGCATTGTCCACAGGGTGGGTGGCAACTGTTGGAGAAATCACCTCTGCAAAGACCTGGGGGACCCCAGTGCTCTATGGCATCGTCATCATGATACTGTGTGCAGGGAAGGGAGATGGGACAGCGGGCAGGGCGGGCCTGCCTGAGGGGTCCTGGGCAGGGTGAAGGGACTCAGCACAGGGACAAAGGAGGACGGTGTTAAGAGAACAGTGGAAAGCATTGCCAGTGCCAGGAAGGAGAGACACAAGGGACGGTGCACCCAGTGCACCCATCTGGCATGGCGGGGTCCTCTGTCACTGCCCCATTGGGAAGCATTCTTGGTGACTCCAGTGGTACATGGCATGCCTGGTCACTTCCTTGGTGACTAGAGGGCCTTTGGTAGATAAGCATCAAGACAGGTAGCAAGTCCTAAATTCGTAGCAAGTCCTAAATTCACTGTGTGCACGTGCAGACACCTCTGCGGGTCTCAGGAGGCCTGCCGCCCAGGTGCTCAGCTGGCTCCTCAGTGGCCCCTTTGATCCTGGGTATTGGATACCCCCACCCCTGCCCGTAGCTCTCACATTTCTGTCCCTATCTCTCCTTCCTCTGCTTGGCTGGGCCATCTGGCAGCAAGGGTCTGGGCCAGGCTCCTGGTCTCCAGATGCTCAACACTCTCATAGGTGACCCTGGCCAGACTCGGTGCCCCCAGCACAATGCAGAGCTTGACACTCACACAGAGAAAGGAGCTTAGCCAAGGCCATCAGGAGTCCAGGGCCTCCCTAGGTAGGAACTGGCAACGCAGGAGGGGGAAGGCAAAGCTGCACAGACCTCCAGTGCCCTGCGTGACGTAGCAGTGGCACAGAGAGTCTTGCTGCTGCCCATTCGTCTCCGAAGAACAGGATTTTTCCTTTTAAGAAAACAATGATTTGGGCTGGGGTTGTGGCTCTGTGGTAGAGCGCTTGCCCAGTATGTGTGAGGCACTGGGTTCAATTCTCTGTACCGCATATAAAAAAGTAAATAAAATAAAGATCCATCAATAAATAATAAAAATATTTTTTTAAAAAGGAAGTAAACAATTATTCCATGTTGCTGATGAAATCAAGTCAGAAGATGCACTGGCTGGAGGTACCACCACTGAGCAGGAACAACGCAGGGTTCCTGAGTGCTCCCCATGGAAGGAGCCCAGCCAGTCATCCTGCCCTTTGACCAGGGAAACCACACTGAGAGCGGAGGCTGCCCAGCCAGGCCTGGTCAGAAGCAGCACCCTTCACCAGCCATGTGGGTCCTGACCTGGCTGCTTCACTCAGGGACCTTCTGAGAAGCCACTGGCAGCTGAGCAGGCCACGACCCCAGCGCCCCGTGACCTGAGGGTGGCAGCAGTCAAGGCCACTGCTGCTGTCTGGGATCTTCTTTCCTCCCCTGGAGAGAAATTGTTTTCCCTCAGTCTTTCTTAATGTCATCAGTGTTTTTAAATTTAATTTATATTCTTATTGTGACACAAAAGAAGACATATTTTTGGATGATCCTGAGGACGTGGAGCAGAAGGGTTCAACCCACAGGTGCAGTTCAAAGCCCTCCCCACTGGCCTTGCTGGGACTGTCCTCACAAGACTGGAGTTGATGAAAAGGCTGCACAGGATTGGGAGAGATAACTCAGCCAGCTGGGTTCCTACAGGTTCAAGTGACCTGACTGGATGGGCCTGACCGGATTCATAATGATTCAACTGTCCTCTCAGGACTGGTATAGGTCACAATGGCCTCACTCCATGGATATTGAGTGAGCTCTCTTCACAGGGCTGGGATCCCATATCTTCTCCCAGTGGCCTGATGCTTGGGGAGGAATCCGCCCCATCTGTGTGAGGGGCCAACTCCTAGACCCTTGTTTTGAAGTCCTAAGCCAGTAGCTGAGAATATGCCCATATGGGGAGACAGGGTCTTTTCGGGGGTTATCTAGTTCAATGAGGCCATCTGGGTGGCCCTGATCCGACGTGAGCTGTGCCCTTGTGGCAGAGGATATCAGGGCACAGACTCCCAGAAGTACCACTGTGAGGACACAGGCAGGAAGGCCATCTGCAAGGTCAGAGAGAGGCCTCAGTGGTCTCCAGTCCGGGCCACCCTGGCTGTCAGACTCTGGCCCCCAGAAATGTGAGTGAATGCTGAGCTGCCTCTAGGTTGCAACTTGTGCAGTCTGATAAACGCTTGTCCATGAAAGTGCATCGCTTAGCTTCCTGTTCCTGTGTGGCGTCATTTTTGACAGGCCTACTTGAGACTTTCTAGAATCCCCATTTCTGGGATAGGACTGAGGGGCAGGTGTGTCTGGGAGGCCAGCTTTAGAAAGATTACGTGCTGCCTTGGTAAGGAACTTCCCTAGCATCTCTAGGTCACTGTACCAGTCCTGTCCAGCCTGCTGCTTCTCACACCTTGAGACCCTCTTCACAATGACCACCCTTACCCTTGAAATGCCTCTTCAGATCCTTCTCAGTATTCATGAGGCCATCCTGTCAGCCTTGACCACTCCTTCCCTCCTCCTACTGCATAGACACACCAGTCTCTCCTGCAGGCCAGCTTCCTTCTTCCCCTGCTCCTCCTCATTTCCTGATATTTTCAAGCAGACAGGAGTCCTCCCCCGCATGGGGGAGTTAGGTCTTCTCAAACCCTGTGACAGCATCTCGGTAAGTGCTGAGGCTGGCCTTGAGCTTGTGATTCTCCTGCCTCAGCCTCCTGAGGTGCCGGGATTATAGCTGTGGGCCACTGCAGATGTGGGGCTGTGCTTTCTGGTGCAGTGCAAACTCAAGGGAGCTCAGTGGAGCCAGCAGCAGGAATCCAGAATTGAAATACTACTCCTGGCTCAGAAAACTACCTGCAAACACACTCTCCAAAAGTAAGATTTAAAAATCATGAGAAGTGTTTTTCCCAACACATGTTTTGTCTTAGGAAACCATAATGTACTGCTACCTTGACAAAATTCAGAAGCTATTTTATTTTATACTATCCCTTATCCAAGGTTTCTCATTCAAATCATTTTATGATTGCTGTATGTATATAGGTGACTCTATGACCAGTATGACTCTGCAATCTGTACAATTAGAAAAATAAGAAATTATACCCCAATGATTCAAATGTATGAATTGCCAAGACTTGGGTTCTTATGTTAAAAAAGAAAAAGTAATTCCAAGTCTGCCTGTTAATGCAGTGTTTGAGAGATGCAATGAGTTTGATGGGCCTTTATACATAAGATAGTAGTAGTATAAGGTGATAGAAGTTCTATTTGTCTCTCAGTCCTGCCGACACAGGACAATTTCTTGCACATCTGACTTTATTTAAGTGTGCATTTCCTGCAGTCCACCTGAGTCAATAAATACACTTATTGGATGAAGCATCCGGGATAATAGTGATAGTACGGAGATGAAGAAAAAAACATGGAGGAAATTATTGAGTTAATTTAGAATACTTGTATGCTTGTTCCTGGCCTTTCTAGAGGGTGATAATTAGTATTAGAGAAGTCTGCATGGACAATAGCCCACAAGATCTGGTGGGTCATGCTAAGGACCTTAATATCCATTGTTAGAGTGGTGGAAAGTGGTTGTTGAGAGCAGAGAGTGACATTCTCTGAATTCCTGTTTTTAAAAGATACCTAGAGAATGAGAAAGCTGTTTTTCAAACTTGGGATTCCAATGCACAATGCTTTTCAGAATTCATACTCTGTGGACTCCTCTCCACCATGATGAATTTGGGTTTGACTTATTTCCAACATGTTAGAGTCTGTAAACAAGTCAAGATGGTGCCTGGCATTTTGCAGAGGGAGTGGTTTGTGAAGTAAGGCCAGCGAGCCATTAAGTGTGGAGATTCCTTATTGGTTGACTGCTGTATCGAGTTTATGTTAATTAGATAAACTGTGTGGAATGTATATATACCCCTCCGTCCTACAATAAACGGCTCCCACTCCTGCTGTATCAATGTACACAAGTTGCTCATCACCCCCTGGTTATTTTGCTGAAGCCAGACTGTGGCACCAACAAGTAAGCATGACACTCCTGGTCTACCTTGTATGAAGGTTTTTTTAGTTTCTGCTTCCTCTCTCTTAGAACAATCTCTTTGGGGACTGTTAGCTATCATGTAATAAGCTTGGATATTCCGTTGAAGATTTCACATGAAGACTAAAAACCTTAAAACTACATGGAGAGAGAGGCCCAGCCTTCCCAGTTTCCCCATTCATTATCTAACAGCAACTGTGCTGAAGTCATCAAGTGCACCAGCTGAATAATTGAACATCTGAGCCTACTTAACACACAGACAGGAAAAACAATGCAATTCATGTCTGCAAATATCTGTGCTTTGATAAGGTTTGTATGTAAAAACAGAGAACCAGAACACGGATGTGGGAGGCAAGAGCAGCAGAGACCTGCTAGAGGGTCATTCAGTTGTTTTGGTGAGAGATGATGGGGTCTCGGATGAGTTCAGGAGGAAAGAAATTGAAGTCATATGAGAGGTTTGGATGATGGACTGCTGGTGGGGTCTAAGATGAAGAGAAAAATCAAATGTTAGTTTACATTTATTGGCTGAAGCATCCGGGATAATAGTGATAGCACTGAGATGAAAAACAAAACAAAACAAAAAAACCTTAAGGAAAAGTGAATTTAAGAAGAACAAAAGTTTTCTAGTAGATATTCCTATTATTTTGTCTATTTGATATTGGGTGGATCCCAAGGGACACGGAGGAGCTGAGTTTTAATTATTGAAGTCACTAATGTATGGGAGATATTAAACAAACATGTTAATAGGTAAGATCATGCAGAGATGGAGTACAGTTATAGAAAAGATATGGTCCAAGATCCTGACCCTCTTTTCTGCTGCTACAAGTTTGTTGCTTTGTCCATTGCAATGGTTCAGATTGGTTTGAGTGTATCCCCCAAGAACTCATGTGTTAGAGCCTTGGTACAGCTATGTTGAGTGCTAGAGCTTTTTAAGAGGTGGGACTTACATGGGATGATTTGATCATTGGGGTGCTCCAGAGGGTTGTTGTAAGAGAGCAATACTTGGCCCCTCCCTACTGTCCAGCTTGTTGTTTGGTCACGTGATGTTTCCCTCACACATGTGCTCCACTGTGATATCATCTAGTATGATTGACAGGGCCAAGGGGGTCCAGAACCCAGCAGATGTCAGTGTGATGCTCTTGAATCTCTAGACTGTGAGCTAAATAAAGTTATTTTCATTATAAGGAATCTATCTAGATACTTTGTGGCAATGAATATCAGATTTCTATAGGCATGGCTGGAATTGTTCTGAATTAATATTGCCATAGATTTAAGGCCGAGTGGATTGCCTTAAATCCCATATCTGTTGGGAAAGATTCAGTGTGCGTGCACCCCTGTATAAGATACTGGTGAAGGTATCTCATTAGACTCTGTGGAGGCAGACTGTCACAGTACCTTTGTTACTGTGGAAGTTTTAGCAATACCACGTAACAGAATTATTGCAAAGGCTATGTTTCTATGTTGGAGAGAGAAAATGAATTTGCTCTTCATCTGTTGAGTTGTTGAAACCATTCAGTTAGAATCAAAATGGCTCTTTGTTCTTTGGTGACTATAAGTTATTATTTTTTTTATCAACTGTCTTGCTGCACCAGCATTCCAGCCAACACATTTTCATCCATCAAAGAAGGTGCTTTTGTTTTTCTTTCTGGCTTTTCCTTATTTAGCTTTTAGTTATTCAGGTAGTAAGTAAAAAAAAAAAAAAAAAAAAAAAAAAGAAAAGAAAGAAAAGAAAGAAAAAAATTCAGCAGATGCTTGTCTAAGCTAAAAAAATGGCTTTTTAGTATATTTCATTTTAAATAAATAGAAGAATTCAGCATTGTAGAGGACATAAGCAAGGATGGCCTGGTGATGGAACCCCTGGGTAATAGGAGGGAGATGTCATTGGTTTACATTTATTGGCTTTGAGTCACTAAAAATGATGACTACCTATTTTTTAAGGTGTAATATAGGTTAAAGTATAGTGTATTAAAAGAAGATCTAAATAATAAAGACTGGTATGTCTTGCAACACAATGATATAGAGAATATATTTTAACACATACATTTTTGGTGCTAGTTCAGAAGTACTCAAAGTGTTCTGATGTTCAACACTTTGCCCCATTTCAAAATGCTATTTTTTGCATTCTAGTATATCTGTCATTTTAGACTAAATCTAGGGCTTTTCACATGGGGATTGAAACATCTGGCTTTGAGTCGCCGAATCGTCTAATGGAATGAGCCATAGAAGCATTCCAAAGTGATAATGGACAGACGATTTAAACACGCTCTTCAGCTCCCTGAGAAGTATTTCATTTTGCGGAATGTGAATTATCTGTTAAAGTAACAGTGATAGCACCACAATTTCCCTAGCCCCTGGCCTCCAGAGACACTGTCTAGTCCAAGTAAGTGAAGTGGGACTGGTGAAGGTTCATAGGCTGAAATTTAAATTCATACCAAATACACCCCTCAAATAAACTGGTGTGACAAGGCATAGCCAGACATCAATTATTCTGAGGACCCTGCGGTGGGGTCTAAAATTATGAATATAGAAGGAATTGAAAGCATGCATTCTGAATGGTAGGATTTTAGTAACCTTCATTTTATTTCAGGAAGAAGATAACGTTATTATACTGTAAGAAAGAAGGTAAAAATAAAAGAAAAGAACAAAGTCATATTTATAGATATTGTGTTATTTACAAAGATTATATTTACAGATTATTAGCAGAAATAAAAGTGTTCATTAACTCAAAACTTATTACATTCCTGGACACCAGAAAGTAGGTTAGGAAATATAAATTTAAATGCCACTTTACAATATTGAGCAAAAAAGAATTGAAGCTTTTTTTCATCCCTGATTTCAAAATATATTACAAACCTACAGTAACCAAAACAATGTTGTATTGGCATAAAAAAAAAATGGATAGACCAGTGAAATAGAAGAGAAAGCCCAGGAATAAGTCCACACATCCATCGTCAACTTACTTTTTAGAGGATGCCAAGAAAACGCAGTGGGGCAAGGGCAGTGTCTTCAGTAAATGGTATTGGGAAACCATCTATCCATATGCAGAAGAATGAAATTGGATCCTTTTCTGAACCCATATACAAATGCAACCTCAAAATAAAGACTTAAATATAAAACCTGAAATTTATGAACCTATAAAATTTTAGAAGAAAACATAGACAGAAAGCTTTTTAACATTGATCTGGGCAATGATTTTATTTATTTATTTTTAGTATGAAATCAAAACTGTAGATGAAACAGTAAAAATCGACAGATGGAATTGTATCAAACTATAAATTCTCTTTACACTGCCAAGGTAATGACCAACCCACAATAAAAAGGCAGACTACTAAACTGGAGGGAAAAATACTTCTAAAATAATTAAAGATTAAGTTACCTGATTATCCAGCAATCCCACTGCTGGGTATATCTGTAAAACACATGAAATCAGTATGTTGATTATTGTACAGCTATGTGTTGATTACTGTACTGCTATGTGTACATTAATCAACAATATTGCATTGTTGTATGTGTGAACTTTGTATATGTGGATGTTGTATATGTGAATTTTGCTAAGAAGAAAAAATAGACAGAAAGCTTTTTAACATTGATCTGGGTAGTGATTTCTTTTTTTTTTTTTTGGTATAAAGTCAAAAGCATAGGTGAAACAGTAAAAATAGACACTGTTGTGTACGTGAATTTTAATAGGAGTCTAAATCTTAGATGTTCTCCACATACATACATACATACATACAAAAAAAGTAACTATGTGAGATAATACATATGTTAGTTTGATTGTAAATATATATATATTTTTATAACATATATACAATATATTGCTTAGAATACATAAAGAAAACCTATAAATCAATACAAATAAACGCAATTTTAAAAATCACATAAAAATTTATGAAAAATTGAAAAAAGAACAAGCCAAAATAAACCAGGAAAAGCAATTTATATATTTACAGTGAGAAATCAATGAAGATAAAAAAGACAAATTCATTAGAAAAGAAATTAAGCCCAAATCCAGGTCTTTGGATAGGTGTAACCAATAAAACAGATAAAACTGTGCCAAGTACCTACAGGGAGAGCAAAAATACACTACTTCAGGAATGAGACAGGAGATGTAATCTCAGATGCAGCAGGTTATTGAAATAGTTAGAACAAATATTACTTACAACTTATGGCCAACTTGAAAATCTAAAGGGAATTAGGTAATGATCCAATGAATGATGATGAACAGGAGGTTGATAAATAACAGGGAAGTGTCATCAAGTGTTTATGAGTGTGTGTGTGTGTGTGTGTGTGTGTGTGTGTGTAGATGTGGGCTTGTGTGTGTGATTATTTTTGCCTTCTGTTCTAATTCTGTCCAGTACTATTCTTTGTCACTTTTCAGAGGACTACTAACAACCATTTAAAATTTTTAAGTCATGATTTATACATAATAAAACAGATACATGCACATTTAGATGACTTTTCGAAATGTGTTCATCTGTGTGTCCACCACCTTCATCCGGACGCAGAACACTGCCTCACCCTGGGTGAAAGCTTCTCTGAATAAAGAGGAAGTACACAATAGTGCCTGTCAGGTAGCTTAGCTGAATGCGAGACAGGTGTCAGAGGAAGGTGGAAGGGAAAGAGAAGAGGAATGAACAGGAAAGGGAGGTAGGGCTGAGCAAGGTGGGTAAAACATCAAGAAGAGCTAGTGTCTGCACAGTAATAAAACAGGAGAAGTTAGACTGAGAATGGGGTCCCCGTGTAGACCTGGGAGGGTGGGTGCTCTTCCATGGAAGCAATCCAGGTGGGAGGTGAGAGAGAACAAGCCAGAAAACACTCGGAATTCTCAGTAATTCCCCGGCCCCTCCTGCCCCACCCAGAGACTCTAGACAAACCCGAGTGAAGACAATTTCCACATCAGTGGACATGTCCTTCCTGACAAGGGCTCACGGCAAGACCCACTGGACAGAGAAGCAACCTAAAAGAGAGAGAAAATCCCCAGCCCTGTTTTCCTTTCCACTGGGAACTTCAGCTGGGAAGCCAAGAGTGGCCTCAGGACTCATGGTTTCAAACAACCCAAGGAAGTGCAGCTGTGAAGACTGTAAGAGGGAAAATAGAAGAGTTCTTTTAGAGAGGAGGGGGAGGAGGAGGAGGAGGAGGGCCACAGGGCACCATGAAGGCAGGAAGGCTCTGGATGACGTTTCCCCTCATAAATGACACCCACCCCCTTCCTGAAGAGGCCTGTACCTCCGCCCCCTTCTCTTTTTCCTCCTTGGTTCTGGAAGAATAGAAAAGAGACCAGAAGCACATGGGGTCAAAAGGCAGGGCTGGCTCTCTCCAGGGCCACACGGAGGCTCCCTGAATGTCCATCTTGCACTGGGGCCACAGTGAGGGTGAACCCTGGCAACTGGAGAAATCGCAGAAAAGATTCTGCCAGCCAGAATTTATCTGGTCTAAGTGGGATCTTCCAAACCGTGGGATACCCCACGCTGTAGTTACCAACTATAATGAGAGATTACCAGGCCCCAGAGAAGCGGGAAGGAGAGGCCAGTGGAATTTCAGCAGGGAGAGCCATTCTGACAGAGTTGTATAATCAAATACGTGCCATATTGCAAACAAACAAACAAAAAGAATACTGATGGCTGTGCATCGGGAAAGCAAGCAGAATTTAAAAGAAGGGAAAAAAGAAAAGGGAAAAGGGGAGAAAAACACAAGCCAAAGAAATGTGCGTCTCTTCAAAGAAACCATCCTCTAACAAAAAGGGGACACATTCTCAGGAGAATTCTACAACACAGAAGGACCCGATGAAGTAGTAGCTCCAGGCCCTGGGTACACAGTGGAGCCCGCTTCCTTGGGCTGTGCTAGTTGTCCCCATTCTCCCTTGGGTGGATCTGGAAGTGACTGACACCTTGATTGACAGTTGAACCTGACATCATTTCTTTTCTACTGTGATGTGTGTAAGTTTATTTTCTCCCCAAAAATGCCTGGGGGTGGGGGCGGGCAATCCACAAAGCATGTCCAAGGTCAGTGACTCTCCTTGAATTCATCTCTGTTTAATGGTGCCATGGCCCCTTTGTCCTCTCACAGGAGGAGCTGTTTCTTTCTTTTTTAAATGGAGGTCATATTTTAATTATATCCATCAAGAAACACCATTTAATAAATTACACCTTCACTTTAAACAGGTTCATTTTAAAAAGAAAACCACTCACCCGTTTTTTTGTTTTACATTTTTGCTATAAAGATCTACCGAAATATCACATCCACGTGATTCCTGCTTTGCCATGGTTGAGGGCAACTGCAAAGCTTATATTAAGGTAAAGTGACCTTTTGTAAAACTCATGCTCTTGCTCTGAATTTTGTGTTTTAAGCTGTCAATGCTGAAAATTTAGCTATATTTTTTCTTACATTTTGTATGAAAATTTGCTAAGAAACCATGTCAAAGAATAATGTTGATTTTTTTCAAATGTTTTTTTTTGTATCAATGTTCTCTCAAGTACTTGAGGCTCTTGGGGGCTGGAAGGAGTGATGGGCTGGGAAATACGTAGTGACAGAACAACTGCATTAGAAACAGCTTTCTAACTGCAGAGGAAATATGATATTTAGTCCAGGATTTTTTTGGGGGGGTCAGTTTACATTATTTAAAAAGAAAGAAACAGGAGGAGCTGAGGGCCCTAGGGGTGGGACCCTCTTTTGGCCTTTTTTGTCCCTTCTTCAAGTCCTATCTTCTACCTAACAATAGGATCTGATAATAAAGAATGATAGAGAGATTGGCAGATTTCCAGTTTTTGAATAGCAGAGTAAGGATGGTGGGCTTATTTTTTTGTGTTCTAAATGAGGACAAAGCAAGCAAAGGAACTAAGTAAACCAAAAGAGAAATGAAGGACTCCATCCTTGATACAATTAAGAGACATCTATAGGCCAAAGAGGATATGTGAAGAAGGGGTGTTAAACTCAATAAATGCCAACCAGGCGTGGACAGATACCAAAGGCTTTCCAAAACAAATAAATGACAATTTACGTATCCAGGCCTGCTCTCACCCAAATTAAAAAGAGAGAGAGAGAGAGAGAGAGAGAAAAAAAAAAACCCAAGAGTTCAAACAGGTAGGAACTCTGAGAATGTGGTTTCAGGAACTTTTCTTGAAGAAACTACTTTGTGGAGAATAATAAAAGTACGTTGATTTTCTTATCTTTTGTTATTGTTGATCAAACGATGTTTGAAACAGATAAATCAAGTAGTAAATAACAACATTAAGCAAGAATATTCCCCCAAACTGAGAAATAAAATAAACAAAAAGAAAGAACAAATAAAAATCAGGGCAGAAAATGAAGTAGAAGCTGAAAATCACTGCAAATAATGAATACATCTCATGTTAGTTCATTGGGAGGAAAAGTAGACCATAAAACTATTAGGAAAACCAATCAAAGTGAACAGAGCAGGATGCCAGTAAAATATAACAAGTGATCATGAGGAAGTAACAAAAAATGTGAAGGGAATTTGAAGACACAGAAGAGATGACTCTACCCATATTGTGCAGTTTAATTTGATGAAACACATTTTCTACAAGAAGGTAAATTGCCCAAATTGCCCCCAGAAGAGATGAAATAATAGCACTAAAGGCTGTTTAATCTGTGTCAGACGAGCGTTCTGAGGGCTTTACATACCTTAATTCTTTAAAAATTTACAACAAACCTATAAGTATTATCATCATCATCATTACTACTATTATTATAATTATTTTATGATTCTCATTTTTCAATTGAAGAAATAGAGGTACATTAGGAGAGGTGGTCTTCCGAGGACAATAGCTAATCATCATGTAACAAGATTTTAACCCCAGGCCTCTGGTACCAGAGTCTCGGGTTTCAGTTTATTACATTGCCTTAAAGAAAACATAAGTAAGCTAGATGCTGCAGAATAAGCAGGGCTTGCTCTCAGGGTTACTTCCTAAAAACGGGATCAGTGGCAAAGAAAGTTCTCACCGCGCTTTGTACCAGACCTAGTCAATACTTTTTGACCAATTCTAGAGAAGAGAGACAGAAAAAATTTTAATGTCTTTTATAAACAAAATGTAACCTTGATATTAATGCTCCCCAAATATAGCACATACAAATGTCAACAAATCAAGCTTGCCTATCAATAGCAACAGAAACATTCCAAGTAGACAGTGTGGTAATACATTAACAGCATAATACACTGCATTGAATTCTAGTTATTTAGCAAGGGGTTTACACTAAGAAATCTGGTAACACATTAGACAATGAAAACATTAAAATTAAGAATTTTATGCATAACTAGACGTTGAAAATAAAGTTGATTAAAGTTAATATCTATATTAGAAAATATTCTTAAATAATAATATCTTGCTGAGCCTGGTGTTGCACATCTGTAATCCCAGTTACTCTGGAGGCTGAGGCAGGGTATCACCTGTTCCAGGTCAGTCATGGCAGCTTAGTAAGACCCTCACTCAAAATAAAATAAAAAAAAGGGCTAGGGAGTAGCTCAGTGGCAGAGTGTCTGCCCAGTATGTGCAAGGCCCTGAGTTTGGTGTCCAGTACTAAAACACAAACAAACAAACAAAAAATGGTAATATCTTCTCTTGGAACTGGAAATTGCTTGGGGCATACTGATTGCCTTGTATACTATTTATTACAGTAGCACTCTCAACTTAATGTTCCTCATACCAATTAGTTAAAAACCAGAGAATTGAAGTTAAATATTTAGACACAAAGAATAAGCACAATATGATTCTGTTAAACACTCATGAGAATGGCTATAATCAAGAAGACCAACAACACAAAGTCATGGCAAGGAACAATTAGAGCTCTTGGATATTGCCCTTTGGAGTGCTAACTGGGACAACCACTTGGAAACTGGTTTTGTAATACCTATTAGTACCAAATACACACACATCCCTTGACCTAGAAATTTTATATATCCATAGAATTATAGAAAAGTTTATTAAAGAGAAATGAGTGCATGTATCCACTTAAAGACTTATATACAAAATGTGCTTGAAAAGTTTGTCATATATAATATATAACAGTTTATAATAGCACCAAATTGGAACAATTAAATTCTAATTAATGGATAAATTGTGGTATATTTATGTTATGGTTTAGATATGAGCTGTCCCAAAAAAGCTCATGTGTGAGACAATGCAAGAAAGTTTAGAGGTTGAAATGATTGGTTTTGAGAACCTTAACCTAATCAGGGCATTAGTTCTCTGATAGGGATTAGTGGGTGGTAACTGTAGACAGACAGGTGTGGCCAGAGGAGATGGGGCACTGAAGGTAAGCCTTTGGGGTTTCTATTTTGTCTGTGCTAAGGGTAGCAATCTCTCTCTGCTTCCTGGTAGTCATGTCCTGAGCTATTTTCCTCCTCCACACCTTTTTGCCATGATGTTATGTTCTGCCTCATTTTGGGCAGAAAGAGACCTCTGAAGTCATGAACCCCTAATAAACTTTTTCTTCTCTAAAATTGTTCTCATCAGGTCTTTGGTCACAAAGGTGAAAAAGCTAACCAAAACAATTTATTCAGTGTAAAACTGCACATGGACAAATAGAACTACTGTTGCCCACAATGTCCAGAAATCTCACTGTGTAGCAATGAGTGCATAAAACCAGACACGAAGGATTGCCTAAGGTATGATCCCATTTATATGAAGCTGAGGAACAAACACATGCATGACAGCGTAGGATAGTTGCAGAGAGGGAGGACAGGAGTGTGGGGTTTGTTTGGTAAAATGCATACAAGAACTTTCTCAGATGCTAAAAATGTTCTATGTGTTGCTTTGTGTGATTGTCACAAGGATTTGCACATATGTAAACATTCATTGGAATCTATGTTTTTTTGTGCATGTTAAACCTCAAGGAAATGTAAAAACATAAAAAATGCATAAAATATATTATATAAATGGAAAATTTGAGGGTTTTGAATGACACACAGTAATAATTTCTATTATGCCAATCATCCCCATGGGCAAAAATAACAAGACCGGTCATAGACTAGGAGATGATTCTGGTACACAATATGAATAAAAAGGATTAAAATCTTGAATATATAAGAAATTCTTTCAATTTAGAAATAATGAGACAGGAGTGCTACTAGTTAGCCAAGAAAGGATGTGATTTAAAAATCTGTAAGAAGGAACACAATAGCTAAAAGATGATAAAGATTATTCAATCTCATTAGTGAAGAAAATTCTCAAACTAAGAAAAGAAAAAGCAATGAAATGCTACTTTTTACTGCTAAGATTAAGGTCAGATATCAGTGTGGGAAATTGGATCTCTCTCTCTGTTTCTTAAATATAGTTAGGTCCAACTTTTCTGCAGGGTGAATTTGTATCTGTGCACAGAATGTGACTTGACTCTATTCCTTGAGATATATTCTTGAGGAAAATTGTTCTACACAAAGAGACTGTCCAGCATGGTTAGACAACCAGAGTGGGCAACAATTGTAAGGTCTTTCCACAATAACTGGGTAGGTAAAATGTGGTATTGGAAATGATGGGGTATCATGTAGCAGTGTAAAGGAAATTACTATACTTATGAGGGACAGTGTGAGAACTCACAGAAATAATTCGAATGAAAAATTTGAAGACATAAAAAGATAAATCACCAAAAGCTCTCATGTAAATGGGATTCACAAAGTGTATGGTGACATGATGATTTGGGGTGAATATAAGGTGCTATTAGGGATGATCAAAGGGATGAAAGTGAGGAAAATAAGGCAAAATGAATGAATTAAATATGAATATAAGAAGTGAGAAGAAAGTATTATAGTGTGCAATACGCTGTGGCTGATTATGTCAGTTCTATGCACCTGAATTCTAAAGAATAATAACTCTATTTCTTATTTTCTTAAATTTATGCAGCTAAATCATATAAAATTATTCCCACACTGAAGATAGTTGATATTCACACAACTTGGCCATTCTTTGGAATTGTGTGATGGATTTAACTTTGAGCAAATCATGGGCTCAAATCATTTGTCAAAGGTGATGGGCTGGAGCAACAACTATGGAACCAGGTGCCTGACTCCTCACTTAGCCCTCTGTGTCACTCTGCATACGGCATCTGATCTTTCTATGCCTTCTCTTCATCATGCGTTAAATGGAAAGAATGTCCTTATAATTGCCTAAAGAGTCCAGTTAATTTGTGCCCAGCACATTGTGGAAAGAGAGTCCAGCACTAGGGAGCTTGGCCAGATACATCTTACCACTTGTTGCTTCTGCCTTAGCACAAACCTCCCTGCAGAACTCTTCCAAGCATAGCTGTTCTTTCTCAGTTCTCTGAAGGTGGCAAGCTGGATGAATGCCATCTGGCCCCCGTTACCGCACTGCCACACACTGCTCAGCAGTCAGTCACTTGATGACTTGAGCAGCCAGTTAGAGTGTATTGCTGTTCATCAAATAAAGAGGGCTGTTGCTGCAGGAGCGTATATTTCAGGTACCCAAAGGTTGACTCATGCAGTTAGAGAGATGATCTAGCAAGGAGGGCAGGGACTCTTGGGGAGGGAAGCAACCTAGATCCTTGAATTTCTGTCCTCACAACGAGCATTCAGGTGTATCTCTGGGGCAGATATTCCCCCTTTATAGTGTTTATGCTAGCTTCAGGATGTTGCTGTAATGCTTGCATGTTCTACAAATCAGACCTCATCAGTAATTTGAAACAGTTGACAAAACTGAATTGGATTCAAAATCTATTCCCATTTTCATGAGCAATCTCAACATTGATTTGTCAATAAAAGGAAAAAAAATGTTCTTAGAATCTTCAAATATAAGTTCATCTGTGGTCATTTTGTTTTCTTCCTGCAAATTTATTATGCATCAAGTTTTATTAATGATCATATCAAGAACTTAAAAATATCATCACTTAAAATTCTCCACCAGTAACTGCATCTTACTAATTCAAGTGCAAGATTCTGATATTAAAAAGACATGTCCACAGGGCTGGGGTTGTGGTTCAGTGGTAGAACGCTTGCCTAGTGTGTGTGAGGCACTGGGTTCGACCCTCAGCACCACATAAAGATAAAATAAAGGTCTATCAACAATTAAATTTGTGAATAATTTGTTCACACAAAAAGTTCAAATTTCTCATTTAAATTTGTCAGTTTTCTGTGATTTCCTGGCCATAGAAAGCAGCAGCACTCTACATGGTGTAGCACTTGTCATTTTGGGCCCTGGATCAACTATGTGAAAAAAAATAGCTGTCCCCAAACCCAATGGCCCGCAGCACTTCTAAGTATTTTTGTATACATCCACTGATATGTAGAGGTTTTTTTTTTTCCCCCCACCAGAATATCCTGATAAACTCATCGAAAGATTAACAAGAAAGGGTTGAAACATAGGATAGGGATTATATCTAGACTATGTGAAGAGTCATTAAAGATAATAAAGATAATCCGATGAAATTATAGGCAAATGTCTTGAACACAAAAGAAGATACACAAATGTTCATCAAATATATAAAATGTTGCTTGACTGCAGAAATTAGAAAAATGCTAATTAAGACATAACAAATGACCACACATGTACCATAATGGCTAAATGAAGCAAACCAACTACACGGAATGTTAGCAAGTTCAGGACACAATGGAAACTCCAGTGGAAATGTAAATCAGGACAACTTTGTCAGTCTCTTTGGCCTTAATTGCTGAACGTGAATGTCCTTTGTCCCTGTGATCCAACTATTCCACTGCTGATTATCAACAAAACAAAAACAAATAACTGAATAGTGATATGCATCAGTAAAGGCCAAAAAAAATTATAGCAAGACATAAGTATCTGGGCAAATCCCATAAACAGAATACTGAATTGAAAAACCAGAAGATGACATGCTATATTATTCCTTCTCGTAAATCTCAAAACTTGGCAAAAGTAGCTATTCTGGTAGAAGCAAGTATCACGGTACCTTTGACGAGGAGGGGGTTTAAGGTAGGTTCTTGCAATGTTGTTCTCTTGAATGGTGGCTCTTAGGGTGATTATGCTGTGGTAATCCATCGAGGTGAATGTGTTTTTCCTATCTGCTCTTCTATATTTGTTACACTTAAATAAATGATGTTAAAAGAAATAGTATTAAGGCAGATATTTCTGGAAGACATATAGATAGGCAAAGAAAATAATCTAAGAATATAAATTTTTAAAAAATTATGTGTAGCTTTACATTCTTCATAATATTTATTTTATATATTTTGTTAAGACAATTTTACTTAAAATTATTTCAATTAAAAATAAATACCTCAAGCTTATGGCAAACCACAAAATTACCTTCATAATTTTCTTAAACTTTTTTTAACTTCACCCATAGTTTTTTTTTTCTGCAGAAGCATTAAATTTAATTTAGCATTCAAAAAGGTATTTCTGGGGGCTGGGGTGGTAGCTCAGTGGTAGAGTGCCTGCCTTGAATGTATGAAGCACTGGGTTCTATCCTCAGCATCACATAAAAATGGATAAATAAAGATATTGTGTCCATCTGCAACTAAAAACATTTTTTAAAAAGGTATTCTGCATTTTCATTCTATGTAATTATTTTTATTTTAATAATAGTGATTTTTTTCTAAGTTGTATTGCATCATCAGTAATTTTGACTTTATTGATAAAATTAGCAGGCTTGATTAGGAATTTAGCTACTATTTTTTTAATTAGTTTCTGTTAGTAAGTAAATCCTGAGTTATTAGAAGTGACACAAATTTTTAAACATAAAACCCCTTTAGTAGGTTGAAGCTTTAGTTTTAAAAAAAAATTGTGTAAATATCTCCTACAGTTGGTGTCATAGGAAGGCCAATCTGTTAATTGCATGTAAATATAAATTTAGTTTATTCCTCATAGATTGGGTGATTTTTATTTTAGGGAAAATTTCATCATAAGAAGGTTATAACTAAAATGGTGTTTTTCAAAAACCATTTGAAGGGATTATTCCTGAGGGACGATGCACACATATGTCAACCCCCCACCCCATATTGTCTTCAGATGGTGTTTGGAAGTGGTGTGCTTGTTAGCTCCCCTGGGAGGTTAACAGATTACATTAGAATATTTAGGACTTTAAATGGCTCTACAGAAAATGAGCCTTCAACACCAGGCTGAACACAGTCTTCTCCAGATTTACTTTTAAAACATTTCTCCACCGACTATACTCTCAGCACCCCGACTTTACAATTTCCTGGCTTACATCTAGGGCGTATTCTCTACAGTGTTATCAGGTTTTATCAAGCAGGTTGTCCCTCTTCATTCTGCAGCTAAACCACAGAGAGATTCCTTGCCAGAAGTCCCAAGAGAAATGGAAAGGATTCTCACGTTTCTCCTCTTCTCCCCTCAAATGCCTTTGTTTTATTCAGCTTTAACTTTAGTAGGAAAACCAGGATATGTTCTGGGTCAATCATTTCACAGGTTTTCTTTGACCTCGTGTTCCCTCAAGCCCCAGTTTCCACACCCCTCCCTCACCTGTGCCTCCTCTCTCTCTCTTGCCCAGTCCCTTGCCTCCTTAGGACCCCTGGCTGATAGCACTGGGCCCTCGAGAGTCCACAGGGCCTTTCTCTGTGGGATCTATTATATAAATGGGGGCTTTCATCCTCTCATCCACTCCATTAAAACTTCCATTTTCTGGGTACAGTCGTTAGGGGAAAATCATTTTCACAATTTCACATAGTGAAAGATAGCATAGCCTAATGCATTTTTTCCCGCTTTAGAATTTTAGCATTTTTTTTTTTTTCAGTAGAGAATGAGGTTTCCAAGTATAGAATTAGAGCGGCTAAAGTAGTCAAGTTCGCCTCATCAGGAAAGGCAGGAGGTATTTTCCAGACTCCATGATTCAGACCACCTAGGAGTGACAGCTAATCTTGTCTGAGTTGGGTACTGGGCTCCGCATGGTTCCAGTGTTCTGGCTTGGACCACAGGACCTAATTCCAGTAGCATATTTCCAGTTACACTTGGAGTATCTAGAACGGGGGTTGGAAACTATGGCCCAAAGCCTGTTTTTAGAAAACCCATGAACCAAGAATACTATTTAAATTCTTAATGTAGTAAATTTCAAAAAAATAATAATATTTTATGACAGATGAAAACTACAGAAAATTTATATCTCAGTGCCCACAAATAAAGCTTTATTAGAACACAGTTACTGTTATTTGTTTACAGGCTGCCTAAGGCAGAGCTTGTGCCTTAAGAGCCAGAGTTGAGTAGTAGTGACAGAGACCATATGGCCTGTCAAGCTTAAAATACTTGCAATCTGGCCCTTTATAGAACAAGTTGGCATATGCTAACCTAGAAGACAGGAAACACATAAATGGAGCTGCGGGGGCACCTCGCCACCTCCTATTCTAGAATAAAACTGTGTGTCTCCTATATTCACATTTATTCTACTATGTAAAACCCCCGGGAAAAGCTATTTTTTTTATTTGTTTCTTGAGGCCCTAAAATTTCTTTCATACATTGCCAAAACAATCCTTGTTTCTTGTGACAAATAAGAGTAAAGAGATGTTTTTTAAGGAAAAAAGCACCAAAAACATTTCTAAACTTATAAAATCCTGCTATGAGAAATAAGCAATAGTAGGCATTCTTTGACTTGTTTTGCACTTCATCAAACAGAAACAAGCATGTATGGAAATGAGGTATTGTGTGTGTTTGTTTTAAGAAGCACTCATTGGTTATGAATCTGTTCCCTAAAGAGCAGTCCTTAATAGGTTATATATGAACCATCTCTTGACTATTCCTACTAGCTTCAGGCTTGGGTATACCAAATTCATGCAGCCATTCACTTTTGGATATATACACATTCCCCCCCCCCCAATAGTCTTCTAATCCAGTGGTGGTAAGCACATTACATGCAAATCCTTACGTAAGTGCAGCAATGAGTCCCAAACGAATTGCTAGGTTGAAAGGTTTGTGCAATTATTATCATTATTATTATTTACAAAAGGGCTACTTCTCTTTCTATTAATACAAAGAAATACAAGGCAAAAGGTAAACACTCTTTTAAGAATAACTAAAAGTTAAATACATTTCCTAACATTTTCTTTTCTAAGAAGAGTCAGTATTATAGAGATGCCAAATATTTCTATTTCTATTAATTGTAAATTGTGTGACCTTCTTTGATTTATGTGATATTATCTGCTGTGAATTTAACCTTGTTTAAAACTATTATTGTCATTCCAATTTACTAGTATTATTTTGCCAGATTTAATGTTTTTATCCTTTTAATCTATCAGAGGAACTTAAGTTTAGTTGCCATTTATATTAAATATACAGCTAAAATTTTAGTTTATTCAACAAATTTGCCTGCCATTTAAAATTACCAACAGAACATATATAACTGTAACTAATTATTTTTGCTTTTTTATTTTTTAATTTTTTTAAAAGATTTAGTTTTTTATATATGACAGCAGAATGCATTACAATTCATATTACATATATTGAGCACAATTTTTCATATCTCTGGTTGTACACAAAGTAGACCTCACATCCTCTGTGTCTTTATACATGTACTTAGGGTAATGATGACCACCACATTCCACTGTCTTTTCTATCCCTATATCTCCTCCCTTCCACTCCCTCCCCTTTTCCCCTTGGCCCTATCTAGAGTTCATTTAATCCTCTCCCCAGCCCCCACAGCATATTATGAATGAGCATCCTTTAACCAGAGAAATTATTCAGCATTTTATTTTTGGGGATTGGCTAATTTCCAATATTCTTAGCTTTATATTCTCCAGCTTCATCCATTTACCTGCAAATGCCATGAATGTATTCCATTTAATTCTGAGTAATAGTCCATTGAGTGTCTATACCGCATTTTCTTTATCCATTCATCTACTGAAAGGCATCTAGGTTGCTTCCACAGTGTAGCTATTGTGAATTGTGATACTATAAACATTGATGTGGCTGTGTCCCTGTAGTATGTTGTTTTTAAGTCCTTTGGGATTTTAGGATTGGGATAGCTGGGGCAAACTGTGGTTCCATTCCACGTTTTCCAAGGATTCTCCATACTGCTTTCCTTATTGGCTGCACCAATTTGCAGTCCCACCAGCAATGTAGGAGTGTGCCTTTGCCCCCCACATCCTCATCAACACTTACTGTTGTTTGTATTCTTAACAACTGCCATTTGACTGGAGTGAGATGAAATCTTAGAGTAGTTTTGATTTGCATTTCTTTAATTACTAGAGATGTTGAACTTTTTTTGTATATTTGTTGATTGATTGTATGTCTTCTTCTGAGAAGTGTCTGTTCAGGTCCTTAGACCATTTATTAATTGGGTTATTTGTTTTTTTGGTATTAAGATTTTTGAGCTCTTTATATATTCAAGAGATTAGTGTTCTATCTGACGTGCCTGTGGTAAGAATTAGTTCCCAATTAGTAGGCTCTCTATTTACCTCAGTGATTTATTTCTTTTGCTGAGAAGAAACTTTTTAGTTTGAATCCATCTCATTTAATGATTCTTGATATTAATTCTTGTGCTATAGGAGTGGGGACCTAATCCGACATGATGGAGATTTGGGCCTACATTTTCTTCTAATAGACTGTCTCTGGTTTAATTCCTAGGTCCTTGATCCACTTTGAGTTGAGTTTTGTGCATGGTGAGAGATAGGGGCTTAATTTCATTTTGTTGCATGTGGATTTTCAGTTTCCTCAGCACCGTTTGTTGAAGAGGCAATCTTTTCTTTCTTCACTATCTGATTGATGTTCTTTCTTCCAAGTGATCTAGTCTGTTGGTTATGCTTTGTATTGAGTTTTTTATTTGGTTTATTGTATCCTTCATTTCAAGGATTTCTGATTATTTTTTTCAGAGTCTCCATCTCTCTCTTGAAGTACTCTTTTGCTACCTGTATTCGCTCTCTTATCTCTTTGTTGGAGTGATCAATTTTTGCCTGTATTTGCTCATTTAGGTCATTCTTTAATTCACAGGTCACTTTAATTATGAACCTTCGGAACTCCTTCTCTGACATTTCATCAGCTGTCCATGGGTTCTGTAATTACAGTGTCCTGGTTTGTTTGGGGCACTTTCCTCCCTTGTTTTTTCATGTTGCCTATGTGTCTTCCTTTCTTACAGTGTGGATCTGAGATACTGAAGTTTCTACCCTATATTCTTCTAGTACCCAGGCAGATTGTCTGTACCTTACCTTCATGCTGGGCTTTCAGACCCTGCTGGTGTCCCTCAGTATATGCTACTGCACTAAAGTTGGTGGCAGCAATAGCCAAGGTAACTTGACATAATAGTGGAGGTGCCCCAAGGTGGATGCAGCGTCTTACAGAGATGGGGCTGAAAGGGTGGGCCTTACACTGTCTTTGGGATGCCTGCTCTGAGATGCAGCTGCTTCTAGGCCGTGTCTGTTGTCAAACGGTAGGGGTTACTGTGTGGGGAAGGCTATGGGGATGTTTGCAGTGTCCCAAGATGAATGTGGGTTAGCTTGGGCTCCCAGCTGGGGAGTGGTGAACTTGAACCTACCCTGGGCCTGGGTTCTTTGCAGGTAGGTGTGGGCAGATCTGGGCCGGGCCTGAGCTCCCGCTGTGGTCTGCTGGTCAGAAGAGGCAGTCCTGTGCCGGAGCCTGAGCTCTGGCGGTGTCTGTCGGTGGCGGGATGCACCTGGGCCCACCCTCTAGTAACTAATATTAATTTTAAAAATTTATCTTATTTTTGTGTACAATATTTCTTGCCTTCTATTTTTGCCTAGTTTTATTTCCTTCTCAGATTTGCTCTATGTGTAATAGAGTGTGTCAGTCCCCATGTGATCATGTCCTAAGTTTCCTAGATGATTTTTCCATCTTTTAATGTATCTTTTTTTGTCCATAACTCTTGCTCATCTGTCTCTGTCACTACTGCATACAGCATCTGTCAGGGTCTTACTGTGACAGACAAGAACATCAACTTACACTACTTCCGTTCTCTTATTTTTATGTTTTATGTTTTCTGTTTTAATAGATTTATCTAATTCGCTTTCACTGTTCATTTTTTATTTATTCAGTGTAACAAGTAGTTATTAAATTGCCTTTTCAAAAATATAAGAAAATCCTACATATTCTTCAATTAATTTTCTATCACTATCTCAGGTTTTACTTTTTGTAATTTTAAACACCCACTATATATAGCCTTTATCTTTTGTGGCCATAGAGCCTATGGTTGCTTAGATGTATTCCCTGTTATTAGAGTGGAGCTGATACTCATATCCCTTAGACTTTGACTCTGACATCTCCTATTGGATGAATCCTTGGGGTTTGGTAGTTTTTTTTTTTTTTTTAGTTGTGTCACCTAATTATACTTTCCTTCTTTACTTTGTTCTTCTATCTGAGTGTTTCTCATCCAGGGCAACTTTAACCCCACCTTCCACCATGGGGTCATTGGGCATTTGGAGAAATGTTTAGCTGCATGTTTGGGGAGGGAAAACAGTATGCGCTGGCATCTTGTATGGATGGAGAGGCACTGGGCAGCTAGCTCCTCCCAGAAAGATTTACTGCCCCACAATATCAAAGGTACTGGTGTTGGGAAGTCTTTGTTTCATTTATCCCAGAATGAAATACATCTGTACAAAAATATAAAGCTAGCTTGATTTTTACCTCTTTGCAAGTCACTTGATGTTTTGCTATCTATGTAAAGAATTCATTTTTTCAGCCATGAAATCCATTCTTGCATAGTTACTATTTCACTGCTAAATGTTCTGACTCAACTTTTATTTAAGTTTCTCTTTTTGTTCTCTGTGTTAGCCATACTTTTAAGGAGAGAAGTTTTAGAGGGCCAGGTGTTCAGGAAGGCCTCTGCACTTTGGATGGTCAGAGCCCCAGCCTGAGTCAGCACCCTGCCATTTCCTGGGTCTCCAGTCAGCTGACACCTGAGCCTGCTTGGGCATCGCTTCCCTGGGTGTGGTTGGACAGTTGCCACAAGCACCTGGGTGAACTTTGAGATGATTCTGGTTTTGCCTTCTCTCTGGCATCACTCTTCCATGCTTGGTGGCATGGAAGAGTGGTTCCTTCTTATGTTTTTTGTTTTCCGTGAATACTGGATAAATTTGATATCTGTTTCTCCATTGTGGCTGGAACTGAAAGGCAGGTTTTGCACTTAAAATTTGTACTCCACATATAAAGGTGTTCTCTTTTATTAAAACATTTTTATAATTTTTATTTTAATATTTCTCTTTAACTGTTATGGATTGCATTTTTAATATGACATGAAATATCCTAATTTTAATTTCAATCTTCCATCTATCGAATTAAATTTTCTAACACCATCTCTGAATCAATTCTAGGTATGCCAGGAGGTGTTAGCACATCCTAAAGAACTCACATTATAATGCAGTTTTTCTGATATGAGGTGATAAATTCAGAAATCAATCACATAAGTTTAGCATAAAAAATCTCATTTGTCTAAAACCTAATAAAATAAATTCTAAATAACATATTTTTTCTCCCTGTGATTATCAATTTTATATATGGAAATGTTACCTCCTTGGGTTGTTATTTCAAGCTTTTTAATTAAATTTGCCTCATGCATTGGTAAAGTAAACATGTAACATATGCCATATTCAAGTTCTGTAAAGAAATTTTA
The DNA here is from genome assembly GCF_045843805.1 of Urocitellus parryii. Taxonomy (NCBI): domain Eukaryota; kingdom Metazoa; phylum Chordata; class Mammalia; order Rodentia; family Sciuridae; genus Urocitellus; species Urocitellus parryii. The sequence continues at coordinate 12,653,806 of NC_135538.1, forward strand.
ATAACATTCAGACTTTGGCCAGTTGTTAAATAATTTTATATTAGCAGTGGGATATAAAAAACATCTTTTCATTAGTTCTTGCCACTAACCTGGGGAAGAGAAATAGCCAGGAAAAGTTTGTGCTGAGAAACACACACAGATGCATATTTTCTAAAGTGCAAATGTTTTTATTTTTATGAAAAATAATTAAAATACCTAAAAAGAACATCATAATACTTAAAAGGCATTCATCACATTCTGCATGTGCTACAAATTATCCATCAATGGTTATTAAGTTATTAACCCTTTGAAAACCCAAGTTGTGAATTCTGCAAGTATTTAAACAAAATTGACACAGTGCACTAAAATAGGTTTTAAATCATAATCTACAGCTTATATATTATTATATTAATTAATACTATTATAATATAATGTATTTATAATATAATAGTATATAGTCACATAATTATATGGTTTAATTATATAACATGTAATAATATATAATACATAATTAAATATAATTATACATTATAGTCTATATTTAAGTTTTTACAGGTGTTCTGCATCTGAGACTACAGGAAAAATAGGTTAAAATGACTGATTATTTTTATGTATTCTTATATACTGCCCAAGTTATGGAATTAGTATTAGAATTGTGTTCATTGTAAAATAATTTTCACTCGTATAGATTGAGCTTAATCTTGTGGAATGGAGATTTGGTATTTACTTTTCAGAAGCAGTCTTTTGCAATGAACCATTATGTTAACTCATGATGTCTTTCAACATAGAAATATTTACATAATTCCAGAGTTTGGTTAATGGTAGTTTCAGATATAAAAAGGGTCTAACAATATCCAAATGTATCTGGGTTATGGATTTCAGAGAATAAGAAAGGACATTTGGGATGTTAATATCCAATAAGTATTTGTCTGTAATCATTTAGTTCTAAACTTGGAGTGTAAGATGTTTCATTGTTAGAGACACTTGTATGTGATTTTTTTTCCCCAATGCTGAGAAATATCAGAGGTTTCAGCAGAGCTACAACAAAAGCTGACACAGAGAAAATTAAATTTCAGGAATATGTCCAATGATTTATTTTATGAACTAATTTCTGTAATAGAGACATTCAAACCATTTCAGGGTTCATCATGAAATTGACAAAGTATTTAAGGAGAGACAAGTCTCACAAGTAAAGGAGACATGGTGCTCTAGGACTCATGCAGGTCTAATTCACAGTTTTCTTTTCAGTGTTACCAAGTTCAAAATGAATAAAAAGTCCTCACCAAGGAAACATTTCTACTTTCAATAATTGCTTAACACATTTTATGGATTAAAATAGAGCCTTAAAATAGCCCTGAATGTCTATCTACTTGTCTGTCTCTCATCTGTCTCTTGTCTAATTGATGGACAGGTTGTAATACATTCTTAGTAGATATATAGAGGACAGCATACACATCCCGGGTGGTGACACACACCTGTAATCCCAGCAGCTCTGGAGGCTGAGACAGGAGGATCTGGAGTTCAAAACCACCTCAGCAACTTAGCAAGACCTTGTCTCTAAATAAAATATAACAAAGGGCTGGGGATGTGGTTCAATGGTTAAGTGTCTCTGGGTTCAATCCCCAGTACAAAAAAATAAAATAAAATAAAAGAGAGCACACATGCTCTGATGTTCACTCTTTGGTAGTGAAATATGTGAAGCCTTTTCTGAGTTTCACTGAAGAACTAATGTTTTAAAACAGGCAAACAAATATTTTATGTGACTATTGGATTTTAGAAAAGTGATAATCCATAATTCCTTTCCATCAGCCAAACTGCACAGAAGATAAATTGTAAAGTTATGTGATGACATCACTGTTATGTATGTATGTATGCAGATATATAAACAAATTAGTTTTTTTTTAATTTAAAAATGATAAGTCTGTAATTATAGAACTATAATCACAGAATCATAAAAGAAGCATAATTTTATATATGTAGTTATAAATAGCATCATAATTAGTAGCTAACTTGTTTCTGATAGGCAATAGATTCTTGGAGATAAAATTAAGAGATTTTAAAAATGAAAAATTTGAAAACTTAATTTTCATATTTCATTAACATGCATCTTACAAATGTAGTTTTCTTTCTTAAATTGATTTGCATTCATTCATTTCATCCATAATTTGGTTTATTCTATATTTGGCTCATTACTCATTTTTTCATGTACACTAAAAGAGTTTACAGAATACAGTTTCAATTAAGAATGTTGTAGGCCTTATGAACTTATAAAGTGACTTTGAGCAAACTCAGAAAATACTGTGAATACAAGGTACTGATATATTTTCTAGTTCATCTGAAGGAAAACAATTTTATACCAATCTGAATGTTTCTTAGGCCTGGCTCTGTACAAGGATAGCAAAGAATGTTGTGTAAGGCAATGTGGTACATAAATAGAACTTCCTGGTAAAATACAGGATGTCAGGTGTTGCAGGGGAAATGTGTGTGTGAAAAATATTGTTTGTTGTTTATCTGAAGTTCAAATTAGACTGGACATCCTGAATTTTACCTGCTCCACCTGGTGATCCTATGTAGAAGACCAGATTGGAAATGGCATTTTCAGAATATACCATAAAGCCAAACATGGTTCTAGGCACGTAATAAATGTTGAAATGTGTTAGCAAGTAATAATAATAATAGTGACAGAGATAAATATGAGATATTTTGGTAGGTTGACCAAATATGAGAAAAGCTCCCCAATGTGCCTCATATATTGAATGATGTGGGGAGTGGTAAAAAAAATGACTCCTTAAACATTATTGAGAATAATACCAGCTCTTGAGGATGAATTTCAAGCTATATATGTATCATGCATGGCCAAGAGGATTATTCAAAAAAATCAATGAAAAGCAAAATTTTCTGTGAACAGATGAAAATGTGAATAGCTGTGGAATCAGGCCAAGCAGAGATATTTTAAACTAAGGTGCTTTAAGCTATTTCCTCAGGAACCTTAAGGAGAAAGCTAAAGGAAATTCTCTAAAAATGCACTTTAAAGATTTATTGCACACAAATTTTGCTCACGTTGACCTTATAATTTTTAAAAATAATATTAAAGATTGAAAATGTGAACCTGCTGGTGGCTTCTTAGAATGTACAGAACCTAAAAAGGATAAAATGAAAATCCTCCTTTTCAAGACCATTGTTTTTTCCCCTCACATAAGTGGAAGCAGTTTTCATAAAGATTATGTAATTGCACTATCTAGTTAAGAGACTTGCTGGAACTCAGACCTTGGCAACCTGACCTGAGGAGGTGCACTCTTTCTGTACCATGATTTATATGAGGCAGAGAGACTTTAGTATCAGGAATAATTCATAACTGCAAGTTTGTTAATAGTTACTATTTGATGTTTTAGATCTCCTCTGTTATCACTGCCCGTATGTACTCATTCCAACCACCTCTCAAAAGTTGTGCTGAGGAATTTACTCAGGCAAGTTGGTGCCAATGAGTTACTCTATTGTGTTCTTGGGGATGGGGTGGAAAGTAATATTCATTTTAAATCCCAAGATAAGGAAGAATAGAAATACTATGGCATTTCGCTGTAGCTAGCAGGAAACTACTGAGAAATTAAATTTCATTCAGGTTTTTATCTTTCTTTTTGCATTTATAGTCTGATGAACATCAAATCAATTTTCACTTTCCATAGTCTCTAATTTATGGCTTTGAGATAGGCTCATTGTTCCTCACAATTTAAAAAAAAATCTTAACTTGGTGTCCTTTCTTGTGACTTTTTTTTCATTCTTTATATGGAGTGTCCATTCCTTTTGTCCATTGCTGGCAGCCTGACTCTTGCTGTTTGTCCCTGATGATTTTGCATTGGCTGCCACGCTGAAGAACAAGGGGGAGACTGCAAAGAATATGTTGCACCATTTCCAGGTAGTTCCCCTTCCGAGTGGAGCAGAGAACTCAAAGAAGAAAGACCCCTGGTGATGGAGAGGGGACAGCAAAGATAGAGTCCTCCTGCAGCTTTCCTAGCAAATGACGCTGCGTGCCCTCTGAAATAGAGTTTCAGCTTGCCATGAAAGTCTCTGTTAGATTATCTAGTTTACCCCAGTCCCTGCAGTGTGCACCAACAGTTCCTCATCAGGGATGGGACCACATTCAGGGAGAGGAACAAATCTTCCTCCCTGTCAGTCAGTCTGGTCACACCCTCTGCTAACGTGCAGATTTCCTCATTTACAATCCTTCTTTGACTGGGGTCCTCACCTCTCCTGCTGTGTTTTTCCCCTTTTGCCAAGACTCATCACCATTCCTCTCAGAGAATTCCTTTGACAGTTGAAGACTGAACAGTCATGACCTCTGATTGTTCTCTCCAGGTCAAATCCTCATCCAAGAACTCTGGGCGCTATGGTTTCCAGACCCATCAATAATCTGCCTGTTCTTCAATTTTCTATGTCTCTTTTTTAAGCATGGTCCAAGAACTGAATATAAAAATTCAAGACATTCTCATCAGTACCTAGTAAACATGATTCTTCTTACCTGTCCCAGAAATTACATCTTTATTATAAGATTACATTAGAATTTTATCATTCACATCATGATTTTGACATCTATTTTGATATTTAAAAAGTCAATGAAGTTTAATTTAATACAAGCTATTGATAAGTCAAAATTTGCTTATTATTGCATCCTTAAAGAGTTCTTTTTTGATGGAGATTTGGTCATCCATCTTATCACACTTTATCAAGTTTCTCTTCACCCACATATTGTATAAATATTTTATTTCTTCTTTCAAGTCACTTGCTGATCTATATTAGATTGAATTAGATTTTTTTGAACCAAATCCAGAAAGATATTAGTTACATTAAAGAATATTTTTTCCATTTTGATTACCATTGTGTATTGCTTTCTTGGCCTATTTTACTTAGAAAGGTCTTTTTTTTCTCTTAGTGGGGAAATTTCTAGATAAGCTTAAGGATTAAGACAATCACATTCTTTCCACAACATAGGGGAGGAAACTACTTAAGAACAAACAGTAATTTCAGGCAACATGTTTTAAATAGCCTGTTAAAAATATCAGTAGGATCAGAGATATTTTGTGGCAGGCAAAAGCACTTTTGGTTAGGGGGAAAGCTACATGGAATTGCATTTATTACTTATTCATTCAAATATTTACTTAGCATATACTATGTGCCAGGTTTATTTCATGGGGAGTGGACAAAACAGACTTAAGCTTTAAAGGAGAAAGAGACAATCTCTAGTCAGGATCAGAAAATTATTTCTGGTAAAACTCATCACAGGAATAAAAATCACAGGTGAAAAACCACATTCTGTATTTTGGAAATGGAGATTGAAGTCATTGTCAAATGAAGCAACAAAGAGCCCTTGTAACAAAGGGCTGTCATGGAGTATATTTTTTAAGACCAAACACCAACTGTGGTGTAGGTTTGCTGTTTAGATGGCTTTCTATTCCGAAACTTTCATTCCTATTACCTAGTCACAAGCATGTACTTGCAAATACCTATGCTCATGCAGCCTGCCCTGACTTCCAGGAACTGGCTTTAAATGTATGCTGGGAATCAGCATCCGAGCTGGCTACATCATCAAACATGGGAAAAGAGACCCCTTCGCTGTGGTTTGATGTTCACAGTGTTCACATCAATGTCCCTGTTTCCTGAGTTAGGATTTAGACGTGATTTTGTAATTCTTAAGGCATGGGATCTTTTGGATATCTTTTCTCACACTCCAGTTCAGATGGAAATTTTTGTTACCTTACCAGTGGCAACATAGTAATATCACGACAGTGTGTTTTTTATTCTCAGAATACCTGTCTGGGAGAAAGCAGATCAAGACTTTGGAGATAAATTTTTTTTTACTTCTTTGCTGACCAGATTCATCTTCAAGTAATTTTCTAACTTAAGTTTTTTTAATACTTAAAGTTTAGGTTCTTTATTTCCATCTTTCAATTATATTTACAAAATAATTTTAATGTAACTTGAAAATGTTACATGTGCTCAAGATATAAAAATTAGAAAATGTGAAAAATGAATTTAAAAATTCACTTGCAAATATAACCACCAAAGATAGCTAATGTTATCATTTTGATATATTTAAAAATGGATTACAATGTAGCCATCTTTTCTATTAACTTACCATTTATTGTAAATATGTTTGCAAGGTGCTAAACATACTTCTTTCTTTTGAATTTAAAGATGGATTGCATTAATTTTATGTGCATTTAACCATTATTTTAACCAATCTCTGTCATAAAGCTTTTCTTATTTCATTAGGGCAATTTCTAATATGTAGGATAATACATTTTCAGGCTTAATGAAACCAATTCTAAATAATCTATATAATAATAACTATTCCTTACATTACACATATAATATATACCTTATAATGTAAAGTTGCTGAAAGTTTATATTTATTATAGTTATCATTAATTAGTGAATCATATATGTATTATAGTAATAATTACCATACTATCAGTGCAGTAACTTCTATAATAGTATTTATATTTATGCTGCATATAATAACTAAAATGTTTCATTTAGTGTTTATGCAACAGTAATTATTTTCATCATGCACAAATGACATAATAATTAATTAGGCAGTGATGTCATCTCATGGCTCATGTCTGCCACCTAAGTGCTTAGCCAAGTCTGGAGTGTGATAGTTGCATATTTTTGTTCAATGAGTGATTGAACATGAAATAATGAAATCTTAATTTGAAAAAATAACTCACACAGGGTTTCTACATATGTTTCTCTTTCTGCATTTACTGTAAAATTAATAAGGGAGGGACATTTATAGAGATGGAAGTTTATTTGTGATAACTCTGTTTATCCCTAATTGAATGCAGAGTGAAGAATATAATTAGTATTGAAATTATCTTCTGCTGTTTTCTCTAATGAGAAGAAAACAGAAATGGACATGACAGGAACCATCATCTGGATGCCAAATGCCGGCAAAGGCAGCCAACAGCTTTTTCTGAACAGCAGCAGCTCTTCATGGTTCTGAGGGGATGCAGAAGTCACTTCTTAAATTCTCTGCAATTAGTGATCTTATAATGTCAAATCCATATTTACAAGAGGATGCTATTTCTAATAAGTTTAATCTTGGTTTTGGGAAATCTTTGGACAAAAATTACAAATTGACATTTGGTCTTTCTAAGAAACACAAGTTGGAGCTTTTTTGGCCTCTACAAAAGTAACATTGAAAAAATTATAAATAAGAAAAATTAAATTACATAATCACACCTAACATATGACTTCAAATCCCCAACTTCTTTCCTAATATGTTTATATGAAGAGGACAAACATGTCATTTTATATTTCTAAATGAAATATTTTAAAAATTTTATTTTATTGTGGTAATAACCACTTACGATGACATCTAACATCTCAATAATGTAGTATTGTTGGCCAAAGGTACAAGAAATAGCTGTTCAAAAAAATCACATTACATTTTTTTTTCTCCTAGATGAGAGTGATGTTGGAAGCATAATACAAAATCAGTGTATTTGATTGGAAAATATGATAAAATAAATCCTTGTTAATAAACTTAATACTTCTATAATCAGAGGCAATTTGAGTGCAAACAGACACAGTTCGGCTAAGGACATTGTGTTTCTTTCCCTCCGCCTCTAGGGATGGTAGGGAAAGTGGACTGTGTCTGGCACTGAAGAGAGAGCCTTCTTGAATCACAGTGTGACACAGAAGTGATGCTATTCACCCCCCAAAAGTAACAAGTTACATAAAGAAACCAATGTCATGTCTGGGTTCTCAAAACAAGGTTTTGCTCCCAAGAGTGAGCTGCAGCATTATCTGTAAAGATTCTTATTCTTACCTCTCTTTATTTTTCCTCTTTCTTATAGATATGCCAAGTTCTTATTTTCTTTGGTGCTTGCAAAGGATTAGTTAGCATAATGTGAGGTGTTGAGTAATAGCTCTACTGCTTCTCTTTCTGTTTATTGAGGAACTTCTGTCACTTGTTTGATTAAGTATTGTACCTGCTGGTTTTTGAAGCACCTGAACAAAACCCCCAAATTTAAGATGATCCATAGTGATAATTTTAGATCCAGTGGGGACAACCATATCAGCCAGAGAGACTATGGTGATGCTTCATACATAGACCTCTACAACTCCTGAGAGTCTAGAAACTTCTGAAGGGTCAATCTCAACTGATACTTGAAATTTGGGCTTCAGTCCAAAAGGGATTGGTGAAAATCCTTGTGAAGTATAGTGCCCATTACTTTGTTGCATCTTCTTGGTTTTATACTGGATGTTTAGAATAAAGTGGGGGAGGGGGATAAAATGATAAAAGAAGGAAAGGAAGTTGGCAATTTGCACCATTGTTTTCTCTTAATAATTGCTCTTTCCGAAGAGTGCATTAGCAGAAAACATTTCTGATCTTTATTAACTTGGCAGGGTGTTAATCCTCAGGTCATAGGAATTTTTGTACAACCTAAACATTTTGCTAAAACGGTGCAGAGTTTAAAGGGAAAAAATCAATACTGTACAATACTGCACGTGTATGGATATTAAATGTAGTATGGTATCATCAAAAAATTCTGTTGCATTTGGAGATTTGGATGCTGATTTACATATGGACAAGGGATACTGGCATAGCCAAGATGAGGAGGAATTCTAGATGCATCTGAAGAGTTCATCTATTGCTATGGAAACAGATAGATCCTAGCAACAGCAGCTTGGTACAGAGCTGACATGCAGCCCTTAAGCCTAAAACAAGAGGAAAATGAGCCTTGAAGAAATCTTACAGTATTTATATTTTTAAAAGTTTGAAGTGTACAGTAGAACATTCATACATAAATATGTCAAAAGAATAAGCCTATAGAAATTGAACCTTATTTTCTCACCATCATAGGACCCAACATATTACTCAGCATATTATAATAATGACTGTATTTTTTGATTGCAAAATAAAATGCCACATATCAGATAGTCAATACTAGACTATATTTTTGCTGAATCCAGAAATAGTTATTCAATGATGCTTTTAATATACAAGCTTTGTCCTTAGCAATTCATAGAACCTTATCAATATAAAATTCTCTAAATAATTCTCAGTAAATGAAAGAGAAATTCATATGACTTTAGGAGTTTAATCAAAGCTTAAAAAATGTTGTGGTTATATCTTTTTATTAATAGAAATAGAATAGTTTTCTTGTGCATTAAATTTTCTAGCTAAGTGCTTCAAATATTCTTCTTACATGTTAAAACATTTATTTATGCAAAATGGAAATGAAAACCAAATGTTTGTAATAATTTCACAATATTTTGTATGGTGTGCTTGTATTTTTGTGTTTGTGTGTGTGTGTGTGTGTATGTATGTGTGTGTATGTATGTGTGTGTGTATCTGTCTTTCAATTTTAGCAAATAGTTACCAGGGAACAGGGAGTATTTTTTTTGTAACTTTCAATCATGACATAAAAGATACTGAAATTAACATTAATTAACAGCTGTTGAAAGCCACACTATCATATTTATTGGACCACAGAAAGTTACATCTGGAGTAGATCAAATACTTGCTCTAATAAAAATTATCACCTTGACAGGGAGGACGGTTTGAATTTTATTTTAGTTTTTGAAGAAATATATTTGCTTTCTGCTTGGGCATGGAACTTCACATTTATGGGTTCTTTTTTTTTTTTAACAGTAGAATCTCGTCAAATGTAATTATAAAGCAAAAAAAAAAAAACAAAAAAAAACAAAAAACAAACAAACAAAAAAAACAACCCCGGAATGAATCACTTGTTAAAAGAGACTATCAAAGAGTGTAGGAGGAAGATACTCCAAACATGATGAACTGCAAGAAGAGAGAAGCTTTGAGAACTTTTCATTAAGCCAGGTTTGTAGTGATTTTTTTTTTTTTAACTTGGTGCTGGGGGATAGAGATCTCAGGGCCTCTTGCATGCTAAGCATTTGCTCTACCACTGAATCACACACCCAGCCCTATGTTTATAAAACATTTTATTTTAAAGGCAAAAGTAAATATTTGGCAGTGCAAGCCATTTTAGTTGTCTGACCATTAGTCACGGATGTAAACGTCTCTATTTGTATTGTGCAGCTTAGTCAAACAATACTTTCTGCTCTTTGTACTGCCAATAACAGGGAACCAGAAAAGATACCAGTTTTTTTTCTCTGTACAGAAACTCCTTTCCATTTAATAGATTACCAATGGAAAGTGGAGCTTATTATGACTATCCCACATAAGCTTCCAAATAAAAATTTGTATTAAATATGCCATTAAATTAACTTCAAAGATCTAGCTAGCTCATGAACTATGAATGATACTGATGCCCAACAAGCGGATACAGCTTAGTCTGTGGAGGAACAGGTTTCATATCTGAAGGTTTGTTAGCCTGTGTTGCGATTTTGGTGAGCCACGGCATGTCAGTTGGCACTACTGATGAAAGCCCCAGATCCCGACTTCTCACAGTCAATGAATTGAAGCAAATAGGAGGCCTGATGACCAACATCAGGAATGAGTGTTGGCTTGGGCTTTAGCGTCCCTCCGTTTCTATTAGCTTATGAAATCATCAACATCTGTTTTGATATAAATGATCTGCTTTCTATCTGAATGTAACGTTAATATATATCCTGTGGACTTCCCCTTTCTCTTTCCCTGGATCCTTCAAGATTTGGGATCCTATCTGTACTCTCAAGAATTTGGGAACTGTGGCTGAGAACATGTGAATGCCTATTTACCATCATATAGAGAACTGTGTGTATGATTCAAAGAACCAAGCTCAGTGATGACTGATTTTCATATCACTTGGACAGTGGTTTCTAAACTTCCCCATTCTTAATGGATTGTATTTGTTTTAGCTCTCATGAGGAGAGTCTCAGACCCAGAAAAATTATCCTGTTTTAATGTAGTTACATCTCTATCTATACTGGTTAAAAAAAATTGAAAGTAGTCCTGGAATTTTATTTTCCAACTCTTATTTACAATCACTAACTCCCATCAATATATATATATTTTTAAATTCCCCTATAGTGCTACTGTGCCAGGCTTCTAACTCCTATGTCTACTGCTGTCTGTTCTTACTTCAATCAATCTTTCCCACAGTTTCTTCCTGAACTCTCTCAACTCCATTTCAATGGTTTCAGTCTCCTACTCAAAACTTTTTAATGGCCCCTAATCCCCTCACAATAAAGAAAACTTCTGTTGTAGGATACAGGATCCTCAAGACCTGACCTTTGCCCAACACTCCAGCCTTATGCTCTCTCTGCTCTTTAAAATTCCAAGCAACAGCCTGTTTTCTGAACTGTGCTTGCTTTACCCCTTACTCCTCACTAAGAAACTTCCTTAATCTCTAAAACAGGTTCCGTTTGTCCTTCAAGACCACCAAACATGTTACTCTAAGTTTTTTAAAATGAAGAATTGCAAACACATATAGACTTCAGGTATAATGAACCCCATGTAACCACTAACATATACAACTATTTACCTATGGCTAATATTTTCTGGTTTCTCCTGTGTTATTTTGTAGCAATCCTATTAATCATATTATTTCTTCTTAATATAGCTCTTAAAGATAACCTTTTGAAAATGAAATTCAATAACATTGCCTAAAAATAATTAACAATAATTCCTTAATACTCCATCTATTTGACATGTGTTATCCCTGTAGTTTTAATTTTCTGTTTTTTTTTTTAATGTTTTACCATTTACTACTGGAATCTGAATCAGAAAAGGGCCACAAATTGCAATTGGTTTATGCATCCATTATCTATAAATTTTCTTTCTAACACTTTCCCCCTGGCCACTTATTTATGGAAGAAATGAGGTTATTTATACAGGGGAGATTCCAACTATCTAGATTTTGCTGATTGTTCTTTAATGATGTTCTTCTGTCTTCTCTTTTGTCTGTCTTGATAATTGGATCTAGAGAGGGAAGGGAGAGACAGAGAGAATTTTTTTTTAATATTTATTCTTCAGTTATCGGCGGACACAACATCTTTGTTTTGTATGTGGTACTGAGGATTGAACCTGGGCCGCACGCATGCCAGGCCAGCGCGCTACTGCTTGAGCCACATCCCCAGCCCCATAATTTTTTTTTTTTTTTTTTTAAGTAAGACGACTTCGGTGGGGCTGTGGTGCCCTTCCATCATGAATCAGGCACTGTGTGGCTACTACATCTATTTTTATGATGCAAGAAGCTGTTTACACTTTGATTCACTAATTCATTATGAGATGGGAAATTGTGGTATCCCCTCCATCATTTAATAATTATATTACTTCAAAAAGTAGAAAACTCCCTTCATTTTTTTATTTGGCTTTCGATGGTAGAACTTATTTGCCACTTTTTATTTATTTACCATCTTTCATAACAGTAGTTGACCATCACTTATAAAAAGTGTACTTGGAATCATTATGAAAATGACACACACTTTGTTTCTGTCATTTTAGTTATTTTTCTTATCAGTGTTCAAATTTTCTCATTTTTGGTCAATAGGAATCTCTTAGGTTGTATCCTGAGCTTTCTTTGTTGGGCTTTATGAGTCTTTTTCTTCTTAAATATCTGATATAACAAAATGTTTCAGGCTCAATTTGTTTATTTCCTACCTAGAACTGAATCAGCCATTTCTTATACTAGCTATTCTGTTTCTTTGAATAAAATATAAGAAATATGATGTGTCATAATTATATTTTTAATTCAAATTCAGGACCATGGAGATTTTGATGAGTCTCTTCTACCTTACATCTGTCTTACTCCTGCACTGAGAATCCTGGTTCTCAAAGGTGTTGGTTTGTGGGAGGCCAACCTTACGGGTGACTGAGTTACACTCCCCAGCTGGGTGCTGAGGCGCTCAGTCACAGAAATGGGTGTATCTTGCTACAGCCCCATGGGTGAAGCTATGCTCACCTGTTCCTTTGTAATAGAACCCCTTGCCCTGTTTAGGATAGAATCTTCCATGAAAGTGCCTTGTGTGTGTCCCCTCCTCTTACTGTGCCCTTGGGTGTGGCCTACCCAGGTGTCAGTCAACCTGCTGACAGTTTTCATCATGAAGATACTCAGCCCCTGAAACCTGACCCCTTGCCTCATTTGAATAGCTTCTCCTCAATAAAAGAGGTCAGCGCGTGCTCTCGATCTCTCTCTATACGGGGTAAAAATGGGAGTTCATAACCCACTTGAATCAAACTGTGAAATATGATATATCAAGAACTATGTAATGTTTTGAACAACCAACAATAAAAAATAAATAAATAAATAAATAAATAAATAAATAAAGGCATTATGGCCAAAAAAAAAAAATATACACAATTGATTTTTTTTATTACATCAAATATTTTCATAATTTAAAAATCAAAATGAAGGTGTCTAGTATACTCATTCCTAATACTTCCTTTATTTATGGATATCAATTTTTAAAATATTATTTTTTGTTAATATGAAACGTACACACACAAAAAACCACACTAAATTACCTTATTAAAGAGATACAGTGCACCATACTATAAATTCTTTTTGCCTTGCTTTTTTTTAGTAAAAACTTTCATTGAAATCAGTTCCTCATTCATTTATTACTGCCTTATAGAAACACATTGTGGCTGTGTGATATAATTTAACTAACTCCCTACTGATGTACATTTAAGTTGCTCTAACCAATAATTCCTGCAATGAAAAGCTTTTCTTATGTTTTTAAAATTGTCATGTCAGTATATATGTGAGGTATATTTGTAAACTTGGGATTACTGGTCAAAAGATAAATGCTATGAAATTTTGCCGGACATTTTCAAATTTTCCATTGCAATTTCTCCATGCTAGTTTCTCTGTAGAGAAACATTAAAGTGCCTCTTTTTTTTTTCCAGTTTCATTAATTGTTTTCTGATTTTGTGACAAGCTAATAAATGAAAAACTCTTGGTGAAGTTTTTTTTTTTCTCTACTCGTGAACAAAATTGAATACTTATTCACATGATTAAACCACTTGCATTTATTATTTCTACAAATTGATCTAATCTATAGGCCATTTTTATATAGGCCCATCAAATCTCTTCTATTTTTATCAACATTAAATAATAGTAGGGTTACCAATCTGTTACTATTTTAAATGATCAATATTTAAGTAATCAATCTATTTCAAACTTATCTGAATTCTATATTACTTTCTTTATAGTATTTTAGGCCATTGGAGATTTTTTGTTTAAGCCTTTATAGTTTTTCTGTACTACTTTGTTTTTTTCTTTTTGCCTCTAGAATTTGAATCCTAGGTGGCAAGGTATTTCCACTAAAGTTTACAGTACTTCAGCCAAGTTGTTCTAGCACTTGGATCAGGGGGTTGTGTGTTTCACTCTGATCCATTGGACACTTGCCTTGTTGAATTCTGTGAGTAACGGGTCCAGCTTCACTGCCTATCCAGTTAGCTCTCTAGCCATTCAAGGGCCACTGATTAAAAGGAAAAACAGAAACAACGGTACAAATTTGAGATTGTCTTTCATCATACATCATTTGTATGTGCATTTCAGAGTATTTATCATTTTCTATGGTTTTGCTTAAGCCATGCACAAACCCCACAGTGTTTCCAGGACAGCAGCTTTATGGATCAAATTATTTTTATATTAACAGGGCTGTTCCCTCCTTCCTCTCCATCTTCAGAGTTCTCTTTGGTTTCACTGCTTACTGGTGGTGGACTGCAACCTGAGCATTCAGAGGATGCTTCACCTTCCATCTTGAGACTTCTTTCTTGATCTTTTTAATATGTTTATTAATAACATTTACTTTATTAGTTAAATAACATTGAACATACTTCTTTTCAAAGATAATAAGTCAGAATAAAGTCTTAAAAATCCATCTAAAGTCTAACTCATGACATTCCAATATTAATATATAGTATTTTGGGTGCTAGCAAATCATTCTGTTTCCCCCTGTGGTAGCTGACTGGCAGACTCCAGTTCAACTTAGCAAGTTAAGTGTGGAATTATTCACCTGGAACTCTACATTTTAAAAAAAAACGTTCAAGGTGCTTCTCCAAGCATTCCTCTCCCAATACAGAGAAATTTATACTTAGAACATCATGTTGAAGATACTATCCCTGATTTTTTTGGTCACAAAGAGATCATCTTTCACTCTATGTTGAACATTTTATTTCTAAATCTTTTTTTTTTTTTTTGGTACTGGTATTAAACACACCAGTGCTCTACCACTGAGCTACATCCCCAGCCCTTTTTATTTTTTATTTTAAGACAGGTCTCACTAAGTTGCTGAGGCTGGCCTTGAACTTGCAATCCTTATGCCTTGACTCCTGAGTTGCTGGAATTGCAGGCATGTACTTTAGCTCTATTTCTACCATGGTCTTTTTTTAATATAAATACAATTTCTAAAGATGATTTATAAATCAAAACTTCTTAAAGTTTCTGATTTAATCCAGTCACCACCAAAAGTGTAGGACACAAACTTGCAAATGTTTTATTTCCTAGAAAACTGCATCTGGAATAGACAACTATGTCTTTATCTCATTATGTTAAGAAAACACAGCAACTTCTTCCCATTCCTAACACAGCTTCATAATGATTTGGTATGTTGTTGACTTAGAATTTATGCTGTCATTTAATATAAAACTAAACTATTGCATTAGTCCTGTTATAACCGTGACCTTAGAGGTAAATCTACAGACCACATGGAAGTAACTGCCATGCTAACAAACACTGGTAGAACTCATTCTAGACACATAAGCTGGACAATTGATCTTCCTCTTGACAAATAATATTTCTGAGAAATCAATGAAAATAAGGAAAGTATAAAAATTGTTTCAAATTAGAAACAATTTAGTTCTTTAAAAATGATTTTATTTTAGCCCTTCATTTTATATTAACATAGATCTGGCTTTGCTTTTTATAATTACAGAAAAATTAAACCCTAAAACTAAGACTGATTGGCTAACGTTTTAACAGTTAAAAATAATATAAAAAGATAAACTTCTTTGTGATATAGGTTGAAGGATAACACAATACTGCTGGAACCGAAATATCTCCCTTTACTACCTAAAAAGATAATCAAACTTTCTAGAATACACAGTTACATAAAGGATCCTGAATGATTTAATTAAAATGTATTTTAATGGCAAAATAGAAAGATTTATTAGATTAATTAGTAACATCTTCTCTTGGAAATCAAACCAATATTATATAAATTAGATGATATAAAAAAGGGCTACAACATGGTGTATTTTACTAACTCTTGACATAAGTCCCGGAGTGCTTTCCAGACATGAGGCAAAATGAGGTATTTAGAAACTTGGGAAACCAGGTCCTTAAATGAAACAACAAAATGTCCATCAGTACTATATCAAGGTCTTGGAGTTAGTCTCTTTTGAACTCTGTGATGAAGAGATTGATATGATAGTTTTCTTATACTGTTTTATTATATAATAACATATGTGTGTATCTATCTATCTATATATGCATCATATGGATGTATGTATACATAGTCATTGGTGTTCCTGTCTGATCTTCTATATGAACCCCTTATTGCTGGTTCTATCTGTCAAGGACTTTTGTCCTTATGCAAATAAGAAAGTGTTCAGAAATTCTGCAAATGAATACAGAATAAATTTGGCCTGCTGTTTTGTGCCTAATTTGTGCCCACACAGGGTAGCCTGTGTTTGGAGGTGTACTACAAACATATCCTACATTTCAGAGTTTAAGGAATTCCTGTATGACATCATTTCTCTCCATAGAAGTAATTCAAAATGGAGAACAATATTATTGCTGTCTTGCCTTTTATATTCTTGAAATGGTAAATTGGATTTGCATGTCATGTTTTTCTATATAGGAAAAACAACTGTGGTTGGCCTTCAAAGTAGAAGCATAACATATTTTACCTCAATGAGTTGAGAGTCCCTCAGATAATCTGCTGAGATCTTCATCAAGAGCAAATCTTGAATGACATGCCATGTATTCTACCCTGTACTGAACTAAGGGATGTGAAAAATATCTTTTTTTTCTTCTTCTTCTTCTTCTTTTTTTTTTCCTTGAGTGGCTTGGACCTAATTAGGGAGGTGGATTAATCATAAAAGGAAAATAATATTGAAACCACCCAAATTTTTAAATAAATACTTAATTTTCACATTTTTACTATAAGATATAAAATTGAAGAACAACATTTTTGTTCAACTATGCAGCGAATGTCACTTAATCATTTAAAGTAGATAAAAATAGTTACATTTTTCAAATTCTCCCAGGCTATCTTGTATTCATTTTATTTAAACACACAGTGATTTTTTCAGGGTCAGGATTTGATTTGGGTTTGCATATTGCAGTAATTTCCTTTTTAAGCAAGAAGATCAGAGATTAATATCTTACTTCTTTGTAGTTGTAATTTTTATTCTCTTCTTTTAAGAAAACCATGGGAGAAAATAACTGTAAGAAAAAGAACAAATAATGATATTTATAGGTCCATGAAAATGCCTTGGTTTAACAAAAATATTCTGATTAAATGGATAACATTTTATTAAAATATTAGATATTGTTTACAAACAATACAATTTGATTTATGCTTGATCTAAGTATAGTAAAATTAAATGTCTATCTTTTAGACTTTTAGACCTGGTTTATTCAAACAAGTTTTGGTCCAGGAAGGGAGAATGAGAAAGATGCAAACATATAAAGAAAATATAGAGGAAAGCAGAACATGGCAGATGTCAGACAACATTAAAATGCAGGTGAGTCTGAAGCTCACAAAAAATTAAGGAAAATCTTGAGGCAATCATTTAGCTAAGTACTTACTGAAGCACTGCAAAATGAGTATGCCTAAAACATTCTGATAACAGGATTTGTTTTGGGGGAAAAATGTTTCATGTCTGAAACTAGTATTGTATATACAGCTAGCCTCCAGAACATTAGACGGCCGTAACTTTCCTATTTTGGAAGGTGGAGGGCAAGGTTAAAAAAAAAAAAAAAAAAAAAAAGATAGGCGCAGGCTACTCAAGATCAGCAAGTGTGCCAGCAAGTTCATCTCCAGATTCTTCACATGTTCAGAGATGCAAAAAGCCCAGACCACCTTAGAGCCTCCAAAGGCTGGTGAAGGACTCGGGAAATTTTCTGGTTTGCAGTTCCACCTGGTGACCAGAGATGGCGCTGAGTGTACAGGGAACCTGGGGCTAACCTGAATCAGAAATTGGAAAGAAACAAGACTCAAGTCTGTGAGCACCGAATCCTCGATTAACCCCAGGAGCATCCCATTCAGGATAGGAAGGAAAGAGAAGCAGAAGAACAAATCAAAGAGACCTGCATTAGGAGAGCCACATTAGGAATAAAAATTCCCACATCAGGAATGCGGACCAAAGCACTCCGCCAGGACTGACTGGGACAGCAGGAAAATAAATTTAACTTATTTTCCTAAGTTAAATCATCTTTTGAGGAAGCTTGTATTTGAGAGAACAACCACAGGAGTTTTCATGCTATAGTCTAAATGCATGTGATTATACTCTTTCTGTGTTTAACAAGGAGAAATCCAGAATGAATGTGGTACAGTCAAAGTATACTACCTACCTAATTTTAAATTTCCTTTAGGTAAGCAGTTGTTTTGTAAATAAGCATGACCATCTTAAGTGAGGAAGACAAACTGTTTCACTTGTAGCAGTGTGAAACGATTGTGTGTGTGTGCGTGTCCTTTTCACTTATATTTGTAAAAACAACATGAAAGAGGAAATATTACTTAAAGTTACTCCAATAAGCATGGAAATATTCTAAATATATTTTTTAAAAAGAATCTTTTGAAATAAATATTTTTCTAAAAAATAAGATAAATGTATGGCAATTAAAAATTTTTATGCTTTTGTGTTGCTTAAACTTCTGTAAAAAAAAAACAACATAAAGACAAAAATTTCCAAATCATACAAAAGCATTTCAAATGGTAAATAAGTATGTCCTTTTGTGCCTTGCTTGGATACCTCCTCTGCCTTCTCTCTTTGCATTTATAACTAGGGCACACAGAATCTGGTTAAAGAGGTCCTAAGTATGCTATTCTTGCTACTCAAATTGTGGTTTGTGAACAAGCAGCATCAGCATCACCTGGGAACTTCTTAGAAGTGCAGATTCTCAGATCTTAACACAGATTTCGATGGGTCAGGATCTGTATTTTAACAAGATCCCCAAGTAACATGTGTGTATAAAATAGTTTGAAAAATTCTTCTTTAGGTTCCAAAGAGAGCCACTAATTGAGATCAAAATAGCAAGAGACTGCATGAATGGTCTAATTATAATTGATGGCCCGATTATCCAGGAGTCAAAGTCACTAGTAACTAGAAATGTTGAGAAGAGGTGTTCACAGTGAGAAGTTTTCTTCTTCCCAAGGAGATGAGAGATGCTCCAAAGGAGTCAGAGATAGAGGTGGTTCCCAGAGAGCCCTTGCATCTAAATCCAAGGCTATGTGTCCATGGATTTTAGGATCTGTGTGACCACACTGTTGTTTCCTTGAAGTGTACAGGAGCATGAGAGTTATTGGGAAGGGACTGTAGTACATCATGGAAGGAAGATGGAGTAACTAGTCTCCCAAACCATCTCGTTGTCTATGATCTTGAAAGGGGTACAGAAGATGTATGAATCTCCTGTGGGCCCATAAGATGAGGAAGTATAAGCCCAGCAAGGTCTTGTCTATCCCAGAACATGTGGGCATGACCTACTGTCATGGCTGCTATGTCTGAATGGGGAAACAGTGGTAGAAGAGGCCAGGGTGAATACAGGGGAGCTCTGCACTAAGAAAAACACCCACACGGTCACCTAGTAACCCCACCGCATGGCTCTGATCAGCAGCAAGGAGAATGAGCAGAGTAGAGCATGACCAGGGTCTAGTGCCCATCATCACTCTCAGAGTAGATGAATAATGATGAACACAGAGCTCTACTTTTTAAATAAATCATCCTTTTCTGCTTACTGCCTGAGAAGCAAGATGAGGAACATGCAGTTTCACTCCTCTCCACCTCTGCCATATGCACATGTCTTGATGAGGGAAATTATAGTACTATGGCTTTAATTTAGCTTTATAACTTTACTAAAAGGGATATAATATTTAATTATTTTTCAGAAAAAAAAGTGTAACCGACTCCATTCACATCTTCTTTGCAACCACACATCCTCCCAGGACAGTCCTCACCCAAAGGCTGACAAGAATTCGAGCATAAATACCTTTCCTTTCCTTTCTCTCTTCAGGGAAAGGTGAATCTGAGGCACAGTGCACACCATTTCCCAGAAATTTCCAGTGGGGAAACTGGAAATGATTTAAAAACAAATCTACTATGACAGAATCTGACCAACCGGTTGATTATTGCAGCACAATTGAGAACCAGGTAAAGGTCTAGAAATCATAAGGGTGAATTCACATAATGGAAAAAGGGCCTTTTCTCTGATTTGCAAAATGAGATCAATGCAAAATATAAAATATTGTAGAGATGTCCATGATGATTATAGAATTGAGTTGTAAAATATTGTGCAATAGAAATGTGCATTCCAAGTACAGTTTTTAGAATCCATTTAGAGAGTTTTGTGGAAATTGTTTTCCAGTTTATGTTTTCAGAGTTTTGTTTGTGTCCTCTTCCTTCCTGCAATTTGCTTTCTAAGACATGTCATTATATATAGTTTTTCAAATTTGAAGGAATCGAGGAGATAAAGCAGGTAAAACTCAGTGATCAGTAAGATTTGTTCTTTTTCAAACAAATTCATCTAAAAAGCAAAAGGAAAGGATTTTGAAGCAACTATCTAAAATATTGTTTATTACCTATGGATCTCACATTTTTAAGGTAAATTCATTGTTTGATGGTGCAGTACAGATTAGCAGGAAGAGACTACCCACGCACATGCAAGCGTTCATATTTTCTATTCTTTCTGGGTACAGAGCTCAGAATAGTGCAAAATGGGCTATTGAAATAACACCTAGTACTGCAGTTCTTAAAGACAAATAACAGGAAGCTTCCTAACATGGGTTTAGACCGAACTCATGGATGTTGTCCATGATTAGCAAACCAAAGCTAAAAGTGTTACTGAAAGGAACGTAACTATGCAGAAAAATATAGGCAGCGTATCAGACTGTACCTTTCCTTGGCCTGGGGATCCAAGGACTATACAGTTGTGGGCAAAACTGCCAGTAGTTTGAGTAAAAAGGTCAAGTTGTACACCAAGCAGTCTTTTAATTTTAAGCAACTCGTTAGTACTTGGGTAGACTTTCTATGCATAACCAGCTTGCTTTTACTTAAGGCAGTGTTCTTCAACCTCAGAACTTCTGACTTTGGACCAGACAGCTTTGTGTTGTGGGAGCCTAGTCTGTGCACTGGTGGATGCAGAGCTTCACTCACTAGGTGTGGTGACAACCCTACACACCTCCACATATTGCCAGGTAAACTGGTGGACAAGCAGCACACATGGGAAAGCACTGAATGGAGGTAATATTTATAAGTAGTTGACTCTCCTGTTTTTTGTACACTCAGTATCATCAAAGCAGTGTCATGGTGCCCAGAAAAGGAAACTGAGTCAGTGGTCCACAGATGCTGACAGCTACCTATATCTCTTAAATGCCATTTCTGCAAAACCCTACCCTCTGCTCTCAAAACTCATCAGGTTGGAAGTGCTTTACATTACAAAATTGCAAGAGATTAAATATTTAAGTGCCTGTTGACGCCATTTATAAATCATACATTGCAATCTTCTTTCTTTTTTGCCTTCCCTTTGTATTTTTTTTTCTTCCTACTTTTTTTTCTCACTTCCCACATTTTCATCTGTTGCACATGGTGGTTTCTGCAAGTGGAGAATGAGGCAGTCATGTCTGGACTACTTCTGTTGTAAATTTAAGTTTAATCATCAGGTCAACCAATCAATCACATTGTGAAGTGTGGCAATGTCCTTCCTTATTACACGGTGGAGTCTTTCCAGCATATATCTAAACACAGCATATGTTCAAATTCATGTCCATCCTGCCAAAATTTCTGTTTATATCTTACCTGTTTCAATTTTTCTACAGTTTGTTTTAGTAAATATGGGCAATTTTACAAAGAAAGAACATTGTGCTTGTCACCAGAAATATAAAAAGATGTGACAGTTGTGAAGAGCAATAATAATGCATTTGGTATTTTCCAGCAATAACTACAAGTAACAGGTTTAAGATATGAAAGTTTCAAACAAGAATAAGTGCAGCCAGATCTCTCCTGCAGGGTAAAGGCAGAGATGGAGCATCTGTTACTGAACTTGACATTTCCTTTGATGCACTACTCAATAACCACAGTACTTTACCAGTATAGTTATAAACTGTTTTTTTAAAAAAAGTGTGAAATCACTTCTTACCCACTTCTTTCAGTCCATTTTCTGTTGCTATAAGTGTATACCACAGACTGGATGACTCAGAAAGAATGGAGGTTTACTTAGCCTACAGTTCTGGTGCATGGGAAGCCCTGTATCAAGGTGCCAGCCTCTGGTGAGGGCAGTCTTGCTTTCATGATATGGTAGAGAGTTTCACATGATAAGACAGAGAAAGCCCACAAGCTTGGGTCTCTCTTTCTCTCTTATAAAACCATTAATGTCATCATGTAGCTCCACCCTCATGACCTCATCTAATCCTAGTTACCTTCTAAGGTCCCACTCCAGATACCACCAGCATGTGACCTCAGGGATTCTGTTTCCAACACATGGTTTCAAGGAGACACACTCAAATCATAGCACCACTAAGATGGCTCTCATAAGAAAGGCAGGAGGCAAGGAGAGTGGACAAGAACGTGAAGGACTAGAAGCACTCACGTCTGCTGGTGGGGATTTAAAATATAAACTACTTTAGAAAACAGCTAGATAATTTCTTAAAAAGTTAAACAGTTTACAAAAATATTCCTACACATCTAGCTAAGACAAATTAAAAAAAAAAACATGTGCCCTAAATGTTTGTTCAGAATAGCACCATTATACATAATTGGGAGAAGTGACAAAAATCCAAATGTCCATCAGCTCCCGAATGAATAACAAAATGTGATGTATCCACACAATGGAATACAACTCAGCAATAAAAAAGGATTAAGCCACTAATTTGTGCTACATGAACAAATGTCAAAAACTATGCCAACAAGCCCATTGAAAATGTCTACATATTACAGGATACCATTTATATGCAATGTTCAGAAAAGTTAAAATTACAGAGTTAAGAAGCAGATTAGGGATTTCTTAGGGTTGGGTGTAAGAACAGGGATTGATTAAAAATGGGCCCAGAGGATCTTTCTAGGACAACAGAAATGATTTAAAATTGGATATGGTAATGATTTCATGGCTCTATGAAATATTCTTGTAAAAATATTTACAAAACTGAATTAAATGTAAAATTTTTTAAAAGATCCAATCTGTAAAATATCCATATTCACTGGTAAAGTTATCATTGCCCATATTTACTCAATAAAAAATATTGAGTTATACAATTTAAATGCCTGAATTTTATGGTAATAGGTTATCTCTCAACAAACTAACAATAAATGGGAAGGCAGGTGGTAGAAAGACCTGGTTTGTAGCCTTTCTTGGGATACTTTGGTCCATACATTTACTTGTGTGTACACCCTATCAATTTTATGTGGTTCTGTTCTAGTCTCACCAATGGTTTCTACTTTCCCTGAGGGTCTTACCAAAATCCGGAATGAAGTAAATCTGTTTTTATTATACTTAGTCATTGTGAAGTAGTGAGGGATTGACCTTAACCAAAGAGAGGTCCAACATTTACCCTAGACTACCAGAACTGATCTCTAAATCTTGATTTCATGCCTGAGGGGGTCATCCTCTACCTGGAAGCTTGGCCTCTGAGGGTATGACAGTGTGATTTGGGCTGGGGGCTTCCTGTGGAAGGGGCTGGAGACTGACTTTGTGAGCCTGACTCTGGGAGAGCCTGTGGACTGAAGGGTAAGCACATGGACCTCATGTAGTTGAGCCCCAGTAGACCTAGCTAGCCCAGGCTCAGGAGAGCTTCCTGATTAGCACTACTTCAGGTAGACTATCCCACACTGATGCTGGAAGAGTCATGTGTCCATGATTCCACACAAGAGGACAGCGGAAGCTCTGCGTTTCCCTTCCTGGACTCTGCCCTCCCCTTCCTGGACTCTGCCCTCTGCACCTCATCCCTTAGATGACCCTATTTCATATCCTTTCCCTGTAATAACCCAGACTGTGAGTGTAACAACTGTTAGTGAGTTCTGTGAGTCATTCCAGAGAATTATGGAAACAGAAGGTGGTTTCAGCTAAACTTACAACTGGTTGAGAAATGAGGGTGATTTTGTGGGGAGACTATGCCCTCCAAAGGCCCAGTTGGGTAAACTATCCCCCAAACAACCATTTCTCATGCATGTTGTCAAGCATTCTGGATTCCATTTTTCAATTGTTCAGGATAGTAACACCTTCAGGATAGAATCTTATTTGGTGTCTTTCTGGCAGCTGATAACTGATAAATGTTGATTAGAGTCATGACAAATATTTTTAGGATAAGATTTTAATTCTTTTGTGGAAGTACCAAGGCAGTGTTTGGCGTCAGACCAGACCCCTAAGTGTGGTTTTATATGGACAGAAGATAACCATGGCAATATTCATCTGAACTGAATTAAGCGAAGAAGCTTTAACTCAGATGACAGGCTCATGTGAGGGAATCCTTAACAAGCACTTGTTCTATATTTCTTTTTGTTGGCGGTGGTGCTGGGGATTGAATCCAGAGCCTTGTGCATGTGACGTAAACACTCTACCACCTGAGCGATGTCCCCAGCCCAACAAGCACTTATTCTTGATGAATGACCCTCCAGTATTCAGTCAATCATTAAATAGACATAACTGAGTGATTTACATTTATGCACATTTATATCACATATACTTCACCTTAGATGTTACAAAGGGCTTGCATGTAAGTTATCTCACAGGAGGATCGCAAAAATCTCACGAGGAGGGCATAGAATGCTTAAGATATTTGTTATCTTTCTTATATTTTCATAGTCACGGAGGGATCTCATTATATAATAAGTGAAGGTCCCTCATCTAAATTCCCTATTGTGAAAACCTTGTGACTTTCCCATTGTCAGAAGTTTAGACCCAAAGTGGCATCTGACCCAAAGCTGAGCCAGAAATCTGTGATAAATCCACATGAGATGAGAAGAAGCCAAATCATCTGTCCTGGGAATAGGAGCTGTCAATCATAGTCCCTGACCTGGAAGCTGAAGTTGAAGGTTGAAAGGCTACAGGAGGTGAGGCAGGGTCTTGTGGGTTCCTGTGAAGTCAAAATCCTAGGAAAGATGGAGTTATAAGTCAAGTAGAAAGCGGGAGGAAAAAAGACAGAATGCCCCAAAAGACTTTTGATAGAGGGGAAGAAATCATCAGAAACACACAGGTAGTGGATCCAGTTCAATGGTGGGCAGGAAAGTGTGTATCTCTGTGTCTGAGAGATCTCAAGACTGCCCTGACTCTCCACCAAATCCCTCTGGTCCTTCTGATGTGCGGATGTTAGGCTAAACTTAACTGTCTCTCATAGGTAGCCTTTATGTCACTACCCTTAATAGCTTTATTTTTCAAATCATATATCTTTTATATTTAAACATAAACAGATGGATTATTAATAACTTTCCTCAGATATGGCTTACTGATTCATTTCTTCTCAGAAAAACATAATAAGCAAAAATGAAATATTTGCCACAAATATGCACCTAATATATTACTCAGCCTTGTTTTGAAATTCCTGCCACATAAATATTTTAACATAGCTATCAGATAAAGTACCTGTTATTTGGATGCATGTTACTTTTGAAAGTTTGCTTTATTTATGCTATTCCTGGACACAACAGAATTGAAATCTTAAAAACTGATAAATGCAGACTCCCCGAGCCTCCAAATTAAGCTGCTGGGAACCTATTGTGGAAAGCAGATGCAACACTATGCGTGTGCAGCATTGATGTATTCACAAACCTGGCGTCCTGGTTGGCTGGGTGGATGCTCGTCCTAACCTCACACTTTAGAGAATGTCTTAGTCAGATATGCTGATCATTTGGATGCCTTGCAAAATGTGGCCAATTTTCATTTCTGAAGTGTTTTTTCTAAAGTTTTAGCTGTGCATCTTTTTTTTCCTTAATGCTAAGCAATATTATCATGTTCTTTTTTTCTCATTTAAATTTGAAGCTGCCTTAGTTATTTTCTTTTGATTTTTCTCTCTTTTTTGGGGGAAGGGGGCAGATAGGGGGCATATTGGCAAATTAACTTTGTCTTGGAACATTGCTCTCATTATTAAGTAGAGTCTGTACTCGTCTGACTACAAAGGTGGGCTAATGATTTATTATTATTATTATTATTATTATTATTTATTGCTAGTTCTTGTTCTTATACCTGGCTATTAGGAATCTAAATTGGATAAGATTTCCTAACTGCAGTGTCTGTGTTATTCGTTTGACATCAGACTGCTTCCCGGAAATAATTCCATTCCACTTTGCTTCAGGTCTGCTCAGTGTTTACACATCCATTATTTCAAAAATGCCCTCTTAGGTCGTGGGGCAGATACAATTTTACAGATAAATAAACCTAGACTGAGAGGAGTTAAATGGCATATGTAAGGTTGCAGAGCTAGTCACAGCTTGCTCTTAAAAAGACTAAGAATTTTCAAAATGTTTTGTTCACATATTGTCATATATTTTAAAAATCAGACCAGATTTAAACTCCAGATGGTATCTTTGTTCATGCTAATATATAAAACAACTACATTTCACATGTTTTGCTTAAGCCACATATTTTCTCCAATTCCCCTTTGCTCGTCTCCTTTGTACATAATGTCATAGACTTGGGGCAAAAATGAGAAGAGTCTTTTGTGGGTGTAGGTGTGAGTGTTGATGCATTTCCGTAGTACACTGACTCTTTGGTAGTGGGTCATCAGCAAAGGTCCAGTCTGGGGATGTCCTTATTATTTCTCCAGTGTCAGTGAAAATGACTTTTTTTTTTTTTTTTTTTTTTTTTTTTTTTACAGAAAACTAGACAGACTACATAGACTGGTGGGCATTGGATTTGGTTGCAACCCAGTGGAGTCAGTTGGTTATTTAGTTTCCTGGTGGATGATACCATGGGACCTCTGTGGAAACATTCTGCATCCTGGGACCACATTTTGGTCCCTTCATTTAAAAAGCAATCAAAACTAAATAAGAATGAAATACCCAAGAAACTCTGGGAATAGAACAAACTAGGTTCACATGATTCAGTCATTTTTTAAAATCAAATCCAGGCTGCTGAAGCAAATAAAGGTCATTATTTAAGTGTAGACACATTTGAGCAGTTTGCACAATTGTTTTCTGCAACCTCCAGCCCTTGTGTCATTGATAGCAGAAGAGCTCTGCCTCCTCCCAAGCCCACTTCTTGCCAGTAAGACAGATCCTCAATTATGGAACAAGATTTGGTCATAATGCTGCAGAACTTGTGCTACGAGGGTATTTTTTACTCAATAAGACTGTAATATTTTTCTTTCCTTACTTTTAAACAAACCTCCATCTCATTCTGTTCTGCACATCGTAAGTGACATATCTGAATGCATGGATAATAAATTGCCAAGACTGATTTTTCCTTGGGGAAAATACAGACAGTTTTAACATATTATGTGTGTGTGTGTATATACACATATACATATATATGTATACATATCTTTTCTCACCACATACATATATGTATGTATACGCACACATTATAATATCATATATGTATGTATACTCACACACATATATTTCTAAATTCATTGTTTATTTGGAAAGAGACAAAGAAAGGTGGAGGCATGAGTAAAAAAGAGCAGAGGGTCTTTAACAAGTCCAAACAAGCTACCATTTCAGATGAAAATGAGCTCCCGGGTTTCCATATTTCCCACTGTGTGGTCAGGTCTTACAGTAGATAGCTGCTTCCTGTGTGAGCAAAGGCTCACAGGATGAGTCCCCATTTCTGGATGTTTCTGTGAATGACTGTTGATAGAGCTCTCATTTTCACTTATCCAGGATTAAATTCCCTTTTGTTTGGTGGCTGTGTCCTGATTCTTTTCAGTGAAAGAACATCCTTCTTTTTTTCTGATTTTAAACATTTTAAAATAATGTTTTGTTAGTGCACTCCAGTGCACATACCATCAGGGTTCGTTTTGACATAATTGCACATGCATGGAATATAGCTTGTTCCGTTTCTGTCTCCCATCCTTCCTCTTTCCCGTCCTTTCTTTCTCCCCCTGTTCCTCTTCCTATACTCTACCAGTCTGCCTTTTATTCATTTATTTTTAACATGGGTCCTTTATAGATCTACATAAACGTGGAATTCACTGTGGTATACTCACATTTCTACGTAGTGTAACTTGTCCAAATTCCATTTTGCAGTTCCTCTCTTTTCCCACCCTGCTTCCCTCCTGCTTAACCCCTTTCTTCTCCTCCACCAATTTCCCTTTTATTTCCGTGGGAATACACCCCACTTTCCCCTTAATTTGCCCTACTTTCTGTGTAGGAGAGAAAACACTCAGCTATTCACTTCTGAGTCTGGCTTATTTTGCTTAGCAGGATGTTCTCCAGTTTCATCCATATACCAGCAAATGCCATGATTTCATTCTTTATGACTAAAGCTCCCTTGTGTATATGAACCACATTTTTTTATCCATTCATTTGTTGACAGGTACCTGGGCTGGTTCCAATACTTGGCCATTACAAATTGTGTTGCTATAAACATTAATATCCCCGAATCACTGATTTAAGCTGTTTTGGATAAATACCATGGAGTAGGATAGTAGGTTATGTGGAGATGCCATTCCTTTTGAGGAGTCTCCATAGTGTTTTCCATAGTGGTTGTACTAATTTGCAGTTTCACTAATGATGTACAAGAGTACCTTTTTCCACATATCCTCACCAGCATTTATTATTATTTGTATTCCTGATGATTGTTGTTCTAACTATAGTGAGATGAAATCTCAAGGCACTTTTCATTTGTATTTCACTGACGGCTAGGGATATTGAACATTTTTTCATGATTTGTTGGTCATTTGCATTTCTTTCTTTGAGATGTGTCTGTTTAGGTTTTTTTCCCAGTTATTTACTTGGCTCTTTTATTATTACTATTTTTAGTGTCAAGTTTTTTGAGTTCTTTCTATATTCTGAATGTTAATTTCCTGTCAGAGCAGTAGCTGGTAAAGATCTTCTCCCATTCTCTTTAGGAAAAGACTGACCTCTAAAAAAAGGCACTGGGAAAACTGTAATAAAATGAGATCTTAGTCTTTCACTCATACAAAGTCAACTTAAAGTGGATGGGAGGCCTAGAAATTAGACAATAATCTTTGCAACAGCTAGAAGAAAACATATACTCAATACTTCAACATGTTGCTACAGGTACCTACTTCCTTAAAAAAAAAATCCCTAAAATTCTAGAAATAACACCAAGAATCAATAAGTGGGTAGCATCAAACTAAGAAGAACACTCTTCTTTTATAATGAACATCATTTTCTATAATTTCAGTCAAGCTGTCTTGACTGCCCATGACCAAAATGTACTCAGCTTGTAACCCGTCTTGTGTGATCTAAGTTACTCTTGCAGGTGGGAAGAAACTAGGAAAGGAAGTCGCTGGGGCGGAATTACCTGCATGGTGATTGGTGATCTTAGGCCATTTCCTCCTTCTCTCTGTTCTCATAATTCCAAGAGATAAAGCAATTTGTGCGCATAGAAGTCAGGGACTCCTCAGAAACAGAATCGATATACAGGGATCGTTTTTAACCTCTCCATGTCTTGTGTAAACACATACACATACACATATATATACACAACTGACTTGCTATCAGGAATTGAATTATGGAGGCTGAGAAGGCCAAAGATTTGTACTGAACATACTGTGGATCCAGGAGAGCTAGAGAAGCAAGTTCCAGCTTGAGTCCAAATGCAAGAGATTTATGGTGAGGCAGAGAAAGCAAATCCTCCTTCTCTCTGTTTGTTTTGCTGTTATGAAATTCCATAGCCCGTCCACCTCCTCATTTCTGGAGGCTGAAACTTCAAGATTGAGGCATCAGCAGGTCCAGCTTCTGGTGAGGGCTGGTTTCTCTGCTTCTAAGACAACACCCAATTGTCACCTCCTCTGAATGCACGCTTCAGGTGGGACGAATTCTGGACCCCACATGGAGGAAGTGGATGAATAGCAAGAAGGGGCAGGGCGAGCTCCCTCCAATGCACTCAGGAGGCCCCTAGTGCCATGGATGAGGAATGCACCCACAGGACTTCATCAGCTCCTGAAGGCCTCACTTAGTATCTTCAGCTGTGGTCACCAGGCTGTCCATCCAGATTTTCAGCATTTACTTATTCTTCATCCACTGAAACTTTACATCCATTCACTAACTTCATCTTCCCATTTCCCCCCTCACCACACTCCTGCTAATAGCCATTCTACTCTCTACTTCTACAAATTGGACTATTTCTGATTCAACAAAATAAGAGAGAGAGTGTGATGCTTATCTTCCTTTTCTTGTTTATTTCACTGAGCATAACGTCTTCCAGGTTCATCCATGTTGTAACAAATGTAACAAATTTCCTTCATTTTAAGGCTAAATAATATCTGGGACATACTGATATTACCTGAAGATTAATCCAGCATTCTTTCACTTATAACTAGATGTCAGTTTCTGCTCTTTAACCAGATACGCATCTTTATTTCTATCTGGAGAGGCGGTTTTAAGATATATTTAAAAATACTTAATAACTTCTTACTTCATTTAAAACTTTCATCAATTCAATTCACTACTATCTCAGACCTAATAAGATACACTATCTTTTTTCCATAATTCTCATTCTTGAGGTAATTCAAACACATATGGACAATATACTTTCTTTTTCATTTTTATATCTTACCATCAACTCAGTGTTCATGGAATAATTTTATGGAATTTCAATGAATCAGGATTAGTAGCCAATGCATGCTTAGGGAAAAAATCTAATTTAAGGCAGTTTATAATATGCAAAAATTAAAATTAAATAGATAAAGACAGATGGAGGTTCCCCCAAATACTCTATTGAGAGGACTTGAGAGACCACACTTACCTCAAATGATTGACCCTGTTCAACTTGCTGTAGTTTATGGTTTACATGGCAGCAGCTGTAGTTTTCACTAGAGTGAAGTATTTAACCCACAGATGGTCACCAGAGTCATCTTGTCCTAACTCCCTTTATGTCTTAAAAATCTCTGTTATTTTCCATACAAAAAAGACTGCTTTACATATATTCTTTTGTACCAGACAGCTTACCTCCCTGCCTGCTTCAACCTAAATTCTTGTCAAACAGTTGGTATCATCCTCTCCTTCCCAATTGGTGATGGTTGGTTTGTTTGTTTTTTCCTTTAAACTTATTTGAAATCTGTAAAACCCTAGAGCCCATTTCAGCTTGCCTGAAATTTATGTCTCCCAATTTGCAACTCTGCTCAACCCAAATAAATCTTCTTTGTTTCTTAATCAATTTGTACACACATTGATTAAGGGTAAACAGTAAGAAATGCTTTTATACAGAAGTTGAAAGAGGGGGGGGGGAAGGCTATGGGAATCTAAAGAAGAGAGAGAATTCTGTCTCTTCAGTGGGGGTGAGATCTCAGATGCTGTCCATGTGCTCTGTGTCTTTAAACCACCTCGCGGGCAGGTAAGATGTCTGAGACAAAGACAAGGTCTTAGAGTGTGACAGGCAGACTGGAGAAGGGTCAGAAGAGCAGGTGTGGTTACAGCCAGTGACTCTGTGAATTATCTGTAGAGGGGCCGGTCATAGACGGTCAGAAGGGCTGATTCTTCTTAGAAAAATTCTAGAAAGCTTGCTAGAGATTTCTTTGGTCAACTTTTTAATTTTCTTTTTAAATGGACATAGCATATCTATTTCAGTGGTTGGTATATGACCACGGTGTTTAAACCTATTATCTTTGGTCAAGTGCTTCTCTGTTTCCCCATGTTATTCTTGATAAATGACCCAACTCAATATCCCAAACCAACTTTCAATAAGAACTCCTGGCATAAAAATAAAATGCAAATAAATGAAAATAAAATATAAAGATTAATTTTTACTTACAGGCATTGTCACCAATAATAACTGGTTATTTGTGTCTCTGTCCCTTTACCATCCCTCAACAAAGTCGAATTATCCTGCAGTGTTTGGAGAGTGGCTTAATGTCTGAAGTCCCCTAAGTGTTCTCTGCTGTTCTCGAGACCCTGTACTTATCCTGCAAACCTGATTTCTCACTCCACTCCAGGGGAGGAAGCCTTTATGCAAGCTGGTGCTTTTAGAGAATTTGGAGTACTAATTTTCACAAATATTTTCTGAAAATAGAAAAGAAGATCTCAGTTTTAAACACAATAAATAGATAAAAGAATAATCAGGAATGAAGGCAAGTCCTCCAAGTCTGGACAAGGATTAAAAAAATTAAAAAGACCCAAAAAACAATTTAACAGGAAACTAACACTTTGCAAAAAAACAAAACAAAACAAGAAAAAGAAAAAAAAAAAACATTTGAACTGAAAACATAACTCTGGTCCCATCCACTTGACATCTCTTGAGCCTAGGAGTTCAAGGCCAACCTAAGCCACATAACAAGACCCTGACTCAAAAAAGAAATTAGTTGAGGACTGTGTTTGTTACTTAATAACACAAATGTAAGTATAAAAAAATGGACTTTTATAATATCTATTGATTCATTAATTTACTGTAGTTACTGTCCAATAGGTGAACTTGGTTTGACCAGTTAGTCATATAAATGTATCCAGATAAAATTAGGAGATAATTAAATAGTAATACTTTCTTACCAATGTAGCAATTGATATGTTTAAAAAAAACCAAAACTTTTCCATCTTAACATAAGTCTGAAGCTAAAGGCCAATGAGACTTATAATTCCTTCATATATTTAGCACATAAAAGTGGACATGTCATCATTTGAACAGTGTGTATCCTCTTAAGTCAGTTGAATCTGCTGTCATGTCTCTGCATGAAAAATCATGAGGGCGTTTTGGTGTTGGTTTCTATGGAAACTGTCCTTTGAATCCTGAAGGATTGCACAAGAATCATTTCCTGCCACACAGGTGTAATGTTTAAAGAAAAAAAGGTGGTGGAGCAGAAGGAGAATATTGAACAACTATAAGAGATACATCCTCAATACTAGTTATTTGAAGAAGGAATAGATAAAAGAGATGCTGGGAGGGTTCAAGTCAATTTCTAGTTTTAGTCAATAGATGGTTGCTGAGCACCTGCTAGATGTCCTGCACTGTGCCAGTGGCTGCAGCAATGAGCAAAAAGGACAAAATTTAACAAAAAACTGTTGACACAATTTCGGTGCCAAAATTTAGTCTTTTTTCAATGTTTGAGTTTTAGTTGCCTAAATGTCTAATGCACTTTGTTATTTTCTGATCTGTTATTTTCAAGGACCATATTAACAAAGCATTCTTAATATCATTTGTTGAAAAGTATGTGTCCTTTTCTTGAAGAAATATTTTTTAAAAAGTCATTAACCTTGACTTAAACAACCGGAGAACATGGACTTTGCTTCTGCTTTCATTCCTTGTTCTTTTTTTGTTGGTTTCTAGAAAACAATTTTAAGACAAAAACAAAGTCTTTGGGACATTTTCAACAGCAGCATTCACAGTGTGACATGTTGAATAGTGCTTTTGCTAAGGGGTGACAGTTTGGAAAACGATATTTTTGCGGTTCACTTAACCTAATTACTAATCAGCTTGAACATCTGAATATACACAAGACAAAGACCAATGTGCTAGTCAGTTTTCCATAGCTGTGACAAAATACCTGGAAAAACAACTTAAAGGAGAAAAGATTTATTTGGCTCATGGTCTCAGAGGTTTTAGTCCATAGTAACTTGGCCCCATTTCTGAGGGCATGTGGTGATGCAGAACATCACCACTACAAAGGTGTGGTAGAATGAATCTGCTCACCTCATGGTGGCCGGGAAGGAGGGGAGGGGGCAGAGGAAGTGGCCAGGGATAAGCTCCTCCATTCCAAGGCACACCACAGTGACCTGCTTTCTTCAGTTAGGCCTGCAACTACAGCCTCCCAGTAGGCTACCTCTTAATAGACCGTTTGGTTATGAACTGATCAGTGGATTAATCCACTTATGAGGCCAGAGTCCTGATGATCTAATCACCTCCCCCAAGTCCCACTTGGAACATTGGTGCACTAGGGACCAAGGCTTCAACACATGAGCTTTTGGAGAACATTCTAGGTCCAAACAATAGCAATCAAAATCAACATAGGAACATACTGAGTAGCATAAAAATGACTGAAACTGCTACCCACACACTTGTATAGATCCTATAAAGTATGTATTCATCATAAATTTAAACTCAAATACTCTTATATTTTAAGCAATAATGACTTGTCCTCATGGTAATTTTTTATGTTTTTACTGGTAGTTTTCAATTGAGTTAAAATATACATACATCTTTAGTGAATTCTTACACTGTTTTATTTATTTATTTGGTACCAGGGATTGAACCTAGGGTTCTCAACCACTGAGCCACATTCTTATCACTTTTTTATATTTTATGTTGAAACAGGGTCTCACTGAGTTATTTAGGGCCTCCCTAAATTGACTTCGAACTTGGTAATCCTCCTGCCTCATTCTCCAGAGCCTCTGGGATTACAAGTGTGTACCACTAGCCGGAAAATTCTTACACGTTCTTTAGATCTCAGCTCAACTGTCATTTTATTAAAGAAGTATTTTATAACCTCAGTGACTAAGCTAAACATTCTTTTATCTGTGCAATATAGTTATTGTTTGTAGTAATTTTACATTTACTTGTAAGTTCTGTGGGTTTTTTTCTGCACCATATTGAATGAATGATCAGCTAGTTAGCTGACAGAATTAATCTCTTTCCTTTTTCTAATCCTTACCTATTAAAGTGGACAGTTATATGTTTATTCTGCCTCACTTCTAGGTTCTACAGTAAATTGTAAAACATTATTCATAATCTTTAAAAGATTGAGGCAATGTCAGCAAAAGTCTATGTCCATGTCAGAAAGAACTCTTAGCTAAAAGACAGAAACTTTTGAAATGATGTTTTTTAGTATATCATTTTCCCTAGTAGTTCATGAACTTTTTGAGTATGAGGGCTAAGTTAAGTTTCATTTTCTCAACTGCTGTGTTTCCAGAACTTTGGTTATTCTTTGCTCTGAGTAGGTTACATCAGTTGGATTGTTTCACTGCAGCCATAGAAAAATCAATAATTCAAACACTTGGAATACGTTAGGTAATGTAATTGTGCATATCTGCATATAGGACAAACATCAGTCTCCGTTTGAAGAAATCTAGTTCCATTTCTCTGAAATCCAGATTGGCTTTCCTCACGTTCACAAAGCGTCTGCAAGGATCCCACACTTTTCATCTAAATACCATGTGATTCTGGGAGAATATAAACATTTTGACTAAAAGTTCCAAGTTCTACTGTAATGGGAAAAAATGAAGCTAGTCAGTCAGTAAGTAAGTAAGGAAGGAAGGAAGAAAAAATGAAGGGAGGGTGGGAGAGAGGACAAATAGTCAGTGTGCCTACCCTTGCTCAATTGCTATGGTCAGATGGGTCAGCATTCTCTGGTTGCCTTAGGTTTCTGTTACATGGTGTGTCCTTATCCAAAAACAGAAAAAAAAAGAAAGAAAAAAGAAAAGAAAAGAAAGAAAGAAAAAAAGAAAAGAAAAAGAAAAAAGAAAAAAAAATTAGGTGAATTGTAACTTTGCCCTGAAGCTTGAGTGTGACCCTAATCAATCTAAATGGCCAGTAGTCTCATAAGTGTGAAATGGTATGAAAAAGGCAATTTAAAATGCTCACCACTCCTGAGGAAGTGGGAGAGACCAGACATTCCACCTATTCATATGTCTGTGCTGATCTCAGCAAAGCCAATTTCAGGAAGGTGAAACCTGTACTGAAGGTTAAAATTTGGTAGTGTGCATTTTGACGGTCCTCATGTATTTGGGGTTATCAGTGGGTTGAATAAATTTTTTTTTTGTATGTCTTAGTCATGTAGTAACAATGGTAAAATATACAGCGATCATTTCTGCAGAAATTTAGCTTCATTGACTATTATTCCAGAACTAAGTGGAAATAGATACTACTTTTAAAAAATTTTAGGTTATTGTAGATTCAACTGTGTTGGAGCTAAGCAACCCTGAACAAATGTAGGGAACCAGTTAGAAAAATACATACATATGAAATCACATTTATTTTTTCTTTCCATGATTAGATTTCATTTTGTATTTAAATAAAGTTCTAGGGTTTGGTTTCGGTTCTGATATTGATTGGTTACATGAACTAGGGAAAGTCACTGACCTTTTTGTGTATTTTTTCCTTATCTATAGAATAAAGGGTCCAGATAGGAGATACTAAAATCTTTCCCACCTGTAACATCCTGTGTGCCTGTTGTACTTGTCTTATTTTTAGTAACGGGAAAAAATAAGACACAGACATCAGGCACACGGAAT
Organism: Urocitellus parryii; assembly: GCF_045843805.1. Classification (NCBI taxonomy): domain Eukaryota; kingdom Metazoa; phylum Chordata; class Mammalia; order Rodentia; family Sciuridae; genus Urocitellus; species Urocitellus parryii. Next base: position 12,690,203 of record NC_135538.1, read on the forward strand.
AAGAGGAATGACATGGATATCAAAGGCAAACACACCATTTTCTCTTTGATAGGTTCCCATTAAAAGCAAGCTGATAGATTTGATTACAATTTGTGAACATAAATTCTATTTCTTCTTTTGATTTGATCTGGTTTTTCATGCCTTTGGGCAATCATATTAGAGGTTATTTTCACAACTGACTGAATGTTAATAAAGTTACTAACAGTTCCTGGGGAAAATGACTTTCATTTCTCTGATTTTAAGATATGTATCTCTGGGGAAATAGTGAATGCTGTGATGTCTGAAAAATCCATAAAATGAATGAATTCTTCTGGAATTCTTAATAAAACTTTCCAGGAAGCTCACAATGATAAGGACAGAGAGAGTCCCAGTAAAACCCCAGATAGATGTCTTAGAAAATCTTGTCCTTTTTGTATAATTTATCGTATCAAGTGCTCAGGGCTTACAGAATCGGTCCTCTTTACTGATGGCACAAGATGTCTAAATGCATAGACCATGACGTTCCTGGAGGAGGAAAACACTAACAAGATAAAGTAAACAACAGCCACCAAAAAACAAAACAAAAACAAAAACCAAGAACAGTAAAAAAAACCCTAAACAAACAAAAATCTAAAGCAGGGCTAGTTTGGTCAACAAGTGCAGATCTTGGGACTAGAGTTGTGCACTTGGGTTGACGGGTGATATATGTCGGGACTTAGTACCTGGTGGTGTACCCTGAAATAAAGAGAACATATTGCTATTAGGAGGGGAAAACAGTAAGATTGTTGGTAGCTCTATAGTAGTAGGGAAATATCTTCATCTTTGGGCCTCAGTTTTTGGATTTGCCTCTAGGGTTTGTGTGTGTACAGCAGAAAATGACACAAAGCCTTTAGGGGAGGGTTCTGAAGACATGGTGGCAATCTAGTCCTGTCATCTCCTTTGAGTTTAGAAATCTACCTGGTCCCAGAAGCCATCCCACTCCTTTGACTCCCATAGTCCCTGCCTATGAGTCAAGTGACATAAGAAACCAAGGAACCTAACCTTGTATCTTATCTAGCTCTCTAAAAATGCTCTTAACCTCTTGAAAATTGAAGCGGGTTGGGTGAAGAGTTTTGCTTTATGTAAACACTGATCATTCCCCAGTGGTCCTTTAGAGTCACTGCTTGCTTGACTTCTCTCCTCTTCCCACACCCCTCCTCTGGAATCTTCAACTCCTATTACAGCTGAAAACCAGGTCTTACAAGAATGATTCTAAGTAATGTGATTTATACAGCATGATGATACCTACACATCTTTTATTGACTAATTCATGACATTTAAAAAAACAAATGTACAAATGTTCTTCCTTCCTATTCATCTTCAAATTGTTTAGTGCATGTCTCAGAATTGAAATGAAGTGCCTTTAAATGAGCCACCTGTCTTCTTCTCATAGGGACGGAGGAAGATGGGATCCCTTGCATTCTGATACCAGCATTCATGGGGCCAGGTGTCACAGGATGAGACATACATGTGGCTAGCTCTCCATGATAATGTGTGACTCTTTGATCCCACTGTCTTCTAATTGGATGAAGTCAGTTGTGTCTAAAACGGCCAACGTGGAGATCAAATCTTGACTGTATTATAGAGCTTTAATAGGGCAGTGCTCCTTCCTGTGTTGCCCAGCAAGTGTACCTGTCAGAGCTGATTCACTCTCAATCCGGAAATTATAAGTGATAAGACTACTTGAAAGAAATATTTTGTCTTTTTAATTAAAGACATTAAGAATTTCTTTTAAAATTTTGACGTGCAGTTCAACCTTTGGTGCTGAGATACGTGAGGCTGAGCCACCCTCCCTCCCAATCTTAAGGAAACACATTGCCAGAAGGGAAATGTTATTTGGACTGGATGAATCAGAAACTAAACTTGCCTAAAATTTATTTAACTTCTTTTGGGAACAATTGCTTTTTTATACTTCTTATGATATTACTCAAGCCTAATCTCTCTAGAAAGAACTGACACCCAATTGATTTTCATTGTAGGTTCAAGTTTTGTTTTAAAATTGTATTGGATTCACCAAAATGTTGCAAAGATAGTACAGAAACTTCACAAAGATTATTCGATCTTATTTCCCTTATTACTAGAATCTTACATTAAGACAGTATATTTGTAACAACTAATGAACCAATACCAATATATTATTAATTAAAAATTCACTGTTTTATGTTTCCTCTGTTTTTACATTAGGTTTCTTTCCATTCATCTCTTTTCTGTACCTGGATCCCACCCAGAATGCCTCCTATTTACTCATTATGTATTCTTAGTGATTTCAAAGCTATGATAGTTACTCAAACTTGTTGAAATTTTTGGTGATGACTTTTAGATATAGTGTAGAATTTTTAACCACTGGAATTTGTTTGATGTTTGCATGATTAGATATGGTTATGGATTTTGTAATGGGTGAAAACAAAGGTTAGGTGGTGTTCTCAGCACATCATATCAAGGCTACGTAATCCTATCAAGGTGACCGATCATGGTTGACGTTGACACTTGTTCACCTGCCTGAGGTGGTGGTGCTCAGTTTTCTCTGCTGTGACAGTTTATTTTTCCCTTCTCTTCTACACTATACTCCTTGGGAACAAGGGACTATGTGCAGCTCACATTTAACTTATAGGACTTTGCCCTCCTTTCTCCTTGAGTGTGGGGTAGCTCATGGACACTATTTAACACTTTAGATTATAATCCAGTAATACTTCACTGATTTTATTGCTCAGATCGATCTCTTTCATTTGGTAGCTCTGTCTATTTGACATACTCCAATAATTGTAGGGTTGTTTTTTGGTCTTTTTCTTTTCTTAAAGCATTTCCTTACTTTCTGGCATTACAAGAGGCATATTCCATGCCTATGCTCCAATTCCATGACTAAATTCCACTTCTCCTGGTTTATTTTATTGCAAAGTAGTACTAGAAAATAAGGACAAATTGGAACTGGGTGTCATTGTTTCTGGAAAATTAAGGAAATCCATGTGTAAAGTAGCCCATGGATACACATGTATCTATAAATATTTCTATATGCACCACCCATAGTATATTAAACTGAGTGTGAGCAATACTGGTGTGTCTGAATCTAATCCAATGACACATGAATCCTTCTCACCACCTTCTCTTGCTTGTCTGCAACCTCCCACTCCAATGGCAAGAAATTAAAATTCCACAATCTGTTATCCAATTACTTAACAGTTCAATTCTTGCACTTGTGAATAGTAGTAATTTTGGCTGTTCAACCCACCACCCTCCCAAAACATCTGGCAACCACTGATCTTTATTGTCTCTACAATTTTAACTTTCCCATATTGTCATTAAAATGCAGTGGTAGTATACATGATCTTTCTAGACTGGACTCTTTAGATTTCTGACATGCACTTAGAGTCATCTAGGTGTTTGCATAACTTTCTAGCTTATTTCTTTTTACAACCAAATAGAATCACCTCGTGTGGGTGTTCCACAGTTTTGTTTATCAGTTCCTCTAATGATGGACATTGTGTTTGCCACCAGCATTTCACTATTATGAATAACACTGTTATATCAATTTGAATATAGATTTTGCCAGACATGCATTTATAAACTACTTGATGATAGTTAAGAGTGCAACAAGGCGTAAGACTATGTTTGACTTTGTAACTAAATTTTATACTGTCTTTCAAAGTGGCTTCATAATTTTGCAATCTAAAGAGCAAAGAATGAGGGTTCCTATTGCTCTGTATCTTGGCCAGCAACTGAAGGGATGAATTTTTGGATTGCAACCATTCTAATAGGAGTAAAGTATACCTTGTTATCGTTTTAATTATCATTTCCCAAGGACAAATGATGTTGAACATGTTTTTATATGCTTTATTGTTTGTACGTATTATTCTTTCTAAAAATTTTTTGGTACTTTTAGAAATACCAAGGGATTGAACCCAGGGCACTCAACCACTGAGCCATCTCCCCAGTCCTTTTTATATTTTATTTTGAGACAGGGTCTAGCTAAGTTGCTTAGGGCCTCTCTACATTGCTGAGACTGGCTTTGAAATTGCAATCCTCCTGCCTCAGCCTCCTGAGTTCCTGGGATTAAAGTCCTGTATCACCACATCTGGCTGTGTATCTTCTTTCATGAGGTGTACCCGATGTACTCCATTGGAGTACCTGATTTACTCCAATCTGATATTGGAGTAAATATCAGATTTTTTTTTATCCAGGTATATTTCTAGGTTGTTTATTCTGTTTTATTCACCCATGAATTTATTCTTTCATAAACACTATAGTGTCTTGGTTACTGTGGCTCAGTAGTAAGTTTTGAAGTTGAGAGTGGGAGTCCTCCACCTTTCCTCTTTTTCCCTATTGTGGTGGTGATATCATGTTCTTTCTCCTTCTGTATGCATTTTAAGAACAATTTGTCAGTAGGCACTAAATATTATGATAATATTTTTGAGATTGTGTTGATTAATAGATCAAGTTGGGAAGAACAGACATCTTATATTGAGTCTTCTAATCCATGGATACCTGATGTACGTACTCCATTCTGATGTGAGTATTAGATGATAACTGTCCTCCTACAATGGTTGGAACGTGTCCTATCTCCTATTCTTGAAATTTTTGGAAGAGATTGTAGAGAACTGGTTTGATTATTTCATTAAATGTTCAGGAGAATTTACCAGCAAAATAATCTGGTCTTTGTGTCTTATTTTGTGGAAGGTTTTTAATTATTGATCCAGTTTCTATAGTAGATATTCAAGTTTCCATCATTCTTTGGGTGAATGTGGTAGCTTGTGTTTCCTAAGGAATTGGACTATTTCCTCCAAGTTATTAAACTTGTGGGCACAGAGCTGCTTATCACATGTCACTATTATTATTTTAATGTCTATGGGATCAGTAGTGTCATTCCATCGATGCAGCTTTTGGTATCCTGTTATCTTAGTACTTAAATTCTCAAGTTAAAAAGTGCAGGACTCCACCTAAAAATGTGAATCATAAAATAAACCATCAATGTAAAGTTTTGTTTATGACAATGTTCTGTATTTTAACTATTTCTTTGAGATGTTCTAAGTAATACAAGCATTTCTCTTTTATAATTGCAAAATTCTGTCTGTACACTAGCTTCTCCATCCCTCTATTTGTCTGCAAGTCTTCATTTGTGAGTTTCTTCCTATCATTCAGGCCCAAACTTTCAGCCATTCCAGTTCTGCCAGTGTATTGAGAATTGATAAATCCAGACATCAGCATTTGATAATAGAAGCGTTGTTTGCATCTCTACTAATAATGATGTACAATTAAAATCTGTAAGATTTACTCTTTTATACTTCAAGATCAGCATTACTATGTTATTTCCTTAAGAAGGATCTTAACCAGGCTGGGTTATGGCTCAGTGGTAGAGCACTTGTCTGTCATGTGTGAGGCAGTGGGTTTGATTCTCAGCACCACATAAATAAATGTATTGTATATCCATCTTCAACTAAAAATATTTAAACAAAGACCTTAACCACTTATTTTCCCCCCACAATTGACAACAATTGCTTGTAACTATACTTTTTTCCCCCAAGTATGGCCAAAGAAGAGAGAATTTTGTTTTACTGCTCCCGACAGTTCAATTTGTCCACAGGTCCATATTTCTGTCTGTGGATGTGAGTCTTGTAATACAGACAAGCATTTCCATCCTATTTATTTTAATTTTGAATTTGAAAATTAGACAAATGATTGATTCAAGGAGAGATCAGAACATAAAATTGTAGATATTTTACATAGCATAGTAGTTCAAGTGTATAAGCATAGCCTAGTATGGTTTTGACAGATATGCCAAGGCAAACCCATCAGAGTTGAAATCTCTTTAAATATCAGCAGCATTCAATTTACTGGCATTTCTACTTCAGTACACAATAATGATCCCTCAGTAAATATCATTTCATCTATAGGAGAGCAAGGGTCACTTTCTTAGCCAAGATCACAGAGTGATTTACATTTCTTCCCCAAACTGCAAGACTTAGAAAAGAATATTATTGATGCTGACCCTCTTCAAACACAGGTCAACCCTCTTTAGTATTCTCAGTCACTTTATTTATAGCAATAGTAACAGGAGTATTTTTTTACTGTAGGTTTTATCACTTCTGGTACAATCCTAACTCAGAGAATTTCTTTTAGTCTGAACACATATTAACTTATATTTAAAGTTGTCATTAATTGCCCCAAAGGTTGTTAGTCTAATGTTTAGAAGTGATCCGGTCAGGTATGTCATCTTTCCTACAAATGTAGATTCTGAAATGACTTCAGGTTTCTGAGATTCACTCTAAACAGTCTTTACTGGAGTAAGTTTTATAATGTTTCCAAGATTACTTGGATAGTAAGATCAGCCTGGAAGAGACTTGTATTACAATTTCAGTAGTCAGAGTTAGAATGCTGGGGTGCCATGAAAATATCTGGATAAAACTTTTGTTTCTTTAATAGTTGGGGAAAACTCTTTGGATAGTACCAGCCTTGCACTGCAGCTACGACTCTAGGAACCCAGCTTGGAAGGTCAAGGGCGTCAGCCAGCCTGTGATAGATGCTTTTTTGCTTTATATGTGTTGGTGGGGGCAGGATGATTCCAAAGGTGGTTTTACTGTTTGGCTTTGCTATGAAGAAATAGTGAGTGAAAGAAGGCAGTTGTGTTTAGCAAGGCTATTGTCTTTGTTCTACCAACTTTATCTTCTATTATACTATTCTTCCATTTAACTATTATCTGGATTGTATCGTGAACAATAGGGCTCAGATTTTGTGGAAGGGAAAAGAAAGACAAATGAGAAATATTGGATACAAATCCTTTAACTTAATTTTTTTTTCAATTATGTTTGTATCTTGCTTCCTATAGTAGTATTTTCTCAGTAGGATTAACTTGTAGTTCACCAAAAACCTTATAAGGCAGAAAGTTACATGATGTAAGAGCTTTTCAGTTTAGGTCTAAATTTAATCCAGATGAATTCTCAGTAGTTTTATATACAGTTTGGGAAATCATTAGATTTGTCTGATTCTTCCTGAAGCTCTCAGAAAGAAATGATAATAGGTGTGGATTGTTGACATTTCCTGGAAATTTGACAAAATTTGTGGCATTTGAACCATAACATGAACTGGGAAGTAATGTTTTGTGTAGTAGTAAGGTCTTTCTCTATTTTACTTATTGTTGTCTATGAAACTAGAAATAACTTTTGTGAAGTGTCTTCACAGACAGTGCTGCTGTCACAAAGACTTGTACCATCTGCCCCCACATCTCCTGGAGAAAGTTTTACACTTGGAATTGTAAATGTCCCCTGGAAGTCCATAAGTTAAAGGCTTGGTGCTACTGGGAGTAGGTGAAACCTTTGAGAGATGGGGCTTCTGGGAGGTTCTTGGGTTATTGGGACATACCCTTGAAAGAGATAGTGAGACCTTGACCTCTGCCTCTTCCTGATTTGTTTCCTTGTCATGAGGTGAGTGGTTTTGCTGTCCCATACCCCCAACCATGATGTGCTGCTACTGCTTCCCTAAAGGCTCAAAGCAAAGGGTCCAATCTGTAACCTCTCAAACTGTGAGTCAGAACAACCCTTTTTTCTTTATAAGTGATCTGTCTAAAGTGTTTGGTTGTAGTGATGGAGAGCTGTCTAATACAAGCACATTGGCTTTTGACTTCCAACAATGGTGCCAAAGATATGATGTCATATCTCTGGTAGGAGTCTGAAAATGGGGGAAAAAAGCAAAATTCTTAGCAGAACTAAATGATGTTTGTTCTATTTGTAAATTCTGGTGGAATCCAGATGACCTGACATTAATAAAGAAGTGAGAGGTTGAGAGGCCACCAGTGATGCACAGGCTCTTCCGTATTGAGTGGTCCCCCTGAGTATCTGAACAACTTCTGTTTGAGGTTTCATTTAGTTACATCCTCTGTAGTCTTGTGTCCGTGGTTTTGCATGCATCAATATTCATTTTACTGAGTATTTGTTTTTTTCTTCATGTTCATATGTTGCCAGCATTCAACATTCAAAACAGTCTGCTAACATCTGATTACTTCAGAGAATGTCAAACAGAATTTCAGTTGACAGTCGTCTGTAGCAGATCTCAAAATGGAAGTGAAAGTGACTGGAACGTTCTTTTGCCTCTTGATCTACCGTCATCCTTGGTACCTTCTCTTTTTCAGATGTACTGGTTTAGGAGGGAGAAGAAATCTGAGAAGGAAAAAAATGATGACAACTTTCAACCATATTTGAAGTGGAATTTATTAGAATGCTTCTGTAAAGTCTTATCTTTTAAAAAGGGGTTAGGATTAAAACTAACTTGCAACCAAAGATATTTGAGTCTGTTTTCATGAACCAGGTAAAACTCAGCAGAATTCATTTTAGAAAAACCAATCATTTAAGAGTTTTTCAGTTATCATTTTTCTTTATTAAAAGTGAAGAAGCACCTATATTATTAAAAAGCTGATGGCTAATATATTTTGTTTAAAAAATAAACATTTTCTTCAGTATGTGAGAGCATCATCTGTTCAAGTACAAGCCATTATCCTGAAAGTTATTTAATTACATACAGGAGAGGAGCACTTCAGCCACACATGCAATTCAACATGATTTGAAATTCTGGAAGTTCAATTTCATAGCAAAAAGCACAGGAAGGCATTTACTTAAGGTGCAGGCAGTTGCTGGCAGCAGAAGTTCATGCTTTGACTGATAATTTTCTGCTTCTAGAATACAAGCATTCTCCAGGTGCCTGTGAGCAGGCAGGTCTGAAGTTTGGCATCAGTGCCAGTTTATCCTGCTACTTCAGATAGAGGGAGTACTGCTGCCTAATCAGGCCTTACCCATCATTCCCCAGTCTAGACTAACTTTGATCTCTGACACCTAGATTCTTTGTTACATGTCTATCATCAGTATATGTAGAAGCGAAAGGTGCTTTTAGGCTGCTAAATGCTGTTGAAGTACTTTGTTGTTGAAAATGTATTTACTTCTTCAAGATATTGATGATACTTAAAGGTCAAGTTTGCTTCTGTATACCTGCACCTCAACCCAGGAAAGAAGGGTTTCCCCAGCTATGCAAAAAATAAATAAAAAAATAAAAAAATCTGACATCTGTTAAGTTCCTCTTGAGTTACAAAGATTTCTCATGCACCTGATCACGTTTGGTACTATTAGAAGTCTTCAAAATCCACGATTATTCCTCCTTTAACAATGGCCCTGCACTGGGACAGTGTCCTATTGTGGTTTCCTATTGCTGTTCTAACACATTGCTACAAATTTAGTGGTTTAAGACAACACAAAGCTGAGTCCTCCTGGAGGTTCTAGTTGAGAGCCTGTTTCTGTGCCTTTTCCAGTTTGTGGAAGGTCTCTGGATTTATTGGTTTATGGCTCCTTGCTCCACGTGGGAAGCCAGCTGCACAGCTTCCAGCCACTCTCCTCCTGCATCCATTGTCACATTGCTTTATTCTTCCTCTGACTATTCTCTTTTCCCTTTACAAGGATCATTGTGAATACATTGGATCCACTCAGATAATACAAGATCAACAATCCAGTCCAATATCCTTAACTTAATCACCTCTGCAAAATACCCCCTTCAAGGAAATAGATTTACAATGATTGAATAATCCAGAGGAGAAGTGAGATATTGACATTTCTTATAGGAGACAATGACATTTTAGTCACATGGCAGATTGACCATCACACTCAGGTTTGCCTGCAAAACCCATGATTTTTCCTTGCATAGTAATTTCCCAATGTGATTTTATCCAGATGATAATATCACATGCTTCAAGCAAAAGAGGTTCTCAGGGGAAAAAAGTAGGTAAAAGCTTCATTCTATATCCTTTTTAATGGTTTTTATTCTGTGTGATGATTTTGCAAGCTCCAGAGTACTACAACAACAACCACCACATCCCTTTATTACCTTTTTCTTGACCTGACATTTCCTAAAATTATCTGTATAAGAACAATTGATACATTGCCTTGGGAGAAAGGGGTAGGCATTATACCTAAAAACTCTTCCCAAGCAGAAGCAGTTTAGTTTTTTTTTCTTTTTGAGAGAGAGAGAGAGAGAGAGAGATAGAGAGAGAGAGAGAGAGAGAGAGAGAGAGAATTTTTTTAATATTTATTTTTAGTTTTCGGTGGACACAACATCTTTATTTTATTTTTTTATGTGGTGCTGAGGATCGAACCCAGCACCCCGCACAAGCCAGGAGAGCTTGTTACTGCTTGAGCCACATCCCCACCTCCAGCAGTTTAGTTTTGATAAACATTAAGCAGATTCTGCATCTTTCATACAGTATTTGTACAGATTTAAAAGTAACTTTATTTAACTAAATTTACTCAGTTGCTAATTTAAGTCCAGAATTAGGTTTTATAACTTTAAATTGAATATTATTTCCATTATGTTACTATTGTTTAGACCTAAGAACATGAAAACACACACACACACACACACACACACAGAGAGAGAGAGAGAGAGAGAGAGAGAGAGAGAGAGAGAGAGAGTTGAAAGATTTATTTTATTAAAATCAAGTCACAAGTATTTTTAATTCATCTCAGAAGCAATAGCAGTTTGTTGATGGAAGTCATGCAAGAAAGGATTGATATGATTGAAACAGATAAAAAAATAAATGATTTGTACAGATTGGAAACAATATTCGAACTCTTTGAATCTTCTGTAAAAGGGAGGCATTACTAAGTACACACAATTAAGATGCTAGCTAAGTGGGTATTAATGGTTACTGAACACTTATCCTCCTTTCCTCTTTTGTCTTTGAGCTTAGAACTTGGGATTTTGAACTTAGAAATGATAAAGCCAATTTCTGCAATTTATTTTTTTCATTTGAAATAATTTTTGAGTAAATAACTTCAAAATACTAGAGTTCCTTCCATGCTTACCCAGTGGAAAGTCATTAATTTCATTTACTAGGAAAATCCTCACACAAAGATAGGGCAGCTCTTTTCTTGCATCCCATGTAAACACCTGGTAAAGCTCTAAAGGTTTCATGTTTCTCTTTCAGTTTATTGACTTCATAGATGTATTTTTTTTTATCTTCAAATAGGCAAGCCACAGAGCACTGGTTGTTTCTGATTCATGAACTTGCTATACAAAATTATCACTTTATTCATCATCAGTTGGTTCTAAGTGAACCATTGATCAAAAAAGTTGGCATTGCTGAAATGGCATGCCACCGTGCTGAGCTGGAAATGTAAGGAGAATGATTGTCTTGCTTATTTTCATTGTTTGATTTAGTTAAATCTTAACTAAATAAACAATTCGTAAAGCTCTTTTCTCAAATTTCTTATTGACCATGATGCTCAGAAGCGTACTTGATTTCTCTGGTTCCAGTTTTTAAAATGTAAGGACACTGCCTCTAGAAAATTTAGTGTATTAATTCCATTTTTTTTACCTTAGATCCATTCTTGCATTTAAAAAAACTGATTTATTTATTCTAATTTGTTATATATGACAGCAGAATGCATTTCATTTCATAATACATATATGGAGCACAATTTTTCATGTCCCTGGTTGTACATAAAATAGAGTCATGGCATTCATGTCTTCATACATGTACTTAGGATAATGATGTCCATCTCATTACACCATCTTTCCTACCCCCATTCTCCCTCTCTTCCCACCCTTTACCCTATCTAAAACTCCTCCACTCCTCCTATGCTCCCTGCATATCCCAATTATGGATCAGCATCCATGTATCAGAAAAAACATTCAGCCTTTGGTTTTTAAGACTGGCTTATTTCACTTAGCGTAATATTCTCTAACTCCATCCATTTACCTGCAAATGATTTTATTTTCTTTTAATGCTGATTATTAGTCCACTATGTATATATACCACAGTTTCTTTATCCATTCATCTATTTAAGGGCATCTAGGTTGGTTCCGAAACTTAGCTATTGTGAATCATGTGGCTATAAACATTGATGTGGCTGTGTCCTGTAGTATGCTGTTTTTAAGTCCTTTGGGTATAACTGAGGAGTGGAATAGCTGGGTCAAATGGTGGTTCCATGCCAAGTTTTCCAAGGAATCTCCATACTGCTTTCCATATTAGCTGCACCAATTTGCAGTCCCACCAGCAATGTGTGAGCATGCCTTTTTCCCTACGTCCTCACCAACACTTATTGTTGTTTGTCTTCATAATAGCTGACATTATGACTGGAGTGAGATGAAATCTTAGAGTAGTTTTGATTTGCATTTCTCTAATTGCTAGAGATGTTGAACATTTTTTCATATATATGTTGATTGATTGTATATCCTCTTCTGAGAATTGTTTGTTTAGTTTCTTGGCCCATTTCCTGTTTGGGTTTTTTATTTTTTGGTGTTATGTTTTTTGAGTTCTTTATATATTCCAGAGATTAGTGCTCTATATGATATGCATGTGGTAAGAATTTGTTGCAGATTAGTAGGCTGTCTATTCACCTCGCTGATTGTTTCTTTTGCTGAGAAGACTTTCAGTTTGAATGTATCCCATGTATTGATTCTTGATTTTATTTCTTATGCTAGAGGAGTCTTATTAAGGAAGTCAGGGCCTAATCTGACATGATAAAGACTTGGGCCTACTTTTTATTCAATTAGGCACAGGTCTCTGGTTTAATTCCTAGGTCCAAGGACAACTCTGAGTTTTGTGCATGGTACAAAATACTTGGAAATCAACTTAATAAAAGAGGTGAAAGACCTCTTTCTACAGAACTACAGAATGCTAAAGAAAGAAATTAAAGAAGACCTTAGAAGATGGAAAGATCTCCCTTGTTCTTGGCTAGGCAGAATTAATATTGTCAAAATGCCCATGCTACCAAAAGCACTCTACAGATTTAATGCAATCCCAATCAAAATCCCAATGACATTCCTCATAGAAATAGAAAAAGCTATCATGAAATTTATCTTAAAAAATAAGAGACCCAGAATAGCCAAAGCAATCCTTAGCAGAAGAGTGAAGCAGGTGACATCACTATTCCATTCTTGCATTTTAAAATTTCAATTGTCTTATTGATTTGTAATCATTCTCAGTGACCTCAAGGATTCAATTTTAAAAAATAGCCAAAGTACACAAACTTTCATATATTTTATCAAGTACATAAATTGAAATAAATGAAATATTAAAATCATATTATTTTTCTTCTGAAATATTTAAGTATTATTTAGAATTTGAGTATCATATAACATTGACTTTTCCTATTTGACTTTTTGAAAATGTAGGTATGATTAAATAATTTTATGAAATAAAAATATTTGTAATCCTAGTAATCCCTGTCCATCTATTTGCCAATGTAAAATAAAATAACTATTAGTATCTTTCATTTACATGTGGCCCTACATACATACTAAAATAAGAACATGATTGCTCAATACAGAAATATATTTCTTAGCTGACATGTTTAAATGTTTCAGAATTGTTCTGATTATTTAATACCTTTACAATTACAAAGTAGCATAGAAATTGAAACAAGAAACTGTACACTATGTACTAAATGGAAACAATACTTTGTAATGTAAAAATCTTCTTCAGTCCTTCCAGGAGGAATATTTCACAAGTAAGGAAATTTGCCTTGCTTGTTATCCAAGTACTTCCCCTGATCAAATTGTTACTAAAGTTGGTTGCAATTCCCCTAAAACTTTTCTGATGTTTGAAGAGTTAACAGTTATTTTAAGAACACGTGGGAACAGCTATGCAGAAGCATTTTGGGGGAAGTTTGATCTCTGTATGAATTTTTTCTCATTAAAGATCACAATGATGTTTCTTTCTTCCCTTGAGTTTTCAGCAAACATTTCTTTTTTTCTTTCCAATGTATATTCACTAAAGATATAATCATTGCCCACAGTGTAGGAAATTTAGAGGCTGGAAAGATAGGGTCCTTATTATCAGAAAGCTTACACTTCAATGAGGTTAAAAAAAAAAAAAAAGAACAGGAATGATTAAGAAAGTGGCAAGAAATTCTGCAGAGGTGCTGAACCTCGGAGATAAGTGGCAGTGAGAGGAGGAGAGATCTAGTTTTCATCACCAGGATAATTAGACTGAAAAATAACCTCAAGGAAGACATTCTTAAATTGCAACACTAGATCTCTCAACCTCTGCCTTTATTCTGTTCCTTTGCACTTTTCTTTTAGCTATTTTATTTCCTTGAACAATAAAAAAATTCTGGGAAACATTTCTAGTATGTTTCATGTTCTCAATAGAGAGTTTCTAGTTGGAAGAATTAAGTTCAACTCTGAGCCTCATAATATTTGCTCACTGTTCTCATTTGCATTTCCAAATGCATTTATTTAATCCAAAGAACAGGCTTAACTATAGTCCTCTCACTTAGCAAGGTCAATTTAGAAAACTCCAACAGGATATGGCACAATGACCACACGTGAGAAGATTGTAGGTACCTTTTTTTTTTTTAAATTAAAAGTGTTGTGTTACTTACTATTTCATGGTTACTGATTTATTATTATTATTATTACTACTACTACTACTACTATTATTTTAGTATATGCTACTTTCAAGAAGACTATCAGAATAGAAGGAAAGACACAAGCACAAAAAGTCAGAGGGAGGGAGAAATACGTGGATGACATTAGGGCTGCAATTTGTCACTGATCAGTCATGTGTGCCTGATAGTAAATGCTTATCAAAGTGAGGCTTCTGCTTCCTGCAGAGACTGGCAGAGAGGGTGCTATCTCCTTCTATAATTTTTTTAAAGGGCTGACTTCCAGTTTTTGAGAAGGGGCATTCTTGAGTTGTAAAGTTTTAAAGAGTCTGGGTAAAGATTTATTGAATCTCCAAGAGTCATGGAAAGAATTTACCATAGGAAGTTTCCTATAAATATTGCTCTCAGAAAAGAGAAGTCAGGAGCTCTGCATGAAGAAGAAGAAATGCACCTAAAATTTGGTTAGGCTGCAGGAATGGTAAGACTGCATTGGTGTCTAGACATTAACTTTGCATATTTTATCTTTAATTTTCAGAAACACGCCTATCAAGAAGATTTTTATATTAATCTTGGTTTTAAAATTAAGAAACTGAAGCACCCTGGGATCAAAAATTGCCTGAGAGCATAGAGTTTTCAAGTGGCACTGATTCTCATAGCACCCAGCCTGTCTGATTAGGGTCCTTGGCTTCATTCTATGGAATTTGTACCCCTGCATAGCACAACTCCACCACAGTCCATTAAAGCTGACAAAGTACATTTTTCATATTGAATCTCTACAATGACCATGTATTATTGTCACTTTTTCTTAAAGTAAACTTTGAACTTACAGAGGATGATGACAAAATGAAAACATTGGTGAGTAGGAAATTCATATTGTTACCAAAGCTGCTTTTTTATTGAAGTATTTTTTATTGAAGTATTAATTGCAGTAAATGCATTGGCTTCTCAAGACTTAGGCAAAATATGCAAACAATGGCTAGAGTTAATGCCCTGCCAAAAATAGGATGTGGTTTTTCTTAATGACAGAAAAGACTGGAGGTTATACAGTTTTTCTTTACCTTGGAGGAAATATTACAAGCTTATATAAATTTATGGAAAAAATGAAACTAAACACCCATTCATTTACCATCTGGGTTTGCTATATTTTGTTGCTTTTTAGCATATTTGTTTTTTTTTTCTTTTCTTGTTTTGTAAAATATGAACTTGAGACTCGCAATTCCTGAATATGAGAGCTTTATTTTAATCTATTCAAGAGAAATATAATCCATTAGCAGTTTGAAGTACCAATTAGTTCAAAGAATTTCACACTCCTTATTGTCCATGTCACTCAAGAGGATTCCTTTCCTTGCATAGGGATTAAAACACAATCCTCATCCCTACTAAGATCAATGAGGGGCTCCAATTCCTTGAATCCACTGTGAGCTGCTCAACTTGCTGCTGAGGTTTGATTTCTATCTCTAATTTTTACCCCTGGCTCTATTTCTAATTTTCTTGCAATTCTGATATGAAAAAAGATTTCTTTTGTAATATTTCCCCAGAAATTTAAGCTTTTTGCTTAATAGCAGGAGCATTTTCAGATATATGAGATCTTCATATTCTCATGTGTTTTCTAGAAAACATGTTGAAGTAGATAGAGCCATGTGCCACATGGGCTGCACAACTAACAATGGGCTGCACATATGTTGGAGTCAACTTTGTGCCATTATGATCAATATATCCAACAAGTATAACTTGGAGAAGGAAAAGTTTATTGTGGCTCATTGTTTCAGTGGTTCAGTCCATGGTCCACCAACCCTATAGCCTTGGGCCTGAGGTGAGACAGAACATCATGAGGGAGGGGCATGGTGGGGAAAAATTGCTCAGTTCATGACATCCAGGAAGCAGGGGTCGGAGAGGGGGACACAGAGCTCTGCTCACCAGAGACAAAATATGAACTCCAAAGGCATGCCCCAGTCACCTACTTCCTCTAGCCACGTCCTACCTGTATACAGTTACCACTCATTAACACATTTACATTATTAATCCATCAAATGGATTAACCCACTGACTAGGTTGCATGTCCCATAATCTAATCTTTTCACGTCTGCACATCCCTGCATTGTCTCACACATGAGCTTTTGGGAGACACCTCATATTCAATCAGTAACAACATATGACAGTGGTCCTATACAAGGTTTCAATACATAGCCATCTTGGCTTGTGGAAGTATACTTTCTGACATGCACAGCATGATGAAATCACTGAATGACACATTTGTCAGGAAATATCCCTACACTTAGTGCTGGGTGACTGTACTTTCAGTGAATACCTCTTATGGCCATAAATATCTGCCTTTAAACAAACATTAATGCACTCTGAGTAGATACAAATATTTGAGCCTCCTTGAAAGCTTCAGATTACAAATAGATGTATGCGTTTTTTTAAATGTATTTTTATCTACAGACTTTTTAATGCACTTGAGTTATGCTGCAAAAATAAAATTAGATTCTACTATATAATGAAATTTGAAAGTTGCAGTGTATGTGTTAGCCAGAACTCTTCCTTATCTAAGTCTTGCATTTCACAGAGCCATATCACAATGGAGACCAAACCATTCACAGAATGTAGAAGGGTGGGTGGATAGTATAGAGACAATACATGTTACATAATCAAGGGGATCCTATGTTCTTTGTTCAAGTCCTTTAGGGAACTGACAGTTATCCATCTCAGTCATTCATCAGGTCTCATCAAAATGGTCCCTCTCACAAGGTGTGTTTTTAGAGAATATTTTATTAAATCACCACTCATCAAATTATAGTTAGAAAAACAAAAAAGCTTTACCTTTACTTTGGGTGTCAGCGAGGTTCTTCCCTACTCTGTTGTCACTTCTCACTCCGCGGGCTGCACGTCATCCACAGGGGGAGGATCCACCGTCCCCAAACGGCACTTATATTCCTATCAAACCTGGGTTCATTTCTGTTTTTATCCTTGACATCCTTGTGACTTTGGAAAAGCATTTACAGTAAAAGCGTTGGTGTTTATTCAGTTGAAAGGTAGCTGCTGAGGGCCATTGCCAAGTAGGAATGTCACAGCGAATTTCCAAGGCAAGTCCATTTAACATGGTAGCTTGTAGGAAGAATTATATTTAATTTGCTTTATGACCTGAAGTAATGGTTTTTTCAAATTTTATGGAAATCTGTCTATGAAATAAATCTGCTTCTTCCATCTTATCTTCAATTATTGCACAGAAATACATTGTGCTGATAATCTATTTAATTCAACCCTAGCTGGTTAAATTTATGTGATTTCCAGTTTTTTTGCTGATAACTCTAATTTTGAGTATATTTTTCATCATTTGTGATTATTCATAATTATAATCACTAAGGTAAACTGACAAATTACCATACAGAAACTTTTGAACATTTTACCCTCTGACCATCTCTGTGAGAAGGGTATATTCTTTAGCTTTACCCATGGTTATCATGGTCAACCTTCTCAGTCTTTATCAACGTAATACAAATACTCAAAGAATACATCATTATTTGTAAAATTTTTGTATTTCTTCTTTGATTACTAATAGTCACCATTTTTAAAATTTGTTTTCCTGTCACTGATATTTTTCTCTCATTGAATTCTTAATTCATTTTTTGCCAAATTTTCTATTGAACAAGTTATCTTTCTCCTGTGATATATAAGAAATATTTATGCTTTGAAATAGAAAATATGATTATTACTTCCCACTCATGGATTCATATCTTAACATATTTTATTTACTTTGACTTTATAGGAATTTGTTTTCTGGGAAGTCCTATTAAGCATTGCCTTTTTGTGTTCTGGCTCTCATTATTATGTTAACTAGTCATTTACTGAGGGCATGTAATGAACCTAGAGGTACAAGAGGCAGCTGGATTAGATTAAATGAGATATGCAGTAATTTCCTCCCCATTCCAAGATTTCAATACAATTTAATTGCATTTTATCTAATATTTTATATATTAAAAAATATTAATTTATATTTTTTCTTTAATCCATCTCTAACATATAAAAGATTAGAGGCATGAAGTATAACAAGATTTTTCTGTTTTAAAACTTTTTATTTGTTCTTTTTAGTTATACTTGACAGCAGAATGTATTTTGACATATCATACATAAAGTATAATTTCCCATTTTTGTGGTTGTACATGATGTGGAGTTACACTAGTCATGTATTTATATTTGAACATAGTTATGTCTGATTAACTCTATGACCTTTCCCATTTCCATCTCCCCTTACCCCATTATCCCTGTCCAATCTGGTGAACCTCCATTCCTCTCTCCACTCATCTATTATGAGTCAGCATCCGCATATCAGAAAGAACATGTGGTCTTTGGTTTTTTGGAATTGGCTTATTTCACTTAGCATGATAGTCTCCAGTTCCATCCATTTACTGGCAAATGTTGTAATTTCTTTCTTCTTTCAGGCTGTGAAATATTCCATTGTGATATGTACCACATTTTTAAAATCCATTTATCTATTGGAAGGCACCTAGGTTAGTTCCTATCTATCATGAATTGAGCTGCTATGAACATTGATGTGGCCACATCACTATAGTAGGCTGATTTTAGATCCCTTGGATATATGCTAAGGAGTGAAATAACTAGGTCAAACTTGGAATGTTTCCATTCCAAGTTTTCTGAGGACTCTCCATACTGCTTTCCAGAGTAGTTGCACCAATTTGCTGCCCCACCAGCAATGTATGAGTGTACCTCTTTCCTCACATTTTAAAAACTGCTTTCTTGGTTTCATGCCACAGAGCAGCCACAAAAGTGACTTTCTCAATTCTTGCAACCTCTAGATTTATTTTTCTTCATGATTATATATTGTTGTCCTAATGATGTTTACTTTGATTATTTTTTCTGTCTATTCAAATGCCATTATCAGAGTACATACTTGGATTTCTTACTGGGTTGCTTATTCTTTTTTAAAAAAATAGATTGATTAGATTTTTCCTTCACTTGCATCAAATTAATTTCATCATGTAGCTGCATAATACATTTTGTATCTTGTAGTGCAAATAACCCCTGTACTCTATTGCTCATTTATTTTAGAAATATCCAAGTTGCACATAACATGGTAATTATTCAAGATTAATTTTAGGGTCATTTTTTTCCAAGTTAAAAAATCCATTAGCCTTACTTGGTGTACCATTTAGAGACAAGTTTGTGGTTAATTTGAAAAAAAATATTAAATTTAATTTTTTTGTGCAAGGTCATCTGCACCTGCCTCTGCAGTTCCAATCTCTCCTTCTCCACCTTGCTACACACCCTGGGAGGCTGATTCTTACAGATCTCAGCAATTGACTGGGCCCACTTTAAATCAGTATAGGCAATGGAAGATGCCATTAGGGGCCAGGAGACAGCAAACTCTGGTTTTCTGTCTCCTTTCCCTTTTTATCTACATCATCTTCCTCTTCTATCATATGTAAGTTGCTTCTGTCCCTAAGCCTTTATTGGGAGCCCCCTCTTGCTATTTCACCCAAATTCAAGTGATTATCTATTGCCTCTTCCCAACTAACTGGTCTGTGAGAGGGGATGGCGCCCGTCCTCGCTACCCCAGTCTCCTCCTCTTGTATCTGCTCCACCTAAGGCTGTCCTGGGTCTTTTCCATCACCTCTTTACATGTGGCCTCTGATTCCCATCAGCCCCCATGTGGCACACCATTCACAGCCAGAGACTTCCATTTTCATTTCATTGATCTTCTGTGTTTTCAGTAGTTCAGTAATTTAAAGTTCCTGCACATATTTTTGCCAAGTATTCTCCCTTAAATTTATTTTAAATAAGTTTAAATAAATAAATAAGCTACAGGAGTGCTTCTGGATCCTATACCTTCTCTATGAGCCCCTTGATTTTGCTCCATATTTCAGAGGACTTTTAATTACATGCTTCAGAAGTATTTACATGTATAGAAAGAAGGAAAAGTTAAGCAGTTGATTTATTGGACTCAGATACTATCTTTTTCCTTTCTTCACCTAAGCAAATAACTAAGTGAACACTTTGCTTTTTCTGAATATTAGAATAATCATTTGACAAAAATTCGGAGTTAAAGATAGGCACAGACCATGAAGCTATTGAGAATGAACCCATGTCCAGCATTGTCAGCATCAATCCAGAGTTGAATTGATGATGATAAAATATGTCTTAAGCCCTCTAAATTACATTATTAATTGCATTAGAAAGGCTGTCAGGCACAACAGTTATGTCTCTGCTCAAATAAGTTTCCATTTTCAACCATGAGAGTCCTTTGGCCCATCCTCAAAGGCCCTCAGAGCCTGGCCAGCACGCAGCTCTGGATGCCCCTCTGATGCCTCATCTGCTCAGGATCTCCACATCGGCATGTTCCAGAGTCAGGCCTTGGGCCTCCTATTTCTTGGAGGCCTCTTCCTTCCTCTCAGCTACTTCTAGTCCCAGCCAGGAAGATAGCCAAGAGTCCTGTGTGGGGGTGTCTAGTCACTTCAGGCTGCCCCTCTGCCCTCTCTTTACTTTCTGTTCTGAGGCTTCTCCTAACCTTCATTGGAAGCGGCTTAGCAAACATTCACACTCAGCATGGGAATTCTAGTGAGTTCAGCGCCCTGGCTGGGTCCTCCATCCCAAGGAAACAAAGCTGATGGGTAAGCATTTATCCAGCACGTCTTCAGGGGGGTCTGACTGTGAGACACTTAAATAATTTTTAGGAGCTCATATGGGCTTCAACCAGCAAGACCACAGGGGCAACGCTGCCCCAGCTCTTGGATCCCAGATCCCAGATCCCAGATCCTGCCCACACATGTGGGAAATGGACAGACAGGATGCAATGTTTGACCTCCTGGGTTTTGGTTTTGTTTGGATCCCCTCCTTCCTATGTTACCTTTCTTCCATTCTGGAATGGGAAGTCTTACCCTGTGTCTGTCCCCATCTTATACTGAATGTATATAACTCATTTTTAAAATTTTCATAAGGGCTCACAGCTAAGAGTTTGCCTTGAGTCTCAGAGGAGATGGTGGATTTGGACTTTTAAGTGAAGTTGGAACTGTAAACTCTGGGGGCTCTTGGAGATGGACTGAGTGCATTTTGCCTTGTGTGATGGACATGAGCCTTTGGTGGCCAGGGACAGAATGTTCTGGTTTGAATATGAAGTGTCACCCAAAGAATTATGTGTTGAAGGCTTGCTCCCCAGGGAAACAATGTTCAGAGGTGGGGCTTTTAGGAGATGATTAGAAGATGATGGCTATAACCTCATCAGTGGATTAATCCATTTGAATACTAATAAAAATCTGAAAGGATTATTAGAAGGTGAAGAAAATTGTAGGAGATGGAGTCCAGTTGGAGGAAGTAGGTCACTGGTGGCATGCCTTAGAAGGATATTTCTTGTCCCTGGCACCTCCTCCCTCCCCACTTCTTGATTGCTGTGAACTGAGCAGTCTTCTTTTACCATGTCCCTCTGCCATGATGCTTCGCCATGCCTCAGGCTCAGACAAATGGAGCCAACTGACCACGGACTGAAACTCTGAAACTCTGAACCAAAATGAATCTTGCCTCCTTTGAGTTGTCCATGTCAGGAATTTTGGTCACATGATGACTAACACACTAAGTATGGTTCTAATTTACCTTTCTTTTATTGGGAGGAGGATGAGTACCCTTTCACACACTGTTTGCTGTTTTTCCATCTGTAGAATCTTCTGTTGAATGTCTGCTGACAATTTGCCCATGGTGAGGTGAGTAAACTCACAGAAAGTGTTGGGCCTGCTCTTCAGGAGCTTACACTGCATCTTCATGTCTATTACAGCTCTGCCTTTTTAGGTGTATCTCATGTCCTAGAGCAACTGGGTTCCAGTGTAGTCTCTTCAGATGCCCCTACCCGGACCAAGGACAGCCAACGTGCAAACTTGGTAGTACTTCCTGCAGTCTGTGCCCAATTCAGTGTCACGGTCATTGTCCTTCAGGGTACCATGATCACAACCAACGGGCCAGAATACTTCAAGTTTCCTCAGGCAGGACACTTATAGGCAGGCATGGTTGATTTATCTTCACCTTGTTCCAGCACCTATTTTCCGTTTTATATTTGCAACTGGAGTCAAGAATTTTGATTGTATGACTTTTCCCCATAGGACACATGCCCCATGAGGGGAATGAGGATATGAAGACCCCCCCCCCCCATAAGAGGTGAATTTAAAAAAAAATTTTCCTTTTTCTCTATGTCAAATTTTTGTTATTTACTATTGAAAAGTAAATAAGCTGTAGATGACATTGAATAAACAGGAATGGGCAATGTTCTCATTTGTGCTTGATCAAGGCCCTTTATCTCCGTTAATACAGAATCAAGGCCTCCTTGTTTATTGCCTGTGTGGGATAGTGCCTGTATGGTATGTAGATCTTTGTCCTGCTCACCTCTGTAGCCATCATCACTGAAACCTCCTGCCTTGCCCCAAACATGGTGCATAGAAGATCCTAATGAATATCTGTCCATGTCAACAATAAGAACTCGCCTTGACTTTACAGTTATTAATTTATTAGTATAAAGTAAAGAATTCATAACGCTGGCTCTTATACTATGAAGTGCCATAGTTGTTTCATAGCTCAGCAGCTAATTAAGTAATGTGACAAGGGAAGTGTTGCATTAGCCAAAACAAATTGTGGCTAATTAATGACAAAACTTCAGGACTTTGTAACTATACTGAATAGCTAATAAAAGGTCATGAAATAACCAGTGCTGTTCTCTCTCATGAAAAAAATTGTACTTCGAGGATTCTGAGAGAACTGTTAACTCAGGTGGAGAACATCAATATATGTGTAATATCAAAGAACAAAGATATAATCTCCATCTTTTTGTCTGTATGCATGTGAATGTAAAACCGTTTTTCATAATGCTGTTAAGATTTCCTTACTGTATAAGAATATCTGCAACTATGTAATATAAAATTCCACACTTGAGTTTTTTGTCTAATCTAGAAATTCAGACACTTTCAAAAGAATTTAAAATGAAGGCTGGTTTTCACTTTGTGTCATAAATGTGTGTATTCTGCTATTCTGGGCATTAACTGTGTATGTTTTCACACACACGCACACAAACACACACACACACACACATACTTGCACACACACACACACAATCACACCAAGTAAGATTTCATCATTTCAGGCTAGGAGAAACAATGGGAGAACTGCTGCTTTAGACTTAATTTTTACAAATAACAATGAGATACACAGTTAGTAAATAAAAGTAATTGAAAATGTGGGGGAAAGTCATTCGACCACGACAGATTTTGTGAAATAAAAACATAGGATCTCACAAAAGTTGGCAAGCTTCTTACTTTTAATAAGAATCTTTCAGACCATTTAAAGAAAAAGAGATGTAGTTAAAATCTTTTCAAGAATGTAAGGAAAGTTTATGGAGATACCTGATGACACAAATGATTCCAAAAGGAAGGAAAATAGGTGAATAAAAAATATGCATGTTTCAAAAAGCATTTGTATAAAAAGGGGATGTTTTAAAATGACCAAAAAAATAAAATGGTCTTCACAAACCAGGAGAAAGTAAGTAAAACTCGTGGAAATTTCTAGAAAAATAAAATAACTCGAAAACACACGTGTGGAACAAGAGTAAAATTGTTTAGGGTGAATAAAAATAATAACAATTAGGCAATTCTGTTTTTCTTTAATAGAAAGTTATCTGCAAGCTAAAAGATAGTGATTAAAAGAGAAAAGAGGCAGTCCAAGTTCCGTAAGTGATTCCATGCTTGCATTAAATCCATCAAGGAATCTGATGAATTTGCTGGTGGAAATCTTTAAGAAATGAGCTATCCTGACTGATGGTTGCTATGGCTCAGATGTTGGCTGACACTTGTCACAGTTTCTGGAGCCCTGAGACAACAGAGAAGAGCCTGGGGCTCCCAGGGTGCCACAGGCTCAGAGGGTGGGCATTGTTCTGTTTTTTTCCTGGCAGGAAACTCTCCTTGTTAAACCCCTTCTCTACTGAAATGTCACAGGATTGGGTCAGTCTTCCATGAAAACACTTAAGAAGCGATTACTAGAATTTCAAACAAGTATTTTCATAAAATTCAATGTTTAAAACACAAAGAAAAGTAATCTTCTGACTTCCCTTCAACCTCCTATAAATAACAACACTTGCTTTGAAAATTAGTTTCATCCTAACAAGTTAGAGAAAATATTCTACATCGTTTCATATTGGGAAAACTAGAGTATGATTACCAAAGAAAAAGGTTAATTAGAAAAGGTTAACATAGAAGAATGATAGTTCTTTTTTTAAAAAAATACCAAACCCTTTTTTTTTTTTAAATAAAATTCTTACTTAAAACTTTAGGATATCAGGCTTAAAAAAGAAAAAAAAAAGACTTTAAGAAATAAGACTGACCACTAGAGAAGGAAGTAAATCTCACTTCCCAATGAGGGCAAGGTTTTCTCAAGAAGTTTCACTTTTATTCCTTCAGGGATGAAGAACTGGGTTTCTTTTTTCTTCCTCCTCCTCCACCCCTATTTCCGACTGCTCTTCTTTCTCCCCTTCCTCCTCTTTGTTTTATTTTTAAATAATACTGTTGGGCAGCATTTTTTAACTAGCAAGAGACCTAGTTTGGAATTGCCAATGACTCTTGGGAATGTCACTTTTCATCAAATACTGGAAATAAAAGAGATCAGCTTTGTTTTCCCACCCTTGATTTTGAAGTGGCATTTTAGTAGTTCCTGATGGTTTTTCTATCAGGGACATCTGAAATGTCACAAAAGCAATTTGAATTTTTCTAGGCTGTGATCCTGAGCGCCTCCACTCCACATGCTCAACTTCTATCATGTGGGTTAGAAAACATTTTTCTGCATTGCCTCTGGATCTTCTTAGTATTATTATTACTACATAATTAATCTTCTGGGAAAGAGCAACATCTTTGGGAGTGGATACAATAGCCTGCGACATCATAGTCAAGATCTTCTGTCAGCTACCTTATTCATTATGGCAGGAGATCTGTGCTTGACCGTTATTCCAGCTTGTCCAAGAAGATGGCCTGTAATGCAGATGGCCTGTAATGAGAACCCAGCAACTGCCTTCATGTGTTTTTTTGAGTCCTCTGAAAAGTCCTCTGAGCAGTTGCCTGTTCTGTTCCCACACTTAAGGTGATGTATTCTTGTTATTTTTCATCATCATCATCATCGTTGTCATCATCTTAGAATGCTATTTCCTCCTTCCTTATTACAGGAAAATTTCCTCTTGAGTAAATTTATCTCCCCAGGTAAGGGCTAGTTCTCTTCTGGGCAGAGAATTCTGATTCCATTTGGAAAATCATGTCAAATGTAAGCCTCTTGCATCTCAGCAGCAGAGCCATGATGGAACACTTGTGATCCTTGACTCTCAGGTTATGGGGCTTCACTGGAACTGTCCACTCTCTGAGCTTCCTACGGGTTTGTCTAATTCCTCATTTCCTTTCAACACATTCCCTTTCACTTGATCTAGAACCATATTCTGCTGTCCTAAGCTAAGTAATATTTTTGGATTCAACTCTACAGTTGGGAGTTTGGGATACACTGTAGCAACTTATATGAAATATTTGCCATCTATGCCAATGCTTTATAAAGTGAGTATAAATAATGAATTTTACTTGATTCAAAACCCATTCTTCTTATAACTTGGTTTTCTGTTTAAAACTTCACTAAATATATAGGACAAAGATAAAAACTAATATCTGCTTTGAATGTAGGCAGGAGGAAAATCAAGCCCATATTTCTAGAGGTTTCAAGCACAAGGGAAGAGATTGAATAATTGGATAAAGAACAAATATTTTGGACTTAATTTACATCTTTTACCTCTACTCATCATATACAGTTAAATCAACTCTACTGCTAACTTATGAGATTTGTGACAAATAACAGAGATATTATATCTTCATGTTAGAGACCAAAGGTATTGACTCCCCAGAGATATTTTAAGTATGTAGCATTTATTTTCCTTCCTTAATAATGAGTTTATTGATCAATAACAGCATTTGATATGTTCGTGGAAATATCCTGAGGTTACTATTCCATGAGATAAAATTAGAATGAGATTTCAATGCTTCCTGTCTTTAGAAGGCTAATCAGTCCTGCAGTATCTTCAAGGAGATCTACATGTTTCAATGGATGGATGGAACTATTGCAGATACCCTTCCTTTTTGACCACTAATCCAAGAACATTGTCTTCAAAGAAAAATACATGGCTTCTCAATACTCAATATGTTTCTAAATTTTGAGTAGTATAGAATACATTTGTACATGATTTTCTTTGGTGCCTAGATTTTGGACATGTGTGAAGGAAAATCAATAGAGTCTGAAATTAAAAGGCCTTCTCATGTGCATAGATGTAGAATGTACTATTTCTATCTTTAGTTAAATTTGACTTAAATGATTGTTATGGCTAAGCAGGTGATTTTGATTGTGAAAGTGCTCCAATAACTGGTTCTAAATCTTGAATTGTTTGTATTTATTCTGAGTCATCTGTTTGGTTCAGTTCATTTTAAATCATACTAAGTAAATATTACATATCTGATGATGTGTTGGTCACTCTTAATGTTTTTAATGTTGAAGGGATTTAAAAATTTTGTGATTCCCTAAAGTTTTATTAAAAGGCCCTCAATAATACACAATTTTTCAAGGACTACTATGTAAAGATAATGCTTACCAGTGCTATAGTCCAACATGGGCATTTTTAACAATGAAACGGGATGGCTATAACCCTTTCAGTCTGCCTGTAGCATTTACTAGACTTTGGGCCAAACTCTTTCTGTGTGCACATAATTTTATAAGTGCTTAGAAAGAAAATAGTCTGAAATATATTCTTAAAATGCAGAAGTTATATGTTTTTGTACTTATTCATGTATATTTAAATTTATTTTTAACTAAAAATAAAAACAATGTTTATATTCATGGGTTCCATGTGACGTTTCAGTACATGCACATATTGTATAATGTTTGAATCAGGGTAAACATAGCCATCTTCTCAAACACTCATCATTTCTATATGGAGAAAACAATCAAATTCCTCACTTCTTTGTATGACATTAATGCCATCAAATATCTGAGAGCTACTTAATTCTTAAAGAAAATTTCAGGTGTGCACTCAGAGAAAGCTAATTTAAACTCTAAATCAAATAGAGCAACAACCTTTGATGGAGGACACTTGTTTCTGAAAATTCATAAATAGAATTCCACCAATGAAATCGTAGGGTGGGTGGATTTACAAGGGAATCCTGTGCTTAAAGGAAACTGGAAGTGACAATTCTTGGGAGGGCCTGATCTAGCCCTCATGTGAACAGACAATTCCTCTCTCTCCAGTCTCAGCTAATATTTGTGAAATTTGTATTGCACATATAGGAATCGACCCAGAAAAATGGTTCTAATAAATAAACATTTTAGTTTTATTAATATCATCAGGCACGTCTGAATGGTGTGGAACTATTCCATTAGGAACAATGTCATCATCCTACTTTTTATTCTGTTATATGTCTCTCGGATGCAGGGATTATGGGAATATGTTGGAATCCTGGAGAAACCTTCAAAGTGATCTCAGTCTACATCTCTGCCCTTTCCCCTCTCAGTCAGTCTAGTACTTCCACAGTTAAGATTTGACCATGACTGAGATTTGATTCTGGTTACCTGACATCTAGAAAAGAAGGCAGGCATAATTTCTGAAAATGGCTGGCCATCTTCTTAAAGGTACCTACGTGCCTCATTTGAGGTCAGAAAGAGGGGGTTACTTCTGCTAGTTCCTAAGACTCAGGAGAATCTGCTGTTCAAGAGACTCAGTTGCATCTATTCCAATAATCTGAGTTTACATCCAGTTTATTCATTCTTCTCCCGTTAGGGTTCCTGATGTTAGTATAGGAGACTTTTCTAGGCTGAAGATTCAGCCTTCTCTAATGTTATACTTCTCTTACAAGTAAGTTCTGCATGCTTAGCCCTCTAACTATGAGTCCGTAAAAACTGGGAAGAAAGCCTATGACTCTTTTTGCTGAACTTGGTGATGAATCAACCTGGGCCATCATTTTTCTCTCCTCAGTGCATCTGTGGTGCCCAGGAATGGCCACTCAGTTCTGCAGTCCTTAACGCCTGTCCATCTTTCCTCCTTGCAAATGGCTGAGACCCCACTACTGTGTCCCGTCCAGCCATGCAGCATCCTGGGTCTCCACAGGCCGTGTCTCAGTGTCCCCACAGCCATAGTGTGCAGGGGGAAACACACCTTCCTGCAGTGATGAGCTTGTGACCCCAATCCAGGATCTCCGTCCCTCAGTGTCAACTCTGAAGAACCACAGCAGGTTTCCTAGATGGAGCCGCTGAGGCAGGGGTCCTTGGGAAAGTGATTGATTGAGGAAATACTCCCAGAAACACTATGAAAGGAATGAATGGAGCAGGGCGGAGAGGAGATCATATTCGTGCTACTTGGTTTCTTTAACCTCATCTGATGGGAACTTGGGGGTGAAGTCACACCACAGAGGGTTTCATGTTGAGACAAAGAGGACTGTCAGGCGGTCATGGGCCATGAGCTACTTCCAGACAGAGGATCCTCACCTAATCCTTGCCTGGACTCCAAGGTATGCTGGGCAACGTGGCTTCCACAGGCAAAATGGCTCCCATGGGCTAAGGACACTCCACAGTGAGCAAGAACAATACAGGCGAGAGCCACGGGCAGCCAACACCTACAGCATGAGGTGGTGTTGTAAGGGAGAAGGATTTCTTTCCTTGACCACTGCAAGGTTTATGGCTGACATCCCTTTAACAAAGGCAGATTAATGAGAGAAAAGCATTCATACTGATTTAGTGTAGATTTAACGTGATATGTAGTTTCATAAATAAATCCCAAACACACAGGAAAGCTTCCTTTCAGCCGAAGCCCTGACATCCTGGCGTAGAAGCCGGATGACCTCCTGCCCCATTCAGACTCCAACCCACAGAATCCATGAGCATGAAAAAGGGCCAGGTCACTGAGATACAGGGTGAATACGTGACATTCTGCATGTGTCACTTATTGTCCTCCACTATGATGCAACGTCTGTGGAGACAGGAGTTTTTATACATTTACTTCTCAGATATGTGTCCAAGACCTCCTCACCTGCCTAGACCAAGGAGGGATTCCCTAAGTATTTATTAAACAAAAGAATGAATTGGAGAAATGAGTCTTGTATCCATGTGCAAGTTTGCTTGAGCATTGAATTCCAGCTTTAAGGTGATTTGATCTTAGAATTTTGGAGATCATGTTTGTTTTTGTTGTTTATTTATTTTTGTCTTCTACTTCCCATTTTGGCTAGTGATTTTTTGATGACTTTTAATACTCATTCTTCCACAGAAATTCGTTTTCCTCTGGAAGGCTGAAATGGTTTTCCTTATTGCTGAAATTCTGGAATTCTGAAATTTCACTGTGATGGGATTTTTGTGTCCATTTTAGTTTTATCTCTTTGATATTCAGAAGGTTCAGCCTCAAGAAGCGTGTCTTCTCCCAGCTATAGGAAACAGTTGCCTACGTTTTCTCTGATGACATCTTCTCTCTGGTAAGGGTCTCCTTGTCAGAATCTGTTGTGTCAAAATACCTTCCTTACTTCTTCCCACCCTTGCTTTTGTTTTAGATAGTCTTGAACATGGGAGAATCTGTAAGCAGTTGTTCCTTGGTCCCCACATTCTCTCTATGAGAACTTTTAAAAGTACTTTTCTTAAGATATTAACCTTGGAGAAAATGTTTCTGCTGCCAACTGGTGACTTGGCTGGACCAGCTCTTCCAAATCAATACTTCAATTAATAACCTTTTATTATTCCAAGGCTTACTCAGGTCTTTGCTCTAATTTTACTCTGAGTTCGGATGATTTATGGAGTTACTTATAACTCTATATGAGGCATAGTCTGTGTTTTCCTTTACTCGTGTCCCTCTATCAGTTCAAACTTATTTATTTTCCATCTTTCGGGATTCCTCAAAATTTCAGGCTTTCTAGTGGTATTTTTTCTTATATTCTAATATTGTAACCTATTTGTCCTCTTAAAAAATATCTTTTTTGTGTGTGTTCAAGATTTCTGCTACATGTTTGCAAGAGGACCTCTGTTGGTGTGCTTGATCTGTTGCTTTGATCTAATCTTAATTTAATCATAATCCTCTTATAAAAGAGGTATCAGCCTCATTCCACAGAGAGCTAATGAGAACAGTCCTAGAACTGAACAAGTTGCATATTTTTCTTTAATTAGCCACTTCTCTAGGCAGACATTATGTTATAAATTTTTAGTTTTATACAATAGAATGATCTAGCTAAATTAGAAAAAGGAAGTTGGTAGGAGAATAATTCCAAGTTAAAGGAAAAGGAAGAAAAATCAGTTTCAAAAAGGAGAGGGGGGAAAGTATAGGGATCTAAGATACTGGAAAGTCTTATTTTGGCATTTTAACTGGAAAGAAGAGACATTTGTTCTTTTTAGTATGCATATTGCTTTGCTGAAGATGTAAATGACAGAGAAGGAGGGAGGGAGCGAGGGAGGGAGAGAGAGAGAGAGAGAGAGAGAGAGAGAGAGAGAGAGAGAGAGCGAGAGCGAGAGGGCACTTCTGAGTGACTTAGTTTGGTTTAAGGCTGCCAGTTCTTCATTTGCTGGGGAAGGGTTGAATATTTCTGCAAAATGGACTCAAATTGGGAGCAAAGATCACCAAAGAGAAATCAGGATGCCATTTCCTGGGAAAGAGAGAATTGATGTTGGGCAGGCTGAAACAACAGCTCACTAGACACATACACTTCTTGGAGTCATGGGATTAATTAATATGCATTCTTGAAACCAGTGCTCGGCTTGGCACAAGCTGTAGAGTCTGCCGCCCCCAGCAAGGCTGCCCTCGTTTGTAGGAAGCACTATCATTCCTGACTCTGCCTGTCTGTTTCTTACTGTCCTTCTACTCCTTTATGTAACAGATCAAAGATTGGTTTGTTGGATTATTAAGCACTATTCAATTAAGACAATAACTATGCTTTCCCACTTATCATTAGGGTAGTGACAGAATAAATGACATGGAAAAGCAGCACATAAAGCAAAATTTCAGTAATTAAGACTATCTGTGGAAAGGTCAATCCAAATTGGAGATGGATGTCTTACAGACTATTTTAATTCTAAATATCTTTTGAAATTAGAAGGACTGCTGGTAAGAAACTTTTGCCAAACAGAGTCTTTTGAGGTCGGTTTTAATTGGAGGTGCATTTGAAACGAGAGTGTTCTAAATAGAGACATTAAAGTCCCTGAAGTCATTTAGCCTCTTTATTCTTTAAAGGAAGTCACATACTTTATTATAATATCATTTTTAATTTGCCTTCTAAGTTCTTTCCTCGGCCTTATGCATAAGTTTCAGCCTCTCCAATTAGATTATCATAACTTTTTTGTTTTATGTGATGAGTGCCTGTGGTTCTGCCAGGAATTGTTCACACATAAATGAAGGCACGTGACAAGACAATGTTTAACAAACAAATAATGAAGACCTACTGTGTGCTGGATACCCTTGCAGGTGCTTGGATGCAGTGGTTAACATGATGACAGGTTCTGAGGAACTTGGAATCCAGTGGGAAACTGCTTCTCTACACAAGACATTCTCCTTCTGCACTCAGTTTGCACAACTTGTTTGGATCAACTTTTGTGCCACTGTGATCTAAAGCCCTGACTAGAACAATGTAGAGGAGGAAAAGTTTATCTTGGCTCACCGTTTCAGAGGTCTCAGTCCATAGACGGCCCACTCCGTTGCTCTGGGCCCCAGGTGAGGCAGAACAACATGGGGGAGGAAAGCAGCTCAGGACGTGACAACTAGAAAGCAGAGAGTTTTCTTGGACAAAATATAAACCCCAGTGGTACACTGCACAGGCCCCATCTCCTCTAGCCACTCTCCACTTGATTATAGTTACCACCCATTAATCCCTAACAGTGGATTAATCCACCAGTAAGGTTACACCTCTCATACTCTAATCCTTTGGCCTCTGAGGGTTCTTGCTTTGTCTCACACATGAGCTTTTCAGAGAAACCTCACATCTAAACCATAACAATGCTAAAAAATTCTCCCATGTTTAAACACTCACCCATTATACGTGAGTGTGCATGGTGGAAACATATAAATATTGTCACATATTGGCAACAAAAACCAAACAAGGATATAATTTAAACATTTTGATGCCAATATTTTCCAATAGAACTTTCTATTCTGTGGAGATATTTTCTGCATATGCTGTCCAATATTAAAGCCACATGTGATTACTTAATTTTTAATAATACTGAATTGTAATTAACTTAAATTTAAAAAGCCACATGAGGCTAGTGACTACCATCTGAGCAAGATGACTCCGTATATCTTGATGGTTCTACTTGTCTTTCACGTGTTCACTTCAAACCTGACTTTTGACAACAGACTCACAAAATCCGCAGGGTTTGCTGGTCTCAACTTTGCCACATGTGCTCATAAATATAAGAGTACTCTATGCAGTTTTAATTTTCAGAAAGTCCTAAATTGTTGAGGGATATCAGGTAAGTGCTTATGTGAAGAACTCTTTCCTTGAAATTGCTTCCCGGGAATACACCAGTGTTGTGGTTTTGAAAAGCTTGTATCTTCTCATTTTAATCCATCTCTCTTTCCCTGTGAATAAAGTGGTTCATACTCTAGCTTTATACCATGGAGAACTGGAGTTTGATGGGCCACATCTAGGCATCATATGGGTTTTAGTCAGCTTTTTTGATGCTGTGACTGAAGGAACCAACCAGAACAATTGTAGGGGAGGAAGAGCTTGTTTAGGGGCTCAGAGTTTCAGAGGTCTTAGTCTCTAGAAGGCCGGCTCCATTCCTCAGGGCTGGAGGTGAGGCAGGACATCATGCAGGAAGTGTGTGGCAGAGGGAAACAGCCCACACGGTGATCAGCAGGTAGAGAGAGAGACTCCACTGGCCAGATACAAATGTGTACCCTCAAGCCACACCCCAGTTCCCACCTCCTCCAGCCACCCCACCACTTCAGTTTCCACTGAGTTAAACTCCATCAGGGAATTAATTCACTGATTGAAGGTCCTCTGAACCTTCTCACATTATCTTACACGTGAGCTTCTGGGGGACACCACATTTAGACCATAACA
This sequence comes from Urocitellus parryii, assembly GCF_045843805.1. Lineage (NCBI taxonomy): Eukaryota > Metazoa > Chordata > Mammalia > Rodentia > Sciuridae > Urocitellus > Urocitellus parryii. The sequence goes on from NC_135538.1 coordinate 12,723,663, forward strand.
ATATATCAGGCTCATATGAGTTTTAACATTAATTATTTTTAATAGACATGAAATTATGTGTATTTACATAATATAATGCTTTGCTCTATGAATATTTTGTGGAATGACTAAATTGAGCTAAGTAACATACCCATTGACTCACATTGTGGGGGTTTTTTTTTGTGTGTGTGTGTGTATGTGTGTGTGTGTGAGAACATTTGAAATCTACTCTTAGTAATTTTCATGACCATCATTCTACTCTATTTCTGTGAGTTCAACTATTTAGGTTCCACATTTAAGTGAGACCAGGCAGTGTGTGTCTTTTCATGCCTGGCTTATTTCCCTTAGCACAGTATCTTCCAGGTTCATCCATGTAGTTACAAATGACTGGACTTCCTTCTTTTTAAGACCAGATAATATTCCATTTTGTAACAATGCTACATTTTCTTCATCTGATGGTGGACATTGGGTATAAAATTCTGGGTACATAATAAAATCACTATGCCAAAGAACTCTCTGCACATCTAGATTCCTTACAGCATTATTCTCAATATCCAAGATGTGGACTCCACCTAAGGGTGTGTGTGTGTGTGTGTGTGTGTGTGTGTGTGTGTGTGCATGCTAGCTTTTAGACAACTTCTTTTTAGACAGTATATTGAGAGGTGTCTAATTAAACTGGGATGACATATCTAAAATCTTGTTCTTCTCACAGTACAACTCACAGTTGTCTCTTATGATGAGTTATTTACATACTGTTTTCTTTTAATTTTATTTTTTAATTGAAACTCTATATATAAACTACATTTTGAGATGTTTTGGTATACAGGTACATAGTGAACTAATTACTGCAATGAAGCTAATTAACGTGTTTATCTCTTCACATAGTGACTTTGTGTGTATTTGAAATGATTTACAATATACTTTTTTAGGAAATGTTAAATTGACAGTACAATATTAACCTTAGTGTCCATGAGACTTTGTACCATTTGAATCACTCTTCGTGATACTTTCAATCCCTGGTAACCACCACTGTACTTTAAAAATCTGACTTAATTTTTCTTTTTATTCATTTTTTTTCTTTTTTACAGTTTTATTGAGGTACTATTTAATTGACAAATAAAAACTGAATGTACTTACTGTACAATGTATTGCTTTGACATATGTACACATTGTGAAATGCCTGCCACGCATCAGCTAATTAACCAGTCACCTCACAGAGCTATCAGTTTTAGTATTGAAAACAGCTAAGAGTCTCTTAGAGTTCAAGTATAAAACATAGTCTTGTTAACTACTGACCCATATTGTCCTTGAGATCCCCAGAACTTGTTCATCGTGCATAACTGAAAGTTTGAACCCTTTTACCAACACCTCCCTTTACCACCTTGTGGAGTGCGGCCCTTGGCAACTACTATTCTAATTCTACTCTCTGTTTATAAGAGTCGGGATTCTTCAGATTCCACCTATAAATTAGACCTTACAGTATTTGTATTTCTCTATCTGACTTATTTCTTTTGGCATAATAATCTCTAGATTCATTCATGTTATTCACATAGCAGAATTTCTATGTGTTTTGATACGCATGTACTCACACACATAATGAAATATTATTCAGCCATAAAAAAGAAAGAATGTATGTATCTTTTCATACATTCCACAAAAACTTGGCTTATTTCCATGGTGTGGCTCTTGTGAACAATGCTGCAACAAACCACAAAAAGGGGTTTTATTTGTCAAACAAACTCTTCAAGGTATAATTTCACTTTCTTTAGACATGTGCACTTAAGCATGATTGCTGAGTCACAGTTTAGTGTTTATTGTTGCCAAACATTGGAACCCAATGCCATGTGCCTTAGGTATGCTAAATTGAGTTTTGGAAAATAATATTTTATATTTGTATTTTCTACATCACTTATAGAATAAGTGTAGAAATTGTGAGAAGTTTAACTAAACAAATAATTATGTTTTTATTTCTAGTTTTTTTATGTGGATCTAAAGGTCATTTTAAGACTCTTTTTGGATATATTCATCATTCTATCATTCTGAATCTCTCCCTTACATTCTGGATAACTGTATCTTCTATTTGATTAGTTCAAATTATTCCTCAACAAGCAACTTACATCTGATTGCTGTTGGAGGCCTTTCAGATTTTTCTTTTGGAGTTATTTCAGAGATTTTTTACTAATAACATATTTATATACTGTCATAAACTTCCATATTTAAAAAAATTATTTAACTTAAATTAATATGTTCTTATCACCATAAATATTTGAAGTTTGGGATTCAAACACACACAGAGATACATGGAAATGCAAGCACACACACGTATGCACACACACCTACACACATACACTGATGTGATATTTTAACTATGAAATATAAACCATCTTTTCCTATGGATATAGAAATGTTGAGTGATGGTTAATAATCCCACTATTGGTGTTTGAAATACTAAGCCTAATTCTGTTACTGAAAATTTGGCAGTGCTTCATGAGTTGTTTTCCTAAAATCAAATGTCAACATCCACAGGTTAGACCCAGGTCTGCTCCGCCAACCAGCAGACCCATGCCAGAGCCCAGAACCTGGCCATCATGGTAGCTCTCCCCATGCAGTAGCCTCCATCTGGCCACAACAGACAGAGCCTAAAAGCTGGTGCATCTCAGAGCAGGCAGCCCAAAGTCAGTGTAAGGGCCTCCCTTCCAGCCCCATCTCTGAAAGACCTTGCATCCATCCTGCGGCACCTCCACTCCTATCTAGCTATTGCTGCCGTCACCTTTAGTTGCAGTGTTATCCGTTGTGGGACACTGGCAGGGTCTGGAAGCCCAACACCAAGGTGAGGTGCAGCTAATCTGCAGACACTACAAGATTATAGGGTAGAAACTGTAATCCCTCAGATCTACACTGCAAGAAAAGAAGATGCATAGACAACATGAAAAAACACGGAAAGAAAGTGGCCCAAAGAAACCAGGATACTACAATAACAGAATCCATGGACAGCTCAGTTGATGAATGTCAGAGAAGGAGTTCGGAATATACATAATTAAATTGACCTGTGAATTAAAGAATGACCTAAATGAGCAAACACTGATCACACCAACAAGGAGATGAGAGAGCAAATTTAGGTAGCAAAAGATTATTTCAAGAAAGAGATAAAGATTCTAAAACAAAACGAAACAAAAGTCAGAAATCCTTAAAATGAAGGAAACAATAAGCCAAATAAAAACTCAATAGAAAACATCATCAACAGACTAGATCACTTGGAAGACAGAATATCAGATAATGAAGACAAAGTATACAATCTGGAAAATAAAGTTGACCCACAGTGAAGATGGCAAGAAACCATGAACAGAACATCCAAGAATTATGGGACAGCATCAAAAGACCAAATCTAAGAGTTATTGGGATAGAGGAAGGCACAGAGTTTCAAACTAAAGGAACGCACAACCTCTTCAATGAGATAATATTAGAAAATTTCCCAAACATGAAGAATGAATTGGAAAATCAAACACACGAGGCTAAAAGGACACCAAATGTACAAAATCACGACAAATCTACACCAAGGCACATTGTAAGGAAAATGCCTTGCATACAGAATAAAGATAGAATCTTAAAGGCTGCAAGAGAGAGGAATCAGATCACATATGGGGGAGACCAATTCGTATCTCAGCAGATTTTTCAACCCAGATATTCAAACCAGGATATCTTGGAACAACATATACCAAGCTCTGAAAGAAAATGGATGCCAACCAAGAATCTATGTCCAGCAAGATTAAGCTTCAGATTTGATAATTAAATAAAAACCTTTCATGTAAACAAAAGTTAAAATAATTTGCAACTAGAAAGCCTGCACTGCAGAACATCCTCAGCAAAATATCCCAGGAGGAGAGAAATGGAAAACAACAATGAAAATCAGCAAAGGGAGCCTACACTAAAGTAAAGTCCAATGAAAGGAGAAACCAAGTCAAGTTAAAAGTCAAAGATAAACCAAAATGTCCAGGAATACTAATAATATTTCAATAATAACCCTGAATGCAAATGGCACAAACTCATCAATTAAAAGACACAGACTGACAGATTGGATTGAACAAGAAGACCCAACAATATGTTGCCTTCAAGAGACTCATCTCACAGGAAAAGACATCCACAGACTGAAGGGGAAAGGGTGGGAAAAAATGTACCACTCACATGCACCACATAAAGAAGCAGGGGTTTCCATCCTCATATCATATAAAGTGGACTTCAAACCACAGTTAGTAAAAAGGGATAAAGAAGGGCATTTCCTGCTGCTTAAGGGATTCATACATCAATAAGACATAACAATCATAAGTATCTATGACCCAAACAATGGGGGCATCTATGTATATCAAATAAACCCTTCTCAAATACCAGAACCAAATAGACCACAACAAAATAATACTGGATGACTTTACTACACCCCTCTCACCATTGGATAGATCTTCCAAACAAAAACTAGACAAACAACAAACTAACAAAAAACAAACAAACAAAAAAAACTATAGAACTCAATAATACAATCAATCATTTGAACTTAACAGACATATATAGAATATTCAATTCATCAGTGAATGCACTTTCTTCTCAGCAGCACATGGATCCTTCTCCAAAATAGAGTATATGCTATGCCACAAAGCAAGTCTTAGCAAGTTCAAAGAAATACAGATACTACACTGCATTCTATCTGACCATAATGGAATGAAATTAGAAATCAATGATAAAATTAAAAAGAGAAGTTACACCAACCTCTGGAGACTACACAATACACTATTGAATGACACATGGATAATAAAAGACATCAGGAAGGAGATAAAAAAATTCTTAGAGGTAAATTAGAACTCTGATACAACTTATCAAAATCTCTGGGACGCTATGTATGCACTGCTAAGAGGAAAAATTCCTTACATGGAGTTCATTTATTAAAAGAAGAAAAAGTCAACAAATAAATGACCTGACATTATAGCTCAAAGCCCAAGAAAAAGAAGAACAATCCAACACCAAAAGTAGCAGAAGACAGGAAATAATAAAAATCAGGGTGGAAATCAATGAAATTGAAACTGAAGAACTAATTTAAAAAATTGATAAAACAAAAAAATGGTACTTTGAAAAAATAAAAAACTGACAAGCCCTTAGCCACTCTAACAAAAAGCAGGAGGGAGAAAACTCAAATTTCTAAAATTTGTGATGAGAAAGGAAATATCACGACAGACACTATTGAAATACAGAAGACAGAAACTATTTTGAAAATGTAAACTCTGGTAAAATAGAAAACCTCAAAGACACCAACAAACTTCTAGAGTCATATGATGAACCCAAACTGAGTCAAGAGGACACACACACACTACTTAAACAGATCAATTTCAAGCAAGAAATGTAAGACACTATCAAAAGCCTACCAAGAGAAGCCTAGGGCCAGATGGACTCACAGCTGAGTTCTACAAGACCTGCAAAGAAAAATTAATACCAGTACTCTTCAAATTATTCCATGAAATAGAAAAGTAAGGAACCCTTTCAAACTCATTCTATGCAGCTAGAATAATCCTGATACCAAAACCAGGAGAGACCCATCAAGAAAAAAAAAAATTTAGACCAATATCCCTCACAAACATTGATGCCAAAATTCTCAAAAAAATTCTGGCAAATCACATACAAAAACATATTAGTGCACATGATCACACATAGACTTAAAGATAAGAATCACATGATTATATCAATTGATGCAGATAAAGCATTTGACAAAATACAGCACCCTTTCATTTTCAAAACACTAGAAAAACTAGAAATAATAGGAACATACCTCAACATTGTAAACGCTATCGATGCTAAACCCAAGGCCAACATTGTTCTTAAAGGAGAAAAATTGAAAGCATTACCTCTAAAAACTGGAACAAGACAGGGATGCCCTCTTTCACCACTTTTTATCCAACATAGTACTTAAAACTCTAGTCAGAGCAATTAGACAGATGAAAGAAATTAAAGGGATACAAACAGGAAAAAAAACTCAAACTATCATTATTTGCTGATGACATGATTCTATACTTACAGGATCCAAACAACTCCACCAGAAAACTTGTAAAATTAATTAATGAATTCAGCAAAGTAGCAGGATATAATATAATACCCATAAATCAAATGCATTTCTATACATCAGTGATGAATCCACTGAAAGAGAAATTTTAAAAACTACTCCATTCATAATAGCTTCAAAAATAAAAATAAAATACTTGGGAATCAACTTTAACAAAAGAGGTGAAAGATCCCTATAAAGAAAACTACAGAACACTAAAGAAAGAAATTGAAGAAGACATTAGAAGATGGAAAGATCTCTCAGGCTCTTGGATAGGCAGAATTAATATTGTCAAAATGGTCATATTACCCAAAGTGCTATATAGATTCAATATGATTACAATTAAAATCTTAATGTTATTCCTTATAGAAATAGAAAAAGCAATCGTGAAATTCATTTGGAAAAGTAAGAAACCCAGAATAGCCAAAGCAATCCTTAGCAAGAAAAGTGAAACAGGAGACATCACAATACCAGACCTTAAACTATACTACAAAGCTAAAGTAACAAAAATGGTGTGGCATCAGCACCAAAATAGACATGTAGACCAATGGTACATAATAAAAGACACAGTGACAAACCCACATAAATACAGTTATCTCATACTAGACAAAGGCACCAAAAACATACATTGGAGAAAAGATAGCTTCTTCAACAAATGGTGCTGGGAAAACTGGAAATCCATATGCAGCAACATGAAAATAAACCCCATCTTTCACCATGCACAAAATTTGACTCAAAGTGGATCAAGGACCTAGGAATTAGACCAGGGACCCTGTGCCTAATGGAAGAAAAAATAGGCCCAAATCTTCAACATATTGGATTAGGCCCTGACTTCCTTGTTAAGACACTTAAAGCACAAGACATAATAAAATGAAGAATTAATAAAATGGGATGGATTCAAACTAAAAAGCTTCTTCTCAGCAAAAGAAATGATCAATGAGGTGAAGAGACAGCTTATATTTGGGGAACAATTTTTGCCACACACACATCAAATAGAGCACTAATCCCTAGGATATATAAAGAACTCAAAAATCTTAATGCCAAAAAACCAAAAAACTTAATCACTAAATAGGCCGAGGAGCTGAACAGCACTTCTCAGAAGATGATATACAACCAATCAATAAATCCATGGAAAAATGTTCAACATCTCTAGCAAAACTACTCTAAGATTTCATTTTGCTTCAGTCAGAATGGCAGCTATTAAGAATACAAACAATAATAAGTGTTGACGAGGATGTGGGGAAAAAGGCACACTCATACATTGGTTGTGGGACTGAAAGTTGGTGCAATCTGTATGGAAACCAGTAGGGAGATTCCTTGGAAAACTTGGCATGGAACCACCGTTTGACCCAGCTATTTCACTCCTTGTTTTATACCCAAAGGACTTAAAATCAGCATACTCCAGTAACATAGTCACATCAATGTTTATAGAAGCAAAAGTACAATAGCTAAACTGTGGAAGCAACCTAGATGCCCTTCAATAGATGAATAGATAAAGAAACTGTGGTATATATACACAATGGACTATTACTCAGCATTAAAAGAGAATAAAATCATGGCATTTGCATGTAAATGGATGGAGCTGGAGAATATCATGCTAAGTGAAGTTAGCCAATCCCCAAAAACCAAAGGTGGAATGTTCTCTATGATAAGTGGATACTGACCCATAAGTGGGAGGAGGAATGGAAAAAATGGAGGAACTTTGATTGGGCAAAAGGGAGGGAGGGGCACATAGGGGTAGGAAAGATGGTGGTACATATATAACTGCAAATATGGTATGGCACTACATCATGTACAACCAGAGAAATGAAAAGTTGTGCTGCAATTGTGTACAATGAACCAAAATGCATTCTGCTGTCATATATACCTATTTAAAATAAATTAATTTAAAAAATACCAACATCCATTACCTGAGCTCTATATTACTTTCCACTTATGATTTCTTCTTTTCTTGGTAAATATCTAGGATAGACTGACCATATGTAAATTACAAGATTGAAAATTGTTTTCTGAAATTTTTTGTATTTACACTATTCTCTCTTCTCACTAATTTGCATGCATACAGATGTATAAGGCTTCATAGTTGTAGATTTTGGCATAGCAAACATGAACTCATGCCCTCTAAACAAAAAGATTTAGGATCAAATATAATTAGTGTTATTAAAACAAAATGAAATGAAATAATAACCCATAATTTGAAATATTTATAATTGTTATTAGATAAAACCTAAATAACATATAGAGCAAAATGATTTTGATACTCTTATTTTTAATTTTATAGCAAGAATATTCTACATATAATTTATTCATATAAACTCTAACAAATGTTTTCAACATGACAGTGCATTTGGTAAAACTTGGAAAGGTGAAAACTTGGTGGAATTATAAGCTATAAGAGTAGACAAAATTCTAAGCACCATCTTATTATGAATGAAAAAATCAAAATATAGGGAGATTAAATAACTTGCATGGAATCTTATAAGTACAAGATTGATTTCTGGGTTCATATGGTAAAGATCTCCTATCATATCTCATTACTAAAGATACAAATTAGTACCCTATTCTCCACTCCTTCACACTACTTTGATTATCATTTATAGTGTTTTTATAATTTTGAGGGGCTTGTAAATTAAATATACATTTTAAAATGTAGTAGTTGAAGAAATGTAGAAGTTACTTTTTAGCATATGAAGACCAAAATGTTTATTCTTAACTTTATTCCCTCCCTTGCCCCATACTAAATCTAAACCCACCCATTTATTAGCAAGCAATGATTAGGGCAGGAAAAAAAGCAATTTAATTTTAAAAACTCTCCTGGTTTTGAGGCCTAAGGGATTTAGTTGAGACTTTTAGGGAATTAAAATAAAATAAAATATCCTACCTATGACTTTAAATTCCCTGGAGACACACATTTTCAGTTGAAGTTATACACAGATAAACCAATCAATGAGCCAGGCTGAGAAAATAGATGCAAGAGAGTTTGAAAAAAATAATTACTCTTTGTCATCAAGTATTACAGTCCTAGGAAATGTAAATTATTCATTTGTGAATAGGTCAGAAAAAATAAGATTTAAAATACTCTTAGATAATTTTGCATTTTGTCTTTGAAAGATAATTGTGTTGGTTATTTACAGGACAGTGATTATCACATTATCTCCAGCTAGAAAACTCACCATCAGATGAACTGATTCTGGATTGGTTTCAAGGTCAGCGGCCTCACCTGGCAAATTTATCACAGCAATAATAATATGATTGAAGGTTGAGACATTTGACACTGACACTAACAAAGATCTCCTTCAAGAGAAATGAAGTCTTGGAGTCTTTAGAAGGGTGTGCAAAGACTCTGCCTCTTTGGTTAGTCGGGGAATATCTGGGGAAGAAAATAATGATTTGGGGATGGCAGAGGATAAATGCTATTATTTTTGAAATTCACCAAGAATGTGGAATTGTGCTTTTTTTCCCACTTGGATTTGGTAGCAGGTTATCTGTGTTCAAACTTCAGGCTCTGGCACTTATTTTTAGCAACCAATATGGTGCTGCATGCAGTTTTAGCCTCATGGAGAAGAGAAGCCTTTGAGTTCAGAGCAACACACCATAAAGGCTATGCCAGGTACTTTCCTTTTCTGTCTATTTGACATTAGCAATTTATCTAAGATGTAGATCACGAGGCTGTCAGGTAAGATTACTATGAAAAATACATCTGCAAATGTGTGCAAATCATCCGGCATGATAGTGAATCTCCAGAGTAGAGGAAACTGAGTGGGATCAAAGGGGCACTATTTCAGTCACTTTTCTTCTTTGCTCTTCCAAAACTTTCTGAATTCTTAAGTGGAAGTTAAAAACAGATGTTCATATCTATCAGTTGTAGGTTGTACTATATGTCTATGTTTCAATGAAATATTAAGCATATTGAAAACATATCATACATGCCATTCTCAATTATTTCATCTCTTCTTTCCCATTGTAAAGCCTTGAATTAAAAGAATTCCTATAAATATTTTTACAGATAGTTATTTGGAACAATTCAAACCAAATGAACATTTCAATAAGAAATTGTATTGCCTAGACTATATCAGTCAGTTGAACAGTGCATCCAGCACAAAAACTGTTGGTTAACATTGGCTTTGAAATTGCAAGAGATTAGCAAGGGGTGACATTTGCTTTGCTATTGTAGATTGCCTGACACAGGCACAAACAACTGCTCCCTATTTAAAGTAGCATCTTGATGATCCTAGTATGCAGCTTAGTAGTCATAGAGTCAAATGGACTTATTCTGCTAATTCCTTATTTCCAGCTTTGACATCCTCAACCATGAAAGCCTTGTTCTGAAAATCAAGTAAGTTAGTCAGCATAAACTTCCTAAAACAATACCTGACCCATAGTAAGCACAACAAATGGTCCCATTTTTTACATCTTTTTTTGAGATAAAAATGACATGATAAAATTTACTCATTGGAAGTATATATTTCATTGAATTTTAGTGTATTGAATCAAAGAGATACCATCACAATGAGTCTTAGATTGTTGATAAAAAATTGGAAGCAAAGAACGAATCATTTAAGCTGATCTCCAAGATTTGTAACATTTGGAACATTTGTAACTAACATTTGTAATATTTTTAACACTTGTAACATTTAAAAGGGCAAAAATTTAATTTTTTTGATTTTTTATTTCCCCCTAAAGAAATTCTCATATTCATAGCAATCATATTGTATGTGATATCACATTGTGTTCATTCATTCAGTAGTTTGGGAACATTTGTTTTTTTCCCACTGCTTATGGCTGTTATGAATAATACTGTTATGAACATTGACACATACATCATTATGTGGACACATCTTTTCATTTCTCTTCTGTACCTTAGAGTAGAATTGTCCCATCCTAGGATAACTCTATTTTTAACATTTTGAGGAACTGCCAAACTGCTCTATAAAGTATTGGTACCATTAGCACCCGGTTTTGATATGTTGAGAATCAATCAATTCTCAGGTGAGAATGATATTGGTCTTACCCTCGAGTTGAGGTGCTTTGACCGCTGGATTTAAGGATGTGTCCTCAGATGTCACCTAAGATTTCCTAACACCTGCCAGAAGGCTTTGTTGAACTGAACTGCTACTAACCAACTTATTTTACTTTTATCTCAACTTCTAGAGAATAAGAACATCCAGTCCTTAATGAGCCAATTTTAGAGTTAGCAGAATATTATTGGTTTTGTAGGAAATTGCATTATTTGGATTTTTAAAAAAATTATTATTAACTTGTGACACCAGGGGAGTACAGAAAGCTGCAACATATAATTGCCTTTTATTTAAAAAGTACCAATAAGGTGAAAAAAATGATGTTTCAGAAAAGATTATTTACATGCTAGACTATGGTCTCAAATGAAAGAAAAACAAATTATAAAGGGTTTTCAGTCAAACCAGCACAATACTAGCAACTCACAGGTGTTTGCCCAGAACTATCAGAGGAGCATGTAATCATCTGCTTTAAAATAATAAAATAGCTTTTTCTTATGATTGGACAGCTCTATACTCATTGTGGTGGCCAAGTCCAACACAGTTCATGTCATTTGCATCCCAATTCACTCAGGAGGCTGGAATTCAGATAAGGGTATGCTTTGTCAAATCAGTCATTTCCACTACAGTGATAAGATTTTTTAATTAAGTGGAAGTTATTTCTATTTAAAGACCTGCAGTTAAAGACTTTGTTACAGTTTACAATCAATGCTTTTAAAGTGTTTTCATTTATAGTCAGAGCAATTGGTCAACTTTATTTTTCACAGCCGGATATTATTTTATTTAAGCTCAGAAAACACATATTTTAAATGTGTTCACTGTCTGTTATTAAATCTTATTAAACAACTCATTGCATTGAATTGTGTGAAAATATGAGGCAGTTAAAATCTGAAACCTGTCCTAGAAATTGGCAGAAAAACGTCGACCCCTCCTCTGCCCAATCTATCAGCCTATCTGTAGTGATTTAAGTTCTCACAATGACTTAAGGTCACTAGACACCTTCACCACAGTTTTCCTTCATAAAGAAAAATGTATTTGCAAATAATTTTCATGAAATCCAGAAAGAACTGTCAGAAGAGCTGAAAGGGAAGAAAGCACACCATCTGTATTTATTTCATAAAAATAATCAGAGCACTGTACAGTGAAAATAAACAGAGAATAAATGAACACACACTCATTTAAGCTTCAGTGAATCCGATAGTTCTTTTGATGTGTCATCAGTCAAAGTCAGGTAATTTCCATTGAAGTGGGTGTTTGTATTAAATAAGGAGAGCAGTTTACAGACCAAGCAATCCATTAATGTCATGGAACAAAAGGAAATTATATGCTCTGCACAAAGTGTTTTTGAGAAGGCAAACTAGGCCACAAGCAAATTTTATAATGCATTAATGCACATTTCATTTTTGCCATCTGACATACTGGCCACTGCCGAAGATACACATCAATTGCTGGTGTGGGAGAAACTTCATTGAGGGCAATGATGGAGCCCTAGACTTTTTAATATTCTAATTCTTGCCTCAAGAGCTTGATAAGATAGGAATCTATGAATGTACCTGCTTATGAGGCCAATGCTACAGCTAAAATCCAATTAAATGCAGGAATATCTGGAATATAATTATTGGTATGTAAATAATGCCATAGCTTCTAGGATTTAATGATAACACCCTTAACTTGAGAATGAAAAACAAATATCATTTTGATTAATGGGTCACAGAGAAAACAAAAATAATAAAAATATTTAGACAAAATTATTCTTATTTTGGAGGATGAGATTATATGCAAAAATGATCATGTTTCCCTCTAATCTGCTGAAGCATGGATCAGAACTCTGTGATATCAAAACACTACTATCAGCATTCATAGGACCTGTATGAGTCCTATATTGTCAAGTACAGTTTCAATTTAGCCTGCAAATGGGGGCAGTTTGTCAGTGTAACTCTACATCATATAGACTTTTATACAACCACAAGATATCTTCATCACAGGAAGCTTGCTGTGACCTATGCATGGTGAATTTGCTGAGTGTCCCTTGATATAATAAAACTGGCCACTCCAAAGAACCCCACAGGAGATACTTCCAGTGGTCCTGGGCTTGCATGCCTAGTGGGGGAGTAATTTGGTAACTGGTTGTCTTGGAGATGATACCCATTCCTCTTTTACTCTGGATGTCCTGTGATGTAAAACCTGTTTTCAATTCTAGTGTCCAAAACCCACTTATTAAATATGTTCACTTTTGTAAAGCACTTAGATCTATGAGAGATACAGCATGTGCTATGTACTTAAAAAAATGTTTTCAGCTTCTGAACTCCTATACATAGGTGCTATCTATATATAGTTCCTATCTCTACATCCTATCTCTACATCCTTGCTCTAAATCTTGTGTTTAAAGGTTATATGAATGGCCCATTGTTTATCAGATTCTCAGGTAAATACTGAGATGTTTACTTGATTCAACATGACTTGCTACCATCTGGAATGCAAGTTGATATGTTAACAGAACACTTGGAAGGTCCAGTTGGCCAGTTTTCTTTAGAAATTTGCTTCAGGGCATCCTCAGTACCCATGCTAATCTTTAAAGGGGAACATTTAATTTGAATGACTGGTCGGATCCTGGTTACATTTACAGATCTTTTACCTTTACCTGATATAAACACAGAACCTTTGCTAAAAGCTCCAGTTTCTGAAATTTCATGTTTCATAAGTAATAGATGCCAGGGTAAATCTCTCGTTGGTGGTCATTTAAAGGAAAAGAATCAGCCTCATGAGGTACCTTGAGCTGCAATCTCTTTAAATTAAGAAGTTTCTCCTCTAAATGTTCTTATACAAAAAAGCCGAATTAATGGCCAACTTCCTAAACCACTACACTAAATGGCCACTACACTAAACCACCTAGGAAAAATGGTCAAGAATTCACTGACCTTCATTTATAAACACCGTGATCAACAAATGTGGACTAAAATGTGACTATAAGTCGTATAAGATCAAACAGACATAGTGTTGTAAACCCTTTTTTTTTCGTTTACAGAACTTTTTACATCCTCTTTTCTAATAGAGTTTCTCTTTTAGAGCAGTTTTATGCTCACAGCAATATTTAAAGTCACAGTCCTTAACCCTGCTTGTTCCTAACCTCCCTACTCTCTACATCCTCCCCCAGGGTGGCACTGTGGCTACCTGCATCAACCTTGACACCTCATTGTCAACCACAGTTCATGCTAGGGTTCACTCTTGGTATTGCAGACTCTATGGCTTTGGACAAATGTATAATGACCTGCATCCACTATGTTAGTATCACACAAAAGAGATCTATTGCCCTAAATCCTCTGTGTACTTTTTACTCAGGCTTCTCTTCCCACAACTCCTGGCAACCATAGATATTATGGTATAGTCTGCCTCGTTCTGCCTTTCTAAGGATTTCACGAAGTTGAATTTGTGTATTATCAGGCCTTTTTAGATTGGGTTCTTTCATTTAATAATGTGGATTTAAGTCATTTTTTAAGTCTTTTGTTTATGTTTTTCATGGCTTGAGAATTAATTTCTTTTTTAGTACTAAATTATATTTAATTTTCTGGTTGTAACATTGTTTATTTATCTATTGCCTACTGAAGGACATTTTGTTTGCTTCTGAGTTTTGGCAGTTAGGAATAAAGCTGTTATGAGCACCTATGTATAGATTTTTTTGTGTGTGGACATAAGTTTTTGATTTCTTGGATAAATATCAAAGGACAGGTTTGTATTATATGTGGATTAAATGATAAGATATAGTTTGTCTTTGCAAGAAATGGCAAACTGTCTTCCAAAGTCACTGTTCCATTTTGCATTCCCATGAAAAATGAAACATAGTTCCTATCTCTACATCCTTGGTTGTATCTGGGAGTTTTCAATACATTCTCTTTTAAAATATGATCGTTGGTGATCACATTTATTGTATTGATTTCAGAAGTTATCATGACAGTTTTGCTCTTTGGGTCATTATCTCATTCTCTCTGACAGCTTCATCTGCAGCTTTTCAGAAGCCGTGAATTTTGTCAACAAATACAGTACTCTCTGACAAACAGACTATTATTCTGCTTTCTACTATAAATCTATTCTTTATGATAGTTATTGGGGGTATATTTACACTGAGATGTTTACTTGATAGTGATGCCATTGTTACAGTGAGCAGCATTCATTGTAGTAAGTCATCAGTGCAATATTAATTCAAATTAACATTGAATGGACTCTACAAGCTCTCTGCTAGATACGAGGCATAGGGGTGAACAAAAATGTCATGGTTTCCTCATTAAACTTGCAATTTAATAAAAAAGACTTTATAGCCAAATATTCACACTAATAAACCTACAATTAAAAATGTGACGAATTCTGTGAAGAAAAAAGCAGGAAGTTAAGAGAGTAGGTAACAAGGAGATTTTGACCTACTTTGGCAGAGTGTGGTATACAGCAGGGGAGGAGGACAGGTCAAGGGCAGGGAGAGCTTCCTAAACAGAGAAATGATTGAGCTGCAATCTGCAGAGTCAGATGTAGTTAAGTGGTGGATTTTTTAATAACAATATAATTTGGCCAATATCAAGTAGTGGTCTTTGTGATATTCCACCCAGACTCTCTCTTCAGAGCCCATGCAGCCATCCCCAAGTTGCTGAGACAGTGGCTATTGAAGGATTGAAGCTGGCTCCTTCTGTGACAATGCCCTCAGCCTCGTGGAACTATATTTCTCAAAGTTATATATCTTCCGTCTTGCCAGGGGCATTATTTAGCTAATGGCAGATGTGGGCATAGTGAGGCACTGCCTCTTGAATTCTATGTGAGACAACTCTGATGGACATTTCCTTAAGGCTATCTGAGCTCCAGTTGCAACTCCTTTGTAGATCAAATTTTTCCTCAGCTCAATACCATTTTTTTAACCTTCTTTCTAACTATTCTCCCTGAGATTATATCCCAATAGCTTACTATACCCAATTCTCTGCCTCAATCTGTTTTCAGGTTGTTCAACTGAAGAGAGTTGACATCAGCTTCATAGTGGATTTTTTGAGGTGGTGGATGGATTTCCCACAGCAAGTTCCAGTGATGCCTTTGTGAAAATGTTCACCTGTGGTGGACGGAGATGGCATATTGGTGGAAGAAGATGCACCATCTTCCACATTTGTGGAAGAATACCACAGATATAATATTCTGGGTCAGTTAAGGGAGAGAAAATGAGTATGGAATTCAGTTACGAAATGTCATTGATTCATTGAAAAGTGATCCTTATAAGGGTCTTTCAATTACCCATTTTTGACAACATTTAAAACTGGAGAACTTAATTTCCTACAGCCAGAGGAAGTTCAAGTTTCAGGACTTTGAGCTGACCACTTCCCCGTATATTGCTAGACCTGCAGAGCTGGCCAACTCCTTTTTGTTAGAAGATGAGTCCTCTAGCCCCTCTTCCCACTCTGCATTTGCTTAAAGATCATGCAGGGACCTCAAGTGAGACACACATTTTAAAAGATAACTCTGGTACCTGAGCAGAATCTACTTCTACCTCCCTTCCTGACAATCAGACCAAGCAGAGGTCAAATCCTAACATAAATTAGTGAGATGTGCAGGGCTGCTAAGGGAAGAGAGAGACTGATGGAGCTGCAGGATCTGTTGATGAATACCAACAAGAGCTGCAAATGTATGCTTGGGAGAGTCCCCAGGGATGTGGGATCAAGGGCAATCTGCTGATATGGGACACTCTTCTATGTTACTGGGTTTAGCACTTTGGAAAGCATTCTGAGAGATGCCTCTTTGAGGTTTGAAGAGGTGATGTCTCACACTAAAAGAACTGTGAGGGGTGATCAAGGAACAGGGAAGCAAGAGTCTGAGAAAAGTGGATATACTGGAATAGACAAAGCATGTAATATTGGAAAACCCACTTGCCTACTAAGTTCTAAAGGAGAATATTCCATTTACCAAAGAGACAGAATATGTATTATTGGCTTGCACAATGGGCACCAAGTACGCTCTATCCAGGTCGAGATGTTATCTTGCTTTTTGTTCCAGAATAAGGAGCCGAGGGGAGAGGCTTTTTCACCTCTGTTTCCCTCTTATAGCTTCCCTTCCTGTGGACCGTAAAAACCTACTGCTGCTACTACGGAGCTAAACAGTCACTGTCTTAGCTCTATGATGTGCGTTCTTCCACTAGAAGCTTTTCTGACGGCTGAGGCAATTTAAAATCAGTACAATGGAAAGAAAGTGCTGTAGGCGGCCTGGGTTATGGCCCTTCTCAACAATGCATACATTCCTACTAGGTGCCTTATTCATTGCTTTAAGCTCAAGTCGCATCTTACTGGTAAAATACTCTGCCAATGAAAAGAACAAGTATGATTATCTACCAACTACTGTGAATGTATGCTCAGAACTGGTGAAGCTAGTTTTCTGTGTGCTTGTGTCCTTCTGTGTTATAAAGAAAGAACTTCATCGAAGTAGAAATTTGAGATGTGCTTCCTGGAAGGAATTCTCTAATTTCATGAAGTGGTCCATTCCTGCCTTTCTCTATTTCCTGGACAACTTGATTGTCTTCTGTGTCCTATCCTATCTTCAGCCTGCCATGGCTGTTATCTTCTCAAATTTTAGCATTATAACAACAGCTCTTTCTATTCAGGATAGTGCTGAAGCGGCATCTAAACTGGACACAGTGGGCTTCCCTCCTGATTCTCTTCTTGTCTATTGTGGCCCTAACTGCTGGCACTAAAACTTCACAGCATAACCTGGCAGAACATGGATTTCATCATGATGCCTTCTTCACCCCATCCAATTCATGCCTTCATTTCAGAAGTGAATGTTCTAGAAAAGACAATTGTACGGCAAAGGAGTGGACTCTTCCTGAAACTAAATGGAACACCACAGCTAGAGTTTTCAGTCACATCCGCCTTGGCTTGGGCCATATCCTTATTATAGTACAGTGTTTTATTTCTTCAATGGCCAATATTTATAATGAAAAAAATATTGAAGGAAGGGAACCAGCTCACTGAAAACATCTTCATACAGAACCGTAAACTCTATTTCTTTAGCATTCTTTTTAATGGACTGACACACTGGGCCTTCAGAGCAGTAATCGTGATCAGATTAAGAACTGTGGATTTTTTTATGGACACAATGTATTTTCAGTAGCCCTTATTTTTGTAACTGCATTCCAGGGCCTTTCAGTAGCTTTCATTCTCAAGTTCCTGGATAACATGTTCCATGTCTTGATGGCTCAGATCACCACTGTCATCATCACAGCAGTATCTGTCCTGGTCTTTGACTTCAGGCCCTCCCTGAAGTTTTTCTTGGAAGCCCCATCAGTCCTTCTCTCCATTTTTATTTATAATGCCGGCAAGCCTCAAAGCCTGGAATATCCACCTAGGCAAGAGAGGGTCAGAGATCCAAGTGGCAATCTTTGGGAGCGTTCCAGTCGGGATGGAGAGGAACTGGAAAGGCTTACCAAACCCAAGAGTGATGAATCAGATGAAGATAATTTCTAATTGGTACCCAAATAGTTGGCAGCTCTCACAATTGTATTTTCACATTTTCAATATTTGTAATATTTATGTTTTCATTTTGATAAACCAAGGATGCACTAAAACATAACCCTTTTTGTATCTATCTAATCGCTCCTAAAACAGTTTCATCCCAAGGCTTAAAGTACCCAAAGTGTGAAAAATTTCCCAGGAAATGACACAGATATCAAAGAATAGAGACTATATTAATAACCCAGTGTTTTGTAAGTCAGCAACAAATATTTTCAGATTATTTTCCTTGTACTCCAAGTTTCCAAACTTGAAGTAATCATGTTAGCTAGATCCTATAAATATACAGATAGAGATCAGTTTGCCAGATATTCATAATTATGTGGTTCTAGTCTGCATGTGACAGTTTTCCCTTTTTTATTATAAATAACATAGGTTTTCTCCCCAATTTAGAGTCTGTAGAGATAGTCATTTTGCAATTAAAAAGCAATGAAAGTAAAAAATTTGGCTGGAGGGCCTATCTGACTGTGCCATAGTTTCAGGATGATGTAGTCTGTGCTAAATGTTTTGCCGAAAAAGTAACTTTTCTGAAACAAAATCTCAGAATTTTAGTTTTTAGGAATTTACAGAAATTTTTTTTTGTAATTATCTTTCAGTGTTTTATATACAAGTAAGCTTTGTGTAAGTGAAGTTGGTTCCCAAGTTACCACAGTCAGCACTTGTATTTAAGCAAACCATTGTGAGTTGTTTGTTCCTTCCTCTTCAATTTGTATATGTCAACATCTTGGCATCATTGCTTTTGGATAATTACATTTTGGAAAATAAATATGAAGGCATTTTGTTTTATTAGTTATTAATTAAAGCTTGTGACTGTTAATATGTCTTTATATCATATTCTGTTTCTGAGAGTCAAAACACTGGCTTCAAAATCATTACAAGATTATCACTAAGACTAATGCCAAAGAATTCCTTTAAAAAAGATGCTTTTGCAAATAAATGTTGACTTTTAATGAAATATGAATATTATAACTCTAAAAATAGGAAATCACTTTACAGTAATTGTTCTCACTTATAAATGCATGGTATTTTTTAAGGTACTTTTGCATGCAGCCAATTGACTCTATTAGATAGAGAAATCAGGTGATAGATAATTTAAAAACAAGAAAACGGTGATTTGTTCAAGGTCATGCAGCTGAATGGTGATAGGAGGACAGGCTTTAGCTTATAACACTGTATGTTTACAAAGTTCTATACTGTAAATTTAAGTGATAGGTTTCATGGATCCTACACATTTCTTCTTTATTTCCTCTTAATTTTTATATATGTAAGATAATGCTATTATATAATCCATCTGTGATATCCTGAATAATATGACTGTCAAAAATTGGTCACAATTTGTAATTAAATTAATTATTAAACCTGAAAAAAACCCAGAATATGTATTATTGAGAGGGGCAATACCATCTTTGAGAAGCCTTGTGGTACCTCTCTTCAGAAGCCAGGGATGGAGGGCAATGAGTGCAAAGACCACAGAGGTAGCCAGAGGGTACAATCCACAGAGAACTCTGGAGTGATTAATAGAACACTAAAATTTTAGGGGCAAGATAAATAGGCATCTAACAAAAATATTGCTTCATTCATATTATCAGAGGAAATTAAGGATGCATGTTCCATAATCTGAATGTAGTTTTTGCCATGTTCTTGACCTGAGATAGTTCTCAGATATGTAATCTCTTTAGTAAAGGAGAGATTAGGTCTATAACAGGAAGGAACCTGCAGTGTGACAAGAATATTACTTGGCAGTTCCCCCACTGTTCCCCGAAGGAATCTTAAGCCATTTACTTACATAATCACCATAATCACGTATTGACAAAAGGGAAACACTCACATATCTCCAGTATGGACACAGAGTCTGCATTGACATTGATGCCCCAGTACACAAATCTTTAGCCCATCTGTGTGAGCGATGGCAAATGGAAGCCAGATAATAAATGATTCCTGGCTCAATACTAGCCCACAATGAGTTCACTAGATTTAAAGAGTCTCTTAGTTGTTTTTTTGTTTGTTTGTTTGTTTTTTATGATCCTTAAATTTACATTTGGGATGGATACAGTGAGAAGTTGGCAGATCCAGGAATTTGATGAGGGTAGAGTGATATCACCATCACCCCCAGTTTTTTCTAAGGCATTTGTGGTTTCTGTATGCATAGTTAAGGGCTTTGTGGGTTCTGGATCTTTAACTGATTTTACTGCCACCAGGGAACAGAGTAGTGTACATTTTAAGCTAGTTCTTTCATAGTACATTTAAGAACTATGTACATAGTGCATTTGATGTACTACTAAACTAGTACATTTAGGCTAGTTCTTCATAGTTACTTTGGTCTTCTCATGACAGGGAACCACCACTACCAACAACAACAACAACAAAAAAGTTACATTTCAAGGGAGAATTTTGCTTAGATCAACAAGAGGAGGACGGGCTATTGCTTTCAAAGGTGAGGGCAGAATGTATTTTACTAAAGCATCTCTTGAAGCTCTTTTGTTCGGTATTAAGGTTAAATGGATAGTACAGTAGCCATTATCCAAGAAGGACACAGTAACCACTAGGTTTCATCCCATCCCATGAGGGATGAAGGCCTAAGGCACCCCCCCACCAGGCAAGCCACCACTTGGACCAACAGAGAGGATGACCAAGAGTGAAGGCAACCTGAAACAAGTCTTGGAGGAGAGGGTGCTGAGGATCAGTAATGGCCCTGAGCTCCATGGCAACAGCATAGGTTGTTGCCTCTCAATGACTAGTAAGCTCCCCAGCAACTAAGACCAACACCTCCCTTGGGAAAACTCATTTCTGATAGGAGCAAACTTCTGTAAGAAGCAAGCACATCTGAGGAGGCGAAGATACTGTGGTACGTCCGTCTCACACCATGAGGGCCAGGACAAGCCTCCCCCAGCTTCTGTGCCTATCGATGGCTGGACAGTTAGAGCTGTATCCCTCCCTGGGAATTGTACTTGGAGATATGAAACTGCAATCATGAAGTTTATGCCCTTGTCCAGGTGGCAGCTTGTGACTCATAACTGTTATGAGTCCATGAAGAGCCAGCCCTTCCTACCACGAGGAACTCACCTCAGGGACTACTCCAGCTTCAACCTCTGCTTCAGTTGGTGGACGCCTCCGTGGCCACCGCATTGAAATTCACATACTCCTTTACCCAGTGCTTCCTTCTCTGTTTTCTTAAAAGATATAAACCTGAGAATTCTCAATTGGGACAATTCTCCTCAGGTTGGGACCCTGCTCGGCTGGGATTAGTGAACTTAAGTGAAGAGAATCCAGTACACACATCTACGCACTTTCTTTCTCTCTGAATGCAAACATTGAGGAGAGTCCATATGAAACCGTAGAGAACAGGAAGTCATCTACCACCCAGGAAGAGGACCCTTGCCAGGAACCAAAGTGGCCGGCACCTTGATAATTAACTTAGCCCTTCAGAACCGGGAGAAATAAATCCCTATCATCTAAGGCATCTGATCTGTGGCACTTTTGCTGTGGCAGCCTGAGAAGGCTAATCTACCATCTAAAATGTGCCAGAGGAACTTGATTATATGAGCCCAGTGCTCAAAAGGGGATATGGGGCTACAGAGTTTTGGTAAGAATTCTGGAGTGATAAATTCTGGAAATAATCTTAAAGCAGCAGTTTTTTCATTTGGTGTGTGTGTGTGTGTGTGTGTGTGTTTGTGTGTGTATTGGAGGCTCCATATTGAATGGGAATAAAAGACCCATAAATCATCGTAAAAATAAGTACTTTTGTCAGTAACATTTTTCTTTTAAAATGACCACATTAAGTCTTCTATGAGTCATGTTTCAACTGCTATGACAAATCAACTTGAAAGGAGGAAAAGTTTATTTTGGCTCCATGTTACAGGTTTTAGTCCGTGGTCGCTTGGCTCCATCTGCTTGGGCCTGTGGTGGCACAGGATATCACGGTGGGAACACTTGGTGGAAGAGGCCTGTTCCCCTCGTGTCAGCCGGGATGCAGACAGAGAGTGAAGGGGCTGGGGTCCCAATATCTTCCAGGACATACCCCCAGGGGCCTAACTTCCTCCTGCTGGGCTCCACCTCCTACATGTGACATCAACCCCCAACAGTGCCACAGGCTAATGACTAAACGTTTAGCACATGGGCCTTTAGAGGACATTGAAGATACAAACCATACCATTATGTCCTTGGACCCCAATGACCATCTCCATCTCACAAGTCAAAATTCATTCTGTCCTTTTTCAAGATTTCCCACAGTTCTGACTCTTCTAGCAATGTTCAAAAGTCCGAGTCCAAAAAATCCTCTGAGACTCAAGGCGAAACTCCGTGGTGAATCTTTATTAAAACAGAGGAACAAACCAAAGTTCCATACTCCTAAGATGTAACAGCACAGGGTGGATATTCCTGTTCCAATAAGGATTAAGGTTAGAGAAAGTAAGGATCCAACAAAAAGACCCAAGCCTCACGGGGTGAACACTGAGTCCTCTAGCTCCCCATCTGATATCAGAGCACGCAGGAGTGTGAGGTGGGCTCAAAGGGCTTGGGCGGCCCCACCCTGCAGCCTTACTGACTGCAGTCCACACGACCTTGGGGGCTGGCACTTTGCTGACTGCAGCTTCTCTCTGGCCGTCCACATTCTTGGCATCTCTCACTTCCTGGATCTCTGCGGTAGTTTGGGATTTTCTCTCACAGTTTTACAGATTGCCCTACCCCGGGGGCTGATTGCAGATGCTCTAATTTCGCCAGATACCGCCTGGCCTCCCAGGGTTTCTTTTGAAATCTGAATGGAAGCATCCATGACCCCCATAGTTCTTGAATTCTGCATGACCCAGTGGCCCCAATTTCTCTTATAAAATAAAGCTCTGTGTGAGCAGAGGGCCCAGAAACTCTCAAACAGAAGACTTTGAAATCAGTTTATACTTTTGCACCATTGAGCCCAGCTGGGGTTGAGAGGTTTATGGAGTCTGGATGATTCCTGAGATGTCCTCCAGGCATCTTCCCTATTGTCCTATTGTCCAAAGTCCTTGGCTCCTTTTTACTGGTGCTACTCTCCACACCCACCAGGGCTACAACATTAGCACTTCATTTCTGACCAAATTGCAGTTTTTTGAAATCTTTCTTCTTTTTGCTTCCAATTCTCACTTTGATCTGGATTAAAGCATTCAGTAATAACAATGTCACTGTCAGAATGCTTCACTGTCTTGAAATTCCCTCTGCCAGTTTAATTAATCCTTCACCTTTAAAATTAGCCTTCCACAAAGTGTCAGGGCATGGACAAAATGATGACAGGTTCTTTTGTCAGAAAGACAAAAGACATATGTGGCCTCTAATGCAATTCCCAATGACTCCATTTCTTGGTATCAGTTTCTGTGTTAATCTGCTTTGTGCTGCTGTGACAAAATACTTGAGATAAGCAATTTATAAGAAGGAAAGGCTTATTTTACTCATGGTTGCTGAGTTTCAGTCTATGGTTGCTTTGGGATTGTGGTACTGCAATATATCATGGAGGAAGTTATTCACCTAATGCTGGCCAAGAAACAGAGAGGGGAGAAGGAACTAGTATCCCAGAATTCTCTTCAAGGGCCACCCCAGCAACCTTATTTCTTCCCACTGAACCTCATCTTTTAAAGGTTTCACCACCTCCCAAGAGATGGGTGACCAAGTCTTTAACATATGGGCCTTGGAGGACATTTAGGATCAAATCATGACAGTTTTCAACAGATGAGTTTAGCAGCATATAACATGTCAATTACTATTGATGTTTTAAGTGGACCAAGATACTAGAAACAGGTAAGTATCTATTTTTGTTTGTGTATATGGTAGTGAGGAAGGAACCAAGGGGTCTCTACCACTGAGCCACATTTCCAGTCATTTTTATTTTTTATTTGACACAAGGTCTCGCTAAATTGTCCAGGCTGGCCTCAAATTAATGAGCCTCTTGCCTCAGCCTCCAGAATCTCTAGGAGTACAGGTATAAGCCATCATGCCCAGCTAAATATGTACTTCGATCACTGAATCTATCTTTAGAAAATTGCGTAACAAGTGTTTAGTTCAATATAATGAGTAAAACAAATGTAGGACCTTCAATATAATGGATAAAACAAATATAAAACAATCATGCCCCCTTGATCACAACCCCCTATGAAACTCTCCCATCTCCAGAACCAACCATCAATTGAATCTTCAACACAGAGGAGTAAGAGAGAGGGGGACTAAAATTAAGAAAAAATATTTAGTAGAATAATTAAAACTAAAACTAAAAACAAAATCAAACAAAACCAAACACCAAACAATTACAACCAAGAGAGATAAAGAGAAAGGGGGGTGGGAAGGAAAAGGGTATTTGCAGAAAACAGAAGATAATATTTCAAAAGGGTAAAGATGATGATGAACAAAGTATCTATTACAGAACATCTCTTCACAAATGAAGGAAGAGTTCTAAGGCCACACAGTCATGGAAGAGCCCTGGCAACAGTACTCCGCTGTGTGCGTGCACACATGCACACACACACACACACACACACACACACAGCTATGACTCTATTCCCTCTCCTTCCCTTTCCATTTCAGTCACGTTTACCCACTGGATATGTTAACACCTTCCATAGTTTAAAGCAAAATCACTTTATTTTTCTATTGCTGAATGTAGAAGCAAACACAACCTGGGTTTTCATGTACGAGCCAAGGGGTATGCCCACAGCAGGCCTCTGAGGAAACAGACACCTCAGTACATTGGTCAGGGTGTCTTTCTGTAGTAGATACAGTAGAAAGGAACTTGAAATCCAACTCTCTTTACGACCTTATATTATTCATTGCAGAATTTAATCAGAGAGGGTCATTTCAAGGTCAATAAAGATCTTTATTTTTAACTGAGTAAAAATACTCCTTTATATTTTACTCACAGCAGATTCGAATTTAATTGAGCGGGAAGTTTGTAAAGAGGGGGCCGAGGTTTCAGCCTACTCCCTTGTGTGCTGAACCTTTCCTCTTCATCCATAACGTTTGCCGTTCACCTTGCAGCTACTGCCAGATAATGGATACTGGGTTTAATAGTTTTCCACATGCTTTGGGATTTAAGAGTTATTATATTCTCTCTCTCTCTCTCTCTCTCTCTCTCTCTCTCTCTCTCTAGGAGTCCTATTTTTTCACTTCCTGGTGCAAAATATATTACATCAAAATCTACTTTTTAAAGAAACACTGTTTTAATGGAAACCTATAGTTTCAGATACACCTAACTCATGTTTCGGGAGGAACCTCTAATTTTCTCAGCTGTTAGGATGTACCTTCAACCTGGAGCACTATGCTTAAGTTGTTAGATCCTTTGGAGTGAGGTCTGGGTTTTGTTCTTCTCTCTTGGAGCAGAACACATTGATAGGCACAGAATCACTGCTTTTGAATGAGAATTGATTGTGTTCATTTCTCTTTTTTTCTCTAAAATCATGTATTTTCAAACAATATTCAACATCTTTAGCAATTAGAGAAATGCAAGTCAAGACTACTCTAACATTTCATCACTCCAGGCAGAATGGCAGTTGTAAAGAACACAGCCAGCAATAAATGTCGGCAAGGATGTGGGGAAAAAGATTCACTCATACATTGCTGGGGGGACTGAAAATTGGTGCAACTACTCTGGAAAGCAGTATGTAGATTCCTCAGAAAACTTGGAATGGAGCTAGCATTTGATCCAGCTATCCCAGTCCTCTGTTTATACCCAAAGGATTTAAAATCGGCATACTATAGGGATTCAGCCACATCAATGTTTATAGCAGCTCAATTCACAGTAGCTGAACTATGGAACCAATCTAGGTGCCCTTCAACAGATGAATGGATTCACAAAAAGTGATATATAGACATAATGGAATATTATTCAACCCTAAAGAAGAATGAAATTAGGGCATGTGCCAGTAAATGGATGGAGCTGGAGAATATAATGCTAAGCAAAATAAGTCAATCCCAAAGAACCAAAGGTGGAATGTTTTCTCTTATATGTGGAAGCTAATACACAATAAGGGGCAGGACTAGGGAAGAGTAGGATATTATTACTCATGTGCATATATGATTACATGACCGGTGTAACTCTACATCATGTACAATCAGAAGAATGTGAAGTTATACTCCATTTATAGATTATGTGTCAAAATGCATTCTACTGTCATATATAACTAATTAAAATAAAAAAAATTAATGTCTTTTCAAATTAATGTTTTAACACATGAATCAAAGGTGCCCTGCTTTTGCTGAACTTCAGTGTCTTCTAAATTTTGAGGTGCATTTCTTCCCTAGGAGTTCCGGAATCATTCTGCAATTAAACTTTAAGTGATCCCAAGATGTTCCAACTTTTAAAATTGTTTTATGGTTATTTTTTCTTATATTTGCAAAATTAGTTTGACCCTGCTCTAGTACATAACAGTGAGTCCAGTGTCAAATACTTATTGAGCAGTTTCTAAGTGGATTAGCAGCAGCCAGATGACACATTTACAATGGAACCTGCTGTATTGGAACATTATTGCACAGCCAGAGATGTTTTAGCACTATGTAAAAAATGTGTTTCTTTCCCCTACAGCTGTTTTATCATCCTGGGTATGGATATGCATTAGTTTCCTAGGCTAGCATTGCTTCAAATCAATTTATTCCCTACTAAGTAGTCACATCTTGAGGCACTTTTAATAGAAAATGAGTGAATGCATCGAGCTTGTCCTGAAAACTCATCACCTTGCTTGAGAAAAAAACTCATATGCATTCAAAATTGTCTTCTCTAGGATTACAGATAAAACACATCTAAAAACATTTCATGAATTGAAAATAAAAATGTTTTATTTCTGAGAAGAGTTCTCTAGTGTGCCTGAGGTTGTTGATAATTTCCTGTGACACAGTACGTTTCCAAACCACCTGCCAGTCCATGCACTGAAAACCCTCCCAGGTGATTTAGGTCATCTCCTTTAGAGCCTCACTCGGGAAAGCTAATGCATTCTTATTTTTCCTTTGCAGATAATGCATTTTCAAAAACAAAATATAGAGTAAATATGGACACCACAGGTAGAGAGGGCTTGTGTTGCTCCTGGTGATCTAGCTTAGGTGAGACTTTAGCTACCTCATAACACAGAGATCTTTGTTTATACACCTGCTGCACAAATGCCTTAAACACCATCCTTTGGACATTCATAAAAAAATTAAAACACATTACATAATGATCTTGAGTCCAAAGGTCATTTTTATAAACATTTTATGTGAAATAATAAAGTGAACCATTTAACTGACAGTTCCCCAGCATGGAAAAAATCACTAATATTTCCCACAGGACCAAACAATAAGAAGACTAGAAAAGGTGAATTTCAACACTAAAATTAAAGCATACTAGGGATAATTGGTCCTGTGTTTCTATGGTTTCTCACTGTATTGATCGTACTGGGCAGTCCCCAAAGTCAGGAACATTGCCCTGAGTTATAAGGCAAATATTAAAGTGGTGCTGAAACATGGCAGGGATTCTTTAATTTGTTTCTCTATAGTAACCCATTTTCCTGTCTATATGTATCCCATAGCATCATCTAGTAGATCTTAAATATATATGGATATACGTGGAAAAAATTGATTTAAAAAAATAGTAACCTAAACTATTAAAATAAGTTCTTTATTCAATAATAATAATAATAAAGAAAAAGGCAATTAAGAAAAAAGAAGAAAGACATCTAAGGTCTCTTACTGGCATTACTTGGTCTCTAAGAATATGGTTTGCTTCACCTTTTCTTTCTCCAGATGCACTGTTTTCTTTTGTAAAGTGCAATAAAATATTCAGCAGAATTACCAGCCAGCTCTTACTTAACATCTTGCTTTAAAACAGCATCTAATCTAATCCCTTAGGCTCATATTTAAAGTGGATCAAAACAGTTTCTTTATGACTGACAACTTCATTCCTGCAGACTTACTTGATAAGTAAAACTGCTTTCTGAATACCCCGAATTATTTTTAATGGTAAAATTTGTTTCTCCAAAACTTTTAACAATTTTCTATCCTGGTATTAGAAGAGAATCTTTGTCAGTACGCAGATTAAATCTCCTGGGCTGACACTGTGTTGATTAAACTGGAGGCTCAAAATCCTCAAAGGATCTAATTTATATTTTCAGACATCTTGCTTAAAAGAGAATGAGATGAGACATAGCACAGTGTTTAGCCAAAATTTACAAAAGAAACCAATCTTATTTGTTTTGTAGCCAGGTTTGCCCCCTCATTTTGCTCTGTGTGTCCCTATATTATTAGATCACATGCACTTGGCAAGATGGAACCAGCAGCCACATCCTCATCTTAATGGATTCCATTGTATTCCTTGTTGTAACTGATCTGGAAATGCTATACAAATTCAACATATTTGGGCACCATCTGTGACCAACTGTTTTCCAGTATTATTATGTTTAATTTTTCAAAACAACCCTATGAAGGAGTCAAGATTAGGCAGCAGCCCTAAGAAGGAGGCTGAAACTAAGCCTCACAGAGCATAGGCAATTTATTCCCAGGGACAGAACCATTAGGTGGCTGAACCAACATTTGAATCCAGTCATCCCAAGAGATTCTGTGGTGTCTCCATTTTACTTTGTTGTTATTTTTTTGCTCAAATAATTGACACCTCCTCAGTTCCTTATTTTAGTATTCTTACCTTGATTTCCATTGATCTGAACGTGTGTCACTTCTTACCTGCTGCTGCAGCCTCACATGCCCAATGGCCTCATTGCCCAATGGGTACATACTGAGAAACCAGATGTCAGGCCTCAGCAGAAGCAAATTCCTCTCCAATATGCACTTTCACGTTCCTGCCTCTCACGCAGCTGCTGCGCTGCTGATTCTTATTTCCATGGTAGCAACTTGACTTCTGAACAGCCATTTCAACAGCATTCAGAATCCTCTGCTACAAAGACAACTCGTCACTGAGTAGGGTTCTGCAAGTGCTTTCCCTGAGAGTTACAGAACATTGCCATAAAAGGGGAAGATGTTGAGCACAAGCCACGGTTCTGTTCATTGTAGAGAAACCCACATTTCAGAATAGTGGACAATGACCTTGTGTGAGAGAGTATTCTGACATTCTTCGCAGTGTCTGCCAGGCCCTTTGACTCTCTTTGAGCCTAATCCTCCCTGTCGTGCAGGGGCATGGAGGGACACAACAGGAACTGCACCAGAATATGGACCAATGAGCTACACAGGTCCCAAAAGATCCATTCAGGGCCTCGTTTGCTGATGTTGCAGGGACTTTAAGTTCAGGGGGCTGTAGACCCAAGGAGATTCGAGAAAAGGGAGATTTCTATGGTAAAAAGTGATTGAGAATAAAAACCATGGGGCACCACCGGCCACAAGGGCAGGAAGGAGACTGGGGAGACAGGGGTTTGGGCCTGGTAATAATTAGCACATAACTATTCAGAACTAAACAGCCTTCATTGTATTTCTGAAAACACTACGGTTAGCAAGAAAGTCAGTGAGTCTGATTGTGCCCTGCAGTCTTGACAGATCTGTGTCTGCTCAGCACTTATGGAGGCTGAACTCAGGGATCTAATCCCACTCTCTTCACTTCCTCTGGGTTGTCTCATTGTATTCCCACAGTTATGACTACCCCTTGTTCTTGAGGACTCTCAAATCTGTCCCTCACCAAGGTGTCTTAAGTGCCAGAACTGCACCGGTAGTGCTCTTCTGGACAATGATATCCAGGGATCCCACAGGTACCTGACATCATAGTGATCCTTACTCTGAAACTACTCTTTCCACTGTCTGCTCTGAATTCCCTAAAAATTCATTTCTCTGTGGTATGTGCAGCATCCTGGGTCATGTAGCATTCTTCCTCTAGAAGTCGGATCCCAAACCCTCCTTGTGCCTGTTTCTTTTAACTCTTGCTTTGTTCTCAAATATATATCCTTCTCTCCAATTCTGTCCATTACTTCCTATTATGTGGCCTTTTATCTTGTATCCTCTGTTGTGAGAGCCTTTTATAAACTATTCTCCCTACTCTAAGTCTTATCTGTTCAATTTATTGTACCTCTCATAATGTTACTCTTCTATCTAAATTTCTTTTGTGGCTTCCCATTCCTTACAGGGTAGAATCCAGGTGCCTTAAAGTGGGAAAGAGTGGCCTCTACAATCTGGCTGCTGCTCACCACTAGCTTTGTCTCTAGCCACCGTCAAGGCTAACTCCTTTGTCATAACTGGAATTAACTGTCTTATTTTTTATGCATAATGTTTTTCTACGTTATTGCATTTTCTCAAATTGACTCTATTTTAAGGACTGTCTTATATTTTTTTCCCAAGAAAGTTCTCTTGTTGAATTCCAAAAGAATCAGCCTAGTACCATACATTGTCTGAAGCATTCATCACCACCCCAGTGATAACCAAATATTAACTTCTCTACTCTCTCCCAGTGCACTGTATGCAGACTTCCAGGATTGCTCTGTACCACCTCCACCCTGTAGCCATATGCAGGCCTATTTCTAATATTTATTGTCTTTCAAAAGCAATAACTGTGTTATAGGAATTTAATGTAAAGGATTTTATTTATAAATAAGAAACAACCTAAGTAAATTCAGCCTGGGTAGGGGTGGATGTGAATATGTTGAGTGGGTAGAAAATGTATATTAGTGCATATAGTTCAGAAATCCAAGAGATTGAAATCTAGCCTCTTGAATAGAGAATCCAGACTTTCAGACAATTTCAGTAAGCTCCCTCTTGTGTTTTCTCTTTTTCCAGATTTTATTTCTGTCTTTATCTCTCTATATTTCTTGGTTACATTTGTTGCTTCTTGGATTCATCCTGAGCTGAAACTCTCTTTAGGAAGGGTGAGATATGTGCTGGTGGCTGTGGGGTCACATTCTCTTTACAATTTTAATAACAGAGGAAGAAAGAGGTCTTTCCCTTCTAAATGTCTTCAGAGCAAATGCCTTGGATAGATCTAAGGGATGGGAAAGGGAGAAAATATGCTGAGGAGTGATCAGATACAGCCCATGTACTTGTTACTATTATTTTATTTTATTTTTAGTTACATATGGACATAATATATTATTTTGTTTATTTACTTTTATGTGGTGCTGAGGATCGAACCCAGGGTTTCTTACATGCGAGGCAAGCACTCTACCACTGAGCCACAACCCCAGCCCAACTATTATTTTAAAGTTAAGTGGTTTTCAGGGTATCACAAACAGAATATACCCAAGCATCTATATTTTAGC
Organism: Urocitellus parryii; assembly: GCF_045843805.1. Classification (NCBI taxonomy): domain Eukaryota; kingdom Metazoa; phylum Chordata; class Mammalia; order Rodentia; family Sciuridae; genus Urocitellus; species Urocitellus parryii. The sequence continues at coordinate 12,755,431 of NC_135538.1, forward strand.
CAGTTTTCTATTTAGTTCACTAAAACATCATAGTTATATAAATTTGATTATAATATAGATGTTTGATATTTCTCAAAATGTTGTAGATAAGTAGAAATAATCTTTAAAAACAATAAAGTGAAATTCTTACCTTTCTGTTAGTTCGTAAGTTATTTTTTGGTTACAAGCTTCTTTTTGGAATTAGAACTTGGAACTTACACAAAAATGACAAAATGCATACACATAGTTTGGAGTTGACTAAATACCATCATATGAAGAGAGGGACTAAGTCTCCCAGTAACTCTATTCTAATGTCCATGTCTTTAGTTTTATCTGTAGTGAAGAAGCAGTGACAACATTTCAGAATGTCACCAAGGGCAGAAAGACCTAGTGTGTATGTGTGTCCTGAGATGTGGAGATGCTTTTAAATAGGGCTGCACATATTTCTTAGCTAAGAAAAGAGAAAGCGTAACAACCACCACTGGACAATTATTTTATGGAAAAGTTTTAATGACTCCACAATAATAAAACTGGCATATCCATGTAATTGTTACCACTCCCCAGACACTATTCTAAGTATTTATGTTTATTATCTAATCCTCATAAAATGCTGTGAGTTCAGTATTATTATGATCAACTTTATTTTGCAGAAGAGGGAGCTGAAATCTGGAGGTTAAGATTCACAACTACAACAGCAGAGCCAGATTCAAACCTGAGACGTTGGTTCCAGAATCTGTGTGCTTATCATACATAATGTTGCTTTTCAGAGACTAGAAAAGGTATAGGCATTTTCAGGCCCTGTGCCAAGTTGTCTTACATGTTATCTCATTTAGTTCTTGAATTTTAAGACAATATAATTGCACAATATAGGCAATACTAATATAGCTGTTTTGCAGATGGAGAAATGAATGAACAGAGAGGTAAAGTTATATTGATTTGGATCATCAGTAGAGATTCCTACATCCAGCAACATTAAGTCAGGGTTTCTGGTGGTGACTCTCAGGAAGGAGTTGACATTTTGTTAAGCAGTTTTTTTTAGATACTAAAGTTTGAAAAACACTGCCTCAGGGGCCAAAATGCTTCTAATTTAGAATTAGTGCTCATCTTTGTGTCTTCCATTAGAATGTGTGGAGAGCACTTTTAATCAATTAGCTAATTAATTCAACCAACTTCAAGTGAGCATCTGACATCTCTCAAGAACTAAAACACCTGAGTTAGAAACTGAATGAGAAATTATCTGTGCTCTCAAGGTTATAAGAAAATAGGAGAAAAGGACAGAAACATATATAATTGCAATACTACATGGCAAATATCATAAAACTTGATTAAAATGTAGGTGATGAAATAGAAATAAATAAGGACACAGTCCAGGAAAATTCACAGAGAGGATCATACTTCACCTGGGCCTTGAAAAATTTGTAAGAAATCAGCAAGAAATGGAGGAGCTTTACAGAAAATGGTCATCATGTGTAATGTATGAGTCTATGAAAGAGTGTGATGTGTTTAAGTTGCTTTGGGATATTCTACCAAGATCACTAATGAAGGCACTTTTGAGAAACCATATGTGCATTTAGGAAAATTTGTGCTGAAAATAATGGAAAATATAACTGAAACTAATATAACATAAAGATATGTATTATTTTACAAATGTAGAAGTTTTCTGTATGTGCTGATTAATGCCAGAGCTCAGCAAGGATATCAAGTTCCCAGTGTCTGCCTTCTCTTTCTCCCATGCAGTATTTACTGCATTGTGAAGTGATTTTTTTTCCTCATGCTCATATTCAATCAACATCACTGTTACGACCTTATATATAGTATTAATGTGACTACTTTTATTGTGGTAGGACAGGTAAGCATCCTAATAGTCATGCTTACTAGGTTGGTTATTAGACATTGTATTGGTTATTTACTACTGAGTTAAATAAAACCCTCATAACCTTGCAGCTTTAAACAGCAAATATTTATTATCTGACATAGGTTCTATGTGTCAGGAGTTTGTGAGTGGCTCAGATCAGAGATTGAGGTCACCATCTCAAATGCAGCTGCAGACATCTGAAGGCCCACTGGAGCCTGAAGATCCATTTTCAAAGTGGCTCACTCACTTGGATATCAGATTGATGTGGGATGCTGTAGGAAACCTCAGCTCTCCGTAAAGCTGCTTGAGTGTCCTTACAATATGGCAGCTGTCTTTCCTCAGCATGAGTGTTACAAGAGACAGCAGGATGGAAGCCATAATATCTTTTATTATCCAGCCTCTGAAGCCACATTGTATGACTTCTGCTATGTCTGACTGGCTACATGCATCTGCCTTATTCATTGAGACAGTGGATTACCCAGAAGTATGGGGACTAGAGAGTAAGAATCAATGAGGAACTCCTTGAAGACTTTATTTGTCTTTCAGACTCTTCTTAAGTATTTAATTTAAGATATGAAAGAATATGAATCATGGATTTCTGTATAGATGTTATTCTGGTAGCTTCTGATATTATGAGACAACTAGGAAGAAGTCTCCCTTTCCTTACTTGATTATCAGGAGTTCTTGTTTTTTTTTTCCCAAATGATTTGAAGACTATTACTACTTGAAAATAAGAAGCAAGGATGAATTATGAAAACCATGTTCTGAAATACTTCATCTCAAGTATTAAAAAATCCTTCAAAAGTTGCAATGCAAGAAAAGCACTGTTCTGGTACTTGCTAGGAATTACAGATTTAAATTTATTATATAGATTTGTCCTGTTAGAAAAAGAGAGATGGCATAGGTAGCAGTAGATTACAGATCAGTTCACACAACTGCACTGACACACTTTCATTATGGACATGTGACAGTTTTCTTCCAAAATCAAAAATAAGCCTGCTAGGTTTTGCTCCTAACTATGCTCTGTTTAAGGAACAATAGCTTCTCTGCAATGACATCAGCAGTGTTTGATGCTCTTTTCAATCTGGGCTTGTCTCTTTGTACTATGTTCATGATTGTTAGCTTTTAGATTGGAAGTCTTAAAAGACCAGAAACCTTTAAAATTATAAGAAAAATACATAATATTTAACAAAACTCAAAAAGCAAAAGAAAAAAAACTATTGCTTGTATTTTGTTTTATAACTTGATAGTCTGTTTTACCAACGGATGCCAACGTATGTGTGAATATATAAGGACCTTGTAATCTGTTTGTGCTCAACTTGTAAATGCCTTCTTAGAACATATTTTGTGAAATATTTTGTGTCTTGGAACATATTTTGTGAAATCATTTTAAGAACACCATTATGTTATATCATGCATATATTCCACAATTAATTTTAGTAATTCTCTATTAGCAGGAGGATTAGTCAGCTTTATATGGTACTCTGTTATGGTTTCATATGAGATATCCCCCAAAAGCTCATGTGTGAGACAAAGCAAGAAATGTTCAGAGGCGAAATGATTGGGTTATGAGAGCTCTGACCTAATCAGTGGATTAATCCATTGACATGGATTAATTGGGTAGTAGTTGAAGGCAGGTAGTGTGTGGCTGGAGGAAGTAAGTCACTGGGATGTGTCTTTATGATTTTTATTTTTTCCCAGGCGAGTGATGCTCTGTCTCTGCTTCCTGGTTTCCATGTCCAGAGCTGCTTCTCTCAGCCACGCCCTTCCCCCATAATGCTGTGGGTCAGCTCAGGCTCAGAGCTATGCAGTTGGTCAACCAGTGGACTGAACTACTGAAACTTTGAGCCAAAGTAAACTCTTTGTCCACTAAGTTCCTCTCATCAGGTATTTTGGTCACAGTGAGGCAAAATTGACTAAAATAAATTCTTAATAAAATATCTGAGGCAACTGAGTTATTTATATAGAAAATTTTTATTTTGGCTCAGAATTTTGGAGGTTCCAGTCTGAAATTGAGTAACCCCATGTCTTTGGTGCCTCAAGGAGAGGTGATGGGAACAAGTGGTTCCAAAAACCACTCACCTCATGAGCCAGCAAGAAGAGCAGGACAGAAGACAGGCTGGAGTCCTGTGATCTCCTGAGGGTGACTCTCCCAGTGACTGAAGACAAGAGTCACAGCACTTTCCAGTAGTGAAACACTGGGCACTAAGACTTTAGCATGGAGACCTTTGTGGATATTCATCAAAACATAGCATTAGGTTTATATTCTGTCTCTTTCTAGATTTTTACAATCACATATTGAAGCATTATTGTGGATAAATCTATACATGCTAATTTTTTTCTTACATGCTGAGATTTTTCTTGAAAGGTATTTGAGATATATGTTTAATTATACAAAGTATGTTAGTCAATTTCAATTGTATACACAGCCATAGTTATTATCATTTATAAGTAACACCAGTCATGCAAAGAGAATTTTGTTCATTTTAATTCTTTAAATTATTGACGGAGATGTTTTTCCTGTAGTTATTGGTGTTTGTCTTCTTCTGCTTTGTTGCCTATTAAGATTCAGACCCGTGGCTCTTCATCTATTGGAGGGTTATGTTCTTAGCTCTTATTTACTTGGAAGAGTGCTTTTTATTAAAATGCTAGATAATTTGCTCTTCACTCTGCAAGAATTTATAAACAACTTTCATGTGCCTTTTATTTGTATCTGTGAAGTTTTTATTAAATCCATATTTAATTCTGATTTGTCGTATTTGTATTTTTCTAAAAAATATTTTTGCATTGGTCACATACATATTGAGTTTTCAAATGCATCAGCTACATTTGTCTACTTGCTTTACATTTAACTCAATAATGTACGTGGCATTTATTTTGATGCATTTTTTCAAAACAGACCAACCTGCAGAATGCAGAGAGTTGTCTGTGTCATCTTTTATTAGAAACATTTTGAGCTTGACTGCTGCTGCTTTGGCCTTATCTTTTTTCACCACTGTAATTCCATCTCTATAACTTTATTTCAGGGAAATAACAGAATCAACCAAGATGTAAATATCAGGATATTCTACACAATGTAGCTTACTATTATCAAAGATTAGAAGCAATACAAATGTACAATGATGAAATTAAATGATAAATGAAAATATAGTAGGAAAATATTTAACTGTTGAAATCAATTTGGAAAAATATTCAAGGTATAATTTTAAGCAAAAAAAAAGCAGACTCTATAAGTATGTGTGCAGTGTGATCTCTCTTGCCTAGATTATGTTCAAATTATATTTTATTTGAATTAATCCTATTATTTTTGTAGCTTGGCTATGAATAGCACTATTAAGTTTAAAACACAATAAAGATTTTTGAATGAAAAATAAGTGATAACAAAATCCAAGGGAAATGACGTTTTTCCCCTTGGACAACATTTTGTAGTAATTAATTATGAACTTGTTTCTGATTTCAGACAACCTCAAGTGTACATATCTAGGCTCAGTCACTACAATTAATGAACAAGCATGAGTATTCCCTAATTATAATGACAGAAGCATTTATTGGCTCATTAATATTTAAGATGGAACATAGTGGTAATTTAAGAAATGGCTTCCCAATGCTCCTTCATGCAACAAAACAACACAGATTTTTTTACATAGGAAGGTTCTCTAAAGTAACCAGGAAAATCTACTAGGAATAGAAAAAAGGAGGATTAGTCTTATGTTAAACATACTCTGTAATTCAATTAACACAGTTTCTTTTCTTTCCAGTCTGATTTGCTTTTCATGAAAAATTACTTTTTCCTGAAGTTATTTCTGAATATTATTTCAATTGCTTGTCTTCTCACATACTCAACACCATAGGTATTATGAAAAAATCACTTATATATTTTCAATTCAATTAAACTTTCAGTCTTATATCTGTATGGCAAAGACCTACATTCTTAGGTACAAAGGAAATACTAATAAGTTACATTTTAATATAGATGACTATATTCAAAGCCAGTGTCAGGGATCAACAGTCACACAGGGCTCCACATTTTGAAGAACCTTCTGTTTAATACTAGTGCTGTTTCTGTCCTTGGAATTTTTAATAGTTTTTGCAAAAGGGATCCTGCCATCTAATTTAACATTGGGTCTTACAAATTATGCAGCAGATCTTGATAGTATTGGTTAGAGATGTTTTAGTACAAGCAATAATAACATCAAATTACAGCTGAGACTGGTCTAAGTCCAAAAAACAACTCCATCAGCATTCATATTTTGGATCTAAAATGGTTGCTAGTGGCTTCTGGGACTGCAAGTTCCACTGATTTTTTTTCCTGGGAAGGAAGACTCTGTCTTCCCCAAATCTATAAATCAAGCTCTGTTCTTCATTCTGGTTGGTTTAACTGAAACAACCTCTTAAAAATACCTCTAAGACAAAGAAAGGAAATGTGAAGATGTTGATTAGCTTAGGTCTGAACTGCAAGAATACCTCCAATGACAGCACAGAATTGGTGTTCCCTGAAGTCCCATCACGCAGAAATAACTGACATCAGGGCATTCCTACAAAGAAAAAGCATATGAGCTTTGAAAATTTTAATTGAATGACTTCAGAAATTAGAAGTTCATGATAAAAATACAAAACAACGATGATAATTTTATTAAGGAAAACCAGAGGGGTGCGAGAAGGCATGTAAGTTATTTCTGTTCAAGTGTGCCTTATATAGTCTGCTAGGTAGCCAGGGCACAAATGTCTAATGAATGATTGGCCAATATGGGTTTAATAAGCTAGAATGGGAACGTATTCTGTACAAAAGTACACAATAACATCCACAGTGAGGAAAAGATGCTCTACAGAAAGAGGTTAGGATACATATGAGTCATCTGCAAGCATCAGGAAAAGCATTTGGGGCCTTGGTGCATCTGTAACTGGCCGTAATTGGAAGCATGTGAGATACTCTATTATTTTGTACAAAGCACTGAGGAGCCACAATGCAGAAGCCTTTTCCTCTTGCAAGCTAAAATTAGAGGCAGTTTTTCTTTTTTCAGTAAGAACTAAAGGCTATATAATTTCTCAGTCAGGCTAGAGACATTATTTTTATGCTACCAACCCTTATTAATCTTCCTTTCCAGAGAATTATTTTAGTTAATGACTAGGACAAAGCAGGTTAAATGCCAAATACAAGAGTGGTTTCATGAAGTCAAGGTCATTTCTAAAACACAATCTGATCATTCTTAATGTAGATTATTATTGCTGTGAGCTGGCCAGTCGATATGAACCTGCTATTTGTCAGAAAGTGTACCAATTCCAAACTTGCAAGTCAATAATACTCCAAAGCAGAAAATGGTTGCATAATTTAGAAAAATGTGACTTTGATTCTTTTTAAAGGAGTGAAATCTCTTTATCTCAATGTCAAGACAGTCGCTTTACAATAACTCTTAAGAAGACGAATATAACTGGATGACTACTAATGTGTAGTAAAGTGTTCTTTTTCCAGCTAAATGATCAAAGTGAGGAAAATGAAATTGATGGGAAGATGAAGAGAGAGGTTAGAGTCCCATGTTTGAGGGTACCTAAAAAAATCTGGCTACAGATTTCTCTGCCTTAGAAAGGTGACGTGATATTGCCTCAAAGGGGAAACAATCATTCCTCCTTACATACACTTTTTGAGGAGATGAATTCAAAAGCTGAATTTTCTTTCTTCAGGACCACACAATGCATAATTATATCCTGATCGTCCCTACACTTTGTGCTTTCTTCAAACTGCACTCAGTTGAAGCAACTACTTTCTCTCTAGAGAAGATGGAAATTCTAAACTTTAATCCAATTTTTAATCACTTTGAAATTGAAGCTTTGAGTTGTGCAGCACATGTTTTGGAGTTTGAAGTCCATGGTATAGGAACTATATGGCAAGGCCTATATGAAACTATGAGGGGAAAGAAAGATAGTTCATTCATGCCTGGGTAATTCACTCAACAAGCACTTACAGGCCATGAGCCACGTGAAGATGTAAGTGTGTGAAGTGTGTAAGTGTGCAAAGATGTAAGTCAGAGTTTCCACTCCTAGGAACTTTCAGTCTTATTGTAAGAGGGAGACAGACAAGCACATAAGTGAAATATCTATTCATATCTATGTATATGTGATTGTATATATATACATGAAATCAATTTAGTTTGAAGAAGAACTGACTGTTTGTATTTAGAGATTTTAAAAAAGTTTTCCAAGGAGGTCAGCATGAATTTATTTGGGGAGGGAGTTGTGTCACATGTTTAAGAGATTGAAGGGTCTTTATGTTTGCCCCCCACCTCCCCCTAGCCCCCACCTCCCCTAACCCTACCTGCCCCAAGGTCTCCTGCCGCTCCCATAGATGGGTTAGCATCTGCATGAAGAGGAAAGGCCTTAGCAAAAGCTTTACTTTCACTGCCTCACATAACACATGACAGAGAGGTGACGTGACACTTATCAAACGTTGGATGAATGAAGAATAAAGAAGAACAGAAAGCCTTTGCTTTCATGGAGCTTGGTGTCTTAAAAAATAGTATGAATCAGGTCTCATGAGCTCTTGGGAAAGCGGAACCAACTCTAGCACCACAGAAGAACATGGGTTTAGAGAGGGAGTAGGGTTTGTTGGGTGAAGGAGAGGGAGTGCTGTGCAGTCAGGCAGGCCGTGGAGGACTGGTGTGTGAGAGGGTTGAGGTGGCAATGTTCAAGTTCCTGTGGAGAAGGAAAGGAGTTCAGTGATGTGGTTGCTGAGACCTGGGAGAGGTTTGGTTGGCTGCAATACCAAGGATGAAGCCAACACCACAGAGTCTTTAGAAGGAGGAGTGTTCATCGGAGTCTCAGGCCCCACTTCTATGCCCCTGACACTCTGCTTCCTCATTTACCTGCCTGATCTCATTCATTTCCTCCCAAAGCTGATGCAATAATTCTACTATCTTCATTTTTCTCAGAGATAAACCAAAAAGTGGATAATTGAAAACTTCTCTAAGGTCACAACCCTCCTAAGAGTCAATGACACGTGAATCAGCAAAAAGTGGCACATGCCTGCACAAGGGTTCACACATTCGTGTGGCCCCCGAGCAGGCCAGTGGAAGCAGGTGTGATAATGATGGAGCTTCCATTCCGCTGGTCTGGAAGCTGTGTTCACTTAATGCCATCACTGTTTCTGATGGGCTTTTCTTCTCTGGCAATGGGTAGTATATGTATCTGATCTGAGAAAACACCTAGTACTTTCTGTGTGATCTCTCTTTACTCATATGACTTGAAGAGCCAGGACCACTCCAGCTACACACGAGAAGACAAGAGCAGTGGTGGTTCACTAATTTTTAAATGAATAACAGTATTCTTCTTGGAAGTATTGGAGGAAAAACAAATCTGGAGAATTATTATTTGCAGACATTGTGTGTGCATGAGCATGTATGTGTGTTGGGGGGATGTGTAGGTAGGGGAGTATTTGGAAGCCTTTTATCATCAAAAACGTGTAATCAGCATTTTTTTTTTTTTAGCTTCCTACCATTTTCCTTTTAGGAGAACAACTTGGTTTCTTGAAATAAATCTTTTCCTACACCTTTCACAGTTGTCAGTACAAAGCATTCTGTAAAGATATGTCCATGTGAGAGAGTTAATAAATTGTCAGACTTGAGCAGCTGCCAGATGTCTCTCCTTCCTAGAATTGATCTATCTGTTAAACAGAGTCAGCCCCAAAGCAGGGCCTCTGAGGACGAAAGACTCTTGGGTCTTCACTGAAATATTGTTTTCTTCTAAAACTTTGTTTTCATCATTTTCAAAAACATGGCACTTCCAATACCTGTACTTTGTGGCAAGGCAAAATGTCACTTATTCCAACTCCATTAATCTGTCAAACCAGACAGCTTCTGGGCTGTAGTTAACCTTTGAAATCCATGATGATGAGCGAATGATAGCATAGGCGTATTTTCAAGGTGATTATTCCATCTTCTCTGGAAGGTGATGTTTTTATGCACTTCAGAAACCTCCGTTTAAAAAAAGGTATGCTGATTGGAGTTCACTGTAATTTCTTAATGTCACATTTTCCAAGATGATGTATGATAAGATGGGCAAGAAGTTGGAAATCCAAGCCATGTCATATTATAGTTATGTGGTTTTGAAAAACTCAGTAAATATCTTGATTATATATTTATTGTTTTTTTCCTCTTGGTGTCCAGGATTGAATCCAGGACCCTGCCCATGCTACACTTTCCCTCTACCTCTGAGCTATACCCTCAGCCCTTCTCCATCACTTTTAGAGGATATAATTAATTTTTACCTCCCCCAATTGTGGTAAGAATTAAACGACAGGTTATCTGTGAAAAACTTTGACATGTAGATAATCCCAATCAAAGGTAGGATAAAAGTATATGACTCTGAGACTCTTCTAACACCACGAAGAGTGAAGTTCTCAGGTATTTTGGAATTCAAAACTATTTTAATATTAGTAAATATCACTCTCTGTCATATTAACTGTTATCTTTGTGTATTTTTCTGCTACTCTAATCTCATCAAGTCACTGAGGGCAAGATCACCGTCTCACTCATCATAGTCCAGGAAAGCCAATACACTCAATGGGCACTGTGATAGCAAAGGAGCTATAATAATGGAATTAGGCCAATGGTAAAATAGGTCAACACTGTCTTTGATATTTTTTCCACTTGCCTCCAGTTATTGTGTCTGTCTATGGCTCCTCCTTTATCTTTCTCCACCTATCTATGTTAGAACACTCTCTCCTATAGGTACTTTTTTATTGGTACATAATATAAGCCATATTTGCATGGATACAAACCTTTGGAAGAAGAAAATTCTGAAATTCCCAAAGCAAACATACAACAGTATAAGTTCAGTCAGCAATTTGGTTAATGAGATTCAAGAGGGTTGTTTTTATAAATCAGAGCCCTGAGAATCACACCAAAACATGCAAACTTCTTTTTAAGGGTTTTTCTGTCTTTTTAAAAATTTTCTTTTCTTTTCCGATATCTCAACCATATATTCATTGCATCAAATCTGTATTCAAATAGATTTTGGTAATGTTTATCATGCTAATAATTATAATGGTTCCCAAGTGAAGAATTACAAAAAGAAAAACAATAACAAAATATCTAATGCAAATTTGGGGACTGTTGGATGGAAAACTTGAGGAATATATCTACTTCTTAAGAAATATGTGAGGATAAAGAGAGGCGAAGACCACATTTTAAAAGCATGATCTTTGTAAACTATTTTCTAATGAACTAAAGTAAGTTTATGGACCACACTTTGCAATATTCCAACACCATACATGAGATGGTGATGCACACTTCATATTTTTGTTTTATTTAATAGATATAATTATCACTGGTTGACACGTCTCAGACTCCTAAAATTTTAAATACCTTGTTATTAAAAGAGACAGACACTTCACTTTTTTAAAAAAAATATTGTTGAACTTTTATTTTTTTAAATTTATTTATTCTAATTTGTTATACATGACAGCAGAATACATATCAATTCATAGTATATACATAAAGCACAATTTTTCATGTCTCTGGTTGTACACAAAGTAGAGTCACATCATTCGTGTCTTCATACATGTACTTAAGGTAATGATGTCCATCTCATTCCACTGTCTTTCTTACCCTCATGCCCCCTCCCTTTCCTTCTCTCTGCTTTGCTCTATCTAATAAACTTCCTCCATTCTTTTCATGCCCCCCATTCCCATTATGGATCAGCATCCACATATCAGAGAAAACATTCTGCATTTGGTTGTTTGGAATTGGCTAGTTTAGCATAATATTCTCCATCCATTTAACTGCAAATGCCTTGATTTTATCTTCTCATATTAGGCAAAGGCGCCAAAAACATATATTGAAGAAAAGATAGCCTCTTCAACAAATGGTTCTGGGAAGCTGGAAATCAATATGCAGCAAGATGAAATTAAGCCACTTTCTCTCACCCTGCTAATAACTCAACTCAAAGTGGATCAAGGACTTAGGAACTAAACCAGTCTAATAGAATAAAAAGGAGGCCCAAATCTTCATCATGTTGGATTAGGCCCCAACTTCCTTGATAAGACTCTTATAGCACAAGGAATAAAATCAGGAATCAATAAATGGGATGAATTCAAACTAAAAAGCTTCTTATCAGCAAAAGAAACAATCAGTGAGGCGAATACAGAGCCTACATTTTGGGAGCAATTTTTTACCACATGTACATCAGATAGAGCACTAATCTATAGAATAGTTAAAGAACTAAAAAATCTCAACACCACAAAAACAAATAACCCAACAAATAAATGGGCCAAGGAACTGATCAGACACCTCTCAGCAGATGATATGCAATCAATCAACAAATATATGAAAAAATGTTCAACATCTATAGCAATTAAATAAATGCAAGTCAGAATGGCAGCTATTAAGAATACAAACAATAATAAGTGTTGCCAAGGATGTGGGGGAAAAGGCACACTCAGACATTGCTGGTGGGACTGCAAATTGGTGCAACCAATATGGAAAGCAGGATGGAGACTCCTTGGAAAACTTGGAATGGAACCACAATTTGACCCAGTTGTCCCACTCCTTGGTCTGTATCCAAAGGACTTAAAAACAGCATTTTACAGTGACACAGACCCATCAATGTTTATAGCAGCACAATTCAAAAACCCTAAATCATGGAACCAACCTAGATTCCCCTTGTCCTTCCAGTTGATGAATGGTTACAGACATTTCACTTTAAAGATGCTTCTTTTTATATATGATTTTCTTGTAAGCTGAAGGATGTAAAATTCAGAAAGATCAGAGAGCAAATTTTAGTCCATGTAGAATATTAGACCACATATGTAAATTCTTCAGAAAAGTGTTCTGTAGAAGAGGAAGGAGATTGGGGTAGGACAAGGGGGGATAATAGGGGTGGATATGGTCAACCTATATTATAGTCATATGTGAATATGCCACAATAAAATCCATTATTTTGCATAAGTAAAAAGCACTAATAAATATACTCTGTATTTTGACAAATAAGAGGTAGCTTAAACAAGTACTAAATATAAATTGACAGAGAAGTCAATTTAGTGACTTCAAGGCATAGTATGTAATCTGAAAAAAAAAGTATCTACAAAAGTTTTATGGTGCTTTTCTTTCTGTCTTTTTTAAAAAATCTATCTCCTTAATAACTTAAATTCACTTTTCATCTTAGTTAGCTCTGTCATTTCACATTAGAAATGGGTCCCAAGGGACAGGCTGGGTCCTTTTGCAATTTAGCACATCATCTGTGGCTTCACACAATGTCAGTCTTTGTGGTGATGAGCAGCTCCCACATGTCTTTTATCCTAGGTGCCTTAAACTGAAAAACCAGAAGAAAGAATAGAATCAAAATAGTAAAACTAGGACAGGGCTACATTTTAAAAAATGGATATAAAGTTGTTAAAAAAGATTTTAGGTTTAAAACTCTCTTGACTTTACAACATTTGACATTAAGAAGAATTTAAAAATAAAACATTTGAAACTCAATCTTATTTATTTATTTTACAAAGTTAATTGAAGTTTTTAAAAGTGAAAGAACTTGTCCATCATCCCATAGCTATTTTCACAGCAGAATCAGGTTAACCCTCAGGTGTTCATTTTACTATTCTCAAATCATTCATGCTATGAAAATTCATAAAATACATGAAAAATACATCAGGAAAATGTATATGTAACATACCAAAAATACTTTTAAATTATAATGGAAGTAATAAAATTAAAAAACTTAGTGAAAGTGTGTATTTTACTCTTCGGATTTTATCAAGCAGAAAAACCATGAGCAATTCCAAGGTGGTTTTCAGGAAGAACCAACAGATTTGCCACTTTTGTTTCAGGAACAAGAACAGAGCTAAAATACAAATTTTTAGCTTTATAACCACAATAATTGTGGACTTATGGAGATTGATTATGTTGAGGGCAAGAGACCACCAAAACCACCACAATAAAATGGAAAAACTCAAGACTTCTACTTCTAAAGTCTTCTATGTGACTATATTTTCCCAGAAACTGCTAAAGTACTAGACAAGATACATAAAGTGGCATAGTTCAAGCTACCAGACATTAGGCAACAAAGGAGAATAATCCCTGAGGAGGGTATACAATTGATGTGGGCTCGCTCTATCATTGCCCCAGATTATCATCTGGACAAAATAATCTCAGTTGCTAATTTAGGTTTGGTAATTTCATGCAGAACCTGGTCATCTTTCTTATTTGAAGATAAAGAAATAGAAATCTTGGGAAAGGGAATGTGGCCAGAGTTCTTAGAACAGAAAGAAGGAGCTACATAAAGAAAGGACTCGGGAAATTTACAGAGAATCCCTTGAGTTGCCATCTTATTACTGACCAGTGCATGCATATCTAAAAACTCCCCAAGGCTGGAAGCTTTCACCTACAAGGATTAGAGAAAATAGTCAAGGTGAAAAAGTTCATACCTTTACAACAGTGATCAGGCTACTTAGCAAGGCTTTGTCTACTGGTTGGGTAAAATTAGCCTAACTGTAAATATCGATCTGGTCCTGAGTAGCAGAGGCTAAAAGAAAGAACAAAATGAATCAAGGTGTTTCCAAGTAACTTAGCTGAATTCCAGAAGAAGGCTCTGAATTTTTTTTTAGGAATTCAAAAATATTCCATGAGGTAAAATTCCTTATGTTTGGCATCCACACATTCAAAGAAGCATTAATGTACAATGCATCTTCATAAAGAGATAAATCATTCATTTAGGTCTACTCAGAAATAATATGAATAACAAACATAGTAAAGAAGCACACTAAGATATCATAATTGCATTCCATTTGTTGAAAAAAAAAACAGATGAACATGTTCAGTAGAAACATTAAGATATTAAAAAGACCAAAATCTAGCTTCTAGAGATGAATATTGTTATGCCTGAAATAAAACACACTGAACAAGATTAGTGAAAGATTAGATATTTCAGGAGAACATTTACCAGTAGCAACTAAACAAAAATTAAACATGCAGAAAGAAAAAAATAAAGGAAAAATAAACAAGAAAAATAAATAAGTTAGGGGCAAGTGACAAGTATCACATCATCTTGCCTATATGTGGAATCTAACAGAACTCATGGAAGCAGGGTGAGTACTGTGTGTTGGAGGTGAAAGTTGAAGAGATGCTGTCCAAAGATACAAAATTTTAGTTAGGAAGAATAAACTGAGAAATACATTATACAAAGTACACTAGTGAATATCAATGTATTGTGTCCTGAAAATTGATAAAATTTGATATTAAGTATTATCAGCATGCAAATAAAGAAAAGTATGTGAGTTAATGCAAATGTTAATTAGTTCATTTTAGCCATTTCACAATGTATGCATATTTTAAAATATCATAATAGTAACACCATAAATGTATGAAATTTTTGTTATTTTAGATGAATAAATAAATAAAGAAAGAATATAAGTGAACTGTGGAGTTAATTCAAGTTGTCAAATATACCCATGATTGGAGAACTGCCTAAAAAGAGTAGGAAGCAATTTTTAAATAAAATTAAAAATGTACATTAAAAAGCCTCAGCTAATATTAGTTTTAGTGGTAGAAGGCTGAATGTTTCTCTGTAAGATTAGGAGCAAGACAAAAATATTTGTCATAAAATCATTTATATTTTATGATTTTAAAATCATATAAATCATATAAATCATTTCTATTCAACAATTTTCATGGAGGTTATAGTATGTGCAACAAGGCAATAAAACACATCTAAATTGGGAAAGAAGATGAAACTGTTTTATTTCCAGATGACATATTATCTCCTTAGAAAATTGTATGACGTCTAAGAAAAGTTGTTTGAAAGAATAAATGAGTGTAGTATGGCTACAGGATTTCTTCAATTATCAAAAATTATCATACTTAAATATGTTAGCAGCAAACATTCAGGAATTAAAAATTTTAAATGCAATTTAAAATACATAAAAATGTGAAAAACTAAACTATGAAAAATGTGTAAGATCTGGAAATGAAACTATAAAACTCTGCTAAAAGAGATTAAAGATGACTCAGTTAGGTATACCATGTTCATAGATCAGAAGATTTTATTTTCCCTTTCTTGAAAATTCTAAAAAAAAATCAGAATAATTTTAGAATGTGACAATCTGTCATTTCAAGCTTTATTGTAAAGCTATACTTGCCCATACAGTGCAGTGTTGGCATTGTGATGGTTGAGATATTAGGTATCTCCCCAAAGCTCATATGTGAGACAATATAAGAAAGGTTAGAGGTGAAGTAATCGGGTTATGAGAGCCTTAACCTAATCAGTGCATTGATCCCCTGGTAGGGATTAACTGAATTTGATCTAGGTGATAGGGTGTGGCGGGAAAACCTAGGTCATTGGGGGTGTATCTTTGTGTGTATATTTTATCCCTGGTGAGTGCAATCTCTCTCTCCACTTTCTTTTGTGATGATCTGAGCCACTTCTCTCCATCACACTCTCACCCTGATGTTCTACCTCATCTTGAGTCCTGAGGAGTGAAACTAACCATCTACTGACTGAGATCTCTGAAACTGGAAGCCCCTAACTATTCTCATCAAGTCTTTTGGGCACAGTGGCAAAAAAAATAAAGAAAGAAAGAAAGAAAGAAAGAAAGAAAGAAAGAAAGAAAGAAAGAAAGAAAGAAAGAAAGAAAGAAAGAAAGAAAAAGAAACCTGACTAAAAGAAGCACCAAGATTAAAAATATACATATATATTAATGGAACAGAGTAAGCAGTTCAGAAATAAACCCATACATGGATAGTCAATTGATTTTCAACAAAAGTGCAAAGACAACTTTGCCTTTGTACAATTTAGTGGAATAGGGTTAGGTCCTGGAACAACTAGATGTCCATTTGTTTAAAACATTCCCCCAACAAAAACAAATATAAGAAGGGTTAGAGGTGAAGTAATCGGGTTATGAGAGCCTTAACCTAATCAGTGCATTGATCCCCTGGTAGGGATTAACTGAATTTAATAACTGAATTTAATTTCAATTCTTTTGTTCCATTTTCAAAAATTAACTCAAATTTGAAGGAGGAAATTTACAATACATTACAAAATATGATGCTTTCAATGTTAGAGATTGTGATATTGCAATTAATGTATTATCAGACACTTTTTTCATTAAAAAATCCATCTTTGAATTCAGCTTATCATTTAAAATTGATGGCATGGTATAGTTACACACAGTCAGGAATTAGTCGCAACATAATTCCCATTTTGTTACATGTGCAAATTTTATTATACTTATGATGATCTGTGTATAGTCCAAGTAACAGATGTATCAGCAATAAAAATATAACTTATTTTGACCATATCTACTGTAGGAAAAGTACTTTCAGTTTTGCATTTGATTTTTACAAACAGTTCCAAATTATGCTGAGTTAATTTGGTGAGTAAGAGTGGATCCATTTGGGGAATGCTTTATATTAAAATGTGATTTACCTATAAAGAGAGAGCATTCCTTATGCAGTATACAAACTAGCTTTTATAGTAATTCCAAAAGAACATTCCTAGTACGTTTTACAGTATTACACTAATTTGATTCTGCATTCAGAGGTTCACGAAAGGATTACTTTGAAAGAAAGCATTTCTTTGCATATTAACATGCCAATATATTTACAAAAAAGGCTTACTTTACAGTCTTCCCTTATAATATATACTGAATGACTGCTCCAAAGCATCAAGCTATTAACCATACGAAGGAGACAACAATAATTATTAATTATTTCAATCCTAGAGGTAAACCATACTTTATATTTAAATAATATGCTATAGTTTTTAAAAGTATACATTGCTTATTCAACCACCTGTGAAATACATTATCATGATAACTTTGCCAATAAGTCAATCAAGAACTAGGCGAATAGATTTGCCCACCACACTCAACGAGGTTGTGGAGGAGCTTTTGCACCAGACTTCATAATACTTGTGAAATGCCTTCTGAGGTTGTGCACTTATGTTTAGGCAACTTTCATTTAATAGGAGACAAAGTGAAAAATGCTATAGAAAAGGTAAAACTGAAAGGCCAGGGTTCTCAGAAGGGGAGTATACCTAGAGGTAGGTAAAAGAGGAAATGTCAAGGGTTAAATTTTTACTTGGGTCTTGAAATATTTCCATAGGTGATCTAGAAGGAGGAAAAATGGTATTAGGAAGGAATTATAGGAGATGAGGGCTAGAGGTGACATAAGGCAGGGCAGCCTTGCAGAAATTACATGGAACTCATTGACTTTTTTTAAACATAGGTCTATAAAATGGAACAGAAAAAAAAATAAACTTTAAAAGGCAGGAAATGACTCCATTTTGGAAGATATTAAACATGAAGGAGGGGACTCTTTGCTATTTTATTAGGTTTGGGTGAAGGAAAGTTGCGGGCTCTGTTGTTTAGTGTAATGAGAGATGTGTTGGCTGAGTTTCAGTTGAGAAGCTTAATATGGCAGTGAGTGTACACTGCATTAAAGTGGGGGAGCAATAAATCAAGAAATTACAAGGTTGAGATATGATTATGGTTTTGAGAATACAGCTGAAGGGATAGTAAATCTAGAGTAGTGTTTGCATCAACAGAGACAATGAGAGAGAAACTGACTATGGATGAATTCCATTCTTTCAGAGATTTTAAGTAAATTTCTGATGAGGAACAACCCACTTTGCTCTTGTAAATAGAAAATTAAAAAAAAAATGAAAACAAAGTTAGTCCTCCGTCTATCTATTCTCTATCAATCGATGATAGCCTGTCCTTCATCCCTCTAGCTGTCACTATCTATCATCTGCCTTTTGCTTATTGGTTTAGAGCTGAACTTGGTGCTAAGCAGATTTTGTTTCCATGAAATTTCTAACTTTATGGACAAAATGTGAGCGAAATTCATTCTATGTAAAATAGGGACAGTAAGTTCTCTCCAAATGAAGTGATTATAATTAATTATAATACTCAGCGCAATCTTCTGTCATAGTTAGCAGTTAAAATATTTGAACATACACATAGGCACATGTTTGCAAATGTATAAATACTCTGAAAATGGGGTACTTTTCCTATTGATTCCATTGATTTGTGAGCTAATCATAGTGATAGATTATTGTGACAATGATAGATTATTGAAAATATGATGTGGAAGGAATTAAAGTTTCATACCTTGTCAATCCTCTTTCATTGTCTTTGACAATTATTTCCAGCTTAAAGCTCTCTGAGATTCCTAGGTCTAGTTTAGAATTCCCATTCAGGAACTGGCTCAGTGGTTAAGTGCCCCCAGGTAGGTTCAATCCTTAGTATCAAAACAAAACAAAACAGAAAAGAGGACATGGGGAACTGGAGTGGGGCCTGAGAGTAGGTATTTCTAACAAGACTCCAGGTACCACAATGGTCTTGAAGTGACCAATCATTGAGAACCTCTTCTTTAAGCTAACAGGATACTATTAAGAGTTTAAAGCATCACAAATTAGTTACTAAATGAGGTACTTGTTGTTAAGAAAAACCTTCAATTATTTTCGAAAATAGGTGGCAATAACTTGACAGTCAAGTGACTTGAAAATTTTCATCAATGGAAATTCTACCTTGTATTAGAAAGCCTGGAAGATGTTTTCCCCCATAGTGAGTTTCTAGGTTCTTCATTCCATAAACATTTCTCTGTGAGCATAGTGCATTAGCTTCTCAGAACTGGCATGCATCAAAAACCTAGTGACTATTTCCCAATACATTTTACTTAGATTTATGTTTCCTTTCTTAAGTCTGAGAGATGTGGAAACAATCTCTGTCTTCTTGGGCCTCTTCAGTGATCAACGTACTGACACTAGCATGGAATGAATATGCCACATCTGCTGGAGTCCAAGTCACTGCAGAAGAAAGCTGCTGACCTCCACCCCAGCCTAGGGGTGAGCTGTTTTCAGAGTCCTGGATGAATCCAGATGAAATGAGGGGGAAATTCATGCACCGTGTCCCAGGGTTGCCTTAGTTTTCTGAATGGTTCCGATGATTATGTTTTTTCTGCATTTTATACAGAATAACTTTAATTTCTACTTTATTTTGCATACATATGCTTGGCCAGAATCCAACAGCTAAGTTCTCTTGCATAATTATCAGGAGTGTCTTGGAACAATTGGCAATTGCATGGAAATTCGTGTTTTGAAAAGTGAGTAATTATATGCACAGGTATCAAAAATTATGTGTACTGAAGTGCTCATTTGAACAGATTATGGATAATTGCCCCCAAATCACACTGAGCTTTTCTAGCCTGAATGTTCCACATGTTGGGTTTCAGCCCAAGACAAGCTCAGCTTTAAAGCCTCCTTTTGATTGCTGAAAACCCGCTGAACATGGTTCTTCTGCAGATATTTGTCACGCTAGCACAAACTTCCTGCATGTTGGACTTCCTCTGCGCTCCATGTCAAACCCATATGCCTTACCTTTTATCCTTCTGCAACATTTCCTTGGCTCTGTGAAATCTCATTTGAGTGTCTGATGTTATGATGTACCATCTTAATGCACATATATTCTGCCAGAGTTTGTCATTCTAAAGCAAGCTCTTCTCCCTGTAGCTTTAAATTGTCTTAATGTTTGAATTTAATTTCCTGTCAAGTGTCTCTCTCATGTGAGGCTTAGATATTTTAAAAATAAGTAAGTTTTATGGGGTCACAATAAGGAGATAACCAGGGTATGATTCTGTGAATCACAGGGTTTATTATGAGAAAGAAAGAACATTTTTTTTTTCCTTTAGGTTTACAATGCTTCCCAGGGAAGAGAATAAAGAGCACAAATCTCACAGACAAGACACAGTACATTCATCACATCATGAGTGAGTCCTCAAATTACTAAAGTCTAGCTGTTCAGTTAGGAATGGAAACAGGCCTCTGTGGAAAACAAAGTTTAAGTCATGATTGAGGTGTACCGTTGTATGAGCAGTTCTCAGGAAACACTGTTTTGACCAACACAGAGGAATTCTGCAACGTGTTCTTGATGTGGTTGGGGAGGGCTTCAGTGCTGCAAGCTGACAGGGTGTGGCCCTGTAGCGGCCTGAGCTGGTCACCTAAGAGAAGCAGCTGGCAGAATGCAGCCTGTTGTGGTCTGAGCTGTCAGCATCTGTCAAAATCTTAGGTTTCTAAGTATACTTTAGTCGAGTGGTTGAGGTGAATAGCTCATCTTGTACGATCTAACGTCGTGTTCCCAAGGGGAGGTGAGTTCACTCCATATTCTCACATAAGAGAACTGATAGACATCACATTTGTGAAAAGAAGGACAGACACATTCTATGCTTTTATCAGATTAAAACATATCACATAGCAAACTGTATTTGGAATCATTCAAAGCCACATAATAGCTCCTAGCTGATGTCTTTGACTCCAGAATTTTTCCTCTTATCCCTGTTGTCCACACAGCTGCCAGAGTATGCTACAGTGAATGTTTATGCTTTATTCATTTTTATGAAATGAGGCTTCAAAATAATGGCTGGAACCTGGCTGAGCCTTAGTGCATGTTACCTGGTTGAGAACCTATTCAACTGGGACATGCCATGTACATAGCAGTCTACATATTGTGCTTCCACCACCTGAATTTTCCCTTTGTTATCACTGTCTTAAGAATTTGGCACTCTGGTACTAAACTTCCTGGTTTGCAATCTCTTTTGGTTCTAACTTGCTTTGTCTTTCTGAACAAATGGAGCTTCTTTTTTTTTCTCGCATTAATTAGCATTTCCTCAACCTTGAAAGTCTCTTCAGTACTTAAAGAAAATAAATATAGTTTCCTGGTAACATTATCTTGAACCTCTAAGTTATGGCTTGAATCATTCCCAACTATATGATGCCCTCTCATTTTATTCTTCTGAAAGCTCTTATACTTTTAGTCTAGTAGATTTTCTGTTGCTTCTGGGACAGAAAGTTGACAGCCATGATTCCATTTTGTGGCCCTCACTCTATCTTGTGCCATGGTGACCCTTCTGTGAACGTGCTAAAGTTATGTGCTGAGAAAGAACATTTTGAGAGCAATGTGTAATCTAAACTCTTTCCTAGCACAATGGTGCAGTCCAAACTGGTCTGTGCTGAACCTAAGAGCTCTACCTGTGATGTATCTTCCAATCCACAATTTTTAAAAAAATTATCAATATAGCTCACTTAAACTTCCTCTTTTTACCCTTAGAAGGAATCTCCAAACCCTCTTTAGTGGAACACAAATCTGTGCTCCTTGAGTTATATTCTAAGACCCCATATGAATGTCTTTAGCTTCACAGACAAATGTGGATGACACATTATGTGCATTGCCATCTATTTAGCTTATCCCCTTTGAAACAGTGCCTCGTATACTTTTCTCCTCTTACCTATTGACTTCAAGGATTGGTGAACTGAAATTTCAATGTCTCATTGAAATTCTTCTATCATCTCAACTCACTTTAATAACATTTCTCTGAAAGCTTGAAGTCTTCATTGTCTTTAGTAGTTTTTGAAAGTTAATTCATGCTATGAGTCCTCACTTTTGTACATATGTGTTCCATCTTCAAAAGATCACTTATGAAATGGAATTCTCAATTTTACTACTTCAGACTTACAAAGGACTTCCCATAGAAGATATCCAATAAATGCTGGCAGTGATAATGGTTGATTTTAAAATATTGGTGCTTCTTGAAGAAAGATAATAAAACCAAATTGCTTTCTTAGAGAACATTTTCAGCCAATTTGGGTAAAAAGTTATTTGGATTACTAAATCATACCTATCTTGCTGACAATCATCCAAGATTTATCAGTTCAGTGGATTTGGGAAATTATTGTATTATAAAAGCTCATTAAATCAGCTCATTCAATTAAAGACAATTAAGTTCACATTAAACTATTTATATTTTTATATTTGGGGCATTTATGGTAATCTCCATGTTTACCTTTACTTCTGATCCCTTGCCCCAAAAACCAAAGAGAAAAATAAAGATGACAAGCATGAAAGAACTTTAATCAGTATGGTCATACTGGGAAGACAAGAAGACTAGTGTTTTTAGTCTTGTCTTGCAGCTGTGTCTTCAGGGGTACTTCAACAAACTCCTAGATTGATGGTAGACCATGAGAAGTATGGGCAAGGAGACCAGAAGTAGGCACAGCTGAACAATCTTGATCAGAGATGTAGTTGATAATTTTCTTAGCATTGGTCCAATGGGGCTTTGTCAGCAGTGATAAAAAAAAAAGTTGCTGGGGATGGGGGCGGTAGTGTTGACTCATTGTAAGATGCTTACGGAACAAACCTATGTTCCTGGAATCTCAGGTGACTGCCAGAGAAAATGACTCAGAGCAACCGAGATGGATGCAAAATGGAGGCAGAAATGCCAAGTTTTTATCCTGTGTTTAGTTAGTGGACATTTGCAGGTCCAAGGAGACAGTGTTTTAATCAAAAGTAGCCTTGAAGTCTTTGATATAGTTGCATGGTCTGGAGACAGACTACCTGGGTATATCTGCCAACTATTTTAAAGTTGAGAATACTAAGAATATTTACTCATAGAATGCTTATGAAGATTAAATAATGAATTATTATTAATATTAACAATGTGGCTACTTGTTAGAAACACCATTCAAGCTAACAGGAAGAAGACTTATTTATATGTGGGACTTATTTATATACAAGATGACCATTAAATTTAACTGATGGGCAACTTCCTAATAACAGCAAAAACTGCTAGAAAATAATTGTTTAATACCTTCAAGGTTCTCAAGAAAAATGTAGACCAAATCAAAGTTCTATATGTAAATAGCTAAATGTTTACTATAAAATGAAGTCTGTGGAATAATGAAGAATATAGCTGATCTTCAACTACATTTTCTGACACAGGACTTCAAAAGCCCTTGGAGTTCCTGTTGTAGCAGTGTCATTCATAACAAACCTCTTTCTATCACAAAGTTTATGCTAGTCCTGTGGCTCAGGTAGGTCTTAGATAGTTTCAGTGGAGGAACTGGGCACACTGGAAAGACATCATGAGTTCAATAAGGCGACCAATGATGTAATAAGATCCCAATCTCCCAGCTTGAGCTTCCTCTTTGGTGAACTCAAGGGCATGTCAGGAAGGTGATGCACCCTGACTCCATGGGGGGAGGGTGCGGCTTCTCATCTTCCAGGACCCTCTCAGACCTTGCCTTTTTTTATGTATCTCTTCCTGAATTGTGTTCTTTATCATAAAGCTGTAATTGTAAGTACAGAACTTCCAGCATGTTCTGCAGGTCATTCTGAAGTCTAACCAAACCTGATGTCATGGGAATCCCTGAATTTATTGCTGGTTCTTCAGAAGACAGGTGGCTCCTGAGACTAGCAGCTGGCACTTGAGCTGCAGGTAGCTTTCTGGGGAATTTTCCTTTAACCTGTGAAATCTGTGGTCACTCCAGATACTGTCAGAATTGAACGGGGTTACAGGGCACCCTGTGATGTCAAAGAATTTGTATCAGAACAAGAATGAACAAAATTTGTAGATAAAAGCAAAGAATTTACCTTCTGTACAACCTTATCAAGAATTCAATTTAAAGAAAAATTTTAGCCAGAATAAACACAGAAAAAAAGGAGTTTTATAAGGAAAATAATATAGGTTAGTGATAAAAGATGAAACTTGTTGGTGATTTTAACTTCACCTAATTAAAGCAAAATTTGGGTTTGTGCTGAAAATATCTATAACAAAAATTGTAGCTACTATTAAAGATGCATGAAAGATGCAGTTTTTTTGAGGATGGCTAAGCTAGATAACTATGTCCTTGCTTCAACAGGGAGGGTGACAGAAATTGGGATTAACTTCAGATTTTGTTCACAAAATATAGACGCATCCATATATCTATGCATAAATCAATTATTTTTATTGGAGTCTTGAAGATAATCATTAGAACCATAGAAACTAATTATATTACTTCTGAAATACAAAATAAAGAAAAATTAAACATTCTACTTAAAAATGGGCTAAGAAAAAATGTCTTGCAAGTGAGAAAAAATAAGGTTATATAAGACAATTTTATGTACTTCTGTTATGTTAATAACTAAAAAAAAAACAATTCAATGATTCAATACCAATGTCATTAAGAGTCGTTATAAAGAGCCTTCTGTTTCTTTGCTTTCAAGAAGTGATAAAAAATAAAATCAGAAGGAAATATTATACATGATGTCTGAGAAAAACATACTCGAGACAAATACTGATCTTAATTATACCTGTATATTATTATTAACTCCAGATAAAATGGCACTTAACAGATGCAATGCAAGAAGTATTAATAAAGTAATAAAAGAATATCATTGCTAAGATTCAGAAAAACGATCCACCAAAAGCTCTGTCTTTTAAACTTTGCTTCCCAAAGTAGAAAACATGTAAATATGTAGAATGCCAAAATGTCAGTAATTGAGTAACAGATTGATCAAGTGAAATGGTCAGATCTGTAATCCAGAAAGCAGCTCAAAAAATGGTAAATGAAAAAGACAGAAAAAAATATTTGTGGAGCTATAAGAGATTTGAAGAAAACAATTTAAAAGTTTCAGATACTAGAGAAAATCCAGAAATGAGAGCACACAAAAGAAATTTAATAATACTTCTAATATAGGGATATAATAATACATTATTAATAAAATTATACACACATATACACAAAGCCACATAGCAAATTTATATAAAAAAGGAGGATCATGAGTAGGCTTATAAGAAAAATCACAAAAAAATTATAGATAAAAAATCAAATAATATACGCCAGTCTCTAACCATGATGTCATTAAAATTAAAAATCAACATTTTAAGCAGGAAAATAAGAGCTTTCATGACACATTTGGAGAAAAATATCCAATCCAAGGCCTAATCTTTAGGACTTTCTTGTCTCTCCTTTCATTTTCTCTATATGTTTACATGTGAAAATAACAGATAAATGTCAAGTTCTGGGGAAAAATTCATCCCACAAACATCTGAGATTATTTTTAAATACAAAGTGTAATGCCACGAAGTAGCTTTGCAAGGATGCCTCCCAGTGGTGCCATTTTTTTCAAGTGTTCTAGAACACAAACCCTTATTTTTACAATTTTTTTAAAAAGTGAAATAACTTGAGATAAATAAAATTATACTCAAAGTGTCAAAGATAAGACAATATACTGATTTTACATTCTCCTGACTTTATCATGATGAAGTTTAACACGTGTATTTGTATTTGACCAAAAAGATCTACAAAGATGTGACTAATTATACATTAAAAACTCCAATCTGTCATAAATGATATTCAGTAGGGTTTCCAAGAAAGTGACCTTGTGCTGTGTAGTCATGATGTTTAAAAATATTCTATTATATTGATAATCACTTTAAACTGGAGGAGTGTGTTTCATGCATAAAAAGAAAGGGAAATTATTTCTGCTTTGCTGTTGAAGATGTTTATGTTTACAAAAGCATCCAAACACTGATGAGAATATTAAAGCACTCACATTAAAATGATTTTTTTTTCTGAAGATGTGTTTAATGTGCCTGTTTTACTATAATTCGGTGTATCTTACCAATGTGTTCAGAGATTGATGGATCCTCTACAATCAACTCTGAATCTTATAAAGACTGTAAATGCTCCAGGAAAAGGATATCGAACACTGTTGCTTGTCATTTTTAAGAAAAAGAGTTTCTTTGGAGGTATGGCGACAAGCCTGTTCTAGACCTGGTGAAGAGAATCCCTGCATAGTCAGGTCTCTGGGATTTTACTCTGGATAAATGCAGCACCAGAAGGTTTCAATTGTGTGCTAACTTTGTGGGGTTTTATTTTATGCTGAATGTTTAAGAGAGGAAATATTCTCAGAGAGAGGATAGACGTTGTTGTTGATTTATCTACTTATATCCGTTTACATATAGGAACTGGATGACTAAATTCACTTCAAAATTTCATTGGTTGCTTTAGGTTTGATGATGACTATGTCTTTCCTGGACTAAGAGCATTTTTTCAATACCTCCTTAGGTGTTTTGCTATAGCTGGCATTTGTTAAAAAACAAATGGAAGTACCAAAGTAGGTATCTTTACAATATCTCAGCCCCCAAGACTACAATTACTTACTTTTTTGTGTTGTATCTGCACTGATGGATTATATTACTTTGATAGGCAAAAATTCGATTTTTTTAGAAGTCCATTCACTACACAGCTTATTGAGAAAAAAAGGAAGTTCCAGAATCCCAACCCTTTCCCAGACTTTCTTCTCTCAACTTCTTCATTTTGAAGATTTAGCCACTCATTTTGGATTTGAGTGGCCTTTGTAATACACATGTTACTTGTCTACACACTGGTATTTCTTGACCTTTTCGTGTCATGCATCATCTACTAAGGAGCTGTTTTTGCTTTTTTTTACACCATTTTGTCCAGGGTATGTTTCCAAAAAGTTCTAGCACAAATTTTCGCCAGATTAATATTCACGTCAATATCATAATTGCTTAATTTTGTTTGCTTATCTAAATGCTTATATCAATTAAGAAGAAACACTTTAATATTAATAAAAAAATAAAATTCAACATTTGCTATAGCATTCTGACAACATGAGGGATGCTATCTGAATATATTTTATAGTCATTTCAGGTCACGATAGTGCAGAGACTCATAGTTCAACCACACTGAATGAATCCAATCAGACATCAACACAAGAGACTCTCCTGTAAGTCCATCTGGAATTTCTGACTTGTCACATTTAGTGCTTTTTTCAATATGAAAAATCAAGGTTTAGGTCAGTACCAGTATTTAAATTTATCTAGTGTGGAGGAGCAGCTTCTGGTCCAGATGATAAATGGGAACACATGAGCAGTGGGCCTAAGCTAAACCAGGCTTTAAAATTAGACTTAAGCTTATCCATTTAATTCATTAATTCAATTAGTCTTTCACTTGTTCATTTATTCTTTTATTCCACAAATATTTATTTGTATATTGTTATATTTTAAAAGACTGTATTGTTGTGGGACAAAAAGAACGTGGACCCAGCCCTTGAGAACTAAGATCTTGGTCTGATACAGGCAGGCCTTGAGGTAGCATTTTTTCACATATTCAGGGTGTATTAGGCAGGATTCTGCAAAGAAACAGTACCAAGAGGATATATATAGATAAATAAGAGGAGCTTTATTTTGGTCATTGGCTTACTCATTTATAGAGCCATACATTTGCCATCTGCAAGCTACAGAATCAAGAAAGTTAGTGGTGGACTCAGTGTGAGTTTGAAGGCCTGAGATCCAAGGCAGCCAATGATGCAAAAGGGGTGGAAATAAGGGTTTGGTATAAGAGATGGAGTCCAGAGGCCTTAGAACCTAGAGCCCCGGTGTTCAAGGGCAGAAGATGAGCGCCCTGACTTCAAAGAAAGAAAATATGTTACTTTCCTTATTTTGTTTTATCTGGGCCCTAAACACTTAGGATGATATCCACTCACACCAGTGAAGGTGGATCTTATTTACTCAATCCACTGATCCAAATGCTAACCTCTTTTGGAGACACCCTCCGACTCCCAGAAATAATGCTTAAACAGTTTTCTGGGTATGTCTTAAACCATTCAAGTTAAAACAAAATTAACCATCACACAAGATGTTATTTGGACTGCAATAATAATGGTAAATGCATTTTTGAGCACCTGCTGTGTGCTCTATATACCAATTTTTATTAAATTTTTCAGACCAGGAGTTAAAGTAGGTCTAGCAAAATTAAATTCACTTGAATCATTAAAGTTGTTTTAATATCAGATATATAATTTATGATTTTACATAAAGAGATACTTGGGAAATAGAAGAATGAAAATGGACTTCAGAGAACAGTGATTTAGTAGTGTTTTTATAATGGCATTTAAGGAGATTGCCCCTTGACTGTCATTGGTGGTACAGAGGACAAAGTGGGTACTGGGGGACAATGCTTGATTGTGTAGTTTCATCATTGTACCATAAGGAAGATCAGTTGAGGTCCAGTACCTCAGTATTAGAGCAGATTTACAGGTTGCTGTATGGAAATATTATGCAGCTAATACTGAAATGAAGTCACAGTTAGCACATGCTAACGTTATATCTGGTTGCAAACTCTGAGTGAACCTCCTCACTGATTGACAGAAATGCTCAAATACAATATGAATGCCTTCTGGCTCAGAAATCAGAACAGGATGGATGAATTCATTCCGAAATCAGGTTATTAAACAAGAGTAGAGAGCTAAGACCTGGAGGTCATCTACAGAAACTGAACTATCCTTCCCTTAGCACCTAGCTAGGGTATTGTAAACTTTTTCTCTACCAATCATCTGTTATATTATAGGGAAAATACATTGGGCCTTGGCAGGTTTTTGCTGTAGCTTTACTCTCGAGTGGGAATTCACTTGAGGAGTGGGGGATCCATCTATCGCTAAGGTTTCTAGAATCAGTAACTGTCAAACTCAGTGAGTTTGACTAAAGCTAATGCATCTGTAAATAAGACAAAATTATATATTATCATCCCTCATGTTTTCTTGTTAACCTACCAGCACAAAGGAAAAAAACTTCTGAAGACTGTGCAAGTGTGTGAAGGGTTCACTTTTTGTGGTTGATCTCCCTTTCAACTCCTTCAACTTAGAACCTCCCTAAGTCAGGCAATCCCAAAGACACCAGCAGACAACTGTCTGCCTGCTGGGAGAGTGACTCCCAATACACAGCTCTGACCTCTTCACTGCCTCCAATAGAGCAAGGCCATTTCTTTGACTTCACTTTCTCTACCATAAGTGTTTACAGTAAGCTGAAATACCTTTGAGCATTTAAATCTGTAGTTGTTGATTGTTGATGATTTGAAGGTTAAGTTAATCTCTTACATATTTTGTCAAGCAGTTTTTCATTGTTATAAACAAACTACTTGACAAGAACAATTTGGAAGAGGAACAGCTTATTTGGGGCTCACGGTTTCAGAGATTTGGTCCGTGGTCAGCCAGACCCAACTACTTTGGGCCTGAGGTGGAACATCGTGGTGGAAGGGAATCGCTGAGGATAGCTGCTTAGCTCCCGTCAGCCAGAAAGGAGAGAGAGAGAGAGAGAGAGAGAGAGAGAGAGCAGAATCCAGGGACAGAACATAATCTCTAAGGGCATGCTCCCTAGTAATGTTTTATCTGCTACAGCTCCCACCAAGCAATTCATTGAAATTTTTCATCTATCACATAGATTATACCTCTCCTAAGCTAATCATTTTACCTCTGAACATGCCTGCATTGCCACTATATATATTATCTGACTTATTACTAAATCCAATTTTAAATTGGGAAAAAATAAAATTCTGTACATGTCACAAAACTCACTAGCAGTGGTACAAGTACTAAAACCCAGGTCTACATGATTTCAAAATCAAGTCGTCGTTCCATCATTGGTGTAGGTGATAAATATGGGAAACATGATCAAGGCAAACCTTCTATGTATCACATATATCCTTCTATGTATCACAGTGAAGCCGATGCTCTGGTGACTGACATCCAACTACTGTTTGAGAGTGTGTCCATCTGTTGGACTTCTCTAATAATTTAAAAGTTCCATCTTATAGTAAAAATAAATCTTCTTCTTTGTAATTTCTTACTTCCTGGTATTGTTTTTCTCCCTTGAAATATGCTTCTTCCTCTTCCTGAACATTACACTTCAGTTTTGGACCTACCCTATTAAATAATAGTGGAAGTACTTGAGGATGACCTACTTCAACATTGAGAAAAGAATTTGATATTAAAGTCTGTATTTTGTTTCAATGAAAAATTAAATAGCAATCTCATCTGAATGTATTTTAAAATCCAAATTGAAATATAGCTTATAATGAAATTAGATTTTCTCTTTTCAGGCTGTGGAAATCATTAAAAAACATATCTTATTTCATTAAATTATTTATAGAATGACTTCTGAGGCAGGAGCTTCAAGTATCATTAGCAATGTGCATTTTGACATCAGTTCCCAAAATATTACATTATTTTATTTTTCCTTTATACTCTAAAGTTCAAACAGGCAAAATTTTGCTTTTTATTTCTGGAAACTGTTTGAATGACAATACAATAGACTACAATAGTTGCGCAGATTTTTTATTTGGTTGCACAGTATTTGTTCTATTAAGTATGTCTTAAATAAAGTAAATCTCCAGCTGAGGCTTGCCAGTTACAATGATTCATGTAATTTGGGGTAAAATGACATTAGCTGTGATGGGATTGAACCTGAGCAGGTTCCCCTGGTCCCTCCCTCCTGTTCTCCCTCCCTTCTCTCCTTCCTTTCTGCCCTTCATCCTTTTCTCACTCTCTTCTTCATTTTCTTTTCTCTTTTTTCCCTCTTTTTACTTTTCCTCTTTCTTCTTTTGCATGACTTTATTATTTAATTTGAGCTCAGATCCTGTCTCTTTCTCCATGTCCCTCTCAGAGTGTGTGAAGTAAGCAGAATATAAACATCACTTTAAATTGAGCACATGCTATTTTGTGGGATCATTGAACAAGCCTGGCCTGAATGCTGTGCACGATTTCTCTGGTCACCCTCCATTAATCATTTATCTGTATAACAGGAAGTTGCTGAGTCAATGCACTCAGATTTCAGCAGTTGCCAGATGTCTATTTCTACTCAAATTTATCTCAAAGATAAGGTCGGGCTCAGTGTACTGGCTATGTAACACGAAGACTTCTTGATGTTTTTAAAATTGCTCTTTTCTATAGATTTGCATGAGAGACTGTTCACTTACACAAGGAAACGGGTTCAATACTTTTATGCATTCATTTTTCCATACATCTCATTTTTAATTTGTAATATTGATGAAATTCATTCCTCAACCATATCAGTAATGAAATTTGAAATAAACTATTTTCTGAAGGTCAAGTCAGGTTCATATATTTATTTATACATGACACACACAATGTAGGCCAAGTAAATAATTGAATAAGTAATTTTCTACTAGAGAATATACTTTGAAGTATTTATCAAGCACTGACTTTGTCAAAATGGTGCTTGTACAAAGCAAAGAATTCTGAGTTCTACATATAAACCCCAGTTTTCCAATTTACTTGGCCAAATAACCTAAGCTCTTTGAGCCTTTGTGTGTTCATCTGTAAAATTAGTTCAATGAAATCTATTCTACTTAAATTACAAGAATACTAAGTGTATAAAGGAAAATGATAAAGTATATTTAATCTTATGATAACTAAGATCATTTAAGATATTAATCCATTGAATTCAGTTACTGAACTACAGTTTGTTAGGCTGCCACATGTGATAGAAGGTCAATTATCTAAGTCATACTGTTTGTGTTACAATCATATTAATTTAATAAATGCCTATCAGGAACTAGTACTAGAGGTATCACCATGGGGCAGAACTTAATCAGACATGACCCCTGTATACATTATATCTACTGTGAAGAAGACAGACAAAATCCATAAGACATGTAATGATAGAGATTTTAAAAGGTACAATGGAGAACAGGGAAAAGTTAAATTAGTTGCAGTGAGATGTGCAAAGACATCACAGAGGAAAAAATGAGTTATCAATTTACCCTTGATAACTGCAATGGTAAATTGAGAGAGGGCAACTTTAGGTTAATATTACTGTATCACCAAAAATAACTATGTTGAAACTAGTGAACATCTCCTAAATATTAATGATACATAAGAGACAATGTGAAAGAAAATTACCAAAAGCATAATTGTCTCCCCTAATAGTCATAAGTATTTTTTTTATCAATTCTTTTAAAGGAGTGGAAAAGCCAGCAGCTCTTTTTTGAACTTCTCCTCAGTTCTTGATGTTGGTAATTGTCAAAAAAGTCCTAAGAGGGATGACTCTGTCTCCTCCAAAAGTTAACAAGACAAGATACCCTAGTTTGTGAGCTTTTCAACTTTCCTGCAATTAAAACTCCCACTCCTAGTAGAAAAGTGATAGAGGTAGACAAGGACAAGAGCAGGTAAATGGGCATGAAAATATGTGACAGGTAGCTGTGAATTTCTAATCAAGGACTTTTCTGTTTTCAGAGAGGAAGAGGTGTTTCCCTGACACTGATTTCGGGAGACCTTCTTTCTTTTTTTTCTATTAGTTGCTCAAGACAATACAATGACCTTGACGTATCATACATTTGATTCAAATGGGGTATGAATTCTCATTTTTCCACGGGTACAGATTGCAGGATCACATTGGTTATACATCCATGTGTATATATACATCAGAGCCAAGGGAAACATTTGGTCTGAGCAGGGAACTCTCCTTAGTGTTTTAGCAGTACTTCCAGTAAAGTCTTCAACTGTAATGAAGTTACTTAATAAATATAACCTTTTTCACTACAAAACTATATTGACTCAAATTTAATTACTTATATATATATTTGAAAATGTTAAATTTAATATGAATACATTTAAAAAATCTAGGGAATGGAGGGGAAAGAAAAGTGCAATCTCACTGCTGATATTTTCAAATCTATCCTACTACTTGTCCAATTATCTGCCAGCCTGCCTATCACTCTGTCGATTGATTCTCTATAGCCTATATCATTGCAGTCATGTAGCTGGTTTTCCTTGTATTCTTATCAACATATTGATTTGGGATTTTTATAAAATATAATACTTATGGATCATTACAGTTGCATATTTTCAAATAGTTAACATGATTTTTAATGTAATGTCATACTGTGGAACTTTGGGGAAAATTATATAACATATTTTATTGAATAATAAACATGAAATATTTATGCATGGAGATGTGAAATAGCTTGGTAAATGCATTGGAACAATTTCACAGTTCTAGTTATACAGATATAACATCAGAAAACTTTATCTTCTCTGATTCCCATGTCAATTGACTAAAGAAAAACTGATCACTGTGTATGGTAAATTATTTTATTTGCTAGGTAGGTCCTGAATTTGGAAGTTTATATTATCTGTAAAACCTCAATTTCCTCACATGGAAATTTATAATTATTCCAGCATCCAAAAATATCTTATTTAAATAAAATATTATGTGTAATAGGGCTGGGCATATAACTCAGTAACAGAGCACATGCCTAGCATACACAAGGCCCTTGGTTCAATTTCCAGCACTACAAACAAAATACGAGTAGTAAGTCTCATTCATTGGGCACTCAGGAGATAGCTATTTGCATTAATTTGTTTCAATTTGCATTTAAAAGTAATAAGGATGTTGAAGTTTCTCTGCAGTGCTAAGAGGTCTTTGAGATATTTTATTGTCATTCACACATTCATGACCACTTTCTCATGACAATGTGGCAGTGCTAGAAGCAGGTGCCATGTAACAAGGGCAGCCCAGGTACTGGGGTATCATGGGTGGAAGCCTCTCCACCTGAGCCACTTTAGATCATTTCAGGTTTCAGAGGACCCCACCAATGGACCACAGTTTCTTACAGTGATTATTTTAATATCTCAAAACAGATGGTCACTCTATTATTACTACTATAGTGTCACCATAATAAAGGAGGCATTTCATATCCTCCACCATGCTACGTCCAATAGTGAGGCTAAAGTCTGGGTTCCAGAGCTGAACTTCTGCCTACTAGGCTGACCACATTTAAGCATGGTTTTTCTTTTTCCAATATATGTTGTCAAACATTATTCTGGTAATGCACTCCTTTATTTTGATGTATGTAAGAAATAATTTAAAAAATTAATTAATTAATTTAAAAAATATTAATGTAAACAACAACAACAACAACAAAACATTATTCTGGAGGCTTTGTGAAGTCTTTTTTGGATGAGGTTAATATCTAAATTGGTGAACTTTGAGTAAAATAGTTTGTCCTCAATAATGGGGGTGTGCTTCTTCATCCAATCAATTAGAGTCCTGAACAGAACAAAAAGGTGACTTCCAAAATGAAACAGGGAATTCTGCCATCAGACAGCCTTTAGATTTCAAACACAAGATTGCCTTTCCCTGGTCTTCATCTTGCTGGATCATCCTGCAGATATTGCACTTGCCAATCTCTATAGTCATGTGAGGCAACTTCTCAAAATAAATCTCTTTGCTGACTACACACACACACTCACACACACACACACACACACACACACACACACACACACCTATTATTGTTTATTTCTTCAGACAACCTTGACTAATAATCATCAGTATGGGCATTACCTCTCATGATTGAATGGCTTGTCTGGAAACTCCTAGAACTACCCCATAAATTCTTTATTTCTGGTTGTCTGCCATAGTTATCTGATAGTCCTGTTGCTGAATCTTGGAGAGGAGGATGGTAAGGAATTAAGTAAAAGAAAAACTTCCGACTGCTTAGTGACTGTGTGAAGACTTCTATCAGTTTCTTTCTGAATGAGAGAATTTCAATTGGTTTTAAATGGAACAGACCTCTAGAGGGAATAAGTATTCCCTTACACTTCTGCCTCCCCAAATTTGCTGAACTCTCAGTTTATTCTTGAAAGATCACTAATCCTCTTCATCCAGTTCTAGGACACTGAGCAGAATATATTTCGTAGAAAATTCATATTGTGCATGAAAGGGTCTGCAACAGGGAATCATCCTGTCTTTTCTCTTCTACCCACATGACTCTCTTCTAAACTAGAGGTCAAAATATCACACCCATGAATTGTAGAATTGGGAGTTTAGCAGTAACCATTGAGGTGTCCATGCTCAGGGCTGCTGTGGCTCCTGAGTTCTTCAAGCCCTCAGAGGGCTTCAGTGTGCATTGACTGTGCTGGAGTCTGGCTCATGGAGTGACACAATGGGACCATGGACTCTGTTTCCTTCCTTATTACACTGTTGCTTGAGCAAGGCTAAAATACCAGTTGGTCAACGTTATATCTAAAAACACAATAGAGTGTTGTAAAATTTGAATGTAAGTCACAGAATGAGGGATCTGCAAAATATGAACCACTGGATAAATCTGTCTTGCCCTGCTTCTTGCATTTGCAAATAAAAACCTGTTGGGACACAGCCACACTTATTTTTCATATTATAGTGACAGAACTGAGCAGTTTCAACAAAAGACAGCATGGCCCACAAGCTGAACATGCTTACTATAATTTGACCATTTAAAAATAAAAAAAAAAATTACAACCTCCAATCTACAGCCACAACTCTACTAAGTCAAAGAAAGCACTCATTATGTGGATAAAGAAAAATCTGAATATCTTATTGGGTATCACTGGTAAAATTAAGAGGTAAGTTAAATTAAAAAGCAAGGAAGAAAAAAATAGGAAAAAAATTGATGGTGAGATATCAAACAGAGAAATGAGTACGAAAAGAAAATAAGAAAACAGACAATAAGTACATATTAGTTATGGGAAGGACAGCGCCATTGCCTAATAGATCCCATAGAAACCATGGCATCTGCCCAGGGAATTTTCCACTTCTAGTTTAACTAATAAACCTGTTACTGGCGACAAACTTTTCAGAGGTTTTGAGAGGAAAGAGGTAATGCTGACCAATGAATAATGTTCAATATCATATTCTCCAAATATGGTATCAATTTACCATTTGATAAAGTATGGCATTTATATGAAAAAAAAGCATATTTTAAAATGCTCCTGTTGATACTTTCTGGTTCCAATCAGCTCTTTGTAAATGTTAAATTTCTTCCATCTCTTTTGAAAAAATAAACAAAACAGTCATCATTTCCAGCACAGCATGTTTCTACATAAAATGCTGGACTCCTGTGAGTTCTCAGAAGCAGTTTTAAGTTAGGATCTGATAAGACTTCAGTAGCGGCTCCACATGGCACAGCCTTAATTGGAACTGAGAACAGAGTTTTTGAAGCTCAACATAGATTGTCAGTTTAGTTTTATCCTTTTCCAAAAGATAAATATTTTGCATATAATGGAAAAATATTTATGTAAATGTGAACAAAGCAAGCTTTGATTTTAAAAAGGGTAGTGAGATACTTTGACTTAGGCAAATAATTTAAGAGGACAAAGTTTTACTGAAAGGTAAATTTTGTTAATAAATAGTTTCATACAAATTAAAGTGGATAATGCAGAGAGGTAGACAAATTCAAAGTTTATTCTCATCATATAATGCTTGTTTGGCTTTGGATGAGCTCCTATATATGTAAAATCGAAGGAGCATCCTTAATTTATAAGGCTTTTTTGGTGATTCTAGAGATTAAACCCAGGTCCTTGAGTACATAAGGCAAATGCTCTGCCACTGAGCAACATCCCCAGTCTTACTTTCAAAGGATTTTGTAAAAATATAAGTAAAACAATTTATGGAAAACCACTTATTACAGACCCTGACATACAATAAACAATACATCATGTATGCTTGGTTTTATTATTTTAAAAATATCATGTATGTCTTTGGTATAGAAAATTGAATATGGTAAATATAAATATATGGGGTGGGTTTTGTTTCTGTTTCTTTGGTGAAAGCTCTAAAATTATTGAATAGTTTTGAGCTGTGTTCTCTGGCAATAAAAAGGATTGGATTGGGGTGAGGGAGAAAGGCTCTCCCGAAGCCTTCATTCACATGTGTAATCTAAGCAGGAACCATGTTCATGGAGTCCTCCAGCCACAGTGAGGTAACTGCAGCCATGCTTATTTTTCCTCCATGAACACACAGAAAACAGGACAAGATATATGTGGCAACTGCTTGCAGATGTCAGCTAGTGGAAGTTCAGGACTGTGATCCCTAAGAGTAGGGAATGGAGGAGAACTTGCAGGTGCTGACCCAGTGGAGATGCAGAAGGGAAATACTGGGCAGAGTGAGGTCTCTCACTGAGTCAGAGAGGTCAAGGCTCAGGGAGCCTTAGTGCCATGCCATCTGTGGGAAGGACTGAAGTGGAAGGACCATGCAGAGAAAACGCTCTTGGGTCTGTTCAGCATTCAGCAACAACAAAAAGATCGGACAAAAGGAATAGAAAAGTGTGGAATATAACTAACTAAGTCACTTCCTGAATGAAACTCTTAAGTGATTTCCATTTTCTAGAAAGCATTCCCGTCTCCTAAAGTTGAGTCACACTCAAGCCTCCAGTAATCTCCCTGCTACTTCCATCTCCAGCCATGTTCCCTCCTTCCCTCACTCCGGGTGTTTGATCATCCTCTTTCGTCCACTCTGTCCACCCTTCCACAGTTATCTCAATAAATCCTGCTCCCTCTCCAAGCCTCAGTTTTAATATCAGTTCCTTGGTAAGTACTTTCACAGTAAACTTGGTTACTGTTCCCTGTTCTGAATATCCAGAGCTTTCTCTGGTTTGCCTTTCTTAATCTACCTTGGGTTAATTTACTAGCCATTTTGTCTCACCATGGCTTAGCAAGCTCCAGGAGGTCAGAGCCTTGTTCTCTGCTGCCTGCATCAGAGTGTGGCTGGCACAGAACAGGCTCGGGGGAAACATCAGGTGGCATGAGTGAGTGAAGGAGCTCAGGGGCAGACATTTATTCTTCAGTGGGGAGGATACTTCTTTCTTTGACCTTTTAGACAACAAATTAAAAAGAATGGATGTGAGTAAGATAATTAAGGAGGCTCTTATAATTTTTCAGGCAGTAAGTTAAAAGACGTTGGTTGGAACATGAGTGATAAAAACAGGGCTGTTTCTTTTTATAAGTGATAATAATCACACTACCTTGGAGACTGATTACCTCCATACTTTTTTTGATTATGTTTGAGCTCTTTTAGATGCTTCTGCCTTAGCAGCAGCTCTGGGTATCTGTCAATACACATGCCCTGCATTCATCTTAAAGAAAATGAATTTCCTACTTTTATCTTTAGTACTACCCACTTAAAATATTTTTTACCCCAAAATGACCTCAAATAATTACAGAATGTAAGTAGTATGAAAATGTTATACATATAGAAATTCTAGTGAAAAGTAAGTCTAGCAACTAATATCTCAGAAGTATTCACACAGAAAGATCTGTTGTAGAACTCCCTAAAAATGATAATTTTGTTTCAATGATTTAGATGAAAATATTTAAGAGTTTGAAAAAAATCTCCTCATTTCCTCCATTTAATAATAAGCAATTATGTAAATCTGGAATTCAGTAGACTGGATTTAGCTCTGAGATTCATTACTTTACAGGCTCAAAGAAACCTGTGGTGTGTCATTGCTCTGTTTACAAAGAGATGTCTCAGGAGCACTTTTGGATTAAGCAAATATGTAGTTGCTTTCAATGAAGTAAGGGCATGTAATTCCCAGTGGGAGCTTGCTTTTGGTCTGTTACTAATCTGGACTTATGGATACAGATCCAAGAAATGTGTCTGGTGGGTTGAGTGATGCATGATTCAATCAAGCAGTACATGGATTTCAGACATTTAGCTTTGTTTATTGATTATTGTCTTTCAATTTTTGGAAATCAGAAATCTTTTGAAAGGGAAGTCTTATATATATTCTACTTTACCACTTACCCTAATAATCAAAGAATAACATGATTTTCCTCAGATTTACAAAGCTCAAGATTAAATTGAAAAAAGATGGTGATACACAGATTGCTACAGTAAAGACAGCCTATCTTATATTCTTGGAAAATTCTTAAATTCAAATGAGCATTTTTCTTAGTTGTTTTTTCTGAGTGGAAGGCATATATTATGGCTATATATCACATACAAATACATAATCAGTCATTCATCCTGAGATTCTCGTGCAAACTGCATGTGACTGCTTTCATCTGAGCATGGTATTGCCAACTATGTCAACTGTATCAATTGGTTTAATTTACCATTAAATATGTAACCATTTTTATATCCCAAACCTACAAGATATTTAAAAAGCTAGGATACTTAAAGTTTTATATTTGTGCATAATACTAACAAAGTAAGAAAAGCATTTGTCTGATTTAGTAAAAATGTTGTCCCTATGTTGAATTAGCTTTAAATAACTTGCAGAAAAAGTACAGTCTCCCAATACATCTCACTTTAACTTGTAGGGTTTATTTTTAAAATCGGATTTTTAAAATAAAGCTTTGTGTAACCCAGTAGAGTCTGATTTTTTTATTGCGAATATTTTTAGGACAATCAAACTTACAAAATCATTGCAAGTAAAAAAAAAAAAATTTATTTCCCCTAAATTGTTAGAAAGGGTGTGGCCAAATAATATTCTAACACCCTTGAGAGCTTTTAAAGAATTTCCCACAAACAAGAATGTTCTCTGCATAAAATACCATGACAAATTAGTCAATTAACTTCGGTACATTTCTACTACCCAATCATCTTGTCTATTCAATTCTCACCATCTTCCCAGTACAGAAAAGCCCATGTTCAGAACCAAGCCTTTCATTTAGTTGTCATGTCTCTTTCATCTCAAATAGTTCCTGAGTTTTTCTTTACCATTTTTGATACTTCTGAGAACTGCAGGCCAGTTATTTAGCAAAATATTGTCAATTTTTATTTTTTCCTGCTTTCTTGAGATTGAATTCCGTTTTTCCGTCTTTGGTAGGGGATATAACCTACCGAGTGGTGCTCTGTGTTCCTTGGGTATCATTAGCACACATGTTGTTCTGCCCCATTTCTAAAAATGTTCATTTTGGTCACTTGATTTGGGTTTTTGGGTGTTTGTCCTTTTCTTACAGTGAATCAATTCTTCTTCCACTTGTAGTAAAAAGCAGATATTTTGAAATTTGGCAACTATTCTGTTTCTTCCCAATCTTTCTTAATTTAATTATATTTTCATCAATGTTTTTAAAATTTAATGTGTTATTATTTATGTCTATACTCAGATTATCTCAGATCTAGCCAGAGATTTATTCAAACTGTCTTTTCTATAATTCTGACATGTCCCTGTTATTTTATGAGCAGTTGTTTTGGTTTGTTTTCAACAAAAACTACCAGGCTCATCTTGAACTTGCCTACTCCATCTCTGGATTTAGTTGTTTCTCTAAAGAATCTATATATATATATTTTTTCCTTTAAGAAAAAATTACATGTAAAATCCAAGCTATCTTACTCAGAGAGCTCAGTGCTGTCATGGGGAAGGGTTGCTGCCCTCAGTTCTTGAGAGTGGACAGTGCCAGGGATTTATGTGACATACAGATCTATTGACATGCTTTTCTTATTTTAGATTTTACTTCTTTGTTTGTTCATAGCTTCCTCATTCTGGGCTCTTACTTCTTATGCTGAGCTCTCTCTCCCACGTAGATACCCTCCAGACCACACTTGGGCCCAACAACTTGTGCCAGGCCCCATGTCTCCAAATGAATTCCTTAGTCACACCTGGTGCACAGACCCCCGTACACCGCCCATTAGGATTCTATACCCCATATCCGTCTACTGCCATGTCCAGACCCTTGACTTTATCTCCTGTAAAAAATGGCTTTAGGATTGAATTATTCAGGAAGGGAAGAGACAGAAAGTACAGGAAGCAGAGATGTGGAGAAAAGGTAGAGGAGGGGCTATTTTAGGTGCTCTGAAAAGCCAGTAGCAAGACAAGATAAGATAATCACAAATAGAGTAGAGGAAATGTCTATGACAGAAAAAGGTTAGGAAGACAGGAGAGGCTGGGGCAACCACCAGATGGTGGTGGTTCTGGCCATAGTGTAAGAGAGAGGGAAGGCGGGAAGATCTGATGGAAACATATTGAATCACATCCTAGAATCTTTAGGCTGATGCAGCCTGAGAGGGATTTGTGTTTTTAAAGAGTAGGCGTACATTAGTATCCTGGCAGTGCTCGATTGTTGTCTGAAAACAGCTTGTAAGAGGCATTGCTTTGGCATAAATAAGGTGATGGATTTCAAAATGCAGCATCTGGGGCCATCTGTCAGCTATGCAGTTGAAGATCTGAGAGACACAGAATCAGCATTACACGGGGGGCGGGGTGTGGAGGGTTGTAGACATTCTGATGATATGATTTGTTTTAAAAATTTTTTTATTTAAAGAAATTCCTATCCTAAAATAAAATAAAATAAACAATCCCCATATACACTTATAAATACTTTAGTTTATTATACTTTTGGTCCTATATCAAAAGATTGCCTTTAAGTTTATTAATGATAATTGGCATGAATAATTGATAATTACAGAGTTTTTATGATTATTGGTCATGCTAGTGTTTGGCTTCTAGTTACTGAGGTCAAAATATTGGTAGCTTAATGCTGCAGTCTGGCTGGGCACGAAATAACCCGGAGGTCACAAGCCACTTGTAGGTTCAAACAGGAAGTACTTTATTGCCTGAACCCCACGGAAACTCTCCAGAACTCCACCGAAACTCCACGAGAACCAATGGGAACTCAACGGGAACTCCACAAGAACTCAAAAATAGCGGGCACCTGAGGCAGCAGGAGCCGCCCCACTGCCGGAGAGGTCCACATACACATA
Source organism: Urocitellus parryii (assembly GCF_045843805.1). Classification (NCBI taxonomy): domain Eukaryota; kingdom Metazoa; phylum Chordata; class Mammalia; order Rodentia; family Sciuridae; genus Urocitellus; species Urocitellus parryii. The sequence continues at coordinate 12,797,353 of NC_135538.1, forward strand.
CACAACTGAATACACAGCTTGCCCCAATCCAGCATCATCCAGTTACAGCAATCACTCACCATCCCAATAATTATACACAGCTTAACTTAATCACCATCATCCCAATGGCTCCTTGGCGTCACCTCCCAACCACTCCTTCTGGCAAAATGCCAGGCACCATCTTGACTTGGTTGTGGCTCTCAACAGCTTAAGCATGATACAAGTTTATTTCTCTTTCAACTAAAATGTGTGGTGTTGACAAGATTGCTGTGTTCTATGAACTCTTTGGCCAAATTTTAGTTTTCTATTTAATATTTTGCTAGATTTGTACCACATGTTATTGTTTACTCCAAGGTCTTAAATAATTTCACTGTTTTATTCTGAAAGTTTTATGGTTTTAGATGATAAATTTAACTTGATGGTGCATTTGAAGCTATTGGGGGGAATGATATAAGGTAAAGGTCATAATGATAGGGATCCAGTTGTTTCAGCAGAGGTGTTGAAAGGACCAGTCTTTACTACAGAAATTCCACTTTAGTTTGCTGTGGATTTTTAACAAAATACCACAGACTACATGGCTTAGTCAACAGAAGCTTGTTTTCTACAAATTTGAAGGACAAAACAGTCTAGGACCAAGGCCCAACAGGGTTTGAATTTGGTGAGGACTCACCTCCAGACCTGCAGACTACATTCTTCTTGCTGTTTGCTCACATGATAAGGGTAGACCTCTGATATCTCCTCCTTTTCTTAGAAGGACACCAGTCCTACTGGAGTAGGGCCCCACCAGTTTGACCCCATTTAATCTTTATCACCACTCACAGTCTTGACCTATAAATACTTTCACATTGGGGATTATGTGTGAATTTTGGTGGGATACAATTTAATCCATAGCAATGTTTTTGACATCTTTGCAAAAATTTAATTAATGGTATAGATGGAGGTCTCATGTTGGACTTTCAATTTTGTCCTGTTGTCATTATTTCTTAAAAGGTTGCTGAGTTGTCTTAACAACCAAAGTTTTAATGTCCTGTCTTGAAATCAGGCATGCAATTCCTCCACATTTTATTATTTTTTTCAAAGTTACTTTGTATACTTTAGGTCTTTTTTTTATTCATATCAATTTATAATCAGTAAACAGTATTCAGGAATTTTTGCCATGTTGTATTCAATCTGTATATGTGTCTCAGGAAAATTAGCATCTTAACAATACTGAGTGATCTGATTCTTGAATATGGACTGTGTATCCATTGATGATTATTTTAACTTTTCTTCCGTAATATTTTACAATACTCATTGAAAACTTCTTGGACATATTCTGTTAAATTTGCCCCCAACTATATATTAGTTTTTCTTCTATTATAAATGATATTTTAAAAATTAAAATTCCAACTTGACAGCTACTATCATATAGGAATAAAATTGACATTTGCATATTGACCATCATCACCTTTTTCTGCTACTGTGACTGAAGACCCTGACGAGAACAATAAGAGAAGAAAAGTTTATTAGGGGATTCATGGATTCAGAGGTCTCAGTCCACAGAAGGCCACCTCCATTCCTTGGGGCCTAAGGTAAGGCAGAGTACCATGGTGGAAGAGTGTGGTAGAGGAAATCAGCTCAAGAAATACAACAGGAGGCACAGAAAGACTCCATTAGATGGGGACAAAATATGTACCCCAAAGGCAGATCCTTAGGGACCCACCTCCTCTAGCTACACCCTGACTGCCTAGAGTCACAACTCAGTTAATTGCTATCAAGGAATTACTTTACTGATGAAGTTTAGGCTCTTGTAAACCTATTATCTCAACTCTAAATCTTTTTACCTTTTCTCACCCATGAGCTTTTAGGGGACACCTCACATCTAAACCCTAATATGCTGACCATAGCCCCCAAAGGCTCAAGTTCATTTCACAACAAAAAGTGTGTTTATTCTGTTTCTAAGAATTCCCATAGTCTTGATAGTTTCAGGATTTTCCAAAAGACAGAGTCCAAAGTCTCCTCTGAGATTCAAAGCAGTCTCCGTGTGAGCCTCTGTAAAAATCAAAAGCAAGTTACCTGGATCCAACATGTGAAATCTCAGAGTAAATATTCCCATTCCACAAGGGAGAAACAGGGGCATAAAAAGAGGAATTGGACCAAAGCAAAATCAAAATCCAACTGGGCAAACAAGTCCTGTGGTCCCATGTCTAGCATCTGGGGCATAAGTCATCATGATGTTCTCCTCCAGGGGCTTGTATAGCTCTGCCCCTGTGGCCTTGCTGTTGAAGCCCACAGGGCTTTCTTGAAATCTCAATGGAAACTTCATGACCCCCTAACTTCAGCATCCTGCATTCCTGCAGAACCAGCACTATGTGGTTGACATCAAGGTCTGCTGTCATCTTGAGTACTAACCAAGCCTCCAGGACCTATGGCCACAGCAACCTCTGAGTGCCTGGGCAGCTAAGCATGTTGGAAAAACTTCCTCGGCCAGACTGTTCAAGTAGGGTGCTCAACTGGTCTCTGCTAAAAGGAATTTTCACTTCTACACCCATGAGACTGAGATGGGTATGGTCTTGCCAATTCCTGAGATGTCCTCAAGCCAACTTTCCTATTGTCTTTGAGTGAAGTCTTTAGCATTCCTTTAGTGGCTGTAATATTTTTAACAACCACACACATTTCTTAGCCCCATTTTTGCTCACAGATTTCTAGCCAAATTGCAAGTTTCTCAAATCTTTCTACTTTGCTTTCTGTTCCTGGTTATCACAATCAACTTGGCTAAAAGCCACCAGCAACATCCATAAAACTGTCTGAATTCAATGAGTCCTACAAATTTCTTCTGCCAATTTAAGATCATTGCCTTTGATTTTAGCCTCACATGAAGTCTCAGGACATGAGCAAAATGCAGAAAACTTCTTAGCCTGAACATAATACGAATGGCGTCTAGTCCAGTTTCCAATGTAGTCCTCCTCCCTGAAACCGCAGGAGTCCTGTCCTTACCATGCACTATTCTGGTCCTCTGAGCTCTCACCAGAATTGCTCATCAAGCTTCACTTAACAACAATCTGAAGATTTTCCAGCTTTCATCTCTGAACTTTCCAAAATTCTTCCCACAAATTCCAAAAAGCTCCAAAAGCTTCTGAACCACATGGTCAGATTAATCATAAAAATGACCCCACTCTGGGTACCAGTTTCTGTTTTAGTAAACTTTTTCACCACTGAAAGCAAAAGAACTGACAAGAGCAATTAAAGGAGGAAAAGTTTATTTTGGGCCTCATAATTTCAGAGGGTTAGAGGGCCGGGGCCTTCTGGAACGCTGAAGGAACACAAACACCTCCCTTTCAAACCCCCAAATTTTGTGATCAAGTCAGAAAGATTTCAGACATGTCACTCAGAGTAACAGACATGAGTTTATGAAGGGATTGGAAGAGGGAAAGGGGACATTCTTATTACTCTATGTTGGGTGTGTTGTCTGCTTAGCAAAGAATTCAAGAATAGGACCCAGAGATAACAAACAAGCATCAGGTTTATTGCAAGAGCGACAGTAACAGATTCTCCAAAGAGAAGTGGACCTGGAGCTAGGAATCCTGTGGGAAAGTTTTTACTCTTTCTTTTTATGGACCCTGGGATTTCCTGCTTTTCTTATCTCATCCCCTGCCCATGCTCTGTTGGCTATTATTGATTGGTGTCCCTTTAAGCAAAAATAACCAACACGGTTTGGGCACCATAATGAAAATACAAATAACCAGAATGGAAGCAGACCTCAAAGGGATCAGCAAACTTTCCTTTATTTCAAAGCAGAATCAATCAAACAGTGTACAAAAATGACCTATGAGTTATAGACGGAGTCTAAATTTTATAGTTTAAATGAGGGTGGATTAATCATTGGAAGCTGCTGATGTGAAGATCAGACAGAGAACTAGTTGTGCAGGTTACAATTTTAACTCAGGAAGGTAGCTGTAAAAAGTTTGAAACTCATTGTTACCAGGAGAGATAGGAGCTCAGACCCTGAGGGATGAATACGTAAATCCCATCCATTGTCTTTCTTCTTCCTCTGGGATTCACTGTTTCCCAGAGTTTCACTCTTGTCTTTTGTCCTTCCAGGACTCCTCAGCCATGGGAAAGGGTAAAGTCCAGGGCCAGCTTTTCAGGGTCCACCTCTTTCCTTCAGGGCCCATTGTTCCTGGAAAAGGATTGACTGGGAGAGGTTTAATGTTTGGCTAATTTCCTTCCCTCCCCCTGAGCTGCCTCATCTTTCTGTTTCTCCCAAGAGCTATCTTTTAGGAATTTTATTTTTCGTAACCCTTCAGCCTGCTTTGTCCATGCATCTAGGTTAGGTTTTCTACTGGATCTCCCGATTAGGAGCTCCAGTACAGAAGCATCAGTCTGTTTGAGTCCTCTGCTTGTCCATAAGCATTTTTGTCAACCAGGAAGTGGACCTCATTGGAAGACCTTCTCTATGCTCCTTTGAACTGGCTGTGTCCCTGATGTCCTCATTATCCACCTTGTCCTGGCCGCCTACATTCCTCCACATCTTCCTCACTGTAAGGAGCAGCTGCCATAGAGCTGGGACATGCTGGGACTCACTAAGTTGCCTGCCATAAGGAACAGCATCCATTGAACTGCTTAGTAATGTCTGCTTGCAATTGATAAAGAGCTGTAAGGGGCACTAGCCAGAGGCTGCAATTACATCACCTCACTGGACATAACCAATGGACATTGATTTTCATTGGGTGTAACCAATCAAAATTATATATCACCAATTTGGAACTATATTTAAATGGCAGGTCCTGCCACATTGAAGAGTTTTGCTCTAAGGACATCGGAGAAATTGGCTGCCTTGCTGTCTGTCCCTGGACTGACTCCACCATTCCCTGATGTCCAGCCACTGGCTGGAAAGAACCACCAGCCAAAGACAACATCTGCTCTTTGACTAAGAGAAGTAGAGTGGCATCCAGGATATTTTGGGATTTGTGGTTGCCCTAGGATGGTGTGATTTGCTTATAGTGTTTAATTAGTGTGCATTAAACGCTAGTTGGGATGCTCCAGCACACCCAACACTTTTTGCATTAATTGTTTAAATTTAATGATGGTATGATTGAACATACACTTGCATTTAAAGACAATCTTCCTCCAAGTAATTATTAATAGTGCTACTTGTGACACTCACTCTCAAAGGAGAAAGTGGGTCTTCTCTGAGAGGAGTGGGCTGAGTGCCTCTCCTAAACTCCAGTTTTATTCTGTATCCTAGAGAAGTTTCCAGAGAATCCTGCCCAGGTCCACTTCTTGACTTTTGATTGATAGCAAGATGACATCAGACTTTCAAGTCCTGCCATGACAACACTAGATTACTTTGACCCATGCTGACAAGTTCTAATTAGACTCGTAACCATGAATTCTTAGAGTTTATAGTTAGGAGGAATTATCCTTATCTTTCTTAATTTTAGGGTCTGGTCGTGAAAAGGCACACATTTTACTAACATTATTTTGGGCTTGCATTTCTCCTATAGATAATAGGTAGTTTGCTGAGGAAAGTATCTTTCTATCTGGTCCCCTAAAGCCCAGCAGGGATTTAGGTAAATTGGTTTTTGGAAAATGAAACCTATGAAAGTCAGCACAATGAGTCCATTTCATAGAATTATTCCCTGAACCTTGTGTTTGCACCACTCACATCTGTCTGTCCCCTATCAAGAGGTCTCAGTCCATTGAAGGTCAGCTCCATTCTTTGGGGCTTGAGGTGAGGCAGAACATCATAGTAGAAGAGTATGCAGGGAATGTGGCTCAGGGTGTTTCATCAAGAAAGAACCCAGAGGGGAGACTGCTCTGCTCAACAAGGATGAAATAGATCCCTAAGACACGCCCCCAGGGACCCAGGTCCTCAATCACACCCTACCTGCCTACACTTACCACCCAGTTAATCCCTATCAGGGGATTGATGCACTAATTAGGTTAAATACACTTAACCAAACCATTTCATCTCTAAACTCTTTTGTATTATATCACACATGAACTTTTTGGGAACACATCTAAACCACAACATCATATATATATGAATATATATATTCATAAAGTTTCTTAAATTCATTTGATCATTTATTGTAGTTTTTAGGGTGGTTCTTAGGATTTTTTTTGCCCTAGTTTTATGCCTTTTGTTTGTATATTTTTGGCTAAAGTATATAGACTAGAACTTTTAGTACATCACTAAATAAAAATGCTAGTAATGACTATATTTGAATTGTATTTGGTTTGAGAGAAAAAAAATCAGCATTTTATTACTAAGTATCATATTTGCTGTAGGTTTTCTATAGATAATGTTAATTTGATTGAGACACTATCTTTTTTCTAATTTTCTAGGCCTTTTTTAAAATCACTTTTTAAAATTGCAAAACTTTTTTCTTCATCCATTGACAAAGTCAAAATGTTTTCACTTTATTATATCAATATAGTAAGTAAAATTGAATTTTGAATATTAAGCAATATTTGAATTTTTTAATAAACTGATCATATATTATCATTCTTATGTGTTTCTGGGTTTGATGTGCAAATATTTTTGTTGAAGATGCATATCTGTGACTTATCATTTATCTTTATTGTTTATCTGTTTCTCTTCATTAATTACTTTTCTTATCTGTGTGATGTATACTCTTATTTGGCTTAGATTTTTTTATTTTAAACTTTCTTCCTTCTTAATGTAATCATTTAAATATATTGTTTTATTCCTAAGCACTATTTTAATTCATCTTATAAATTTTTATATATCATGTTGCATTTTATTCATTTTTTGAATATATTCTAATTTATTTGATGGCACATGTATTGCTCAGAAGTGTGTTGTTTAATTTTCACATATGTGCCTATCATCTGGATATCTTTCTAATTTATTTCTGTTATACTCAGAAAATATACTGTACAATAATTTCAATAATTTACATTACTTGAATTGGTCAACATCTGACCTAATTTTTAAACACTCTATTTCCTTTTCAAAATGGAGGATGTTCTGCTGCATCTTTATGTGGAATGCCCTATAAATTCAAATAGAATCAAGTTGGTTGATAGTGTTAAGCTTTTATGTCCTTAAAAACCTTCATCTACTTATTCTATCAATCATTAAGTGATAAATGCTATTTTAAATTCTAATTGCAGTTTGTTCCATCCTTTCTGTTCTATCAATTTTAGTCCTGTTCTCTTTGTACATTTTAGAAATCTGTAAATAAACATTTAGATAAACGTGCATATCACATTTGAGATTATTGTATTTTGTAAGGAATGACACTTTCATTATTACATATGTTTCTCTTTGTTTCCGATGATACTTCTTGTTCTCACATCTACTTTGTGTAATATTAATATTACACTTCCCAGTTTCTTATAATTAATTATTTTTTCCAGGGTCTAGTTTTTTACTTTCCTTTAAAAACAAGCAGACAACAACAACAGAAACAATGTTCATTTATCCTACCTACCTTTTTAATTTTAAACTTTTATTCTTGTAGTTTTTGTAAAATAGAACTTTCTTCTTCTTTTTTTAATCCAGAGAATCACAGTCTTTTGCTTGGATCCTTTAGGCCATTTACTTTTAATGTAACTTCATAGATTGGATTAAAATCTACCATTTTGTGTTTGTTCTATTTAGTTCATATTTTACCTCCTTTTTCTTACCTTTTCATTTTCTTTGACTACATTTTAAAATTTATTTTTATCTCTACTATTGACTATTTAGTTATACTTCTATTTACAAAATAAACTTTTTTTCTGGTCTTCCAGAAATTACATTAAAAAATTTAAATTAACACAAAGAATTGGAAATATCATACCACTTCCTATACATCATAAGAATCTTTTCATATTATAGGTCCACTTCCCCCACCTCTTCTTCATGTGAAAGATAAATATTTTTCTGGATGTGGAATTTTAGTTTGCCATTTTTAAAAATTTTACAACTTTGAAAATATTGTCTCAGCATTTTTTGGCTTCCATAGATTGAGACAAGAATTATGTAGTTCTCATTTTCTTTATTTAGTTTCCTTTTTATTCTGGTTGATTATTATTTTTTTAATACTGTTTTTTCAGCAACTTAGTTATGATGCGTTCTTGGTGGGTTTTTTTTTTTTTTTGGTATGTCTTTTAGATAGCAATGAGTTTCTTCAGTTAATGTTTCTTTATGCAGATGAGAAATATGCACATAATTCACACATAAGGAGAGCACGCACCGTTGTAAATTAAAGACAGAAATTGGGGTGATAAAGCAGAGGTAAGGAATGCCCTTGAGTGGCAACCACCCAGGAGAGAGGATTGAATAGTCTTTCCCTCATAGCCCTCAGGAGGAATGAACACTCCCAACACCTTGATTTCTGACCTCCAGCCTTCCAACTCTGAGACAGGAAAGCAGATTTGCTCTGAGCGCTCTTGGTGGCACTTTTTCACAGCGGTTCTAGCAAACTAATAAAGGTGGGTTTCCATTTTTCTCAGATGTATAAAATCAGAGGCCAGTGTAACTTCAAGTATTTTTTCAAAACGCTCCCCACAGGGGTCATCCTACAAACTTCTGAAGTGGTTCATAAAAACCCTTTTCTGAGGGTCTACCACACCAGTGGCTACTGCATTATTTGGGCGTTCTCCTCAATTTTGTCTCCCCAGTTTATAAAGATTGTCTTCTGTCTGTGTTACATCCCACTTTCTGCCCCGCAGTTCAGAAAGAGCATGCAGACTGAGAGGCAGGGCAGTCAGAGGACTTGACTCATTTGTTTATCTTCTCTCAGGGACCACAGTCCCATGCCCTCTTGCCTATTACTAAAGTGAATTGTTTTATATTTTATAATATACTAATTTCAATCTGGTGGGGTTTTTTTTTGGTATGTGTGTGTATGTGTGTGAGTCTTTAATCTGGTGGGGGTTTTTTTGGTGTGTGTGTGTGTGTGTGTGTGTGTCTGCTGGGTATGTTGAGAAACATTATTAATAAATTCTAAAGAACTTACCAGCACAAGTGTCGTATTATTTTTTTCATATTTTTAAGTCTGTTTTAATTAGTTATACATGACAGTAGAATGCCTTTATGCACTTTGATAGATCATGCATAGATGGGTTATAATTTCTCATTTTTCTGGTTGTACATGTTGTACAATCACATTGGTCATGCAGTCATATATATACATAAGATAATAATGACTGTTTCATTCTACTGTCCTTCCTATCTCCATATCCCCTCCCCTCACTTCACTCCTCTCTACCTAATCTAAGGTGACTCTGTTCTTCCCTAGTGCCCCTCTTGTTGTGAATCAGCATCCACATGTCAGAGAAAACATTCGACCTTTGGGTTTTGGCATTAAAATAATAATCTGAAAGGGTCACGAAGAGACATTAATTTGACATCATCTCATCTTTAGAAGTATCTGCATAGAAATCAACAAATGCTGGCCATTGCATTTTGTTGAAAAGCTTTCTTTCATAGAGGAATTGGTGTTGGTACAAACAAAAATCACAGGGACAGGACTCTACCAGTGATGAGGGAAACAAAACAAAACAAAAACACTTCAATGCTTGGTTTACATGTCAGGAAATATCAGAATCTTCAGGAAAACACAGATGCACAAATTAAATAAGTATAAATAAGGAAACATTCCAGATTTCTTGTTGGCTGCTACCTGACAGAAGCCAAATTTATGACATTCACCACATGTCAACTGCATAATTAAAAAACAGACTTTACCACTGTTTTCATCTGAAACAGGGTTGGCAATAAAACCGATGAATGTAAAAAAGCCAAAGAACTTGGTCTCCATATATGAGATCTGCCAGGGGAGCCACATGAAACTGAGCTGAGGGCTGAGCTGGCCCTGGTCAGAAAAGGGGCAGCCTCAAATTCCATGTCTGTGTTGCTCTGATGACAGAGCACGGAGAGGAGGACTTTACAGAACCTTCAAGAACAACTGTCAAAGAAGACTCCAAGAAAAGTTCATTTAGGATAAACATTACTTGAAAGAATGCAAATGGGTCAGTCTGATTTTAGAAGAAAATAATTGTCAAATAGAAAACATAGCAAAATAAAAATATAAAATTATTAAGATGATTTAGTAGGTATTCATTTGCTCATGGATTAAAAATGGGCAATTTTTTGAATGTGATATTTATGTCCATAAGTATGTGACAAGTCTTCAAATATTAGCTTTATCAAGAATTAATAGTAAAAATGTTTTTGCTAGAAGTCTAGTTTAAGAAAAATATTCAAAATTTTATTACTGTGAAGACAAGCACCCATTAGGTGTTATTTTTAGTTTATTAAAGGGTAAACTTTTTCCCCAGACTATGGTATGTCAAGTACCCATTATTGTCAGCAGGACAGATCCTTCCGCCCCACTGTGGTACAGGGGTTGAATGCAGGGGCACTTTACCAAGGAGCTACTTTCCAAGTCCTTTTTATTTTATTATTTTTATTTTCAGACATGGTCTCTCTAAATTGCTTAGGGCCTCAGTAAATTGCTGAGGCTGCTCTTACCTTAGCCTCCGGAGTTGCTGGGATTACAGGTGTGCACAACTGAGCCCTGCTTGGGAGAGATTTTAAATAGCACATCTATACAACCTATTATTTCTGCTCCTGAGGCAAATTTCTGTGTGCTCAGGATTCTCATCTGAAAAAGTGGGTGGTAATCAAGTTATACTTCTCCATGAATTGTTACAAGGTTCAATTAGTGAACGAGGGCTTGCAATAGAGGGAGCAGTATCAAAGTGATTGCTGTCATTACTGTCATTTTGATAGAAGTGATTCAAGGGGGAGGGAAAATAGGTGATACCGGAAGGAGTGATGTCATTAAGTAGTTGGGGACAGAAAAATTGAGTTTCTGTCAGATGGCAGACACAGGGAAATCTGGAATCTGTTTCTTTATTCATGTTTATCTGATTTGTGTAACCTGGTGTCAAGGGAAAACTTTGGGTTTGGATGGAAGCATAGATGTTGGGTCCACACATGGACCATAAAGCCTGGCAGAGCATAAGGTGGGCACCACATGGGGAGAGAGTGTGTAGGTGGTGTGTTGGGGCAGCTTGGCAAGTTTCTCTAGATTGCCATATTTTTTTTCTATAACCAGAAATTAATAATATCATCCTGAAGTGACAAATAAGGAGGGAATTTTGGAGGAGGAAAAGGAGATGGTACAACATTGTCATCTCAGAAGGCAGCTGAATAAATTAACAAAAACAATGTCATAGGACATTGGAGGCACAACCTGAGGTAGAAGGATGGGGGCCCTCTGATTTAAAATAGAATAAATATATATATCAGAAATTGAACCCAGAGGTTTCAACTACTAAGCAACATTCCCAGGTCTGGATGTAATATGAATACATTATATTTTATGGGATTTGGATCCAGGACCAAATTCCACTTTATGTTGGATTTAAATGCTGTAAAAAAATCTATTGGATAGATATCATAGTTTTTGTTTATGCAGCCCCCTTGTTTTTGGTATTTCAATAACTAAAAGTCATATTGTTTGTCCACTGGGATATTTTGGCTACATATCATCAAATGTTAAAAGAAATTCCGGGTGGAAATACGTACATCATTTCATATTTATACCTGACTTATGGATATGCATGAATCTGGTCTTAAGGATGAAATGTATTAGCAGGAAAATTTAGCAACAGCGAGGGCCCATCAGGGTTAGGTTAGTGGTTATGAATGAAAAAGGAAACCAGCCACACAAGGTTGGATAGGTAGAAAGTTGGGAACTTAAACACCATCAGGATTGCCAAGGTTGGGCTGTGGTTGTGGCTCAGAGGTAGAGAGCTCACCTACCATGTGTGAGGCACTGGGTTTGATCCTCAGCACCACATAAAATTAAAATAAAGATATGATGTCCACCCAAAACTAAAAAAATAAATATTAAAAAAAAAAAACAGAAAGAAAGTTGAGGCTGTATGCAAGGAGTTCACATAGGAAGGAATCACATGATCTCAGCTGGATAAAGAGGGCAGTAAGAATTTAAGTGGGGAGGAGATTCATGGAAAATGTTAGGGTCACTGTATTAAAGAAAGGACTTAATTCTTGGTAATGGAATGTTATGTGGGAGGTGACTGAACAAGTTAGGAGACAATGTAGAATAAAGGAGGTCAAGGACCTGGGAGGCTTGTAGGTTGGATGGATTATCCATACACATTATTTTGAGATTATAATATCCAGTGTTGGTGAAGTTACACTCATATTCGCATCCTTCATCTTAGGATGTTTTCATCAGCAGCTCTAAGCACTCCAGTCTTTTTTTAAAAGGGTGATTCATAGCAAGGATTCCTCTTCACATGCAAGATACTTGCATGGCATGGTGATATTGTGCATATAATTTATCCTCTTCACCTTCAAGTGGGCTATTCTCAATGTACTCTGAATATGGATGAGTGTCATGCTGCCTCTGAGAACAGTATTGCACTAACTTACCCCTTCCAAAGAATACTTCTTAAGGATTTTGGCATTTTCTAGACAGAAATTGGAAACTACTATTCACAATAAAGAGGTGCTGAAGATCCTATGAGTATAGTAGAAAGAGTAGCGATAAATTGTATTTGACTTAAAGTATTAAAACTACATGAAATATTCCTTTCATCTATGAGTGTTCCGTGAAATCCCTCTTTTATGAAATGCTTTTTAGTATAAGATACTAATTTTCTAGTTTACCAAGATAAAATTCATGTAAAATATTTTTAAAATTCACTCTTAAAAGAAAAGCACTGTGTGAACAAGGCCATTTACCTACCTGTAGAGCTACTTCTAATGCTACTTTGATATAGAGGAATAGGAGAGAGGCCTCTACTCATACTGGATGCTCTACTCTCCTGTTCGAGAGCTCCTACTTTACAGCAGAATCAAGAATGTAAAACATTACTACTGCAAGTGTTATTGGCATAGCGTGGACATTTTATTGATGTTTCATGGTGAATTAGATTCATACCCAATTTATGTTCAGTGTTGAAATTAATTCTGCCAGAGCTGCTTTGAAGAAGTGATTCTTGGAGGTTTTTGGTTGTTTTCCTGTAATTAAAAAGAAAAAAATGGTTATTTATTTACTGGGGTATTTTTATTATATATCAATATTCAAATTGCAAGTTCATATTCTCTAAACATAATTCTTTCTGGCAATAAACGCAATACTTTCCATATGTACTTGCATAATGTCTCTGCAGTTCTGACATGAAAAGTAAAGGGTGTGTGAGTTAACATTTACTATGGTTGATGACTTAGGTCTTTCAAACAGTGACAGCTTAGTTGAAGCTTATGAGTCCAAAAGGAATAAACCTATAGTACATTCAAATTAAAAATGTCAGTCAAACTTGTACACCACTGGTCTCGTTTTCTAAAATTGCTTGTTTGTATATTAAAGTTGTTTTATTTTAATAATCATGAAGTATATTGAACCATAATTTTAGAACTAAGCAGTCGGCTTTATTAAGAACAACTTTCTGAAACTTCATTTTAAAAAGGAGTTAAAATTTGCCCTCTGACTTTGAAATAGACTATATATATTTGATACTAGAAATTGAACCCAGTGGTTTCAACTAGTATGCAACATCCTCAGGCCTTTTTATTAATTTTTTTGAGACAGGTTCTCACTAATCCTCCTGCCTCTGCCTTCTAAGCCATTGGGATTACAGGTATGTGCCATCCTGAACAGCAACATAATCTTTTATGTCACTAAAAATAAATAGCAAACTTATTTTAAGTGTTTTGTGACATTATTAAATCTTTTAATTAAGTTGTTGATAAAATTTTAATGCACTAATGAAATGGCTCACATTATTATAATTACCATTCATTCTTTCTCCTGTGTATGGGAGAGTCTGGATATGCAGAGTGAAGGTAGAGGCTCCCTTTCCTCCCCAGATACTGATCCTTTTCAGAGGTGGATGATTGGAATGAGCTTGCCCTTTTCACAAAGAAGTATGACATTTTGCTTCTTGAGAGTGCTCTGAAATGTTATGAATTGAATTTGGCTAAAACTAGGACAAAAAAAAGAGCTTTATTTTGCAAAACTGTCCAATCTGGATAATGGCTTTCTTTTGTGCCCACCATAAGTAAGTGCTATAGTTTGAGTGTGGAATGTCTCTCAGGCCTGTGGGTTAAAGGCTTTGTCCCAGCTTGATGTAATTGGAACATGGTAGAAACTGTATGTGTAGCCTTGTAGGAAGTCTTCAGATCATTGGGATAAGGCCATTGAAGGGGATTTTAGGACCTCAGTTTCCTCTCTCTGTGTGTTTCTATCTCTCTGTCCTTTTGGTTTCTTAGGCATAAGATAATTGGTTTTGCTCTGGTTCAGGTTCCTACCATAATATTCTGCCTCACCATAGGTCTAAAACAATAGGACTAACCAATCATGGGCTGAAACTGCCCAAACTATGAGCCAAAGTAGACCTTTTTCTATTTATAAGTTGATATTACTCAGGCATTTATCATAGCACCAGAAATCTGACCAAAAAAAAATTGATACCAAGAACATATGGTTTTTGCTGTTCAAGTCATACACAAGTCATACATAGAGAATAGTCATACATGACTATGTGGAAAGCATTAGAAATATATATCAGGAAGATTTTGGAAAAGATTGGAGGAGCAAGCTGGAGAAATATAGAAAGCTATAAATGGAAATTAACAGATGAAATTTAAGCTTATAATCTTGAAGTCTTGGCAAAGAATTTGGAAGCACATCATATCACCCTGAGATTTTGTGGGGGTCTGCGATTAAATGTGTTGGTTTAGAAGATGGGGAAACTTTTAAGGTAGCTCAGTGAAATTCAGGCAATGGCATGGGTATTACTGGACATTTATAACTGATTTACATAAGAATTGAAAGTAAAAAAGAGTAAGAGTAGAAAGATCTGAAAAACTCACAGCCTGGCCAGAAAGGGGGCATTTGTAAAGATGCAGCCAAAGACGGGGCAGTTGCGAAAGATATAAGCACTGCTAAAAAGAAGTCCAGTGGCTTTATCACCCATCCAGAGAAACAGAGCCAATGAATCAGGCACTAAAATCTCCAAATCTGAGCCAAAATAAACCTTTTCTTTTTACATCTTGATTATCTCAGGTATTTGTGATAGTGATGGGAAGATGACTAACAGTCCAAAACCTCTTTGTTTGATTTTTTTTTATTTGAGCCATTGAATTTCTTCTGTGTGAAGCCAGGATAAGCACTCCTGTATTTATTTATTTCTGGATAACAGGCCAAACTTCTTGGTAGGTCCTTATGCTATACTATAGGCTCCTGATGGAACATTCTGGACTAGGTGAGCTTTCCCTGAAGTGGGTGGGCTACTTAGACATACCATGGACCACTGACAGAAGGTCAGATGTTTTTAAAGTCTTAGGCATAATTTCAAAAGGTAGCCTTTTTCTTCTGGTGAGAGCTGAGGCAAATTCCTCTTCTCTGTTTCTAAAATGAGCTTTCCTCTCTTGCCCATTACATGTCACCCTAAGCACAAACAAATTTGTGAACTGAAATAAGCTTAATTATTTCTCAGTGAGGTCAAAGTTATTGCATTAATTACTGTTGATAATGACAATTGGCAGTAGGTTTGGAGGAATAGGGGGAAGTGACTTGTTTTTTTAGCTTTTCCTTTTGATCACCTTTGAGGAAGACATCCTGAAATATTTCACTTTTGACATATTGTAGTCTTAATGGCAAATATCTCAAACTGTAACTAAATTTGGAAATAACATCTTTAAACAGGTATTAAAGTTTAAACCAGGCCTTTGTGGTGCTCCCTAAGGCAATATAACTGGGGTCCTTATAAGAACACTGGTGTCCTCATATGCAAGAACACATAGGAAAGGTAACATGAAGACAAAAGTAGAGGAAGGCCTTTCACACGCCAAGGAGAACGACTTCAGCCAATGCCTTGATTACAGACTTCCATTCTCTAAAACTGTGAGAAAATAAATGTCTAGGTTTAAAGACACCAAGTCTGTGACACCTTGTTATGGAAACTGTAGAAAATTAATTCAACTAAAAATTGAATGTCAGTTTGCAGCTATAAAAGAGATAAACGTGCAAGGCTGAAGTCCTGTCTTAGGCAATAATGTAATTGGAGAACTGATTTGACTGACATCTAGAAGCAAAATCTTGAAGACACGGAAGTTTCCATGCAGGTTAAAGGTGAGTGCATCAGCACTCACAAGGAACTGATGTATTGGAATGAGTAGATACTGAGGAAGGTTGAATTTTTTTCCTGCTTCAGATTAAACTCAGAGGTTGGGGTTGTGGCTCAGGGTTGAGCACTTACTTAGCATGTGTGAGGCACTGAGTTCGATCCTCAGCACCACATTAAAAAAAAATAAAATAAAAAAGGTATTGTGTGCATTTACAACTAAAATATTTTATAAAACAGATTGAACTCAGGGCCTTGTATATGCTAAGCATGTTCTCTGCCACTGAGCTATTTTGTGAGTTTGATTTTGAACATGTCAAATTTGAAATTCTTGTGAAATAGCTAAACAGATTCCAGGACTTGTTCATATGATGCATAAAAAGATGAGACCTAAGAGAGAGAGAGAGAGAGAGAGAGAGAGAGAGAGAGAGAATATAAAATAATTTTATTTTAAAAATGGGTCAAATTTTAGAATTATATGCCAAAAAGAAAGAAGCAATTGAAAATGAGAATCTTTGTCTTTTGATAATTAGATCACTAAGTGTTTAGATGTGGATATCTTTAAGTTTATCCAATTTGGAATTTGTTGAACTTTTCGTATGTCTAAGTGAATTTTTGTATCAAATTCAGGAACTTTTTGCCTTTTATCTTCAAATATACTTTCCACCTCTTTCTCTAAGTCCTTTTCTGGGATTCCCACTATGTGTTTGTTGGTACATTCAATGGTTTCTCTGGAAATCTCTGAGGTTCTTCTGTTCATTTTCTTCATTCCTGGACCTTTATGTTCCAATTGGATAACCCATTTGATGTATCCTCAAGTTTATTGATTCTTTCTTTTACCAGCTATTATCTTTTTTTTTTTTTCTAGTGAACTTTTATCTTATTAAGTATTTTTAAACTACAGAGTTCATATTTGGATCTTTTATAATTTGAACATTTTATTGGCACTTGGTGAAGCATTGTTCTTATACTTTAATTTTTAGATATATATTCCTTTAATTAACTACATATTTATAATAGCTGATTAAAAGTGATTCTTTTCTTTTTTTTTTTTTTTTGCGGGGTGGGGGGGCAGGTCCAAAGTCTAGGTTTCCTTATTGACAACTTCTATTGACTTTCAATTGACTGATTTTGTTGTTGTTGTTGTTTATGTATAGGGTATTATGTGTGTGTGTGTGTGTGTGTGTGTGTGTGTGTGTCTTTTAATTATTTTTCTGTATGCTGGATATTATAAATAATATAGTGTACAAATTCAGAAAATCAGAAAAATTTCCCTCCCACCCCTTCAGGGTATGTTGACCTTGGTGATTGTTGTTATTACTGTTGCTGTTAATTCTTTGTTTATCAATTTTTCTGGCTCAGTTTTGTATACTTTGTTGCCCACTATGTGAAGACACCAAAGTATCTGCTCCTGCTCAGTGATCTGGGTGGTCAGTGAAATTCAATCATTTTTCTTGCAAAAATTCTCTTTGGATGTTTGGTAGGCATTACTTCAGAGTTAATTATTTCCAGAGTTAATTTTGACAATTTTGTTCCAGTATTCACATTATATTTCTGGTGACTTTTAGAGGCTCTTACAAATCCATATTAGAAGTGATTTTTGAGATTCATATTTTTGATGTCATGTATTGGAATGTCATGTCAATACCTGCTTGTGATTTAAATCATTTCACTGAAGATTTTATTTTTACTTTCCACTCAGCACCTAGGCTGAGTTTTGTGTGTATGCATGTATTTTGTTTATTTATTTTCATTTAGTTGGAATAATCACCTTTCAAGTACAACTGTAACTTTGACAAGAGCACGTTGATGCATATATTTTCTTATCTATATTTTCATGTGTAAGCACTAGGCTTTACAGTATGTTTTCTTGATCCACAGAGCCAGAAGAAAAAAAAAAAAGCTTGATGTCACGTTGACTTGGCCCCTCAGAGAAAGTAATGCTCAATACTTGCAATCTACCTAGGATTTGCATCTATTATCTATTTAGATTTTTGCCTTTGTGGATCCTTCAAATTCTTTTCAGTTAGTTTGTACAACTAACTTTGGCTCTTAGTCCTAATAGCCGGCAGCTACGAGAGAAAGACAAAGGCATTGGACCTAACAACCCCAACCATGACCCAAGGGTTGTAGAGCCCCAAAATAAATAAAAAGAATGAAAATTCATTTCTGCCAAGAGCTTTAACCACCTCAGTGGAATCAAGCCATACATTTCTCATTAAGAATTTTTCTCCTTCTTATGTTCTTATCTCTTTTTTTTCTCCATATTCTCTCAATTTTATTTTGTTTGCAACTTTTAACTTTTAAATATTTTTCAAATATCATTTCATTTATTTCTTTATTTTTCAATTCTGCAAGAGCTTGTGTCTGTGTGTTTGTGTGAGCGCTCATGCATGTGTGTTCTCACTATGTAAACAGCTTCAAATATATAGATGTATACATATGTATATTTCAAACATTTTATTGTATTAATATTATATTATTATATGAACTATATTATGTTCATATAATAATTATAAAATAATTAATAGCAATAACAATAACTATAATTATAATAATTAATAATTGATATTAAATAATTAATAATAATTATTATTATTATCTTATTATATGAACTATATTATTATTTTTCTCTTGATTTTTTCCTTCTTTTTTTTTTTTTTAAAGAAATTTGGAAATTTAATGATCACAAAGTTAACACTAACACTTATATTTAAATTAAGAGCTAAGAACGTTTGTGTTTACTATAAACTGAACGTTTAATGGCACATAGAAAATGTAATATTCAATTAAAATCTAAGTTGTCCTGGTTGGACATATTTATTTCGAAGTCCAACACTGAATGGCTGTTCACTTTTCTCTATTGCCAATTTGTCTGCTTCAGTAGGTTCTGGATCTGAAATTTCAAATCTAAGAAGGAAACCAAAAGTAAAGGAATTTGTTGGTACATAAATTAAAAAAAAACATTTTAAATACAACAAAGAAAACTAATCAACTGAAGATTCCAGTTTCCTATCATTTTATAGATCATACAAATTCTATAAAACCTTTTCTACAGTACTGCATACATAGAACTACAAAAAAATTGCCTTCAGCTATATGATCCTTAATTAAGAGAAGCAAGGGCTGCCATCCAATTATTTTTCTCTTCTTCAGACTTAGCAGCAAATATTATACTGTTGTCATTTGGGGATACTAGTGCAAAGGCATGTCTGCCCCACAAGTATCTTCCTTATCACAGATTTCTACTCTCCACATAAAAGAAAACTTTTCTTTTAATCTATAGTCTGCATTACTGTAACCTGGAAGCTGGTCTGGCCATGATTAAGTTTACTTCTGATCATTAAGCCATCAAAGAAAAAAATATGTCTTTCTTCTTAGCACCAGTTCTTGTCATTTGTCCTTCCATTATGAATTCATTGCAGCACTGTGCAATATCTTTGCTTATCCATCCATCTATTTTTCCCAATTTCTGTCATTTTTCTGTTGGTCCAGTTCTAATTAATTGATGATTATAAAAAGGGCAAACTGGATCCCTAATTTTTTTTTTTTTTTATTGGTCGTTCATAACATTACATAGTTCTTAATACATCATATTACACGGTTTGATTCAAGTGGATTATGAACTCCCGCTTTTACCCCGTATGCAAATTGCTGTAGCACATCAGTTACCCTTCCATTGATTGACATATTGCCTTTCTAGTGTCTGATGTATTCTGCTGTCTGTCCTATTGTCTACTGTACCTGTTCATTATTTAGCATTTGTTTGAATTAGGTGGGATAAATCATATGTGAATTTGAGTTCTTTTGATCTTTTATTTTCTGGTTTGTACCTTCGTTTTTGACCCTCTTATTGCCACTTCTTTACTTTTCATCTTCCTCTTTTTTTTATTAATTTTAGTTAATTTTATTACACCTCCTTCTATTGACATTTTCTACCTCTCCTTCATTCATTTATTAAATTTTTCAAACTTTTTCTTGCCTACCCACCCTATTTTCTCTTAAGAAAGTATAATTCCACTATCTAGTTGAATTATATAGTTTGTCAGTGTTACATATCCTTTTACATTGTGATTACTAATACAGTGATTGATGTAGTAGACATTTTCTGTTAAATGCCTATTCTAGTTTACAGTTTTCTATTGTTGATACTGATGTTAAATGCTGACCTGCCATTCTTATAGAGGTGGTCATTAGTGTTCTAGGGGTCAAAGTGGACACCAGATATTTATTTTAGACTGTGTATCTGTTGCTAATATGCATTCCTGGATCCCACCCACTTTCTGTAAGAAGAGCTGGAAAGTGATTGGGACACTTTATGTCCATTGAGTGCAGATTCTGTTGACAAGTAATAATCACAACTAAGCCAAGTAATAGTAAACCTTACCTCACTTATGATGTAGCCTCACCTGAATCTCAACAACACTGTAAAATTCACTTGAAATTATTGCCAATAGAATAGATTATGTAGAAAATAAAGCATCAGGCCTTGAAGACAAAACTTCAGACTTTGAACAACGGGTATATAAACTTAAATTATCAGTATGCAATAAATAGGGGGGAAAGAGCATGAAAAGAATATACCAAAAACTCTTAGCACCAAGAGAACAAACCAGAGAATCACTGGGATAGAAGAGAGCATAGAGATACAGACTAAAAGCATGAAGAATATTTTCAGTGATATAGTAACAGAACACTTTCCCCATAACATAAATAAGATAGACATATGTGTAAAAGATGCATATAGGACCCCAAATAAACAAGACCAGAACAAACTCTCCAACAAATACCACAATCAAAATGTTTAATATAGAAAATAAGGAAAGAATACTAAAAGCTGTGAGAGAAGAACATCAGGTCACATTTAGAGGAAAAACACTAAGAATCACTTCTGACTTCCCAGTGTAGACCCTAAAATCAAGGAAGGCCTAAATTAGATATTTCAAACTCTAAAAGAAAATAATTGTCAGCCAAGATGCTATATTTAGCAAAGCTCTCTTTCAAATCTACAGGGCGGTAAAAAAAATCCCATGACAAGGATAAACTAAAATAACTCATAACCACTAAACCAGTACTACAAAGAATACTCAAAGATAAACTACACACAGAGGAAACAAAATGAATCAAACCCCAAACAAAAACAAAATAAACCCCCATGAAGCTCCCAAATAGATGAAGATCACTATAAGAGTGGCCAAGTTTATGAAAATCAATACAGAATTAAATGTGGGAAGCATACCTACTGATAATAACACTGAATGTAACTGATTTTTGCTATCCAATTAAAAGACATATATTGGCAAAATGGATAAAAAAAACCAAGATACAACTATATGCTGTTTGCAAGAGACTCATAGACAAAAACACCCACAGGCTAGGGTAAAAGTATAATAAAAAAAATATTCCATGCAAATGGAGTCCAAAAAGATACAGGAGTAGCTATTCTCATATCTGACATAGCATATTTCAAGCAAAAAATAATCATAACAGACAAGAAGATTGTTGCATTATTGGCAAAAGGAACTGTCCAACAAGAATATATTATGAGAGTAAATATATATGCTGCAAATGTTATTGCATCTAATTACATATAAAAATACTTCTTGGCATTAAATTTC
This sequence comes from Urocitellus parryii, assembly GCF_045843805.1. Lineage (NCBI taxonomy): Eukaryota > Metazoa > Chordata > Mammalia > Rodentia > Sciuridae > Urocitellus > Urocitellus parryii. The sequence continues at coordinate 12,819,054 of NC_135538.1, forward strand.
TGATAGGCTCCAGTACAAAAATACATAGTAATTTCAACACACCCTTTTCACCAATAGACAGGTTAATAATGTGAGATCAATAAAAATATTTCTGACCTAAATGATATACTCTAAATCAAATGGACCTAATAGATAGGTATAGAATATTTCACCCCAACACAGCTGAACTTACCTTTTTCTCAGAAGCCCCCAATAGGTCTTTTAGGTCACATTGTAAGTCTCATAAAAAAATCATTATAGGGGCTGAGGTTGTAACTCAGCAGTGGAGCCCTTGCCTAGCACATGCGAGGCCCTGGGTTCGATCCTCAGCACCACATAAAAATAAATAAATAAAGTAAAGGCATTGTTTTCAACTACACCTAAAAAAATCATTTTAATTTTGTGCATCTTATCAGATCATAATGAAAGGAACTAAAAGTCAACAGCAAAAAAAAAAATAGAAAAATAATAAATTATAAATGCTGATGAGGATGTTGGAAAATTGTACATTCGTAAATACATAGAGAAGAAATAAGAAATTCTTAGAAACATATGACAACAGAGATACTACATATTAAAATCTCCAGGACACTATGAAAGCAGTTCTAAAAGGGAAATTTATAGTTTTGCATGCCAACATTAAAAACAAAGAAAGTACCCAAATAAGTAAGCTTATGTTCCACCTTAAGCCCTCAGAAAAAAGAACAAACTAATACCAAAATACCAAAACTAATAGAAGACAGGATGTAATTAAGATCAAAACTGAAATTAATGAAATTAAGAATAAAAAATATATACCCAAGAACAATGTAACACCCTTAACCAAACTAATGGGGGGAGGGGGAGCAATAGAAAGGGAGAATACGCAAATAAACAAAATTATAGATGAAAAAGGACATATTGCCACAGATACTTCCGAAATACAGAGGATAATTAGAAACCATTTTGAAAATTTATACTCTAGTAGATCAGACAATCTAGAAGACATCGACACATTTCCAGATATATATTACTTACAGAAATTAAACCAGAATGATATAGAAAATCTGAACAGATCAATAATAAGAAATGAAGTTGAAAGAATAATTAAAAGCCTCTCAACAAAGAACAACCCAGGACCAGATGGATTCTCAGTTGAGTTCTACCAGACCTTTTAAAAAAAATTTATACCAGTCTTTCAGTTGACAAAAGTGATAGTGAAATGAAGGAAATGTACTCAAATACATTCTGTGAAGTCAAAATAATCCTGATATCAAAACTAGACAAAGACACACCAAGGTAAGAAAGCTACAGACCAATATCAGTGATGAACATAGATGCAAAAATCCTTGATAAAATAATAGCCAACTTTATTCAAAAATACATCAAGAAGATAACACATCTTGATCAAGTAGGTTCCACCCCAGGGATGGAAGTTTGTTTCTACATGCACAAATCAATAAATGTAATTCACCACAAAAATAGGATTAAGGACAAGAATAACATCTTCTCAATATATACAGAAAAGACATCTGATAAAATCCAGCACCCATTCATGTTAAAAACACTGGATAAACTAGGAATAGAAAGAACTTACCTCAACTTTATTAAGGATATATATGACAATCCCAAAGCCAATATCATACTGAAATGAAGAAAAACTAAAAGCATTTCCTCTAAAATCAGGAACCAGAAAGACATGGATGTCCAGGGTCACCACTTCTATTCAATGTTCTCAAAACTCTAGCCAGAGTAATTAGGAAAGAGAAGGAGATAAAATGGAAAGTTAGTTTGGTTAAGGGTGTATTAATATTTTTTTCTATCTTTCTTAAGGAGCCAACTCTTTGTTACATGGATCCTGGCTATATGTTTTTTTTTTATCCTAAACTTCATTAATTTCAGGAATAATCCCCAGACGCAAACAATCTCTGTTTGCTGATGATATGATCTTTTATCTAGAAGACACCCCTCCCCGAAGGAATTAAAAAAACTAGCAGAAGACTTCCATAGTGCAGGAATGAATTCAGCAAAGTAGCAGAAAGTAAGATCAATATTCTCAAATCAATAACTTTTCTATACTCCAACAGAGATTCTGCTGAGAAAAATATCTGAAAAACTATTCCATTCATAATTACCTCCAAAAACAAAATACTCGGGAATAAATCTAACCAAGGAGTGAAAAATGTCTACAAGGAAAATTATAGAAGCAGCTGAACTTAACTTTTTCTCAGAAGCCCCAAATAAGTCTGAAGAAAGAGATTAAAGAAGACCTTAGAAGATGGAAATACCTCTCATGTTCTTGGATAGGAAGAATTATTATTTTCAAAATGACCATTCTACCAAAGCTAGTACTCGGATTCAATGCAATCCCCATGAACATACCAATGATACTCTTAACATAATACCTAAAATTCATTTAGAAGAAAAAGAGACCCAGAATATCTAAATCAATCCTGAATATATTAATAAGTCAAGAATTTAAGACCTCCCCTCAAAAAATAATTCAATCAATAAATGGGGAAAAAACTAAATAGATATATCTTAAAAAAGAAAATACAAATGACCAATAAGTAAATGAAAAACTGTTCAACACTCTAGCAATCAGAGAACTGCAAATCAAAATAACACTAAGATTTAATTTCACTCCTGTCAGAATGTCAATTATAAAGAATATAAATAAATTATAAATGCTGATGAGGATGTTGGAAAATTGTACATTCATACATTATTGGTAAGACTGTAAATTTGTGCAACCACTCTGGAAAGTTGTATCAAGATTCCTCAAAGAAACTAGGAGTGGAACCTCCATATGACACATCCACTCCACTCCTTGGTAGTTATACAAAACAACTAAAATTAGAATACTATAGTGATATAGATAGCTACCTCATTTTCTTAAATCAGGACAATTCATAGTCAAATTATAGAATCAGCTCAGATGCTCACCAATAGATGAATGGATTAAGTAAATATGGGGTGTGTGTGTGTGTGTATGTGTGTGTTTGTGTGTGTGTATCTGAGTTTTACTCAGCCCTAAGGAAAATATGAAATTATGGAATTTGTTGGTACATGGATAGAAATGGTGAACATTATGATAAGTGAGATAAGCCCCAGACTCAGAAAAATCAAGGGCTGAATGTTTTCTCTTATATGTGGAAACTCGGGCAAAATAAGGGAATGAAAGGGGCAGAGATCAGATATTATAAAGGTACAGGGTAGATCAGTGGAGTAGAAGATTGAGAGGGAGGGAGGAGGGATAAGAAGGGGGAGGCAATGTAGAATGAAGTTAAGAAAATCACATTACCTGCATGTATAAATATATCACAGGGACTCTCACCTATATATGTTTGTGGAAAGCACCAATCAAGGATGGATTAAAGGATGAGCAATGGGAGAATCAATGGATACAAGGTGAGCCAGGGAGACAGGGGAGGAACAGGAACTGAAATGGAGCAGGTCAGACTCAATGCATATGTGAGTTTGTCTGATTGTACCCAGCTACTATACATAATTGTAATGCTCCAAGAATTTCTGTCTGAAAACCTTCAGTAAAGGCAAAAAACAGAAACAAACAAACACAAACAAACAAACTCTTTAATATCAAAGTCCCTAGATTATATTTTCAGCGGGATTTTTTTCTATTCTTCCTGTGTTCATGGTTTGCAGCTGTGTTGGCAAAGGAACATGACCTGAAGAACAATCCAGTGATAATGAACAGTATTTGTATTCCCACTTCCATTTCAAAAATATCAAGAGTTTTCCCTTACATGTAATTATGTACTCCAATCCTAATATGAAAATCAACTGTGTAAGAAGGGGACCACCTTGACTTATCTGTTGGAGAAAGATGCAATGAGTGATCGAAAGCAATCCTCATCAGAGATTCAAATGTTGCCCGCTATTATTCATGTGTGTGTGCATATACCTAACTTAGCAGCATACTCTTTTGAAAATTTACCTTTTTTGTCTGGTAAACAGTAAGTGGTACTTTTAGATATCAGTCTAGCCCAGCATAAAATTCATGACATACATTGTTATGCTTTGAATCTGAAATGTTCCCTTAAAATTCTTGTGGTCCAGGGGTGGGGCTACTGGGAAGTGATTGCATCCTGAGGGCTCTGACCTCACCAGGGGATTCGTCCATGGATAGATTAATAATGTGATGGCAGCATTGGCAGGTGGAGGAAACTACAGTGGGTGGGGCTTAGTCGGAGGAAGTAGGTCACTGGGGTTGTGCCCTAGAAGGGTCCTTCCTTTCTCTCTCCCTTTTTGCTTCATGGCTGCTACAAGGTGAGAAACTTTCCTCCATCACACCCTTATGCCATGATATTTCGTTGCAGAGCCAGCTTACCATGGACTGAAACCTCCAGGATCTTAAGTCAAAATAACACTTTTCTCCTCTAAGATGTTTTTCTCAGGCACTGTGTCCCAGGGATGGACCACTAACACACGCACGTGTCTTTCCACTTTGCCATCTCACGGACATCCCATTTATGATTATCATAAATTCACTGTCTCAGTTTAGACATGGCCTTAAAAACCTTCTTACATGGTACACTGGGCAGTCTCTGCTAATTAATTATAGCTGTCACAGTATATGAAACTTATTTGCCATCATGATTAATGACTATGCTACTATTTATATATTAAAATTTAAAGCCCTAGAGAGAGAAATCATCAAATTTGTGAAGGTGTCTGAATACAAAGGCATCTCAAGGTGTTAAACTTGATTTAAATATTTAAGCAATTATATGTTCTAACCAATGCCTTATTTTTAATAAAATGATCTTAGCATGTTGCTTCAAGGTTCTAAAATGCATCCTAGATCACAAGTGTCAAAGTTCCCTGTCATTCAAGGTCCACTTGTGTATTAATGTAGTGTCTTGGAAAATCACAAGTTGCATAGGGCCTAATGAGATGAGAGGATCAGAGGTATAGGTGGCACCTTAGGTATATTATCAAGACTCAATTTGAAGATGCTGTATGTTTTACTACTGTAAAACGATGATACTAAATACAGAGCTGTAAAGGTAAGCGTGGGTCAGGATGTAGAAAAATAGTTAAGGTAAGAGAAGCTGAGAATTTACTGAGCTGTCTCTTCAGGGTAATCAGCCTTACCCAAGTTATATATGTCTCTCAGAATATGCTCATAAGAAACCATGAAAAAATTGTTAGCTGTTGAATTATAGAATCTTAAGTGACACTTAAAATATGACTCATAATATAGCTCACATACATTGTGTGAAATTTCTTTGACCATGTAAAATATCGTCATTTTCATTTTACAAGTTTATCCTAATAAGTACTGCTACATGGAAAACAAATATCTCATCAGGTTGACAGATGTACTTAATAAGAACATTTTTGAGGGTTTAATTACTGTTCCTCTCATATGTAATTAACCAAAAATTATTTTCAATTTTAGCTCTAGAAGTATTTTTTATACACAACTTCAGTTGATCATGGTACTATAAGAAGCAACCATATAATAATATCATACATTTTTGACATTTTAAAATTAATTATTATTTCTCTCTCTGGTTGCTGTTCCAAGTTTTCATTTCTCTATTTTAGGATCAAAAAGTTACCATTAAAGACTTTGATCTTTGAGGTCAAAGTGAGAAATGCTTAATAATAAGGAGATTATTGAATTCTATGTGGAGCACTGTGACAGACCTCCATATACTCAGAGAAACTTTATTCTAAGGAAGAATACAGAAAATCAAATAGATAATCAAAATAAAGGGGGATTAAAAGATGATGCTCCGGTAAGGAAACTCTTCACTCAGAAGAATTATTGTAATAAAGGAAGAGGTGCACTATGGTAATGGAAGGGGGTTCACTGCAATGGGGAAGGGTCTCTGCAAGATCTGAAACCATCTCAAAGGTCCAGCAGTGAGGGCTTTTCTTTCATTGAGATGAGGAGTCACAGCTAGAAAATACCAGGTACAGGGAAGTGGGATGAGCTGATGGGACTGCAAAGTTGAGGGTCTTCCCCAGGGGGGCTGACTCTCTGTAGGTAGCTGACTTCAGTAAGAAAGGACTATTCTGTGTTCCCAAGCTGGAGGGGAAGTTCCCACAGAGTTCAGAGAGGAAGGAGAGAAGCCTGACTAGGATCTGATGGAGTCAAATTAGTGGGCATTTGAATCTGATCCATCTGAATGTCCCAACTGGTGAGCCCATTATTTATGAGACAAAGAACGGGAGTGTGAAGGGCCTATGGGTGGCCTAGTCCCAGGCAAACAAGTGGATTATCCGTGAGTCTCATGTCCTGTTGGAAGGTGGTTCTTTACAGCTGGCTATTTCCCAGACCACAAAGGGTGGGCTTGCTTTATGGCTGTTTTCCAGACCACAGCTCAGTGGAGTTGTGTGTATTTTTCTGCATGGTCCATGATCAGAGGGGTGATGGAAGATTTGCCTAGTGCTGTAGTAACACACAAAGGGCGTCATGGAGGAAGTGAGTGTAAACTCTGATTTTAAGATAACTCTTAAAATTAAAAGTAGGAATTACAGAGGCAAAGGGAGCAGCAAATGAAAAAGCAGGAAATATATAATTTATAGTCAGAATACATGGCCTTGCAGATTTTATACTTGAAAGATCCAGAAAGGCACCCTCCACAGATTCCCGAACTTGCTTAATGAGCTGTTCATTTTTCTGTGTGTGGGTGCAGTGGTAATTTAGCTTAGCTTGAGGCACTTGGGAACCAGGGAGAGGCTGATGTTTGTTCGGAAGGTCTAGCCAATGACAGGACTCCAGCCCCTTAACTTCAAGGCCTGACAGAAGCTACTTGGGCACTGGGCATGGAATTCAAAGCATAATTCAGTGTTAGGTAAAGGGACAACAGACACATGCCCAAGATATATGCAGGGAGTGTAGAAAGTGCTGGGATTTGGGGCCTCTAGCCCTGGCCTGTGAGCTCCTGAATCTGGTTGGGATTCAGTGGTGGGAGGAAGAACCACTAAGGGCAGGTGACTGCCTTCCATGTCAGGGGAGGTAAGAACAATTCTTTCCAAGACTCTGCTCCTATTGTTAGACTTGTATCTCCTAAATAGTGTTTTCTGCTCCTTCAGATTTAACACATAATCTGAAGTAGCACTGTGCCATCTATTATAATGTCTGAGTATATAATACATATTAATTCATTGAATGTTTCCAATAAACAAAATTAGTAGGTATTGCCCTTGTCCATTGATATTTAGTAATGGGGGAACTGGACAGAAAAATTTAATGATTTTTCCAGAGTTCCAGGTACCCAATTATATTTCTAGGCCACAAAGTCCCCTGGTGATTAAAGTCAGAGGAGTAACATGAGATATGTTGGGGCTTGCAAGTCTTGTAGGTCTTCTAGTTTGAGGATCCAGGATTTCAAAATCAAGCCCGCACTGTGTCTCAGGTACTTGGCTTCAAAAGAGGTTCATGTTTCAGGTGCATTTATTAGAGCAATGGAGAAAGGACATCATTCCTTGCTAAATGCACATGTTAATAAATTACCAATACTCAGCACTTATTTTTCAGCTCTTTGATACTTAGAGGAAGACAGAAAACCTTGAAGATCCCTATAGTGGTGGGTCTAGAGTGCATTAAGAAGTGTGGAATGCAGCAAGAAAGGAAGCCTTTTGATTTTTCCTACCACGTAGTCTATGCTGACTCAGTCTGAGACCTGAATACAAACCAGACCCACTGGCTGTCTGAAAGAAGTGCCGCTGATAAGAGAATCAGGATAGATGGCCCTATCTCTGGTTTTCAGAGTGCCTTCTGAGTTGTAAATCTGCACCAATATGTGTCATCTGCACTCAGTTTCAGCATATCATTCTCTTTTTAAAAATCTGAAGGAGTACTTCATCTGAAGACAAAGTGTCTAGCAGTACATTTTACTTGGATTTTGGGGGAAGTTGTTAGGTTTTTAAAGAGCTGATGCCTCAGGAATGACAATGAAATACAGCACTGTCAGTCAATTGGCTGAGCTACTGACTCAAATTTATTTGCTTTTCTTTTTTGGTGAGACTATTCTATAATGCCTCAACTTGACCAGAGTTCTTCTGCAATCATTTTTATTTAACAGAAACTTCAGAGGAATAGAAAGTGGTAGTCTGTCCAGAAAAGAACCGTTCCATCTAATGGTCCTCATACTTCTGTTTGCTACCAAGATGGTTTTAATATTTTTTTCCCACTCTTTAGACTTTTGCAAAATAATGAATGCTGCAATCAAAATATTAAAATTTATTTTTACTCATCAAGTGAGCATAGGGTGCATAATTGTAGGAATTGTTTTTGTTGGGTAACTTCTTTTTTGGTAATAGTCATAGCACATTTCCTGGGCTTCTTATGAATATCCAAAATGCTGTCTTACTTCCTTCATGCAACTTCACCATTCTCACAGAACTTGTTAAACATCTTTGCCTTCAGTAGAATGTTGTTTCAGGTAGTTTATGAAAGAAGGGACAATGAAGTCTATCAAAAGAATGCTTACTGTTTAATAAACACTCTGTAACTCTGAGTGTTTCAACTGGTTTTTAAAAATTAATATTTACTTGATATATTGAAATGTAGAAAAAGGAATATAATACACATTTAGCTAGATTCCATCATAATTAGCAATTGTTAGCATTGCATTTATTTCATATCTTTGAGTATGAGTACAATTTAAAATGTTAAATTTATGTATTTTTATATAAAGGTGTATTAAGAATTGTATGCAAAAAATGAGAGCTCATGTATAATGGTATAATTTGGAGTGAACATACTTTATATACAAAGTTATGAAAAATTGTGCTGTGAATGGATAATTATGAATGCGCTCCACATTGTCATATGCCGCAAACTGCCCGGCCCCGGGCCGGCTGAGTCCCGTTCCTGCTGCCGAGCACTGCCTGCGGCACCCCTGCTGAGCGATCCCCTGCTGAGCTGTCAGTGCACACGGGCTTGCAATCTTGCAACCCGGTTGGGCACAAAAACACAAGCCAGTCAAACTGAGACAAAGTTTTATTTAGAGAGAGGCCGTGTGCGTCCCCTAACAGGTGGGTCCGCCACGTGTGTGTTCTACCTGAGCCGGGGGGGGGGGGGGGGGGGGGGGGGGGGGGGTTCCTCTTCCCCCGGAACACCCTCCTACCATCCTTTCCCAACCAATGGGAACTCTCCCATTACAAGAGTGACATGAGTAACCTGAGTCCTGAAAATGGGCCCAGCTAGACAGCATGAGTCCAATTACCATATGAATGTGAATTGCTGGCTGGCAGTCAATAAAATCCAAAGGTGCCTGTATCAATATTTTTGCTGTGGCTCCTAACATCTGCCCCCTACTGTTTAAATAAACAACAGGCAAATGTGGCTAGGGACCGTGCCTGTTAGGTATGTCCAATTCACATATGGTTCTTACCCGTCATGGGAAAACTGACCTTATTGCGTCAGTCTCCTGGCTTAGGTTGATACCACTGTAACCGAATCATACCCGTCACTGACTACCGGTCCAGTATATAGCCATACCTGTGTAATAGGCCTATGCACCAGTGGGGGGGTGAGGTTCTTGCCTCACCTCTGTTGGCCCCCAAATTTAACCTTGGTGCCAGTGGGGGGGTGAGGTTCTTGCCTCACCTCTGTTGGCCCCCAAATTTAGACCATCACTAGCAGAAGGGAGAAAGACGCAGAATTGCCACGACACCAAGCCAATTGACGGCTCCTATGGAAACACTGGTGACACATCGGCTAAGATATTTAGCACTACCAGTTCGCTGTATCAACAAATAGAACACAATGTATACAGGTGATACACAGTCCAGACAAGTTGTGTAAGCAGTTCAAAGTGGAGGAGTCTATCAATATGTCCATTTCCTCCCAAGGTAAATTAAGTCCTTGATTGAGCAGTTCAAATTGGAGGAGTCTATCAATATGTCCATTTCCTCCCAAAGTAAATTAAGTCCTTTTTGAGCAGTCTTATTGAGTTATTTTGATTGATGTATCAATTTATACAGTTTATAGTGATAGCTATCATAAAAGTTGTAGTTTGGTCTTAGTCTTCACCGGCACTGGGATGGAGATGGGAATTATGGCCATGTTGCTAAAGAGACATTATCCTGAACAGAATTATGAAATATAATGAAAAGGAAAGGTGAAAGTAAACAAACATATCTGTTAACCACCTTTAAAAACAAAATTTAATAACAGCTGTTTACCTAAAGTAAATTAAACCATATAAGTCACGTGACTAAATTTTTTTTTTTTTTTTTTTTTGAATACTTGTATCTATATATACATGAGCGCTCCTTATAAATGAAATATGGACATACACACATACAGACATACAACACAAAACAGCATACATAACATAGAACATATAAGACAATAGTAAATAAAGGCCTTGTAGCTATAGCTAGGTGAAATCTCCATTGCAATGTTTAAAAACTTTACAGTTAAAAAAAAATAAATAAATAAAACACAGTCAAAAAAATAAAACTGATCAGAAAAACATTAACCTAGGTTTGTATGAGCTTAAAAAATAAGGTAAAATAAAATAAAATAAAATAGAACTTTATGATGTGGGAAAAATGCAAATAATAAAATAGATATTGAAAAAGGCACCGTGGTAAATCACTGTCGCAGATGCAAGAATAGCCAGGCTGGAACTCTGGATATCAGCTGTTATGGATTTGAGTCAAATCATCTTCTTTTTCTGTAGAAATTGTTTTAGTTAATCTCTCTGGAATCCAAATTGGTTGCTGTTCCTCCTGTGGAAAAACACAGACGGAGCCCCGACTCCAGACTATTACTGGGTCCGGACCTTTCCATTGTCCTGTTAGAATATCTTTCCAAAGTACCTTAGGCTTATGTACATTTTTCGGATACATATGTCTTTCCGCAGCACTAAGTCCTGATGAATCCAAATTTAGAAAGTTTAGAGTAAAAAGGGTTATTTTAAGTTTATCTTTGGGGGATATATACCCCTTACTAATTCCCTCCCTTTGCTTTAATAAGTACATTTTTATAGTTTGATGAGCTCTTTCAACTATGCCTTGTCCCTGTGGGTTGTATGGGATTCCTGTTATATGAGTAATGCCAAATGATGAGCAAAATTGTTTAAAAGACTTGGAGATGTAACCAGGACCGTTATCGGTTTTTAACTGTTTAGGAACACCCACAGTGGCAAAATTTTGTAAGCAATGAGCTATAACATCTTTAGTTTTTTCTCCGGGATGAAGGGAGCCCATCAAAAATCCAGAAGAAGTATCAACTGTAACATGTAAATATTTTAATTTTCCAAATTCTGGCAAGTGTGTGACGTCCATCTGCCAAATATGATTAGGTATCAGTCCTCTAGGATTGACTCCAAGATTAACTTGTGGCAAAAATGTCACACAATTTTGACATTGTTTTATTATATGTCTGGCTTGTTCTTTAGTTATTTTAAAACGTTTTTGTAAAGTATTAGCATTGACATGGAACCTTTTATGAAAATTTATAGCTTCTTCTATTGTGGAGAAAATATGTATGTCATGTGTAGATTTATCTGCTAGTTCATTACCCAAACTAAGGGCTCCAGGCAATCCTGTATGTGCTCTGATATGTCCTATAAAGAATGGATCCTTTCTATCCCAGATTAGACTCTGTATAGCAGAAAACAAAGAGAAAACAGTAGAGGAAGGAGAAATCCTACCAGCATCTTCAAGAGATACGATAGCATTAACTACATACTGACTATCAGAAAATAAATTAAATGTAGAATCTTTGAACATCATAAAAGCTTGCAATACTGCATTGAGCTCTACCTTTTGAGCTGATTGTTTGGGTACTAAAAATGTAAAAGTTTGATCAGGAGTAACTACTGCTGCTGTACCATTATTTGACCCATCAGTGAATATATTTGGAGCATTTATGATAGGGGTTTTTCTTGTCATTTTTGGAAAAACTACAGGATGCTTAGACCAAAAGGACAACAAAGGATTAGATGGCAAGTGATTATCAAATGCAACACTAGATTTACACATGATTATTGCCCAAGTATTTAACTCATTAGCTAACTCATCAATTTGATCCATAGTATATGGAGTAATAATTTTATTGGGAGAAATCCCAAACACTCCTTTTGCTGCCTTTATTCCTTTGAGTATTAATTGCCCTACAGCCTCAGGATATCTAGTAAGAATAGTATTAGGAGAATAAGACAAATGTATCCATAATAATGGACCTTCTTGCCAAAATACCCCTGTAGGAATATTTTTTGTCGGTAGTACAATAAATAATAAAGGCAAACTTATATCAATTCTATCCAAATGCATATTTTCCATATATGTTTCAATGATTTTTAATGCCTTTCTAGCTTCAGGCGTTAACATGCGGGGTGAATTTGGATCTGATGGACCTTTTAAAATATCAAATAAAGGTCCTAATTCTCCTGTTGGTATGCCTAGATAAGGCCTTATCCAATTTATATCTCCCAATAACTTTTGAAAGTCATTAAGTGATTTGAGTTGATCTACTCGTATTTGAATTTTTGGTGGACGGACCATGGTTGAGGATAATAGAACTCCTAAATAATTAATTGGAAGATTTAATTGTACTTTATCTATTGCTATTTCTAGATTATAATTTTTTAATAAGTTTGTAAGCGTGGCATAACATTCTAGCAATGTGTTTTTATCTTTATGTGCCATTAACACATCATCCATATAGTGAAATATCTGTAGTTCAGGGTTTTGATTTCTAAGTGGCTGGATTGCTTTATCAACATAAATTTGGCACAAAGTTGGGCTGTTAGCCATCCCTTGAGGGAGTACTTTCCATTCATATCTCTGATCAGGACCTTCATGATTCAGTGCAGGGATAGTAAATGCAAAATGTGGACTATCCTCGGGGTGAATTGGAATTGAGAAGAAACAATCCTTAATATCTATAGCTAGAACATGCCACGTTTTTGGTAAAGCAGACAGTTGGGGAATCCCTGATTGAGCAGGTCCCATAATAACCATCTCATTATTAATGGCTCTTAAATCTTGTAATAATCTCCATTTACCAGATTTCTTTTTAATAACAAAAATGGGAGTATTATGGGGAGATACGGAAGGTTGTATATGTCCTTCCGCTAATTGCTGTTTGACCAGATCATGGGCTACTTGTATCTTTTCTTTAGTTAGGGGCCACTGAGGAACCCACACTGGTCTTTCTGATTTCCAAGTAATTTTGATTGTCTCAGTGGCCCTTTTTGAAAACCCAATCCATGTTTATCTATCTCTTGATCTACTTGAATTGGTGCTGTTATATCTTGTTCTTGATCTCTTAATCTCTTTTCTTTTCTAAAGCCTTGTTTTGCCCTAGTAGTGGGCGCGTTAGGATTGACGTTATTTGTTAATGTCAATCCTAATTGATCTAGGACGTCTCGTCCCCATAAATTTATGGGGAGATGGTCCAATACATAGGGCTGTATAGTTCCTTCACATCCTTCAGGATCCCTCCAATCTAATACCATTGCACTTCTATGGGGATTAGTTGCCACTCCTAGGCCTCTAAGCGTTTGGGTCGCTTGCTGTAATGGCCAATGTTTAGGCCATTCCTGGCGAGATATGATGCTGAGGTCAGCGCCTGTGTCCAGCAGTCCATTAAAATCATGCCCTTGAATATTTAATTTTAGCATAGGGCGAGAATCTAAATTTAAAGATAGCATAGCCCAATCTACACCTGTGGAGCCTAATCCCTTGGAACCTCTTTCTACATTACAACTGGAAAATTTATCATGTAGGCTTGGTATTATTAATAACTGTGCTATTCTATCTCCTGATGAAATTACTGATATACCTCTTGGAGAACTAGCTATGATTTTTATTTCACCCTCATAATCGGGATCAATTACCCCAGGACTTATCATAAGCCCTTTAAGTGTAGAAGAACTGCGTCCTAATAATAAGCCTACTGTTCCCTGGGGAAGAGGTCCTTTTACTCCTGTGGGAATGATTTGAACTCCCATCTCTGGAGTTAATACTGCTCTGGCAGAGGCACAGATGTCCAACCCTGCGCTCCCTCTAGTCTGTCTGATGAGGGATCTGATGGATAATGCGTCCTGGGCACCACCTTGATGGTGCTGCTGGGTTCCTCCATTGCCCCGTATATTTGTGGTTTTGGGCCCCGGGGCATTGGGCCCTCCAATTCGTTTTTTGACAACGGGGCCTGATGCCTTTCTCCACGATATCGTGGGTAGACACTTGGTCTTTGTCCATTTTTTGATAACGGAATACCCTCTATGGTGGTTTGAGAATGGCATTCATTAGCCCAATGTCTCCCTCTATGGCATCGTGGGCAAATACCCGGGATTCTACTCTTTTGATACCTAGCTTTGTTAAACCCTCCTCCTATGGGGCAATTTCTTTTAAAATGCCCTTCTTGATTGCAATTATAGCATGTTTTTGGCTTGGTACTTAAAGCCTGTTTTACTTCAGCTGCCATGACTTGTCCTTGTTCATTAATGTCTCTACATAATTTAATATATGTGTTTAAATCTTCCTGTTTCCACGGTCTAATGACCTCTTTGCAGCAACGATTTGCTTGATCGTAAGCCAGCTGTTTTATAAATGGCATTGCCTGTTCTGTATTTTCAAATGTCTCAGAGGCTGCTTCAATAAGTCTAGCTACAAAGTCAGCGTAGGGCTCATTAACTCCTTGTATTATCTTAGATAGTTGACCTTGAAAATCCCCTTGTCCCTTCAAAGTTTTCCATGCCTTAATTGCATTTATAGCGATCTGAGCGTATACGCCAGGATCATATCTGAGCTGATGCATCTGCTCTTGAAAATCCTCTTTTCCCAGTAACATCTTCAGGTCTCGTTCAGGGTAACCTGCTTCTGCATTTCGCCTAGCTGTCTCCTTGCAAAATTCCTCATTGGCAATTTTCCATAATAAATACTGTCCTCTATTTAGCACAGAATTACACACGTTAGCCCAATCTGCTGGTGTTAAATTCCAGCCGGTAATAGATTCGACCATACTGACTGTGAAGGGAGCGGCCGGGCCGTAGGCTGCTACAGCTTCCTTTAATTGTTTTATTATTTTGAAATCTAAGGCACGGTAAACTCGTTCTTTTTCTTCTCCCTGCTCAATTACAGGGCATGCTAGTTTTTGGGGTCCCGCCTCAGGATTCCGTTCATCATCTATGGAGGCAGGTAAAGCTGTTGGTTGAACTATGCCCTCTGGTGGTGGAACGGAGTTAGTAGCAGCCTCCCTATCTGACGACCGTTTTTTCCCTGAGCTTGCCTTGTTCAAATTTTCTTCTATCTGACTAGCTTGAGAGACCTTTTGTTTTGCTTGACCTAATATGTTTTCTGCCATGGCCTGGACCTCTAACAATTTACTTAACAGTTTTTCGGTTTGTTTTTTACTAGATTCTAATCTACTATAAAGGTAACGTAACCCAATAAGATAGGATAGAAGAAAGCCAAAACAGAATGAAACAGAAACGGAGAGGAGGAAAATGATTATGTCAATTTTCTCTCTCTCAGGGCGGAATAACTTCAAACCTTGAGTCAGCCATTTATCCCAACTCGTCTGGAAAAATTGTAAGGCTAGAGAGCCTGAAATAAGAGCAGAATAAATCAAAACAGAAATACCCATTCTGTCGCCTTTCCTTAGGGGCGAGTGATATTACTCACCTTTAAGTTTTGGGCGTTCCCAGTACAGGGCCACCAAAATGCCGCAAACTGCCCGGCCCCGGGCCGGCTGAGTCCCGTTCCTGCTGCCGAGCACTGCCTGCGGCACCCCTGCTGAGCGATCCCCTGCTGAGCTGTCAGTGCACACGGGCTTGCAATCTTGCAACCCGGTTGGGCACAAAAACACAAGCCAGTCAAACTGAGACAAAGTTTTATTTAGAGAGAGGCCGTGTGCGTCCCCTAACAGGTGGGTCCGCCACGTGTGTGTTCTACCTGAGCCGGGGGGGGGGGGGGGGGGGTTCCTCTTCCCCCGGAACACCCTCCTACCATCCTTTCCCAACCAATGGGAACTCTCCCATTACAAGAGTGACATGAGTAACCTGAGTCCTGAAAATGGGCCCAGCTAGACAGCATGAGTCCAATTACCATATGAATGTGAATTGCTGGCTGGCAGTCAATAAAATCCAAAGGTGCCTGTATCAATATTTTTGCTGTGGCTCCTAACATCTAAAATGCCGCAAACTGCCCGGCCCCGGGCCGGCTGAGTCCCGTTCCTGCTGCCGAGCACTGCCTGCGGCACCCCTGCTGAGCGATCCCCTGCTGAGCTGTCAGTGCACACGGGCTTGCAATCTTGCAACCCGGTTGGGCACAAAAACACAAGCCAGTCAAACTGAGACAAAGTTTTATTTAGAGAGAGGCCGTGTGCGTCCCCTAACAGGTGGGTCCGCCACGTGTGTGTTCTACCTGAGCCGGGGGGGGGGGGGGGGGGGGGGGGGGTTCCTCTTCCCCCGGAACACCCTCCTACCATCCTTTCCCAACCAATGGGAACTCTCCCATTACAAGAGTGACATGAGTAACCTGAGTCCTGAAAATGGGCCCAGCTAGACAGCATGAGTCCAATTACCATATGAATGTGAATTGCTGGCTGGCAGTCAATAAAATCCAAAGGTGCCTGTATCAATATTTTTGCTGTGGCTCCTAACAGTCATATATGTAAGAAATAAATAAAAAATTTAAAAAAAAGTGGAAATTTCAGTTATACTCTATTTCCAAATCTTTCCTTGTTTCTGTACCTTTCAATCTTCTGAAAGCCTCTGTCAAAAACAGAGTGGACTTTCTCCTAAGCTAGTTTTCGTATTCTCATGTTCAACCATAGGTGACCATAAATGAAATGGGTTTAAAATTTTGCATGTTTTGAAAATTGAACCCAATGGTACACAAATTCTTATATTACCCCTGTAATATTTTTTTAATTCAGTAATTTATTTATGAGATCTACAGAATGCCCTAAACTTTTTATAACTCTTAACATCTCTCTAAAACAAGTATCCATAGCTGTGCTAATAAATGGGTCCAATATTATTTTTAATAGCATTAAGCAGGTGTATTTGCTGCTGGCAAGAATTATAAAAAGAGCTTAACAAGTTGTATAACCAAATGTGGAAGCCAAGATAAAGGGGCAGCATTGCATGGTGATGTTAATCATTAGCAAAATGCTGACTCCAGGCATATTTTAGGATCCAGCTGTGAAAGAAAGCATTTGATTCTTCCTCCCACAGGCTCTAATGCAGGGAGACCCTAGGGGTAGTGATTTTGTTTTCATTATCTTCAGATTGGTTTTGCCCAGGTCTTGAAATGCAAAGGACAAAATCTCAATGTGAGTGGTCATAAATACACATTGGCAGTAATTGGAAGAACAGTACAGACCTCTCCTTGAGGCCACCCACTGTGGCAGAGATAGGAAAGATGACCTGTACGCCAGTTTCTGTCTTGTATACACATTGAGACCGGGTCTTGTTAGATGCCCAGGCTGGCTTTGAACTCACAATCCTGTCTCAGACTCCTTAGTAGCTGAAATTGCAGGCATGCTCTGCTGCGTTCAGCCTTCTCATTATAGTTTAAATTGCTTGTGGGAAGGAACTATATCAAATTAATATTTCCACCTTCTACAGTCTGCGTCATAATATCAGACACAAGATGATCACCTACAAATATGAACTGAACGCGTGAATGATCAATCTTGCTTATTTTTTGAAACGTTTACATGAATTTGCACATTGGTGCCTGGAAATTTTACACAAACAGGAGTCCCTTGTAAATCAATGCAATAATTGGCTAAGGAAAAGCCCAGAACAACAAATGAATCATTATTTCAGAATGATTATTTTTCATCATTTTGTTTGAACCATGCCTGGATATTTCTACCATTAATGGCTAACGGTGCAATGTGCCAATGATATTGAAAGAATACCGTGAGAACGCTTTCCTAAGACCAACTATAATGGGACAAGATAGAGTAACTTGTGGAATTTACAATCAATCAGACTTAGATTCAGCCCACGAGCCACTGTTTTCACATAGTAATAGTCTCTACTCAGTTAGATGAGGGTCAAGAAAAATGCATAACAGAGTTAGTGCTCAGCAAATATTGGTTATTTTCAAGGTAATTATTACTATTCTACAGTTAAGAAGTATCAAGAAAATTGTTTTTTCTAATAGAAATGCTTTCATTTGAAGATTTCTAATCATTTATAATGTGAATTATATCAAGAAATTAATGAATCATGTCAATTTAGAATGCTGGAAGGCTGTAGTCATTTTTTAAAAATTATTTATCTTTTGCTCATGATTTGCACCTGATATTGATGTTATAAACTGACTCATAGCTCAGTTCTGTTTGAAATTCTGCACATCTTATTTTACTTTTTGAAGTAATTTTATTTCATTCAATGTGAATTTCTTCTTGGATACTGCCCCTCCTAATTTTCCAGTTTGTCTCCAAGGACTACTTTATGTTCTGGTTTGTTTTTATTCTCTTTTATTTCCATTTTCTTTTACTTTACTTATCTCTCAATATGTTATCACATTTTCCCCCTGTTGTATGACACAAGCCTATCCAATTCATCTCTACAAGTATTATTATGGTTTAGATATGAGGTGTCTCTGAAAAGCTCCTGTGTCAATGCAGGAATATTCAAAAGTGAAATTATTAGACCATGAGAGCTATAACCTAATCAATACATCCCAGTTTAAATGGACTGACTGTGTGGTAACTTTCACAGGTGGGGTGGAGGTGGGTCACTGGGGGTGTGCCCTGAAAGGGTTAATGTTTTTTATAGCCACTTTTCCCTTTCTTTCTGCTTCTTGGCAGCCCTGTCCTCCACCATGTCCTTCCCCCATGATGTACTGCCTCATCTCAGGCCAAGAGCAATGGACTCAACCAACTACAGGCTGAACCAAAATAAACATTTCTACCTTTAAGGTGTTCTTGTCAGGTGTATTGACCACAGTGCCAAAAAGCTAACTAGTGACTAATACAGGTATTTAACAACAACATTTAATAAATTCATTGTAGCATGAAGTCATGTAAAATTATATACTTTAGTGAGTTTTTATCCATTCCTTAACTGCAGATAAATCCAAACATACTGCTTTTGCCCCTGGTCTTCTAATTCTGCAAGTTTATCTTGAGAGATACTTCTCACTGGTTTAACTACCACCTTCCTGACTCTGAAATGTTTAGACCAGTTCTTCCCTCCTGGATTATACTAGTGAGTGTACCTCAGAGACACAGAACCAATAGGATTGAGCTACCTAGCTACCTAGATAAGGTTTATTAATGTTCTGAACTTCAAAGGCCTAAGAACTAGGATATACAATGCTCAGGAGCAGAAAAATATATATACCTCAGCTGAGAGAGAAGGAGGGAGGGAGGGAGGGAAGGAGGGAGGGAGGGAGGGAGGGAGGGAGAGAGAGAGAGAGGGAGGAAGAGGGAGAGAGGGAGAGAGAGGGAGAGAGAGAGAGAAATTAGTCTTTTCTCTGCCTTTTTGTTCTGTTCAGGACTCTCAATAAATTGGATAACACCTGCTTATATTTATGAGGGTAGATCTTCTCATCTGGTGATTTAAATGCTATCTCTTTCAGAAACATCCTCAAAGACCCACCCAGAAATAATATTTTACCAGTTGCTTGTGCATCCCTTTACCCAGTCCAGTTGAGAAGTGAAGTTAATAATCACTGGATTCTTACTTTTCTCTGCAACCACCTCTGAATATCTCCATCTTGATATTCCAAATATCTGAGACACTCACTTATTTTGAAAGTCTCTCAAAGTCACCACATTGGTAATATTCAGTTATTCAAGCTAGAAACCTGGAGTTACCCTGATTTCCTTCTCTCACATCACACATCTACTCATGTTCCACTAAATAGTTTTGAAATTCTTCCCATCATTTTATGCAACTGTGTTAGGTTCAATCTCTCTCTTGCCTAGACCTTATTGACTTAAATTTCTAGAATTTTAAGAATCAGAAAATGTGTGTGCTAATGTAAGTAGCCTATGAAATACAGGTTGCATATCAGACAAGTGTCTGACAGGCCAAGGCCAAGGGCAGCTCCAGGAACCCTAGAGGCTTATGTTATTTGGAGACAAGTAACTGTTGTAACAAGGAACAGTGTACACTAACAGCTCAAGAAAGATGGAAGTTTATTTTTCCCTTAAAGAAAGTACAGGAGGAATATTCCTTATTTTCAGGAGACTCTGTTACAAGATTCAGAATTTAATACTTTTATACTTTTATGTGTGACTCTGTAATAGTCTGTATGTGGCATCCAACACAGACGGTCTCATTGAACCAAGGATGAAATGGGAAAGGGTGGAGGTCTGTGTGTGGGAGATGTTGATGGGCAGACCTGGACGCAGTACCTACAATGTCCTCTCACATTTCATTGGTTAGAAATCAATCACAGGGCCATCTACATCAGCAAGAGAAGCTGGGAAATGTCTTCCTGCTGTGAGCAAAGGAAAAAAAAAAGTGAATAGGTTTGGCAATCAGCTCCTAGTCTGAGCCACATGCGATCTTTCTGTCACTAAATCTGGGCCACTCTTTTCCTTCCATAACTAGAACATGCTCTTCCCTGCTCCAGGACAGGACATTCAAAGCCCCATTCAATCAGTTCATTTATCTCAGTTTCTCAGTTTCCTGACTGATATGGAATTCTTACCATTAGAACCTGAAACACAGTTATGGCACTGGGACAGGAAACACAAAATGCACTTACTTTAAAGAAAGAGAGAAGAGAGAGAGAGAGAGAATAAGGAGGAGGAGGAGGAGGAGGAGGAGGAGGAGGAGGAGGAGGAGGAGGAGGAGGAGGAGGAGAAAAGATACTTAGACATGACACTGTGACAGTGATGAGTAACTCTGGCCAGAGTTTGTGGAGTCCCCTTCCATGGTTGGGAGACTCCTTGATTAGACGCTGATTCTACCTTATTGAAATAATAATCCTTATCTGGTATCTGTTGTCAAACTCCTTTTTCTGTTTCTGTTTTAGTTTTTTCTTGGTACATCTTCTATGCTTCTAGTTTGAGTGAACATTGGGGTCTTTCCTACTTTGGTCAATAGTTTGGGAGGTCAATAGCTGAGAGCTGCTTTAAGACTGAACAGTGAGAAACATTTTTTTGGTTTAGGACAAGGGTTCTTTCCAATATAATGTACTTTTCCAGAACCCAGTATCACTCCCCATCTATAGTTTCCTGAAGTTCTCTCACTAGTAGACATAGGCAGAATTCTTTCCTAGGCATGGTTCTCAAACCTGATGAAGTTCTTTGGTTTCTTAGCACCTCTGAAATTTTTTTCCTTCTAAATTTACTAGGGATCACATTGAGGCCATTTGAGGTAGTAGGTGGTGTTAGGGGACAGACAGATGAAGTGGTGGGAACAACCAGGTTTAAAGAATAATTTTAACCTGGAAGCTCGTGCCTGTAATCCCGGTGGCTCCAGAGGCTGAGACAGGAGGATTGTGAGTTCAATGCCAGCCTCAGCAAAAGCAAGGTGCTAAGCAATTCAGTGATACTCTGTCTCTAAATAAAATACAAAAAGGGCTGGGGATGTGGCTCAGTGGTTGAATGCGCTGCATTCAATCCCTGGCACCCCACCCCACCCCACCAAAAGAAGAGAATAATTCTATAAAATAAATAGGCTCACCGTGCTGACCCCACATGCTTTCTTTGACTAAAAGTAATTTACCTGAAGCCCTGCCTGGCCTAAGGGAACAAGGTATGTTACGTTCCTCAGCAAACAATCTGTAATCTGCAAGGAAATGCAGGCAGGAAATAAAGTTAATACGAGGAAGCCATTTGGAGGGAGAGAAGCTTGTGACCCTCTTCATAGAGCAGATCCCAGAAGATAAGGATAATTCCTTCTCACCAGAAAATCCGTAAAAATGATTAAGAATCAAATTAGAACCAGTGGCATGGGCCAAGGTGACAGGAGTTGTCATGACAATGAGGACTTGAAAGTCTGATGTCACCCTGCTGTTAGTCAAAAGTCAAGAGTTGGGCCTGCACAGGACTCTCTGGAAACTTCCTCTGGGATCCCCAATAAAATGGAGTTCAGGAGAGGCACATGGTCCCTCTCCTCTCTGAGAGGACCCGTTCTCTCCCCTCAGAGGGTTGACTTTTCCTTTTCCTATCCCTTCAATAAAACCGTTCCTGTTACTCTGAGTGATGTGTCTAAAATCTTTCTGACTTAATCCCAAGAATCAGTGTTTGAAGAGGGGGTCTTTGCTCAGTCTCAGTTTCCCAGAAGGTCCCACCTCTGTTACAGTGGGAACATCCTTCAGTCTGATTTTTTGTTACGTGGCTATCACTTGGTTCATTGAGAAGGCTTGGGGAGTTTTGAGTCTTAGGTTTTGTGATTTGGACTACAGATGCAGTTGACTCTTCTAGACTTAAGATCTCCAGACACTTTCCCTTCTATATAATCTTTGCTTAAAAATAGTAGGGTAGAGAGAGAAAAGGGGAAAGGGAGGGGAGGGGAGGGGGGATAGTAGAGAATAGGACAGACAGCAGAATACATCAGACACTAGAAAGGCAATATGTCAATCAATGGAAGGGTAACTGATGTGATTCAGCAATCTGTATACGCGGTAAAATTGGGAGTTTATAACCCACTTGAATCAAACCGTGTAATATGATGTATTAAGAACTATGTAATGTTTTGAACGACCAATAATAAAATAAAAAAAAAGAAATAAATAGTTGGAAAAGAAAAAATGGGAATAGAGTAAAAAAAACAAAAAAACAAAAAAAAAACAAAAAAATAGTAGCATTTGATTTAAACTTGTGAATAGATATATTCTTTTTCTTATAATGCCTTGTTAAAAGTAAAGAGAAGAAGCTAACAAACACATCCTCCAATAGGGCTTGGGCTCCGCAATCATTCAAACCCCTATAGATGCCTGTTTCACTGGTTGGGTTGCCTTTGTGAACAGTGGTCTTCAGTTTTTCTGGCCTGTGCTATGCTAAGAGCTGGGACACTGTGTCCTTTCACCCCACCCCAGCCCTCAGACGGTGAATCTTCTAGAAGGGCTTGATTTTATACATCTCCATATCTCCTTCTCTGAGCCACTGAGTTCCACAGTGTAAGTCCTGCTTTTCTTTGGATAAATCAATCTCCTAGCTTAAGGAAGTACCAGCTACAGAGCTCAGAGGAGCATTGGAAGGGTTTTTATTTATATACTTCTCTATTCAGTACTTTTTTCCAGCTAGAATGTGCAGAAGTTGAATGAGTCACCATCTAGCTGAAGCATTCTCCATTTGCAATGATTCATGCTTCTTCTCCCCACCCCTTTGACCTTCAGTCAACTTCCTCACAGAAGAGGAAACAAAAGTGCACAACTCCAAGGAAGTAATGCATATGCCCCCTGCCCACCACCATCCCATCTTCTTCCTTTCTTTGTTCATTTATTTGAAAGTCTGCATTGCTTTCTCTGGCCAAAGTCTGCAAACAAGAATAAAAAATACTCCATGTCATCAGTTAGCTCTCATGAAAGTTATGAATATAGCCTCATTACCAAATTAGTGTGGGCAAGCATTTTATGTGCTCAAACAGTGACTTGTATGAAGAGCTTTAAAAGGTTTACCTAACAGGGATCAAGAAAAGCATCAAATAGAAAGAGAACATTTGGGTTGAGCTTTGGATAATAAATGGGATTTAGTAGGAATAAAAGGAGAGAGAAGGGCACTTCAGGAAAAAAAAGACATGAAGTTGTGCAAATAGTTTTTTGTTCTAGGCCCAAAGATCCACCTTGTGGATGGAAAGTTCTGTGCTTTATAGTTGTTGTATCTTGTATTGTTTTGGTAAGAGTGATAATAGATAGTTATGATAAAGATATCATAAATTAGTTTTAGTCCTTTCTGTTTCAGAAAAAATATTTGTGACTGTAATATATCTTTTCTGTTACTTTATTGACCTGTTTATGTCCATTATCTTCTCTCATGTCTTAATTTTTTTTTTATTTTCAGTTCAAGAAAATTCTATAGTTCGTGAAATTCCTGTAAGAAGATACCTGTTTTTATGTAGTCCCTTCATGACCTTTGGTTCTATTTCTTTTCATATAAGGGTTATAAGAGCTTCTTGTACAATGATTCTAAGATGAGCATGTGTGGTGTTAATGGAGAGTACAACTGTGTCAAAGCAGCACTTATGAATCCAGCTTTCTGATATTCTTTCACCAAATCCGTGACCATCTTACTACTCACTCTTCCTTCTTTTCTATAAGAAGGAAGAGTGAATATTAAGTTTTCAGAGTTTCTGAAGAAAAACAGTTTCCTCCCAGATGGATCACTGAAGAAGTGGCATGAATGACAGGTAGATGATTCTAGAAAAGGATTGCAATTTTTGAGAAACTGGTGGTGGGTGTTTAGAATCCCTGCCACCCCAAGCATTTGTTAAAGGAGGATCAAAGTCATCAGCCAGATTTGAATATCTGACAGTTGAAAGACTGGCAAGGAAAGTATTGTGCTGTGCTGAATGCCCTCTCTGTTCTTTTGGCCTTTAAAATGTTTGCAAGTTGTTCTCATCTATCTTACCAACCTGCCTCCTACTTCTAATTAATTCTGAAGTACCATCTCAGGAGTCCATTTCCTTCCCACCTACAAGGAGACTGATAAATACTGGAAGGCATTTGGCCAGCTTGGCTCATGACCATTAGGAGACAAACCTTCCGGAATGTTGTAGTGTTGCATCTGGCAAGAGCCAGATGGAAGTAAACTGATTGAGAGGCTCAAGGGCAAGCACTCAAACTGAATTCTCAGAGGTAAGAGAGCAAAGAAACAGAGCTAAATGTCAGGCTTTGGTGTTTGTTTTGTACTTTTAAGCTATGTCATGGTAGAAATTGCTGCAGCATAGGAAAATGGTGGGTAGAAATATTTAAAAAGAAAAAGTTATGTTCAATTTGCTCTGCACCAGGAGTCTCTAGTAGATCTCTGGTATTTCCTGTACTAATCTGCATTTTCTACAATGTATTATTACAACTGGTTTTATGTTCAAAGATTTTGAGGGTTTTTGTTTTGTTTTAATTTTTTGTTTTCCAGTATGAATCTGTTTAGAATTCTTTATTTGTAAAAGGAAAACCCTGGAATTGTCTGTTTCTAAGACGTTGCCCACCTCTAGTGGTCTGTGGTTCCATTGGTTGTTGGATATTTTCTGGATTATTCATGTTTTCTGACAATCTGATGACTGTCTGTGAACACCCACTTCTTCTGCAAATTTCTTTACACTTTGTATACAGTTTCTTATACTTGAGACCATCCCAATGATACGATAAAGTTAAATTTTTAAATAAGAAACCTACAATTTTAGTGTTCAGCTAACAAAAACTCATCTATCTACTCATTTTCCCTTTTGTAGGAAAAGGAGTTCTATTTGAATAGATTATCAGAATACCTCAGAGCAGGATTTCCTTTTCAGGACTCTTAAGTTGTGGTCTTGGTGGTTTCAGGCACATTCACACATACTTACACATCCACTGCACACTTACACACCCACACACCCCCACACAGAGAAACACGTGGTCTTTCAGGGAAAGAAAGGAATAGCAGTGGTTAAGTTGAAATATATATATGCAAATACTCCATCTTGTATATACCAAGCACATCACAAAATGATCCAGTGTTTTCAATGTCTCACATTCATGCTTTGTATGTAGGCTAACTTTGTATTTTCAGTTTCCTACAGTCTGAATTTATAGACCAAATAGAGAAACAGGGTCTGTTCCTTATTGAATGCCTGGTATTTTTAGTAGAGCTGAGCACTTAAAGATACAAAGAAGCAAAAGTTGTCTAATAACAAAAAAGGGAAAGAGAAGGGAAAGATTTAACTT
Organism: Urocitellus parryii; assembly: GCF_045843805.1. NCBI lineage: Eukaryota > Metazoa > Chordata > Mammalia > Rodentia > Sciuridae > Urocitellus > Urocitellus parryii. The sequence goes on from NC_135538.1 coordinate 12,844,800, forward strand.
GTTAAAAGTTTAAAGAAGAGGAAAAGAAAATGCCCACAGCTGAGAGAAATGGAGAAAATCAGGAATCCAGAAATTCAACAGGAAAAGGCTTAAGACTGATTTGCAGGAATGAATGCAGAAAGGTCAACAGCCAAATGGACACAATGAATAATTAAGAAGTATTAAAAATGGGCAATAGCGGCCAGGAGCTGAGGCACAAGCCTGTAATCCCAGTGGCTTGGGAGGCTGAGGCAGGAGGATTGTAAATTCAAAGACAGCCTCTGCAAAAGTGAAGTGTTAAGCAATTCAGTGAGACTCTGTCTCTAAATAAAATACAAAATATGGCTGGGGGTGTGGCTCAGTGGTTAAGTGCCCCTGAGTTCAGTGCCTTTGAGTTCAATCCCCAGAAACAAACCAAACCAAACCAAACCAAACAAAAAATATGGCAATAGAAAAAGATAGAAAAGCCAAGGATGGTTTCAAGATCCATATGTTTAAGTGGAATTGATAAAGTGACAAGATATGCCAAAATTGTATAAATTTTGACACCATTAGCACCCCCTACATAATTTAAATTGCATTAAGAATTTAGTTTAGATATATTTGTTAGATTCTGTCAGATTGCATAGAATATTAATTCTGCTGTAGTTTCTAAGTGATAAAGAGAGTAAAAGAAAAGACTTAAATTATGATGTGTAGCTAAAAATATGTTTTGGGAAATACTGAATGAAGTTTTTGGAGGTTGTTTGTTGATATTTTTTCTGCTCACTCAGGAGAGCCGAAATCCCATTCCTTCTTCATTTCTCCTCATCCATGATTTTCCTCCCAAAAAGACTATTGAGAAAAGAAGCAATAGCCACATGAGAAGTAATATTCTACTTTATTAACATCTGAACAAGTTCCCGGAGACTACCAAATTATCCCGTGAAGATCATTAGAAATGAGGAATCAAGTTTGTAGTGATCCATTCCACTTTCATCATATTGTTAAGTCCCTCGGTTCAATGCTTGACTGGGCAGATGAACATCCCGGCTGCAGGCTTGGAAGTGGTGCAAAGTGCAGAAGAAGCCTTATCTAGTGTACCCTGTGCAGGTGGCTTCTACCTCCCTGCCTATTTATGGGTACAGAGAGCAAACAAGGTTTTTCATGGCTGCTGACCTTTGAAGGTCAGTAATCCAATACACTAGTAAAGTGGCACTTGATATTCCTGGACCTAAAGAGAGTATAAACATCTCCTGGGCAACTGGGTATGGTAAGAGGATATTTAGTATTCTTTAACCTGTAGAGAATTAGGGAAAAAAATCAATAAAGTGCTCTAAATGAAGAGAGATGGCAGGAACTAAGACCTGAGAATAGCAGTGATAGATCTAGGAAATGATTTCTGGGTCAAATTCCCTAAAGGACCCTGGTTAAAGAGCTGGCAGATGATAATCCTCCCCCAAACACACTATATGTGTTGCATGATTGTGAAAGAAGCAGAAAGGGCCATGTCCCTCAAACTATCTTTCCTGTTCAGTCAATCTTCAGTGGATCTTGCATTGTACCAAGGCTTTTTTTTTGGGGGGGGCAGGGTTTACTAGGGATTGAACTCAAGGGCACTTGACCACTGAGCCACATCCTCAGCCCTATTTTCTGTATTTTATTTAGAGACAGAGTCTCATTGAGTTGCTTAGTGTCTCACTGCTTTTTGCTGAGGCTGGCTATGAACTTAGATCCTCCTGTCTCAGCCTCCTGAGCTGCTGGGATAGTAGTGCGCCACTGCACCTGGCTGTACCAAGGCTTTTAACTATGATTTCCCTCACACAGATCAGTGGGTGAAATACATTGGTTTAAACACAGACTAAGGTCTAGATTGGCATTTTCAAAACTTTTAGTTTTAAATGGTTGGGAAAAAATTACTATTAACAAAAAATTGAGGGAAATGACATAAGATTACTTACATTTTATTTGGCCAATTAAGTATGTTAAAGCAACAATTTAATGTATAACAGTAATAAAAGCATAGGTATGAGATGGATGTTTTAACTTTATTGTGAATAAAATTAGTCCATAAGTTGATGTTTGTCTGACAGTTTTCCCAAAGCAGTTGGCCATGACATTTTGTATGGCATACTGAATATAAATGCTCATGTTTCTTCAACCTGAAGAGTAAAATGGGATGGATGGAAAATTATAAGTAAGTTAAATATCAACCAGAATAAAAACGTTTTAGCCTATGTAGGGACTTTCTTACAGCTTCTAGCCAAATACTTCCCAGAGTTTTTAGGAAATGAAATAATAAAATATCAAAGACACTCATCATGCTTAAAAAGTAATGATCCACAAATGGTATCTTAATGCTAGAGGAAAGAAATATGGCTGGGTCTCTTTTCATACATCGTAAATGGGACAGTGATTGGGAATCAGAAACCAATTTGTCACTTTTTATATTTCTGCAAAACAATCATTTTAATAAAAAATCAATCCAAAGCACCCAAAGCCAAAATGAATGGTCAGAAACAATTCCTCTCAAGCAACAGTAATCTTTGTCTCTAAGTAATGTATCTTGAAAATGGGAAGAACAGCATACATTTATATTTTGATAAGCTATAATTAAATTGTATTAAAATAATTATAAAATATAGTTAAATCAGCATAATGTCACTTCTGTGCACAAGTTCTAAATTGCATTTACAATTGTATAAATCGTTCAAATTAATTCAAAATACAGGCAAAAATAACATCACTATCATTAAACAATATGTAAGGTTTGACATGATTTTTGACATGGTAACAAATTTGTTTAAAAATTCAACCAACTGATAGAATAATAAAATCTATTATTAAAGGAAATTTAAAAGACAATTTTTTTTACACTTATAATCATTTTCTATGAAAAAAGAATTTGCATCATAGCATCAATGCAAAGTGCTCTTTTTCTTTATATATCTGCTATTTCAATGTCAAGTTGGTGAACAATACTGATGATCTGGGGTGTGGAGTTATTGAGATAGTTCTGAATTTACAACCCTGAGAGAAGCATGGATAATACCACAAACTGTAATTTTTTTAAAAAAATAAATTTTTACTTAGTATTTTATTTGATTATATTTTCCTCCAAAATTCCCGTAGACATTTTATTTATCCTTGTATGACTGATCTTGAAACCAATCCATATCTACCTCCCAAAATGTTTCTTTTGGTAACATTCTATTTTATGATAATCTAATGCTTTGGATGTGCAATGGCCACTGCTATATGTGGTGTACCCAACCTCCCTGTCATTCTGTGTCTTATAAATTTTAAATAAATGAGGCTGAGAAAAGTTGAGTCAGTCACCAGAATTCACAATGACATAATGAAACGTGGTCATCGCTCTGGGACTTCTTCTCTGGGAACCCCGCTGCCCTGTGACTCCATTGTGTTACTTCAGCTCTGGTACTGGAAGAGGATTTTGTATTGGTATCATCCAAATACGGTTCCACTGGAACCAATAAAATCTTCAGGTTGCCTTGCTCTGCATTTGCCCTTTAAAAGTCTCTTCCCTTTTCCCCTTGGGTGGGTGGAGCCATGAGCTTCTTATGGTCAGTAACAGCACAATTCATGAATCAATGTCTACTTTAATATTTTAATATGCTTCAGTTTATCTTTTTTTAAACTTTTTCCTTATTTATTAAAGTGTCTTGTATCTCAGTTGTTTCTTCTTTAATGTGTTCTGATCTGCCTTTTAAAAGAATCATTCTTAGATTCTGAAGTATACATGATTATATATGTTTCTTGAATTGATCAATGATTTTATATGTGTGTGTGTGTGTCTGTGATATATACCTTGACTTGATTCTTCATAACTCCAGAATTATTTAAGTGTAGCACTTATTTTTGATTTCATGACCCTTATTACTGATATTATAAAATCATGAGGCATATAGAACATAGAATAAAACTCTACAAAATTGTTTTGTCACCTGATTTGGACTAGCTGCACAATGTCCACAACTTTTGATTTTCTATGTGATTCACTAGAGATTTTTTAAACACAGACATAGACAAGACACCCTTAATTTTGCAATAAAATCAAAGGTTAGAGTTAAAACTCTGTCTTGATAGAGAGATATGAACAAAATAATTTCAAATATGGTGATTCAGGGCTGGGGATATAGCTCAGTGGTACAGTGCTAGCTTAGCATGTACAAAAGCCCCTGGGTTCAATCTCTAGCACTGCAAAAAACAAACAAATAAACAAACAAAAAAACAGTGGTTTGATATTTCTTGTATTTGTCAGAAAGAAGTATACTTCTATATAATAGAGAATATAAATAGCACTAAGCATAATTATAGTTTGGTAAATTTTTTATGTGTGCATTCATTTTTCAATAATCCAGGTATTGATGGGAAAGCCTTGTAGCACCCCAAAGGGCTTCCCCCCACAGCAGTGGGGACTCCATTTTCACTGCTGTGGCCACAAGTTAGTTTTGCCTGTTACTGAACTTCACAAGAGTCAGACTCTGGTGTGGGCCTCTGTCACGTCGGGCTGCTTTGCTCAGCATGCATGTGTGAGAGTCTCCCCCTCTATTTCATGTGGCTGCAGTCAGTGCCTTATCATAGTGGAAGTCATTGTTCAATATTTACATTGCTTGAGGCAAAAACGTAAGAAAAATAATATACGGTAGTATTTCCAAATGATTGATGATAATTGAATCTTGAAATTAAAACATTTTTTAATAGTTTTAATATAATGTATTTTCTCTTATTTTATATAATTTTCTATTTATTGCAATAAAGCCCTTCCTAAGCTTTCTCTCCAAAGAGAAAGAATCCGTTGTTTTCATTTTTAGAAGAGAAACTGAAAATTGTTGCTCTCATAGGTTCTTTTTATGTACACTCATTAGTAAAATGAGGTGTGTTCTTTTGTTCATATCTTTGATATAATAGCTAATCTATGCATGAAATGATGAGGAACTGATGAAATAAAAGATGAGAGAAAATAATAACATCCAGTTTTCACATATGGATTGCTAACTGAATTTTGAAAATGCATAATTATGCATATTATTGCCATACTTGTGGAGACCATACTAAACATCAATGTTCATAATAATTGATCTAATAGAAAACAACAATGACGAAACTTCAAACAGTATAACTAATGAAGCCTTCTTATTTTTAAAGATAAATATAATAATAATGAGCCTTTGGACATTTAGACTTAATCAAAATGAAGGAAAAGTAAAAGAGCATGTGCCTAAAACTTTACATAGTTGAAAATTCGGCCTGGGAAATTTCTCATAAAAGGAACCTGAAGATGGGAAAACTTATACTTGGCAAAATCAGATGTCAGTAAATAAACCGATCAATTTACTGAAGAATGTATATGGAAGAAGAATTTAATTTAAGGATATTAATTTTATAAAATTCAAGTGAATATAGGAAAACTTCAGAGCTTTAAGTTAGAAATTAGTTTTCTAATTTAACTGCTTATGATCAGTTAACATAATTTAGAGAGATAGTAGTTTTACGGAATAAAATCTAGGTTTAGACAGTCTGGGGTCAGCATAACAGCTATGTCTAAGATGCTGCTTCTGCAACCCTCCTCTGCATTCACCAAGCAGGAAAAAAGAGAAGACAAAGGACAAACACTAAAGTGTCATTATAGCAAAATGTGGTACATCTTCCTCTTATGTTTCATTGGCATGATCTTTTAATAATTTTTTCAAATGTTCAAACGTTTCAAATGTTTATTTCCTGCCCACTCCTGGAATTAAAACCATTTAGACATCTGAGTGTTTCTCCCCACAGAGTAGAAAAGTGCACAGGAGAAGAGGACTTTGAATGATCTGGGGCAAGGACCCCAGTGTCTACTACATGCTCCACTGCTCCCTTTGGAACCTGAACAAAGAAGCAAATTGATCAAAGGGAGCTCTTTACATGAATAATCTATACTAAAGTTTATATAATATAGTTTAAAATTCTTGAGTTAATAAGCAGAGTAAAAGATGCTCACATTGCAAAATAACAGAGAAGTCACTGCCATTGGTCCAAATAATGGAAGAGGGGGATGAATGAGGCTTTCTGAACATGAGTTAGCCACTAAAAAAAGCAGGATCTTAGAAAAGTGCTTGCTCAGAGTCAGTGAGATTATACCGGGTAGAGTAACAATTCCTTAATTTTACAATCCATGAAAAACTAACCATATGGAGAAATGGCAGAAGCCAAGGAAAGATTGGCGTCCTAAACATTGCCTCAACAGTAATATTTGAGGGATGCCAATTTCCCTGGAAGGCTGTCTCTTAGCTTTGTGCTTGTTTAATGCTCTGTATCTTGAATGCACAAAAGTAATGTGTTCTTTAATTGCTTGTGGTAAATTCAATTTGAATTTGTATTACTTATGTTTATGTTGACTCTCTGTTAAAAGATACAACTTTGCCTTCTTGTCCTGTGGTGGCTTGCCAAAAATATGTATAAAAAGATGTTCATTCTACTTTTAGGTTTACCATCCTCATCTTTGCCCTATTCTTATTGATCTCTCAGTTGTCTTTTGTTAAGAACATGATCTTCTGTACTAATCTATTTCTAGCCCATGATTTTATTCTAAGGTCTCTGGGGATTAATTTTTGCTACTAGCACCATGGAGAGAAGCAGAACATTTCTAAACCTCATTTTATAACAAACTCATTAGATCCTTTTCAGGTGGCTTTGAAAGATGTGCTCTTTTCTATAGTGACATTAATAGATGTGCAGTGTTGATACTGAACTTAATAAAGCTTAAAGAAGCACATGAGGAAATAATTCTTCCTTAAGTTTTTGTGACACTTAACATATATACTCATAATAGCAATATTCGTTTTAAAAGCTCATTATTTGAAAAGATTATTTAGCTTGTAGGGTCAAATGGATTTTCTACAAATATATATATGCTGCTGTTGGATTTGTCACCCCAAGCAATGTGGGGCCTTCATTAGACATGAAGAGGTTTCCCCTATAGCTTTAAAAAGAAGCAATATTCATTCTACATTAAATAAGATGATTCTTATGTGGCTACTCATTTGAAGATCTGTAAAAATGACATTTCATATATAAAAATTTATGTTTCTTTCAAAGGCCAATGGAACCAGGACCTGGATCTTAACAAAGACTGTTGATACATGCTTTGTCCCTTCCACTACTGGTTTGGTGTTAGGGGTCAGCATTAAAAATCAGAGGGATTCTCCTGTGCAGTACCAAGGATTGAAAAAAAAGGCCAAGAAAGAGAAGCAAAAGCTAGTATTGTTTTAAGCATATCAGGGATATGTCATAAGCCTTGCATTTAATATAATTTCATGAAGTGCTGGCATGCATAAATATTCTTTCAGTGTTATCAAGAATGTACACATTGTCCCATATGCATGTGCCCACGCACATTGTATGTGAGCAGCCTTGTGGAGGGCAGGGTAGTGATTCTGTGCATAAGAGGTCAGGGATTTTTAAGAAGAAAAGTCAGTAGATAACTATCCTCTGGCACTATGGTTTCAAAAAGCAGAAATCATCAGGTAGGTTTCCAAACTATATCTTGGTTGGTAAAGAACTTCAAAGTGGGAATTAATACTAGGAAGAAAGATCATTAGGATGCGTGGTCTTCATCTAGGATTAACGGTTCACGCATTCACTTACTTAACAATTAGGTGTAATGTGTAAAGAAGGGGAAATGAAGGGACAGTCCAACCATCCTGGACCTGATAATCTACTATCCATGGTAAATGGTATCAAAGAAACAAAGAAGGGGAGAAAGGAGAGTGGATTGAGGAAAGGTCATTGCAATTGTAGCTGAGATGGTTATGGAAGTTCATAAATGAAAATTTGGCATCTCAGGAAAGGCCTGAAAGAGTGATTAAACTTTTCAGGTACCTGAATAGGAAAATTTCAGTAAGAAGAAATGGCAAGTGCAAATCCTTGACATAAAAGCATACCTTGCAGGACAGCCAGAAGACCAGTGTGGAAAGAGAGAACCAGGAACACACCAGAGAGGTTTGAAGGGAGAAGTACAATGAACTGATATGGCAGGTCATCTTGATTTTTCTGTTGAGAATATTCTGACAGGAGACCAACACAGAATCAGGAAGATGGACTAGAGGAGACGAGTGTTAGAATGCCAGCTAGTGTTAATAATGCCTTGGACCAAAGTAGCAACAAAGAACATGACAAGAAGTGATGAGAAATTGTTTTCTGTGAACACAGAGCTCATAGGATTGTCTAATTGAATGAACGTGGAATTCAGAAGCACTCCTATGTTCTTGGCCTCAGAGGATTGTAGGATTTGGTTCCTTATTATAATGGGCATGGATATAGGAACCACAGACTTATTTTGAAATAAGGATTAGAGGTTCATTGTTGACGCATATTATATTTGAAATATTGTGACATTAAAATGAGATAATTATCATATGAATATGTGGGTATAGAGTTCAAATAAAAGAAAATACCAACTGGAATGATTTTCTTGGAATCTGTGTATTAACTGCATACATATTATTCAAAATCTTAAAGTGGGAAGAGTTATGAAAATATCTAAAAGGCAAAGGAAGAAAATCTTATACTAAATGATATGTTCACATTTGTGTAGTTTAATCTCCAGTGTTTTAGAGAATATTGAAATAATAATTTAAGTAAAGCATGCCCTGTTCCTATTGCAGTATTGGGCACAGAGCAGGCCATGAGGTCTTAGTTGCTTTTTGTTGTTGTTAAAGGTATACTCTCATTTGGTAAGTAATTGAAAGCATAGAACATTCCTGTTTTGTGTCTGTCCCATACAAAGTTTATCTAGGAGAGTGAATTCATATCTGTGCAAGCATAAGCAGAAAGAATCATTGCAGTGTCCTGGGAGCTTGTTACCCAAGAGATGATGATCTGGGGCCGGTGAGGTCACAACCACAGCAGCCCCACTGAGAGCTCTGTGACAAAGGTGCCCGCGAGGGGAAGACATCCTGTATCACAGATGGAGGAAAGTTGTAGGGATAGCATTTTGTGAACACTGTGACAACGTTCAAACCAGAAAGAAAGCTTTCTGAAACGCGGTGGTTGTAATTTAAGAGAGTTTTTATTTCCTTCTATGCTGTCCAGATAACTCACTCAGTGACAAGTAAGTTCTCAAAGCCAGCATATAAGAGAAATGTGAAAATCACTTAGGTATACTTTATAGGTTCTAGCTTTCTTGCTGTTGCAAAGTTCAAGGTCTTATGGAAAAAGCAAACGATGGGCATCTTTTAGGGAACCCATACAAAGTACCCATGAGGAATAAAATATTTCTCTTTCCATGAATTCCTCAGAATTTGAGTGCACTGAATATTTCATAAAGACTCCTTCATTTCTGATTTATTGACTCTAATTTCCCCTCCATGAGAAGCAAGCACTTTAAAAAAATGCTGCTACAAATCATTAAAATCAAGAATTAAGGGAATTGTCTAATTTATGTTGTGTTTAAAAGAAATGGACTTGTTGCAGGAAAAGTCTTTTCCAAGGAAAGTAGAATTTTAGATAAAAATGAATGTGGAAGATAAAAATGAATTATGAAATAAATTATCATCTGGATTTCTCTATGTAGTTCTTCAAGAAGGGGGACATATTTAAATCTCAGAGATAAAAATCAGTACTCTAACACTAGAAGTCAATCAGAAACAGCATTCTTTATAATAAGACATTTAAATAATAAAATAATTAAAAATACACTTAAACAAGTAGGATTTTCTATTATGAAATGCTACGATAAAATAAAATAATTTTAATCTGTTGCTTTCTTTTATCTTTAGAAATGTTTAATGCTCATGGGAAATAATGAGGATTTCTTGACACTTTTGCATCATTGACAGGAAATATTTTCTTGGTTATACAGCTATAAACTTACAGAACTATTTCTAGTATATCATAGCATGTAAGTAATAGAGATAGAAATTTTCTCAATTCCCTAAGTCATTACTGTGCCAAATCAAATTACCTACAGGCATATTTTCTTGTGGAAATTTCAATTTAACATTCCATTTTTTGACTTAGGCTTAAAGCTTTCTTTTCTTTTAAAATAAGCAGCTGCTTTTCACAATAAATGTTGTTATTGTAGCTGATGGTAGATTTTTAAGAGCTTGGAAGTAGTAAATTTTAAGAAAGTGTTTAAGACTGATCCATATGATGAGATTGCATGGTGGTGTTGAAATTGGCTCCTCACTTTCGAGATTCAGGCAAGATTAAATCTTTCCATTTGGGACTCTGCCCTCAGAAAGAATATTTTTTACAGAGCAACAGTGCAATGTGATGTTAATATTAACTCTGATGTAAAGATGTATGAAAACTCATTTGTTAAAAAAAAATAGGAAATACTGGTTGAAACAAAGTTGAAAAGATTTCTTTACTATATGACTTTGTGGAATCTTTAATAAGTAAAAATGCATATCTAAGCTCTGAGGGAAAAACAGTCTGCAATGTCTCAAAACTTATTTGGCCACGAACACCTTTTATTTACAAAAGAAACTCATGGGAAAGAATATTTTCTAACTTGGGGAAATACTACTTTAATTGGGCTCAGCCAGGCCATAATTCTTAATTATGCCAAATTTGAGCTAAAAGACAATCTGGTTTTCTTTTGTTCCTTCGCCTTAGTTGAAGAACATTCTGCTTCTTCTCTTAGATACATTGGTATATATATAGAGTGAGTTAGCTTACTGTGACTGTAACAAATACCAGAGTAAGTCAAGAAGAAGAAAGGTTTTTCTGGCCAATGGTTTCTTTCAGAGGCTTCAGTCCATGGGTCACTTGGCCTTGCTGCATCAGGCCTGTGGCAGCATAGTATATTATGGTAGAAGCATATAGTAGAGGAGATCTGTTCATGGTGACCAGAAACTAAAGAGAGAATCAGGAACAGGCCAGAGTCCCAGTAACCCCTCAAGGCCATGTTCCCATTAACCTTTTATCCATTAAACCCTACCTCCTGAAGGTCCTACCACCCTCCCAAGAGGATCATGGACCGGCCAAGCCTTTAACACATGGGCCTTTGAAGACATTCAAGACCCAAACTATTGCATCTACACCCCAAGAGAATAACTTGTTCAATTCTATATGTTTTCCTTTGGAAAATTTCATCAAAAAGAAGAAAAAAATTAAGGCTTTTCTGTAATAGCCATTTAAACAAGTAGTATATTCAATGATTATATGGGTTTAAAAATTTATTATTCACTATAAATATATTTTTGAATTATAGGTTGATCTTATCTCAGATAAAGCTTGTACAAAATACACTTATACAAAATACAAGTGTATTTACCAATTTTATTTATGTGTTTTAGAATTATATATTTAAGGAAATTCCTTAATAAGAGTTATGCTAGGTAGTTGGTGTTACTTCATTTTTTATTTATAGCCCCATCAAATTCAGTGAAATGAAATAGACTAATGTTCATGGAAAAAAACAGGTATGACATTAAATATTGAAATATTATTTTTTGAAAAAAATAGATGAATTGGAAGCAATAAAAGTGGTACCAAACATCTGGAAAATAAAGCAGGAAACTATGATTTATCCATACAATAGAAAACCACATAACTACATAACCTGATGAATACTGAGAAGTAATAATAATCTATGGAAAAATGTGCATTATTAAGTTAAAAATAAGATGTAAAAATAGCAAATGTGTATGATCTTGGTTTGTATACAGAAATTTTTTACTATTATTACCACTAATAATTAATTGAACTAATATGTTTTGTTGTCTGTGGAAAAGAATAAGGACTAAGCACACTAATTATGGTAGTGCTGCATGATGGAAAGAAGATAATTATTTACTTTTTATGTTATATATGTAATGATCACATTAAAGCACTTTTATAACAAATGTCTTATTTTCAACATATTCTTTATTTATGACTTGATTTTCTTAATAGGAATTATTTACAAGCATGGTTTACCTGTTTGTTTCCTGTGATGAATGTGTAGAAGAGGAAGAAGGCAGCTTGTGCTCAGGGAGGAATGGGTGCAGCTTCTGGGGGCAGGGGGATGCAGGGCTAAGCACAGGCCCTGCATTGCCTGCATTCAATCAAGAAGAAAGAAATTAAAAACAAATAAACAAACAAAAAACAGTGAAGAGCATTCACTAAGATGACTGGTGTTTCCATCAGCTGTCTTGTGGTTGTGACCAAAAGACCTGACAAGAACGATTTTAGGGGAGGGAATGTTTATTTGTCCCTGTTTCAGAGGTCTCGGTCTATAGACAGCTGGCTCCATTGCTCAGATCCTGAGAAGAGGCAGAACATCATGGTGGAAAAGTAGAGTGGGAGAAAGCAGCTGGGAAGTTGGTGCCTGAAAGCAAAGAGAGAGAGACTTCAAAGTCATGCCTTGATGACCCACCTCCTCCGGCCACACGCTACCTGCACACAGGGGATTAAGGCACTCATTAGTTAAGACTCTCATAACCCAATCATTTCACCTCTGAATTTTCTTGCCTTGTATCACACATGAGTTTTTTGGGGAACACCTAATATCTAAGCCATAACAACTGGCCTATAACTGAAGTGTCAAGGTCCTTACAGGCAAGGGGAGACTGGAAAGCCGTTCCACCAACAGGGCTCAATGCATGACTGCATTGAGCTGCTAAACTTTTTGTTAAGAAGGAAATTATTGGAACAGTTGCTAAAAGTGTACTGTGTCTATTTCTCAATTTGAAGATTATAAAATAAAATGTGAAATATGAAGCCCAACAGAATGTAAGGGAAAAAAACTGATGCATTTTCAAGAGAACAATAAAGCAATAGAACAAATGAAGATAAAAGTAATGAAAACAGTCTGAGTTTCTAAGTCACAGGAAAGCTGTCTGTTTCTCTGCTAGATGTATGTTCCAATTAAAAATTTAAACATTACCTTCCATTGAGAAACTTTCATTGTGGTAAGCACCAAGATTTTGATCTTTGTTTTTATGACAAACGAATCTATTTTCAGTTGTAAAAATAAATGAGATGTTTAGGTAGGTGCTGCCATAATAGAACTCAAAGTTCATGGTTTTAGTTTAGTGTTTGGTGGTCAGAAAATGAACAGCAGAATCTGAAAAGCTGGAGTTCTGTGATGATAAATATTATTCGATGCAGTGTGGATAGAGTGTGTAGAGAGAATATTCACTCTAAGGAAAGAAGATAGAAAACATAAGAGAAATAGAGGCATACAATGTCCAAGCTTGACAGAAAAGAGGTAAGGTAATGAAATAATTTATTGGTTTCCAAGCAAAAATAAATAGAATAGAGAAACATCAGAAATTCAGGGTTTCCTAGGAGAACTCAACCAATTACTGCCCATGGGGCAAATTCAACCTTCCATCCAATTTTGTAAATAAATAACAGTTTATTTTGCCAAGACATACCCAATAGTAATGTATTGCCTGTGGCTGCTTTCTCACTACATTGGCAGAGATAATGCAATCACACAGAGATCACAGACACTACCTGGTGCTGATACTTAGATATTTGCTAGCTGGACCTCTGCAGACAAAGAATGTCAATCCTGCTTGATAAAATTTGAAAAGCTGAGTGTAACTCAAGTGTCAAGGTCCCTACAGACAGGAACCTAAAAGATTAGAAATAATTGGCCTGATGCTCAATATTTATTGCCTCCTTCTTGGCATGGAAGAAGAGCACATTTTTGAGATGTTCTTATAGCTTGTCTGAGATGACTTAGGGGCTCATGAAGAGGAGGTAAGTGAAAGTGAAATACTGGCCAGAGCATAAAAAGCAATCCCTGTCTGATCTTCCACTGTCTCTCTCCTCCTGCCACCCTGACCACATAGGCTGGGCTGAGGCTCATGGCATCATAGAAGAGCAGAATTGCAGCCCAGGGTGAAACTGTGCAGGACAATAAGATACCATGCCTTGGATTTGTGTGAGGGACTTTTGTTGTTAAGGGACTGAGATTCTGGGGCTTACTATAGTACCATTTTTTTTTCTCCTCTACTTTGCAATTGCATTCAATACAATTCAATGAACACGAACTATGCTCCTGGTTTGGAAATGCACTCAAGGCATTCTGTTAGTGGCTTAGAGCTCAGTAGCACAAAAGCAGGTGAGGCACTGTTCTGGCCTTCAAGGAGCTTACACTTAAGCAGAACAATGAAGCAAGTAAGTATAAAAGCAACTCAATAAAAGGAGTAAACCAGCTACTTAAGGTGTTGATAGTGAAAGGGGAAGAAAGCATGACCATTGAGCAGAAATAGCAAATTATTTAGGAGGGACACACATTGAAGTATGAGCCACAATTTTGAAAGACTCAAAGTAAAGCATTCTCTGTGGAGAGAAGAGCATGTGAAAATTCTCAGAGTTGGGAAAATTCTTTTGAGAGCATCAGTAAGTTCTATTTGCTTGAAGAGTAAGGTATACAAAAACAAATAGATTGGGGTAAGTGACAAGTATACTAAATGTCATAACAAGTTTCTGCAAATAATTTGATGTAAATTTGGAGGCCATTGGAGGATATTATGAATACAGAAAATCCAACATATTCTAGAAACTCATGTTTAAAAAAAACTAGAGTACAAAGAGACGGGACTGGCCAAGATGATTTGAATGTTGCCCTCAACTCAACTAAGTTTTAGACAGATTTCTGCCTGAGCTTAGGTCCCTAACCTCCCTTTTCTCAGAACATTTCTTTAGAAAACATGTAATTACAAGTTATTTCTTGCCATGACCCATGCCGCATCACAAGGATTCTTGAGTAGTGGTGACTGGATTTGGAGTAAAACACAGAGATAAAAAACACAGAGACATTATCAAGTAAAGTGAGGGGGCAGGTGGGATACTGTACTCTAATGAAGGAACAATGACCCAGAACTAGCTCTGCAATTTTATTATATAGGGTCTCATAATCAGGAAGTTAAAATATATGGGCATTGTAAATTGTTTAAGGCTTGCAAATTGTCAGAGGATTCTTTGTGCACTAAAAAGTTACAGAGCTAGAAACAGTTTTTTGCAAACTATCCTGTTGTCTCAGTGCTAGGAACATTCTCTTGCACCCAGGAAACACATTGTTCCTGGGATGTCTGTTAGCATCAGAGCCAAGAGTCAAGGCTGATAATATCCTCTCTGGCCAGGAAGGTTTCCCAGGTTGACTTTTGCCAATGCCACAGGATCAGCCAATGATCAGAGCTTATTGCTCTCCACAAATACTCTGTGTGTGATGTAAATCTTTTTAAAATCCTCCCTTTCATTATATAACTCAAGAATGTCTTTTGAGAGGACCTGGGAGCCATCATGTTAAGGATTGTCTCCTACTTTCCAATCTCTTTGAGAAGATAGGAGCCTAACTTCAGTGAGCAAATTGCTCCAGGGTGTAAAACTACCCCAGTCATCAGGGGAGGAAAAGTGGACTTTTCCTTTGGGAAAATCCAAGTAGCAAACACAGATCCTCCTCTCACTACAAAAAGATTCCTTTTTGCAATATCCTTAAATTCCCTTTTGCAATATCCTTCCTCCTGTAATCCCAGTGGCTCAGGAGGTTGAGGCAGGAGGATTGAGAGTTCAAAACCAGTCTCAGCAATGAGGAGGCGCTAAGCAATTCTGTTGAGACCTGTGCTCCAAATGAAATACAAAATAGAGTTGGGTGTGTGGCTCAGTGGTTGAGTGCTCCTGAGTTCAATCCTTGGTACCCTCAAAAATAAATGAATAAAGTCTCCTTTAACTGTTTAATTTTCTTTCCCTGCTACAATATTTGCTTTGATAGACTAAGTGTGGAATTAAACTTTAAATAGGTGGTAATGTTACTCATCGTCCCGATGTATCTACAGTGTCTGCTGAACCTGGGAACATACCTTATATTCACAGTCTGGCCTTGTGTAGCCATCAACCACTGTAGAACCTATACAATCTGTGACTTCCAGTACTTTCTGCATCTTGTGATGGAGACCAAGGCTGAGTTGAAGTCTTTTGTGTTTAGTGCTGGTAGGAAGTGGTGGGGTTGGTGGACGATTGTCCCTCCTAGTGCTGTGAAGCAATACACAGGTGGTAACTCAGGGCACAGTTCACAGGGAGGAGTCCCTGCACAAGTCTGTCTACACACTCTTTAGTTCTGAACCCAAAGAGGATTTCCCTGTAAACACAAATGTTGTTCTCCCGTGCTGGGCCTGAAGAGAGGGTTCAGGCCAAAGGAGTGTGCCTGCTGTCACAGGGCATGTTGTTCTCAGCAGCACAGGACAGCTTTGGACTGGAGCACCAGAGATTGCAGATACTGCTGACAGCACCTTGTGTTTCCCTGGGGTCCTGAGCATCCAGTTTGTTGGCTACATGATGACCTGCTTGTCTGTGGCCACTGTGTCCCTCTTCCTGTTGTATGGGAGGATCTCTCAGTATACAGGCAAGCGAGCCAGCTATGGGCAGGGTAAGTAGCCCATCCCAGGTTCTGCAGTGGGGAGAGGGGGCCAGCTCAAAGTGGGCATGAGAACTGGCCACACAGTGGCAACCCAGTGGCTCCCAGGGAGTTAGCAGCAATGGGCAGCAATGTGGGTCTCTGTGCTGGCTGCATGGCTGAGCTTCCTGCAAGAGAGAGGTGAACAGGCTTTGAGGGGGGGCCTAGGGGCACCAGGAAGCTGGCACATGTGAGAGCAGGGGTGTGCATCTTGGTGGTGGGAAAGGGCAGGGAACTTGTTGACCTGCATTTCTTACAAACCCCAGAGAATGAGGGTATCCAAGCCGAGCAGACCAGCACAGTGTCTGGAAGATCTTCAGTGATGCGATCACAGGTCCCCTCGGAGGGACATAGCACAGAAAAGCCACTCTTCCCTTGAGATGGCACCTTTCCACCCTTACCCAGGAGACACTCAAGAATTAGAAATTTGATAAAGAAAATCCACAAACCAGCTCCACACTAGTGTGCCAGGCAGGGGAGGGCTTTTCCCCTACACCTGGTATAAAAAGTGCACAGTCCCCACAGATCCTGGACTTGACCCCCAGGGCAGTTCCCATGACCTGAATGAGCTGCCTGTTCACATGGCAGTTGGCAAAGCTGCTGAGATCAAGCCTGGACCAGGGAGCTGGTCTCCCGACCCTCCCTATGGCCTCAGTGGAGGGAGTGGCATTGGTGAAACCTGGACCACAGAGACAAATGTGTTTGGCTTGGTGACATAATCTGGTTGGTCTGGGTCAAGGCCAAGCTTGGATGGATGGCCTGGAACTATTTGTAGACCTGGCTACAACTGGTTTCAGAAGACGAATGGTCTGTCCAGAGGGAAACCATTGGAAAGTCACTTTGGCTCCTCTCAACAGTTCAGGATGACAGGCTCATGGCACAGGGTGTCAGGTAGGCACCCTAGACACCTTACCCAGAAAGAGAGAACTGGTTTGAAGTCCCAGCATGTTCATGAGCACTGCAAATGCATAACCTAGAATGTAAACTGACTTCTCAATCTCTCTAGATTGTTATTTCTTTTTTTTTGGGGGGGGGGGCGGGTAACAGGGATTGAACCCAAGGGTGTTTAAACTCTGAGCCATGTCTACCCAGCCCTTTTTAAAATTTTTATTTTGAGATAGGGTCTCAGTTAATTGCTCACAACCTCTCTAAGTTGCTGAGGCTGTCTTTGAACCTACAATCTGCCAATTTCAGTCTTCTGAGCTGCTAGAATTAGAGGTATGTACCACCACAACTGGCAGGAGAACCTTCAAAAGTATGTATGCACTCCAAGTGGGCTAAGTAGCCCCACAATAGTCCATACAATCGCTTTCTAGATGTTCAACATGATTGCAGTGAAAATGTTTGGTTTTCTTTCTCCCTGAGATACAGGAACAATTGCTTTAGATACCTTCTTTATAATGACATAAAAATTACTCTCTGGCATACAAAGTCTTTCTCAAAATTGGGCAAAGTTACCTCAGGGCCAATGCATAACAAATAATGAAGTCCCAGGAGTGGCTAGAATGAGGAACCTTGGATAAGGGATATTATAAAAGGAAATAACTTCTGAATTTTGTCCAGATAGGGGTACATCATTGTTTCCTAACACAAAATATCTGGGGGGAAATAGTTTTCATGTACTTGGTGATTTCTTTTGGAGAGACAGCAAATAGAACTTACTGATGCTCTCAAAAGAATTTTGTAGTTAGTTGTCTGAACCAGGAGTGTCATTTCACTCTGGATCAATGCTGCTGGCTCCACTGGGCTCCCTTGCCTTTGCCCTGCAGTAGAAGGCACAGCCCCACACCGGAGGTGGCCCACAGCTGTAAACCCAGCAACTCAGGAGGCTGAGGAAGGAGGATAGTAAGCTTGAGGTCAACCTCTGCACTTAGCAACATGTTGCCAAAGGGCTGGGGAAGACCCAACTTCCCCATGCTGATGGGTCCTCCCCCCTGCTTAGACTTATCAAGAAATGATGAGGTGCAAGGAGAGAGGGGGACAGGGCTGCAGGAGAGACTAGTATAGGTCTGTGTCGTAGGAGGAGGGGAGGAGTGGTCGAGGCTGTCAGGATGGCCTCATGAATACTGAGAAGGATCTGAAGAGGCGTTCAAGGGTCAGGGTGGTCACTGTGTAGAGGGTGTGATGGTGGGAGAAGCACCAGGCTGGCCAGGACTGGCACAGTGACCTAGAGATGCTAGGGAACTTCCTTAGGAACGAGCGTGTGATCTTTCTAAGATGGACTTCCCAGACACACCTACCCCTCAGTCCTGTCCAGAGATGGGGATTCTAGAAGATATCATCAAGCCCTGATAAAACACACACCAAGAAGAACAGGAAGCTAAGTGATTTACTTTCATCTAAAAGCATTTATAAGATTACACAAGTTGCAACAGCAGCAAACCCACCATAGAGGCAGGGGAGCTCAGCATTCATTCGCATTTCTGGGGGCCAGCATCTGTCAGCCAGTGTGATGAGGGTGGGTGGCCACTGAGGCCTCTCTCTGAGCTTGCAGATGGACTCCCTGCCTGATCCTCATTGGGGTAATTCTGGGAGTCTGTGCCCCGATTTCCTCTGCCAGACAAAAGACATGGCTCACATCTCATCAGGGCCATCCAGATGCCTCACTGAACTAATTAACCCCTGCGTAGACCCGGGCTCTCCATATGGGCACACTTTGGTTAGGACTTCAAAACAAGGACTGTGAGGGGCTAGGAGTTGGCCCCTCACACAGATGGGGCTGATTCCTCCCCAAGCATCAGGCCACTGTGAGAAGATATGGGATCCCAGCCCTGTGAAGAGAGCTCACTCAATATCCATGGAGTGAGGCCATTGTGACCTATACCAGTCCTGTGAGCACAGTTGAATCATTATGAATCCAGTCAGGCCCATCCAGTCAGGTCACTTGAACCTGTAGGAACCCAGCTGGCTGCGTTATCTCTCCCAATCCTGCGCAGCCTTTTCATCAACTCCAGTCCTGGGAGGACAGTCCCATCAAAGCCGGTGGGGAGGGCTTTGACCTGCACCTGTGGGTTGAATTCTTCTTTTATATAATTAAAATCAGAGCTGAAATCAATGAAATTAAAACAAAAGAAACATTTGAAAAAATTGACAAAAAATGTTTTTTTTGAAAAAATAAATAAAATTGACACACCCTTAGCCATGCTAACAAAGAGAAGGAGAGAGAAAACTCAAATTACTAACATACATGATGAAAAAGAAAATATCACAACAGACACTACAGAAACATAGAAGATAATTAGAAACTATTTTGAAAACTTGTACTCCAATAAAATAGAAAATATTGAATGTATTGACAAATTTCTAGATTCCTATGATTTTCCAAAATTGAATCTGGATGATATACACAATTTAAACACAATTTAAATGGATCAGTTTCAAGAAATAAAATAGAAGATGCCATCAGAAGCCCACCAACCAAGAAAAGCCAAGAATAGATGGATACACAGCTGAGTTCTACAAGACCTTTAATGAAGAACTAATACTAATACTTATCAAATTATTTCATGAAATAGAAAAAGAGAGATCACTTCAAAACTCATTTTATGAAGCCAGTATCACCATGATTCCAAAACCAGGCAAAGACACATCAAAGAAAGAAAACTTCAGACCAATATCTCTAATAAACATAGATGCAAAAATTCTCAATAAAATTCTGGAAAATCAAATTCAAAACATATCAAAAAGATAGTGCACCATGATCAAATGGGGTTTATCCAAGAGATGTGAGGTTGGTTCAACATATGGAAATCAATAAATATAATTTGTCACATCAGTAGACTTAAAGATAAGAATCATAAGATATCTCCAAATATGCAGAAAAAGCATTTGACAAAATACAGCACCCCTTTATGTTCAAAACACTAGAAAAACTAGGGATAACAAGACCATATCTCAACACCATAAAAGCTATCTATGCTAAGCCCCAGGCCAACATCATTCTAAATGGAGAAAAATTGAAAGCACTTCTCACCATTTCTATTTAACATAGTTCTTGAAACACTGGCCAGAGCAATTAGACAGATGAAAAGAAATTAAAGGGAAAAGAAGAACTCAAATATCACTATTTGCTGATGATATGATTTTATACCAGAAGACCCAAAAAATCCACCAGAAAACTTCTAGATCTAATAAGTGAATTCAGCAATGTAGTACTATAAAAAATCAACACCCATAAATCAAAGGCATTTCTGTATATCAGTGACAAATCATCTGAAAGGGCGATGAGGAAAACTGCCCCATTTATAATAGTCTCAAAAAAATGCTTTGGGTATCAACTTAATGAAAGAGGTGAAAGACTTCTACAATGAAAACTACAGAACACTAAAGGAAAAAATTAAAAAAGACCTTAATAGATGGAAAGGTCTCCCTTGTTCTTGGATAGTCTGAATTAATATTGTCAAAATGACCATACTAACAAAAGCATTCTATAGATTTAGTGCGATTCCAAACAAAGTCCCAATGATATTCCTCACAGAAATAGAAAAAGCAGTCATGAAATTCATCTGGAAAAACAAGAGACCCAGAATAGCTAAAGCAATCCCTAGCAAGAAGAGTGAAGCAGGTGGCATCACTATAACAGACCTCAAACTATACTACAGACCAATAGTAACAAAACCAGCAAGGTATTGTCAGCAAAATAGATTGGTAGACCAATGATTCAGAATAGAGGACACAGACACCAACCCACACAACTACAGTAATCTTATATTAGACAAAGGCAAACAAAAGCACCAAAAACATACATTGGAGAAAAGATAGCCTCTTCAAAAAATGGCTCTGGGAATACTGGAAATCCATATGCAACAAAACGAAATGAAACCCCTATCTCTCACCATGCACAAACCTCAACTCAAAGTGGACCTAGGAATTAAACCAGAGACACTGTGTCTAATAGAAGAAAAAGTAGGCCCAAATCTCCATCATGTCATATTAGGCCCCAACTTCTTTAATAAGATTCCTATAGCACAAGAATTTAAATCAAGAGTCAATAGATGGGCTGCATTCAAACTAAATCTTCTTCTCAGCAAAAGAAACAATCAGTGAGGTGAATAGAGAGCCTACATTTGGGGAGCAAAGTATTACCACATGCACATCAGATAAAGCACTAATCTCTAGGATATATAAAGAACTCAAAAATTTAAACACCAAAAAAACCCAAATAACCCAATCAATAAATGGGCCAAAGAAATGAAGAGTCACTTCTCAGAAGAGGACATACAATCAATCAACAAATATATGAAAAAATGTTCAACATCTCTAGCAATTAGAGAAATGAAAATCAAAACTATTCTAAGATTTCATCTCACTCCAGTCAGAATGGCAGCTATTGATACAAACAACAATAAGCATTGATGAGGGTGTGTGCGGAGGGAGAAGGTACACTCATATATTGCTGGTGAAACTGCAAATTGATGCAGCCAATATGGAAAGCAGTATGCAGATTCCTTGGAAAACTGGGAATGGAACAACCATTTGACGAGCTATCCCACTCCTTGGTCTATACCCAAAGGACTTAAAAACAGCATAATACAGGGACACAGCCGCAACAATGTTTATAGCACCACAATTCACAGTAGGTAAACTGTGGAACCAACCTAGGTGCCCTTCAGTAGATGAATGGATAACAAAAATGTTGTATATATACACAATGGAATATTATTCAGCATTCAAGGGGAATAAAATCATGGCATTTGCAGGTAAATGGATGGAGTTGGATAATATAATGCTTAGTGAAGCTAGCCAACCCCAGAGAACTAAATGCTGAATGTTTTCTCTGATATAAGGAGGCTGATTCATGATGGGGTTTGTGTGGGGAGCATGGGTGGATTAGAGGAACTCTAGATAGAGCAATGGGGAGGGGAAGGGAGGGGATAAGGGGGTAGAAAATATGGTGGAATGAGATGGACATCATTACCCTAAGTAAACGTATGAAGACACAAATGGTGTGACTCTACTTTGTGTTCAAGCAGAGATATGAAAAATTGTGCTCTATATGTGTAATATGAGTCATAATGCATTCTGCTGTCATACATAACAAATTAGAATAAAAAAGAACACATTATTTCAAAGAAATGAGCAAACTATGAAAGAAACAGAAAATGTTTCATTTATTCCTCCTACAAATATTTATCCTGTTCTATAAGGTTCTAGATGCCTGGGGTTCTTCCATGACTGAAACAGACAACATCTCTGGTTTTTTGGAAGTATGTACTGTACAAATAAAAACTAACACATATTCTGTTGGAAAATAAGCATGAGAAGAAAATAGAACCATGTGAAGAGCTAAGGACTGCAGGTGGAGCTGAAGCTTGAAATGCGCTCCACTGGGAACTGTAGAAATGCAATGCTCTGGTTTGGACATATATGGTATAAGGGTGTTCCTCAAGGGCTCCTGAGTCAGAAGCTTGGTTCTCAGTGTCACAGTGTTAATAGGTGGTGGGTCTCCTGAGAGATAGGGTCCAAATATGAGGTTCTAAGGTCATTGGGGGCACTGTCTTGAGAGGTTTAAATTGTCCTTAGGACACTTCAGGTAGCCCCCATTTCTTTGTATGTCTGCCTAGCTGTCTCACCACATGAATCCTAACTCTCACACACTCTGCCATTTTTAAATCATTTTCCATATGTGATGAATTTGGGGACAGACCCTTGCTAGAGATAGCACTATACTGTTTGGACTTTCAACCTCTAACTTATGAGATAAATGAACCCATTTTCTTTATAAGGCATCCAGTCTCAGGTATTTCATTATAGCCATTAAAAACTGACCTAGGCACACACATATTTCTCAATATAGTCAGTTTCATCTTGGGTTGCCTTGTGAAAGGGAGTTCTAGTGACTCTAAAAAAGAAAAAAAAGGAAGACTACAGGAAAAAGAAATTTGAGAGTATATGTGTGTATGTTATCAGTATGAAATTTTGATTTTTAAAGAAATACTACACTGCTGAAAGCCCAGACAAAATCAACTTCATAGCCTTTCTCCAAAGAAGAGTTTTCTAGTTAAGTTAAAAGTTTGTGCAAATGTCCCTAGGCAAGAATATGCAAGAAATATTTTATTTAATTTAAAACGGCTGATATTGCCTTAGCAAAGTGTAGGTGTAGAAGTGGAGCTAGTCAGGTATACCACAGAGGAAGGACACAGGTCCTATGATAGCTCTTGGACTCTCAGGTGTGGGGGGAAGCTGAGGAAAATTAGTAAAATTTTGAATGTATTTGAAGGTGGAACCAACAGGGTAACCTGATAATTGGGAGGCAAAGTGTGAGAGAAAATCAAGAGTTAAGAATTCTGGACCATGTAAGTAAAATACTGGAGATGGGAAAGGGTCAGGTGTGGGAAAAGAGAAGTGCAGGCGGGACTTCCAATGTCCAGTG
The DNA here is from genome assembly GCF_045843805.1 of Urocitellus parryii. NCBI lineage: Eukaryota > Metazoa > Chordata > Mammalia > Rodentia > Sciuridae > Urocitellus > Urocitellus parryii. The sequence continues at coordinate 12,868,526 of NC_135538.1, forward strand.
CGTACCCAGGAATGATGTTTATTTGGTGGATACGTGAGTGTGAATTAAGGATAGAAGTTAAAATGGAGGAATAAATTTGAAACCTTGAATATTCAGAAACTGTTTAAAGCAGCCTAGTGTTTGAAATTAATTTAAAAGCTGAACCATGTGCAAAGAGAAGTAAAGTGTCAGGAATTGAACCCAGGGATGCCCAAGGCTCAGGAGCTCACAGACAAGAAGAAAAGAAGCTGACGACAAAGACCCAAGAACCACAAATACAGTAAAAGGAAAATGAATTGAGGGAGACAAAATGAAAACACTTTGAATTCCCAATGTTTTTAGCAAATCAGAAAAACAAAATTGGAACAAACTTTGAACCTGAAAAAAATTCTCAGAGTTGGAGAAAAGCATCTGTTGGGTTTCCATGTGCCCTACATGGCCCAGAAAAGGAAGGTAAAAGGAGGAAGACGGAGCTTCCATACACAGAGGGGTGTTCGTGCAACCAACAGAGTGTGGAGAGCTGAAAAGGAAATCAGCCAGAGAAAGAACACGAGGAATTTAGTGCTTCAACAAATAGTGGATGTAGAGGAAAAAAAGAGAAACATTGGTTAAAACACGAGCAAAGCACAGTGAGAGGGTGGGAGAGACTGAAGATGCAGTGCTGGGTTAACAGTGAAGAGGTTAAACGCTGGAAGAAAGCAATGATTGAAATGGTCAAAACCCCAAAAATCAAATGAAAAACTATGGATTTTCTTTAGTTAAAAATAAACAAGTAACAACAACAAAACAAAAGTCATCATTTGTGCCGAAGGCAAAGAATAGTTTTCAGTGGACTTAGGGCCAAGCAAAATGTCAGTGTGCTGTCATTGAAAAGAAGGTGGATCTCCTGAGGAAGAGAGAGCTCACACGTGTGTGTGTGTGTGTGTGTGTGTGTGTGTGTGTGTAGGGGGAGGGGAAGAAAGAGGGAGGGAAAAAAGGTGAAGAAGAAAGAGACAGAGAAATTTCTCAATTTTAAAGAATCAGATGAGAAATTAAAATATCAGAACCAATACACTCATGAAATAAGGTCTAATGAAAAGAAAAATGTATTTTGGAAGGAGAGGGAGGAAAAAAGTCACAATATGTTCAAATAATAATCAAATGAGAAGGAACCATTGGGACCATTATTTCATTCTGAAAAATGAAAAAAAAAAGCAACATAAAAAGCTAAAGATTTAGGAAAACTTTAAAACAACAGCAACAACATTTGAACATGTCTAAGATTAATTGAGGAGTACTCAAGTGACAAAGGACACTTCATCCCAGCACCACTGCCAGAACACTATTTGAAATCTTCCAGCAGAATTTCAGAGCAGCCTATATGCAGATGCATAGAAACTAGTTTTGTGTGTGACTCGCCAAAAATAAATTGGGTAGACAATTAAATATGGCCTACCACAAGAACTGCCACTAAACCCAGGTCCAAGCTGTAGGGGTGAAAAGTCCCTGTGGGCCATGCTACAGAGTCATCCAATTTCCCCAAATTCCATTTCCATCTTCTTTCTCTGATCTGTGATCAACCAGAAAGACATTTTTTGAATTTTCTTTTAGCTTCCAATTTTATTTCACCTCATGTCATCTCCATTACAGTTTAATGTTAATCTAAACCCCACTGAAGCGTCCACTCTTAGTCCTCAGGAAAAAAAAAAAAAAAAAAAAAAACAATATCCAGAGAGCACAGGTACTAACAGCCAACCACCAAAGTTCTAATGAAACTAGGAGTCTGAGGGGTCTCTCTCCACCAAAAGCTTCCTGTACTTATGGACAAAAAACTCAGCCATCTACATACACCTACTCTTTGAGATTTTCCCACAATGCTTTGTTGTGAGGTCAGAGCTAGAAATGGCTCAGTCATGCCTGGACATAGCCCCAGTGGTCCTCTCTCTCTGGGGCCATTTTCCATTTTCAGAATAAGAATAGAAAAGCACTCAAGAAGTTGTTTGCTTCAGTGGGGAGTAGAAACTGATATTCACTTGTTTAGAAATTTACCATTTCTAAGTGGTAGCGCACTTGCCTAGCATGTATGAGGCACTGGGTTTGATTCTCAGCACCATGTAAAAATAAAGGTATTGGGTCCACCTAATACTAAAAATAAATACTAAAAAAAAGAAATTGTTATTTGTGCACTAGTGCAAAGGACTTGTCATTTCAAGTCTCAAAATTTCTACTTATTTTGGGCTTTGGAAGACCCTACCTACCTGCACTCAAGGCATTCAATTCTTTTTTATTCAAAGAGATATCAAAAGTATGGTAACACCTCACCAAACTTATGATGGTACAATGGAATGCTCTTCACTGAGAAAATGTACAGCACAGTTTTCAAAACTATAGGTTGAAAGTGAAGGGGCATCATCATTTCCACTAGGGTCCTCATAGATTTCTCCTTAGAAGCCCTGGAATGCAATAAACAGTGGGTTGGTAGAATCAAAGTGATAAAGGAAAAACCATGGAACCTCAGGCAAAAGGGTCCTTCCCACAGGGGGAGTCATTCCAGATAACTGGGAGTCTTCATGCTGCTACAGCAAAGTACTTCACTCTGGGTAATTTATTAGCAGGACTCAACTTCTCCAGGCCTGTAGACTGAAGGCAACACCCACCATAAAACCAGGGGAGCTCAGCATTTACTCACATTTTGGGGGCCTGCATCTGTCAGCCAGTGTGGTGAGGGCGGGTGGCCACTGAGGCCTCTGAGCTTGCAGATGGACTCCCTGCATGATCCTCATAGTGGTAATTCTGGGAGTCTGTGCCCGGATTTCCTCTGCCAGACAAAAGACATGGCTCACATCTGATTAGGGCCATCCAGGTGCCTCATTGAACTTAATAATCCCTGCATAGACTGGGTGTCTCCATATGGGCACTCTTTGAGCTCCTGGTTAGGACTTCAAAACAAGGACTGTGAGGGGCTAGGAGTTGGCCCATCCCACAGATGGGGCTGATTCCTCCCCAAACATCAGGCCACTGTGAGAAGATAGGGGATCCCAGCCTTATCTTCCAGAGGCCCTCTAGTCACCAAGGAAGTGACCAGGCATGCCATGGACCACTGGAGTCACCAAGAATGCTTCCCAATGGGGCAGTGACAGAGGACCCCGCCATGCCAGGTGGGCACACGCGTGCCTGGGTGCACCGTCCCTTGCGTCTCTCCTTCCCGGCACTGGCAATGCTTTCCACTGTTCTCTTAACACCGTCCTCCTTTGTCCCTATGCTGAGTCCCTTCACCCTGCCCAGGACCCCTCAGGCAGGCCCGCCCTGCCTGCTGTCCCATCTCCCTTCCCTGCACACAGTATCATGATGACGATGCCATAGAGCACTGGGGTCGCCAGGCCTTCGCAGAGGTGATTTCTCCAACAGTTGCCACCCACCCTGTGGACAATGCTCAGGTAGGGACTCCTCCTGGCCAAGGTCACCAAGTAAAAGTCATGTCTACACTGGCTCCAAGGGAGAGCCAGTGTAGAACAAATCTGTCTGAACCAGCTCACAGCGACCAAATGCTCCATGATGGCTCAAGGCCAGTGAGTCTCTACCTGCACTGAAGAGGGAGGCACAGAGGTCAGGCCTGGGAGACGATGGCCGGTTGGACCCTGTGGGCCCTGCCCTCAGCCTGAGGCCCCACCTTTCTTTTCATCAGCCTACAATTTAATCTTTGGAACAAAATGTTAGGATCCAATTTGAAACCAATTTTATTAAGAAACATCTGAGAAGAACGTGGGAGAGGAGAGAGGGGCAGGGCGAAGTGTCCCAGCAGGGCGAAGTGTCCCAGGCAGAACAGTCTCTGAGGTCTTCCGCAGGTGGGGGCAGAGGAGAGATGGCCGTCCGCTGGCGCTGTCTGTCTGTCTGGCTCTCCACTTCCTTGGAGGCAGGCCTACTGTGGGTGTGGCACGTCTCTTCTCTATGACATTGGAACCACTTTTTTGCTGACACGTGGCACACAGCAGCAGCACAGGGCTCGGACACAGGCAGCGATCCTGCTCCTCACCCGTTTCCAGCCATTGGTGTGGCCAGGGCCTGGCCTCGGGGCTGTGTCCTGGGAGGAGGAGCTGCTGTGTGCCCTGGACCACCAGCCGAGGACCCTGGAGGGCTTGGGCCTGGGGAAGCCAGAGTCGGACTGGGAGCAGCTGCGGAGAGTGGGGGCCCCTGCAGGCGGGCAGCCCAGAGGAATGGCAGGCAGGCTGCCACCCCTGATGCCCCTGTGCCCTGGCCGTTGGGCGTACTTGGGCAGGGGATACTCAGAGGGCAAGGGGAAGGTGCCCAGGTCAGGCTGGCTGGCGCTCCTCTGTGGGAGGACAGGGACTTGGGAGAGATTCTCGGGGTGCTGGCGAGGCCTAAGCCACTGAGGCACAGGCTTCCCCTGGAAGGCGCTCCCTACCCCCTGGCCTTGCTGGTGCTTCAGGATGAGGTACGTCGCCATCACCATATCGAACTTCCTCTTGGCCAGAGACACCCAGGTTTGGTAGGGATCAAAACCCATGTCGAACAGCATGGTCAGGATGGCGGGGTCTGGGCGTGTGGGGAGGGCCTGGCTAGAAGGATGGGGTGCACACGGCTCACCCTGCCGCAGCCATGGGTGCTGCAGGATCTGCTTCAGGGTGGGTCGCTTCTTGGGTTTCAAGACCAGGATCTGGCGGATGAGCCTTCGTGCTTTGACCGGAACAGAGCTGGGCACCTGGAACCTTCCCAGAAGGATCCTCAGCAGCATCTCCTGAGGGGTGTCCCCCCTGAATGGGAGGCTCCCCGTCAACATAAAATAGAGAGTGACGCCCAGGCTCCAGATGTCCGCTGAGGGGCCCTCATACTCTTGCTCCAGGACAATTTCTGGGGCGATGTAAGCCAGAGTACCCCATAAGTCATTCAACTTCTGCCCGGCCGTGAACCTGGCGCTGAGGCCGAAGTCAATGAGTTTCACCTGTCCTCTGGCATCCATCATGATGTTCGCTGGCTTCACGTCTCTGTGCATGATGCCCTTGTCGTGGCAGTGGCCCAGGGCACACACGATCTGCCTGAAGAGTCTGCAGGCCTCCTCCTGCGGCATGCCACCAGGTGGGATGCGCTCAAGTAGCTGTCCCCCACCCGCATGCTCCATCACCATGTACAGGTTTTCCCTGGTCCTGATCACCTGGAAGAGCTGGATCACGTTGGGGTGCTCCAGGCTCTCCAACATTAGAGCTTCGGAGAGGTCCGAGATGTCCTGCGTCTCCGTCTTCAGGACTTTCACTGCCACCTCTGCCCCCGTGATGCGATGGCGGGCCAGGTGGACCTGGCCAAACTCGCCATGCCCGATGGCCCTCAGGACCTCATACTGGTCCAGGAAGCCTGGCTCCTGCCAGGAGCCCGGCCCCCACAACGCTACTCTAGACTGACTACTCTTGCTAACCATGGACATCCTGAGCAGGAACACCCACTAAGGATGCTAGCTAAAAAAAAAAAAAAAAAAAAAAAAGAAAAGAAAAAAAACCAAAACAACAAATCAAAATCAAAAACCAAAACCAGACAAAACAAAAAACCCAAATCAAAAAACCAATATCCACAGACCACAACCACCGACCGCCAACCACCAAATGCACTAACTACCTGGGAGTCCGACAGGTCACCACCAAGAGCTTCCTGTACTTGTGGACAAAGCCCAGCCTCAGCCACCCCCTTATATACCGGCTGTTTGAGATTCCTCACAATGGCTCCTTGTGAGGTCAGCGCTAGAAATGGCCCCGTCATGGCTGGACACAGCCCCAGTGGTCCTCTCCCTCTGGGGCCTCCAGAACTTTTTCCATTTTCAGAATAAGAATAGAAAAGGACTCCAGATGTTTTTTGCTTCAGTGGGGTGTGGAGACTGATGTTTGCTTGTTTAGAAGTCAACATTTGTACACTAGTGCCATGGAGTTGTCACTTCAAGTCTCCACATTTCTACTGACTTTGGGCTTTGGAAGACCTTGTCCTATCTGCACTCAAGGCATTCAATTCCTCTCTCTTCGTAGAATTACCATCAAAAGTGTGGTAGCCCCTCATCCACCTGTGATACCGCCACAGAAAGCTCTGTCCCCTGACATACTCTAGGCTCAGTCTTCACACCTATGGGGTTGGGAGGGAGGAAGGCCACCTCATCCTTTCCCCAGATGGTCCTCATAAGACCTCCTCTTAGAAGCCCTGGAAGGCAAGAGACTTGATAGATTCAAAGTGAGAAAGGACAAAACGTGGAAGCCAGGAATCCTACAAAGGCAAAGGTGTCCTTCCCAAAGAGGGAAGAAATGGAGGGATCCCTCATGCTGCTGGAGCAAAATACCTTAGACTGGGCAATTTATGAACAGGACTTACTTCTCCTGGTTCTGTAGACTGGCAAGTTCAAGAACAAAGCACTTTGTTTTTTTTTGTTTTGTTTTGTTTTTTTGTTTGTTTTTTAGAGAGAGAGAGAGAGAGAGAGAGAGAGAGAGAGAGAGAGAATTTTTTTAGTATTTTTCAGTTTTCAGCGGACACAACATCTTTGTTGGTATGTGGTGCTGAGGATCGAACCCAGGCCACACGCATGCCAGACGAGCGCGCACCCGTTTGAGCCACATCCCCAGCCCACAAAGCACTTTGTTGATGACTCCTCACATGATGGGAATGGCAGAGGATTTAACTGGATCCTCAATCACCTTTCTTTTATTTTTTTTATGAGGGGCATCCTGCTGATTTCACCCAGGACCTCACACATGTCAGGAAACTCTGTACCACTGAGGTACCTGCCTAGCTCCCCAGAAGAGCAAAGGTTTTGCATTCTGGAGAAAACAAACCTCGAGGTCCCACATTGTTCACTATGACTCCCGGTTTGTCTATTAGAAAATCTTCAGTGCTCAAACTTTGCCAAAGTGAACATGGCCAAGTGAGTCCTCTGGGCTTCACAGTCCTGTCAATCTATGTATGGTAGGGGTGGCCCGATGGGGGACATGCCTCCTGGAGGTCAAGCAGCACGTCCCTGGGTGTAAAGGCAGGGAGAGGGAGTGTTTTGAGAAGCTAACACAGGACTTATCACTTCCACCAGCAATCTGGACTTCAGCTGCCTCAAAAACATCACAGCTGCAGTTACACTGAGCAACTATGGCCCAGGGACACAGTGTACCTGCCAGGAAGGTGCCACAGAGGAGGCTGTGGCTCTGTGAGATGGAAGATAGATCCGACGAGGTCAGGGAGACAGAGATGGAATCATTCATTCAAGGAGGGCAGGCCTGAGATACTCACACTGGGAAGGAGGCCTTGAAAAGCGTTCTCAGGGCCAGCAGTGCCAGGAGGAAAGGAAAGAGCCACACTCCTTCCATCCAGCCTGTGCCACCCACACCAGGGCCAGCTCTGTTACCAGAAAGCAGAGAATCAGCTGAGATAGAAAGGGACTCTGTGGAGAGAAAGCACCTGCACAGCTTGGGTCCCACCTAGAGCAGAGCTGGGGCACAGGCAGATGGGCAAGGAGGGTGGTAGGGAGGGAAGGACTCTCTGGCTCCTGAGGCCTGGCAAGTGGGAGTCCACATCATGCTCCCAGAGCAGAAGCAATTATATTTAAAAGCAGTTATTATTTTTTTTTGGTAGCCATAGTCATGGTTAAAGATGCAAATGTTGTGCAGGTGCACCCAGCATTGTCCCTCAGCTTCACAATCTGCTTCTCTCTCCAGGTTGTTCACTGCACATAGAGACATAAATCCTGACACACTCCTACCTGAGGACAAGTAGCACACAGTCAGTGCCTAGCTTGGCACCTTGTTTTGACACTTTATCACTTATTTATATCCGTCAGGATTTTTTCTCCAGATTATTGCCCAGAATTTATAAAGAAAGGTGATTGAGGGATCCAGTTAAATCCTCTGCCCCTCCCATCATGTGTGGAGTCATCAACAAAGTGCTTTGTTCTTGAACTTGCCAGTCTACAGAACCAGGAGAAGTAAGTCCTGTGATAAATTGCCCAGTCTAAGGTATTTTGCTCCAGCAGCATGAGGGATCCCAGTCCTCAGGAACGCCTCCATTTCTTCCCTCTTTGGGAAGGACACCTTTGCCTTTGTAGGATTCCTGGCTTCCACGTTTTGTCCTTTCTCACTTTGAATCTATCAAGTCTCTTGCCTTCCAGGGCTTCTAAGAGGAGGTCTTATGAGGACCATCTGGGGAAAGGATGAGGTGGCCTTCCTCCCTCCCAACCCCATAGGTGTGAAGACTGAGCCTAGAGTATGTCAGGGGACAGAGCTTTCTGTGGCGGTATCACAGGTGGATGAGGGGCTACCACACTTTTGATGGTAATTCTACGAAGAGAGAGGAATTGAATGCCTTGAGTGCAGATAGGACAAGGTCTTCCAAAGCCCAAAGTCAGTAGAAATGTGGAGACTTGAAGTGACAACTCCATGGCACTAGTGTACAAATGTTGACTTCTAAACAAGCAAACATCAGTCTCCACACCCCACTGAAGCAAAAAACATCTGGAGTCCTTTTCTATTCTTATTCTGAAAATGGAAAAAGTTCTGGAGGCCCCAGAGGGAGAGGACCACTGGGGCTGTGTCCAGCCATGACGGGGCCATTTCTAGCGCTGACCTCACAAGGAGCCATTGTGAGGAATCTCAAACAGCCGGTATATAAGGGGGTGGCTGAGGCTGGGCTTTGTCCACAAGTACAGGAAGCTCTTGGTGGTGACCTGTCGGACTCCCAGGTAGTTAGTGCATTTGGTGGTTGGCGGTCGGTGGTTGTGGTCTGTGGATATTGGTTTTTTGATTTGGGTTTTTTGTTTTGTCTGGTTTTGGTTTTTGATTTTGATTTGTTGTTTTGGTTTTTTTTCTTTTCTTTTTTTTTTTTTTTTTTTTTTTAGCTAGCATCCTTAGTGGGTGTTCCTGCTCAGGATGTCCATGGTTAGCAAGAGTAGTCAGTCTAGAGTAGCGTTGTGGGGGCCGGGCTCCTGGCAGGAGCCAGGCTTCCTGGACCAGTATGAGGTCCTGAGGGCCATCGGGCATGGCGAGTTTGGCCAGGTCCACCTGGCCCGCCATCGCATCACGGGGGCAGAGGTGGCAGTGAAAGTCCTGAAGACGGAGACGCAGGACATCTCGGACCTCTCCGAAGCTCTAATGTTGGAGAGCCTGGAGCACCCCAACGTGATCCAGCTCTTCCAGGTGATCAGGACCAGGGAAAACCTGTACATGGTGATGGAGCATGCGGGTGGGGGACAGCTACTTGAGCGCATCCCACCTGGTGGCATGCCGCAGGAGGAGGCCTGCAGACTCTTCAGGCAGATCGTGTGTGCCCTGGGCCACTGCCACGACAAGGGCATCATGCACAGAGACGTGAAGCCAGCGAACATCATGATGGATGCCAGAGGACAGGTGAAACTCATTGACTTCGGCCTCAGCGCCAGGTTCACGGCCGGGCAGAAGTTGAATGACTTATGGGGTACTCTGGCTTACATCGCCCCAGAAATTGTCCTGGAGCAAGAGTATGAGGGCCCCTCAGCGGACATCTGGAGCCTGGGCGTCACTCTCTATTTTATGTTGACGGGGAGCCTCCCATTCAGGGGGGACACCCCTCAGGAGATGCTGCTGAGGATCCTTCTGGGAAGGTTCCAGGTGCCCAGCTCTGTTCCGGTCAAAGCACGAAGGCTCATCCGCCAGATCCTGGTCTTGAAACCCAAGAAGCGACCCACCCTGAAGCAGATCCTGCAGCACCCATGGCTGCGGCAGGGTGAGCCGTGTGCACCCCATCCTTCTAGCCAGGCCCTCCCCACACGCCCAGACCCCGCCATCCTGACCATGCTGTTCGACATGGGTTTTGATCCCTACCAAACCTGGGTGTCTCTGGCCAAGAGGAAGTTCGATATGGTGATGGCGACGTACCTCATCCTGAAGCACCAGCAAGGCCAGGGGGTAGGGAGCGCCTTCCAGGGGAAGCCTGTGCCTCAGTGGCTTAGGCCTCGCCAGCACCCCGAGAATCTCTCCCAAGTCCCTGTCCTCCCACAGAGGAGCGCCAGCCAGCCTGACCTGGGCACCTTCCCCTTGCCCTCTGAGTATCCGCTGCCCAAGTACGCCCAACGGCCAGGGCACAGGGGCATCAGGGGTGGCAGCCTGCCTGCCATTCCTCTGGGCTGCCCGCCTGCAGGGGCCCCCACTCTCCGCAGCTGCTCCCAGTCCGACTCTGGCTTCCCCAGGCCCAAGCCCTCCAGGGTCCTCGGCTGGTGGTCCAGGGCACACAGCAGCTCCTCCTCCCAGGACACAGCCCCGAGGCCAGGCCCTGGCCACACCAATGGCTGGAAACGGGTGAGGAGCAGGATCGCTGCCTGTGTCCGAGCCCTGTGCTGCTGCTGTGTGCCACGTGTCAGCAAAAAAGTGGTTCCAATGTCATAGAGAAGAGACGTGCCACACCCACAGTAGGCCTGCCTCCAAGGAAGTGGAGAGCCAGACAGACAGACAGCGCCAGCGGACGGCCATCTCTCCTCTGCCCCCACCTGCGGAAGACCTCAGAGACTGTTCTGCCTGGGACACTTCGCCCTGCTGGGACACTTCGCCCTGCCCCTCTCTCCTCTCCCACGTTCTTCTCAGATGTTTCTTAATAAAATTGGTTTCAAATTGGATCCTAACATTTTGTTCCAAAGATTAAATTGTAGGCTGATGAAAAGAAAGGTGGGGCCTCAGGCTGAGGGCAGGGCCCACAGGGTCCAACCGGCCATCGTCTCCCAGGCCTGACCTCTGTGCCTCCCTCTTCAGTGCAGGTAGAGACTCACTGGCCTTGAGCCATCATGGAGCATTTGGTCGCTGTGAGCTGGTTCAGACAGATTTGTTCTACACTGGCTCTCCCTTGGAGCCAGTGTAGACATGACTTTTACTTGGTGACCTTGGCCAGGAGGAGTCCCTACCTGAGCATTGTCCACAGGGTGGGTGGCAACTGTTGGAGAAATCACCTCTGCGAAGGCCTGGCGACCCCAGTGCTCTATGGCATCGTCATCATGATACTGTGTGCAGGGAAGGGAGATGGGACAGCAGGCAGGGCGGGCCTGCCTGAGGGGTCCTGGGCAGGGTGAAGGGACTCAGCATAGGGACAAAGGAGGACGGTGTTAAGAGAACAGTGGAAAGCATTGCCAGTGCCGGGAAGGAGAGACGCAAGGGACGGTGCACCCAGGCACGCGTGTGCCCACCTGGCATGGCGGGGTCCTCTGTCACTGCCCCATTGGGAAGCATTCTTGGTGACTCCAGTGGTCCATGGCATGCCTGGTCACTTCCTTGGTGACTAGAGGGCCTCTGGAAGATAAGGCTGGGATCCCCTATCTTCTCACAGTGGCCTGATGTTTGGGGAGGAATCAGCCCCATCTGTGGGATGGGCCAACTCCTAGCCCCTCACAGTCCTTGTTTTGAAGTCCTAACCAGGAGCTCAAAGAGTGCCCATATGGAGACACCCAGTCTATGCAGGGATTATTAAGTTCAATGAGGCACCTGGATGGCCCTAATCAGATGTGAGCCATGTCTTTTGTCTGGCAGAGGAAATCCGGGCACAGACTCCCAGAATTACCACTATGAGGATCATGCAGGGAGTCCATCTGCAAGCTCAGAGGCCTCAGTGGCCACCCGCCCTCACCACACTGGCTGACAGATGCAGGCCCCCAAAATGTGAGTAAATGCTGAGCTCCCCTGGTTTTATGGTGGGTGTTGCCTTCAGTCTACAGGCCTGGAGAAGTTGAGTCCTGCTAATAAATTACCCAGAGTGAAGTACTTTGCTGTAGCAGCATGAAGACTCCCAGTTATCTGGAATGACTCCCCCTGTGGGAAGGACCCTTTTGCCTGAGGTTCCATGGTTTTTCCTTTATCACTTTGATTCTACCAACCCACTGTTTATTGCATTCCAGGGCTTCTAAGGAGAAATCTATGAGGACCCTAGTGGAAATGATGATGCCCCTTCACTTTCAACCTATAGTTTTGAAAACTGTGCTGTACATTTTCTCAGTGAAGAGCATTCCATTGTACCATCATAAGTTTGGTGAGGTGTTACCATACTTTTGATATCTCTTTGAATAAAAAAGAATTGAATGCCTTGAGTGCAGGTAGGTAGGGTCTTCCAAAGCCCAAAATAAGTAGAAATTTTGAGACTTGAAATGACAAGTCCTTTGCACTAGTGCACAAATAACAATTTCTTTTTTTTAGTATTTATTTTTAGTATTAGGTGGACCCAATACCTTTATTTTTACATGGTGCTGAGAATCAAACCCAGTGCCTCATACATGCTAGGCAAGTGCGCTACCACTTAGAAATGGTAAATTTCTAAACAAGTGAATATCAGTTTCTACTCCCCACTGAAGCAAACAACTTCTTGAGTGCTTTTCTATTCTTATTCTGAAAATGGAAAATGGCCCCAGAGAGAGAGGACCACTGGGGCTATGTCCAGGCATGACTGAGCCATTTCTAGCTCTGACCTCACAACAAAGCATTGTGGGAAAATCTCAAAGAGTAGGTGTATGTAGATGGCTGAGTTTTTTGTCCATAAGTACAGGAAGCTTTTGGTGGAGAGAGACCCCTCAGACTCCTAGTTTCATTAGAACTTTGGTGGTTGGCTGTTAGTACCTGTGCTCTCTGGATATTGTTTTTTTTTTTTTTTTTTTTTTTTCCTGAGGACTAAGAGTGGACGCTTCAGTGGGGTTTAGATTAACATTAAACTGTAATGGAGATGACATGAGGTGAAATAAAATTGGAAGCTAAAAGAAAATTCAAAAAATGTCTTTCTGGTTGATCACAGATCAGAGAAAGAAGATGGAAATGGAATTTGGGGAAATTGGATGACTCTGTAGCATGGCCCACAGGGACTTTTCACCCCTACAGCTTGGACCTGGGTTTAGTGGCAGTTCTTGTGGTAGGCCATATTTAATTGTCTACCCAATTTATTTTTGGCGAGTCACACACAAAACTAGTTTCTATGCATCTGCATATAGGCTGCTCTGAAATTCTGCTGGAAGATTTCAAATAGTGTTCTGGCAGTGGTGCTGGGATGAAGTGTCCTTTGTCACTTGAGTACTCCTCAATTAATCTTAGACATGTTCAAATGTTGTTGCTGTTGTTTTAAAGTTTTCCTAAATCTTTAGCTTTTTATGTTGCTTTTTTTTTTCATTTTTCAGAATGAAATAATGGTCCCAATGGTTCCTTCTCATTTGATTATTATTTGAACATATTGTGACTTTTTTCCTCCCTCTCCTTCCAAAATACATTTTTCTTTTCATTAGACCTTATTTCATGAGTGTATTGGTTCTGATATTTTAATTTCTCATCTGATTCTTTAAAATTGAGAAATTTCTCTGTCTCTTTCTTCTTCACCTTTTTTCCCTCCCTCTTTCTTCCCCTCCCCCTACACACACACACACACACACACACACACACACACACGTGTGAGCTCTCTCTTCCTCAGGAGATCCACCTTCTTTTCAATGACAGCACACTGACATTTTGCTTGGCCCTAAGTCCACTGAAAACTATTCTTTGCCTTCGGCACAAATGATGACTTTTGTTTTGTTGTTGTTACTTGTTTATTTTTAACTAAAGAAAATCCATAGTTTTTCATTTGATTTTTGGGGTTTTGACCATTTCAATCATTGCTTTCTTCCAGCGTTTAACCTCTTCACTGTTAACCCAGCACTGCATCTTCAGTCTCTCCCACCCTCTCACTGTGCTTTGCTCGTGTTTTAACCAATGTTTCTCTTTTTTTCCTCTACATCCACTATTTGTTGAAGCACTAAATTCCTCGTGTTCTTTCTCTGGCTGATTTCCTTTTCAGCTCTCCACACTCTGTTGGTTGCACGAACACCCCTCTGTGTATGGAAGCTCCGTCTTCCTCCTTTTACCTTCCTTTTCTGGGCCATGTAGGGCACATGGAAACCCAACAGATGCTTTTCTCCAACTCTGAGAATTTTTTTCAGGTTCAAAGTTTGTTCCAATTTTGTTTTTCTGATTTGCTAAAAACATTGGGAATTCAAAGTGTTTTCATTTTGTCTCCCTCAATTCATTTTCCTTTTACTGTATTTGTGGTTCTTGGGTCTTTGTCGTCAGCTTCTTTTCTTCTTGTCTGTGAGCTCCTGAGCCTTGGGCATCCCTGGGTTCAATTCCTGACACTTTACTTCTCTTTGCACATGGTTCAGCTTTTAAATTAATTTCAAACACTAGGCTGCTTTAAACAGTTTCTGAATATTCAAGGTTTCAAATTTATTCCTCCATTTTAACTTCTATCCTTAATTCACACTCACGTATCCACCAAATAAACATCATTCCTGGGTACGCACTGGACATTGGAAGTCCCGCCTGCACTTCTCTTTTCCCACACCTGACCCTTTCCCATCTCCAGTATTTTACTTACATGGTCCAGAATTCTTAACTCTTGATTTTCTCTCACACTTTGCCTCCCAATTATCAGGTTACCCTGTTGGTTCCACCTTCAAATACATTCAAAATTTTACTAATTTTCCTCAGCTTCCCCCCACACCTGAGAGTCCAAGAGCTATCATAGGACCTGTGTCCTTCCTCTGTGGTATACCTGACTAGCTCCACTTCTACACCTACACTTTGCTAAGGCAATATCAGCCGTTTTAAATTAAATAAAATATTTCTTGCATATTCTTGCCTAGGGACATTTGCACAAACTTTTAACTTAACTAGAAAACTCTTCTTTGGAGAAAGGCTATGAAGTTGATTTTGTCTGGGCTTTCAGCAGTGTAGTATTTCTTTAAAAATCAAAATTTCATACTGATAACATACACACATATACTCTCAAATTTCTTTTTCCTGTAGTCTTCCTTTTTTTTCTTTTTTAGAGTCACTAGAACTCCCTTTCACAAGGCAACCCAAGATGAAACTGACTATATTGAGAAATATGTGTGCCTAGGTCAGTTTTTAATGGCTATAATGAAATACCTGAGACTGGATGCCTTATAAAGAAAATGGGTTCATTTATCTCATAAGTTAGAGGTTGAAAGTCCAAACAGTATAGTGCTATCTCTAGCAAGGGTCTGTCCCCAAATTCATCACATATGGAAAATGATTTAAAAATGGCAGAGTGTGTGAGAGTTAGGATTCATGTGGTGAGACAGCTAGGCAGACATACAAAGAAATGGGGGCTACCTGAAGTGTCCTAAGGACAATTTAAACCTCTCAAGACAGTGCCCCCAATGACCTTAGAACCTCATATTTGGACCCTATCTCTCAGGAGACCCACCACCTATTAACACTGTGACACTGAGAACCAAGCTTCTGACTCAGGAGCCCTTGAGGAACACCCTTATACCATATATGTCCAAACCAGAGCATTGCATTTCTACAGTTCCCAGTGGAGCGCATTTCAAGCTTCAGCTCCACCTGCAGTCCTTAGCTCTTCACATGGTTCTATTTTCTTCTCATGCTTATTTTCCAACAGAATATGTGTTAGTTTTTATTTGTACAGTACATACTTCCAAAAAACCAGAGATGTTGTCTGTTTCAGTCATGGAAGAACCCCAGGCATCTAGAACCTTATAGAACAGGATAAATATTTGTAGGAGGAATAAATGAAACATTTTCTGTTTCTTTCATAGTTTGCTCATTTCTTTGAAATAATGTGTTCTTTTTTATTCTAATTTGTTATGTATGACAGCAGAATGCATTATGACTCATATTACACATATAGAGCACAATTTTTCATATCTCTGCTTGAACACAAAGTAGAGTCACACCATTTGTGTCTTCATACGTTTACTTAGGGTAATGATGTCCATCTCATTCCACCATATTTTCTACCCCCTTATCCCCTCCCTTCCCCTCCCCATTGCTCTATCTAGAGTTCCTCTAATCCACCCATGCTCCCCACACAAACCCCATCATGAATCAGCCTCCTTATATCAGAGAAAACATTCAGCATTTAGTTCTCTGGGGTTGGCTAGCTTCACTAAGCATTATATTATCCAACTCCATCCATTTACCTGCAAATGCCATGATTTTATTCCCCTTGAATGCTGAATAATATTCCATTGTGTATATATACAACATTTTTGTTATCCATTCATCTACTGAAGGGCACCTAGGTTGGTTCCACAGTTTACCTACTGTGAATTGTGGTGCTATAAACATTGTTGCGGCTGTGTCCCTGTATTATGCTGTTTTTAAGTCCTTTGGGTATAGACCAAGGAGTGGGATAGCTCGTCAAATGGTTGTTCCATTCCCAGTTTTCCAAGGAATCTGCATACTGCTTTCCATATTGGCTGCATCAATTTGCAGTTTCACCAGCAATATATGAGTGTACCTTCTCCCTCCGCACACACCCTCATCAATGCTTATTGTTGTTTGTATCAATAGCTGCCATTCTGACTGGAGTGAGATGAAATCTTAGAATAGTTTTGATTTTCATTTCTCTAATTGCTAGAGATGTTGAACATTTTTTCATATATTTGTTGATTGATTGTATGTCCTCTTCTGAGAAGTGACTCTTCATTTCTTTGGCCCATTTATTGATTGGGTTATTTGGGTTTTTTTGGTGTTTAAATTTTTGAGTTCTTTATATATCCTAGAGATTAGTGCTTTATCTGATGTGCATGTGGTAATACTTTGCTCCCCAAATGTAGGCTCTCTATTCACCTCACTTATTGTTTCTTTTGCTGAGAAGAAGATTTTTAGTTTGAATGCAGCCCATCTATTGACTCTTGATTTAAATTCTTGTGCTATAGGAATCTTATTAAAGAAGTTGGGGCCTAATATGACATGATGGAGATTTGGGCCTACTTTTTCTTCTCTTAGACACAGTGTCTCTGGTTTAATTCCTAGGTCCATTTTGAGTTGAGGTTTGTGCATGGTGAGAGATAGGGGTTTCATTTTGTTTTGTTGCATATGGATTTTCAGTATTCCCAGAGCCATTTTTTGAAAAGGCTATTTTTCTCCAATGTATGTTTTTGGTGCCTTTTTCTAATATAAAATTACTGTAGTTGTGTGGGTTAGTGTCTGTGTCCTCTATTCTGTACCATTGGTCTACCAGTCTATTTTGCTGACAATACCATGCTGATTTTGTTACTATTGCTCTGTAGTATAGTTTAAGGCATCACTATACCACCTGCTTCACTCTTCTTGCTAAGGATTGCTTTAGCTATTCTGGGTCTCTTATTTTTCCAGATAAATTTCATTACTGCCTTTTCTATTTCTGTGTGGAATGTCATTGGGACTTTGATTGGAATTGCATTCAATCTATAGAACACTATCAGTAGTATGATCATTTTGACAATATTAATAATGCCTATCCAAGAACAAGGTAGATCTTTCCATCTTCTAAGGCCTTCTTTGATTTCTTCCTTTAGTGTTCTGTAGTTTTCATTGTAGAAGTCTTTCACCTCTTTCATTAAGATGATTCCCAAGTATTTATTTAGAGACTATTGTAAATGGGGTAGTTTTCCTCATTTCCCTTTCAGATGATTTGTCACTGATATACAGAAATGCCTTTGATTTATGAGTGTGGATTTTTTTATTGTGCTACTCTGCTGAATTCAGTTATTAGTTCTAGAAGTTTTCTGGTGGAATTTTTTGGGTCTTCTAGATATAGAATCATATCATCAGTAAATAGTGATATTTGAGTTCTTCTTTTCCTATCTGTATCCCTTTAATTTCTTTTCATCCTATAATTTCTCTGGCCAATGTTTCAAGAACTATGTTAAATAGAAGTGGTGAAAGAGGGCATCCCTGTCTTGTTCCAGTTTTTAGAGGGAATATTTTCAATTTTTCTCCATTTAGAATGATGTTGGCCTGGGGCTTAGCATAGATAGCTTTTATGATGTTGAGATATGGTTCTGTTATCCCTAGTTTTTCTAGTGTTTTGAACATAAAGGGGTGCTGTATTTTGTCAAATGCTTTTTCTGCATCTATTGAGATGATCATGTGATTCTTATCTTTAAGTCTACTGATGTGACAAATTACATTTACTGATTTCTATATCTTGAACCAACCTTACATCCCTTGGATGAACCCCACTTGATTGTGGTGCTCTATCTTTTTCATATGTTTTGTATTCAACTTTTTAGAATTTTATTGAGAATTTTTGCATCTATATTTATTAGAGATATTGGTCTGAAGTTTTCTTTCTTTGATGTTTCCTTGCCTGGTTTTGGAATCATGGTGACACCGGTGTCATAAAATGAATTTGGAAGTGATCTCTCTTTTTCTATTTCATGAAATAATTTGATAAGTATTGGTATTAGTTCTTCATTAAAGGTCTTGTAGAACTCAGCTGTGTATCCATCTATTCCTGGCTTTTCTTGGTTGATGGGCTTCTGATGGCATCTTCTATTTCATTTCTTGAAACTGATCTGTTTAAATTGTGTATATCATCCTTATTCAATTTTGGAAATCATAGGAATCTAGAAATTTGTCAATGCATTCAATATTTTCTATTTTATTGGAGTACAAGTTTTGAAAATAGTTTCTAATTATCTTCTATGTTTCTGTAGTGTCTGTTGTGATATTTTCTTTTTCATCAAGTATGATAGTAATTTCAATTTTCTCTCTCCTTCTCTTTATTAGCATGGCTAAGGGTATGTCAATTTTATTTATTTTTTCATAGAATCATTTTTTTGTCAATGTTTTCAAATGTTTCTTTTGTTTCAATTTCATTGATTTCAGCTCTGATTTTAATTATGTCCTGTCTTCTACTGCATTTGATGTTGGTTTGTTTTTCTTTCTCTAGGACTTTGAAATGTAATATTAAGTCATTTATTTTTTGACTTTTTCTTCTGTTAAGGAATGAACTCCATGCAATGAACTTTCCTCTTAGAATTGCCTTAATAGTTTACCAGAGATACGTTGTATCAGTGTTCTCATTTACCTCTAAGAATTTTTTAATCTCCTTCTGGATGTCTTTAGCAACCCACTATTCATTCAGTAGAATATTATTTAGTCTCTGAGTGTTGGATTAGCTTTTATCTTTATTTTATCATTGTTTCCTAGTTTCATTCCATTAAGATCTGATAGAATACAGGGTAGTATCTCTACGTTTTTGTATTTGTTAAGAGGTTTCTTTGTGGCATAACATATAGTCTATTTTAGAAAAGAATCCATGTGCTACTGAGAAGAATCTGTATTCACTTGCTGATGGATAAAATATTCTATATATGTCAATTAAGTCTAAGTTATTGATTATGTTATTGAATTCTAGAGTTTCCTTATTCAGCTTTTTTTTTTAAAGAGAGAGTGAGAGAGGAGAGAGAGAGAGAGAGAGAGAGAGAGAGAGAGAGAGAGAGAAAGAGAGAGAGAATTTTTAATATTTATTTTTTAGTTCTCAGCAGACACAACATCTTTGTTGGTATGTGGTGCTGAGGATCGAACCCGGGTCGCACGCATGCCAGGCGAGCGCGCTACCGCTTGAGCCACATCCCCAGCCCCCTTATTCAGCTTTTGTTTGGAAGATCTTACTACTCTTGATAAGCTGAAGGTTTCATATAAAGAATTATTATGGAATAAAAAACAACAAAATACAGGAGAAAATTTGAATCACATATTTAAAATGATGAAAGAAAATAGCTGTTGACATCATTTTAGAAAACCAGCAAAAATATTCTCCAAAGAGGAAGGTGGAATTAAAATGTTTTAAGACAAATAAAAATTGCTTATTTATAATAAGCAGAGCTGGATTAAAAGAATTGCTTAAGGGAGTTTTTGAGGAAATGTAACTCGTCACAGAAATAAATAAAAATTAACAAATAAAGATAATTAATGGTAAATAAATAGGTAAATGTAAATAAGTTTTGACTCGGCAGAATAATAATGAAATATCTATTGTGATATAAAATTAAAATACACTTTAAATATGGTGCAGATGTGAGCATAGCGTAGGATACTGAATATATTTTTCAAACCTCCTATTGTCAGAGAAGTAAGAGAAGTACTAGTTTATTTTAAGAGCTTTAAGTCAAGATTTCACATTGTAACTTTTAGTAAAACAACTAAAAAATAATAAAATGTACAATTCCCAAGTTAATAAGGAAGAAAACTCAATAATAAAATTTAATTTGATTATTCCCAAAGAAAGCTAGATAAGAGAGAAAAGAAATCAGAGGACAGGTAGGAAAAGTAGAAGGCAAATATAATATGGTAGATGTATTATTATAATTTTTAAAATATATTGGAATAAATGTATCAAGTTAAAGTAAAAAATTTGCATAAATGTTGAACAATGCAAAGGCCACTGTATACAGATTATAAGAAAGATACCTTAAAGTAATGAAAAAGAGAAATGAGACTAACAAGATTAAAGTAGATACACTAAGCATACTCTATTTCACCCCAACTGTGCCCCCAGACCCTGAGTGGTATGGTTATATGATATCACATAAAATTTACTTTAAAGTCAAAAATCTTATTAAAAAATGCCTATGTCCCAATACTATATACCAGCAATTTTAAACTATGTTCCAATTCCTGTTTTTGTAAATAATGTTTTATTTACAGCATAAAACACAGCCACTCCTATCATCTTGATATATTATCTATAGATGGATTTATGACATAGGATAGTTACAACAGAGAGTATATGTCCTGAAAGAACAAAATGTTACTATCTGTACCTATACAGAAAAAAATTACTTTTGGCTTCCATGTAGATGCAAAATACATGATTATAAATGTAAAAAAATAAACAGAAAAATAAATAATTCCTAAAACATTTTGTGGAATTATATTATAGTACCTTTATGAAAAAAGATCACTGTAGATAAGGAAATTTTTAACAAGCAACAAAATAGAACTAATTTCTATATAAAAACACAACACTCAAAGGTACAGATAGTTTTCCAAGTAAGCATAAAATACTTACAAATTCCATATTCTGACCCACAATGGTATTTTAAGTAATGAAACAATATATATATATATATATATATATATATATATATATATATATATATTCTAATCACAATGAAATTAACCTAATGATAAGATCTTCACAGTTTTTCAAATAATATACTTTCACATATCTTGGATCAAAGAAGCCACAAGTAAAATAGTTTGTGCTAGATAACAATGAAATTATTCCATATGAAAACTTGTTGGATTCATCTCAAACCAAAGTTTGGATTTATACTATTAACTGTGAACATTAGATAAAAGAAAAAAATCAGGCATTTGAGCATCCACCTCAGGTAGTTAGGAAAAATCAGTAAATTAAACACTGAAGAGTATGTGGAAGAAAAATAACTAAATTAGCAAATCAGAAAATAGACAAATAACAGAACAACTCATAAATAAAAAGGAGGGTACTCTAATATTCCTACAGGTGTTGAGGAGACCACAAAGAGCTCTCAAAAACCATTCTGTGACAAAAAACTGTAGCTCCACTTGAAATGGAAATATTTACAGAAAAACACAAGTGAACAAAATTGATGCAGAAAAATGAGTAAATGACAGGTAATATACAAAGGCATTGAAACTTCATTCGAAATCACCAAAATAGATATTTCATTGGTGAATTCTTTTTAGGTTTTGTGTACTGGATTAGAGATCAACCAGACAGCTAATAAACCTACATATACTTAGAGATGAAGCAGCACAAATAATAAAAAGTTTAAATTTTATTAAAAATAACATCAAGAAATATGAAATGATTGGTGACAGTTCTATTGAAATGTGTAGTAGCTTCTTTGCTCCAAATTATTAAATATGTCTGAGAGAAATCAAGGAAGTCCTGAGTATGTGAAGACATATCTGCCCCAGCTCATTTGTGCTAGGGCAGTACTAAGAGACCAAGGGAGACACCAGGAGATGAGATGGGAGACACAGGTTTATGGAAAAACGCTTATAAGGAAGATGCAGTTGGGATGGGCTGGACAGGTGCACCTCTCTTTTACAGAGCGCCTCTGGTGCTCTCTGCCAAAAAAAAATAGCACCCCCACCTGCCACGAGGCTTTGTCCAGTGGCTGCTGGAGCCTTTCTCTCTCTGTGGTTCTTGGGTCCCAGTTAACACAGGGAGGGCATTTTACAGGTTGGGTTACAAGGACAGCTTTGGCTTATTAGCTTGCTTTGTCCCCATTGTATGAGCAGCCTGACAAAGAACTCGGAACAAGAAAACAGCTTTCTATGGATAGCTCTAAGTTGCCCTAATTTCCAGCTTTCATGAGAGGAAGCCAGTGTCCTTCAATGTTTATCTGGACATCCTGGCCTAAGCCCACTCTCTCTGTTCCCTCCAGTTGGCTCGGTTCTTGGAAACGGAGAGGGGCACTTCAGGAACATGGTGTTTTACCATCCTCCTTTTCTCCAACGATGACACAAAGATCAAATCTTATTAAAATTTTAACACTCTTCTTGTTAGTGTAAAGGTTTAATGGGCTTCCAATTATAATCAAAGTAAGCTTTTCATGCATGAGAAATCACAATGTGAGTTTTGAAATTGACATGCAAATTCAAGTAGTGTAAAAGAAGAACATGTTTGGATGACATATCCTATCTAAATTCAAGACTCACTCTCGTGCTGCTGCGCCGGTGTAAGGGTCGGCATATAGATGAATGAAGTGAAACAGGAGATGAGGAATAGACTCACAGGAATTTTTGTTTTTCCATTAGGTCATGAAGGCGATAAAGTGAGAGAAACGAGCTTCTTTTTAAAACACATTGCTGGAATCAATGGCTCTCCATAGGGGACAATAGCAAGTTGGTTCAATGGCTAGTTCATGCCATACAGAAGTTATTTGAAGATGGATTATTATTACAGACAGAAAAGCTAGGAGAAGGAAGCTTTTCAAGAAAATGTGAGAGAACAGTTTTTGGAGAGTGAGCAGAGTGCTTAAGAACATAGAAAGCAGTAATCATAAATTAAAAAGAAATACAGGAAACTTCCATCATTCCATCATGACAAAATAGAAGAAATGAGTTTAACTAGCATGGTGTAATTAACTGAGAATTATACAAAATAGATGAGGCAACAATTTTCATGAGTCAGGTTTGAAGCAGGCTGTGGCCTCTGAGAAAGGGGAAACAAAATAACGGGCTATGAAATTGTCCTGTGTTTCTTCTGGGAAGTAGTCACCTGGGTTCAGGGCCTCATTGTCCTGCTGATCTGAGGAGATGACAGTGATAGTACATGGAGCTCAAGGAGATGGAATTGTGGTGCAGAGTACTAGACAGAAGGGAGCTGAACAAAGAAGAAACTAGAGTTTTGTAGAGGAGTCCCCTTGGGTGTATAATTGAGCACTGATTAGTTATTGTGTGAGAGGGAAACACCAAAGGCTGAAAAGAGCTACCAGAACTCAGACCAAACCCTGCCTGGAGCTCTGGAGATAAGAGGACACTTCTCATCAGCCTCAGTAGAAAGACCTGGCTGAGGTCGGGGACGTGGAAACCGACATCCAAAGGGGAGTAGGTCTCTATTAGCCTTAGATTAAATGATCATCTGGATCTGTTGAACACTTCAAGTCTCAGAAGAACTAAACTGATACCAAGTAACTTAACTGCCCGCCAAGACCAACTCAAACACTACTCAAAAGAACACAACAAAATTAAGCAATCAACCTGTAAAACACCTAATGAATAAGACTCAATAGAGCCAATCTTCAATTGTGCAAAGAAATAGGAAAATAGTATCTGTAACAAGGAAACCATGGATCACTAGAAGTACATCCATCATGACAGGTCATTTGTATATTGGACCAGAGTGCGAACAACGGGAAATGGTGGTGAGGATGTGGAGAAGTGGATCATTGATATGTTGCTCATGGGAATAAAGAGTGGTACACACACTTTGGGAAAAAAAGAAAAAAAGATTGGTAGTTTATCTAATTAAACACACAATTATTATACAACACACAAATTGTATCTTTGGGCATTTATCACTAAGAAATTAACACTAATGTTCATACAGAAATCTGTGCAAAAATGTTTGCAGCATTGTTTTTTTGTTTTTAGCATCTAAAATTGAAGTCAGCCCATGTATCCTTCACTAGTGACTGATTAGGTGACCTGTGGTCTATTTATACTTTGGAACTCCAGTTGGCAATAAAAAATAGCAAACCTGATGCATGAAGTGCCTTGGATACATCTCCAGGGAGACTTAGCTCCTTGGGGATAAAGCTAACGTAGTGTGTTATTCCACTGGAATATGGTATTGAAAATGACAGAATTTTAGAAAAGGAGAAAGATTACTGGTAACACATGGGATCCTTGTACTGATAGAACTATTCAGCTTTCACTATGGTGATAAACACAAGAACCTGCACAGATGACATGATTGTGTAGAACTTCACACATTCGATGTGCACGTGTACACAGCACCAATGAGCACAGATGGAATGGGAAGTCTGAGCAAAGCAGTGGATAGCATTCAGGCCAGAGCCTGATTGTGATGCTGTACTATCTTTCACAAGATTGCCATTCGGAGAAAAATAGAAAAATGTACAAGAGATCTACTTGTATTGTGTGTTTTTTTTTAATAACTGTGAATCTACAATTATCTCAATACATGCTACAATTATAAAAATTTTGTTGGTCAAGATTTCATATACAGGACAAAAGAAGTACTAACCTTCCAAATAATTAACTAATTGGATTCCAGCAAAATTAAAATTTATGTTATCATCATGTATTATTTAAAAAAATGAGGAGACAAACCTCACCCTGGAAAAAAATAGTCACAATATCTAAATCTCACACAGATTTCATATTCAAAATGTTATGAAGAATTCTTACAAAACAATCATAAAAAGCAGCCCAATTAAAATTGAACCACAAATCAAATTTAGAATAAATGTATCACCAGGCGGCTGAGACAGGAGGATCACGAATTCAGAGCCAACCTCGGCAACAACAAGGCACTAAGCAACTCAGTGAAACCTGTCTCTAAATAAAATACAAAATAGGGCTGCTGATTGTACACACTCAGTGTTTGAGTGTCCCTGAGTTCAATCCCTGGTTCAAAAAAGAAGAATAAATATAGTATAAATACCATAAGTACTCCAAAATTTCTAAAGTGCATTTGTACTTCCATTTATAAAAAAAAAAAATTAAAAAACAGAACGTTTTTAATATATTGGTTCAAAAGTCCACATTTAATGAGCGGGTTAAAAATGGATGCTGTGGTCGGGTTGCAGCTCAGTGGTAGAGCGCTTGCCTAGCATGCATGAGGCACTGAGTTCAATCCGAGGCACCACATGAAAAAATAAAAATAAAAAACAAAAGAAGGCATTGTGTCCATCTACAACTAACAAAATATTTTTTTAAAATGTATGTTGTTTTAGAATACCAACCCGAGTAGTTTATCTTCCTATATGAGACTTATCCAGGATCCTGGCATCTACCACTGCTACAGCAAGCATCTTGCTTTGGTAGCCCTTTGGTTGATGAAAGATAGAGGGCCTAGTGACTTTAGAGGAAGGTGCAGGATCATCAGGTAATCAAGACCCATGAAGAATCTGATACTTGGGAAGGGGTAGGGAGCTTTCTAGGAAGCAGGTATTCATGAATGTGTTTCTAAAGATATTTTTACAACCAGCATATCTATGCATATTACTACTAACATTAGCTTCAAAGAAAATCCAACTCCTTTATCCTGCTGAGTTATAGAAAGAGCAGCTATATAAAATTTTCATTGATACATCTAAGTTGTGCAAAGAAGTGCAAAAGGTAAAAAGATTGACTTTTATGTAGATCATAGTAATTTAAAGCCAGAATTACAGGCACTCTAGAAAAATTATGCAGCTTCATGTTTTTTTATCTGTTTATTCAGAGGTTTTTAAATTTTTTTTAGTTGTAGATGGACACAATACCTTTTATTTTATTTGTTCATTTTTATGTGGTGCCGGGGATCGAATCCAGTGCCTCACACATGCTAGGTAAGTGCTCTACTACTGAGCCACTACTCCAGACCCCATTTAGAGCTTTTAAAAATCAAATTTAGTAACTTGTGCTGATTGTACATACCAACTGGGTCAAATATGATATTTTCATATGAGCATGTAGCATGAACTGATCAAATCCATTCCCCCTTCCTACCCCCATTACCCTTCCCAATCTCTGTTAATCTTTATTCTACTTTGAGGTAAACATTTTCAGTTCCCCCATATGAGAGAAAACATGAGGTACTCATTTTCTGAGTTTGATCTATCTCACTTAAAACATTTTGCTGCAAAGGATGAGATTTCCAGCCATATTGTTTCAAATGACAGGATTTCATTCCTTTTTATGGCTGAATACTACTCCATTGTGTGTATACATCACATTTTCTTTATCCATTCATCTGTTGACAGGCAGCTAGGCATATTCCATACCTCAGCTATTGGCAAGGGAGCCACAATAGACCTGGGTGTACAGATATCTTTTAGGTACACTGATTTCATTTCCTATGAATATTTACCCAGCAGTGGGTTAGCTGGATCATAAGTTATTTCTATTTCAGCTTTTTTGAAGAACCTCCATACTTATCTCTAATGAATGAACCATTATATTGCCACTACAGTGATTAAGGGTTCATTTTATCCACATCCTTCCCAGCATTTGTTATATTTTAATTTTTTTTTTTTTTTTTTTTTTTGGAAAATGTTTACCAGGAGAGGTTTTCCCAGGATCCCAGTTTGGTAACAGTACAAGGGTTAGGTACCATATCCTAAAAATCTTAAGCAGCTGTGTTTCTGAGAGTAACTATGCCTTATGAAAACAAGATTAGGAGAGAATGTCACTCTACTATTAAGGAACTTTTGTTTGTGACACTTAGAGAATCATTTGCTTTAGATTTTCAAATATCTTGTGGTAGAAAGGAAGAGGAGGGTGCTTCACAGAGTTCTCAGACTTCAGCAGCTTGAAGATTGCTGATGGCTAGATATGCACCAGTCCTACTATCACAGAGGCCAGATGCTACTAATCAAATGTGACTATCACAAGAATTATTTTTTGCCTATGTTTTGCCAAAAACACTTATAATTTTTTTTCTTATGACATAGAAGGTTTTAAGTAACCTTTAGAAAAGCACATTTTCTTCTGCTCAATTGTTATCATTAGGAAGCTCAAAATGAACAAACACTATTTACACTGTATTTGTTTTCATTGGGAGTGATGCTAATATACCTCCATTTATAATGTGGTGCTTAATAAAAATGACCTAATTTTAAAATCAGCCCTCATATTCCATTATTGGCTAAGGGAAGTCAAATTATATGAATTTTGTTCCTTTTTTTGATTGTCCCTTTCACTTTCTGGAAAATGATATAAACAAAAGGACATTTAGTGATCTTATAATTCAGATGTAATTCAATGAATGTTACTTTATGACTGATCTTTAACAAATGACATTAGCAATGCAGGCTGCTGTGGTAAATTATCTACTCTGTAACCATAGCGAGGGCTGCTGAACGTTTGTGGAGGTCAGGGAAGCCTCTTTCTTTTGTAGAAGGGAAAACATCAAAGCAATCATGTGTTTCCAGGATAGCACTCCCTCAAATTAGTTTGTCATGCTCTCATTTTTCTTTATTGAAAAAAATACTGATTATTCAAAACTATACCCAGTTTTGCAAGCATTTAACGATGGAAATGAGGGGGTTTGGGAGTGCCGTATCCAACTGGGATGTTTCTGAAATTTACCAGGATTGGATATTCATTTTATATCCACATCTCTATTTTTTATTCTATCCTAAAACAAGACCACCCTTAAAAATAAGTAGGATCAATGATTATTTGTACTGCACAGATGAAATAAATTATAGAAATAGATAAAATCCTGAGGGTTTTGTTGTTGTTGTTACCAATTTATAACTTTGTCTCCTATTCTTTTCAGTCATCCAGAGAACACCAAATGATCTGCATTTAAGGAATAACTAAAGATGTTGAGATGGAGCCTAGTGATATCAAGCGATGAAGAGCCTAGGATAGAATGGCTGCCATGGTCGTTTTTAGAACACAGAGCATATCTTTACACATAGAAAAAAGCTGATGAGAGGCAGGAGATAAAGTGCCGTTCGGCTGTGGCTGCAGTCACAGGTCAATGCTGTCGGGCAGACCGTGGATACCTTACATAGCCTGCATCATTGCATCACAACCAGAATGAAAGCACCATCCCAAGCCCATCCCTGGGGATCCTCTGCAATCTGCAGAGAATGACCTTTGGTGACTTGAGCTGGAAATACACTGCTAAAAAAAAAGGAGATTCCTTTGCTACAGAAGGGACACATTCCTAAGTACTATGTATTATCTGAGCTCCCCGGAAGACTGTCTGCAGCTGCAACAGCACCTGGCATGGTTCCTTTGCTTTCGCCTCTTCCATTTTTTCGGATGCCTCCAGACTCTTCACTGTTTTTTCCTGAGAGCACTTTAAGAAATTCTGTGCCAAAATGCTTCATCTCAGGGTCTGTTTCTGAAAAGCACAGGCTGAGTTGGGTACCCTTCATTAGATTGGGACCCAAAAGACATAGTGGGGGGGGGCAGGGCATCTGCAGGAGAAGGAACAGGAAGTCTAAATAGATGGCAAAAAAATATCTGTCAAACTAAAATGAAAGGGTTTGAGACACTGACATTTTAAGGATTTTTTTCCAGTTAATAGTAGCAGGATTTCAGAACACTGTTAGAACCCAGTGATATTTTAGAAAATTGGATTCTTGACAAGCAAGCAAGAGAAGTAGTGTCAAAACTTGTAAGGGTTCTGACTGTGGAAATGTACAAGACAGCAAGTTTCCTCTAGTGAGCAAACTCCCAGGGAATAACAGGTGATTTGTTTTCCACAATTGGAATATTCTGCAGTTTCTCCCAGGAACTAGTAAGATCACTAATGTGTGTGCAATGCCTAGCTGCTATAGTAATGTCCTCCATGAAGGAGGCTTTGTGTTAGAGTCTTATGACCTTGATAGCTCCTGGGAATAAAGGAACTTGCTTGCCAGATAACTACAATGTTTCACCTGGACCTGCCTGCCTAAAAGTAACTCTACAAAGCTCCTAATATTGCATATTGTTACTGTAGAATATAACTGCAGAATAAGTGATCTTAGTGACAGGATAAACAATAATGAAGTTAAAGCACGAGTGACCTAATGTAACCTACTGATATAAATAAATGCAGCCACTTAGAAGAGCAGCCATTTTCTGTCTCTGCAGAAATTTTCTCCCCTCTGTGTCTCTTTTTATTCTTTACAAAAAATAGAAGTGACTTAGAGCACCAGAGGGGCAGAGGGCAGGCATTGTGACAAAGTGTCATATGCGATTGGGGCTGTAATATTCAAGGAGAGGAACAGCTGAAAACAGCATAAGGTAGGACATACAGCAAGAGTTCAGGAAATGCAGAAAGAGAACATGGAGGTCCCAATAAATTCTTATCCTAGGGTGTTTTCCTTTTATTTTATTTTTTAGTACTGGGGGTTGAACCCAGGTGCACTTAACCACTGAACCTCCCTCTTTAAGTTGCTTAGGACCTCACTAGGTTGCTGAGGCTGTCCTAGAATTTGTGATCCTCCTGCCTTAGTCTCCCTGGTTGCTGGGATCACAGGTGTTCACCACTGTGCTTGGCTAGAGTATCATCTTAAAACTAAACTTGACTCCCATCTGCCCAAAGTAGGGCTACTTATTCATAAGTTGAATTCTCCTGATTTTGGGTGGGATTCGCTGTTTTTCTTTCACACAGCCTGAGAATTAAGATGAATCACTCAGTAGCACATACACATTATGCCTTATACAGTCAATAATACATTACACTATATTTTTCTTTTTACTCAAACTTCAACAACATCCAATCTTTGCAGTTTTTTTATTCTTTCTATGCCATCTACATTCTTACAACTGATGTCCTTTATTGTAAGAAAGCAAGTGTGTGCATGATGGTAAATGTGTAGAGATCCTAAATGTGTTTCAGAGGTCAGTCACTCAACAGAAGTATACTTTAGTACCCCCCCCAAAAAAAAACCCCACAGGAATGGTATTTTAAAAATTATTTTCCAAATATGTTCCAAGTACATTTCATTTCTCTTAGAAAATATGCACATGAAAACAAGGGCACATAATGAGGCTGAAATGACAGGAAAAGAAATGGATTCAGAGAGTTTGACCTTCAAATATCCTCTTTTCCTCTCTCTCCTTTCCCTGCTCCAAACTTCCATAAGCCAATTGTGCTTTATTTCGTGAATAATAGTCCCTGATCCCTTTCAACCATTTCCCAAGTTGAGCAGTCTCTGATTTTCAACAAATCCTATCATATGCTTTTTCTTTTTCATAATGCTTTCAAAACTTCATTCATTAGCTTTTGTTTATTTCATCTGCAACACAGGTTACAAAAGAAACCCCCCAAAATTATCATCTTCTGTTCAACTCTTTTCATAATCCTATTCTGGTCTCTTGAATATTGAATGCAAGAATTACTGAGAGGGTTAGGTTTTCTATTTTTCGTTCTAGAAAATAATTTCATTTGTTATAGAATAGAGTGGCTGCCAGGGTCGTTTTTACACAGCAAGAGTTCCCAAGTGCCTGAAAATGTCAGTCTAGCCTTTGTTTGTACTACCAGCTCTATAAAAATTAGATTGCATAATACAGTAGAAGGAACATGTTAGAGCCAGAGCCAGATGGATAACTAGCTTCTACCAGATTTTCTCACATTCTGGAGGATGGGAACTGCAAGAGAAAGCACCAGCAAATTCAGTGACTTCTGAGGCCTTGCTTCCCGGTGGACAGAAAGAGGCCTTCTCAAGGAGCCCCCAGACGTTGGAGGGCACAAGGCACCCTCTGGGGGCCCTGTTAGAAGGGCACTCATTTCATTCCATCACTCAAGCCTCTTCTTACCTTTCAATGTGTTTTTCTTACAGTAGTTTCCCCTTATTTGCATGAGAGATAGTCTAAGTCATTGCAGTCAGTGCTTGAAACTAGGAATAGTATGGAACATACTCTCTTACTCTATCTGGATATATATATATATATATATATATATATATATATATATATATATTTGTGTGTGTGTGTCTGTGTGTGCACATGTGCGCTTGCATGTACATGTATGAGTGTATGTATAATATCATGTTTAATTTGTAAATCAGTCACAGTAAAAGATTAATAATGACCATTAATAAAATAGAGTGATTTTTTATACAAAAAAATGCAGTATATAAAACTATACTGCATCATAAATTATATGATTGTGGTTTATCTCTCAAAATATCTTTTAAATATATTTTCATTGTAAAAGTTTATGGGGTATGTTCTATAAAGTTAATACATGTATATCATGTATAGTGATCAAATCATAGTAGTTAACATTTTTATTTCAAACACTTAAAATTTTTTTTTGAGTAACACATAATAATTGTAGACATTTATGTGATAGAGTGTCATATTTCAAATACATGTATACAGTATATACTGATCAAATTAGGTACTTTGACTTTTTCACTTAAAAGGAATTCATGTCTTCTCTTTGACGTATTTAAAATTCGTATTTCATTGCTCTTGTACTTGAGGCCATTATTTAGTAAAATAAGTGTTACTCAAACATAAGCACTATAATACCAGGACCGGTGATCTGAAAAACTCAGATTGCTTCTAAGTATCCAACAGGTGGGTTACTAGGTGGGTATAGTATAAATACCATGGATACCCTAAACAGAGGGATGATTCACTTCCTAGGTAGGTCAGAGCAGGATGGTAAGTGATATCAATACCCTACTCAGATTGGTGCGCCATGTAAAATGTATACATTGTTTATTTCTGGAATTTTCTAGCTAATATTTTTGGACTTCTGTGAACTACAGTTAACTGAAAATGCACAAAGTGAAACCGTGAGCAAAGGGGACTACTGTCACTGGAAAAAAAGATCACGGTTCTGTGCACCAGGAAGTGGGCCTTCCCCAAATACTGAATTTGCTGTGGCTGCTGTTGGACTTTCCAGCCTCCAGGACTGTGAGAGATGAGTGTCTGTTGTTTAGAAGGTACACAGTGTATGGCCATCCCAATGGATACTGCAGATTTCTCATAAATATATATTAAGGTAATGGATAGGAAAAGATAATAAATTCCCAATATCATATGCAAATAAATATTTATTACTATACTCCTTCCTAGTCAGAGAAATAATGGTTCATAATCATTATCTTTTACCTACCACCACAAGTGTTTTCATTTTGAGTTTTGGAGATTGATAACCACATTTTAACTTCACATGTTTCTTAAATAGGAAAAAAAAAAAGAGTGTGCTCTTAGAAAGCTGTTGATCCACCCAGAGCTGGCTTTACAATCCAGAGAATCTGAGCGGATCATCAGATTCCCCAGAGAACCCACATTTCCCCACTTGACACAATGGGAAGGTGAAATGTGTCATCAGTCTCAAAAGATCCACGGTGAGAAGGCACATGCTCTTGCAGAACTCTGAGCGACCATGAGAATTCTCAATCTCAAACCCCAAAGTATTTCTCTTTTTGTTGTGTCACAGGCATGGGAGATAGAAATTCAGAGTGGAAGCTGGTGCAAAAAAGAATGAACTCATGATTTTAATATTACAGAAAACTATTCTTACTCCTTAAATGATATTGGTGAACTCATTTAAATAAATATTAGCTTCTGTAAATTAAACCTGCTCCTTTGCCCAGGGAAAAATATAGTAATAACTCCATTATGTGAGACATCTATTGAGTATATCATCAGGATTACTCCTAGAGTAAAAAGCACACTGTGGTCCTCTCTGTCTGAAGAATTGTTTCCTTTATTTTACATATTGTTTGAATCATCTGGGGCCTTTACAACTCAAAAGTATATATGAAAATAATCATCCTACCATCCAAACACTAGTTTGGAAAGATTCAATGCAATTTGTATTTCTAGATTTTTATACTTTCTTTTTTTTTTTCATTTCATCATTCTCAGCCTCATACAGTGCCAAGAATTTAAGCATTATTGTGTAATATTACTGTGATACTTGATCAGTGAGAGTACCTGGGGCTATCTCATTTCTCTAGTGCTGATATTAACTTGGAAATTACAGTGCCCAGGAAAATTCCCTCTTATATATCTAACTGCATGCTATTGTTTAAGATGAGCAGCTAGCACAGATATAAATCTTGAAGGCATCAAGTAAACTAATGGTCTTATTATCCACGTACTTCATGCTAGCAGATACTCTTGAGTCCTCCCTATGTACTAGTTTTTGATCATAAATTTAGATACTATTAAATATAAGAAATTATCATTAGAAACATTGTTCTGTCATATTTCTTCAAAAGTTTGTATTTCATAATCAGAGCTGTGTACTTTAACTTGCGAGGTAACTGATGGCATGTCCCTAAATATCCTAAGAGATTGAGAATTATTTTAAGATAATTCTACTAAAGAATTGTGTATATATGTATGCATGCACTCACATATAGACAAACACACATACATATCTAAGGATTCCAGGGCATTTTTGTTAGGGCACCCCAGGGGGGAGGATCCTCAGCCTGGAGGGAAGATGTGATGGACAGAGGGTTCCAGAGCAGCCTTGTGGACAAGCATCTTATGAATGAACCAAAGTTAAAATCTTACTCTTTCACCTGATGTGCTCCACTTTTTCCTAAATTATTCACAGACAACTTTTCCAGGAACTGTTCAAAAAGAAATGAAGACGATGTAAAGTTCCAATTACTAAAGAAAAGCTTCTGTACAAAAGGAGAGACAGACTTAGGTGAAATTCTTAGACCAGCGTAGCTTTACAAGTTGGACCAAGTGTTTTATGTGGGACACTGATCAAAGAAAAGCTTCAAATGTGAGTGAGTTTCTGTCTCACTCTGAAAGGCAGAATACACCTGGATTAGCTGAATTCATCTGTTCTCCCTGTAGCTCAGCTGAGAATCAGTCTGACTCTTAGGGGTTCATGTAAAAGGAGATGTGAGGTGCCCCAGAGCACTTCACATGTGAAGAGGCCAAAGTACTCTAACAGCCCCGTCTGTCACCAAATGAGGGATCTGGATAGATTACATAGCAATCTCCAAAAATGTTAAACATAAAGATACAGTTGCTGTTTCACATACTGGAAATAAAGAGTATTCATCCTCACAATATAATATTTTTATTATGACAAGTTTTTCACATTTCATTTTGGAATCTTTCATCATTAAATAAAAATATATTAAAATTTAAAGATGATTGTTAAATTGCAAAAGTCAAGAATTGTTCATAACAAAATGAAATAACTGCATATTTTAAAGTCATGTAATTTAACTTTAAGATAGCCACAAATCAATGAGCACTTTGTGAAGGTTTGGACTGGATTTTTAAAATATCTCTCATACACTAGATCATCTATTTCTTATATCTGTACTGAATTAAGGCTTATTAAGTATTAAACTCCATTTAGAACCAAGTAATCCAAGGATCTGAAAGTGTGATGACAGTGGAGGTCCAGGATTTATGACCATGGGATCACTGCACCATGCTGAAATGGTATTCAAATTTGAACCCACAATATTTGGTGGACATTGGAGCTTTAGTATATAAGTAATGAAGAGCATAAAGGAATCAAAATAACTCAAGAAATGACATATTGTTGCTATCTAAATAGTCCATTAGGAAAAACAATCGTACATAAAGATCTCCTGGAGAGTCACATTTCCTCCAATCGCTATTAACCACATTTCCATCAAATGCAACTACTCATTACCAATGAATTAATGTTGTTTTGGGAACATTTACTTCCTAGGCTAATTTTTATTCAGGAATTGCAGTTTTGTGATTAAATTAATATAGGTTTTCCATTAATTAGATCTGTAGTCCTGTGTCGGTAGGTATCTATATACATCCTTCAGATTGGACAACAACCTTTTATCTAACTAATTTTAAGAATTTTAAGATTAATTTCATATTACCTAATGTGAATGAAACGAGATAAATCATCATCACCAGTTCTCTCATTTTTAAATCAAAAAGCCTCAAAGAACCTAAGATGTAAAATAATTTGTTTAAAGCAACTATGTTGCACAAGATCTGGGAATTGACTCCTGGCCTCCTGACCTTATTTACTTACTATCTCTATTTACTCCTTGTTGAATCATTCATAAATTTGCATCATTCACTCTTTGCATCAATTTAATTGCCATTTTTTTATTTCTTAAATCAACAGCTATCCCTACTATGTGAAAATTCTCCAAGTACCTTTAACAGTTCTATATTTTACTCATATTACCAGGTTAAAATAGTATGCATATCATCATCTTCTCACTCAAGGGTATGGGACATTATTGCACATTGCATATCTAGAGATAGTATTGTTAATAATTGC
This sequence comes from Urocitellus parryii, assembly GCF_045843805.1. NCBI lineage: Eukaryota > Metazoa > Chordata > Mammalia > Rodentia > Sciuridae > Urocitellus > Urocitellus parryii. Next base: position 12,903,689 of record NC_135538.1, read on the forward strand.
ATATCTAGAAATAGTATTAAAACAAAACTATTGTATTGTAATTATTAATATATTATTAATATAACATTGCAAATCTAGAGATAGCATTAACAATAATACCACTGCATTGTTGTTATTATTAACAATATTCTCTATAGATACGCAATGTGCCACACTGTCCCACATTAGAGCATGTTTTTAAAGTAACTTGTGGCAACAACTTAAAAACCATTGTATTGGTCCTTGAAAAGCAGGTTTCTATAAACAAGTGATATCGAATTTAAGTCAGGTCATATACCCTTATAATTCCTCTTCTTAGATAACTTTTGCATTGGCCATTTTCTGGCCTTAGCTCTGGATTCTGGGATTTTCCTCACTTAATTGTGGGTCTCCAAGTTAGATTTAATTTTCTTCCCTGAGGCACAGAACTCATGAACGTAAGCTCTGGAGACATAATGCATGGGTAAACTCCTATCTGTGATACTAACTAGCTGTTAAAAGTTGGGAAATACCCCTAGACTTTTCTAAGCTTACTACCCACATGATAAATGTAGAAAATATTTGTACCCACTTCAAGGGGTGGTTTTCAGCTTTGTATAGATGATTCCATTTAAAACAAATAGCAGATAACAGTTTTTAATAACTTTTTAAACATTAATTTTAGAATTTTTATAATACAAATCTCTATGAATAAGGAAAATGACAAATGTGATTTGACCCTAAAGCATCACATATATGGCAATATGATAAAAGACATTTTTCTAACATTCCTTTGGTAAATATTCATTTAAAATAACTAACATTGAAAAAAACTGGAACCAAAATTATTATGAAATTTTGCCTCTATAAAAAGATTACACCAAGGATTGTAAAGGTGAAATTATTTAATATCTCCCTAAATTATATTAAAAATCAAAGTGTAATGATTGATAATATTCATAAAGATAACAAATGGCTTCATTTTAATGAGAAAATTCGACACATCATTATTCCAGAGTAATGCAGTCAAATTACTTTCCTTAGCTGGGAAAATACACAGGTGAAAATAGAGTGAGAAATTAAAGTCTTTTTAATTCTAGTACCTCATAAGCTTTAGTTGCATGGCAAAATAAAACCTGAGTATGATTTGAACTAAGACTCAAAAGAACCTGGAAGTAATTTTTACATTTTCTACCAAGTGAAAAATGTGGTTCTATGCAAGGACCTCTACTGATGTTTCAAAACTGCAACATGAATGCATAATTAAATAAATTATCTCCTGCTGGATAAATGCATGACTCCTACTTAAATGTCTTTATACAAAATCTCCTTTGTGCACAGTAGCTCTCTTCTCAGGTCTAGGGAGAAGCGCTGCGTAGAGGAAAATGATTAAAAAAAAATCTCTTTGCATTAATTATCTCTCAGAATTTTAGTTTTGTTTTGTTTTATTTGATTTGGTTTTTGGTTTCGTTTGGAAATGGAACAGTGAGAAAAGTTTCCTGGTGTTTCCCAAAGTACTTCTCTATGATCCCCATGCAAAAGAATAGCAACTATCTCTTTCACCAACAGAGGAGGAGGAGAGGAGGGAGGGGGGGATCTTGCCTGGGACCAGGTGCAGACTGCGGTCTTATCAGAATATTTTCTCTCTAAATATTGATCACTATCTTAGACATCTGCAGATTTGTCTACCTGTCTTGGGCAGGCATCTGTTTTCTTTTGTCTCAAATATTCTGAAGACCAAAGCCAAAGGAACAAGTTGAAGATGAGTCCCCTCAAGCTTAGCATTGAGATGCTACTTTTCCATCTTCTGAACGTTTCTGTCTTTATATCTATTACATCCACCTATAGAAAGAATGGCTTGGGCTATGGTCATGTAATCAATGGTCAATATAGCAGAATAATAGTTATGGGTTCAGAGGCACATGTTGTTTATTTATCTTTCACACGTTCAAGTCATTAAATTAAATATGTATTTAAAGTTAAATTTCATTAAAATATCTTGAAAACTGTGATAGCTAACTTTATATATTATAATGGGAATATTTGCTAAATTTCTATATAAAATATCAGTTACATCACTTAGATGTTATTTTGTCTTCATGTTCTAATAAAAGTGATGTTTTGGTGATAATGTTCACCACTACATTCTGTCCAGATTGCATTTTTATGAAATCAAAGCAGAGATAATTTTATTTTTAATAATTCATAGTTAGTCTCTTTCTAGAATCACTTTCTTTTAGGCATTGGACAGCTTGTCAAACCAGAAAACAGTAAAACTTTAACCAGCAATAACAGACAACAATCAATCAGACATCTGGTATTTTCTGGACTGATCCAGATTACCTCCTTGTTCTCTGAACACACCATTGATCCATTGCTGATTCAGAGAAACCAGGCAGACATAAGCCAGAGGTCAGTTAGAGGTCAGGAGAAATAGTTATTGAGTTGACCAAAGAAAGTACTTGGCAGAACCAAGATACAGTATGAAGATGACATGAGTTTGCAAGGATTTGTTGAATTCTCAATAAGGCAGGATGATTTTCAATGGACTAACATAAGTGGTATGGTACTTCATGGGTCTTTCTGTAGAATACCTTGCAGAATTTCAGACTGTTAATTTTGTTCTATTGGCTCTCAGCTGCCTTTCCATCATTTTGTGTTCTTTGGATTTTAGGATTCTCCACATGACTAAGGGCTCTAGCAATAATACAGATAAAGGTTTCTGAAGAGGGGTTTATAGGAGTACAAATTCCTGTCCTTCGTTGAGAGGCAATTCAGAAAACATAGATGCCTGAGAGAAGCTCTCCTTATGATGGCGATGCAACATGAGAGTGCAGGAAGATAAGAAAACTCTTCAGGCTTTGGCTGGGAACTTGAATGCCAACAATGCTACCCCATTCTTCTTTCTAAATGAAGGCTATCTGAGTAAATTAAAAATCAAGGAGTGGGGAAATCTACACTGGTCCTTAATTTCCCTGGCCCAGGGGATCCTTTGGCTCATGCAGGATAAAAATCCAACACAGCTAACAATGCAAGGGATAGTAAGAATTCTTTATTGAATTAATTAACATAGTAAGGTGGCTGCCCCCCTCCCCAGGAAGAGCAGTAAGAAAATCAAGTGGTGAATAGCAGACACATGTTTTGGAGGGCTTGAAATTAACATACTTATAATTCGTGTTGCTGCCAATTTTTACAAGGACAAAATGCCTCTAAAATTGTGAGAGTTCCCAGGTGGTGGATTTTTAGCATATAAAAGCATTTAATTGAGGGTCTCAGTTACTTAAGGGCAAGTTATTTTGGTCATACTTGCTTGCATTGGGAGTTTTAAACAATGGATCTTTGTATTAAACAACAGTTGGGCAGTGGGCAGCTAGTTGGGAAGTTCCTTGTGCCATTTATCTCAAGCATAGAATATACAGTCTTTCCTTTAGAAGTCACCAATTTAATCTTCAACCCAATATTCCTACTTATTAGTGGGAGGAACCCCCAAACCACATAGCAAAACACATAAAAGGACCAGGCCTAGAAAGCAACCTGCCTTACGTGTTTTTACTGTGTGTACAAAACTGACACCATGAGCAAATGTCAGAAACTCTCATCATGACTGTCTGGCTTGAGGGACATAGAACACCGTTGGTGGTCTTTTATGTTTCTTTAGGGAATGGAGTGATAGGAGGAAGGTGAAGGTTCTGAAGTGTGGAAGTTTATATGAACAAAGGAGATTTAAATGTAATATTTGGTCAGAGAACAATAAACTCTGAAGCCCAATTCATTGGACAAACTAAGAATTATTTTTGCTGCTAAACATAACATAGTATTAGGAAAATCCGATTTCTATAAAGATTGTATTTATAGAAAAGAATGATATCTACAATTTTTTTTTTACTTTTCTGTATGGTGATATTAAAAATATACCATGATATATTATGATCATATTATTTAATCATACTATTTTTCATAATGTCATTTCTTTCTTTCTTTCTTTCTTTCTTTTTTTTCTTTTGAGTGTAAGAGCAGGATTCATTGAAGAGTAGAGCAGGAACAAATCTTACAGTGCGAGAGGGGACTGGATAGCAAGTTTCCTGCCTGATGCTATTATTTTTTTTTAAGAGCAATATGAACTTTCAGGTATTATATTTGTACTTCAATAGCAATAAAAAAATCATCATCCCAAGAAGATGCTTATATAAAATCAAAGCACACTCAAAGTCTCTAAATAGTGAAAAATAAAATGAAATATTCCAAAGGAAGCCATGAAAAGGCTTTAGAAACCTTCAAATAGATAGAATTCTATCTGATGACCAGTGGCATAGCATAGAAGAAATATAATTAGTTTCATAATTTAATAAGTTATCCTTTTATATTCACTAAAAATTATTTTTTCTACTTTCTGACATTCTAATTATTTAAGAAATTAGATTGAAACTCTGGAATATGATGCTAAGAAGATTTAAGAGTGAATTGGAAAGGATTAGGAAAGCAGAGAAATGTGGAATGAAATTGATGAAATTATGCCATGTACATACATGAACATACCAAGTGAATTCCATCGTTGCATAGAGCTATAAAGCACAATTTTTTAAAAAAGATAAGTAGAGAGAAGACCAGGAAAGTAGAGGGAGAGGGACAGGGGAGGGAGGATGATAGAGAAAGTAGAAGTACTCGGGTTATTATGGAGCAAATTACATGCCATGCATGTTTGAAAATGTCAAAATAGGACCCACTGTTATTTGTAAGTCTATTGCACTAATAAAAATATTAAGAATACAATGGCAAAAATAAAAAGCCATAATTTTACTGAAAAATAACTTGATTACCTTCCTAATGGACATTGAAAATGGCCTTTAAAGCCCCATCTGGTTTTAATATTTGTTCTAATTTAGTATGGAAAAGAATGATAATAACTCAAAACAATTCTCAACAAATACTCTCTATGTCCAGCACAAAATGGAGCAAATACAGTTCTTTAGCAAATAAAAGAAAGCATTTAAACCCCCTCTATTTGTCCTTACTAAAACTCACCTAGTTTGACTACATAAATATATGGCAGCTCGTCAATATTTTTTTTTAAAGGGGGGTGGCCTGGAGATCAGTACCAGGGGACAGGACTGCAAAAGCTAGAAGGCATTTTTCTAATTTCATATTTTAAATTCTTTACTGGTAAGCTAAAAAGTTCTAGGCAAATGTGACTATCCAATGTAGCAGCATTCTAGAAGATGAGAACAAATCAGTTGCTTGTTGATATCTCAATATCAATCTGAAAAAAAATTTGCAAATTTGACACAATTTATTTCATACAAAGACAAGAATATAATTGTCTATGTAAATTGAAATTTAAAATTTAGCAAACAATCCCCTGTCAAAAAATGTCTCTGATCACCATCTGCCATGTGAAATAACCACTCCTTCACCACAAGCTGGTGTTTAGGGTGAGGTCACTGCCTACAGAATCTTAGTACCCAGAGACATGTCCCCTGGATCAGGTGGGTCCAATCTGGCATCTCCCAGTCTTTGAGTTCCAATGCATCTTTTTTTTTTTTTTTTCCTAGGATCAGTTTTTAAACATAGTGAAAGTGCTAAAATTTAGAAACACTCAGCAGGGTTTTTTTGTTGTTGTTGTTTGTTTGTTTGGTGTGTGTGTGTGTGTGTGTGTGTGTGTGCATTGGTTTTTGCTTCCTGCCATGACAGAATAATAGAGACAAGATTTACCTTCCTGCTATTAAAAAAAGAAGAAAAAAGAGAAAGTAGGGGGCAGAGAGAGAGAAATTGAGCAAATGAGCAAAAATAGGAAGTAGTACCATAGATACAGGGAAACCCATATTGCAGGTCTGTGGCTTTTGAGTGAAGAGGAAAACAGAAAATGTACCTTTAATAGCACCTAGCTTTAGTCCTGAACGCACTCTGGAGGAGGATGCCAAATGAGGGTCCAAGCAGAGCAGGATTGTCTCAGTGAGTCTAGAACACAGAAATTGGTGATAGTGACACTGAGGTGATTGGAAAAAGTAGGCCAAGTTCCATACATGTAGGATGTCTATAACAAAGAACAATTGCAAAGGTCTGAGTGGCAATCACTAAAGAGCTTTGAGTCTGTTCAATGCACATGTGCCTACTTATTTAGGACAACACTCACTGAAGTCTGGCAAAGAATGAGTCTTGAACTCTTGCTGAAAACAAAAATGTGCACTCATGTTTGAAACCCCAGCCAAAACCGCAACTGGGGCACTGTGAGTAGTCTCTGGCTGAGAGAGGCATGACCGAGTTCTAACTCCTTACAAAGGGGAATGTCATCAGCCACTCAGCAAATTCATTGGAGATGTCAGAACAACATGCTGGGGGTAGGGCTAACTTCTCCCCACAGCAAGGTTACCAGAGACCCACCCGGACAAACAGTTAAAGCCCCAAACTGAACAACTGATTTAAATGCCTGCTCAACTAAAGTCTTAACACTTGTCATAAAGAAAGTAAAACCCGACACTCAACAATGTAAAAATCATATATCTAGTCATGTTTAGATATATATTTTAAATTTTTTATTATTTAGATTAATATTAAAATAGGTGAGATAAACATATTTTTGCATAATGCCAAAAATCAGATATTTTTAAAAATTATTAGATATTTTATGACAAAGGAAAATATGATCCACAGTCATGAGAAAGATCAGTCAAGAAGAGAGATTGATTTACATAGAAATCAAACCAGTATAACCCAATAGGAAAAATCAGAACTATCCAAGGTAAGCTCAGCTCCCTTCTCCCTTAGAGAAGAAACTGTCCAAATCTAGATTTAAGGTGGGTTCATGCTTCTACAACCTCAGATTTCTAGTGGATTAGAAAAAACTATTTTTTTCCATAGGGCTTTTGCTGTATATACTTGTTAAAGACCATTGAAGAAGCGATGGTCTTTCTGGTGTTTCACATTTCTGAAGACTCATACTCATTTAAGATTTATAATACATCCTCACATTTTATAGCTATCTTTCTTTTAAACAACATTACGTAGTAATTGTTGAGTTACTGTTTAATTTAGGGTAAAATGGCATCTTTGCAACATTAGGCATATCCATCAATGAAATGAAAACTTTCTAATTTTTCAAGTTTTTATTTTTGTTATTCAGAAAGTTTTTTTAAAGTTACTTTTTAATATGAGACATACATTTCTTGTTAGATATGGGAGTTATGCCAATATTTTTCCTATTTAAAATATAAATTTAATTTAATTGTGTGTTCTAACTAGCCATTTCTCTGCAGAAGAATGTGTTATATTCTTCATTTATCTCTCCATTCTGATGATCTCAGTTGTTTCTCTTGAGTTTTCTAGTTCTACAATCATATCAAAAATTAATGGAGACAGCATGCCTATTTATTTCCAGTATTCAAATACTCTTCATTTTGCTTGTGATACTGCTAAGTATCTTCAATGCAAGGATAAATACTTGCAGTTTTGGTCTTGAAATAAGTGTGCTATTTATTTTAATGGAAATGTTTGTACAATTTGAATAGCAGGCACAAAATTGCCATATGTTTCTGTTACTTAAGTTTTATTTTTGTGATTTTTTTTCTATTTTTAGTTGTTAAAATCAGGAACAGATGTACTTATTTAAAATGCTTTCTACCATCCTTCGAGAAAATTTTCCTTTTTAAGAATAGCTTAATAATTTGCACTGAAAAAAAATCCTAGTGTTGAACAATCCCTGAAATATCAGGATAATCTTATTTATCATAAGCTTTTAGTCATCGTGGTCCATTCTTTCCATCTCCTTTTTGGCACCTGTGTAAATAAGAGTCACCTAATGAAGTTATACTCTGTACTCTACTTTCCTAAGATAATAATTTTGTGGGCTCTGTGCTCTCTGTGACAATACCTTTTCCACACTCACTCAATTAAATCAACTAGAACCAGGATTGAGCTTCAGAATTCTGCAAATTCCTGGAAAAACCATTGCACCATCTGATATACTCCCATTTTTCCCCACCCCAGTCACCTCACTACCACAATCTGCCTCTTAAGCAATGATCCCTTTGTTCTTGATTGCATTGGAAATTAAGACTATATTTCCAGGCCAGCATATGTCCTTCATTCTTAAATGATTTGTATATCCCCTCCTGTCCCCCTCACACGACTCCACGCCTCTCACTTCTCATTAAGTGGACCAAACCATGCATATTGCCTTCTGAATCTTAAAATCCATCAATAGCAGAATTCCCTGTATGTTGGTCTTCTTCCTTGGATGCTTTTAACTTATCCTAAATAAAACCTGCCCTTTTCCATGTAATAATATTCTCTCCTGCCAAGCTCTCTTCCATGCTGATTTTCTCTCTTACCGTTGTCATGGAATTGAACTTGGAATAGAAAATTGCCTCTTTGCTCCTTATTGTCACTACCATATCACACTCTTTGAAGGTTAGTGAACTGCTTGGAAGACTGTTCCAACAGTCTATACTTCAGTTTAAGTAGAATGCTCCTTACTCATCTTTCAGTCAATACTTAAATACCACTATTAATCACCTTCATTTTATGAAGATTTTAACTTATATATGTGACCCCACCCAGAATTACCTCCTAATTCTTAGTGATCTTAATGTCCATTTCGATAACTAGATTCTCCATTTCTTGACAATTTCTTCCAAAATAACCTTGTTCTCCACCCCTCATAAGCCTATTCCTAGTTCATAACCAAGACTGTATTGTAACCAATAATTGTACTTTATCTATAATCAAAATATTAAGTATCCTGTTTTTTTTCTATTTCTAGTTTATGTCTCTGAGACTCTGACCTCAATAGTTTTTCTTTAACTTGGTTGAGATCTATACTTCACTAATTTTGCCATCTTCTCACCAATCTCACCCCCTTTATATCTTCACAATTTTCCTGCCTGAATACTCTTCCAAACTCTTTGGTCTTCCCTCTCCTGAGTGAATACACCTAGCATATTGTCATTCTTGGCTGAATTCCAACTTGCAGCTTATTTGTTATGGTTTTAGACATGAGGTGTCCCCCAAAAGCTCATGTGTGAGACAATGCAAGAAAGATTAGAGGTGAAATGACTGGGTTATGAGTGTTTTAACCTAATCAGTACTTTGATCCCCCAGTGGGTGGTAATTGTAGAAAGGTAGGAAGTTGCTGGAAGAGGTGGGTCACTGGGTCATGACTTTGGGGTATTTATTTGTCCTGATGAGAGAAGAAGTCTTCCTCTCTCTGCTTCCTAGTGCCATGTCCCTAGTTCTTTCCTCTGCACACACTTCTGCCATGAGGTTCTTCCTCCCTTCCAGCCCCGAGAAATAAAGTTGACCATCTATGGGCTGCAAACTATGAAACCGTGAGCCCCCAAATAAACTTTTCCTCCTCCAATTGTATTTGTCAGTCTTTTGGTCACAGCTTACTAAGACACCATATCAAGGAGGAACACAGCTGCATAACACAACTGTGATGACTCATTTCACTTTAAATTTGTGACTCTTCAAGGGAGCTCATGAGACTTTTCAGAAAACAAACCCATTTCTTCCCTCTCTTTACTCCCCTTCTCATCTACATGGTCAATTCTTGAGTTTCTTGCATAATAACTTCATCTGCTTCACCCATTTCTCCCCGCTTCTGTCTTATCCCACTTTTATTTTTGCCAATAGCATTTACTGTTCTATACTTAGATTTTAACTCTTCCCTTTATCTCCCCCTAAAGTTCTAGTACTTGCATATTTTTTTCTTCTTTTTGTCTTCTTGTGATGCTCTAGTACTTGCATATTTTTTCTTCTCCTTCCCATTCTGCAAACTATAATATAATTTCCAAGGTAGCAGGGAGTTTGTCTGTTTTCTTCATTATTGAATACTCGCTGCAAGCCTGGCACAAAGTGTTGGCATCCAGCTAGGTATTTTGCATACTCTAAGTGAATTCTTTCTTTGATGACTTAGGAAAATGTGCCTGTTAATTTCTGTAGGACTGATATATTTTGAGATGGGGGTATATTTTTAATTACATTATTAGAATTATTGCATTATTGTAATTCATGCAATTCTGTATGTATATGTTAGTTAAAATTTTAATTTTATTTTAAAATATTAGGCACAGATTATAATTAACTGACTAATAGCATATTCTCAAGACATGGAAGTATTCATTCTGAGGTCTCCTTATTCCTTTAAGCATTCAAAGCTCAAGTACCTCAAAGGTAATAGTATGCATGCATTTATAAAATATCCTCTATAGAATGCTTTGAGACAATAGAAGCTACCTATGTCCATTAATCATCTTCCCTCCTTTCTGCCTATAGCATGAACAGTACAGCACAGGACATGTTTATTTATGGTTCTAGGGAATGAAAAATCTCAAGGGTAAGTCAGATTCTAAGACTTAGGTACTTTGGATATTAATTAATAATTGGTCTGACAAAGCCTGATGGGTTACAGAAATCCTAAAACATTTTGCCAAATTATCTATGAGATTTAGACATATAGTTTTTGGAATCAATTCTCAGGAAATCATCCCATCATCTAAATTACTGAGGTAGTATAAATAGCTTCTTTCTGGGCTGGGAGGAAAGGAGAGGACAAACAGAAGTTGAGTATAAATGCTTTTATGATCCCTCCAAAGAAGAAGTACAGTTTAATTACACTAGGTATGTCCAGGGGCAATTTCAAAGCCATGTTGCAATATTAAGAATTAAAGAAGTAGTTTTTATTGGATAACCATGCTAAATTCCCTGTTAGCAAAGTTTTCTTTAAAGTTCCATCCACAATAAAACCATCTTCTAATGTAATTGTTAATATACAACTAAGTTGGGTTTTGACATATGAAAATCATTTCTCCTTTTGAAACTCACTTCTGTCAGTGTGTATGTGTAATGTAATAGATCAGAACTTTGTCTATCAGCCAAGAGAAATAAATCCCTTTCACTCCATGTGAATAAATTAATTTTGCTAAACTGAATTATAAATAGAATATATTAGTGAGGGTTGTAATATTGATGGCCCTGAAATGAACAGGATTTAATACTGGTTCCACTGCTATCAATCTATGATTCTGTAGGTAACTTGCTCTCTCTGTGCTTCTGTTTTTCTCACACAAAAAACAGGGCTGACAGAAGGGTGTTGTGAAGATGATCTACATTGGTTTTCTGTACTTTTCACTCACTGCACACTAAGTTCTCACCTGTCTTCATCCACACTCAACAAAACTGGCCCTTGAAGCAGGGTAGTGGCGCAAGCCTGTAATCGCAGCAGCTTGGGAGGCTGAAACAGGAGGATAGCGAGTTCAAAGCCAACCTCAGCAACAGCGATGCCCTAAACAACTCAGTGAGACCCTGTCTCTAAATAAAAATACAAAATAGGGCTGGGGAATGTGGCTCAATGGTAAAGTGCCCCTGAATTCAATCCTTAGTACCAAAAACAAACAATCCAACAAAACTGGCCCTTGAGACACTGAGATCTTTCAGTTGTCAACAAGGAAGAAGTCCTCTCAGTGTTGACTCTGAGAGAAGTCCTCATCACCTGGCACTTTAAATTTCCTAAAATCACTAAGTTCATTTTCTCTGGTTGCTCTGATACTATAATCTTCCATTTTTCTTCTAATTCCATGAGAATTCCTTGAGATTTCAGGAGAGGTCTTGCCTCTCTTTACATGCAATCATTCTTAAAGTTTCTGGGTCATTTCTCCATCTCATCAAAACCCTTGTCTTGATTAGTAGTTGTAGATATTCCTATTCAATGGAAACCCTGCACATTTATCTCCAGCCTAGATCTCTCTCCTAGATTAACCCATTAATTCCCAAGTTTTAAAAATTAATTTTATTTTAAAATATTCTGCAAATATTTCAAGAAAATTTACACAGGGGCATTAAAATAGAGTGTAGAATATAATCTAGAATTTATATATTATTATATAAAGAACATCACATTGTAATTGTATGGTAATATAATTATATTCTTATTATTGTCTTTATATGATTATATTATATAACTCTATTTAACTTTTTATATATGTATTCTACCTTTGGGATGATGGAACAAGATGGATTAATCCAGATTTCCTATAGATATTAAATAATTTTATCTCCCAAATGATTTTCATCCCCTTAGGTCACAAGGGATCCTTAACTGAATGCTGATGGTTACTTTATGGTTACCACCATCATCACCAACATCACTGTCATAAATGCAATGCCTACCTTTTATTTGCACTATAATCCAAAGACTCTTAAGTGCTTTGGGGATGTTAACTCATTTAATCATCCCAAACATTATAGGTCACAAAATAGGGAAAAAAAGGTTGATGTTAAACCAGCTGTCATGTGGCAAGGGTGAAATTGTAGCCTACTTTTATTTGACACCCAAACCTGTGATTTTAACAACTGTCCTCTACTACTTTTCTCCCCGTACTTCATCATTTTCAATAGCTTCCCAAGGATAACCATTTTATGTGTTAAATATTTCTCGAGTCTGTCTCCTCCTGTCATTATTTTACTACTCCAGGTTCTTATTATATAATTTTTAAGCACAACTTGAAACTAAAATCATTTAACTAAAATTTAAGTAAAAACTTCCTTGCTTCCTTAAAATTCATTTTTTATGTATGTGATGTATGCAGCCAATTATATTGGAGAAAGTAAGGATTGCTAATATAATTTGTAAAAATGGGGAAATAGAATAAACTATTGCTTGTTATTATCATACTAATGCTGAAAATACTCTTAAAAATTAATGTTGTCTATTGGATTAGTAAATCAATGAAAAATATTTAGACCTAATTGGGCTGCAAAAACTTATATCATTAATGAAGGAAAATATGCTGACTATAATATTGGGAGTAAACAGTTAACTTTTCAAATTATTACATTATATTACCTTAAGAAACATAAGAAGAAGTCCTGCTTATTTTGGGTTTTATCCTTCAAAATAGTACATTTTTCATGTTTCTTGTTTCATGCACTTTTGACATCTTTGTTGTTCAAATACACTGAACCTGAGAAATACCTGCTATAGTCCCTCTTTTCTATATTTTTATTTTTTAAATATAAATGTAACCTCAGGTATAGAGTTGGCTGGGAGAGAGGAAAAGTGGACAAATATTTTTTTTAGTTGATGGCTAACCTTTCTGTGTTTGGTGTGCTTTATTTTTACCTTGAGCTAGTTTTGTTTAATTGTTGAATTTTTCTCACATTCTTCTTTCTCTATCAGATTTCTACTTCTGTCTATGATAAAGTCACAACCACAAAACTTATCTACCATCATAAACATGCAACTGGAAACATATGTGCAATTATTTTTTATGTATGTGATGTATGTAGCCAATTATATTGGAGAAAGTAAGGAAAGTAACTATTAATAGACAGTGGACTAAAGTTTTGTGACCATGACCCTTGGGAGAAATGAAACAAATGAGGTTATTCATATGATTGTAACCTACTTTATGTCCAGAAATGATTTCTGGGCTGTGGATGTAGATGTAGAAGTCAAATAAAGTTCATTCCTTCTCTGAGTTTGAGAGATGGTGAGCAGGGTTCAGCAAGGCTAATGTATCTAGAAATTATGAGGAAAAGTTACAGAAAAGAAGTAGCTATGTAAGAAAGATTTTCAGAAATGATTAAACACGCATAGTACTCACATTAATCCTTTATGAACACAAGGCTGACTGTGAAAAACACACACAAAAGGGCAAACAATGAACAGAGTATGATAAGCTGAAAAATCTCCAGAGCTAACTCAGGGTGGGGTCACTGTAGATCTGATTGTCCAATGTGGATCATCTTGAGTGTACACATAAAGCACTCAGTGGAAATGATTATTTTAAAAAGAATTGGGTCATCTTTTATAACTTGAGTAAGTTTGTAATAAAATATCTTTATGGAATATCAGGAACTATGTTTATATTTGCACTTAACCATTCTTTTAGCACCAACTGCTATGATTTTAATTGCTTTGAGCTCATGAGAGAATAAAGGAGGGTGATTTCAATATATAAGAAAATGTTTAGGTAAATTATGCTGTATTGTATAAGCAAAGGTTTTACAAAAATTATAACTAAAATAAAATGGTAAGATAGTCAAATCATCATTAAATTGTATGTGATATACAGTGAATGAGATAATCATGCTGGACTCATGAGTACATATACCACAGCAGTCAGGACCATCTATAAATTTAAGTATTGATTTATTCTCAACAAAACATTGTTTACTGCAATGGATTAATGAAGCTTTGTTTAACTTGGAATGTATTTATTGTATGGCTACATAAAATTCTAATATATTTATTACATATTATTTTGGATATATATATTATATATAAATATAATATTTATTGTTATGTCTAATAAAATTACATAGGGTTTATAATGTTTTATATAGTTCTGTAGAATTATAAAAGAATATTTTGCATCATCTTGGAGTCTTTTTCCACAGAAGAGCCATGTTATATTTGGGAACTGGAGTGTCCCTCAAAGTCTGCTTCGTCAGAGGTTTGGTCACTAATGTGACCAGTGATACTACTGAGAGGCCATTGAAATATTAGGAGGTAGGGCCCAGTAGAAGGAAGTGAGGTCACTGGGTGTGTGTCCTTGAAGGAGACATTAGGACCCTCACCCTGTCTCTTTGTTTCCAGGTGGCCATGAGGTGAGTCCCTTGGCTCTTCTACTCTCTTTTCTCATGATGGTCTGTCTCATTCTAGGCCCAAAGCAGTGGGGCTAAGCAATTATGGACTGAAACCTCAGAATCTGTAAGCCAAAATAAATCTTACCCCCTTTAAAGTTGTTTATCTCAGGCGTTTTGTCACAGTAACTGAAATATGACTACTATGGGCTACACTCATTCTGTGAGATTTAGAAATATTATTTAAATTTCACCTGACTTGTTAAAATGAAATACAACTGTTGGATTTTTCAATGTCCAAATCTATTTTCACTGTAAATATCTAACAAAAGCTTATGTGTTTGGATTCCAAATTTTTGTTCTTCAAATGATATTACAGAGGGCTCCCTCCTCTACCTACATATAAAACAGGTCTTCCTTTGACAGACAGCTTTGAGTGATGGAGGAGTCCCACCCAATTCTCTTAAAGTGGAGGCTGCTCCTTCCTGGCTCCTGTGCCTGAGACTCAAGCAACAGCACAAACCAGCTACATGTGAATAATGGCAAGGAAGGCTTTTTCCCTTTCACTTAGAGTTAATTTCTAGGACTTGGTACAGTGCCTATAAGCTACAGAATTATCTGTTTCTTCCCAGGACAAGGATGTGGCTATCTTACATGGATATATCATTGAACTCATCTTTTAAAGATTTCACATTTGTTTCATAGAATGCAAGTCATTTAAAATGATTTTACAGTATACTCCCACTGCTTAATAATAAGCATAATCAGAAAATTAATCTATATATTCTTGGCAATATATCTTTTATTTATGCTTCTGATGTCAATCACATGTAAAAAATGTTGACCTTTGAGTCCCATGTGATGAACATGTAGTGTATCTTTCCTATTCAAAGTAATGCTTTCTAAACTATCTTATAAATCAAGTATATGTTGAGGGCTTAATTAGTATCAAACAATGTTGTAAACACTTTATTAGAATCAAACAATCTAATTATCACCAATCTTAATTTTAGGCACCGAGAAAGTTAGTGATTTGCTGTAAGTCAACATTTACCACCTAGCAATCTAATGCTAACTCCCAAATTTCAAATCACTTAGTACATAAACACATTTAAAAAAAGAAAGAATCGACACATATAAATTGTATGCTTAATAATCACAAGTACACATTTTGTTTATAATTATCATACTTGATTTAGAGAAGAGAGTGGGTAGTGTGTAATTTGGCCAGGGTTATAACTGGATGTTTAAATAAACAAGCTACATTAAGAATAGAGATCTCTTCTACTGTGAATTCAAAGACAAAATGTTTTGCATACTGATTCAGGTGCAGGTTGAGCCCAAATCCTATGGTCTCTATGTAAAGTGTGCTGATGACTCCTTTTTTTAATTTTTAAAAATTTATTGTAGTTGTCCCTTTATTTTATGTATTTATTTATATATAGCACAGAGGATCAAACTCAGTGCCTCACACATGCTAGGTAAGTGCTCTACCACTGAGCCACTACACCATCCCTGCTGTTGACTTTTATCCAGACAAAAACAGTGGAGAACAGGCAAAGAACAGACCCATTTACTGGATTTGACACTTTCCAATACCATGATTGTTGCATCTCAAGGTGATTTTCTCCCTAGTAGTATGGAGATGGATTGATCTTTCCCAGCGGAAAACAGTTCTTAAAATCTCACATTACCAGGCAGAATGCATTGAAACTAAAGCATTCAGTTTTCTGAGAGTCTCAAGTATTGAGGTCAAATCTAGTACATCACCCCACCCCAGCCTTGCCACCAAATGCTCTCAAACTCCCAGTCCACCAGCCAACCTTGTTTTAAAACCTATTTTAGAAATAGTTACTGTGGCTGCCCTTTCAGACAAAGATGGGTAAAACTGGGCTAGGTAACTAGAAATTCAAATACATTAATGCAGCCTAATTCATTTAAATATATTCCATTGTATTATTTCTTCTTTCTTTCTCCATTTTTTCAAAGATTTTTTTTTTACTTTATATGAAACTATGTTATTAGAGACCTACTTATTTTTTCTTCTTCAAATTTGTGGGACATGGCTGTCGTTAAAATTTAATCTTTAGGAAAAAAAGATTGTCCAGATGGTCTATATTCATTATTTGATTCGTTGAATGCCTCCTTTATTCTTCACTTATAAAAACCTGGTTGTATTATATTATCTAATTTGCAGTCTGCAGTCTAATTAACATTCATCTTAATCACCTCAAAAAATCACCCAATATAAGTCAACCTTATTTTTAGGTTGCTTCATTAATTTCCTACTTCCTCTCCCAGTAATTTTACAGAGTAATAAAGCTCATAAAAATATTATTTTTCTTCTGTGAAATCTCAGCATGTCTGAAATACTGTGAACCTAAATTTTTCAACAGTTTTTAGGTTTCAAAGTACAGGAAGAAGTGTATGCTGCTCTTGTATTTTATCACTGCCTGTCTCACAGCATATCATTCGCAAATGATCTAAATGACCTCAAAGTGAGAGGTGATATTTGGGGCATTAAATACCAGATGAAGAAATTAAAAAGTGGTTGTTGAAAGATGAAGTGGAATGATTAGATTTTTCTAAGGGAAGGTACTTATTTGATTTCTCCTTGCAGAACCGAAGATATTCTCTTGATTCGATTCATAGTTTTTTTCAAATGATTCTGGTACATAGCTTATTAAGGTTTCAAAAATGCACTTGGGAAAGTTATCCAGATGATGTAATAATCTTTTTTATTTTCAAATGTTATCTTAGTCTCAAGATAGAAACTAGGATCATAGATGGAATTGTTTAAAATGAATAAAAATTTGAATTCAAAATTATATATTTATAAAATCCATTGAGCGTACATATCCCAGGATGCAAAGCTTAAAATCTGAATACAAATGCTAAGGAGAGTTGAAACAAATACAGCAATGAGTATTCATGATATAATACTAAAGAAACATTTGCTAGTAAAAAAAAAAAAAGTCATGTGCTGTTGAAATTTTTTTCTGAAATTGAAGAATTTTAAAATCAACTTTCTTAAAGCAGGGGCATCAACCATTATGGACCATATATTAGGAAGATGTTATAATATGGTATTATAACGTGTTTCCTCAGTGATCTTATGAAACAACCATCTTAAAATGTCATTTATTAATTCTCCACTAGGTAGCTGTGAGTTCTGAACTCATTTTTCACCCAAGTGGCTCCACAGCCAGTGGAGACAGTTTAACCTCAAAGCTCTGAACAGGGACACTAGCTGAGCCCATAAGTCAAAGCACTAATTGGGCAAACTGTACTCAGTGAACAATTACAAGCATTACACATTCTAAGTCTTTTTTTTAAAAATTTAAGCAAAGTACAACAGAGATAAATAAACTAAGATGTCAAAATTAAGAAGTTAGAAAAATTCCAAAATAATTAAACTTATATAAATCAACATGATCCCTGAAATTTTGCTTATTTCCAGTCTTCCTGTCTTTTCTGTTTAAAAGAATCTTAATGTCAATAAAATACACTTTGATTTCTTTGTTTTTTATAATGTTTACCAACAACAGTGGCCAGCTGTTACTAGAGTTGATCTTGCCTGCATTAATTAGATAACATGGGCATTTTCAGGTAAGTTCTGCCATCAGTGGTTGTTAGGAGATTAAGTCATCTTGAAGTTGGTGCTCTAGTTTCCATATTACTGGAGATGAGCATCCATCTCATTCAAAGGCACTATTCCACTACACAAGCGTGTACAATCTTTCTGGGAATATTTCCTACCTGATCCTTAGTGCCATTAGGATTTCCTATGTGGTTCAAAAATATGTGGAAAGGACCAATTAGTAAAATTGTTTACCAAGGTGAATAATGTATTCAAGAGCAAGACAGGAAGGTCAAGGTCAGAGAAATACTGGTAACAAAAGGACCCGATTGCTAAACTCAGAGCTATTATATCAGATTAAATCAATTTAGGAAAGAAAAGAATTGTTCTCCTATTGAAAATGAGTCATACAAGAAAGCAAAATGAGGAAATGAGAGACAAATTTCAATTAGTTTGCAAACTTTAGGATTCTGAAGTCCAAATAGAAAGATGTTACAGTCAGTTTTGCCTTAATTCCTGTTTTGAAGACAAATGTGTTTCAATGTAACTAATATATTTGGGAACAATTTGAGTACAACATGAATTTTGTGTTTGCTTGTATGTGATTTTATCTGCAAGAAACACTCTGTTAACCAGACAACTGAACTTGCTGAATCTGCAAGGATGAAAACACACAAGACATGTATGTATATATTGCCAGCCACCAGCTATTCCAGGTCATTGTGTAGAGATCAGGACATACCCATCCACATCAAGTGTTAGAAATTCCCATCAGATTTTAGATAAACCTGCTTCTTTACAACAAAAATTCATAAGATTTAACCTTTGGACACTCATTTTTTTAGCCTTTTGCAGGTAAAATATACTTACTACAGCATTTAAATGCTTATTAAGAATTTAAGATACAAAATTATGCCACTGTTTTTATTAGCCTTCTTTCTTATTTTTTAATGCAATACTAGCTTTTTGAGTATTATGTTATAACTGCCTTTCCCCTTATACTGAACAAAGTTTCATTAGGCCTTTTGCATGAAACAGAAATCTATAAGAATGCAAGTAATGTTATAGTAGAATTTATTATACTTTATGCTAGAGATACCAATTAATATAGGAATACTTTTTTTCTTAGTCCCTAAACTTTAAAAGGAAAATCAAATTTAGACAAAATTTTGAAAAAAATCTTACTAGGTAACTCTTATACATTTTATTTTTTGAATGTTTAGGGAAAAGTTGGAAGAGGATTGCATTAGAGAAAATAATTATAAAAATACTTTATTGTCTAGAAAAATCATATCTGTATTACCATCATGAACATTTACCATAATACTTGAAAACTAGAGATAATTAATTTAATATGAATTTTTTCTTCAAATTAAAAAAATTAACATATTTCAACAGGGTCAGATGCCATGCCATTTTATCCTACTTACAGAATATCATAAAAGTTAAAAAAAATGTTGAAGTAAATATAATAGAAGTCAAATTGAACCTGAAAGTTTTCAGCATCTCTCAAAAATCGATTGATTTGAACTGAACTAATAATTTACATCTTTGAATTATATGCTTTGAAGAAATTTAGAAAAGGCAATATTTTCCTTGTCAGGCAAGAAACCAGTTAATGTTGATCAAAATCTCATTAAGTCTTAAATTATGGTTTAGAAACTCATTAACTTTATCTTTATTAAAAGATGTTAGATTTGATAGGCAACATTTTTAGGAAGCTGAGATGCCCTAATTCAACTTTTTTTTTGGGGGGGGGGTGTGGTTTCTATATTTTTAAGCATATCCTCTGAACCTTGTTAACAGTGTTAAATTGCTTCAAAATATATCATTGATAGTACTGTTAGCCTTAGATTCGAAATTATGGAAACTATTGTTGATACCTTCATCCCCAATTTCCCAGGAACATACCTAGAGTCAACTAGTTAACTCATTGGAACAAAGGAGACACCAGACCGTGGGGAACTGGGTGTTGTCTAGTATGTGAAGGCTACAGGATTTGAGAGTGTGTTAAGTGCTTTGGGGAAGATTGAAAGACTAGGGGCTATGTTCAGGATTACATGAAGATAGAAGCAGAGGGAGATGAAATCTCAATGTGGTTTTGATTTATATTTCTCTGATGCTAGGGATATTGAACATTTTTTTTTCAAATATTTGTTGAGCATTTCTATTTTTTTCTTTTGAGAAGTGTCTTTAGTTCTTTTGTCAATTTATTAAATGTTCAATTTTCCATGTTCTTCATATATTCTGGGTATTAATCACCAACTGGAGAAGCAGCTGGCAAAGATTTTTCCCATTCTGTAGGCTCACTCTTCACATTGTTTCCTTTGCCGTGCAGAATCTTTTAAATTTGAAATCATCTCACTTATTGATTCTCAGTTTTATTTCTTGCACTTTAGGAGTCTTAAGGAAGTCAGCGTCTGCACCGATATGTTGGAGTGTTGAGTCTGTGTTTCATCCAGCAGTTTCAGTGTTCCTGGTTTAATTCTTAGGTCTTTGATCTACATTGATTAGACTTTTGTGGAGGTGGACCCAGCTTCATTCTTCTACATAGGAACATCCAGTTTCTAGAGCACCGTTTGTCAAAAAGGCTATCTTTTCTCCAACATGTTTTTGGCACCATCTCTGTGTCTTCCATTCTATTCCAATCACGTCTATTTTAATGCCAATACCATGTTGTTTTTGTTGCTATAGCTCTGGGGATGTGGTGAAAAATGTACATTTGAACATTGATGGTGAGACTGGAAATTAGTACAACCGGACTGGAAAGCAGTATGGAGATTCCTCAGAAGACAAGGAATAGAATTACCATATGACCCAGTTACCCCATTTCTCGTTATTTATTCCAAAGAACTAAAATTAGCATAGTATTATATACTATTCACAGTATGGACCCAGTCCAGATGCCCATCAACAGATGATTGGATGAAGAAAATGCAGGACCTATACACAATGAAGTTTTGTTCAGCCATAAAGATGAACAAAATTATGTCATTTGATGGTAAATGGATGCAACTGGAGAACATCATTCTAAGTGAAATAAATCAGCATCAGAAAGTCAAGGATCCAGTGTTTTTTGTCACTTGCAGAAGCTAGATGAAGATAAGAGGTAAAAAGCATGATGGCGATGCCATGAAAATACAAGGGAGATCAGTGAAACAGAGGAAGGGGACTGAGCGGGTGGGAAGAGGGATGAGAGAAGAAATGGTGGAATGAAATGTACAAAATTATACTATGAACACGATGAAAAAACCACAGTGAAATTCACCTTTATGTATATTAATAAAACACTAATTTTTAAAAAAAATATAAACCAATAGAAAAAAGACTAGTAGAGAATGGGGATCAGTGGGAGGGAGGATGGAAGGGAAAGAGCAAGTATTTAGGGAAGAAGTGGAGCAGATTATATTCTATGCATGTAGGATTATGTCAAAATAGACCCCAATATTATGTATAACTCTAATGCACGAATACAAACATCAAACAGTAGAGGCAGTTCTATGGCTACACATCTTAAAATTTTTATTAGAACGAAACACTAACTGGTACAGAAACAGCAGCCATTCAAACAAGCTGGGAGCCAGGCACACAGGACCCATTGTGTGGTTGGCACATTACTATGTTGCCTGGTGTGGGTGTTCTATAAAATTGTTTAGAATCAACAGG
Source organism: Urocitellus parryii (assembly GCF_045843805.1). Lineage (NCBI taxonomy): Eukaryota > Metazoa > Chordata > Mammalia > Rodentia > Sciuridae > Urocitellus > Urocitellus parryii. Next base: position 12,925,473 of record NC_135538.1, read on the forward strand.
AGAACACTGTGGTCTAGCTGTTAATGCCAGGCTAGCTCCTGCGTAACGGCTTTCAGGGAATAATTTCTTCCATTCTCAGTATATTAGAATCCTCCCACAAATTGAATTGATTATTTTTTTCTTTATACAATTCATTCATGATGCTATTTTCTGTCATACTTTAATTTTCACAGGTTGTTTCTTTTATTACTATTTAAAGTCCATTTTGACATAAATGCATTTTGCTTAATATAGTATCTGATAGAAACATTGCGTATAATTTTATCTTATTTATGTATTTATTTTAGTATCCTGGGGGCATAATAGTTACTACAATGTGTTCCATTTCTTTATTTTTCATACTCATTTTGTTGTTCAAAGTGTGCCTCTGCTCCACAATTGTCTGTCAATCCTCTCTCTCTCTCTCTCTCTGTAAAATAGCTTATTCTAGTAATTTTTACTGTGATTAAAGGTATATATATATTTTTATGCCATCTTATTTCTATTTTTAATTACCATACCAGTATTGGTTATCATTATTTAACAAATGACTACAAATTTAGTAGCTTAAAACAATATGTATTTATGATCTCATGCTGTAGTCTGGGTTTTTATATCCCTTCACAATCATATGTTGAAATCCTAACCCAAGGTGATGGGATTGGGTGGTAGGACCTTGCAGGGTGATTCATACAGGAAGTCCAGCTTGGGAATGGAGTCAGTGCTCCTAGGTAAAGGAGGTTTCCAAGAGCTGCCTCGCTCCTCTCCACATGTCAGAACACACTCCTGTGAGGAATCTGGCTCCCACCCGACACCAAATGTGCCAAGACCTTGATCTTGGACTTCCCAGCCTTCAGAACTGTGAGAAATAGATTTCTCATGTTTATAAGCCACCCGATTTATGGTATTTTGATATAGTTTCGCCCAGATAAACTAAGATATCTCACAGTATTTGCATCATAAATTCAGGCATGGCTTAATTGAATGAGTCATTCACTTCAGATTTCTCACAAAATTGAAGTACATTCATGACTGGAGCTTCCCTGTCCTCCGAAAACTTGACCTGGGGAGATTCACTTCCAAGCTCAGGTAGAGTCAAGTTCCCAAATGGCTGTGGGGTTAGGGGTCCTTAGGAACACTACAGCTATTGGCCAAGACAGGAACCCCCTTCTCACCTCACCACATGGGCATCTCCATAGCACAGCACCAACTTGTCAGCTGACCTCACCAGTGTGACCACGAAAGGAGAGAGAGAGAACGTGGGAGCAAGTGGAAGTCATATTGAATGTAACATTCCATGAGTAGTTGATGTCATGGCCAAATGTTTGTGTTCTCCCCTGCTGAGGGCCATTACCAAGTAGGTATTGACGCATCGTAATCCTTGCCAGTGTACCCCATGTTAAATGGACTTGCCTTGGAAATTTGCTGCGACCTTGCTTGTGTGTTTGAGAAAGATGACCCTGCTCAAGGTGATCGAGGGTGGATCCAGGTTTGAGGAAGTATCCTGCAGGTTTGAGGAAGTATCCCGGTCCTTGGGCTTAGGGTGTTCCCGGTTTAAGGCGTTTCCCGGTTTAAGAATATGGGTTTTAGGGAAGTTGAGGTTGAAGATTATTGCTGCTGGGATTAGGGTGTTCCTGTTGCTTGTTCCCGTTGAGTTCTCGTGAGATTCAAATGGGATTTTGGGAAAAAGCCTCGTGGAGTAGGTGAAGTGTGCGGCAGAACGAGACTGCCCCTGAACGTGTGTGGAGGCTGATGTGAGATCCGGAATAAAGAATTGCTGTTTGAACCTACAGAGCTGTGTGGTGGCTCGTGATTCTGTGCCAAGCCGAGTCATTGGCACTTGGCTTCGGCATTTGGTGGCCCGTACGCGGAACATCTGAAATTTGGAGGTGAGTAAATTGCTCGCCCCTGAGGGAAGGCGAGAGAATGGGTGACCATTTCCAAAAACAATGTGTTCTTGTTTTGATTTATTTCGTTTTTGTTTCAAGTTGCCTGTCCCTAGAAATTTCTCAGGCAAACTGGGAAAAATGGTTCGCTCAAGGTTTGAAGTTTGTTAGCCCCGAGAAAGAGAAAATTGATACAGCGAATTTCTATTCAGTTTTTGTTTCATTCAGTTGCGGTTTTTTCTTATGTTATCTTATTGGGTTGCGTTATCTTTATAGAAGATTAGAAATTAGTAAAAAAGAAACCGAAAAGTTGTTAAGTAAATTGTTAGAGGTTCAGACCATGGAGAAAGACATTTTAGATCAAGGAAAAGAGAAGGTCTCTCGAGCTAGTCAGAGAGAGGAAGAAAATTTAAAGGAAAAGGGGTTATTAGGAAAAAGGCCACAACAAAAGGCTGTTACTAACTCCGTTTTATTACCAGAGGGTGTAATTCAACCATCAGCCCCGCCGATGGAGACAGCTGAATGGCCCTCAAACCCCATCGTAGTTGATAGATGGGATCCTGAGACAGGACCTCAAAGATTAGCATGCCCTGTATTTGAACAGGTAGGAGGGCAGCGAATTCACCGTGCTTTAGAATTTAAAACAGTGAAGCAGTTAAAGGAGGCTGTAACAACCTATGGTCCTCAAGCCCCTTTCACAGTAAGCATGGTGGAGTCCATTACTAACTTGGACATGACGCCAGCAGATTGGGCTAGCATGTGTAAATCTGTGCTAAATGGAGGACAATATTTGCTATGGAAGGTTGCCAATGAGGAATTTTGCAGGGAGACAGCTAGACGAAATGCAGCAGCCGGTTACCCTCAAAGAAATCTAGAGATGCTGCTAGGAAAAGGAGATTATGAGGGTCAGCGGCAACAAATGGAATATGATCCTGCTGTATATGCACAGATTGCTGCAGACGCAGTTAGGGCATGGAAGACTTTACAAGGACATGGAGATTTACAAGGTCAGCTATCTAAGGTATTACAGAGACCTAATGAACCTTACGCTGACTTTGTAGATAGGCTTATTCAAACGGCCGCCAAAATTTTTGGTGACACAGAACAAGCAATGCCATTAATAAAACAATTGGCTTATGACCAAGCAAATCGTTGCTGCAGAGAGGTTATTAGACCATGGAGGCATGAAGATTTAAACACATATATTAAATTATGTAGAGATGTTAATGAACAAGGGCAAGTCATGGCAGCTGCAGTAAAACAGGCTTTAGATGCCAGGCCAGAAACATGCTATAATTGTGAACAAACAGGACATTTTAAAAGGAGTTGCCCCATAAGAGGAGGTTTTAACAAAACTAGAAATCAAAGGAATAGAATACCGGGTATTTGCCCACGATGCCGTAGAGGGAGACATTGGGCTAATGAATGCCGTTCTCAAACCACCATAGAAGGTACTCCCTTATCAAAAAACGGAGAAGGATCAGGTATTTACCCAAGATATCGTGGAGAAAGGCATCAGGCTTCATTGCCAAAAAACGGACAGGGGGGCCCAATGCTCCGGGGCCCACAACCACAAATATACGGGGCAGTGGAGGAACCCAGCAACCCCATAAGGGTGGTGCCCAGGACACATTGTCCATTAAATCCCTCATCAGACAAACCCGAGGGAGCGCAGGGTTGGACATCTGCGCCTCTGCCAGAGCAGTATTAACTCCAGAGATGGGAGTTCAAATCATTCCTACAGGAATAAAAGGACCTCTTCCCCAAGGAACAGTAGGCTTATTATTGGGACGTAGTTCATCTACATTAAAAGGACTTATGATAAGTCCTGGGGTAATTGATCCCGATTATGTAGGTGAAATAAAAATTATAGCTAGTTCTCCAGGAGGTATATCAGTAATTTCACCTGGAGATAGAATAGCACAGTTGTTAATAATACCCAGCCTACATAATAAGTTCTCTAGTCTTAATGTAGAAAGAGGTTCCAGGGGATTAGGCTCCACAGGTGTAGATTGGGCTATGTTGTCTTTAAATTTAGATTCTCGCCCAATGCTAAAACTAAATATTCAGGGTCGTGAGTTTAATGGCCTGCTGGACACAGGTGCTGACCTTAGCATCATATCTCTTCAAGAATGGCCAAAACATTGGCCATTACAACAAGCCACTCAAACGCTTCGAGGCCTAGGAGTGGCGACTAATCCCCATAGAAGTGCTATGGTATTAGATTGGAAGGATCCTGAAGGATGTGAAGGAACTATACAGCCATATGTTTTGGATCACCTTCCTATTAATTTATGGGGACGAGATGTCCTAGATCAACTAGGTTTGATGTTAACAAATAACATCAATCCTAATGCGCCCACTACTAGGGCTAGACAAGGTATCAGGAAAGAAAAAAGATTAGGAAAACAAGAGCAAGGTATAGCAGCACCAATTCAAATAGATCAAGGAACAGACAGACATGGGTTGGATTTTCAGAAAGGGCCACTGAGACAATTAAAATTACTTGGAAATCAGAAAGACCAGTGTGGGTTCCTCAGTGGCCCCTGACTAAAGAAAAGATACAAGTAGCCCATGATCTGGTCAAACAACAATTAGCGGAAGGACATTTACAACCTTCTGTATCTCCCCATAATACTCCCATTTTTGTCATCAAAAAGAAATCGGGTAAATGGAGATTATTACAAGATTTAAGAGCAATTAATAATGAGATGGTTATTATGGGACCTGCTCAATCAGGGATTCCTCAATTGTCTGCTTTACCAAAAACGTGGCATGTTTTAGCTATAGACATTAAAGATTGCTTTTTTTCGATTCCAATTCATCCCGAGGATAGTCCACGTTTTGCATTTACTATCCCTGCATTAAATCATGAAGGTCCTGATGAGAGATATGAATGGAAAGTACTCCCTCAAGGAATGGCTAACAGTCCGACTATGTGTCAAATATATGTTAATAAAGCAATCCAGCCACTTAGAAATCAAAATCCTGAACTAAAAATATTTCACTATATGGATGATGTATTATTAGCACATAAAGATAAAAACACATTGCTGGAATGTTATGCCACACTTACAAACTTGTTAAAAAATTATAATCTAGAGATAGGAATAGATAAGGTACAATTAAATTTTCCAATTAATTATTTAGGAGTTCTATTATCCTCAACCATGGTCCGTCCACCTAAAATTCAAATACGAGTAGATCAACTCAAATCACTTAATGACTTTCAAAAGTTGTTGGGAGATATAAATTGGATAAGGCCTTATCTAGGCATACCAACAGGAGAGTTGGGACCTTTATTTGATATTCTAAAAGGTCCATCAGATCCAAATTCACCCCGAATGCTAACTCCTAAAGCTAGAAAGGCATTAAAAATTATTGAAACATATATGGAAAATATGCATTTAGATAGAATTGATATAAGTTTGCCTTTATTATTTATCGTACTACCAACAAAAAATATTCCTACAGGAGTATTTTGGCAGGAAGGTCCATTATTGTGGATACATTTATCTTACTCTCCTAACACTATTCTTACTAGGTATCCTGAGGCTGTAGGACAATTAATACTCAAAGGAATAAAAGCAGCAAAGGGAGTGTTTGGAATTTCTCCCAATAAAATTATTACTCCATATACTATGGAGCAAATTGATGAGTTAGCTAATGAGTTAAATACATGGGCAATAATCATGTGTAAATCAAATGTTTCATTTGATAATCATTTACCATCTAATCCTTTGTTGTCTTTTTGGTCTAAGCATCCTGTAGTTTTTCCTAAAATGACAAGAAAAACACCTATCGTGAATGCTCCAAATATATTCACTGATGGGTCTAATAATGGTACAGCTGCAGTAGTTACCCCTGATCAAACTTTTACATTTTTAGTTCCCAAACAATCAGCTCAAAAGGTAGAGCTTAATGCAGTTTTACAAGCTTTCCTGATGTTCAAAGATTCTGTATTTAATTTATTTTCTGATAGTCAGTATATAGTTAACGCTATTATATCCCTTGAAGATGCTGGTAGGATTTCCCCTTCCTCTACTGTTTTCTCTTTGTTTTCCACTATACAAAGTCTAATCTGGGATAGAAAAGATCCATTCTTTATAGGACATATCAGGGCACATACAGGATTGCCTGGAGCCCTTAGTTTGGGCAATGATTTAGCAGATAAAACTACACATGATATACATATTTTTTCTACTGTAGAAGAAGCTACAAATTTTCATAAAAGGTTTCATGTTAATGCTAATACTTTACAAAAGCGTTTTAAAATAACTAAGGAACAAGCCAGGCATATAATAAAACAATGTCAAAATTGTGTGACCTTTTTACCACAAGTTAATCTTGGAGTCAATCCTAGAGGACTGATACCTAACCATATTTGGCAGATGGACGTCACACACTTGCCAGAATTTGGAAAATTAAAATATTTACATGTTACAGTTGATACTTCTTCCGGATTTTTGATGGGCTCCCTTCATGCCGGAGAAAAAACTAAAGATGTTATAGCTCATTGCTTACAAAATTTTGCCACTGTGGGTGTTCCTAAACAGTTAAAAACTGATAATGGTCCTGGTTACACTTCTAACTCTTTTAAACAATTTTGCTCATCCTTTGGTATTACTCATATAACAGGAATCCCATACAACCCACAGGGACAAGGCATAGTTGAAAGAGCTCATCAAACTATTAAAACGTACTTATTAAAGCAAAAAGAGGGAATTGGAAAGGGGTATATATCCCCCAAAGATAAACTTAAAATAACCCTTTTTACTCTAAACTTTCTAAATTTGGATTCATCAGGACTTAGTGCTGCGGAAAGACATATGTATCCGAAAAATGTACATAAGCCTAAGGTACTTTGGAAAGATATTCTAACAGGACAATGGAAAGGTCCCGACCCAGTTATTGTCTGGAGTCGGGGTTCCGTTTGTGTGTTCCCACAGGGAGAACAGCAGCCGATTTGGATTCCAGAGAGGTTAACCAAAACAATTTCTACAGAAAAAGAAGATGATTTGACTGAAATCCATAACAGCTGATATCCAGAGCTCCAGCTTGGCTATTCTTACATCTGCGACAGTGATTAACCACGGTGCTTTTTTTCAATATCTATTTTATTATTGCATTTTTCCCACATCATAAAGTTCTATTTTATTTTTTGAGCTCATACAAACCTAGGTTAATGTTTTTCTGATCAGTTTTGTTTTTTGACTGTGTTTTATTTTTTGACTGTTGAGTTTTTAAACATTGCAATGGAGATTTCACCTAGGTATAGCTACAAGGCCTTTACTTATTATTGTCTTATATGTTGTATGTTATGTGTGTACTGTTTTGTGTTGCATGTCAGTATGTGTGTATGTCCATATTTTTATTTGAGGAGCGCTCATGAAAAAATGGATCCGAATTTTTTTTTTATTCACGTGATTTAAGTGGTTTAATCTAAATTAGGTAAACAGCTGTTAATGATTGTTTTCAAAGGTGGTTAACAGATCTGTTTGCTTGCTATTGTTTTTAAAAGTGATTAACAGATCTGTTTGTTTACTTTCACTTTTCCTTTTCATTATATTTAATAATTCTGTTCAGGATAATGTCTCTTTAACATCATTGCCAGAATTCCCATCTCCATCCCAGTGCCTGTGAAGACTAAGAAAACCAAACTACAGCTTCTATGATCACAGTAAACTGTATAAACTGATGCATCAATGAATATAACTCAACAAGTAATGCTCAATCAAGGACTTGATTTACTTTGGGAGGAAATGGACATATTGATAGACTCTTCCACTTTGAACTGCCTGCAGAACTTGCCTGGACTATATATCAGTTGCATGCATTGTGAACTATCGTCTGGTGCAGCGAATTGTGGTACTGCTGGCATATTTTTGCTGATGGTGTCACCAGTGATGCAATTTCCTTGCCAGCGCACCCCATGTTAATTGTGGTAACACTGGCATCTTTGCTGATGGTGTCACCAGTGACGCAATTTTTCCAAAGGAGCCGTCAATTGGCTTGGTGTCTTGGCATTTCTGTGTCTTCCTCCCTTCTACTAGTGATGGTCTAAAATTTGGGGGCCAACAGAGGTGAGGCAAGAACCTCACCCCCCCACTGGTGCTTAGGCCTATCCACAAGCATGGCTGAATGCTGGACCGGTAGTCAGTGACGGGTTGATCTGGTTGCAGTGGATTCAACCTAAGACAGGAAGTTGACGCCCAAAGGTCAGCTCTCCCATGACGGGTAAGAACCACATGTTGAATTGGACAACCTACCAGGCACGGTCCTAAGCCACATTGCTTGTTGTTTAATTAATCAGAAGGGGGGAGATGCTGAGGGCCATTACCAAGTAGGTATTGACGCATCGTAATCCTTGCCAGTGTACCCCATGTTAAATGGACTTGCCTTGGAAATTTGCTGCGACCTTGCTTGTGTGTTTGAGAAAGATGACCCTGCTCAAGGTGATCGAGGGTGGATCCAGGTTTGAGGAAGTATCCTGCAGGTTTGAGGAAGTATCCCGGTCCTTGGGCTTAGGGTGTTCCCGGTTTAAGGCGTTTCCCGGTTTAAGAATATGGGTTTTAGGGAAGTTGAGGTTGAAGATTATTGCTGCTGGGATTAGGGTGTTCCTGTTGCTTGTTCCCGTTGAGTTCTCGTGAGATTCAAATGGGATTTTGGGAAAAAGCCTCGTGGAGTAGGTGAAGTGTGCGGCAGAACGAGACTGCCCCTGAACGTGTGTGGAGGCTGATGTGAGATCCGGAATAAAGAATTGCTGTTTGAACCTACAGAGCTGTGTGGTGGCTCGTGATTCTGTGCCAAGCCGAGTCATTGGCACTTGGCTTCGGCACTCCCCAAATTAATTTGTTGACACTTTAGTCCCCAACGTAATGACATTTGGAGTTGGGAGCTTTGGGAGGTATCGGTCCTGCAGTGGACTCCTCATGATGCGTGGAATGAATGTCTTTATTAGAAAAGACAGGAATGAGCTAACTTCTTATTTTTCTTTCCATGATGGAGGGACACACAAGAAGGATTCTATCTGCAAACTAGGGCCAGGACCCTCATCAGGAGCAGAATCAACCTGTGAAGTGTTTTTCCCAGTCTACAGAACTGTGAAAAATGAATGTGTGCCATTGAAGCCACCTAGTCTCTGGAATTTTTTGTTGTAGTAGTTCCAACTGAATAGGATAGTTGCAAATAAGATATTTTGAAAAATTATCACTTAAAATATAGTCTTAAAACTTTGATTTCCTGTCGCTAGTAAGATAATATTTATTTAAACTGAAAAAGAAATTTAAAGAGCGATTAGTCATTCAAATATGTTGATTTCATTTTACCCAAATAAATGTTTGATAGCATTAGATACTTTTAAAATGTCAGGTCTATTCTTCATGTTGACTTTGTCAACTCAAACTTTTCTACTTATAATAGCTTAGAGCATATAATATCAAGGTATTAAGTCATTTACTCTCATTTCAAATTTAAATTAAAGAAGAAAAAATATGAAAGCAGACACCAAAGAATAAGTTGACATTGTGTGACTCACAGTCTAACAAGAAGAAATGCCTCAAAGAGTTGGGTACTAATGAAAGGATTCCTTTCGTGGCCAGAAATATCAATTTGGGAATGACTGTGGCCAGTGATCACCGTTTTCATCTCTCCAGGACAAACAACTCTTCCCTATTTATATTCACTTTGAAAGTTATCAACAAGTTAAACCATTGCTCCACACATGGACATAATTTTTAGCTGATAAGCAACAGAAAAGGATCTCATTTTGATTTTATACAAACTCCTTTTAATTAAATGCCTTTAGACTGAATAAGACAAGGAACTGTTTATACATTTATGAGAAAAAATCTTACTCTGGTACTTTCGGTTTATCATGCCACTTAAAGGGGCTGATAGAAAGGCAAGGTAAAATCTATGTGTAATAATTGATTATGGAATCCAAGCCTAGAATTATTTTAAGTTGAACTTTGATTAAAAACTGGTCAATATTCTTTGTAGTTTTGTCTCAAAGATAGATGACTTGAAAATTCAATCAACAAATAAAATCTTCTTTATCTTATATCAACTGGTACTCTCTTTGCTTCCTTTCAAATCTTATCCAAATAATACCTTTTTTTTTCAAATAATAAAGTAATGTATACCTATGTTTTCTGTAGCTATGGAATAGAACTTTAGAGGTAAAAATAAATGTGTAATAAAATTTTATGCATATTATATCTTGCATTTAATAATTTCATATGCTAAAGCCACACACAAATAAAATTTTTTAAAAATTCTAATAAGGTGAGTCCTGCTGTGACATTTCATCCTGCAAAGAAAATTGGGTCTGAGATTTACATAGGTATATAGATAATAGATTGCATAATTCAGTTATGAATTCATATTTTCCTGACTGTGAAGGCCTTGTTGTTTTAAAAAGGACATTTTGGTAATCGTACCTAGAGCTTTATAAGAGGATAGCTATGGTTATCTCCAGAAATTGAGACTACAATTTACATTAATAAATCCAAACACCCATCTGGAAGAAAAATTGATTCTTGGAAATCTTCTTTTTCATTTGCTACTCATAAAGTTATTGTAAGGACATCTGAATCTTCATAAGTAGCCTGTATTATTAGAAGGCACACATGAAATATAAATGGTATTAAAAGAGTTATGAAGTTCTAATGTTTACTCAAAGGAACTAATTTGTAAAAGGAAAGTAGGGATTGAGAATCTATTGATATTTATTTATTCCCATTTAGTCTTATGGGAGAGAGAGTACTAATAAAGTAGCATGCTCATTCTTAAAATATTCTCAAGTATATCCCTATAAGAATAAATCATATTTCTAGTGAGATGTGAAAATTCTAGTATTACTCAAAGTACTTTGCTCTAAATGTAGCTTCAATTCATTTTTTTAAATATTTGTTAGTTTTTTTAGATGGACACAACATCTTTATTTTTTATTTTTATGTGATGTTGAGGATCGAATCCAGTACCCCACGCAAGTCAGGCGAGTGCGCTACCACTTGAGCCACATCCCCAGCCCCAATTCATTGTTTTTTAATTCATAATATATAACCAGAAAGTCATTAATGGTTGTAATTTATCTATACATGTAGACATATTCAAAAATTTCCTAACACATTTGTTAAATAAAATATTCAAAGATTTTACAGCAAGGCACAAATCAAACTCTACAGATATTTGGATTTCTGTGGTAAAAGTAATTACCTCTTTATCCATTGCTATATCAATGTTTTCAGAATGTCAGGCTTAATATATCAAGATTAATGACAATATATTATCTTCTAAATTTCACTTAGATGCCTTAAAAGATACATTTCACTTTGGGTTTAAGGCTATATTCTAATCAAACAAGTATATTCAAGTTAATCATTGTGAACTACTGCACCATGAAAACTCTCATGCAACTGATCTAAGTAGTAAAGAAATATGAAATCAAATTCATTAAAAAATTTAATAAGTCAGTTTACTTTGAATTACACTTCAGCCAGTAAAATATTTTGATGCAAGTTCCCTTTATAAATATACACATTAATGTTTTTAATCAGATAAGAAATTAAGATTAAAGATGCTTGCATTATGCAACAAAATTATTTTCAATGCACATATAAAGTGATCATATGTGAGAAGGACATCAACAAACTGGTGGAAGAGGAAATTCAAGAAAACTTATTATTCTACAGACACTGACCTAACAACAATATATACCCCAAGAGACTATTAGAACTGTAGAAATCAGTGAAGAAGTTGCAGTACCCCAAACAAGCACAAAGCCAATTAGAGTTTCATTAAGAAAAGTTATTGATTTTACCTTGCTACCTCATCCTCCAAGCTGACCCAGCTCAGAGAAAGCAGGAGAGAACATGCAATTTGGTGCTTCTCCATCGTGAAGAAAAGAGAGGAGTGGAGCATATGTTCAATGTCCTGGCTTTCTAAGGGTTACTGATTCCTGTTTCAACCTACTCAAATACCTAAACTGATGGTATATAGCAAAAAGCAATTTTAAGAGAGACATTTATAATGTTAAACGCATCTTATTAACCATGTAAAAATATCTTAAATGAATACTTTAGTTTTATAATTCAGAAATGAGAGGAAAAGAACTAAATAAACCAAAAGTTAGCAGAAGGAAGGCAATGATAAGAATTAGAGCAGAAATAAATAGAGGTTAGAAAATAATAGGAAAAATACAAAAAAGTACGAGATGGATTTTTAAAAGAGCAATAAGTTTGAAAAAATCCTTGGCTCAATTAAAAAACAAAAGAAAGGAGTAAAATAAAAACTGTAAATTAAAGAGGAGACATTACAATTGATGCCACAGAAATAAAAGGGTTTATGATACTATAATAAATAGTTTTATGATGCCAAAAAATTGAATGGCCTAGAAAAAAATGGATAAATTCTTAGCACATGCAACCTTCCATGACTGATCAATAAGATATAAAAAATATTAACTAACATATAAATAAATGGAATAAACAAAAAAATACCCTCCCAAAATAAAAAAATTCTAGGACCAGATGTATTTTCTGGAGAATTTTAAGAAACATTTAAAGAGGAATTATCAATAATCATTCTCAAAGTCTTCCAAAACAGAAGGGGAGGGAACATTTCCAACCCCTTTTTATAAGACTTGCATTGCACTGGTATCAAAGACAGAAAAAGGTGTAAAGAAAAAAAAAAACAGATCAATACTTTCATCAATATTGATGCAAAAATCCTCACTAAAATACTAGCAAACTGAATCAAATGGCACATTAGAAGGGTTATACATCCTACAGCTATGAACAGGTGGAATTTATTTCTAGGATGCAAAGGCAGTTCAAATGTGAAAGTCAGTCATTGCAACACAATCAATATCAAAACCAGAGGTCATCTCAAATTGAGGTAGAAATAGTATTTGACAAAACTCAAGCCCATTCATGATAAAAATACCAAGAACCTTAGTAAAGGAAAGAAAGTGCCTCAATATAATGAAGGCTCACACCTTGCATAATGCTCAGTGGTCAAAGACTAAAAACTTTTCTTCTGAGAACAGAAAAAAAGGCAAGAATAATCACTCTTATCTCTTCTGTTGAACATAGTTTGGAAAGTTCAATTCATAGCAATTAATAGAGAGAGAAAAAAAATGCATTCAAGTTGAAAAGAAAGAAGTGGAATGATCTGTTTTCAGATGACATGATCATATATTGAAAAACTGTAATATGTCACAAAAAGTTGTTAAAATTAATAACCAAATTCATTAAATTTTCAGATGCAAAGCCAATATTCAGAAATGAGATTTATCTTATAATTGCATTTTATATAGTAACAATGAACAATCTCCAAAGAAAATTATATAAATAACCCCATTTTTAATAGCATCAAAAATAATAAAATATTTAGGAATAAACTTAACCAAGGAAGCAAAAGATTTGTACATTTAAAAAAACAAAGTTGCTAAAAATAATTAAAGATAACAAATGGAAAGACTCTGCATGTTCACAGGAAAGTTTTATTATCAGTATCAAATTGACTTAAAAACATTACACACACACACACACACACACACACACACACACACACACACATACCAAGGAAGAGAAAAGACATCTCAGAAAAAAATTCCTGCACATATGCTCAAAAGACTGTTGACAAGGATATCAACTCTGCACAATGGAAAAATGAGCATCTGTTCAACAAATGGTGATGAGAAAATTGGATACCCACATGCAAAAGAAATAAGTTGGATTTTTAACTTATACCATACACAAAAAATAATTTGAAATGAATTAAGTACCTAAACATCAGACCTTAATTTATAAAACTCAGAAAAAAATAGGAGAAATTCATGCCACTTAACATGGAAATAATTTTTTTTGTAGAAAACACCAAAGCACAGCCATCAAAAGCAAAAATAGACCAACAGGATTACTTCAAACATAAAAACTTCTAATCAACAAAGGAAACAGCACAGTGAAAGGCTGTCTATGGAATGGGAGAAAACATTGGCAAATCATTTATCTGACAAAGGATAAATATTCATAATATATAAATAATTCCTACATTCAACAACAATATAAAAAATAACCTGATGAAAAAAATGAGCAAAGGATTTTAAACAATGTTTCTAAAAACAAAATTCTAACAATCTTAACTAAGAAGCATATGAAAAGGTGCTCAACATCACTAGTTTTCAGGGAAATGCAAATCAAAACCAGAAATGTCATCTTATACTTGTTAGAATGGAAACTATCAAAACATAAACAAAAACAGAAAGAATAAGTGTTGGTGAGAACGTGGAAAAACTGAGATCACTTACAGAATTCAGGTACCTAAGAAAATATTTTTGGTTGTGTGGGAACTGAATATCATATTTGCTATTTCTTTTTTATTCTCTCTTTTTATTTGTTCAAATTAGTTTTCCATGATAGTAGAATGTTTTTAACATTTATACATTTATGGAGTATAACTTCTCAGTTTTCCTGTTGTACATGATGTGGAATTACATTAGTCATATAATCATACATGCACATGGGGATAGTAATGTCCAATTCATTCTACTATCTTTCCTATTCCCATTCTCCATCCTTTCTCTTCATTCTTTTTCTTATTTAAAGTGCTTATATTCTTCCCTAACTCCCTACCCCATTGTTTATGAATTAACATCCACATATTAGAGAAAACATTTGGCTTTTGTTTTGGGGGGAATGGACTTATTTCACTTAGCATGATATTCTCCAGTTGCTTCTATTTACTGGCAAATGCCATAATTTCATTCTTTTTTATGTCTCAGTAATATTCCATTGCATATAAATACCACATTTTCTTTGTCCATTCATTTGTTAAAGGATGGTTCCATAGTTCAGCTATTGTGAATTGAGCTGCCATAAACATTGATGTAGCTACATCACTGTAGTGTGCTGATTTTAAGTCCTTTGGGATAAACTGAGAATTGGGATAACTGGGTCAAATGGTGGATCCATTCCAAGTTTTATGAAGAATCTCTATACTGCTTTCCATAATGGTTGCACCAATTTTCAGTCCCACCAGCAATGTATGCATGTACCTTATCCCACACATCCTCGACAACATTTATTACTGCTTGTATTCTTGACAATTGACACTCTGACTGGAGTGAGATCAAATCTTAGAGTAGTTTTAATTAGCATTTCCCTAATTGTGGGAGATGTAGAATATTTTTTTCATATATTTGTTGATCAATTGTATTTCTTCTTCTGTGAAGTGTCTGTCTGGTTCCTTTGCCCATTTATTGATTGGGTTATTTGTTTCTTTGGTGTTAAGTTTTTTGAGTTCTTTATATATCCTGTAGATACATGCTCTATTTGAGATGTGGGTGACAAAGACTTTCTCCTATTCTGTAGGGTCTCTCTTCACATTCTTGTTTCCTTTGCTATGAAGAAGCATTTTAATTTGAATCCATCCCACTTATTGATTCTTGATTTTACTTCTTGTGCTTTAGGAGTCTTGTTTTGGAAGTCAGGTCCTAAGCTGACATGATATAAATTTGGGCCTACTTTTTACTTCTGTTAGGCACAGGGTCTCCGTTCTAATGCCTAAGTCCTTGATCTACTTTGAGATGAATTTTGTGCAGGGTGAGAGATATGGGTGCAATTTCATTTTGTTATCTATAGATTGCCAGTTTTCCAGGCACCCTTTGTTTAAGGGGATATCTTTTCTCCAATGTATGTTTTGGGCACCTTTGTCTAGTATGAGATAACTGTTTTCATGTAGATTTTCCTCTGTGTCTTTTATTCTATGCCATTGGTCTTAATTTGGTGCCAATACCATGTCGTTTTTGTTACGATATCTCTGTAGTATAATTTAAGATCCGGTATTGTGATGCCTCCTGCTCCATTTTTCTTGCTAAAGATTGCTTTAGCTATTCTGGGGCTTTTATTTTTCCAAATGAATTTCAAGACTCCCTTGTCTATTTCTATGAAAAATGACATTGGGTTTTTTAATAGGAATTGAATTAAATCTGTCTAGTGCTTTTGGCAGTATGGCCATTTTGATGATGTTAATTATGCCTCTTCAAGAGAATGGGAGATCTTTTCATCTTCTAAGGTCTTCTTCAATTTCTTTCTTTAGTGTTCTGTAGTTTTCTGTCTATCTTTTCACAATTTCTGTTAGTTGTCTTTGTAAATATGGGGCAGGAAACACACATACAAAAAGATTATCAGATGCAATAAATTACGTGTGGTTACAAAATAACAGCATTCTCTCTTACCTTAGTGATTAGTATTTGGGACTATTTGTGTGTATGTGATAGAGTGAAAAGTTAATTGGGGAAGTAGATTATATCATTATAATATTCTTTGCTATCTAAAATGTCAAAATATAGAATCCTTTATCTGTGGAGACACCTAAAAATAATTACCATTTATTATAATACATGCTGAACTCAGCAGAACAAATTAAAAACTTTAATACTATAATAATGTTTATATAAAATATTGGTTATTTCTACCTAATAAAACCCCTTGAATCTCAGTGACTGAAATGTGGATTTATAATTGGTGATGAATCAATGCAATAGTTGGGAAAGTCTGCATATATGTATGAGTTGGAAGATCTCATCTGTACTAACTAATGTGTGCAGTCAGCTGAAAGAGCTGGTTAGTAGCCAACTGTCCATTATCAGCATGGTTATCTTAATATGCCTGACTATTACGTGGGATGATTGGACCATGAGTCTCCTAACAGAAAGAGGGCTTTTTAATTCAGCAGCTGAAGCCCAGAAGAACAAAGAGTGAAAGTCAAAGTTGGTAAGCACTTAGGTCACATTTAGTGTCATCTTACAGACCAAAGCAAGTTACAATACAGTCCAGAATCAGGGGCTAAAAAGTCATATTGCAAAGTACATGTATATAAAAAGAGTTGGATAAATAGCTAAGGATTTTTTTCAATACAACTACCATTGATATTAACATGATTTCTGGGTATCTCAGGCAACCAAATACTATAGGGTCAAGAGGTAAACGTGCCACCATCAATAAGGTTCTGGGAGTTCAGAATTGGCCAATGAGTTGAGTAAGACAAGGACACAATTATGTTTGGATTTGCTTCAGGATTCTGGAACTTCTTTTTATCCATGTAGGTTTCGTGTGTGAACCTCTGTCTTAGATGGCCTATATTTGCCTCAGTGGTGTCAAGAATAAATTTTGTGAATAAAAGATGGTATAAACCTAAGTTTAACAAAGAAATAAACTGATACTATAATTCTTAAAACTGACATAATCATATTTATCTAAAAGTTAAATCACATTCCACTTATCTATAATAATGTTCATGAAGAATTAAATGGCAACTAATGACCTATGGGTACACAGAGGAAAAATCATATTTGTGGAGTAGGCACTGACTGATTGAATCTTTTTTTTAAAGAGATAGAGAGAGAGAGAACGAGAGAGAGAGAGAGAATTTTAATATTTATTTTTTTTAGTTTTCAGCAGACACAACATCTTTGTATGTGGTGCTGAGGATCAAACCCGGGCTGCACGCATGCCAGGCGAGCGCTACCGCTTGAGCCACATCCCCAGCCCTGATTGATTGAATCTTAAAATCTCTTCTCTGAAAATGGATTTAGACATAGAATTACATGTTGTCAAAGTATATAAGAACTATGTTAATACCTAGTTATCTATGTAGTGTTTCTAAGGAGGAAATTTATGATAATGTTGTTTGAGATTGTACAATCTGGATTTTAATTGTAAACTTATATTATGTATTAATAAAGTTATCTTAAAAATTTAATGCCAAAGGATTAGATATGTTTACCCTAAATTTAAAAGCTAAGTTTGCCCAAATGAATTAATAAGAACCCAAATGAAATGATTGCTCTTTTATTTGAAATATTGCATTGCATATTTTCAAGAAGATATATGGTATTTACTCAGGTTTTGACTAAGGCTTAATTTATTTTAATGAAAATTTTAGTAAGATTAATAGAAGTGATTTGTTTCAACTAGCTTTATGTCAGGTGATTATCTTGTCTCAATGGTTTGACAATGATAGATTAAATCAAGGATCAGAAATAAAATTAAGTATATTGTATTATAATCCCTGAGCTTGTCATTTAATTTAAGCAGTCCATTCTTTTGCTGATCTAGTTCCATCATAATAGGTCTTATATTGCAAAATGAAATGGAGATTTAATTATTTGCCAAGTTATGATGTCAATTGGATGATCATTGATTGTTACATAAACTTATTATCAATCACAACAAAAATATTTTCCATAATATTTAGATGCTGCTTTTAATTATTTTCAAATGGCTTTTATCATCATGATTCTAGCTACTCCTACGACCCTATCCAAATACAAATGGCCAAATTTCTTTATTAATTTTGCTCATCCTCATTAATCACTTGTTAGAAATGTTAGCAGCTTTGACGCAATCCTCAAAAGTTTTCACTCTTTCCACCTCACAGGATCATTTAGTCATCATTCCTGCTAGCTCTATTTGTCACATGCATGTATTCTTCCCCCAGTTTCCCAATCTTATCACCATTTCACTTTCATAGGAGCTGTTACTATTCTATGCCAAATTATCTTTCTTCTATCACTACAATAATAGTTCCGTGAAGAACTACTAAGCAATAACTACAAGGTGTGTGTGCGTGTGTGTGTGTGTATGTGTGTGTTGGCATATGAGCAAAGTAAAGGCCAAGGAATGGTGTATGCCAGTCTATGAATATTGGTAATTCAGGGGATAGTACTGAGTAGAAACTGTAAGGTTTCACTTTATAAATCTTTGTAATATTTCACAGTTGAAAAGAGAGAGAAAAAAGATGTTCTATTAATTGCCTTTACCATGATGCTTTATACTATATCAAAGTCACAGTGTGGTGCCAATTTCTTAAACTCTCTCTGTATGACAGGATTCGAAGAAAATTAATTGCCAGCTGAAAGCCAGGCAAAGTCAATTCGCAATGGAGCTTTTTCTTTCAGTAAAAGCATATCACCATGAACCATGTAACTTGATTTCTCATTTGTGTGCATATATATAATATTTGCACATTTGCAATAGTCATGTAAGTCAAAATAAGTTAAAATGGCATTTCAAATAAAGTAATGCATCAAATACATGTACACACAACACCTATAATGTAAAAAAGAAAAAAGAGTTCAAAATTTTACTTACGGCTTGGACTAAACACTTGTACATGAAGTATCTCTCTGTAATTGCCAGACTAGGATATATAATGGTTGTTATCATTATATAGATTCTATGAATTGAAGAATTGGAGACTGCATGTGGAAGGGAAAGGGGAGCGCCAGTTCTGTTAAGAATATCTCTGTGATATAAATGTAACTGATTCTAATTTGGCGGCATATTTCTTGTATACTTATATACATTTAATTTCTTTCAAATAAAATTGTTTCTTGATATGACCTGGAATATTTAGGATAAAGTAATTAAATGTATCTGTGTATATTTGTGCATAAACGTACCTATATAAATTTTAAACAATACTCTCACACATATTTATGTACAATGTTGCTCAGAAATTCTTATTTGTTTTCCTTTTCTCTATAATTTTTAGTGATGATTGATTAATCTTACAGGCTTTGTTGAATCTTCTGAAAATGCCACAAAAACATTTTCCAGGATAGAAGGAAATGAGCTGAATAAGAGTTACAGCAAATCAGTAAATTTTTGAGTCCTGCAGACTGAAGAGCTGTAACCAGTTTATTAGGAAGAAAAAAATCAATACCAATACAAAATGTTTTAGAGTGTGAAAAATCCTTTAATTTCAAACTGCAGAGAATAATTGGTAAAAGAAGCTAATCATATCTGATATCTACGCCAATTGTGACAATGCAAAAGAATTGCTGAGTTCTTGAGAGCTGAACAAATAGAACTCCAAACAACAGAAGAGGATTTTGCTCATTAAGTCTAGTTTTCTCTTTGTGACTCATATTTGGCTCTAGAAGCAACCACTAAGCTCATTTAGAGCAATCCTTTCTTTTTTTTTTTTTTTTTTGAATGAGGAAACAGCAAGCTTTATTGTGCAAGATTATAAGGCAAGGTCATGACAGATTGCATACTGGAAACCAGGGCTCCAAATCTCCAAGTCAGTACCCTGTGAATTTTGTTGAGTTCACAGTAACATTCCAATTTCAGTCTAAGAAAGTGAAAGGTGGAGAGGAGGATAGTATGAATCAGAGAAGCAGAAATATTTCTCACATTCTGACCAACAAAAATATAAAGTGTAGCCTAAGTCTATATTTTGAAATTCACTAACTGACTGACAGACCATAGACATGGTGAATATTTGCCAGCGGATTTTTCCTCTTGTTAAACTTCAGCAACAACGCTACAGGTGATTGCTTTCCTTTGCAAAACTGATAGAAACTCTCAAGTGAAATAGAACTTCATCCAAGATATAAACTGATGCTCAGTAAAACTATGGATTTATCAGAAAGAAATCAAATAAATTTCAAATATTAATTGTCTCTTTATTTTGTAAAATATTGCTTTGCAGTATCATTGCCACAGTTCCCCCAAATAACTGAAGAAGCATGTGCCTACATGTACACACACACACACACACACACACACGCACACGCACACGCACACACACAATAGAAAGACTTCTAAAATTTGTGAGTTGGAAGAATAAATATTGTTAAAATGCCCATATTATCCAAAGTGATCTGAAGACTCAATGTAATTTCAAACTAACTTCCACTGACATTTTTCACAGAACTAGAAAAGATAATTTAAAAATTCATGTGGAAATACAAATGGTCCAAAACAGCCAAAGCAATCCTCAGCAGACAGAACAAACCTGGAGGCATCACAGTTCATGATTTTAAAACATACTACAGAGTCATAGTTACCAAAACAATGTGGTATTTGCATATATACAGACACATGGACCAATGAAACAGAATAGAGATCTCAGAATTAAACTCTTGCATCTATAGTCAACTGATTATTGACAAAGGTGTCAAAAACATACCTTGGAGAAAGAACATCCTCCTTGATGAATAGAGCTGGGAAAACTGGATATCCATGGGTGGATAATTGAAACTATACTCCTTTCTTTCACTCTGTACAAAAAAATGAGCTTAATCCAACCCAAAGCCAATATTATATTGAATGAAGCATTTTTTTAAATAAGGAAGAAGATAAGGATGTCCACTCTCACCACTCTTGTTAAAGGTAGTCCTTAAATTTAGCCAAAGCAATAAGGCAAGAGAAGGAAATTAAAGGCATACAAATAGGAAAAGAAGAAGTCAAACTATCTCTGGTTGCTGATAACATGATTCTATAACCGGAGGACCCCAAAATGTAACAAAACTCCTTCTAGATCTAATAAACAAATTTAGCAAAGTATTCAGGATACAAGATGAAAATACAATACTCAATAGATTTCTTAAACTCCAATAATGAATCTGCCCATAAGAATTCAATAAAACTACTCTATTTATAAGAACCTAAAAATAAAATACTTAGAAATAAATCATATTAAGGAGGTTAAATGATTCTACAATGAAAATTATAAAATCCTATAGAAAGAAATTGAAGAAGAAGTTTGAATATAGAAAAACCTATCATATTTATGGGTAGGCAAAATTAATATAGTCTAGGTGGCCATGTTACTAAAATCAATCTACAGACTCAACAGAATCCTCAATACAATCCAAAAAAAAAAAAAAACCAGTAAGGCTGGATGCATCACAATACTTGATCTCTATGGGTACTATGGAATTATATTAGTAAAAACAGTATGTACTGACATCAAAACAGATATTAATACCAATGGAATAGATAGAAGATACATAGACAAGTTCACATAAACAATCATTTGATCATTGGCTAATATGCCAAAATTATATATTGGAGGAAAGATAGACATTTTAACAAATGGTGCTGGGAAAACTGGATATCCATATGCAGAATAATGAAGCTAGATACCTATTTTCCACCTTGCACAAAAGTCAATTCACAGTGAATCCAAGACCCAAGAATGAGTTCAGAGACAGTGAAACTTCTAGAAGAAAGCAGAGGGGAAATTGTTCAACACATTGGCATGGTCACCATCTTTCTTAATAAGACTCCTAAATCTCAAGAAATAAAACCAAGATTCAGTAAGTGAGATAACATTAAATTTAAAAGCTTCTGTATAGCAAAGGAAGCAATTAAAAGTGTAAGGAGAGCCAAAAATATGAGAGAAAATTCTTTGTCAGATACTCTTCCAACAGAGAACTGATAACCAGAATATATAAAGAACTCTAAAAAGTAACACAAAATAATTAATGGGTGAAAATTTAGAGGCATTTCTCAAAAGAAGAAATGCCAATGACCCAAAATATATGAAAAAATGTTTAATATCCTTAGTAGTCAGGGAAATGCATATCAAAACTACACTGAGATTTCATCTCACCCCAGTTAGAATGGTAATCATTAAGAATACAAATAGTGATAATAAAAGAATAAAAGAATAGAAATAATTGTAATTGCTGGTATAGATCCCTTTTTATATCTGTAACTACGTGTTAGCTCCTCATTGCTGTGATCAAATTGACAAGAACATCTTAGAGGAGAAAAGCTTAATTTTGGTTCACAGTTTTGGAGGTTCAATCAATGGATTGCTCACTCCAATTGCTCTGGACCCAACGTGAGGCAAAACATGGTAGAGGAGTGCTACTCATTTCTTGGTGGCTGGGAAGCAGAAAAAGAGTGTGGGGAAGGGGTCTCAGCAAAGAGCAACCCTTCCAGAGCATGCCCCTTGTGGCCCACCTACTCTCACCATGCCATACCTGCCTACAATTACCACCCAGTTAGTCCATTCAAATTAGGAGAGAGTGATTAGGGTGTAGCACTCACAGTCCAGTCTTTTGGGGGACACCTCATATCCAAACCATAACAGGCCATTTCAAAATTTCTTAGAAATGTAATATCTTTACCCTCACAATTATAAAAATAGAAAATATCAACGTACTAGCGGTTACTTATTTTCACCAACCAAGGAATTAAATCCTTGAGATATGTAATAAATCTATGGAAGGTCACACTAATGAAATGATTGAATCAGACATCTTTTCCTCTTAATATAGTGTTTTTTATGATCAGGTAGGCTTTTTCTGTAATAACAATTGTACCTACATTTTCTGCTCAACAATGATTTGTGCATTGTTCCCAGCACAATGGGTATTCAAAAAATGTGGACTAGATGATTCAGTGAGCTTAGGAATTAAATAAAAACTAACTCAAGCGAAGTTTATATAAAGTTAACATAAAATTTACATAAAGTTAATAGTTAGTAGAATAGCATTCTCTAAACAAACTTAGCTATTTTATCAAAAGATGAAAACCAAATTTTATTTAGAACATATTAAATGTTCTGTTATTTCTTTCAATTAAGGTCCAACAAAAATATATCTTATTTATTATTATGACAAGTCAATAAAATATGATTTTTTAACTTTGAAATATGAACTCTCTGGATTTAAAGTAGACATACAAAAATAGGAATACTTTTAAATGCAACTATAATGAGTAAATTTTACCATTTATTGATTGATTTAGATGTTTTTCATATATGTTTAAATCTTGTTTACATATTAAATATGTCAATTATATAAATATGAACAAACTTAGAAAAACAATAGACTTCATTTTAATACTGGTTTTCAGTTGTCAAATTCAAAATTCATCATCTTATAAAAAATAAAATTATAGTAAATTCTCAGAAGCTTTGGAAAATGTTTAGAAAGAATGCCTATGTGATAGGTACTTTTGAAAGTAAAAACTACATCTAAACTGTTATACATTTAAAGTTCTGTTTCTGTTTTAGAATAGTGTTGTCATAGTTTCTGTTTCAGAATAGTGTTGTCATAGTTTCTGTTTCAGAATAGTGTTGTCATAGTTTCTGTTTCAGAATAGTGTTGTCATAGTTTTACCATCCAAATAGGTAATTTCTTCACTGGTAGAAATTTGTAAGGAAGAATTAGGTCTACACACTGATTATAAAAGGGCAGACAGACCTTGAAGAACAGTCACACAAATCAAATCGCTTTTTTAAACCATTGATTTTTGTGTCGTATGTTTAAATATTATAATAAATTACCTGCTTGTGTCTTGAGCAGTATTAGCTTTTTGAATATGTCAGATTTCTTTAATAATCCTATTCATATGTATGGTATAAAACATATTTTTATTTTACTTATTGGATTAGAATCTTCTAGTAATACTATGCTGTGAAAACAGTTTTATTATGGAAGAATTTGAGAAAGATATTTGCCTTTTATAACAAGGGTAACCTTACAGAATCACCATTTGAAAATCAAAGCGCCAAAACTGAGTGAGTTCCTGCTGGAAACAAAACCAGAAATATCCAGAAGTTTTATCCTCATCTGTGTTTTTTCTGTCTTCAAGGATCTAAAAAGGAAAAGCCTTTTGAGTGGCATTCCCCACCTTGTTACACTTAAATACACAAACCCAAGTAGTGAAGCTGGTCTGGCAGGTGCTGATTTTGATGCAGGAATCTACTTCCAGGACCCAACAGAAGTATTACAGACTAATGTTATAAAGTGACTGGCATGTCGTCATGATTATATTGCATTATCTAATGCAACTTATGTTTAAATGTCAAATACTGTGTAATGATTTATCTCTGAAACATAGTAAATGCCAAGAATATAATGTGGACTCAAATATCTCATTTCAAAAAAACTTTTTTAAATGTAAAACTGAATATATAAAATTCTACATATTTACATGCAATGTGCAACACAGGCACAGATACACGCTTGTGTATATTATAAAGTCAAAAATTTAAGTGACTGACAAACACAGCCATGCTTGAGAGCAGCCTATGTGAGGCAGGGGAGGTTGAAGTTGATAGAAGAATTAAGTTGTTGATTCTCAATTTTACTTCTTGCACTATAGGGGTCTTATTAGGGGAGTCAGTTAATGAGTGGACATGTTGGAGTGTTGAGCCTCCCTTTTCTTCTAGTATGTTCAGGATTTCTGATCTAATACCTAGGACCTTGATCTACTTTGAGCTGATTTTTTGTTCAGGATGAGACACATAGAGTTAAAATTCATTCTACTATATATGGATTTCCAGTGTTCCCAGCACCATTTGTTGAAGAGTCTATCTTTTCTCCAATGTATTTTTACTGGCATCTTTATCTAGTGTGAGGTTACAAGTATTTTTGTGGGTTTTTCTCTGTGTCTATTATTCTGTTCCATTGGTCTTCTTGCCTATTTGGGTGTCAATACCATGCTGTTTTTGTTACTATTGCTCTATAGTATAATTTTAAGTCTGGTATTGTGATGCCCCCTGCTTCACTGTTCTTGCTTTTGTCACTTTGGCTACTCTGAGCCTCTTGTGTTTCCAGATGAATGTCATGCAAGCTTTTTATATTTCCATGAAGAATGTCATTGGAAGTTTGATAGGAATTGCATGAAATCTGTATAGCACTTTTGACAATATTAATTCTGCTCTTCAAGAACACCATCATTCCTATCCCCTTGACCCCTCTTTCCCCTCCCTCCCCTTTGTCCTATCTAAAGTTCTCCCTTCCTTCCATGCTCCCCTCCCCCATCACCATTATAGGTCTGCATCCTCATATCAAAGAACATTAGGCCTTTGGGGGTATTGTCTTACTTCCCTTAGCATGACATTCTCCAGTACTTCATTGAGAATTTATAGAACTTGGCTGAATCCATTTGTTCCTGGGCTTTTCTTTGTTAGTGGGTTTTTGATGACTTCTTCAATCTCATTACTTGTAATTTATCTTTTAATTTTTCCATATCCCCCCAATCAATTTGGGTAGGTCATGTGTCTCTAGGAATTTATCCATGTCTTCAGATTTTCTAGCTTGTTGAAGTATATATTTTCAAGATAGCTTCTAATTGTCTTCTTATTTCAGCAGGGTCTGTGGTGATATTTCCATTAGTAATTTGAATTTTTTCTCTATATCTTTGTTAACTTGGTTAAGGGTTTATTAATGTTATTTACTTTCTCATAGAACCAACTTTTTGATTTATTGATTTTTTTAATTGTTTTTTAATCTCATTTCATTTATTTCATCTCTGATTTTAATTATTTCTTGTGTTGTGATTTTGGTGTTGTTTTTTCTTTTTCTAAGGCCTTTAGATGCAATGTTAGATTATTTGATATCTTTCTGTTCTGTTAATATATGAGCTCAATGCTATAAGCTTTCCTTTTAGAATTGCCTTCCTAGTGACTGAGAGATTTTAATATTTTTTATCATTATTCTCATTTACCTCTAAGTATTTTTTATCCTTGATTTCTCCTGCTTTCCATTCATCATTCAATAGTGAATTAGTCTCTAGGTGTTAAAGCAGTTTCTATTTTTATCTTCTTGTTGATTTCTAATTTCATTCAATTATTATCTGATATAATGCAGGGTATTATCTCTCTCTTTTTTGTATTTGCTAAGAGTTGCTTTGTGTCCTAAAACATGACCTATTTTGGAAAATGTCCCATGTTTGGCTGAGAAGAAAGTGTATTCAGTCACTATTGGATGAAATATTCTATATACGTCTATCAAGTCTAAATTATTAATTGTATTTTTTAGTTCTTTGGCTTCTTTATTTTTTGTTTGGATGATCTGTCTAGTTATGAGAGGCATGTTAAAGTCACCTAGTATTATTGTGCTGTGGTCTGTTTGATTCTTGATGTTGAGAAGGGTTTGTTTTATGTACACAAATGCTCCATTGTT
The DNA here is from genome assembly GCF_045843805.1 of Urocitellus parryii. Lineage (NCBI taxonomy): Eukaryota > Metazoa > Chordata > Mammalia > Rodentia > Sciuridae > Urocitellus > Urocitellus parryii. The sequence continues at coordinate 12,952,062 of NC_135538.1, forward strand.
TGGAGCACAGATATCTATGACTATCATTTCTTGCTGTTGTATGACTCTCTTGAGTTCTAGGAAATAGACTGATTTATCTTTTCTGATTAGCTTTCACTTTAAGTCTACTTTATCACAGATGGGAATAAAAGCCTCTGCTTGTTTATGAGATCTATGTGAATGAAAGGTTTTTTTTTTTTCAATCCTTTCATCTTCAGTCTGTGGATCTTTTTGCCTATGAGGTGAGCCTCTTGGAGTCAGCATATTGTTGGATTTTGTGTTTTTTAATCCAATTTTCCAGGCTGTATCTTTTGATTGATGAGTTGAATCCATTTTCATTCAGTGTTATTATTGAGAAATGATTTTTATTTCATGTCATTTTGATTTATTTCTAGCTTTTAATTTACATTATATTTTCATTTAATATACTATTCTTCTAGTATAGTTTCACCCTCCACCAGTTTTCATTTGTATTATCCATTTCTTCTTCATAAAATATTTTATCAAGTGTGTTTTATAAATCCAGCTTTCTACTTGTGAATTCTTTTAACTTTTTTTTAATCACTAATGCTTTTTACCTCATGTTCAAATCTGAAGCTTAACTTTCCTGGATATAGTATTCTTGGTTGACATCTATTTTCTTTCAGAGTTTGGTATATATTATTCCAAGACCTCCTTGCTGTTAGGATCTGGGTTGAAAAATCAACTGAGCTTCCAACAGCTTCACTACTAAACTTGACCTGTCATTTTTCTCTAGCTTCTTTTAAAACACTATCCTTAATTCATATGTTAGACATTTACATAATAATGTGCCTTGATATGTATGTTGTACTTTTGTATATTTGGAGTTATGTATGCCTCCTATATTTGATTTTCAACTTCATGCTTAAGATTTGATAATCTTTCTGCTATTATTTTATTGAAAATATTGTGCATTCCTTTGATTTGTATCTCCAAGGTTTCATCTACTCCTATGAATCTTAGATTTGGCCCTTTTATGTTATTTCATATTTCTTGAAAATTCTGTACTTAATATCTTTTCTCTGTTATCAACTTTATTTTCAAGATTTTGTAGTTTCAATTCCCTTGCAAGGTTTCAAACAGGTACAAAAAGACTCTGTATCCAGTGCATAAACATATGGGAAAAAATGTCTGAAGTGCACATGTGTCACAGGGAAAAATGGACCCCAAAAACTTGACAACCAGAGACTGGTCAGCAAAAATAAGACCCGTTTCCACCAGTGTAAGTGATAAAGAGTTCACTTCACTTCACTATAATGTGAGCTACATCTCATTGCAGTTGTGATTTTGACGCCTACCCTTATTTCCCCTAAGTTTAGGTACTTTTGGATAATGGGTATACAATTGCAGGTTGTTATATAACCTGTACAAGTGTCAGTCATAGGGCATGGGAGGAATGAATTACAAAATCCTGTTCAAATCATGATAAATTCTGAGAACAAAGGAGCCACTGGTCCATCTCCTTTAGAGACGGCCCACTCTCCTTCCATCTCCTGAGAGTTGTACTATCTTTCAATAACTTTTGACTCTGGTTTTGCTACACTGTGCCATGCTTGAATTCTTCTCTTTGGAAGACACAAAAACAGAGGAGTGGGACAACCTAACCCATCCAGTATCAAGTGTATGAAATGTTAAAAGAAGTTCATTGTATTGAAAATTATATTTGTGGAATATGTGAAATGACCCAAGAGGCATTGGTTAAATAAAAAATGTAAACCCCACACATTTAGGCATATTCTGCATTCACACTTATCAATTCGGAAAGATCTTTGCAATATAATCTTATCTGAAAACCAAGTTACAAGGTAACATTCACATTATGATTTTATGCATAAGTAAGCATTATATGAATGTTTGGGTGCTTATGTATTTGCTGGACAACTTTGGAAGAATGTTCACCAAATGACTCATTTTTCATGAATAGAATAAATGTGGGTTTTGCTTTTTTTTTCAGTATTGCTCATAAGATTCATTTTGTAAATTGACCAAATTTAATTAATCAAACTGTGATATAGGAATGTAAGGTCACTTTCACCAAAATCTTTGTTTATAGTAGAGCTATTCAAGGAAGGTAATTAATTTGACCAAAGTTAACTGAAATTCCTCATGTGCTTCAAAATGTATGAAAAAATATTCTTTCAGCCAGTGAACTGGGATGATTTAGCCTAGGTTTCTTTGCCTTGTGTTTCTTTCCTGTTGTGGAAAGCCTCAGTGAGCTTCAATTTGTCAGGTGTAGATGGGATTTGGGATGTAATGTGCTGTCAGTAATAAGTAGTGTCAATTGATATACTTAAGATAATGAAAATATGACACATACTTTGGAAAACATATAACATGAACACCTAAGGATATATCTTAATATAGGCATACACTAATTCCTCCTTATCTTTAGGGGGTACGTGTGCTAGACCTTGAGTAGATGCCTGAAATTGCAGCTAGTTCTGAACCCACACATCTTGTTTTTTCCTATACTTAAATACCTATGATGAAAATTCAATTCATTAATTAGGCACAATAAGATATTAACAATAATAGTAGTAAAATAGGATAATTATATCAATGCACTGTAATAAAAGTTGCATGTACGTAGTCTCTTTCTCAAAACATCTCATTGTACTTTCATCTTTTCACTTAAAGGCTGCACCTTTTGTCTTCTTTTTGGCATATTCAAATTTACAGCCTTGTTGCTCTTATACTTTGGGGTGATTATGAAGTGAAATAATGGTGACAGGAACACAAGCATCGTGCTGTGGCAGCAGTGGGTGTGATAACCAAGACTACTGCAGAGTGACTGCTCTGTGGGTAGTGTATACAGGGGAGACCACACTTGGTAAAGGATGATTCACATCCTGAGCAGGATGGTGCAAGATTTTATCATGATATTAAGAATGGCATGCAACTTAAAACGATGACTTGTTTATTTATGGGATTTTCCATTTCACACTCTGGGGCTGTGTATAACTGAAACACTGGAAAACAAAATCATAGGTAAGGGGTAACCAGTGTTCAGTGGCCATCCTAGAAGTGCTTACCAGAGGTCTCCGTAGTTTACCTGGGATCCTTTGAAGTCAAATGGATGCAGAATTTAAAGTACTGTGTGTGAGGGCTTCTGATTGGTGAGTACCACTTTAGGAAACATGACAAGGGAGAAAAGGACATACAGAAACTGAAATGTGCTGATTAGTTTTTTCCTTGCAAAGAGAGACAATTCTAAAGACAATTTACTTTTAAATCAGTTCAGGCTGAACAAAGAATCTCTATTTGGTTTCATGGGTAAGGTATGGAAAACAAAGTACAGCCGACTCTAAAAGCTCAATTATATATACTCCACAGAACTATTAAAATAGAATTAAAAGTCCTTGTAATAAAAAATAAAGAAATGCTGTCATGTAGGAAGGCAGCTCAGCCAACTTGAATTATGGATACATTTCAACTCTTAACATTGTTGCTGTTATCACTATTATTGTTTTGCTACTGTTTTACTTTCTTATAGCTTTTTTATTTGTTCTAATTGGTTATACATGACAATAGAATGAATTTTGACACAACGTAAATAAATGGACTTTGTTACTATTTTAAATATGCAGTGTATCAACATGGTGAATACTGAAATTTACAAAAATCATAAGCAACCATATTTTCCCTGTGTTACCGAGGATTCTAATTCCCTGGCTTATAGGACAGTACTTATAGATTCACACTGTAAATAAGGGAAGGAGTTAGATATCTTCATAACTTACTGGCTGAACTTTTTAAAATATTCATATGTTTTAATTTAATATTTTTATTTGACAAATGTTTATCAATTTTGAATTGTTACGAAGACAGATTTTTCAACTAAGCTGTTAACTAGAAGTTTCAAAAATTGATTTAAAGAATGAAATTCAGTTTTTAATTGCTATTATTATAATTATTACTTTGTTACTATTATTAAAAATAAGAACTCTGTGAGTCCTTTGATATCATATTTGATATTGTTTTATATTTATTCAATCCTAGTCTCGATCTTCTATGTAGTTGTATTTTCTTTTTACAGACAAAACCAGTTATAGAACGAATCCTGTGATATCACTAAGTGGCAGAATCACTGACTACAGACAAACTTTCTAACAACACTGCTCTCTGACATCTGGAGAGAGCAAGACATTGGAGTTGCTGTTAAAGAAGTAATAAGTCTCAGTTATGTAAGATGAAAAGTTCTAGAGATCTACAGTACAATACTGTGATGCTGTATTTTGCACTTAAAAGTTGTGAGATGACATTTCTCAAGGTAACTGTTCTTACCACCAACACCACCATAACAACAACAAAAAAATCAAGTCTATATTCTTAATTAGCCATCATTCTAAAATAATTAAGAACAAAATAATCAGTCAAAATCAGTAATGAACTAGAAAGAGGTAAATTTTTTTAAAAAAATATTCATTTTAATGTGATCCAGAACTTAATTATCTGATTCATGTAATTTTCCACATGAGCTTCTTTATTATGGCATTTAAAATTATGAATTTTCATAGCTGTGAGCAAAGATCCTCTCTCAGGGGAAAATATACTTCTGTCTGCTGCAGAGGCCCTTGCAATTTATACACCATCATTTCTATTTCCTCTATTATGCTGTTTCTACTCACACTATGTGTTCATTTTGTCCTCTGTGTTGAGGTGCTTTATGAATAATTTAAGCCCATCATGTTTGATAAGTACAAAAAGCCGGGAGAAGGTTGAAAATGCTAATAAGATCAGCCATGCATTTAAAATGAACATGGAGGCAGAGATCACTTAGAAGCTCAAAAGAGTGAGAAAAATGACATATATCATCAGTGCTTAGGGAACAGCTATTCCAGGGTAGGAATTATTCTGGAAAACAGAGTAAATGATGCAGCATGTAAGTTAGTCAACAGAAATCAATGAGGGGTGGGGAAAGTGGCTAATTAAAAGGGCAAAATTTTTGAGAGCATGCCTAAAGAACTATCACTAAAGTCAGAAGCTTATTTGTGAAATGATAATTTAGAGAAACTTCTAGAAGTGAAAGTGTATGCATGTTGAAAATGTTATCAGTGGAAAATTTGACTGAAGAATATATAATGGTGCAAATTCAGGGTTCAGCACAACAAAACAAATGCCAAAACAGTAAGAAGCTGAGCTGTCCTCCGGAACATCAATGGGGTAGTCTTGTTAGATAATATAGGGCAGAATACAATGCTCTGCTTTGGGCAAAGCAGAACTTGAACTTGGCAATGAACTTAGCACCTTGAAGTTTTCAATGTGCATCTGTGAATAGGAGATGGTTAGTCTCAATTTAAAGGACTGGGAGGACATTTATTTTCCTTTGACCTACAAAGTTAGAGTGGCCTTTGGAACTTAACCTTTCTCAATTCAAGATAGCTAAAGTGCAGTTACATTGGTGTACATAATTTGTATCTAATAGTTGTAATTTATAGATAATATGATATGAACCAAAAATGTAAACCACAAGTGTAGTTTCTTTCTTGAGATAATTATTAATTAGCACAAATTTATAAGAAATTGTATGGGAAAATGTTTTGTTCCTTTTATCCGGTTTTCCCCAGTGTTAATATCTTGAAAAAGTACAGGGCAATATACAACCAGGATGTTGACATTGATTTAGGACCTGAATCACCACAAACACCCTCTTTTGAACTTGGTATAGTTCCTCTCACTTTCACTATCTTCTTAAACTTAAGCCCTGGCATTTCTACATTTCTGCAATTTGTCATCTGAAAGATGACAACACATGGACCATACTGTATGCAACCATTTGGCATGAGCTATTTTCTGTTAAAATTTACTATGATTTTCTAGAGAGTCATCCAAGTTACTACATGCATCAACAGTTTCTCCTTTTTATTACTGAATAATATTCTGTGGTATGACTGTATTATGGTTTCTTCAAACTTCAAAGAAATGCTAAGTTGTTTCCGCATTGGAGTTATTAAAAATAAAACATATTTGTCCATGAAAGTTTTAGAATTAATGTAAAATTTCATTCTCCTGGATAAATGACAAGGTGTTATAATTTTAGCTTCTATTTTCGTGTTTAGTTTTTAAAGAAAATGCCAAATTGTTTTCCAGAATGACTATACTGTTTTATTTCCTTACCAGCAGTATATGAATAATCTACTTTCTGCACATCTGTGTTGAAATTTAATAATTGTTATTATTTTTCATTAATTTTAGCTATTCTGATAGGAGTGTAGAAATTCCTGTGAATTTTCATTTGCATTTGTCTAAATAGCTGGTAATCTTGAACATACTTCTATGTCTCTTTAACTTCCATGTCTTTTTGACTTCTTTGGTAAAATTTGTATGTATTTATTTGCTCATTTTTTATATATGTACATGCACACATACACATATGTCTATCTATTTATTTATTTATTTATATTGAAGTCTAAGGTAAAAGGAAAAATTAGTAATATGAAGACTTTATTTAAAATTTCATTTTTTCCCTATTTGAGATTCCAACTTTCATTTTCCCAACACCAACTAAAATTTCTTAGAATAATAAGTAAATATTGAATTTGATTTAGTGTTTCTTTTTTAATTTTTATTTTTGGTTGTTCAAAACATTACATAGTTCTTGACATATCATATTTCATACATTTGATTCAAGTGGGTTATGAACTCCCATTTTTACCCTGTATACAGATTGCAGAATCATATCGGTTACACATCCACTGTTTTACATATTGCCATATTAGTGTCTGTTGTATTCTGTTGCCTTTCCTATCCTCTACTATCTCTCCTCCCCTCCCATCCCCTCCCATCTTCTCTCTCTACCCCATCTTGATTTAGTGTTTCTTAATAATTAGATATGCTTTTCTTCACCAATATAGTGATTATAAATTTTTTTCTGAACTTATGCTATCCTTTGACCTCTGATATCATAATAATTATTCATGATGAATAATATTTAGAGTTGCTAGATTGGGAATTATAAATTTTTAATTTTTATTTTTCCCATTTTCTTTGTCAAACAGTGCTTATCTGATTTGGACATTTTTTTCTTTTAGTTTTCTTGCTTTATATAGACACTAATTATCTATTGTTTAAATAGTTATTAGAATATTATATTTTTCTTGAACTAACATTTGTTTTTCTATTTTATATCTCTGTCTCTATATGTTTTAAAATTACTCATTCTATTTTTGTATTATTCTCTATTTTCCAACATATTTTTAAATTCATTTTGTTAATTTAAGATTTTAGAAAAAATTATTGATTTAATACACATTTCAACTATATTCATATAAAGGAATTTACATAAGTTTCTTTTATTTTTAATTTAGCTTCAAGTATTTTTCTCTTTTCATTTCTCATATGGTTGTTTTTTTTCCATTTTCTTTAACCAAATTTCTATAAATTTATATCACTAGTAAATCTGTTCAAAAATAAATTTTGTATTTCTGATTGTTCAAATTAAATGTCATTTTTTTCCTTCACTACTGCCTTCTCTTTCTGTATCATCCATGCACAGTCTTGGATTTATTTTACCTTCTGAAGTAACATGCTAATCTCTACTGTTTCTCATTAGCACATATATTTACATTTCTAAATTTCTAAATTCCACTTTAGCTGCTTCCTGGAAGTTCATATTTGATATATTATCCCATTCTAATTTATATTAATTATATTGCAATTAAATGTTTTAATTACAATACTTTTGTCTCAGTCTATTTTCCCATTTTAGCAATGTTTCTTTATCAACCAATTTGTTATTTATAAGTGGGTTATGAATTTCAAACAAATAGTCCTTAGACTTTTTGAATATTTTCTCATTTATTTACATTTAAGTAAAATGTGACCAGGCTGATGTTAAAACTGAAATATTTGAAATCGAATTTACAGTGTTGCACAGTAATAAATTTTATGTATATTTAATGCGATCTTACAAAAAAGGTATTTAAATAATAAACTACAGTCTTAGAAATGTCATTTAGCTAAAATTTTGTTAGTATGTTGCTCAGATATTCTACAACTGGCTAAAATTCTATTTGTCTATAAATTACTGAAAGGGAAAATATAATCCATGTGGATTTATCAATCTCTTCGTACTACTTTGTCAATTTTTGCTTCTAATACTTTGGAGCTCCTTTATCAAATGAATAGAAATGGAGTACTATGTTTTATAACCTAGTGTCTTGTTGAATTTTTCTGTAACTGAATAAGTATGTTTTCTTTATCCTAATAGTGATTTGGGGCTTATAAGGAGTAAGTGTGTGTTTTACATATGTTTTCTCTTATTTGGTATTCATTTAGAATATACCTTTCCAATCTTTAAATACATCTTTCTATACTCTTATAAATTTGTACTTTATAAACTGTAATGTGGTGTTTATAACAGTCATGAATATCTGTTTACAGATATTAGCAATATCTGTACATTCATTAGCAAATTAGTTTAGTCTATTTACATTTACTGAAATGACTTTTGTGTAGATTGTTATAGATTTTCAGCACTGTTTATCATCTTTTTCAGTGTACTTTTTCCTAACTGCTTTTGATTTTTCTTGGATTAAAGAATATTTATTTACCTTTGATAATTTAAATTTTTGTCATCATGCTTAAAATTTTAGTGGGCATATTTAATCACTTTCAATTATTTATCCACAACAATTAATTAGAATGAATTATTATTTTCTAGTACTTTGTTTTCACATTACTTGCTCTCCTTGAATTAAATGTTATTATCAGTGCATTACACAGTGGGTAATGGTTTAGATTTGCTGAGATGGTCACTAATTTTGTTTGCTCCTTTGTTCTTGTATAGCTAATACTTCTCCTGGTATTACTATGTTTTTTTTTTTTCCTGAAATTCATTCTTTATGGAAAGTATTGGGAAAGTCTCTAAATTTACTTTGACTGGAACCAGTTTGTTCTAGAAAGAGCTTTGCTGGGCACACAAGTCTAGGTTGGCAGAAATTTCCTTTTAGCATTTTCTGGGTGTCAGCATCACTTTTCTGTCCCTTCTTGCCACTGGAGACATAGTTGTCAGTGAAACCTTCATTTTGGGCTGCGTCTTACTCTGTTGGCTCATGCTCAAAGTGGCATTTTCCATTTGTTATTTATTTGTAGAATAGGATGAACTTTTGAATGAGTGTCCTAGACTGTCCTTCTAGAGAAGATTTGCTTTTTGTAGCCTCTTGGTGACTGGGATGCTGCCAAACTTTGAAGAGGAGGCTGATTTGTAGCATAGTGTTTTACAGATGAGCCAGGTACTGTATATCCATTTGAACTAAATCCTTGTGCAAACAAGACCAATGTTAGAATTTGTAAGTGGGGACTTTGATTCCCTAGTCCAGAACCAGTTTGAAAAGATAAAAGTCTTCTCTTCCCTAAAGCAGTTATTTCTGAGAATGTACTTCGGTTGGCATGTTTTTCCTTATGAGTTTTGGATTTATGTGAAGATTGTAGATTAGACTCCCCTGATTCAGGCTTTTCCATTTGTCTCCTGTTTGGTCTTTAAAGGCAAGCATTGTGCTTATTATCCAAAAATGCAACAGCAAGATTACAGCAAAATTTTCTGCCTACTTTACCACTTTGATTTTCATGATTCTTGTTTTGTTTTCTCTGCTTGTTTGCCTTTCTTTCTATTTTTTTTTTTAAGTTTGCTGTTGCCCTGGAGAATTTATTTGCTTTCTTTGGAGCTCTGTATTGCATTTAAACATATGTTTGTAGTAAATTCATCAAGCATTTCTAAGTGTTCTGTACACAGAGTTTGGGTTTTTTTTTTCCTCCTGGATGAATTTGCCTACTATATTCCCAACTACTGAAGTATAAAAACTGTTTATTCACTCAACTGCACCTGTTAGCTGTCTTTTCCATTTTAATATACAATAAACATGCTTCAGTTCTTTTCTTGTGAACAGAATCTCATGGTTTGGATATTGATTTCTCTGGCTTGTCCTCTCTCTAGTGATAGGCATTCAAGTTATGATATCATTTATTACAAAATTATAAAACAATACGAGACTAACATTAATGCCCTTATGTATGACTTCTCATGTAAAAGTGAAAATGTTTCTGTAGGGGAGACAGGCATTTTTGAATTATGGAGTGTGTTCATTTTCAGTTTTAATGAACATCCATATTGCCTTTGAGGTAGGTATGCCCCTCATATTCAGGACAGTGTCAGTGTTCTTGAAGTTTAAGTGTTTGACTTATCAAATGGACAAAATATTATGCCAGATATTTTTTTCTCTTAAATTTACCTGATCACTCTCAGGTTGTATGCTTACATTTATGGCTTGGCCCTTTACCATTTTGAATTACCTGCTTCCCTTCCCTCATCTATCAGTGGATTATGTTTTGCTTAAAGATTTGACTAACTCACAGATCTTTCTTCACATCATTCTTCTGTGTGTAATGTACTGCAGGCTTTCTCTCCCAAGCATATGCCTAATCTGTGTAGTCCATTATATCTACTAGAGAATATGCAATCCAGGAAAAGATGGCTTTGCACTGGATTCACCTGGGTTTCAGAATATTTTTTTTCAACAGTTTTTCCCTAAACTGAAAATCCCCTTACTTAGTGAAAAAACAAGATGAAAAAAAAAATTACATTGGACAGAATTGAATGGGTAATGGTAATGTTCCTCCTCTTCTAATTTGGAAAATCTGTTACTGTTCCCAGGATTTGTTTCAGTATTTCTACAGGCTGTTCTTGCAATTCAATAGTCTGCTTCCATGGAAAAATAAGGGGTGGGTTTATATATCAGTTTGTTCTGTTTTTAGTTCTTGTTCATTGTTCTTTCTAGAGAACATCCGATCTTGCTTAACCCCTTCACCTCCAGGATTCTGGAGAAATGTGAAAAATTACATATTAATCTCTTACTATAGTATTTTTTTTTTCATTTTTGACAGTCCACAGAATATTCTTTTCATTTTCTTTTTTTTCTCTTTTCATGAAAAACTATTTAAAGGTTAAAAGCCTCTCTGAAACTTTCTATTTTCAAATAATAGCAATAGTCTTTGCCCCATAAATCTGTTATTTCAGTGGAAATCTGATGGCAAACAGCAAGACTTGTCATAAAAATTTCCTGGTTACTTATTTAATAGCACACAAAAAAGTCAAACTCAGTCATAACCCATAAAATATCTGCTTACTTCTTTTCAAACAGAACTGTAGATAAAAAAAAATAGATGAGTGAGTATATAGGTAATGGAAAAATTATCACAAATTGCTCTGAGGATAGTAATACTTATTATTGTTCTGACATTCCCACTGTGTTATTTCAGAATCACTGAGTTCTTCCCCCAACACATTAATATGACCCTTGTTTCCCATCTCCCCTTCACAGCCTTCACCCCACAATCTCTCCATGGTATTATATTTTTACTTTTACGTAATAAATTTACATACCTATTCCAAATAGCCAACATCAAGAATATTGGTATAAATTATGTAGAGATTCAATCATGAGGATGATAATTATAAGAGCGTAATCTATTATTCCAAAAGCAATGAAAAGAAATAGTTGATGTATCAATTATTTATTGCTTCAATAATGCTACATAATAAACCACAACAAAATTAGTTGTTGACAATATCCAGTAGCAATGATCCCTCATAAATTTAGGGGCAAGCTGAGTTGTTCTGGTGATACAAGCCTGGCACGTCTCGCCACATGTTGGCCAGCCGTTGGTTTGGTGAGCTTTGGACTGGCTTTTGATGATGATGGCTTTTGCTAGGCAGTTGGACTTTAAAAACATGCCTCCCAGTCCTCATCCAGCCAGATGGCACATTCTCATGACAGTGGCGGGGATCCAGGAGACAACACAGAAACGTTCAAGTCAAATTCAAGCCTCTGTGCCATCGCACGTGCTAATACCCTTCCCAAAGCAAGTCACATGGATTAGACCTAAGTCACAGAGAGAAGGGACTGCAGAGGCCAAGGACAAAGGATCTCGACTCCTGAGAGCCTTTAGACCTTTAGAGTTTTACTTATTTCATGCATAGAGTTAAAAGATTAAAGTTTTAATTCATTTATTTTCCTCTCAAGTAGGACTTTCATCCACAATAGCTAAAAGATATTTGATAATGTTTCATGTACACAACTTATTTAAAGGGTTTATCAGGATGGAGCCAGGCTGGTTTATTTGCAGAATATTAGGTTGAGCTGTATAAATAAAGGCTTACAAAAAGTATCAAGGCCTATAATTATTTTTTTTAAAATTAAATACCTACTTCTTGTAAGATCTTATACTAAGGGCTTGTGGTAAGACACATAATTTAGAAACTTCAATTTGTAAAAAAAAAAAAGGTCTAAAAATCTATATTTTTTGCCATAAATTAATTCCTTTTGTTGCTCATAAGGAATTTTGGTAAATTTTACTTTATAGTAATATTAAAATTCAAACATATCAAATGATGCAAAAGTTTTATAATAACAAGGAATAATAGTTTTTAACATCTTTGGCCATATTTTGTCATGACAAGAAATATATGAGTGTGAGAATAATATAAAATACAGAAAATGTAATGAATGTGTTTATAAAAACAAAATGTTGCAAAACTATGTTCAGCAAAATTATTAGATTTCAGAATTGTACTAAGTCATTGATTTGGAAAAAAATATCTTTGTAGTGACTACTGTTACTAATGACTGTCTTTTAAACTATTTGTCATATTTGTAATTGGTCTTAGGTTTTTGCTTTGTTTTGCTTTATTTTGTTTTGAAACAAATGGTAAACAGGTATATTTTTCCTTAAATGAATATACAATTGATTGAGATGAGAATATGAAGAAAAAAAGAAATATAAAATTGTATGTATTATATGAAATTATAAAAATTTTGAGACTGGCATAGATTAGTAGGTGTAAGACTCTTTCAAGTTTATGAAGGGGACATTAATACTTATTCTGGAAGAAACACCTTTTATAAGAATTGAACATAAACTCACCTTCAAAACTATTTCACAATATTTATTAACTAACATTTAAAAAATGCATTTGAGACAGATTTCTTGATTTTATGTGCATTTGAGTACCAGAACACTCTGCCATATTTCACTGGGGCAGCTCAGTGATAGAGCACCTGCCTAATGTACCCAAGGCTTTGGGCCAATCCCCAGTACTACACTCTTTATCTAAAATGGAAGCATGGGATGTCTCTACAATCTGCTTTCAAGGATGTTCCATTTCAGTCTCAGAATGGGTTTCCTGCAGAGGCTGACCAAAGGTAGCAGGTACAGAAAGTAGTCCTGTGAAGGGGACTCCAGAAGAATATTTTGGAGTTGAATCATTTCATAGTCAGCCAGCAATGAGGACCCATGGTAATATTGGGCCAGTGCAACTGCTAAAACGTTCATGATTTGTAAACTAGAATAAAATGACAGAAAAAGGACAGAATAGTGACAAACCAAAGAGATTTGGCTAGTTCTGGTTAAACAGCAAATTGAATTCTGATAACAGAGCTTTTACTGAGTTGCATTGGTATACATGAAAATGGACCAGCGTTCATCACCAATCTAAGACAAAGTGTGAAAGCCACAGGACTTCCTAGGAAGCATGGGAAGGGATTCTTTTCTCTTTCAACTAGAGGATAGAAAAACCAAGGGCCAGTCCCCAGTCTTAATCAGAAAGATGGCAGGATTGCCAAGATTAACTTTTCAAACCCAGCAATATTTTATCCCTGATTGGAAAAGAATGGTACCCTCAGGCTTGCATTGAGATACCAATGACCTTGAATCCTTAGATGCCCTTGTGCTTTAGATCCTACACAGGGAGCATACTGTACCCCAAGGATTATCATGTCCATCTCCTGAGTTCAACATATGGAACCTAAGCCTTACAGAAAACATTTTGGTAAATAATTATAGATGTTTGTTATTATTATTAAGCTCAGCACAACAATGTATATTGTGTGCCCAAACAAGAAAAATATAAATATACCCAAAATATACTTGAATGAAATGCAAAGATGAGAGTTTTAAAATTATCAAGGAGAGTTTTTGTACATAGAAGATATTATTCAAAATTACTACTATTTAAATTTAATGTACATTGAAACAACATTGTTATTGCTATATAATGTATGAATATGTTTTTACTTAAAATTTAAGTCCATTACACAAATGTGTTATTCTATTTATAAGCCAAACAAGTTTTACAGTCACTTTTGAAGGGAATTTTACAACTTAATTAAATTGCCATAAATAATTGAAACTGCTTCCATAAGCTTAATATGCTGCAATTTTTGTGTAATTAATTTCTTTTCTAACAAATAAGAATTTCTAATGTTTAACAGCTTTCATAAATTAATGTTAAATAATAAATACAAATGAGTCATTTTATTAAGAGTTCTAATAATATTTGCAAGCTTTAACAATTTACTTGTAGCTTTTGTCATAGTTTTATAAATCTAAGTCAATTATTTAATTATGCATTTTAAATTAGAATCATTACCCTAATGTCTTATAGAGTCTAAAAGACCCTATTCTCTTACAGAGCACAAATATTAACATTAAACAATGTAATTCTTTTACCTATGCTTATTATTAGAATTGTAATGTTATAGGTTTTATTTATTTGATTATGCTTGATGCTAATGTTAATGAGGTTTTAGCTTTACCTTATTCCTAAAGTAATAAGTGAGAAGTTTTACTCTTTTGTTGTTTTGTCTTTCAGAATGGACATTCTCTGTTGACCTGTCCACATGCTTACTGAGTTTTTCCTCAGCCCTACTCCACTGATTGTTAATCAAGCTGAGGGAATTCTTCATTTCTGCAGCCATTTTTTTCCTTTAGTAAGTGGAGAATGGGAGGCTGGGTATTATTCAGACTTTAATATCTCTGTCTGATCATTTCAGCATCAGGATCATCCCTTAGTTTCTTTCACTGATTTTTTTTTATTAGTTGATATCATGTAATTTTTTCATTTGTCTTGGATTTTTTTGCCTTCTAATTTTTGATCTCAGACATGATGAGTAATAAGTAATGAATGCCTGAAACTGTGGGTGCCCCTTTATCGTGGCAGTAGCATAGAGGGGGTGTGCATGTTTGAATTAACTGGATCAGGAGTTGAGCCTGGCTTCAATTTTACTTCCTGACGTTGTCATCTTCAGGAAACCATGGGTCTAGGGGTGAATTGTAACATCATGTATGGAGAGGGATCTGGGCATGAGACAGACTTCCCTTGTCCCTGCTCCTGGGTCCACATTCGACTGTGTATCTTAGACCCTCTCTCCCTGTCTTCCTCCCTGCCCAGCTGTGAATCACTCTTTCTTAGCTTGGACACAGGTCCTCAGCTGTCTTGGCCCAGTCACCTCTAGACAAGCCCAGTGCCACTCTACAGTGTTCTTGCTTATGTCACATAACTTTTGGTTTTATCGCTGATTGATCTAGGGAAGTGTTTTATTGCTCAGTCCTCAACTTTCTTAAGACATAAGTAAGATACTGAGTGTGTTAGCTCCCCGGTGTTTGGGGAACAATCCCAACCTGGCATGCTAGCACACACTTGGTCTTCAACTATTCAGGAAATTGGGGCTCATTTCTTCTCTTCCACTTTTCAAAGGCTGCCTCTTTCTATGCTATTCTGCCAATGGCCAAACAGGTTCTCATTTAACTTTGGATAGAACTTTTGGAATTCAGTTCTCCCAGTTGTGGGCTCAAAAATTATTGTTTTGTAGGTTATTTACTTTTTCTCATTGTTTTGAGTGAGTCTAGTTAATTTACAGCTCTTTTTCTCTCTCTAAAAAGTAGGATGCTTATACCTTTTAAATGCTCACAGAGCTACCCCCTTGAACTGTTCTCATGTTACTAACTTGGGTATTTTCTCCTTTGTCTTTACTTGACTTGGTAGGAGTTTATCACTTTCGTCATTGTTATGAAAGAAGTAATTTTTGGCTTCATTCTCTAAGGAATGGTTTACATTTCATTGATTTTTCTTCTTATCTGTATCTCTTCTATTCATGTTCGTCTTTTTTTTTCAAGTTTTCTAGACTTTAGACTTGAGAGTGTAGGTGGTCGACTTTGAATCTCTCTATTGCACTAAAAAAAAAAAAAAAAGCATTGAGACTTAAACATTTCCCCTATCCTGATATAAGTTTCACCATACAAGCTGGAAATAGTGTGGCCTCTTCTTTTGCTAATACATTTATTTTGAGGTATTTTTCAATTTCTAAAAATCTGGGTGTTTTCTGATTGTCTTACTTTTATTGATTCATCATTTAATTCCATGTGATCTGAGAACATAGTTCATATGGCTTCACTGTTCTGAAATTCGTCAGTTCTTTTTAGTGAACAAGCCATTTGCAGTTGAAAAGCTGTGTCTTTTCATTTGCTCCTGTCATGTTCTGTAAGTGTTCATTAGATCAAAATTACTAATAGCATTCTCCTTCCTGCTGATTTTCTATCTACATTATCTATCTGATTGCTTAAGGATAGAATTAAAAGTCTCCTACTGCATTAGTGGCTTTATAGATTTTTCCTCTTAATTTTGTCCTTTTTGTTTTTGTTGCAGACATTTAGGAAGGTGATGAGGAAGAGGAAGATGAAGAATTGATCATTTAATTATTATGGTCCTATTTTACTTCATCATTGATAACGACCTTTGCTCCAATTTCTACTTATGGTTTGGGCTTGCAAGATATATATGTTTCTATCATTTTTCTCCTGAATGTAATGACCTATAATTTACGGTTTTCTTTCCTTGGCCCCTTTTGTCATGTTTTATTCTCCCTTTGTTACCAACTCTGTATGTATTGTTTTCAATTTTAGCAAAAAAAAAAAATTAAATATAAGCAAATAAAAACGGTCTTTAATATTGAATTCCATAATTACCATTTCCTTTGTTTCTTATTTCTTTCTCTAGATTACTTTCCATCCTTTGTTATTTCCCTTCAATGAAAACAATTTATATTATTGTTTGCTGTGGTAGGCATCTGTGGACAACAGATTTTTTAGCTTTTGTTTTTTTCTGAAAAACATATGGTTTCCCTTTCTTTTTTGGAGGATTATTTTTTCCTGGGCACTTATGTCTCCTGATGCCCCTCCAGTGTGCCACCACCACCATGACCACCACTTCCAGAGGACATTTTTTTTGTGTCTTCTGGCTCCTGTTGCTTCTAATAACAAGTCAGGTGATACTTTCAGCAATTTGACACAGCTATCTGTATTTATAGTATTCTTTGTACTCTTCACCTTGGTGTTGGGTTTCTTGATGTTTTTGAACAAACTTGATAAACTTCATCAATTCTTTTCTTCAAATATTTCTTCCTCCCTATTTTTAATTTTTTTTCTTGGATTTTAACTATATGTTAGATTATTTAGTGTTATATCTTGAGTTATGGATATTCAACTTTTGAAAAACTTTTTGTGGTGCATTTTAGTTTGAATAGTTTGTTTACTATTTTTATTCAGATCCAATTCTTTTTTTTTTTTTTTTACTTCATATGCTCTACTTTTGCCTATGGGAGTTTCTCCTTTTTTCTTCCCATGTACTGTTTTTCTAAGGAAATACTTTTCATTAATCATATCTCTTTTTCTTGCTATTTCTTTAACATACAACAGTTTTTCTAAAACATTTGTTTGATAACTTTTATGATTCTCAGAAAGTTAGTAGGAACCACAGTCTTCCATACATTGAAAAATGTAATACCCATGAAACAAAACAAGTTTCAGAGTTATTCTTATGAAAGGCGGATCAGCAAACTGTAAACCACGGTTCAATCCAGGATTTCTTCTATTTTATAAATAAGGTTTTATTGAAATACATTCATATACATTTATTTGTGTGTTGTTTATGACTGACTTATCATAATAGTGTGTGACAGACTATAGTTATGACAGAGATTAAATGACTCACAATACCTAAATTATTTACTACTTGAAATTTTACACACACAAAAAAATGTGCTACACTTCTGGTCTACCACCTTGAGATAAAAATTAACTGAAGCATATAGCTTTCAAGTAGATAATAAAATGACTAAATTCACATAAATGAAAATAACTAAAGCAAATGACAAATTTAAAATAGACGCTGGTGTGATTCTGGTGTGACAAATATTTCTTCTCTTCAGAATAAAAGGGGTTACTTGATTATTTAAGTTAAAAGTAATTAAAACTGCAGGTACTAGTTAGTACTATTTCTGAAAAATAAAAGACAAAAATTCCCATGTGACAGACATCCTCCCTGTATTAGAAGGAAAAGTGACAGACACCCTTATCTTCAAGGACAAGAAGTTAATACCAACCAAATACTGTATAGACCTTGTTAGAATAACTCCTCTCTTTTTTTTTAAGTTGCTCACACAATTTAGTGCTCCCCCCACCATGTGTTCTTTATCCAATTTGTTCTATTAGATACCTTCCTTTACTACTTTTGATCTTCATCTCTTTGTGGGGACTCCTGTGCCATGTAAAACTTGTATTAAGGTTTTCCCTTCTTAGTCTATGTTGTGTCAATTTAAGTCTCAGACCCAGTCAGGACCCTAAAAAGTAGGGAGAACATTTCCATTCCTACACTGACATTCTTGAATAAGAAAAAGAAGAAGTGATGTCACCATGCTAGATCATGTCTTCGTCCCTTGGGCCTCTGAGGCCTTCATCATCTCCGTCTGTACTGTGCTATTTTACATCCCAGGAGGCTTGGCCTCACAAGTGAACTTGTATTATCAAGGCTGATATGCCATAGCAGGGAGCACCCTGTCTGTGTTTTCTCACATTAAATCCTTAAGCAGGAGATTTTTTGACTTGGGTGCTCTCTTGGGCAGCTCTTTCTCAGTAGATTTTCTGCCCTTGGCTGCAAACTGTAAATGAGTCAGTGTGGGAGATGAGAAATGGCATTCCCATCAGAATCATCCCTTTGGGATTTCCCTTCGAAGTGAAAGTGTGCGTTGCTCAAGAAATCGTTCTTGATACTTAGAGATGTTTGATGTTAACTAGGGAAAATGAAATATAGAGAGATGACCTGAAATACCCCATTGCTTTTTTTGAAATTCTGTTTGCCACATAATTTTCTGTCTTTAATGGAACTGCTCCTCTTGCAAAGGATAGGTCTCTACCTGGAGGGTGAGCTGGAAGCAACAAAACATTCACTCTTTCACGCTTTTCACTTATAAATAAATACTTTGTTTTCTTGTTGTTGTTTTTGGTTTGTTTTTTTTGCTAACAAATATTGGAAGCAAAGCTTGTCAACTAAATAATTGTAAGAAAATACAGCAAAGCTAGTTGTACAAATTTTAATAATAACTATTTCAATCAAAACTGCATCTCAGATATATTTATCAAAGTATAATATCACAATATGACTTCAAAATCAAAGTTAAGTTGACCCTTCAGGATTCATTAAGGTATTTGTCAGGTTTAGGAGACTGTGCACACAGAATGGGCTCCAGCTAGAAACCCCTGAAGTAAGACATCTTCTACCTGGTATTTGGATATTAATATACATACAAAAACTTTGGCCAGCTTTGTTTAAAAAACAAAACAACAATAACAACAACAACAACAACAACAAAAAACTTCACACTTAGATTACATGAGATTGTGTAGAAAAAAACTATTATCCAAACTTGAAAGTAAATTGAAATTGTAACTATAACTTTTACTTTGAAATTAGTATTGTGTTTAACTATATACATGCATTTAGTGACCACTTTGTTTAAAGATATGTGTAAACAATTGTAAAGGAAAAAATTAGAGAAATTGAACCTGTTTATGCTATTCCAAAATTAAGAAAATAATATCTGTTAAAAATATGACAAGTGGGTAATTATCTTACTATGGAAAAGTGCATTTAAAAAATTAGTCTAAAAATTCCCTAATATGCTGATTTTTTTTAAAAAAGTAAAATAGTATAAAATTAAAATTAAAAATATGTTGTTCAATAACATATGAAAGTATTTCACTGATGATAATAAAATATGAATTTAATTGTGACATAAATTTTCACCTATAAATTAGTATTTATTTTAAAAAGATAATTCCCAATGCTTGCATGAGTGTCAAGATGAAATTCTTTCAAAATTGTTTAGAGAAGTTTCAGAGACTCTATTTTGTAATAATATTCTATGAGATCCTTAAAAGTTTGCAGATGTATTGACCCAGAAATTTCTTGTTAGAAACAAATTTTAACTCCTAGAAATATATCTTAAAGGAATGAGAAATGTGGCACAAGGATTAAGTTTTGTTTATTGTAAAAACAAACGTAAGAAAAAAAATGTTCAGCCACATGTAAATTGTTAAATACATTATGATGTAAATGGAGTACCAGGCCCACTGTGAGTGCATGATTTGAACATGCAAACAATTTTAATGGTGCATAAAAATTTGAATGATATATCATGAATTATATAACTAAGATTTAAGGGAAACATTGATAACTATGAGGGATAGAAGACATTATGAGTTATGTCTACTTTGTTCTTTATACTATCAGATGTCATATGGATTTTCTATAATTTTATAGCATTCTTATAACATCAGAATAAAAGCAATGTGTTAATAACAATGAAGCATAACCTTATAAATAATATTGTATATGAATATAAACATATTTCACCAGAAATTTCTGATAAATCATTAAATACAAGTGTATCTTAATTTTGGTAACAGAAGTTGAATTTATGTGGGCCATCTTTCAAATGAGTTATTTGATAATGGGGCCTCAAGTTTGTCCTTGAAGGGTTAGATATAATATCAACATGGATACATCAAAAGTGTTGTGAAAAACCTCATCTTAGGAAGACACAAAATAAAAACGACAAGTTATAGTGCAGCCTATGCTCAAGAAATTAATGATACACATTATTAGGGCTGTAGTGTGACCTAAAATACATCTGGAAAAGGAGATATGGACACATTTTGAAGAGTTCTGAATATTGGGCCATGAGATGTGGGAACCATATGTGTAAGATGTGTGGACCGGAGGGCCCTGGTAGCCCCCACTATCCTATCTCAGGGTAAACTCAGTGCAGCTACATGAGAGCTGAAGACTGAAGTTTTGATATTACTAACGGGATGTGGGTAGTAGAGATATGCTTAAATAAAAATATGTAAGAGGAAGAGTTATCTTTTATATTGTCAATGGACATGAGAGATGAGTGAGATGAGGATTCCCCAGTTTCTGGTTTGAGTACCCCAATATAATCAATTCACTGAGGTAAGAAACACTGAGAAGTGCAGATAGGGAATATTGTTTATATAAATATTCCAGGTAATGAAATAGAGTGCTGATAAGAATGGAGAGTAGGATATATGTGAGTGTATGGTGTATGTGTGTGTAAGGATGATTGTAATAGCAAGCACGTGAATACACATGTATGTGCTGGTGATGGTGTGGACTTAGACAAACGAGGAGACGCTGGAAGAATGCATGAAATATGTAAAGAAGGGCAAGAAGGTGATTCTACACTTAATGAGGCAGGAACAGTGATTGTATGGTTGTGAGACTTCATCTATGAAGTGGCACCAGGAGGAAAAAGATGAAATAGAAGAGGGTCTTCTACTCATTTCTCAGGTTCTTTATCTGAAAACAAATGTGCAATTTTAGAAGAAATAAGACCTTCCAGTATGTTTGTTTCCCTTTCTTACAAGTAATGTTTTCCTTTCTTCCCAGTAATGTACTCCTGCTAGCAGATTATACTTTAGGAAATCACTATAACCAAACTCCAGGTGATGTGTAGATACATCATCTTGAATCTATAAGTCATGGGATAAATACACAGTGTACACTCACTTATGTCTGCAGAGCACTATAATGAAGGTAATTCAAAATTAAGCCACAGTGAAATTATTGCAAGAAATTGTTTTGTTTTTATTTGTTTGTTTCTGCTTTTGGGTACTAGGGATTGCACCCAAGGGCACTTTACTACTAAGTCACATTCCAAGTTATATATATAACTTGGAATTATATATATATATATATATATATATATATATATATATATATATATATATATCTTTATTTTATTTATTTTTATGTGGTGCTGAGGATTGAACCCAGCACCTCACACATGCTAAGTGAGTGCTCTACTGCTAAGCCACAACACCAGCGCCCTCCAATTCTGTTTTAATCTTTATTTTGGGACACAGTCTCACTAAATTGCTGAGGCTCTTACTAAGTTTCTGGGGTTGGCCTTGAACTGTGATCCTCTAGCCTCAGCCTCTGGAATGACTGAGATTGCAGATGTGCTACATCAGGCCCAGCCTATTAATAGTTAATTTAATAGTGATTACTATCCACTTAAATATTTGTATTATGATTTGTCACAGTGACTAAAAGCTAACACAATTTGATTATAAAATGTTCCAGCTTTGAGGAAGATCAGGTTTGCTTAAAGCAATGCAGTTGTTTGGAAAGCCATATCTTTGTATTAAAAATAAAATAATTAGTGTCTGTTTTCTCTTTCTTATTCAAGTTAGCATGGATTTTAATATTTTGACCTATTTTTAAAATGGTCCAAAGTGCAACTGCTAGTAAGTGCTTATGGTAAAAAACTTAGAAAATTATTAATGAATTATTAATCATTTAATTCTCAGAATCCTACAATGAAGGGATTCTTATCCTTATTTTGAAGCTGAGAAAATGGACTTAGGATGATCATAAACTTGAATCAATATTGAAAGTTGAACCTAAGGTTTGAACTCAGATGACCCCAAGGTCTGAGCTCTGTCACACATTTATTTAGCAAAATGGAAAGGATTCTGGCCAACAAACCCCAAGTTGTTTCATATTTATTATTTATAGAGAGGCAACAGTGGTTTAGTGTGCAGGTTCAGGACTTGCTAGGTTCAAATGTGCCTCAATTTTGCTATTAGCTATTTGACACTGCTTCAACCTCCCCTGTGGCATGGACTAAAAACAGACCCTTCTTCTTCGTGATGCTGAGTATGAAATGCATTAGCACATACAGAACCCCTGGAAGCATCACGCCAGCAACAATTTAGTAATCATAAAAGTTTAATCATTCTTTCTAAATTTAATAATGCTCAGCTATTGTCCAAGTCCAAGACTCAAATTTTCTGTAATATTGCAGAATATCAGGGAAAGAACTGAAGATACAGGTAATTAATAAAACAACTTTTTGACAAAATTACATCCACCAGCTAAAAACCTAAGACACCAAACTTTAATGACTGTTGAGTCTTAGAATCTAGGCAAACCCCCCTGTGCACTTGGATGAGCCTATTGTTTGTGATCAGAAAGATTTGAGATCAGATACATAACAACAAATAGCCTTACCTTTGCATAGCCTACTATAAAACAGTTGTCCTGATGCCTTTTGGTGAAATGAATGACCATTCCAAAAAGCTGAGGTTGGAATGATGTATAAATTTCAGGGTTTCTCAAAGATAGACCCACTCTGAAAAGAAGAGAAGATGGAAAAGAGTGCTCTAACAACTGTGCTCAGTTTCTGTCCTAACAAGGCACAGATGGCACTCTATTCTCTGTACCCTACAAAATTTATTCAATTTGATTCAAATGTGTCAAAGTAATAGTAATACTTTCTGAATTTATTGAATTACTATTCTATGTATATAGGCTTTGTGTGTATACATGAATACACACATATACATACATGTCAATAAAATTCATATTTGTATTTCAAGTGTGGTGTTAGGTGAAATTCTATAATGATCCATTTAAAGGGAAAATTCTCTAAAGGGTAGTACTTTAAGATAATCAACTGAGACTAACTGTAATCTGGAAATAAGAAGACTTTGGTGTGAACTCTGGTGGAAAACAATAAACCTCATGTGTCCGTTCTGTACTGTTGAATAGCCTGGTGACATCATGTCATTACATTTAGTATATCTATATAATAAGTATGTGGACTAATACTGATAAAGTAGTTGTTATGCAAGCAAAAAATATGCCAAATAAATGTTTAATAGATTAATATACTTATTGCCCATAAATATGAATGTAATCCACAAGTATATCTTACAAATTAACATTGATGATGTTATCTTTTATATTAGACAAGTATTTCTTTGTTTCCCTCTTACATCTTCATTTGGGAAACTGATGCTCATTCTCTTTCCATGATTCTACTAAGTAGTCTTACTACCTAAACCCCCAACCCAAAAGGTGAGAAAGTGACTCATGTAAGGGAATTGGATTATCTTTGAGATCTGAAGGTCCTGGAAGGAACATGGATCTGTGAGGTAGAAGGTTTCTCATCTCTGGTTTTGAGAGCCTCTCAGAGTTACCTCATCTCCTGCCCATTCCAAAACTTGAAGAGTCTACTCTCCTGGATCTGTGAAGTACTCTCTGTTATATCAATAACTTTCTTTTACATTTTCAACATAAGTTACCCAGAATTTCTTTAGGTTCCAAGCAAAGAGGAAATTTCAACTCAAAAATCATCAAAATATAAAAGAGAATGTCATATATAATATATGAAAGATGAAAATAAATCATACTGAAGAACAAACTAATCAATCTCATTAAGAGTCAAAGAGATGCAAGTAAAATAAATGTTGGGTAAGAACAATTTGCTAAGTCTTCTGTAGCTGTTCCCTCCGATTTCACACAGAATAAAAACTAGAGTCCTAACAATGGCCAAAAGATGCTGCATAATCTGCCCTCGTTGACATTCTGACATCTATAAATTTCTCCTGATTTTCTCTACCATGCCTACCCTAGCCTCCTTTCTGTTTCTAAGAAATATTAGGCACATCAGATTCTTGAGATATTACCTGCCCTAGTCCTTGGCACCGCCCCCAGCTCACTCCATCCCTTGCCAACCTCCTCACATCACTCTTCTCTTTAGGCAGTTCTACTCTGAGTCAGTACAGCCATCCCTGCTACTTCTTTATTCCCTGTGCATTTAAATACAACATATAATGCAATCAGTTATATAAACTGAGTTTTCTTAACATTCCCCTAACCTGTGAGCTTATGGAATCCGGGATGTATGTTTGATTTGCACAGTGATAAATCATGAGCAATTAGACCTGTTTCTAGGACACAGTAATTACTCAGCAAATATTCATTAAATGAAGTGTATTCTATTTTAAATTATTCAATTAGAACATTTTTAAATGATGAAGGTGGGGTGAAATGGAAAAGAGAATGCAGCATTGTGGGAAAGCCTCCAGAGTTCAGAACCAGATTGCCTGGTTTCAACCTTCAGCTCCATCATCTGCCCCACATCTAAGCTTAAGCAATTTGCTTTACGTATTTGGCCAGTTTTTTTAAAAAATCTCTAAAGTGAAAAAGATAGCAAAATCAGAATTATTTGATTCCTATGATAATCACATATACAGTCTGGTTTTAGTTGCTATAAAATATACCTGAGTATGGGAATTTTATGAAGAAAAGAGGTTTACTTAGCTCACAGCTCTGGAATTAAAAAGCATGGCACCAACATCTGGCTTTGGTCAGGGCATCATGGCAGATAGTATGGCAAGGGAGGAGGCATGTGGAGAGTGAAGAGTGTGCATGAAGAGGGAGGTTGAAGAGACTTACTAGGCTCTCTGAAACCCATGGTCGTGGGAACTAACCACAGTCCTGCACAAGCTACACTACTCCCTTCTAAAGGTGTTGCTTTCAGTGACTTTATTACCTTCTACTAAGGGTTCCAGTGCCTCACAGTGTCCCCACACTGGGAAACAACCTTCAGAACAAAATCTTTGGGGAACAAACCCCGCCCAAACCATCATATCCTGCTCCCCACCCTCAAGGTTCAGTCCTGGTCACAACAAAAAATATAATCATTTCATTCTGAATATTTCCAGTTTAATGCATCTCAGCACTACCCTAATGCTCAAGTTTGAAGTCTTATCTGAGACTCAAGATAAACTCCTTCCAGCTGTGAAAGTATTTAAAAAAATAATTTATCACTTTATGGAAAGAAGCAAACAAAGGAGACAGACACACACACACACACACACACACACACACACACACACACACAATGCAGAAGCAAGAAAAGACATGGCTGCTCCTCCCAGCAGCGTGTTTATTCATCCTAAAGGTTGCTTGGCTCTTCTGTGACTACATTATGATTTAGTATTCCTGTAGACACAAGTGCTAGAGAACTGGATAAGGTCCAGGCTAATATAAACACAGAGCCCTTTTCTCCAAGGACATCGCTGTAGAAACTAGAGAGTGTGCCTCTCTAGTTATCTTAGTAGCTCAAGGAGAAACTGCAGGGCATTCCAAGTGTGGGAGGCAAAGTGCCTGTTACCCCCTAGGAGTTTGCTCACCTGAGGAGGGCTTCCCTGCACATTTCCACGGTCAGAATATTACAGCTTTCTGAAATAGAATGGTATGACAGAGGCCAGATATCCTTATTTCCAAAAGGAAGAAGAAGGGAAAGTAGAAAACAGTAATAAGCCCAAAGCAAGACCAAAACCAAGCAAGCCAACATCTAATTTTAAAGCTCCAAGCCCAGCACCCTGTACTTACAGCAGGCGGGCAGCCCACCTCTCCACCTTTAGGTGAACTGCAGCCCACCTGGCTGCTCACATGGGCTGGGTGTACACGTTGTCCGGGGCTTCTCCAGGTGGATGTTGCACACTGATGGTGGCTCTGCCTTACTGGGGGAAGAGGTGCTGCTCCCATGCTGTCAACAGACATCCTGGTGGGGAAGGCCTGCAGCGGCTTCACCTCGGCAGCAGGCCTCCACTTGGCCTCCCAGGTTTCTCTCTGAAATCTCAGTGGAAGCTCTGCACACCTGCAGAAGAAACACCACTCGGGTACCACTAAGGAAGGTTGGTGAGCATGGCAAGTAGCTCATGTGTGGGGAATTAACAGAAGCTGCCTGGCTCCCTTACAGCAACCCATTCTAATTGGAATCAACTGGGGTCTCATGAGAATACCACTAACCCCTTCCAAGAGCAGTGCCCCTCAGCACCTAATTACCTCCCACTAGGTCCCAGTTCTTAAAAGGTTCACCACCTCTCAGCATTGCCACATTGCAGCACATGAGCCTTGGGAGACAAATCACATCCAAACCATCCCATACATAGCAGCTACCTACCACATAAGAAACGCTCAATGCATTTTACCTTTAAGAGCTTATAACTTATGCAAATAAAAAATAAAGTTATTTCTGAAAAAAAAAGAACCTGATACCAGATACCATGACTCAATAAATCTGGAGTCAATTTTTTGAAAATATATCAGTAAATGTGAACAAAATACAGTAAAATATTAGAGCTAACCCAGATATTTGACAATCTAGAAGTTATATAAACAATTAAATATTTTAGGTACTAAATTATATCTAATAGATAAGCTTCTGCTGGAATAATATTTGAAGTGGAATATTTATATACAGTCTTAACATTTATAATATATAAAGAACAAATGAAAAATGTACTTTTAAATATAGCAAAATATGAACAATTGTTGTCTGTTATATATTTGTAACAAACTTAAAATATGCTTTTTACAGTTTTATGTTGGGGATTAGTTTTATAATGATAACTTTTTAAATAAGGCAGTTCATCTGACTATGCAGTAAACAAACCCATTTCCCATCTGTGATTTTCATCATATGAATGGCATAGCTTAATATAGAATTTACAAGAGAAAGTATAAAATATGTTTTATAGGATTAACATATCCATATTTCTAGCAAGATATTTTCTTTTTAACAATATAATGCTGAAACAGGAAATTCTATCATACAATGTTACATTCCACAGATTGAAAAAAAAAAACAATGTCTACCTATACATTTTTGAATAATAGTATTTTCTGATTAAAATATTTTCTAGTACCAGAAATGTAATTGAGAACTAGGATTTACATTATTAAAGTTCCAATTAAACCTCAACTCCACAAAATTACTTGTAATGAAAAGTGAAATCTTATACAGATGAATGTGGACCTTTTAAATGTTAACAGCGATCATCCAGTTTCATTTGCAATCCATAAAGAGCTTGGAACTCACACTTCAATAAGAGAACCAAGGTCCCAGGGCAAATTGCCCCCATCCCTAATGTGAAGAGGCATGTGCTCCCAGAGACTTAGGGCAATAAAGATTCCCTTGTCTGAGAGCACAACAGAACCATAAACTAGAAAGAAAAGAGGGCATTCAAGGAAGTAGATTGGGAAGGCTGTGATCAAGGAAGGGCAAGGAGGCAGAAGGCTCAGGAGTCCTTCAGGGGACTGGTGGAGACCGAAAGACTTACTGTGAGTACAGCCCGACACACAGCCCAGGACATGATTGGGATTTAACTGGAATGCTTGAGAACATTCCTCACCTCCATTCCTTACCACCTTACAATAGGGCTCCAGAATAATGGACAGGGGAGCATGGAGCAAACCCTGCAGAAAAGGCATGTCTTTAGGAAGGGCTTAGAAAACAACCATGGGAAAGAAAGAGGATTAAACAAACCAAGAAAAAACAAAACAAAATAAAA
Source organism: Urocitellus parryii (assembly GCF_045843805.1). NCBI lineage: Eukaryota > Metazoa > Chordata > Mammalia > Rodentia > Sciuridae > Urocitellus > Urocitellus parryii. The sequence goes on from NC_135538.1 coordinate 12,980,406, forward strand.
CCAAACAAACCCCTCTGGCACCTATGGCTTCAACAATCTCTGAACAAAGTCAACTCCTGTCCAGTCTAGTGTAAATTCTCCTACTAAAGGACTCTTAAAGTCAGTATCATTAATTGACCAATTGGTTGATTTGCAGTGCTGGGGACCCTGGTTCTCACATATGCTAGGCAGAAACTCTTGTGAGCTACGCCCCAACCCAGTTCCTTTGATTTAATAAAATAAGTCGGCCTTTCAACCAAGAAATATAAGGCATGACAACAACACAAGAAGGGAAGGTGGGCTGAAGAGATAAGCTAGTCATCAGAGGCACAGTTACATAAGACAGAGATGGTGGAATTATTAGTCAGGCGGTTTAAAATAGCTGTGATTAATGCGTTAAGAGCTCTGATGGTAAAACCAGGAAAGTTGAAAGAGTAGATGCGTATGATAAGCAGAGTTAGACAATCAAAGGAAGTGTGAGGAATCAGAACCACAGCCTCTTTGATGGGCTAATCAGTGGACTCTATGTAGCGGTAGAAATGGCATGCTGTGAAAAGAGATAAATGAAATGATATGAAAATGTTCAAAGTTCTATATAGAATTGAAAAGTTTCAGTGAGCACATTGCTAATCATTAGAAATGTAAATCAGAATGACAATAAACTACCATCTGACCTCAATGAGAAAAGGTCCTATCAAAAGACAGGAAAATAACAAATACTGGTGAAGGTGCAGAGAAAAAGGAACTCTTAGATGCTGTTGGTGGGAATTTGAATTAGTAGAGCCATGAGGAAAACAGCGTGGACTTTCTGGCATAGTTCTTATTAGAAATCATAAAATGAAAAGAGAGAAGAGTGAAATATTTAAAGCATTAAAAGAAAAAAAATCTCAATAGCCTAGAATTCTACATGCAGTGCAATAATTCTTTGGCAGCTAAGGAGAAATTTGTCCTCCAACAAACAAGAGAGAATTCATCACCAGCAGTATTGCCAAGTCCTTCAGATACGGGGAAAATTATACAAGTCAGAGATTAAGAAACGAAAACACATTCATCAATCCATAAATAAACAAAGTAAAATAATTTACTTTTCTTATCTTTAATTGCTCCAAAAGCGCTTTGCTTAAAGTAATTACCGTACAAATGCATCAGGTGAGTGCACATACAGACAAATGAAATGCACAGCAGCAATACCTCAGGGGATGGAGGGAGGAATCAGGAGTAACACTCACAGGTGTCTGTACCACAGGTGAAGCAGCTCAGGGTTACTTGAAGACCGACTTATATTAGATAAAAATTTGCATTGCAAAGATATGGTAAAAGAGGTATAAATGACATGCTGTGAAAAGAGATACATGAAGTGACATAAAAATGTTCAATTAAATTCAAGGATGGCACAGAAAGAGGGAAATGTGGAACAAAAATACAAATTCAGTGGAAAGAAAAGTCACATGGGGGGATATTAATCTAACTCTACGAATGATCATTAGAAGTATAAATTTTTCTAATGTATCAATTAAAAATAGAGACTATTAGGGTTGACAAAAAAGTTCTCCATTATGAAACTCTCTTTAAATATAAGAACTTAGATAAAAAAAGGATGAGGAAAAATATATCATGGTAAATCTAATCAAAAGAAAGCTGGGATATTTACACCAGTTTTCAGGCAAAGACGACTTATCAGAATAAGAAAGATTATCGGTGATAAAGTGATTATTACAAAAACAAAGTGATGTGTTCTTCAAAGCAATATAATCATTCTTAATCTGTATTCATCCAGCAACAGAGTTTCAGAGTGCATGATATAAAAACTTATAGAACTAAATGGAGAAATAGAAAAATCCACAGTTGTAAGATTCAGAGTACTTCTATCAGTCATTAAAGCACACAGGAGACAGAAAATCAGAAAGGATATAAAAGACTAGAATAGTAGAGTCAATCAAATTGATCTAATTGAAATTTAGAAAATACTCTATTCCAAACTATCATCACATACATTCTTCCCAGGCATTCATAGAACACTGAATAAGATATACCATGTCTGGGTCCATAAACACTTTACAGTATTCAAAATATGCAGTGAGCAAACCATGCCTTTAGAGCACAATGGAGTTAAATTAGAGATCAATAATAGCAATCGAGACAAATCTTCAATTATATACTGAAACTGCAAAATATGGGATGAAACTAAAGCCATACTTAGAAAATCATAGCATGCATGTGTACACAAAAAAGGAGAAAGAACTGAAGATCAAAACCTAACGTTGCACGTAAGAAAACTAAATAAATAAAACAAAATTAAACCTAAAGTGATCAGCAAAAGCAGGCTTTTCCAAGTCTAACAAATCAAAGACAGGAAGAGCAAGAGAAATCAATAAAACCAAAAGGTATTTCTTCAAAATGATCAACACAACAATAAATCTCTATGTAATTTAATAAAAAATCAAGAAGAAGAGATAAATTAGAGATGGAAACATTAATTAATTTGATTTGATCAGTATATATTGTATACATGCATGAAATATCACACTATAACTAATGAATATGTAAAATTATTATAAGTTAAGTGAGGAATTTAAAGAAGGTTTAAGGAAATGGAGATGCTAAAAAATGAGTGAGGAATGATCTAATAATTATGATAATGTGAAATATTATACAGCAATATTATACAATTTTTTTTAAAAAAGAGATAAAGTGAAAAAAAATCAGAAATGAAAGAATCATTATTACCGATACTAAAGGGATAGTTAGGGGATATTATGAACTTATGAACAACTTGCTAACTACAAATTTGATAACATAGGTTATTTGAACCAATATCTAGAAAGACACTATGTACAAAAATAACTCAAGGAAACACAGGTACATTAATGGCCACATAGTGGCATGTGGCAGTACATACCCATATTCCCAAAGACTTAAGAGGCTAAGACGGGAGGATCACAAGTTTGAAGCCAGTCTCAGCAACTTAGTGAGACCCTGTCTCAGAGGAAAACATTTCAAAAAAAGGATTGCGGGGCTAGGGTTGTGGCTCAGTGGTAGAGCACTCACCTAGCACATGCAAGGTCCAGCACCACATAAAAATAAATAAATAAAATAAAGGTATTGTATCCAACTATAACTAAAAAATAAATATTTAAAAAAAAGGATTGAGGATATATCTCAGAGTTAAAGTGATTCTGGGTTCAATCACCAATATTAACATAAATAAATAGCCATATGCCTTTAAAGAAATTGAATTAATAATTCAAAATCTCCCAAAACATACACCACCAGGCCAATGTGGTTTCAATAGTAAATTCTAATGAAATTTTAAATAAGAAATAATATCACTTACACACAATCTCTTCCAGAAAATAGAAGCAGGGGAAATGCTTTGCAACTCTTTGTGAGACCAGAATTACCCTAACAGTGGAGGTATCACAAAGCACTAAAGAGAGCAAAACTACAAACCAATAACTCTCATCAACACAGTTGCAAAATTCCTTGACAAAATACTAGCCAGTTGAATTCATCAATATAAAAGCAAAATATAATGTATCACCACTAAGTACTGTTCATTTCCAGGAATGCAGGGCTGGTTCAACATTGATAATTCATCAAATTAATTCATCATTAAGAGAATGAATGAGAGAAAAAACATATGGCCATATCACTTAGGCCAAAAGACATTCAACACAATTCAACATGGTCTATAAAAACTAAGGAACAGGGGAAACATCCTAGTAAAGGAAATGTATATAAAACTGACAGGTAACATCATAGATGGTAAACAGGAAGATGAAGAGAATGCAAACACAGATCTGTAATGTTTTGAAGTATTGGGAAAACCTCCACTTTTTGGAATGATTTAAAAGATTGTAATATATACTAAAGGGAAAATGTTCCAATCATCTCAGTATAATTATAATGGCGAAAATTTGAAAACACCTACAATAGAGACCTGAAGCTAAATTGTATAACATGTCAATCATTTAATGCATTATCAACTAAGACCTTACTTATTTAATGTCACAGTTATAATGATTCTGAGAGATGGCAAAGAATGGATATCCAGCAACCAGCACTCTTATAGGACAACTTGTTATTCTTTCCTGGTCCCAGAAATGTGCACTGTTCAACGTATCTGGCTAAGCAATTTTCTCCAAGTAGTCATTATGCTTCAAATCCAAAGAATTCTTCTAAACTGTACAGCATTCTTACATGTAAGACACAGGTATTGTACATTTTTTATAGCAATGAGACATATCTGATCTCATTAAACATAAGAATATACAGATTCATCCTAATAAAAATATGTAGTAGTACATAGATGATTTTTTATAGCTTTGAAAAGTTGGAATGCTGCCTATGGAGAGGAGAAGGAAGAATTATTCCAAATACCTATTCAATTGTTAGCTCTCTTGGATTATATTTCCAAGTAGGCTCTTTTTTTTCTAAATAGAAAAGGGATAGATTTTTCTGTAGTCTTAAAATATTTCTTCAAACATTTTATGTATTCTACATAAAAATTTCAGAAATAAAAAACTTCATGAAAAATGATAATTGTTATTGCTTTTCTAATTTTCTCTCGTCGTTTTATACCTTAGTGTAATTCTGTCTAAACAAAAAAAAATGGAGTTTTTATTTTCATGACCAAATATTAAGAGTTTCATTATTCAGCTTGATGCTCATTAATATTTTATTTTGAACTGTTCTACTAAATCAAGTTTTAAATTTTTATGCAATCAAAATAGCCAAAAGTGATTATACCTCCACCACCGTATATTAACAGTTATGTGCCACAAAAATAAAGATTGTTTACTTGAGAAATAATTTTACTGACAGCAAAACTGGAATGTGAAATAATTTATTTGAAATAATGAGCACCAGAAGTATTTCAGATTTCAATTTTTTTCAGAGTTTGGAATATTTGCATCTGCAAAATGAAATATACTGGTGGTAGAACTCAAGTCTAAACAGAATTTGTTTAGGTTTCATTTATGCCTTATACATATAGCTGGAAGGTAATTTTCTGCAGCATTTTAATGCACCCATATTTTGACTGTGACCCTTCACATGAGGTCCAGTGCAAAATCGTCCACATCTGATGTCATATTAGTGTTCAAAATCTTTCATATTTTGGAGGATTTTGGTTTGGACTTTGGCTTAGGAATGCTCAATCTATAGAAGGTTTCCTACATATACTAAGCTTCAAGGTAATATACCTTTTAATTCCATTTTTCTTGTCTATCAGAATACAACTGTGTATCCCAACCATAACAGTAACAACAACAATAACAACAACAATAATTATTATTATCTAAGCTATTTTTCTTCTATGAAATGAGAAGTCTATGTTATTTTAGCTTTCTTCCAACTAATAGTAGTCTGTGCTTTTGTATTTATTGGTCAGGTTTCTGATGTTAGCTAATATAATAATTGACCCCAGAATTTCAGTTGCTTAGTACAATAATTCTTTATTTCTCACATTGAAGCTCACTGGTTAGCTAATCATCTGTCCCTGGAGTGACAGAATTTTCTGCCTTTGGGGTCAACATCAGAGTAGCTTCCTTGCGTGCCTTCTGTGTTCTGTGTTCAGTAGATTGAATAACAAAAAGATAAAGACCACAGAAGGTCATGTGGGCAAGTTAGAGGCTCCGGTCTAAAGGTAGCATTTGCCACTTGAGCTCATATTCTACTGGCCAAATTGGTGTCATATGTAATAAGAAATGGGCAAAGGCAACCCTTTGTACCTAGAAGACAGAGAATAGGGAACCTATAACTAGTATCTGCCAAACTTTGGTGGAAAACAACTACCTGGGAGCCAGAGGACCTGAGCTAAAATTCTTTTTTTTTTTTTTTTTTGCCACTTCTTTGTTGAGCAAATCACATAATTTTTTTTTTGATGGGGAAGGGTAATAATAGAACTTACAAGGATGTTGTGAAAATTAAATGAATTAATTTACATAATTTGAACAGTACTTTGCCCTGTTGGCACTTATGGAATGGATCCTGTGCCCCCAAATGTTTATATATTGAAGTTCTAATTCCAGTGCCTCATAATGTAGCTATGTCTAGAGACATTGTCTTCAAAGTGGTCATTACAATGAAAAGAGGCCTTCAGGGTGGGCCCTAACTGTGTGACTGGTGACCTTTTAGGGAGAGGAAATCTAGATGTGGACATGCAGACAGAAGAGGATGTGAAGTCACAGGAAGATGGCCTGAGAGGGATGCCCAGAACAGCTTCTCTCTCACAGTCCTCAAAAGGAGCCAGCCACCAGTGGCTTAATCTGGGACTTCTGGATTCCAGGATCATAAAAAAATAAATAAATCCTGGTTACTTCAATCCCCCAGGCCACGGTACTTGGTCATAGCAGCCTGGAAAACTGGCTGTCCTGTGCTAGCTGTAATTAGTGATTTGAGGCCACTCTACCTCTCTATGTAAAATTTAACCTTTCCATAAGGGAACTTCTAGTCTTTTCTAGAGAATAGATTTATGCTACTCTTTCAAATATTTCTCTCAATAAAATCCCCAATAGCTAAGGCACATAATGCAAAGAATTCATATTGCGGCCGATCAATAATTCTCTTTCTTGTGTTGCTGCAGCTACTTAAACACCCACGTCTTATTCCCTTTCCTCCAATTTGAACTACATGCGCTTCTCTGAATCAATCGCTGTTTATTAGAAGTCAGAAAAGAACTTAATTTCCAGTCTAGGAGCTCAAGTACCATTCTGTAACTGTAGGTAAGGCTACAGTTTTCAGTTAAAAAATAAATCGTCTCTTTCCCCTTAACTCTTACGGGTATCACACATACTAGAGCACACTTTCTAAATTTGAGGGATAATATATGGTGTTTTAAAATATAGAAGGCGATTCAGGGCTTTCTATAAGGACAGTCACAGTGTTGGTGGTGTTCACAGGAAGAGATTTTCGAGTTTAAAGCAATCTTGGCAATCACGGTGTGTGCATGAACCCAGGCCTCTCCTGATTCCCGTAGGGCATTAGTTCAGTCCCCAGACTCTACCCTTGGCCCTGGCTCTTTCCACTCATCAAACATCAGTTAATGAAAATTCAGTGCAATTTCAGATGAGAGAGGGAGTTTAGTGGAATGAAAAATTGAAATTATGTTTTTCCAAATTAGAAGAATCAGGTTTAGTTTTACTCTACCTCATGTATGACTAAACATAATTCTTCCATGACTTCAAATGATCACTTTCTGAACAATTTAAGAAACTGAAACAGCATAGCAGGAAAATGTTGATTTTCAAACTAAACATTTTTCAGTAACGAGACAGCAAACTGACCCAAAAAGGGTGACGAGGACAGAAAAAGAAACATGTTCCTATAATGGAGCTGTCTGTAATAGTTATTTCATAACTGTAACTTTAAATATCCCTACTTTTAGAGTGAGGACAAATTAAGAGTCTGACAGTCTAGCCCGAACAGGGAGTTCTCATTTCCTTAAAGGGCTCTTAATCACAGAGCACATAGGGAGAAGAACAGAGTGTATAATGATAGCATTTATTCCTTCCAAAAATGAACAAACTCATGCTCCTGTGCTGTTGTGCAGCATACATATATCACATTTTATTTTTTCTCCAACAATTAATCCACCGACAATGAATAAAAACTATTTAAATAATTATGCTACAGTTCATAAAAATCTCATATGGGTATGCATCACATACGTATTTTGATTAAAAAGTCCACATTGCATTCATCTCTTTCCCAGAAGTTTGTTAGTCTAACAAAGCCATCCTGGACCAAAGTGACTCTCAGAGGAAAATGGCATATCCTACCTAAAGATCCTCCTGGCTGGGAGAGTGTTTTTCACTGATGTCCCTTGATAAAGAAACAGGTTTTTTTTCTGACAAGGGAAATACAGACTTTTGAATAAGGTATGTTTAATATTGATAGCTTAGGTCTCCTTTATTCCATTGATAATATCCCCATGCATGGGATCCTTTCAAAATTAGTTACCTCCCTTCTGCTCTTTAGTTACTGGCTGTGGAATCATCAAACTTTCAAGATCAGGAAAATAACATTGTATCTTGCTTCTTCTTTACAACATTACAATACATCCAGCAGGAAAGTAGTAAATACTATTGTTTGGTCAGGAAGATATTGTATTAAAAATCTTTTCCTGTAATTTTAAACCAAGTGGTCTTCTGTGGCTCATAAAAAAAAATCAATATGACTCTTATAGACCTTTCTACCTCTTGGATGGATGATCTTGCTAAATATAACAAATCTTTAATGAAATCATTAATCTGATGCCAATCTTTTTTTCTTTAGGACAACAGAAATTCTTCATGAATGATAAAGGCATGGTTATTACCCTTATTTATTTGGAATCCTCCAGCAGCACAGGAACATCTTTGTTTCCCGGTATGACTTTGAGCAGGCAGGTACTTTGACAGGGAAGATAATCAAATTGACTGATCTGAACCACAGGCTTAGAAAAATCAATCTCCAGGGAGCAGCCACAGCCCTGCTTCAATTCCAGCTCACATCTTGGAAGAAATAAACCAACCATTTCACTAAATGGCTTCTCAAAGAGCCCTACAACATTTGAGAAGACTTCTATTTGATCATACTTTTTTTATGTATTTGATACTAGTCCGTTAATGCCAATATTAGCCCCACATGAACAATAAGTGAAGCTACTGTACAGACATCAATTAGAGGTGGATATGTCCAAGATGTTACCAGACTAAATAGAAATATACCAAATGAGCCCCAACTGGAAGGGCTCCCCGAGTTTTTCTGTTAGTGAGATGACCTTTCTTCCAACCTTATCTTTGAAGAGAAAGAAGTCAAACTGTGAAAAGCTTTTTATTTATTTATTTATAATGAGAAAAAGATTACAGGTCCTGAAACTCTTTCCTTTCGGCTTTCACAAAACTTATCCTGGAAATAAAAAGCAGCTAGCTCTCTCGCACATTTCATATAGGGGCATTAACTTTGCCATGTCTCCAAATGTCTGGAATTCTCTCTGCTGCCAGGACCCTGCTCAGCTTTTGCTTTTATGCTGTGGTTAACACCTGCTCCTAAGGATTCCTTTCAGAGCACAGTTCCTATACAAAGAAATTGTTAACCAGGACTCCACTCCTCTCAACTGAAATCCTGATCATTCCATCCTATTTGCTCTCCCTATATACAAGCTTCAACCTCAGTTCTTAAATTCTCTTCTCTTAAATTCTCCCTTTGTGAGAAAATAAATAGATGGCAGGAAGCTTGTATGATTTGTATCCACTTTGCATTCCCTCATGTAATCTCTGTCCCATTACCAATGGAAAATTCATGTGTGTTGATATGATACATAAGGTAATGGACAAAGACCCCACAACTTTCTCCCTTCCTAATTATTTTACATGAGTGCATGTGATTATTTTATAATCACTTAGAAAATTATAAAGCTATTCAGTGAGATTCTTATATGAAAAAAATAGAACTCTTTGGCTGGATTGTTCTCTTTGTTACAATCTGTTCTGGATTTTTCCTTCTTGCTTTGGGCAAATTGTGGCTGTGAAATTCAGCACATTCTTCCATGATCTTGCCGCTCACTCAATTATATCATTTTCGTGACACAGGGTCCTCATTTCCATCTTTGCCTTGAAACAAATTCCCTTGAAACGCCATCTGTAGCCACTGATTCTGTGGATTTGTCTGTCCCTCGCCTACCTGATCCCTTCTTATCTCGGAAATCATGACAGTTCTGTTTTCCTTTGTTCGCTTTACTTCTCCTCTTGAACTTTTTAGAAGAAATATCTTCATTTTTTTTTTTTTTTAACACAAGAGAATTGCTACAAAGCTTTTGCCTGCATGTGGAGAATATGCCTTGGAAAAGGCCAATGCACTTTTACTTCAACAAAATCAAGCAACTAGGGAAGCAAGGGGAAAAACTCTATCAAGCTCAAATGAGATGTTTAAATCCATGAGAAAATATTTAGTAAACACAGCAACGCACCAGAGGTTTCCCCTGTACAGAGCTGTCCTCGTATTCCGTCGCAGCAGGTTGGCCTTGCACTTTCTATCTGCATGCACTCAGCAGCCACCGAGTTCCAGTTATTTTTATTAATTGTTTTTGTCCAGCATAACTCTTCACATATTGAGAGTCTATGTTTTCTTAGCCCAGTGATTTAAGAAGAGCATTTGTCCCTTCAGAAATCTTAAATTCCTTCCCCATGTGTGAGTTTCTCAAAGTGAACTCTGGTTACAATCTATGCTCACTGAATTCTGCTGCGTGAACCTCTCCAAAAAGTGGCCTGATGCTCAGTCCATTCACTCGGGAATTCCCTGTGCTCTAAGTTGGCTCCAGCAAGCTTCATACACTGTGAGGATTTTAAAGACCAAGAAATCGATAAAGCAAGCAAACACACACACACACACACACACACACACACACACACACACACATACACACACACTGGCTTCCAGATATATTGGTTTTAATCCTCTTCTGCTCTGAGTTCAACTGGTCTATTAAAAAAACGATGTCATCTTGTGTTCTCATCTTTGAAGTTCAGAAAATTCCTGTGAGAAATAAATGAATTATATCAGTGGTTCTGAAATCCAGGATCACCTGGGTATTTTGAAATCAAAACAAAATCAACAACAACAAAAATAGCATCCTCATCAAAAATACATGTTCCTCAAACATTTGTGTGCAAATGAATTACCTGGAGGTCTTTTAAAATGTAGGATTGGAGAGGGTTGAAATCTGAGTTTCTACTTAAGCTCTGGGGTGACACTCCTGCGTACCAGGGCCACCCCTGGGGGAGCAAGCCCTTGGGATGCATTTACCACCTATATAATCAAGAATTCTCATAACGGGACCAAACACTTTATGTTGTAAGGAAGCTGCCCTAAGGGCCATATATAACCTGTCACAGAACTTCCCTGGACCAGCATTTGGCAACAGATGAACTAAATAATCTTTTCTTGCCTGTTTTCTGTGACTGAATGTTGTTTTTATAAAGGCAATATCCTAACAAGACACTTTAAATATAATAATTCAGTTGCTAATGATGTTGATTATGCATTGACATGAAAATGAGGAAATCTTAATTGTTTTCTAAGGCAATTTACAGTTTTAAATTTGAAAACATAAATAGAAAAAATAAAAATATATAATCTTAACAATATGTGTTGTAATAGCAGGTAAACAGAAATAACTGAGGATCATTTTCCATCTATAGCTAAATTTTTAAGAACAATGTTATAAAACAAGCGATCACTAGTGTGTGAGATGGTTACTATGATATATTTCTGGCATTATTAATATCACACACCTGACATGTTGCCATTCATCAGCTTTTATTATCTAATTTCAACCAGAGTAGCTTTCCCTTCAATTTAGTATAGGAAATTATTAATGAAAAATTTTGAAAGATAAGTTACATAAAGTTGCATAGCTCATGGGTAAAAGATTATCCAGGACAGTGGTGAGAAACAAATTGTCAAACAAGTGACTCCTATTAAATATTGTATGATGAATATCTGTAAATGTTGATCAAATATATTTCACATATACACCCAACATATGGTAGGCTTAGAATCAGATTTTATGAACTAGGAATCAAGTCTCTGAGTGATCTTATTAGCGGGGCCTTTAACAATGTGTTGTGTGTTAATGGCTGGTGTGTGTGTTAATGTGTTGTGTGTTAATGGCTGGTGTGTGTGTTAATGTGTTGTGTGTTAATGTGTTGTGCATTAATGGCTGGTGCTGCATGTTCTTACATATTTTATGGGGATGGCCATATCCAATTGTATCTATCAGTTCAATAATTGGTATTTGTAGAGTGCTCAAGGATTCTTCTAGGCCTGCAGGGAACAGAGACAAGAGCCCAGAAGACACCTTGTATTCAACCTAAAGTCTTTTTTGATGAAAATATTTAGAAAGTACTTGTCCTGGGCTGGAGATGGTCACCTAGCAAGCACAACCCTATGACCCCAGAAATCTGGTACTGAAAAAGAAAAAAAATAAAAACTATCTAAATAAGAAAGACTTTATTTTTATAATTTTTGGTACTGATTTATCTTATTTTCATAATGTCTCACTGCTAAAGTAATATGGTACTATCTAGATCAAATCTTCTGGTATAAATAGAAGTGATTACAGAGCTTAAGAAAGTTTGATCTGTTGACTTTAGCTACCTATCCATTTTAATATCTACTGCGATATTAAAAATCTTGACTCTAACCTTTCTATTACTCATCTAAAATTGTACTGATGAGTTCTGGAACTTTCTCTTTTATGATTATAGCATTACATACTCTCAAATTACATTTGAGAGTTCCTATACTTTTAAAATTATTTTCAGTTTTTTTTTGTCTCTAAGGAATATTATCTTTCATCTCAGTTATAACCTTAAAGAGAAAGTAGACGAACTATTTTAAAATTAAAAATCTTAGCAAGATTCAATAATTTTCTCTCTATTTTTTTCTAAAGTCCCTCCTAATCTCTGAGGCCCTGGCTAAAATAACGATAAGCAGTGCACACTTTGGGCACATGGCTACGCATGGCACTACCAGGCTCTAAATCTTGCAAATCATGTTGTCCCCCCATGTCTACTTAATTTCTTTGTTGATTAAAGAAATCTATATCCTAGAATATAGATATTGGACAATTTTTAGACACAAAGAAAAAGTTTATGAAAGGTAATTAAGATCCATGAGATTGTAAATGTGCTCAAATTCAAAATGTGTTGGAAAATTGAACAAAAACTTTGTAATTTATAATGCATAATGAACCTACAGAGCAGAAAGCGAAAGAGGATGGGTCTTGAAGAAAACTGTTTCATTTGAAACTTGGAGCGTATCTGCTATGCTGTTGGTAAGCTTTAAATAGTTTCTGAGCATTGCACAGTCAGATGCAACCAACTATTCAGGGGAGAGGGGACGTGAACCTGTCTCCAATGCCTCCTGATTCTCACTCTATATGGATCTTTTATTGGGGTTATGAGTCAGGTATATCCGTTGCTCAGTTTTGACCCATAATTCTTATTCATTTCTGCTTTCCTGCTGTTTGGTTTTTATTTCACTGATTACCACAAATATTTTGGTTTCCTCCAAAAAGCTTTACAAAGGTATGGCTCTGTGATTTACAGCTCCCACTCTCTAAATTAGATGTTATTGATCTGTAACAATCAGCAATTATTCTCCATACTGGGCTTCTGGCAGGTGTGGTATTTCCAAGCACTTTTGACATAAAGGAAATTCCCTAACCTGGATTCTAAATTAAAACACAATTACTTGAGTGTGCAGTCTCTTTACTTTCAGGTACCTTTGTGCCACCACTTAACAACCCCAAGTCCAATGTGGTGCAGAATATAATTCCAATCACTTATAGAAACACTGTGGGGTTCTGTGTTAGTGGGAGTTGAAAAAAACTAAAATTATACATATGTCTTTAAGTAAAATGGAATGGGAAAAACATCAAGCATTTTTTAGAAAACAGAGATATTATTTCCAAACTAGGAAAATATCATTATTAATATCTTTAGGCAATGTCAAAGGGAAAACAAAATTTAGATGATTTTAATACAAATTTCAGGATTTTGGAAATGTTTTAATAGAGACAGACAAGGCAACTGAATGTTATGTCCAATCGTGGCTCTGTAAAGCAAGAATGGAGAGACAGTAATCATTATAGGGCGCTCCAAATGGATATTTGCCCTGTATTTTTGTTACCTGTGGAATGATAGTGAACTTTAAATCACAAGATATAATTTAAAGGGCTTTTGGGTGAAGCAATTTTATTTTGAGTGAACATGGAAATGAAAGTGGAACATGGAAATGGAAATGAACATGGAAAAATAGATAACTCTACGAAGAATCTTGACGCAAATTTTATTTGTTCTTAAGACATTTATTTTTGTTTTGCAGGAATGAAGAGAAAGCAAGAGTGTTAGATCCACACAGCTAATTTTTCAATTATTAAAATTGGCAAAAGGAAGATATGAAAAATTACTAGTATCAATCCTTATCAATCTTAATAGGATGACATTAAATGATTTAAGAAAAGACAATCACAGACAATATCTTCCATTCAAGTAACACCATGTTACAGGATACTGATTATGTGTCCATCAAGGGAATCAGAATTACTATTTTTTATGCAGAATTTAAATGAAGATTCCTATAACAAAAGTCCATCGCATGCTCTAGTACTGAAGGCAGGACCTTAAAATCATTTTAAACAAACACCCCAGATAGACTGGCTCAAGCAAATATTTTATAGCTAAAACAATTATAAGTCATCATTAGTCACACGCAGGAAAATACACATATATGGACATACTTACATGTGTATAATTTGTGTATGTGTTTATAAATTACATATATATTGCATTTATATATATATATACTAACATGCATAAAAGCATAAGAACATAACATACCTGTGTTTATCACTCTCCCTCATAACTTATTAATTAGCATCACTGTTCCATCATTGTAAGCAGATCAAGTTTACTTTGTCTTCTATACCTGCTCACATTTCTTTTTTTCTTTCTTTCTTTCCTTTTTTTTTTTTTTAGAGAGAGAGAATTTATTTATTTATTTATTTTTAGTTTTCGGCGGACACAACATCTTTGTATGTGGTGCTGAGGATGGAACCCGGGCCACACGCATGCCAGGCGAGTGCGCTACCGCTTGAGCCACATCCCCAGCCCCTGCTCACATTTCTTTATGGAAAGCCAGAGAAGATTGATTTCCATTCATGTTCACATGGAAGGAATAGCCCTAAAGTTATCATCTCGGGTTGTATTATGTAAGTAATGATGACAATGAGTGATGGTAACAATCTGTGCATATGAGAGAAACACAAAGGTGAAACTGTATGAAAATTTTGCATCCATATCCAATGGTCTAATTAATATGACTATTAAATTGTTCCTGAATGACTTTCAAATGGATTTTTACATTACAAAGTGTTGTGCTACAGTGAGAAATTTTCAATAATAATGGACTTATATACTGGCGAGACACTGAGTTGATGTCTTAAAAATGCAGACTCATTTAGAAGGAGTCATTTTAATATAATTATTATTCGAGTTCCTGCTAAGAAACATCACCCTGAAACATTGCCAAATTACCAAGGTAAGTTGCAGTAATGATAGTAAGTAAGATCCCCATTTGCTAAGAATGTTATATATTAGCTAAGCACAATGTTTAAAATGAGTTTCTGTTTAACTGAGGGAAAATATCAAAATCTTGTAGAAATATGTGCTCAAAATTTTGTCAGTATGTGTTTTTTCATATTAGTGCTAATGTGCAATTAATGGTGCAGCTTATACAGACATTGGCAATTTGTTTAAAATGTATTAGAATTGCTTATTCTAATAATACACTATACAAACAAAATATTCTACAAGATTAGTAATGAACCCATGTAGTTTTTGTTTGTTTATCTTAAATCAAACTTATGTTTTTTTATGAGAACTTTGGGACAATTTTATGTATATGATATTAATAAGATGAATTTTACTTTAATGTGGGGTGTGTGATAGATTGCTTTATTACTCTTTATTTGAACATTTTTCTAGCTTGACTTTCTGTTCTTCTGAGGTTATGAAAACAAATGCTACCCATCTCTCTCTCTCTCTCTCTCTCCAAAATAATTTGGAAAACATAACCAAAGGGATCTATGTGTGTTTTGCACTCTGTTGATCCAGTGCCCTTGCATGGCTTTGAAGGAGTGAGACCCCAGTACATTAGACACTTTTCCTGATCTAAGAGATTTGATAGTTATGTTAGCCACAAATTTATCTTGGGATCTCATCCAAAGTGTCCTCACCTGGAGGCCACAAATGCGACAGTAGCTCTTTAATGATCCAGCTCTCTGAGTGTGCCATTCACTGTGTAGCACAATCCCCAGTGTTATTCTGAGAATCGTTTTTGGAAATCCATCCTATGTATTGCAAACAAAATTCTTTCCAAAATTTAATAAATTTTGCTTTGTGTTTAAAAATAACTAGAATGTTTTCTCTCATCTGCAGATGAACCCTTACTGGTAGACTAATAACTTTTCAGTGGAATCGGAAAACATCTATATCATTATTGTATATGTAATGTTAATTTGGGCTGTACATGCAAATTTAAACTTCTTTCTAAATGCACCCTCCTCCATCTGGAATGTCAGACTACAATAGTAAAAACGAATTTTCTACTATTTATGCAAACTCATTCATCACCGCTTATTTTATGTGGTAATAAATGTAGCAAGTATGTATATCTCTGAAATACAACTTTGTAAATTGGGTCAAATTATTATTTATCATCATAGTCTTTCTTTCTGAATCAACTGATCAGAGTATAGCAGTCTGCAACAGGATTCTTGAAATGCTACAGTACATAAATCAGTGAACCTGTCACTGTTTTCAGCTTATAACAGGAGTTTTTGAATAAAATCAAACTGTGTGTGTGTTGTAGAGACATAATCTGTGTCTGTCTCCTAGGTTTTATCTACCAAAGTGTTATAAAAATACTCTTTTATATCAACTTAATTAATTTGGCCCAATAATAACCTAATGTCAAAATAGTGACAGAAGTAAGTCATCTATAATTATCTCTGGAAAATATTTCAAAGAAAATCAAATATGAATAATTTGACCAGAAGAAGGGTAGAACATTCCTTTATAACTTTGCATATTAATCTAGCAACAATTTCACCAACAAACTCCTACTGGATAGTGGCTGTAATTTAATATGAAATATTAGTAACTCCTTTTGTATAATTATGTTGTTGGAAGAGAATGAAAAGCCTCCCAGCCCAATTTTTTTCTCTCAAAATTGAATTCAATAAACTTTGCTGAGCAATGTCTACCATGTTATGCATAGATGTTGAGGTTACAGAGCTCCACAAGGCCTGACCAGAGAGACGATGCAGACTTCCAGCAAAATGTCCCCACAACTGTACACACAGAGTCAGTGAAGTCACTCAATCTAAGTAATCATTCTCAAAACAGAAAGAAAATAAAAACTACACTTATACCACAACATTTGCTCAAGGTATGAAATATATTTCCTCTATTTCACCATGCTATCTAGAGCAAATTGGGTTCATTTCACACTTTCTCTCAATAGTAACCCAATGGGATTCTGTGCAGTGTGTGACAGGCTAAAACAGAAGATCATTATCTGAAAATATCATTTAAAGCTAAAAGACATTATTAGAGTTCATATTTGAAAGGCGAGGAAGAGCATTAATTTTAATAAAACTCATTTTCATATAGTTCACTTTAAAGGAGTAATTGAATTTGAAAAGATCAAATGGCTTGATGGAAATATAAGTTTCCAAATACTCAACAGGAGGGTATTGGTAATGAAAAGAAACGTGGCTTTCATCTTGATGATCTGCCAAACTTTAACATTTTAATGAGTGGAGCAATTTATGTGGAGTCAACGGCTTGCCATTTGATATTAAGGTCATCCTTTCTAGAAGGTTCCTGTTTTCTCCAACTATATTCAACTTTGAAGTATGTTTTTAAATTTCTAGTTTACTGTCAATTATGTATTAGTATAACTGATAGTAGACAAGAATCAAAAAATAATAAAATAAAAAGGTCAGGGTTTTTCTTGATTATATTTTGATAGTGGTATTTCTTTAACAAGGACTAAAAATAGTGTCTCCAAGATTACAGTTAATCTTGTTGTTCCTTTACTCAACAAATGCAAGATAAACTTGAGTTTTCATAAGACATTCAAAACTGGTTGAGTTGCTCTAACAAGGGAGTCCCTTAGTCTAAAGATAGTTCCCTGAAATGGTAAATGGTAAGAAGATCCAGGATCCAGGTCATTTCCTAGGTTGCCAGAACAGATATCTGTAGGAAGACACTGTTGCTCTTCCTAGGCACTAAACTCTTCACACAAATTATATTAAAGGTTGATAAACTGACTCAACTGCAGTTTCATAGGGAGAGAAAAATGACAGGGCCATCTATATGGACATGCAAATTTGAACCCAGTTATCTGCTACTTTAATAATTATTTTACAGAGAATTAGTAAAGACTTCCTTCTTTTCTTCAAAGTTGCCAAAAATGTCGCATCACTTTATTTTTAATTGCTTCTTTTTAGTTATAAATGACATTAGAATTCATTTTGACAAGACTCTAAAAGCATGGAATATGATTTCTTTCTAATTTAGTCCCTAGTACTTCCCCTTCTCTTCTCACTCCCCCAGTTCCCTTCCCTCTACTCTACCAGTCTTTGTGCTATTCCCTTATAGTTTTCTTTCTTTCTTTTTTTTTTTAGTGTCTTGTAGATGTACTTGATGGGGAGATTCATTATGATATATTCAGAAGAAATACACATGGTCAGCAATTAGATAAAAAAATGTTCACCTCCTCTAGCAATTGCAGAAATTCAAATTAGAACTACCTTGAAATTTCATCTCATTCGAGTCAGAATGGCAATTAGGAAGAACACAAGTAGCCAAAGGTTGGTGATGATATGGGGAAAAGGGTACATTCATACATTGTTGGTACGATTGAAAATTGGTGGAAACACTCTGGAAAGCAGTATGAAGATTCCTCAGAAAACTAGGAATGGGCCACTCTATGACCCAGTTATACTACTTCTCTGTACATATCCGAAGGATTCAGGATCAGCATACTACAGTAACATAGCCACATTAATGCTTATGGTAGCATAATTCACAATAGCCAAGCTCTGGAGCCAACCTAGGTGCCCTTCAACAGATGAATGAATGGATAAAGAATGTAGTGTATATACATAATGGAGCATTACTCAGCCATTAAAAAGAATTACTTTATGGCATTTGCTAGTAATTGGACAAAACTGGACAGTATCATGCTACAAGAGATAAACCAGTGCCAAAAATTCAGAGGTAGAATGTTTTCTGTGGCATTCCAAAGCTATTCCAAGGGTGGGTGGATAAAAAAAAAAAAAAATAGATCAGTGGAGTATACAAAGGGGAATGAAAGGCAGAGAGAAGCAATGGGAAAGACAGTGGACTTCTCTTAACGAAGAATGTGTAATACAAACAAACTAGAATATTAGTAAGATATTCATAATATGTATATTTTAAAGATGAAGAACATCACTATTAAAAGCATGACCAAAGAATATTATGCCTCTGGATTTGCTATTTGGGAAGAGAACATTTCATTTGCATATTAAAACTCAGTGAAACCCATTAAAACTAGTTTTCACCAGAGGATCCAAAATGTCAGGTCAGAGGGAGGCAGCATTCTGTCGCCTCGTGACCTGGGATTCAAGTAGTGAGCATACTGTTTCTCTGCAAGCAATATGCCTGCTCCTGCGCAGGAATCACAGTCACCGTGCCCACGCAGGGCTCCAGGCCTGAGTGTCAGAGTAGGTCTCCCAACTACTGGCCCACACAGGACTACCTGGGGTCTGGTGGGACCATCAGCATCAGCATCTGCGCAGAACTTTAGGCCACCGAAGAGAAATCCTGGTCACCGCTCCCACTTAGGACACTCAACAGCTACAAATGTGAACAGGAACTCCAGCCCCGACTCCTGTGTGGACGCCCATCTAAAAATGTAGGGCTCCCCTGGTCACCTCCAACTTGGGACTACCGCAACTATCTGCAGAGATAGTCCCCTACACGTGGTAGCCTGTCTGCACCTGGGAACATCTCACAGGCTCTGAAGACAGCCGACAGCCACACACTGCCTGCAAGAGCTTGTCTCTGAACACTACGTCCAACGCCATCGCCTGGCTCCCCCCATATGACCCTACACCCCATCGCTGAAACCAGCCACCTTCATCTTGGGTCACCTTCATCACCATCTTTACTGGAGGCAATTGCCAGTTTGGAACTCCTGCTGGCCAGGTACCCAGTTTCTAATTCCCCTCGCTCCCCAGCAGCCCCTAAGCCAGCACTGTAACTGCCCAACACAAAACAGTTCTTAGCATCAAGTGTGCAACACACCCAAAGCCCACACACAAGACCCCTGGAGAGAAAGGTCCCTTATTAGGAAGTAGTAAGGGAGAGGGTAAGTAAGAGACACTTTAGAGACTAACATAGAGACCAGGAACTGGGAGGTCTTCAGGAGAGACAGGAGATAAGACCAGGCACCCACATCACACAAGTGGGACCAAAAAGAGATCCTTGAGGTACAGTCTCCCTCCGGGGTATGGCAGGTGCCACACCCCACTTCCAGGTCCCTCCACCCAGGACCAACCCTCCCACCCTAGTTACTTTCACCATCCTGAGGGCCAAGATGCCAGGAAACAACAGACAAACCCCCCAATTGGATGATAAGGGAAGCAGGAAAGATACTAATCTCCAACCAAAATAATCCTTGTTTCTTCCATCGAGATTCTTTTTCTTCTCCCTCTCTATTCTCCTGCCCTTGCATCCCCAACATAGTGCTTGAAACCAAGCACTCTGCATGTATTAGAATTTTGAGGACTGGGACATCTGAATAGCCTATTACAGCTGTGTTGTATATTCTTTTTCTCTTCCTTTTTTCCCTCCAACTTTTGCTATTTTAACATTTTTTATTTTTCTTAATATAAATGTGTGTTTTGTATACTCTACTGTCTTCCCACTTATTTGTCTATGCAAAAGTACTTCCTCTCTATTCTCCTGCTGCTGAACTTCTACTTTAGATTTCTCTTTCACACTTTCTAAGGCATAACAACTCTACCTCCCTAGCATATCATCCTACACCTTACCCCTGGTTCTTTGTCCACTGTCAGAAACTGTAAGCTCTTTTACAAACCTACTGATTATTTTTTAGATAATAATTGAATTCAACATTTCTGTACATGGTGACCAAACTGTAAATGTCTTAATAGCAACTATTTGGTTTTAGTTTGTATATTGTTTATATTGGATCTGTTAACCCTGTCCTTCCCCTCAATGAGAGGTATTGGAAATCTACAGGGGCTCTGTAAGCCTATGGGGTAAAAATGGTAACACCTCAGATTCACAGTGCTACAAGAGAAGACACACAAGCAACATGAAAAGACAAGGGAAGAAAATGCCCAAACAAATCAAGACACCACATTATTAGAATCCATGGCCAGCACAGCAGATAAAATCACAGAGAAGAAGTTCAAGATGTACATAATTAGAATGTTCCGTGAGTGAAAGGATGAAGTAAGAAAGCAAATACAGGCAGCTAAAGATCATTTCAAAAAAGAGCTACATAAACAAATGCAGGAAACAAAATATTTAAAAATAGGGAGGCAGAGGACCTAAAACAAACAAACACAAATGTGAAACAATAAACCAAATTAAAAGTTCAAATGAAAACATCACCCACAGATTAGACCACTTGGAAGACAGGACTTCAAATGATGGAGACATGATATAGAATCTTGAAAAGAATGTAGCCCACACAGTGAAAATGGTAAGAAATCATAAGCAGAATATTCAAGAAATATGGGATAGCATAAAAAGACCAATGTTAAGAGTTAATGGGATAGAGGAAGGCATAGAGTTCCAAACCAAAGGAATGAACAATCTGTTCAATGAAATAAAATCAGAAAAAATTCCAAACATGAAAAATTGGAAAACCAAATTAAAGAGGTTACAGGACACCAAATGTACAAAATCACAATAGATGCACACCAAGGCACATTATAATAAAAATGTCTAACATATAGAATAAGAAGAGAATATTAAAAGGCATGAAAGAAAGGAATCAGATTACATATAGGGGGAAACAAATTAGGTTATGTGCAGATTTTCCAACCCAGACCCTGAAATTTAGAAGATCCTGGAACAATATATATCAAACTCTGTGTATTTATGTACTCTTATGTCTTCCCACTTACTTGTCTACCTAAAAGTACTTCCTCTCTAAGAGAAGGAGAAAGAAAATTCAGATTACTAATGTCCATGATGAAAAAGGAAATATCACAACAGATGCTACAGAAATACAGAAAATGGATGCCAACCAAGAATCTTGTATCCAGCAAAATTAAGCTTTAGATTTGATGATGAAATAAAAACCCTCCATGATAAACAGAAATTAAAATAATACACATCTAGAAAACCTGAACTACAGAACATCCTTGGCAAAATATTCTATGAAGAGAAAATGAAAATCAGCAGAGGGAGATTTTGTACTAAAGGAAAAACTAATTAAAAGAGAATCCAAGTTAGGTTAAATAACAAAAATAAATAAAAATGACTGGGAACACAAATCATTTCTCAATAATAATCCTGAATGTTAATGATCTAAACTCACAAATCAAAAGACATAGGCTAGCAGATTGGATTAAAAATAGACCCAACAATATGCTGCCTCAAAGAGACTCATCTCATAGGAAAAGACATCCACAGACTGAAGGTGAAAAGTTGGGAAAAGTCATACCACTCACATGGAAGAAAGCAGGGTTTTTCATCCTCTTATCAAATAAAGTAGATTTCAATCTAAAGTTAATCAAATGGGATAAAGAAGGATATTTCATACTGCTCAAGGAAACCATACACTAACAGGGCATAATAATTATAAATATATATGCCCCAAACAATGGAGGATCTATGGTCATCAAACAAATTCTTCTCAAGTTCAAGAGTCAAACTGATTACAACACAATAATTCTGGGTGACTTTAACACACCTCTTTCACCACTGGATAGATCTTCCAGACAAAAGATGAACAAAGAAACTATAGAACTCAATAATACAATCAATCACTTAGAGTTAACTGACATATATAGAATAATTCATCTTTCAACCAGTGAATACACTTTTTTTCTCAGAAGCACATGGGTACTTCTCTAAAATAAACCATATATCATGACACGATGGTACTCTTAGCAAATACAAAAACGTAGAGACACTATCCTTCATTCTATCAGATCATAATGGGATAAAATTAGAAATCAATGATAAAATAAAAAATAAAAACTACTCCAACACCTGGAGACTAAATAATATGCTACTGAATGAACAAGGGGTTGCAAGAGACATCAAGGAGGAGATTTAAAAACTTCTTAGAGGTAAATGAGAACACTGATAAAATATATCAAAATCTCTGGGACACTCTAAAGGCTGTAAAACGAGGAAAGTTCATTGCATGGAGTTTATTCCTTAAAAGAAGACAAATTCAACAAAAAAATGACCTAACATTACATATCAACATCCTAGAAAAAGAAGAAGAAATCTTCTAGAAGACAGTAAATAATTAAAATCAGAGCTGAAATCAATTGAAACAAAAGAAATAACTGAAAAAATTGACAAGTTTGCTCTTTGAAAAAATAAATAAAATTGACAAACCCTTAGCTATGCTAACAAAGAGAAGGAGAGAGAAAATTCAGATTAATAACATCCATGGTGAAAAAGAAAATATCACAACAGATACTACAGAAATACAGAAGATAATTAGAAATTATTTTGAGAACTTGTACTACAATAAATAGAAAATATCAAAGGCATTGACAAATTTCTACAGTCATATGATTTGCCCAAATAGAATCAGGATGATATACACAATTTAAACAGATCAATTTCAAGCAAGGAAATAGAAGACAGCATCAGAAGCCTACCAACCATGAAAAGTCCAGGACCAGATGGATATACAGCTGAGTTCTACAAGACCTATAAAGAAGAACTAATACCTATACCTTCAAAATGTGTGAAATATAAAAAGAGGGAGCACACCCAAACACATTCTATGAGGCCAACACTGGCCAGAGAAATTAGATAGGTAAAAAAATTAAAGGGATTCAGATAGGAAAAGAAGAACTCAAATTAGCACTATTTGCCAATTATATAATTCTATACCTAGAAGATCCTAAAAGTTCCACCAGAAAACTTCTAGAACTAGTAAATGAAATCAGCAAGTATCAGGATACAAAATCAAAACCATAAATCAAAAGCATTTCTGTATATCAGTGACAAATACTCTGAAAGGGAAATGAGGAAAACTACCCCATTTACAATAGCCTCAAAACAAATAAAATTCTTGAGAATCAACCTAACAAAAGAGGTGAAAGACCTCCACAATGAAAACTACAGAACGCTAAAGAAAGAAATCAAAGAACACCTTAGAGGATGAAAAGATCTACCTTGCTCTTGGACAAGCAGAATTAATATTGTCAAAATGACCATACTACCAAAAGCACTCTACAGATTTAATGCAATTCCAATCAAAATCCCAATGGAATTTCTCATGGAAATAGAAAGAGTCATGAAATTCATCTGGAAAATTAAGAGACCCAGAATAAGTAAAGCAACCCTTAGCAAGAAGAGTGAAGCAGGTGGCATCACTGTACCAGATTTTAAACTGTACTACAGAGCAATAATAACAAAAACAGCATGGCATTGTCACCAAAATAGACTGGTAGACCAATGATACAGAATAGAAAACACAGACACTAACCCACATAACTACAGTTATCATATATTAGACAAAAACACCAAAATATACATTGGAGAAAAGATAACCTCTTCAACAAATGGTGCTGGGAAAACTGGAAATCCATACACAACAAAATGAAATTAACCCCCTATCTCTCACCATGCATAAAACTCAACTCAAAATGGACCTAGAATTTAACCAGAGACACTTCATCTAATAGAACAAAAAGCAAATATCCATCATGTTGGATTAGGCCACAACTTCCTGAATGAGATTCCTATAGAACAAGAATTAAAGTCAAGAATCAATAATGGGATGGATTCAAACCAAAAAGCTTATTCTCAGCAAAAGAAACAATCATTGAAGTGAATAGAGAGCCTATATCATGGGAGCAAATTTTTACTACTCACACATCAGATAAAGCTCTATTCTCTAGGGTATACAAAGAACTAAAAAAGCTAAACACCAAAATGCCAAATAGCCAATCAATAAATTGGCAAAGGAAATGAACAGACACTTCTCAGAAGATGATATACAATCAATCAACCAATATATGAAAAAATGTTCAACATCTCTAGCAATTAGAGAAATGCAAATCAAAATTAAGATACCATCTCACTCCAATCAGAATGGCAGCTATTAAGAACACAAACAACAGTAAGTATTGGTGAGGATGTGGGGAAAAAGGCACACTCATATATTGCTGGTGGGACTGCAAATTGGTGCAAAAAATATGGAAAGCACTATGGAGATTCCTTGGAAAATTGGGAATGGAACCGCCATTTGACCTAGCTATCCCTCTTCTCAGTCTATACCCAAAGGACTTAAAAACAGCATACTACAGGGACATGGACACATCAAGGTTTATTGCAGCACAATTCACAATAGCTAAACTGTGGAACCAACCTAGATGCCCTTCAGCAGAAGAATGGATAAAGAAAATGTGGTATATATACACATTAGAATATTACTCAGGAATAAAAGAGAATAAAATCATGGCATTTGCAAGTAAATGATGGTGTTAGAGAATATAATGCTAAGTGAAGTTAGCCAATCCCAAAAAACCAAATGCTGAATTTTTTCTATGATGTAAAAGGCTGATTCATAGTGGAGTTTGGAAGGGGAGCATGGGAGGATTAGATGAACTCTAGATAGGGCAAAGGGATGGAGGGGGAAGAGAGGCGGCATGGGGGTGAAAAAGATGGTGGAATGAGTTACCCTAAGTTCATGTATGAAGACATGAATGGTGTGAGTATACTTTGTATACCACCAGAAATATGAAAAATTGTGCTCTTTGTGTGCAATATGAATTGTATTTCATTCTGCTGTCATATATAAAATGACAGTAAAAAAAATGAAAAAAACTAGTCTTCACATTTGTGCTTAGAAACACTATAATTCTCTGTTTTGCCAAGCACAAAATGAAATCATGAATTTTTTTTTGCTTGCTTTCTAGATGTTCTTTCCTGATATTCCATATTTCATGACCAAATGATTCTCAATGGTGAGTAAATATTAGAATTAATTCTGAAACATCTAATTGGTGTTTGAGGAACTTGAAATTGTGTTTTAAAAATTATTCTAGCTTACCTTAATGTGTACACCAGTGTCTTTTGATGAAAGAAGAAGCAACTATTTATTTGCCCCCTTGGAAATAGCCAACCCTCAGTTGTCCTAACTTCTCTGTTCCAAATGCTATTGTTCTACTGGATAGACTAGCTGATACCTGTTAAAATGGACATCACAGCATCAGTTTGGGGGGCATTGATGAAGGATTTAAGTATGGAAAGAAGAGAAGGCCATCTTCTTCAACTTACAAAGAATGTCTCAAGTGACACATATGGTTTTGAGTCTTAGTAGTATATTGAATAATTATTTAATATTTTCACTGCAGTTTCACATATATTATCTTTTCTGGTCTTATTAGAAGTTTTAGTTATTCAGAAATTATTTTTATCTTGATTTTAGAGTTGGAGTAACTTGAATTATGGTGCTAAGAGAAGGAGGAAATGTCAATTGCCTAAAGACAAAAGTAATTTTTATACTGGAATATAAATACTTTATAACCAAGTCCAGTATTTTTCTTGCCATGTACTGTCATCATTTTCCCTATAAAAACAAATGAGCATATTTAACCACTATCAGTAGCTTGATAGAATGTAAATCCTTCAATATTTTTTAGCAATGATGGTGAAATAAAATTAATGCCTCTCAACTCTCTTTCATGACCCACCTTGTGAGCAGAGACATCTTTGGAATAGGTTTACAAGTTCAGTAAACTGGTAATGCCTACAGTTTCTGCAGACAACTCCAGCTTCCAGTGAAAACCACACTCAGGATTTCAACTTCCTTAACAAAAGGCTATGATAACCCAGACTCTTGAATATTATGGACAAGCACTCATGTAAAATACCATTTTTATTCTCCACACTTGAATATATTCTGCTCCTTTTAAACAATGCCTTTTAAAATTCATCTACTTATCATGAATAATTTAGCCAGATGACATAAAAGTATAATGAACAGAACAAGGTTATTTCGTGTGCAGGCAGAGGAGATAGACAACTGCAATTGTGATGGGTGCCATAGTGACCACAAAATAACATGTGGAAGAATATGGCAGTGAGCCTTCAACATCTCAAAGGTCCATGCCTCCTGGTGTCCGTGCCCTGTTCAGCTCCTTCCTGCATCACATTAAGGTCAGTCTGTCTGACCAATGGCTTATGGGAAAAGTGATGATATGACATTTTTAAGATGTATGGCTTTCATCTTGATTGCTTGTTGCATCTTTCTCTTGGATCACTTGCTCGGGGGAAGCCATGTCATCAGCAGCCCTCAGGAGAGACCCATGTAGAGAGGTATGGAAGACTCATGCCAATGACCATGTGATTAAAAACAGAGGCAGTACTGTAGGCCTTGAGTAATTCTTGACATGACCACACTTCTGGCCAACTGCTTGACTGCTACCTCAGGATAGACCCTTAGCTGCAGATGTTGACCTAAGATGCTTCTTTATTCCTGATCCTCAAAAATGGTGTGACATCCCAAGTTGCCATTTTGGTAATTATAAGTTGCTAAATTCATTCCAGGGGTAAATCTGTACATATCAATGGATAATAAATACAGGGAATACAAGAAAGGGAGAATGAGGAATCTGTTGTGATTTGGAGAGCTGTAAGAAAGTTTGGAGCAAAGAATTTGAAATAGGGCTTAAGAAATGGTAGACGATTCATGGAGTAGCAGAGGGGCACAGGCATCATGGTGATTGAACAGTCTGAGTCCACACAGAAAAGCTGAGCTTCAGTGGGTATCATTAATGGAACGTGAGAGGACTGGCAACTGGAACTTCACTGCAGACATCTAGGACAGGACTGGCAGGCAAGGGTGGATGGATGCCAATCTGAGGATTAAATGTGTTTTCTGCTAGAAAGCTGTGTTTATAGAACACAATTACAGACATTGGCAATAAATTAGAAGAGAAACCAGCATCAGGAAGACCAGCCAAAAGAGTCATGGGGGAATAATGAGAACTGCAAAGCCCTGGTTAGGAAAGGAATTTCGAGGAGAACAACTTGATAGATACTGTGCAGGTCTAATTGAAAGGACAAAGACTGAATTGATGAATGCAAGGAAAGAGAAGGAGGGGGAACTATGACTCACATTTCCAGCCTCCAGGAAACAGAATGCAAGGAGAGTGATTGATGCCATTAATTTAATGTAGGCAACACAGGGGAGGAAAGGTTGGGAGAAGATGGGGAAAGCTAGGAAGGCCTATAACTAATAAGTCCCCACATCTGTGCAGCACTTTGACATTTACAAAGTAATATGTTGCCATTGTACCATTTGTTACTCACAATAATTCTATAGAGAAAAGGCCAGACTCTTCTTTGGGGAGATGAAGAAAACCAAGGCAATAAAATGTGATTGACTTGATCAAGGTCACAGAACTGATAAATAGCAGGTCTAGGACTAGAATTTGTATTATCAAATTATCAACAGTTCTGTATATTTTTCCATTCAACTTTCAATTATATATAAAAATATATTATAGATGATTGTATATGAATATATAAATGTATATTTGTAATATGTATCAAATAGATGTGTATATATGCATATATATATATACATACATACATATATATTTAAAATGCAGTTTATACACATCTGTGTACTTTTGGAGAATGGGAAGTGAAGAATAAAGGGAAGCTAATAAAACTCCCCTATAGATTTATGTACTATCAATCTATAAAATCAGGGAATCATTTCAGATTGAGCCATTTCAGGGAGCTACCATTAAACCATGTGTGTGATAGCTAATTCGTTTGGGGCCTTTCTCAGCATCTCTGTGAAAGATTTACAACTTTCTCTCTGAAAATCAACTTTTCATCAAAAAGGATTTTCAAATATTTGAATCTACCTACAATCTAACAAACATGAATTTAAATTATGCATACAAGATGTTTATGCTTAGTGCACACTGTGTTTCTCATAGAGAAAGGGCAACTTTCATTTAAATGACTTTCACTTAGAGATGTAGATAGTTACTGATTAAAATACCAGTAGTAGCACGCTGCAAATTCATTCCAGCTCTTAAACTAAAAAAAAAAAAAAAAAAAAAAAAAAAAAAGCCAAAGTAAATATTACAGCTGTGAGAAACATGCTCACCTGCCCAAATACAAAGAATGCACTAAGAGACTCGAGGTACAATGAAAGCCAGATTTTTACTGACAGTCTTCCAAGATCTGGCATTGGAGGGCAGGCACACCCAGAGCAGTAACAGTCATCATATGATCTCCTAGTGCACAAGATTCCTCATTGGCTGAGTGCCATGGGATGCTCAATTTTCCCGAGAATGCTGCCTAGGTTTTACTGTCTCCTATTGGGTTATTTAGAGAAACAGATCTTTAGTTGTCACCGTCACCCTTTGTTCTTTTCTAGTAGGAAGACCTTTTTGGGGTGAGTGCATCTTGGCACATAGGCAGTTTATCTCTGTTGTCAGGTTGCCCCCTTCCCTGCACCTCCTGTTTGTCAAGGGACTGTGAGTCTGTCACACTCTGGTGTTAACTGCTGGTAACCACTCTGTTCTACTTCCCCTTCCCCTGTTCGTTTGTTTGTTTACAGCCTCAGTAATTCTCCATTTAAGACCAAATGCTACATGTTGGAAAGGGACTATGTTTTTTTACGATTATACTGAAAATGTTTTTGAAAAGTAATATAAACTAGTTAATATTGTATCTATATTTTGAAATAGAACAATCTGGTGGGTTATTCAATTAACTGTATAGTTAGGGAAAAAATCCCAAATCTCAAGGTCCTTTAGGATTATCATAAATGTGTATTTACTGACAGGAAATTTCCTAGTAGGAAACCATTCTCTTTGGAAAGAGCATGTTTGCAATACTATTTCTTTAATTATGGTTAAATCAGGTCTAAATTATGCTTGTTAATGCCTCTGCATTGATATGCAGAAGGCAGAGGCAACTTAGAAGAGGCAGTGTGCATGGACATCTTTCTGTGGCTGAAGAATGGCTTCCCTCAGAAAACATCATTTTTAGGTAGGATTTAAGAAAGGAAGAAGTACAGAGAAGAACCGCAGGCACCCAGAAGAGTCAAGGTCTGAGAGCTAATGTCTTTCCTGGGACTTGAGTAGGTTTGTGGTTTTAGAAAAATAACAAAGGGAGAAATTAAAGCGTGGAATCAGTTGGTATCAGATGTAAGGGAGCTTGGATGTGAAGCAAAGAGAACAGACTTGTTCTGAATACATTCTAACATCTCTACATAGAGGAATAATGACATAGGATTGGAGTATTATGAGCATCCAAAAGTCAGTATGAAAGACGAGGAAGAGAGAAAGAGGAAGACAATGTTTTATGTCTAAGTGAGAGAGGAGCCTGAAATACATGAAAAGAGAAAAACATATGAATTATGTAAGAGAAAAAAAAATTTAAAAATTGAGTCTGTTGAAGCAAATGGATGGGTAATGATGGCAATCTTCATAATTATTTTTCAGTAAAATATACAAAAACAGATTGTGTAATCTCAAAGACCAGTTTTCTGCCGTCCTCACACATGCAAATGAGAGGTATCTTGGTGAATCTTGCATTATGACTTGAAAAGAAGGGGAAAAAAATGTCCCCAGGGGACCCCTTTTATTATGTCAGAAAAAGGGAGAGTTCAGTTAAGTTAAATTGGTGAATTCAGAGAAATGGAACAATTAGGAAAATTGAGTGAACATTAGCTCTAAACATTCTGATACAACAAAGAGCTATGAGAAATTGGAAGGCTATAATTTAGCAAGTGGTCATATTGTTAAAAAAATGAGAGCAAAGATAAAAATACTAAGAAAGAGAAGGAAAATGAAAGATGGCAAATGCAGTGAAAGGTGGAACCTAATGAAATGTACGGAAGAAGACAGGAGAAGCAGGACACGTTTCCAAATTCAGAGCTGCTTTAGCAGAAGATTAGGCTGAAAGAGATGAGCTTCCCTCCTCTATGGAAGAAGCACACTGCAATTCCTTCATGAGGTTCCTATGGCTCTCTTAGGCAGCTTTCTTCTAAGAAGGAACAGCACCTCCTGACAGTCAAGGTCAGATGTTCACATCTTCCAGGTACACGTGCCTTGCCAGCCCTGGCCACTCCTCTGAAAATCTTCTTAGGACCTGCAGTGCTAAGGAAACATTCAATTCATCCTCACCAGTTACCATTTAAGATTTTTCTTTCTTAGTATGAAAATCACATTTTGAAAAGACTATAGAAAAACTCCTCTGTACCTTTAAGTATGACAGATTTCAAGTCATTTTCCCCCAAACACATGATTGATTTTAACATACCAGGCACTTTCAGTATGAGAAAAGTCATGAGTCCTTTCTTAAGTCAGCACTTAACAAAAGAGCCTTTCCTTTTCTTTCATTACAGCACATTTTCTTTCATCCAATACTCCAGACTCTCGATAGGAAAAGTCAACTTTTTCTAAGACACAGAAGACTGAAAACTAGTATTGCTTTGTTTTAATGGATGCCTACATTACCTACTTCTACCCCACCGTCTGTGTATTTCATGAGTTGTTTCAAAGTCTACACTCAATCTAATGTTGTGATCAGTGATTCTTTACAGGATGCATTTTGGAGGCAGGAGTTTTTGCAAGGCTAGTAATACTGCAGAGCATTGCAGAGGCATTTTTTTAAAACTTTTGTTTTAATAATATGCATTAATTGTATACGTAATGGGGTGCCATGTGATAATACATAGGTTGACAGAGAGGCTGTCAACTCCTCTCTTCTGATTCTTCATGAAATAGATGATAAGTTCCTATGAACTATAGTCCTCTCACAGTGCTGTGGAACACCAGGACTTACTCTTGCTGTCCAAGCGTGCTTTGATATTAATGGTGCCATTATCCAAACTCCCTTTATCACCTTCTGTCCCTCCTCCCCATATCCTCTAGTAACTGCGATTCTACAGTCTAGATGACATCTTTTAGAGTATGTGGCATTTGTCTTTCTGTTTCTGACTTATTTCACTTACTGTAATATCCTCTAGTTCTATCCATTTTGCTACCAATGACAAGATTTTATGCTTCTTTATGGTTGAATAATAACTGTGTATATACACCACATTTTCTGTTTCCTTTCATCAGTTGATGGACACCTGTGTAAACTCCATATCTTAGCTATTGTGAATAAATAGTGTGCCAATAAGCATGAAGCAGCAGGTGTCTCTTTGATATGCTGACGTTATTTTCTTAGAAGATATGATCAGTAGTAGGATTACTGGCTCATGTAACAGGTAGATCTAATTTTTAGGTTTGGGTTTCTATTTGTCATTGTTGATTGTTTTTATGTTTGTTTTCAGGAGTCTCCAGTTTGTTCTCAATAATGACTGTATTAATTTGCATTCATAACAACACTGCATAAGAGTTGTAGGTGTGGTTATGGTACATGCTGATGCAGTTTTTTTCCACATCCTGACCAGCATTTGTTATCTATCTATCTATCTATCTATCTATCTATCTATCTATCTCTTTTGATAATAGTCATTTTAATTGGGTTGAGATGGTGTCTCATCATAATTTTGATTTACATTTTTATTATGGCTAATGAAATTGAGCATGTTTTCTTATATTTGTTGGTCATTTGTATTTCTTCTTGGGCAAGAGTCTATTCAGATCATTTGTTCATTTTTTAGTTGGATTACTTGTTTCAGTTAAGTTTTTTAGGTTGTTTGCATACTCTGTTCATCTTTTGTCAAATTATAGAGTTGTTGCAATTCCCATCAAAATACCAGTGTCATTCTTCGCAGAACTAGAAAAAAATTCTAAAATTCATGTGGAAATGCAAAAGACTCCAAATAGACCAAAAAAAAAAAATCTTAAACAGAATAAACAAAACTGGCATCAAAGTACCTGATTTCAGAACATACTAAAGAGAACCATAATAGCCCAAAGAGCATGGTCCTGTCATTAACAAACAAACAAAAGTCAGACCAAGGATGAGAATAGAGATCCCAGAAATGAACTCATGCCTCCATACCTGACTGATTCTCAATGAAGGCACCCAAGAAACACAATGGAAAAAGCACAGCCTCTTTCATAAATGGTGATGGGGAAACGGCATACACATGTGCACTGTCTCCTGTACAAAAGTTAACTCGAAATGGATTAGAGAGCTAACTGCAGTGCCTGAAACTATGAAACTCACCTGCCGTATGGGGGAAACACTTCAAGATATCAACATAAGTAAAGATTTTTTTTTAACATGACCCTAAAAGCATAGAAAACAAAAGCAAAAATAGACAAATAGTATTATGTCAAACTTGAAAATTTCTTCCCATCAAAGGAAGCCATAGATAGAATGAAGATGCAACCTACATATAATATGGGAGAAAATATTAGCAAACCCGTATTTAGTGGATTTGGGCCACCTGTAAAGTCAAACTTTAAGGGATTCAGGAGTTTCATCTTCACAGAATTGTATTAGCATGTATCATAACCACACCTACAAATTAGGAAAAAAAATTTGAAGGAAAGTGTTGGTGGTTTTCTTCTTGGCTTTCTGGAAATGAAAGTCAGTCTGTCCTCTAGTCTACCAGTCTGTCTTTCCTGTCTAATCTTTCAGAGTGGAATTTCTTTGTTTATATCCTAAAAACTTGAGAGGAGGAGGAATATAGATGATTGACTTGACTAAGTAAAATAGATGCAGCACAAAACTAGTATTTGTGGTGCTTGTGTCAACAACTTCATCTTCTATAGAAGATCTCTCCAGTGGTGAAAGAGGTGTGCTAAGGTCACCCAGAGTTATTGTGTTGTAGTCAATTTTACTCTTGAACTTGAGAATAATTTGTTTGATGAACATAGATGCTCCATTGTTTGGGGAATATATATTTATAATTGTTATGTATTTTTGGTGTATGGTTTCTTTGAGCAGTATGAAGTCTATGAGTCTAGCTTTGACTCAACTGTGAAATTGAGTTTAGATAAATTCCTCACCACCACCTCCCCTCAAAAATGTTTGAGATATGACTTGACAATGCCTGAAACTATGAAGCAAATCTGCCATATGGAGAAAACACTTCAAGATATGAACATAAAGAATGATTTTATTATTATTTTTAATTTGTTATATATGATAGCAGAATGCATTACAATTCATATTACACATATAAAGCACATTTTTTCATATATCTGGTTGTATACAAAGTACATAAACACCAATCATGCCTTCATACATGTACTTAGGGTAATGATGTCCATTTCATTCTACCATCATTTTTACTACTATGCCCCTTCCCTTCCCCTCCTACCCCTTTGCCCTATCTAGAGTGTGTCTAATCCTCCTATTCTCTTCCTCCAAATCCCATTATGAATCAGCCTTTTTATATCAGAGAAAACATTCAGCATTTTGTTTTTTGGGATTGGCTAACTTCACTTATCAGTATCTGTATCGCTGTCCTCATTTACCTCTAAGAATTTTTAATCTCCTCCTTTATGTCTTTTGTAACCTACTATTCATTTAGTAGCATATTATTTACTCTCCAGATGTTGGAGTAGTTCTTATTTTTATTTTAACATTGATTTCTAATTTCATTCCATTGTGATCTGATAGAACTCAGGTAGTACCTCTACTTTTTTGTGTTTATTAAGAGTTTCTTAGTGTCATAATATATAGTCTATTTTGGATAAGGATCCATGTGTGACTGACAAGAATGTGTATTCACTCAATAAAGGATGATATATTCTATATATGTTAGTTAAGTTTAAGTTATTGATTGTATTACTGAGTTCTATAGTTCTATAGAGATCTATCCAGGGATGAAAGAGGTGTGTTAAGGTCACCCAGAATTATTGTGTTGTAATCAATTTTACTCTTGAACTTGAGAATAATTTGTTGGATGAACATAGATGCTCCATTGTTTGGGGCATATATATTTATAATTGTTATGTCTTTTTGGTGTATGGTTTCTTTGAGCAGTATGAAATGTCCTTCTTTATCCCTTTTCATTAACTTTAGCTTGAAGTCTACTTTATAAGAGGATGGAAAACCTTGCTTATTTCTGCAGTCCATGTGAGTGGTATGATTTTCCCCAACATTTCACCTTCAGTCTGTGCATGTCTTTTCCTATGAGATGAGTCGCTTGGAGGCAGCATATTGTTGGGTCTTTTTTTTTTTTTTGATCCAATCTGCTAGCCTATGTCTTTTGATTGGTGAGTTTAGGCCATTAATATTTAGGGTTATTATTGAGACATAACTTGTATTCTCAGACATTTTTATCTATTCTTGGTATTTAACTTGACTTGATTTCTCCTTTGATTAGTTTTTCCTTTAGTGTAAAACCTCCCTCTGCTGATTTTCAATGTTGTTTTTCATTTTCTGTTTATAGAATATTTTGGCGAGGATGTTCTGTAGTGCAGGTTTTCTAGGTGTAACTTCTTTTAACTTTTGTTTATCATGGAGGGTTTTTATTTCATCATCAAATCCAAAGCTTAATTTTGCTGGATATAAGATTCTTGGTTGGCATCTGTTTTCTTTCAGAGCCTGGTATATGTTGTTCCAGGATCTTTTAGCTTTCAGGGTCTGGGTTGAAAATCTGCATATAACCTAACTGGTTTCCCCCTATATGTAATCTGATTCCTTTTTCTTGTGGTTTTTAATATTCTCTCCTTATTCTGTATGGTAGGCATTTTCATCATAATGTTACTTGGTGTGGATCTGTTGTGATTTTGTACATTTGGTGTCCTGTAACCTCTTTAATTTGGTTTTTCAATTTGTTCTTCATGTTTGGAAAATTTTCTGATATTATTTCATTGAATAGATTGTTCATTCTTTTTGTTTAGAATATTTACCTTCTTCTATCTCAATAACCTTAAATTTGATATTTTTATGCTATCCCATATTTCTTGAATGTTCTGCTTATGGTTTCTTACCATTTTCACTGTGTGGGCTACATTCTTTTCAAGATTACATATCTTGTCTTCATTGTCTGAGGTCCTGTCTTTCAAGTGGTCTAATCTGTTGGTGCTGCTATCAATTGAACTTTTCATTTGGTTTATTGTTTCTTTAATTTCAAAGATTTCTGTTTAGTTTCTTAATTATAAACCCTACCTCCCTATTGAAGTAATCTTTTGCTGCCTATATTTGCTCTTTTTTGAAATGATCATTTTGCTGCCTGTATTTGCTTTCTTACTTCATCCTTTAATTCACAGAACATTCTAAATATGTACGTCCTGAACTCCTTCTCTGTGATTTCATCTTCTGTACTGGCCATGGATTCTAATACTGTGGTGTCTTGATTTGTTTGAGGAATTTTCTTCCCTTGTCTTTTCATGTTGCTTGTGTGTCTGCCCTTCTAGCACTGTGGATCTGAGGTGTTACCGTTTTTACCCCATAGGCTTATAGTGCCCCTGTAGAGTTCCAATACCTCTCCTTGAGGGGAAGGACAATGTTTACAGATCCCAA
The DNA here is from genome assembly GCF_045843805.1 of Urocitellus parryii. Lineage (NCBI taxonomy): Eukaryota > Metazoa > Chordata > Mammalia > Rodentia > Sciuridae > Urocitellus > Urocitellus parryii. Next base: position 13,016,636 of record NC_135538.1, read on the forward strand.
CATAAACAAAATACCATCTAAAAACAAATAGTTGCTATTAAGACATTTATAATTTGGTCACCATGTACAGAAATAGTGAATTCAATTATTAGCTACAATATAATCAGTAGGTGTGTAAAAGGTTTTATAGTTTCTGACTGTGAACAAAGAACCAGAGTTGAACTGTAGGAAGATACACTGAGAAGGTATGAGATGAGGATGTAGAGTTTTTAAATCTTAGGAAGTGTGAAAGAGAAATCTAAAGAAAAATGTTAGTAGCAGGAGAATAGAGAGGTGGTAATTTGGGGTAGACAAGTAAGAGGGAAGTCAGTACAGTACATAAATCAAACACACACATATATATATTAAGAAAAATTTAAAATGTTAAAATAGTAAAAAATGGAAAAAAAGGATGTACAACATGACTCTAATATATGATTCAGTTATCTTAGTCCTCAATACCCTAATTCATGTTAAGTACTTGATTTCATATATGTTGGAGTTGTGAGGGCAGGAGAATAAAGAGGGAAAAGAAAGAAAAAAATCTCAAAGGAAGAAACAAGAATGGTATTTGTTGGAGACCAGTATATTTCCTGCTTCCCTTCTCATTCAATAGGTAGGGTTGTCTGTTCTTAGTTAGTATCTCCATACTCATGATGGTGGGAGTTACTGGGGTGGTAGGGTTGGTCTTGGATGCAGGACACCTGGCTGTGGGGTATGGCACCCATCAGTCTGGTCAGGAGACTGCATCTCAAGGTTCTCCTTTGGGGTCTGCTCCTGTGATGTGGAGGCCGGGTTTTATCTCCTCATCTCACCTGTAGACCTCACAGTTCCTGCCCTCTAAATTAGTCGCACCCTGTCTCTTTCTACATCCTAATCAGAAACCTTTCTCTCCAGGGGTCTGTGTGTTGCACTCTGGTGGGTGGCTGCACACCTGTCGCAGAGAGCTGTTTTGTATTGGGAAGCTAGGTTAGCCACTGCTGGGGATTGGGGAGAAGTAGAAAAGTATGGGTACCTGGCTATCCCATGTTCCAAACTGGTAGTTGCCCTAACTAAAGATGGTGATGGAGGTGACCCAAGATGGAGGTAGATGCTTTCAGCAATGGGGTGTTGGGTCTGGTGGGGGAACCAGGTGATGGCATTGTGTGATACATTCAGAGATGAGCTCAATGGCTGCAGTGTTGCAGCTGTCAGCTTTCTTCAGAGCCTGTGATGTTCCCAGGTGCAGGCAGGCCACTGTGATAGGGGACTGTGGCAGTAGCGGCCAAGTCCCAAGAGTGAGGTGACGGGGAAGCCCCATGTTCACAGATGTGGGTCCACACAGGAGTGACAACCAGAGTTCCTGCACGTGGGTAGCAGCTGAGTGTCCTGTGTGGGAGCAGCATCTTGGAATTCTGCACTGGTGCTGATGCTGGTGATCCCTCTAAGGCACCCATGAGGCCTGTGTGGGTGAGCAGTCGGGAGTCCTAATCTAATGCTGAGGCCCGGGGCCCTGGGGGGCATGGTGGCTGTAATTTCCTCTGCATAAACAGCTGTGGAGGAGTCCTCTATCACTCTAAGCAAAGCAGTATTCCCACTAATTAAGACCTAAGTCACAGAAGGATCTAGAATGCTGCCTCTCTCTGGCCCGCCATCTTGGATACCCAAGAATAATGTTTTTTAACATGTTGTTTAAGCAAGGAAAGGGAACATCAGGATAGTACTGTTTAAACACAACATTGTTTTAGTTTTAAATGTAAAATTTTGTACATATTTTATAATCACAGATATTGTGTACTATTAGTTTCATATTAGATTTTTCATAATGTAGCTACCTTCATCTTAAGAAAAAACTATTTTTCATAGTTTATCTACCTTCATCTTAAGAAAAAAGGTTGAAAAAGGAGAAAAGAAATTTAAATTAAACAAATGTTTATTCTTAAAAAGGTGAGTGTTGGAATATTATCTATTTTGAAAATTTTGGTGTTCAAAACAAACTAAACTGCTAACTTTGAAGTACTTACATTATAGTGAGGGGAACAGTAAAAGAAATAAGTTAAAAATTTGCTATATCAAGTGGTGATATTATAAGAAAAAAAGCAGATTATAGAAAGGGCAAGTTTGGGTACTGTTTGGAATGCATGTTGCTATGTTTCCACATTTCTTTTCATTAACATGTAATATATACCAATAAGGGGTCCCTTCTAAAATTTACAAGTATATTACTTGAATAGGTAGTCATCATTTCTATGACCCTCAACTGTTCTCATACATCTCCTGCTGCAATCAATTGTTGATCTGTTTTCTATCAGTATAAATTGATTTGCTTTTGGGGTCCTACTTCTTCCTTCAGTATGTGTGTAAGTAGTTTGTAAAGTAACAAACTTTCTTGGTAGTTGTATTCCAATGTGTGGATATACCATGTTTTTTATCCATTCAATTTTTCTCATGCATTTACATTATTGTCAGTCTGGGGATGCTATGAACAAAACTCTCGTTTCAGTTTTTGCCCCAATGTATGTTTTCATTTCTCTTAAGTAAATATCTAGTATTGGAATTGCTGGATCATATGTTAGACTCATGTTTACATTAAGTAAAAAAAAAAAAAACCATGCTGACATGTTTTCCAAAGTGGATTTTTCTACAAGGGTGTCCTTTTGTCATGTTCCATGCTACCCATACTATCTGGTGGCTGAGTAGTGGTATCACATTATGGTTTCTATTTGCATTTTTCTGGTAACGAATGATGTTCAGCAATATTGCATGAGATTATACAAAATTTGTATAATTTACTCGTGGACTATGTCAAATTTTTTGCCCATTTCTAATTTAGCTTCTTGCCTTCTGTTTATTGAGTTATAGTTTCTTTTTCCTGTTTTTGTTTTACATACAGTTGATATAAGTTCTTGGCCATTTATATGTCTTAACGAATGTATTTTTCTGGTCTGTGGTTTAACTATTCAGTTTTTAAATTTTATCTTTTTAAGAAAAAAATGCTTAATTTTAATGAAGTCTATAATATTTTTCACCAGTGGTTTGTGTTTTCATGTTCTGTATAAGAAATCTTTGCTTATCCCAAAAGTGGAAACTGTATTTTGCCATAAATTTTCTTCTAGAAGTTTCATTATTTGGGCTTTTAGCCCAAACATATGAGTCTAACATATAATCCAGCAATTCCAATACTAGATATTTACTTAGGAGAAATGAAAACATACATTCGGGCAAAAACTGAAACGGGAGTTTTGTTCATAACATAGCCCAAACAATGAAACTTCTAGAAGAAAATTTATGGCAAAATACAGTATATTATATATATACACACACACACATTTGTAAAATACATATTAAATATATTTACATATAAGTCCATGGTCAATTTTTAAATAAAGCCCTTACAATCACTTCACCTTTCTGTGACATTATCACTTTCTCTTTCTAATGTACCATTGTGTACTCCATGATCCTGCATATATCTACCTCACTTCTCTGCTTTGCTTTACATCTATGCTGCTTGGAAGTGTCTTCTATATCCTTGGATTATTTCCTTATTCCAGTAAGATCTTCATCTTCATTTTTTCACTAAAACCACTCTCTGCCAAAGTCGCACTTACCAACTCTAATGGGCACTTTTCCGTGCACATCTTACCCTAATCCTCAGCATCATTGCACACAACAACTACTTATTTGGCACTGCATTGTCCATTTTTCGAAAACCTTGATCTAGTTTAATACATAAAAGACTCCTTAGGCTTGATCCTGGGCTCCGATAGTTACTATATGTGATGTTTAAAAGTTATTTCACATCATTTACAAAATAATGAGGGATTTTAAGACAGCATATTTTTCTTAAAATACCATATCTCTTTCCCTAGCTTCACTAATCAAAGAAGGCCTTATTCTAAGGGTCCATTACTCACGCCATTGTTCACTGCAAGCTGCCAGTTTCTCTCACAGCTCCAGCCTATAGAGGGGGACCTCAATGCCAGTGTCTGCTTTAGATGCTCACCAGAGCTGTATGCCTCACTCACAACCAGTGCCCTGCAGGGTTCACAGCTTCCCACCTCAAGGCTCAAGATCACAGGCCTCAATCTACCTGATGAATCTTTACTGCACACTTCAAGCACTGAAGCATACAAATATATCCACCATCTAAAATTATGAATCTTACATTCCTGCACTACTGACTTTGGAAATCAATATGGATTTAATGATGTTTAATAATATAAGTTATGCCTTCCATGTTATGTGCAGATATTTTGCTTCTTTTCTTTTCTTTTTTCTTATTTCACTGTGGAATACAATATATGAAAATTGGAGCAGTTAATACACACATAAACATGTTTAGATTTAGCTATACATAATTGATGACCACCTTCAGGGTTACTAGATATTTAAATTGTCATAGAATCCATCACAAATGAGTTCAGCCTAATAGTATTCAAATTCAATACAACATTTTTTATTTGATTGAGATTCAAATTAAAGGAGACATCATTCATATCAAAGCCAATTAGGAGCGTTGTGAAAATCATTTCAGGACATGCTGTTCCATCCAAAGGAACCCTGGTGGGCTACCTGGCAATGTGCCAAAGAGTAATTCAGAATTAGCACAATTGGGCCTTTATTATCTACTGTGTAAAGTACTTATCAAAGGCTGAGGAGTATACAATACATTTACACCTTTAAAAATAAGTAACTTGGAATTTTGTTTCCTATCATGTTGTACCTCACACACATGCACACACATACATACACACAAAGATACCTTGAAAGTATCTCCTTTGAATAAGTATGTGGCTATAGTGGTCACTGCTTTTTAAAATTTATACGAACATTAAGTTAATGTATGTGGGTGTAAGACTTTTCAATGTATGATACAAAGCTTAATATATTCCTAAATGAACATAAACAAACAGAAACATGGGAAAAAATCAAACAATGATCCTATTTGAGGATGTATTGTGAATGCAGAAGGAAACAAGTGTATTGTATATGTGCTGGCTGTGTATTTCCCAGGATGTGGGAGAATGAAGGCTAATTAATAAAATATCTTCCGTGGTATAAAGAGCCTAGACGTACACACCAGATACTCTTATTTAAAAATTTATACTGGATTAGAGTAGTTATTTTCTTTTTAGAGATACAGTTTGACTAAAATCTGCAGCCTAGTCAGGTAGCCAGACGGGATGTGTGTTATTTTCATGGAGAAGAAGCCATCTTGAAAATGGAAACTAAGTTGAAGTGAAGTAAGAGTGCCTCTGATTAATGCATTAACTACGTAATTGACAAGAAAAACTGAATTGAGAATAGGTTGCAAAGGAGATGAGTGATAGATGGAGATTAGTCTATTAAAGTTTTAGTAAATAGTGACAGAGATATTTAAAGTTTAAAGTTTTAAAACTTGAAGAGTACAAATAATGAGATCCCATAAGATTGTATCTCAGTATGTGCTTTTACAGCAAGCATTTTTTTCTATGCAATGTTCTTTGAAATGAGGTGAAATAGGTAAGCTTTTGAATCAAACTTGCTGCCCTGGATGCCTTTTTAAGACACTAAGAAGGCTTACAGAAAAAAAAAAAACTATTTAACTTTCTTAAATTAATTTTTAATAAATCATTTATGTTTGATAAAATTAGTGTCATGCAGAACATTTTTGAAAATTTTGTCATAAAAATTCTTTGTAAGTCTACTACTTTTCATGCTCTGATTTCAGATTGTAAAAAAGCATAAATATTTAACCATCTGTTAAATGATAAATTGAAGGATGGGAATACAAAAGAACCTATCTTGCATGATAAAATGCAAGAAAAAAATCCTTTCATATCAACTGATTCAATCCAAATTCTCCTGTATCTCTGGAAAAATTAGCTATTTTATTCTCACAGCTCTCAAGGCAGTTTGTATGTACATGTATTTGTTTTAAAATTAACACCATACATCAACCACGTTAAGAAAACAATGTATCCTAACAGTATTTAACACATACTCTATCATTTCTACATAGATTGTGTTTCCCTCTGTTCCCTCTTTCAGAATTGATGACTATAATTAATTTTGTTTCATCATTGACTAGAATATTTTTAGAGATTTACTTCCTTTGTAATACTTATTTTTATAGCTTTAGGGAGGGCTAATTCACATGTTATAAATCTTACTTATTTTAAGATTACTAAATTTAAATGAATTGTACTTGATGCATCGAATTATGCCCTCATTATTGAATCCTGTTGTACCATAGTTTTATCACACCCCCAAATTTCCCTCTTTATGATTTGCAGTAAATTCCTGTATCTGTCTCCAGGCCCAAGCAATCAACAATCTGCTTCTCCATAGCTTTGTCTTTTCTATAAAATTTTGTATACATACGACATGCAATGGGTGCTCTTTCATGTGTGGATTCTTTCTTGCTATGTGTTTTTGATATTCATTGATGTTGAAGAATGATTCAGTGGGTTCATTCTTTTTGTATAGCATCCTACAGATATGACATATCTTATTTCTCTAGTAACCAGTTCATGGCACATGTCCTATGTTCTTGCCTGATGTGAATACTCCACTTATGAACACACATGTTACAAGCTGTGTCTGAACATATGTTTTCATATTTCTTAGGAATGTAAAACTCTAAATCCTGGGCAATATGATAAGTGTTATGGAACAACTGGGTACACAAAAACAACCACAAAAGAATGAATCTAGACCTAGGTCTTATATCTTACACACACACACACATACACACACACACACACACACACACACACACACAAATTCTCAAAATTCATTAGAGACCTCAATGTAAAATACAAACTGTGAAACTTCTTGAAGACAACATAAAAGGAAATTAAGGTTACTCTGGATTCAGTGATGAGCTTTTCAATTTAACACTGTAAGCATAATATGATTAAGTTGAACTTCAAATAATATTAAAGACTTCTGCTCTGCAGAATATATTGTTAAAAGTCAAAAGACAAGCAGTAGGGCTGAAGAACAGGTGAAAAAAAGATTTATTTAAAATGTACAGAAAACTCTTAAAATGCAATAATAAGAAAACAAAGATCTAATTTTTAACCAGGCAAAAGGAGGGCTAAGGAGGTGGTTCACTGGTAGAACAATTGGCTGGCGTGCATGAGGTCCTGAATTCAACTCCCAGCACTCCCAAGAAATAAAATAAATTAAATTAAGGTGAAACAGGCTGTTACATTTAAATAAAATAAAAACGGTCTAAAGATCTGAGCAACACCTCATTAAAGAAGATACTAAGACAGTTAATGGGCATATGCAAACATGCTCAGCATATATATGGTAAGGAACTACAAATTAAAAAACAAGAACCTACCCATTGGAATGGTTAAAATAGTTATAAAACATAGTTCCAAATGCTGAAATGGATGTAGAAAAACAGAAACTCTCCTTGATTGCTCATGGAAATGTAGGTGTTGTAGGCAGTTTGGAAGACAGTTTGGAGGTTCTTAAAAAGATAAAAGAGAGTTTTATATTATCCAACAAAAAAGTTCCTAAATATTTATCTGAACGAGTTGAAAACATATCTACACAAATATATTCGTGTAAAGATTCATATCAGCTTTATTATAATTGTCCCTAAGTGTAGGTTCCCCAAAATATCATTTGATTAGTGAACACATAAAGGGTAGTACATCCAAAAAAAGGAATAATATCCATCAATAAAAAGAAATGAACTAGCAAGCCACGAAAAGTAACATAGGGGTTTTAAATGTATGTTAGTAAGTGAAAGAACCAGACAGAGAAGGCTACACACTCTGTATTCATAATTGTGAGACTGTAGAAAAAGTGAAGACATACAGTAAAAAGCTGAGTGGTTGCCAGGCATTTGGTGGATGGAGATGATGAAAAGATGGAGCAGGGGAAGAAGGAATTTTAATTGCAGTGAAACTATTCTTCATGATACTGGATTGCTGGATATTTTGTCCTTAGCAAGACACACAAAATTATACAACACAGTATATGAACCTTAATATAATTTATGGACTTCTGTTAATAATATATCAACATTGTTTCATCAGTTGTAATAAGTGTATCACACCAATACAAAGTGTCAAAAAAACAGGGAAATGGTGAGCAAAGAAGAACAAGAGGAGTATGCAGGAATTTTGTACTATCTGTTGTTTCCATATTTTTTTTTCACTAACAACAAACCATTCTTTTAAAACCATGTATGCAATGAATCAGATAGAACTTAAGAACTTATACAACTAGTATGGATGAAAATGGTATGTTTTAATTAAAATTAAGGAAATTGCTATGAATGCCAGACTGAGATACTATGAAAAACTTAGAGTAAATCAAATGTACTTCAAATTTCCACATAACATGGAATTTAACATGGATTATGAATCCTTACCACAGATTGTACCCTCACCCTGCTCTATGGGATAGTGTATTCGAGTGCTTCCTGGAAGAGATGTGGCTCCCCTTTATTTCAAAGGGTTCTGGGTCCATAAACCAGCTCAAGGCTGAGAACTAAGAGGCCATGAGTCTATGTTTTCATGATTAAGGCTAGACTTTTGTTACTTGACCTGAAAGTTTTCTGCTTTCAAATATAATCAAGTAAGAATTTAGCTGTCTTCCTATCTGTTCTTCCTCTAGGAACACCATGATTAACTAACTAGCTAACAACATGGTTTTACACAAATCAGATGATTCTAGTGGTTCTTCTTCCTCTCATGTTCATTGTGGTAATTAAGTCTACCCTTTTTTTTTATGACAGCTGAGTAGCAGTACTTGGCCCCCTGACAATCTAGGATCCAATTATTCCTAATGCATTTAAGTTTTCTAATTGGTTGCCCACAGTTCCCACTACAAAACCCAGATTAGAGAGAGAAGCAGTCATGGAGCTCTTCAGGATTCTGAAGCTTCCCTCACAAATCTATTTCCCAAATTAATGGTGAAAGTTATATCTTCTGGACTCTCCCAGCATGAATGAGTAGGTTTCATGTCACAAATCCACTCCTGTATTCTACCTCCCTAAGCCTTTTACTTCCTTCCTCTCTAGTAGAACAAGGGATGGTTAACATCTCTAACTCACAGTGGGCCACGTCTTGATGCATGTTTTAACCAGCCAACCAAACTGCTGGCACCTTTCCTAAATTCCCATGCTGTAACAATAAATAAAGAATCTCTGCTTTGTAGGCCCATATTACTAAATTCTGCCTGATCAAAACTTAAGTTCCTTCTTCCAGTATCCCATACTCTTGATGCCCATTTCCACTCATGAACCCAGAATTCTGTTTCTATAAATAGAAAACTTTCCATAAATAGAAAGGAGACCATCATCATTATACAAAACACATGCATTAAGATGTGAATTTGGTGTCAACATACCTTATATATAATCAGAGATATGATCAATTATGGTATAATGGTGTATTAAGAATAGTAATGCAAAAATAAATATATAAAAGGAAACTCAAGTAGTTCTTTTGGAGAGCACCTCCTCATGAAACATATCTTGTAGAAAATGAGGTCTTATGTTTCATTCTCAGCAAACTGGGCTCTGTGGCCACAGGAGAGACAATTTTGGTGCAAGTCATATCTAGAAACTTTTAGGTCATCTATGTAGTGTTGGGACCAAGACATGCACCTGAGAGCTTTTCTTTAATCACTTTGTCCACATCTCTAAGAGCAGCAAACCAATGGCTTTATGTTTCTTGAAGTCCACAAATGTTCAAAAGTATCATGTATAGAGATACAAATTCCTCATATCTTATAAGTGACAAATTAGGAATATCAAGTGCATTTATTTTGTGTATCTTTATAAATAGTTCACACCATGAACTACCACTGCTGTCTGTATTATGAGAAGTAGATTCCTTAGAATATTTAGGACTAATTACATTAAGTCCAGAAACACAAAAACTAAGCAAGGACACTCATCCTTAAATTTGTGTTCCTCTAAAACCACTCTTATCACTAAAATCTGTATTACTAAGGTTTTTTTAGAGATACATAAGCAACAGGGTGAATAGTTTAGATAGATAGATAGATAGATAGATAGATAGATAGATAGATAGATAGATCGATCGATCTGTAAGATGGAGCTCCTAGGATTCTTGTAGCTTGGTGTACTCCAAGTCTGAAGGTCTCAGAAGCAGAGAAGCCACACTGTGACTCTCAGTCTGAAGCCAAATACCTGAGGGCTAAGAATGGAGGTATCATTATGGTAAATACTGGAGCACAGAGACTGGAAATTCTGACTTTCTAATGTCCACAGACAGGATGACCATAACCCAGCTCAAGATACATTACAGACACTCACCTTCCTCAGTTTCCATTCTCTCTATATCCCTAGCTGATTGAGTACCATCCACTCAATTGAGGGTGGATCTTCCCCAGCTAGACTACTCAGATTCACATGGTAATCTCTTCTGAAAACACCCTCACAGACACATCCAAAAATAATGCTTTACCAGGTCTCTAGGCATTCCTTAGTACAGTCAAGATAACACCCAAGATTAACATCACAGCTTGAAAATAAGGGTTTCATTTCTTTTTTTTTTTTGCATGTGAATATCCAGAATTCCAAGCATCATTTATCAAAGAGACAGTCCTTCCCCTTCTGAGTTCTTGGCACCTTTTTGAAAATCAATTGGCTATAAATGTGTGAATTTATTTCTCAGCTCTCTGTTCTATCCCAAGATAATTTTCAATGGTATAACATTTTGTTTCCTGGTTACTCATTAGCAATAGATTCTCATTGTTTTTTAACTGTGAAGATAAATAGATTATTTTATCTTTCCATTTCCAAAGAACTCAATCTCCTCAATTGTTTACATCAAAAGTTTTCTCCAGCTATTTCATTTTAGACCATCTGAAGCATGTTTAAATGTCTTTCAAAAATCTCACTCCATAATCACTTTTTTTCAGTCTTATTCCCATGAAATATATAAACATAACATTAGACACCCAGGTGTATAGAAAAATTTGAAATATTATTTGAAGTATTAGTTTTATTCTCCCTAGGATATTCTAGTGAACTAACAACATTTAGATGTAAAAAACTCTTTTTCATTAAAAACAGTTCCATGACAAATAACCACTGCAATGATAAATACACATGAGTTATGATAACAAAGCTTGGGACTTCATTTCATCTAGCCATCAAAACTAATCAGGTTCTCCTGAAAGATTTTTATAACACCTGAGGTGATACAGCACCTTTAACTGTCTTGTGGTGATAGTCTTTGTATCTTTATGAATTGTACTATGTGATAGCTCCTCTCAATGATTCTTTAATCCTCAGAATTGAGGCAATAGGTAAATCAACTTTCTGTACTCTTTCTAGCTCTTTTCTTGAATGAATTAAAAGCTTAGCTAGAAGCAAATTGGAGGGCTATTTTATAGACTCTACCATCTTCTGTTACACTAGAAAGACTTTAAAGATCCAAAAGGCATACATTTATTTATTTATTTATTTGTACCAGGATTGAACTCAGGGACACTCGACCACTGAGCCACATCCCCAACCCTATTATTTTACTTAGAGACAGGGTCTCCCTGAGTTGCTTAGCGCCTCGCCATTGCTGAAGCTGGATTTGAACTCACGATTCTCCTATCTCAGTCTCCAAGTTGCTGGGATTACAGGCATGCATCACCACAACAGCAGAAAGACATACCCTACGGCCAATATAAGACTAGGAAGTGCCCCAGAGCAAATGTGTTTACAACCTTGCATTCTCATGTAGCATTAGACAGGACTGAATGTTCTGGAATAGTCAGATCCAGGAGATCAAGTCTACAGAAGGGAAATGTTTGTTTCATATAGTAGCGCAGTTCCATATTCATCTAGTCAATTTGTATCAGGCATATTTCTAAAGCAAAGCATTGCCAGTCCTTCACCTGCATTCCAATTGCTTGCTCTTTAGAATATTTTTATACTAGAAGAGTACAGTGTGTTCTAAAATATTGTATATTGGGGTTGTGGGCTACCTCAGTAGCGCGTGTGTGTGTGCACGCGCGAGAGCTTGTGTGTCTCTGTGTGTGTACAAGTAGAAAGTTTATCTCAATGTTGTGTCTCACAAGTATATAAATTTGCTGTTATTCAAATAAGTTCTTAGTTACTTTGGATCAGACTTTTTAATACTATATGTTTGAAAATTAACCAAAAATACATGTGTACATGTATGTGCAGGCTGTAAGTGCATTTTTAAATGACTCCAAATTTGTTAACTTAGATATAAGAGACAATTCCAAAGAACAGAAAGTCCAAGTTGAAAATGAAACACGTTAAGAGAGTAAGTAAATTTTTAAACATTTTCGTTGGACAAATGTAAAATTTATCAAAATTTATGGTCAAAGACTTGTAGTAAAAATGAAATTGAAACTCTCTAGCATCAAAATGAAAGAAATGATTGAGAAAAGGAAATAAAAATTAATTGAGCATCTCCTAAAAAGGATCAGGGGCTCATGGCGGGCATCAAGGTGTCTAATTATCTGCACTTGAAGTGTGTCTTGTTTTCATTCTGGCACCAGATTCTGTGCCCTTGGTTTTCTCCTGTTTCTCCTATTTGATTCAGTGACTAAGCTGTTTTTAAAGCTGAATGATTAACAGTATAATGTACCACTTTTTTTGTTTGTGTCAGGAAGTGACTAACTTCTTGAGCCTTTCAACAGTAAACATTGTGAAAAGCAATCCCTAGAAAATTTTATGCATTAAATTATGCATTTCTCCATTCGCAGATGAGATACACAATTTTGTGTCCTTGGAGGAAACCAGGTAAGTACAGAAAGCTCTATAACAAAATAAAAAGACAGGTAGAAAGAAAAAGGATGCTTTATTATATATTTAACAGATTTAAGAGAGGAATATTAAATAGGAATTGGTTGAAATTTTCCAGACTTTATAATGCACAAGAATTTTCATATACAGGAGACAAAGTAGACCCTAAGTTCAATAAATAAATACAAATAATGTAATTCAGAGTCACATTATAATGAGAAGGAGAATAAAGGTCAATGCTAGAGAGAAAATACAGCTTCACCATGAAGTATAGGTAACAAAACTGCAGGGAATATCTGAAAAGCAATAGTGGAAGCTAGAATATGGGGGACAGGGTAATGAAAAATATCCCACATACTCTTTACAAGACTATCCCAGTTTCTTGAAAAATTCAGCACGCACTTCATTACAGCTCAGTATTTATGGCACTCTGGGACACTGATCCCAGGAAATTGAAAACTTATGTTCACACAACTTCTTATATATATATTTTCAGACAAACTTTATGTTTACTATCCAACACTAGATACAACCACAATGCCTTTCACAGGGTGAATGGTTATATCTACACCATGAAATACCATCCAGCTACGAAAAGGAATATCCTACTGGTACATTCAATAATTTGGATGGAACTGAACAAAAATATGGTGAGTGAAAAAGTCAATTTCAAAAGATGAGTTTGTGTGACATTATTTATATAACATTCTTGAAACAACAAAATTATAGAGACTGAAGGCCACTAATAAAGAATTGAATTGTCGTTATTAAGAAGGAAGGCAGAGATGGCAGTGGTTATGAAAGGTATCAAAGAGGTCTTTATGGTAGAACAGTTCTGCATCTTGATTGTACTGATGGGTTTAAACTACAGATATGTTAATTGCATATACATAAGTGAGCATGTAAAATAGCTGAAACCTAAATACGTTGGTAGATTTTGTCAATGTCAATTTCCTGTTTTGATATCACACTCTCATAATGCAAAAGGTCCCCATGAAGATAAACAGAATAGAGAGTATATTGGATCACTCTGACTTAATATTTTCAAAGTCTATAATTATCACAATAAAGAGGTTTCCTATTACTGCAAAAACTAAAAGATATATATATATACATATATATATATATATATATATATATATATATATGAAATATTTATATATAAAGGAAAAGAGGATTTTGTCAGTTAAAAATTCAAATTGTTAGTTAACATATTTTATTCCAAAAGTAGTTAGTTTTAAGAGTAACTCAGAGATAAATATTCACCTGGAATTTTATATCCAGCTCAATTCTTATTTTCAAAAAAGGTAAACAAATGATTTTTATTTTCAGACTGTTAGGGACTGAATTATGCCTCCATGTGCCATAAAAACAAAATTCATATGTTGAACTCTTAACTTGGAATATTTGGGGACATGGTCTTTAGGAAAGTGATTAAGGTTAAATAAGGTCAGAGGAGTGAGTTCTTAATCTGATAGAACCACTGCCTTTGTAAGACTAGGAACAGATACCAGAGCTCTCTTGCCATTCTCTGTGATCACAGAAAGGGTCATCTGAGGACAAGTAAGAAGGCAGCATGCAACAGACACAAAGAGAAGACTCACAAGAAGCCAACCCTACAGCACCTGGACTACGGACTCCAGGCTCCAGAAATGTGCAAAAACATGTTAGAAAGAATCCTGATTAAAAGTAATGTCTTGCCAAATTTCATTTGATGCCAGCGTAAAACAGGACTTAAAGAGAACCTGAAGGTTAGGGAAATGACAAGAATCTCTCACATGTAGTAATCTAGGCACAAAGTAATGGCACACAAAATAAGAAAAATGGTGACAAGAATTAAAAAGAATGCACCAGAAATGCCAGAGCTTCCTATTTTACCCACTGGGAGGGGAAAACAGATAAAGACTCCCATGGACTCCCAGGTGGATGACCTGAAGGAAAGAGGAAATGTTTATGATAAAAAGGAAGAAGGTAAAGAAAATCATTTATGTCACTCTGGTTTTGCAATATCTGATAAAATAATCCCAATGTAAAATAAAAGAAGATAATCTCCTAGTAAAATAAGATATATATTATACATTAAAATAAGATATATATTATACATTATATATATACTTATATATAAAATACACATCATATATATGTATATATATATACATATATATGAACACACAATCTGAATATGATCATCACAATCATGTGAATAGAGAAAATTAGGAAAAAATTATCATAATTTTGGATAAAATTAGTGCAGAGATGAGGCCATAGATTAAGTTATTTTCTTAATTCAGTTTTAGTGAATGTTCTAAATTGCAAAGATTTTCATTTCATTTTGTTTGGCATTGTATGGAAATTGGACATGTAGACATTGAAAATTACAAAACAACTTATTGAGGTTTTAAGTTTCTGAGAATCCATTGTTCTTGAAACAGGAGCATTAGGAACCATCCATACCAAAACCAGGCTGCTGCAGCTTTGCCACACTCGCTTGACACTCTTTTCATTTACTATGTAATTTTTTTTTTTTTTTACCTCTTTTTTTTTTATTGTTGGTCATTCAAAACATTACATAGTTCCTCATACATCATATTTCACAGTTTGATTCAAATGAGTTATGAACTCCCAATTTTATCCCGTATACAGATTGCTGTATCACATCAGTTACCCTTCCATTGATTGACATATTGCCTTTCTAGTGTCTGATGTATTCTGCTGTCTGTATTATTCTCTACTATCCCCCCTCCCCTCCCCTCCCCTCCCCTTTTCTCTCTCTACCCCTTCTACTGTAAATCACTTCTTCCATTTGAATTATCTTGTCTTACCCCTCCTTTCCTCTTATATGTCATTTTGTATAACCCTGAGGATCGCCTTCCATTTCCATGCGATTCCCCTTCTCGTTTCCTTTCCCTCCCACCTCTCAACCCTGTTAATGAAAATCTTCGTCTCAAGCTCTTCTGTTTCAAATTAGTTATAATACATAATTAGAAATTCAAAATGGAATGTATCAACATTCTTCCATAAGAAGCCAACATAATTTTAC
This sequence comes from Urocitellus parryii, assembly GCF_045843805.1. Classification (NCBI taxonomy): domain Eukaryota; kingdom Metazoa; phylum Chordata; class Mammalia; order Rodentia; family Sciuridae; genus Urocitellus; species Urocitellus parryii. Next base: position 13,032,388 of record NC_135538.1, read on the forward strand.
ACAATATTTTTTTTCCTTAATTTTAAGAACAGCTTTGAAACTGGGCATCTGGGACACATCACTTTTCTTGGCTAAGTAAGAATTCTTGAAAGACCCACAGATAATGAATGTTTAAAAGTGGTGTGCTGTGCACTTGATTGCAATTTAAGGTTTTATGATTTCTGCATTCTGCCTGAAGGCTGAAACTGTAAAGAAATAAAATATACTAGGACATATTTAGAAGAAGTTTTAATTAAGTTATAAATGTTAAATAATACAACATTTCTGGATTAGTATCCACAGAGTACCAAGTTCCAACCATTTATTTAAAATAAAGGAATAAGTTTATTATATTACCATGGCAATCCCTATCCTATTATGCTTGTGTTCATTCTGCCAGTTTTTTGTGCCCTGTGAGCTCCTTATACATCTATTTCAGTGCATTATCATTAGTATCTAATGACTTTTATTATGGTTTTGATGTGTTTTGAGTGTGTTTTTTTTTATTGTCGTTTGTTTTATATGACAGCAGAATGCATTACAATTCATATTACTCATATAGAGCACAATTTTTCATATTTCTGGTTGTATGTAAAGCATATTCACACCATTCATGTCTTCGTACATGTACTTAGGGTAATCATATCCACCTCATTCCACTGTCATTTTACCCCCATACACTGTTCCTCCCCACCCCCACCCCTTTGCCCTTTCTAGAGTTCCTCTATCCTCCCATGCTCCCACTCCAAACTCCACTAAGAATCAGCCTTCTTATATCAGAGAAAATATTCAGCATTTGGTTTTTTGTGATTAGCTAACTTCACTTACCATTATATTCTCCAACTCCATCTATTTACCTGCAAATGCCATGGTTTTATTCTCTCTTATTGCTGAGTAATATTCCATTATGTATATATGCCACATTTTCTTTATCCATTTATGGATTGAGGGGCATCTAGGTTGGTTCCACAGTTTAGCTACTGTGAATTGCACTCCTATAAACATTGATGTGGCTGTGTCCCTGTAGTATGTTGTTTTTAAGTCCTTTGGGTATAGACCAAGGAATGGGATAGCTGGGTCAAATGGTGGTTCCATTCCCAGTTTTCCAAGGAGTCTCCATACTGCTTTCCATATTGGCTGCACCAATTTGCAGTCCCACCAGCAAAGTATGAGTGTGCCTTTTCCCCCACATCCTTGGCAACACTTATTGTTGTTTGTGTTCTTAATAGCTGCTATTCCGACTGGGGTAAGATAAAATCTCAGAGTAGTTTTGATTTGCATTTCTCCAATTGCTAGAGGTGGTGAACAATTTTGAATGAGATGATTTGGAGAAAATTGATAAATTATTTCTATTAGCTTCAGAAAAAGAATATTACCACTGATAATTGGCACAATTTGATAACAAGTATATAGGATTCATAGCCTAAGGTGATATTATTTCCAACTCTGGTTCTGTAACCTTTCATATGAACTTTAAAAGAAAAAAAAAATCACTGTTGTTTTTTTTAACCCAAATAGGATATTCTCTAAGATTTTTTTTAGACACAATCAACTTTTTAGTTATTGTATTTCATTAGATATGGGTATATTTCAATCACTCACTAAAAATTAGTCATAATTAACTTAGTAAGTGATCAAAACATAGCCCCAAACTGACTATTTTTTATCATTAATCTCTCCCAGTTATTCACATGAGTTGTCTAGCATTCTCAAAATAATTGCAAATTTCTTGATATATATTTCAAGAATTGCATTGTCTCATGAAGTATTAAAAGATGCATGATTAAAAGAACATTTTCATTAAGATAGAGGAAATACATATTTAAATTTCTTTAATTTGAAGATCAAAGCCCCAGGAAAAGTTTTAAATATTTTAAAAAGTTAAAGGTGACAGTAAAATGTCTGTCACAGATGAACACAATATACTTCTACTTCCCTCCTCCCATGAATGGTTAAAAGTCATAATTATCATCTGGAGAACAATTTCTCCCTTTATGTATCCAAGGGCCAGGGGATAATCTGAAAAAAGATAACAATTGAGAACACTAGAGTGATATACGTGCAAGTGGAAGTGAAAGATTTCAGGACTCTATGACCATTAACATGTCACACCAGGCTACTGAAACTATGTACAGATGTGATCAAATCATAGGACAGTGAAAAACACTGAGAAATCCGAAAGAAGAAAACAGTAACAAGAATGTAAATATAAGACATCAAAGGAAGGGGGTCTCCACCTCCGTTCAAAAAAAGGTGGATTAATTGTTTGCTTAGGGAAGGAAAGTGAATTCAGCGAGGACAGCTGATAGGCTCTAAGATGAGGCAGTTGCCAACTGGCTTATTTTAGATTTGTGCTTGCCCGCGATTTGTTGCCAATCAGAAACCTGGTAGCTGAGAGTCAATTGATCCTATTGGATAGCTTTAAAGTTGTCCTGGGGGTAACTCGTTACAGCCAAATAACACTCAGCGTTTTCCCTGGAGAAGGGGAATTTTTAATTCTGAGAGCATTTCTGCTTCCTACATTGCCAATTTGTGAACCAAGTAAAAAATGTAATCTGCCAGAACATTAGTGGATATACCTATGTACTTTAGAAGACATGTTTCGATGAGCTTGACATTTAGTTGTGGAAAACTCAGATAATGTTGATACATTATATGAGAATTTAATTAAAAAAAATCTCTGGGATTATTTTGATATTATTAAAAATGGATTTTTACCAGAGAACACCTTGATTTATTTTTTCTTAATAAGCATGTTGCCATAGATCAGGAATTGCTAAACAATGGAGACACAATGGGAGGGTGAAAGATGAGAACTGGAGTTTGAATATTAATTGCACTCCTCAGCTATACAAAAATTATGAGGTTTTAGTAGTTCAACAGAACAAAGAAAAGATCTCTATGAAGAGATGTAGGGTCGGAAGTAATTTACATACATGGTCACGTATCAATATCCTTGTCATGAGCTCCAAACCTCAAATTGTTCCATGATGGTTGAGTAGAATGTGAAATAGTTAAGCTGTCAGATATCTATTGGCTCCATTTTCATAAAGCTCAGTGTAATTGCATTTGAGCAGTCTGATCCTTATACCAGTACTTTGACTTTTCCCTCTGATGTTCATGAACTTACATCCTACTTGGTTCTCTAGAAAACATATCTTGGTACAAATGTTGAAGCTACAATATTTTATTTGGTAGAGTCAGACCTAAGGAGGTGAGAGTCATTAAGAGACTGGAATTGGGGCAAATAAGCAGAATAGTGTGCTTTGTGATGAAATCAAAGAGGAACAAGTGTTTCTGCTGGTATTTTGTTTGCTGTGGCAACTTAACCACCTTTGGAAGAATTACAAGGAGAAAGCATAACTGGGCACAGTCCCCAAAAGAGAGAGAAACTCGCCCAGTTTCTTATTTCCTGCTTCTCTTCAGCTGACAATTCTGAGTGGCATTTATGGTCTCTCTGAAAACCAGCACGGGAAACTTCATCCGAGTCTGAAGTGAAGAGTGACAAAGTGAAGAGAGAACCTGTAGGGCTGCTTAGCTCCAAAAATCTCAACTCCACAAAACATCTTTACCACATGCATCTCAGATAGAGCACTAATCTCCAGGATATGTGAAGAACTCAAAAAATTAAACACCAAAAAAAAAAAAAAAACTCAAACCCACAAATAACCTAATCAATAAATGAGCAAAGGAACTGAACACACACTTCACAGAAGAGATACAATCAATCAACAAATACATGAAAAAAGTTCAACATCTTTAGCAATTAAAGAAATGCAAAAAGAAAAAAAGAAACACTGATTTCATCTCACTCCAGTGAGAATGGCAATTATTAAGAATGCAAACAACAATAAATGTTGGTCAGAATGTGGGGGAAAAGGTACACTCATACATTGCTGGTGGGAATGCAAATTAGTGCAACCATTATGGAAGGTTGTATGGAAATTCCTCAGAAAACTTGGAATGGAGCTACCATTTGACCCAGCTATCCCACTTCTTGGTTTATACCCCCCAAAGCTAACATCATCATATTACAGTCACATGGCCACATCAATGTTTATAGCAGCTCAACTCACAATAGCTAAACTATGGAACCAATCTAGGTGCCCTTCAATGGATGAATGCATTAAAAAACTGTGGTACATAGATATGATGGAATATTACTTAGCCTTAAAGAAGAATGAAATTATGGCATTTCCCAGTAAATGGATAGAGATAGACAATATCATGCTAAGAAAAATTAGCCAGTCCGCAAAAGTCAAAAGCCAAATGTTTTCTCTGATATGCGGATGGTAATTTACAATAAGGTTGGGGGCTTGGGAAGAGTAGAGTTACTTTATTTAGATAGAGGGAGTGAAGGGACAAAAGGGTGTAGAGGGTAGGAAGGATAGAATGAAACAGACATGGTTACCTTATATACATATATGATTACATGACCCTATCCATTTTGGCAGTATTTTTAGGAAGGCAGTGTCATTAGGATGTACTGCACCTTCTATCTCAGGGAATTCAGAAGATCATAGAACAGGGGCGTATTATACCTGTCTAGTGTTTTCCAGTAATTGATAAATATATTAATGACTGTTGGTCCCTTGTAGACTTAACAACCTGTGGACAACTGCCATTTCTTTAAATATGTTTCCATATGGACTTAAAACAGTTTGTACATGCTTCTTCAAAAGTCTTCTCTACCATTTAAGTGGCCATTATTTTGGTTTCCCTGAGATAGTTGATATAATAAGAAATTTTGAATTTCCTATGACAGATTAAGGAAAATACTCAAGAAGAAAATAAAGTCAATGTCGTTTTAGAATAACAAAAACTAAATTTAAAGCTTGTGAGATATAGTTGGCATTTTGATTTTAAATAAAGTAACATGAAATTTTAAAAAAAATTTGTTGTGTGTTAGTACACTTTTATAATTCTACTTGAAATCGATCCTGGGAAGCAAAACAAATACATATAATATTGAAAACTTGAAGGCTGTTTGTGTTTCATTTACAAAGCCCTGCAATTAAAATGAGTTTGAAAATCAGTTCAACCTTGAAGATTGTTATTAGTCACCCATTAAATTATTAAGTAAAATTAATAAGTAAAATAAATTGACATTGTTGTTTTTTGAATTAAGAGCTTATACTCTTTTTAACTTTTCTAGGGGAAAATCACAGTACTCAAAACCTTTTTATGAAGAAAGTTTATAATCCTCTCAGTGGCAGTCCTCAGGAACCAGCTGTGAAAAGCCCCGTAATCAATGTTAAAATGCACTTTGCTTTGTAAAGACTAAAAAGAGAGAATTAAGGGGAAAAATAATAAATATAGGTATAATAATCTTTATTGCATAGCACTTCAAAATTAAAACAAAACTCACCTATTCCTACCTGTTTACTTCAATCAATAATTATTAAAGCCAGGCGCAATGGTGTATGGCTGTAATCCCAGCTGCTCAGGAGGCTGAGGCAGGAGGATCGCGAGTTCAAAGCCAGTCTCAGAAAAAGTGAGGCCCTAAGCAACTCAGTGATACCCTGTCTCTAAATAAAATACAAAGTAGGGCTCAGGATGTGGCTCAGTGGTCTAGTGCCCCTGAATTTAATACCTACTGCCATCCAAAATAATTATTATTATTTAGTGAGAGTAGTAAAATCTCATTAAAAAATTTTAAAACCCTAGGAATGGGTTATGATTATAACCTTGAAAGAAATAACTTATTTAGTGATAACACCTGACTTTTAGAGATGGAAATTATTATTCCCATGGTTCCTATGAAGTCAAATGGTTTACAATTTGGTTGAGCCACCCTTAGGCAGGATGACTTTAATCATATATAGTTTATGTTCTAGACTTGCAAATGCACTTGAGGGTTGGCAGTGTGACATGTTGGTACCCACACTACCTATGACTGTGTGACTTTGAGCATGACACTCACCCACACTAAGGGTTATCTTCTCCTGAAGAGGCATGAAGCATGATTGCAAAACCACAAACAAGGCCAGTGTCTGGATTTTAATTCTGGTTCTGTTGCCTCTTAGCAAACAGGTGTTTAAATGACGTTGTATAGTTTAGTTTTCTCTGTGAGTCAATTTTCTTATGTGTAAAAGTCAAGAGATACATTAACCCAAGATATTATGGGGGTTAAAAATTAAAGATCAAGTATTTAAAGCATTGCTTACCACTAAGTAAGCACTATACTGGCACTTGCTAAATGGGTAGACCAGCTACTAATGTTCCTAAATGTTCCTAAATCCTTGAAAGTCTTAAGGAGTTGGAAAATTTGGTTTTTTCAAATTAGAAACGAAAGCTTGGAAAGCCTCAGGAATTGACTAATTCAATTAGTGAAATAGAGTACTCACTTGAGGGTGGAACTGGGGTTTGAGTTCAAAAAGCCGGTGCTCTTACCATTGCATGACCTGTAGCCTTAAGATCTGTTTCTAGTAGAGAAACATACAGAAGTCTGGCATCATGTGTCAGGACCTGCTCTCTGCAAGTGCCACAAGAACATTGGAGAAGAAGTAATAAATGAAGAGTGAGATCTTACTTGAGTTGTTTGTGGAGTAACAAATAGTATTTAACTGGTGAAAAAGTAGTCACTGTGGGTGGCCAGTGCAGGTTTTGCCTGCCTGCTGTTTACCGTCACCTGACAGGGCCATCTCAGAGGTGAGCAGAAACCCAGACCCTCTTTACGCACACTACTGGTCTCCTGTGTAAGAAGTCGTGGTGGAAAAAGATGACTTGTCTCTGTGTTTTGTACAAGCATGTGAAGGTGACATGGCATAGTCTATGTGGAAGTGCTTTCTATGCCTCAAGAGGCCTATAGTGACATTCTACATTCGACAAAAGTAGGGCTCCTAGATCCTAAATCAATGGTTCTGTTTTCACCAGACTGTGTTTGAAAAGCTAACATTTGGAGATGCGTTTGTGGTGAAACATGGACTGATAAAGACATATCTGATTAGCATCCGCAGTTCCTTACTCCAAAAATCATATGGCTAAGTTGCTGTATCACCCCATGGAATGTTAAGTCGTATGATACTTTCCCAAGTACAAAGAAATTGCACTTGGATAACTGTGTTCTGTAATGCCATGCCAATTACTTCATGATGTGAATAATGTGCTTTCTCCTGAGCTTTCTTAAAAAATGTAGTATGTTTGTTTAACTTCTGGTTTCACAGCCTTCAGTGTTTCTAAAGCTAAGATCAAAACAACTTGTTGCTGCTGGAAGCTTAAATTGACTGCAGGCACCGGAGTGATAGGTACGAGAAGAGGATGTCAGAAGAGGGTACTGGGTTCTGCAAGAACTTACAGGCATTGGCAAAGATGTGGGCTTTGGCCCTGAAATGGAAGACATCTTCAGAGGTTCACCAGAAGAGGTTCATGGTCTGATTTACTTTTAAAGTAATGGTCCAACTGCTGAATTGACAATAGCCAAGAGCAGAAGCGGAGATGGCTGGTAGAAAGTTGTTACATTTCACAGAGAAACAACTACCTTTTAGCTTTTATTCATGCACCTTTTCACCTTACTGATGTGACCCTTAGCAAATCGCTACGCCTTTCTGCACATAATTTTTCTCATTTATAAAAAGAGTGAATCAGATCCAAAAGTTTTTTTTAACTCTTCTTCCAGCTCTGGCAATATGCTAACTATGAATCTGTACATTTTATAAAAAACAATTTTCCCCAACTTAACAAACTACTGATTATTTTAAAAATCACATTTAATTTCTTAGTCTTTTGGCAGATAATCTTTGATTGTTCAATCAACGAGTTCTTGAGAAATTGTGGAGGATGTAGTTAGAATTTGATAAATGCTTGCTGAGTTGAAAAATATAATCAACTAACTGCTACTGTCATGGTTGTGGCTCTTTTGCCAAAAGAAAAGAGATGCAGGAGAGTATCCAATTTGAAGTTGTTACATGGTTGTTAAGAAACTTGACAGAGGTCACAAGCAGGTAATATTTTGTTCAGGTAAAAAAGACTCAGAAAAAAACTCAGGAATGATAATTTATATTTAAATCAGTCAAGCCCAATTTAAATGTTTCAGTATTAGAAATTATTTCAGAATTTGATGTTACTTACTTTTTATTATTACACTAAATGGTTTACAAATTAAATGGTTTACAAATTGATTAGTGGTAATTAACTCATTTAGTTTCTGAGTTAATATGGACTAATCAGTAAATTTTTGATATGATTGTTTTTCATTTGGAGCTATATGAAACATTGTTAAGGTGACACATCCATCCTTTAGTTTCTAAAAATCATATTATGTAAATTAAGTTAAATTTCAAGTGTGCAAATTATTGATTTCTTTGGGGATTTTCTCAGCAATTTCTTGAAACAAAATAATTATTTGAGTAAAGAAGAAAAATTTGGAAGAGGTAGTGTGGGCATTAACTTGTTTTATAGAGCCAGATAGGCTCTAGCTAAAATTATGATTCTGAGACTTACTCACTTTGTGACCTTGAGAATTCTTTTTTTTTTTTTTTTTAACTTTTGTTTGAGTCTCAACTTCCTTTTAAGATGTTTATAGTAGGATTAAAAGATCTAATGTGCTCATGTGGTTAACAAAGTGTCCAACAGGCACTCCCAAATACTTTCTGTTATATGTATCAATTCTTTGAGATCCTTTCTTGATGTTCATTTTTGTCTTTATTATCATGGAAACAGAATCCTGGAAGAAACTTTAAAGGGGAATTTTAAAGTTATTCTTCTTTACTTAGTCTCAATTATTATCTGGCTGTTTCAGAGGATAGCAATAGAATGAGAAGAGAAATAAGAGCTATTTTTAAGTCTAAAATGTTTTTCACATGCTTATTTTCACATCTACCGGTAAAACAAATTCAGGAAGAGTTGAACTGAACAGAAATGGAGTACGTCACCTCTACCACAAGATTTTTCACCTAATATGATATTAATATTATCTCACCCTCAGTTTCTCCTCATTTGCTTTCCCCTATTTTGTACATGTCTAATTTTTCCCCATTTTCTCAACTCTAGAAACCAGAATAATTGCAGTCTTCTCAAATTAATCTTTGGAAACTTAATTTTCTACAAATACAATATCACTATAACTACATTATCAGTTTGTTGGTGGAAAAGATAATACATCACGATGCTCATAATGGATCATGGTCATGTGCAATAGAAAAATTTGAATAAATTAGAATGCTATATCTGTTAACTGAGGGAGAATGATATTAGAAACTGTGGGGCTGGGGATGTGGCTCAAGCGGTGGCGTGCTCACCTGGCATGCGTGCGGCCCGGGTTCGATCCTCAGCACCACATACCAACAAAGATGTTGTGTCCGCCGAGAACTAAAGAATAAATATTAAAAATTCTCTCTCTCTCTCTCTCTCTCTCTCTCTCTCTCTCTCTCTCTCTCTCTCCTCTCTCACTCTCTCTTTAAAAAAAAATGTTTCTTTAAAAAAAAAAAAAAAGAAACTGTGAGATGGAAAGGGAGTCATACAAAGTAAAATGAAGGATTTCAAGACTGAGGTAGTTGTTTATTTAATTAATTTGGTGAGTGTTTATTAAGGATCCAATATGTGTGGACAAATTGTTAAATTCTAGGAATATAATAATGATTAAAATAGATGAAACTAAAATTGTCCTCATTGAGTTTATATCCTCAGGGGGAAGATCATCAACAAAACAAATAAGTAGCATAAAACATATGTTGAGTTATAAAATGTGCCAAGGAATAAGAAAAATTAAAACAGATGATAGGATACGCAATCATGGGGGAGAGGGTGATGGGTTCTGGAGGGGTGGTCAGGGAATGTCTCCTGAAGACGTGGCTGAGAAAGACTTGAAGGAGAGGAGCACGAGCTGTGTTGTTGTGTGGAGGAATCAGGTCCAAGCAGAGGTTTCAGAGTCCTGTGTTCCGGGTGTGCCTGACATGTCAGTGGAACAGTTTGGCTTCAGAGGACCCCTGTGGGTGTAGGGGGAGGTGTTACTTTAATTTTCTAAAAAATTCTATTTGTTCTTTTCAGTTATATATGACAGTATACTGTATTTTGGCATATCATATATACATGGAGTACAACTTCCCATTAGTGTGATTTACGTGGTGTGGAGTTTCGCTGTTCATGTATTCATATAGGAACGTAGGAAAGTTATGTCTGATTAATCCTACTGTCTTTCCTATTCCCATCCCCACTTCCTTGCCCTCACTCCCACTTGTCCAATCTGGTGCACCTCCACCCTCCCTCTCCTCTACTTCAGGTGAGTCGGTATCTGGGTGTCAGAAAGAATATTAGGCCTTTGGTATTTGGGGATTGGCTTATTTCAATTAGCATGATATTCTCCAGGTCCATTCACTTACTAGCAAATGCTGTCATTTCATTCTTCTTTAAGGCTGAATAACATTCCATTATGCATATATACCACATATTCTTAATTTATTCATCTGCTGAAGGGCATCTAGATTGGTTCCAAAGCTTAGTTACTGTGCATTGAGTGGCTGTAAACATTGATATGGTCATGTCACTGTAGTATGCCGATTTTAAATCTTTTGGTTATATGCTGAGGAGTAGGATAACTAGGTCAAATGGTGGTGCCATTCCACATTTTAATGAATCTGCATACAGCTTTCCAGAGTAGATGCAATCCCAACAACAATGTATGAGTGTACCTTTTTCCCATGTCCTCACCAACATTGTTACTTGTATTCTTGATAATTGCCATTCTGACTGGAGTGAGATGATTTCTCAGTGGGGTTTTAATTTGCATTTCTCTAATTGTTAGAGATGTTGAACATTTTTTTCCCTATATTTGTTGACCAATCATACTTCTTCCTCTGTGAAGTGTCTGTTCAGTTCCTTTGCCCATGTATAGGTTGGGTTATTTGGGTTTTTTGATGTTAAATTTTTTGATTTTTTTATATATCCTAGAGATTAATGCTTTATCTACGCTGTGAGTGGCAAAGATTTTTCTCTCATCCTATAGGCTTTCTGTTCACATTCTTGACTGTTTCCTTTGCCATGAAGAAGTTTTTTAGATTGACTTCCTGTCATTCATTGATTCTTGATTTTACATCTTGCACTTTAGGAGTCTTATTAAGGAAGTTGGTTCCTAAGCCAACATGATAAATATTTGGGCCTACTTCTTCTTCTGGTAGGTGCAGGGTCTCTGTTCTAATGCCTAAGTCCTTGATCCACTTTAACATAAGTTTTGTGCAGGGTGAGAGATAGGGGTCTAATTTCATTTTGTTACATATGGATTTCTAGTTTTTCAGAACCACTTACTTTAGAGGCTTTCTCCAATGTATGTTTGTGGCACCTTGTTTAGCATGAGTAACTGTATTTACGTGGGTTTGTCTCTTGTTTTCTATTCTGTACCATTGGTCTACATGTCTGTTTTGGTGCCAATAGCATGCCATTTTTTGTTACTATACCTCTGTAGTGTTATTAAAGGTCTAACATTGTGATGACCCCTGATTCACTTTTCTTGCTGAGGATTGTTTTTGTTATTCTTGGCCTCTTATTTTTTCAAAATGAATTTCATGAGTGCTTTGCCTATTTCTATGAAGGTAAGAACCTTAATAATAATTGCATTAAATCTATATAGCATTTTTGGTAGTTTCATCATTTCTAAAATATTAATTCTGCCTATCCAAGAACATGGGGAACCTTTCCATCTTCTAAGGTCATTTTCAATTTCTTTAGAGTTCTGTAGTTTTCATTGTAGAGGTCTTTTAACCATTTATTAGATTGATTCTCAAATATTTTATTTTCTTAAAGGGTATTGTGAATGGAATAGTTTTCTTAATTTTTTCTTTCACTTGATTCACTCTGATGTTTAGGAACAAAATTGATTTATGGGTGTTAATGTTATATTCTGATATTTTGCTGAATTCATTTATGAGTTTTCAGGTGGAGATTTTTGGGTCTTCTAAATAGAATCATCTTTAGCAAATAGGGATAATTTGAGTTATTCTTTTCCTATTTATATCCCTTCAATTTGTTTCTTTTGTCTAATTGCTCTGTCTAGAGTTTCAAGGACAATGTTGAATAGATGTGGTGATAGAGGGCATCCTTGTCTTGTTCCAGTTTTTAGAGGGAATGCTTTCAATTTTTCTCTTTTATAATGTTGAAGTATGTTCATACTATCCCTCATTTTTCCAGTGTTTTGAACATGAATGGAGGCTGTATTTTGACAAATGCTTTTTCTTCATCTCTATATATTATCATGTGATTATTTTCTAAGTCAGTTGATATGATGAATTATATTTATTGATTTCCGTATGTTTAAGCAACCTTGCATCCCTGGGATGAACCCCACTTGATCATGGTGTATTACTTTTAAACATGTTTCTGTATGCAAGTTGCCAGTATTTTAAAGAATTTTTGGGTCTATGTTCATCAGGGATATTGATCTGAAGTTTTCTTTCCATGATGCATCTTTGTCTGGTTTTGGTATCAGGGTGATACTAGATTCACACAATGAGTTTGGAAGGGTTCCCTCCTCTTATATTTCATGGAATACTGGACTTTTCTCTGTTGGTAGGTTTTGGATGGGGTCTTCAATTTCATTACTTGAAATTGCTCTGTTTAAATTTTTTGTTTTCCTGGTTCAATTTGTGTAGGACATATGTTTAGAAAATTGTCAATATCATCAAGATTTTCTATTTTATTAGAATATAAATTTTCAAAATAGTTTCTGATTATTGTCTGTAGTCAGTAGTGTCCATTGTTCTATTTCCTTTTTCATTGCAAAATTTAATAATTAGAGTCCTCTCTCTCTCTCTCTCATTAGTTTGGCTAAGATTTTAGCAATTTTGTTTATTTTTAAATATATTATATATATATATATATATATTTATATTAAATATAAATATATATTCATGTGTGAATATATATGGTAAAATTTTTAAAAATTAAAAATTAAAATAAAAGAATACAAAACTTAAATATACTACTCAAACATTCTAGTCCTCCAAAAACTGATCCATGAATAATATGGCTTCCAAAATTCTAGAAATGAGAAAAAATATGAGTATATATAAATATCCATGAAGCATTAAGGTCACAATTAAACAGAAAAAAAGAGAGAGAAATCTATATGAAAAGTAAAAGAATTGTCTCCATTGGAGTTCAAAAGACACCAGCCACTTCATTTGAATAGCAGTACCAGAGCCCCTTCACAGTGATGGTATCAAAGTGATTCTAATTTCAGTGTTATATAGCATTCAACATTTTCTTTGTTATTCCTTGAATTCTGGTGTGCACACAAATCATTTCTGTGTACTATGTCCAGTCATTTATACATCCTGAAACTATATATAATAAGTGCTATTGCCAAAAATTTCTGTATCATAGATTAAGATCTGTGAAGTAAAATGATCATTGCAACCAACAGGAAGTTTTTGTGTTTTGTTTATAAAAGCCTTAAGCTGATACTTTAAAAAATATATATTTTTGTACCATTTTGAAAAATGCTTTCTTATATATTTGAGGTGGTCCTATTCTTCACAGACCTTTCATGATCCTCAGCATTGAAAGGAATTGAGTAGGATCTGGCCTTCTTCCTCCATGTTCTCCTCAGCAGATGCTTTTATAGACAGGAAGTCAGGATGACATGGCAATGGAGTTGTGCTGGCTTTGACTTTTCACTTTATAGATGACAATTGAGGCCAAAGGGGAATGAAAACACTAGGAAGTGCTGAGCCCAGATGATTTCCATTATGCTTTGCTGTTCAGAAAGTGGATGTGCATGTTGCCATTGCCTGAGAGACTAGGAGAAACACAGAATAACAGCTACTGTATGAGACCTGCTGCATCAGAATCTTCATTTTAACAAGTTCTTTTGTGATTTGTGTACATATTACTTTTTTTTCAAAGCACCATTACATGCCACAGAGCCTCAATCATTGCAGTGTTTGTAATTTCAAGGTATTATCCTGGTCAACAATGAGATCTCCTCATATTTGTGGTAAACTCCTAAATCAAACTGATAGAATTCATTGCTAATGGTCCTTTTGCATATATATTTACATGAACACAAACATGCATCTTGCAGGGAAAAGAAAGAAACTCTTAGTGGGAAACATAACAAAAATACAGATATTTGCCTCGGAGATTGATTTATTAATTAAAAAAATAAGACACATAATGTATTATGATCAGCCTAACAACCTATGGAACAATTTCTCTGTTTTATTTCAGAAGAGTGAAAACTACATGCACTGGTAAGAGAAAAACAACAATAAATTTGTGAGTGTGGGTGTCTCACTTATTCCCAGATTACTGGTTGCCAGACTTTTTGTTTTTCTCTACTTTATTAAAACTCCAAAAATATTGAAAGGCCTCCAGGCATCATTTACTCTGCATCTAGAAACAGCCCCTGGTGTCAAAGTATTAAACATATTTATCACTTCAGAGTCATTGCTTTGCGATGTTTGCATGTTTTTAATAAAGCAAAACACACTATAGAAATGGTGAAGAAAAGTTTCCATGCAGGCAGTAGGAAGTGCTGAACTGGGCCCCAGGAGCTCACACCTACAGAGCATACATTGATTCCAGATAGGATCAGATCGGCTGATGGTGCTGCTGCAGTATGTTTTTGTGATTTTTTCAAGCTACCTTTTATTCTTCTGACTCTTATTTAAAAATAAATAAATAAATAAATAAATCCATATAACTTTGACATTTAAAGAATATCATTATGAGTAATTTTCAGAAAAGATACAAAAGTGTAACTCCCTTGTCCTCATACACTGTATTTTGGCAAATGGACGCCCTGGGGAAACAGGGTGGAGCTGTTGATGACACTGTCCTCCTTAAGCTTCTATATGAGTTGGGAGACCCAGTGGTCCAGTGGAGATTGTGGTCAGGTGGAGTAACTGCAAGGGACCAACTTGGCTAATGGGGATTTGTAGCCAGGTTGTACCTCTCCAAGGGAAAAGAAAAAAAAAAGAAAGAAAGTTAGGCTTTATTTTACAGCCAGATGTAGCATGACAACAAAAAGAATCACGTCTGGAATTAATTATCCTAATTCTAGCCGTGTAATTCTGAGAATATTTTTGATTTTTCTGTGGCTTGATTCCTTCATAATTCAAGTGGAAATAGAAACTACCTACCTCCTGATGTGTTATCAGCATATAAAGAAACACCTCTTTAAGTGTTTAGCAAGTGCTCAATAAAGTTAGTTGTAATTATTCTGCTCTTTGAACACTTTTCCTTAGTATTTCCCTATAAATATGTGATTAAACATTATATATATATTATATATATATATAATATATATATACACACACATACATACATATATATATGGTTTTTAATGTTTGTTGAAATTATATTTTGTTGCCAGGTACAATGGTGCATGCCTGTAATCCCAGCAGCTTAAGAGGTTGAATCAGGAGGACCACAAGTTCAAAGCCAGCCTCAGCAATTATATTAGTCAAGATTCTCAAGAGGAACAGAATCAACAGGAAGTATGATAATAAAAAGGTGATTTATTAGATTGGCTTATACAACCAGAAGCTGGACAGTCCATAGTGGCTATCTGAAGGCTAGAGACAGGAGGAACAAGTAGCTGAACAATCCAAAATGCTGACATCTCAAAACCAGAGGGATCAACAATGGTATCCCAGTCCCAAATCAAAGGCTTCTGGAAACTCCCTAGAGAATCTCTGGCAAAGTGTGCTTTGGAAGAGGGAAGGAGTAAGAAGCTGATGTGCTCAGGTGATCACAGCAGCAATCAAGAAGAATTAAGCTTGCATCTGCTACTGCTTCCTTGTTCTTTGGAGTTTGATTGTACCCAAGCCTCCAACCTATTGAATGGTGCTGTCCACACTTAGGAGGGTCTCCACTTCAATTCGCTATCCCACATGCCAATCATTCCTAGATATACCCTCATTGACACACCCAGAAGCCTCTTAATCTTCTTCCTCTCAATTCAAATTAACCATTACAGCAATTTAGCAAGGTCCTCAGCAACCTAGGGAGACCAGATCTCAAAATAAAATTAAAAAGGGTATATGATTCACTGGTTAAGCAACTCTGAATTCAATCTCTAGTACCAAAACATAAATATTATAATTTGTTCATAATTGACATACCTATTTCCTGAGTTTATTGTACATTCAATGAGAACCCAGTTTTTCACTATTTTAAATTAATTCTGGCTGGCATTCTTACACATGAATCTTTGTCCAAATGTCTGATTAGTTGTTTATGAAACATTTATTAGCTGATTGCACAGAAAAATGTTAAAAGAATTATACAAATAAGTATACAAAAGTCTCAGTCTTTCCTCTGAACTTCGCATGGATTTTACAGTTGTGAGCTACTGACGTACAGCTGAGAGCTGATGGGTTCTCAAGGGACAAATCTGCACAGGGATGTGGAGGATTTTGCTTTTATGGGGTGTGTCTGAATGGCATTAGTTTGCAACATAAAAGAATGCCATCAGCTATGTAGTGGTTAACTGCGAAGCCTGCTCCACTTATCATTCCAGTATTTTTTAAAAAAATATTTTTTAGTTGTCAATGGACCTTTATTTTATTTATAAGTGGTGCTGAGAATCGAACTCAGTGCCTCACACGCCTCACACGTGCTAGGCAAGTGCTTTACTATTGAGCTACAACCCCAGCCCCCATTCTACTACTTTCTACTATATCCTGTGCCATCTGTGGTGCAGGATTTATTGTCTTAGAAGACTTTCCAATATATAAAACATAAATAGAAGGATCAGCCATCCACAAATAAGCATGAGATCATCATCTATTTGAATTTTTAAAAAATATGGTGGTTAAAATTATATTTCTTTTTAAATATACATGTTCAGGTTACTAGTGAAATAAAAATTTGTAGTGCTTATATGAGTTTATTTGCATGAGTTTCTTGTGACTACTGTAAAAATAAATGAATAAATAAATGACCATAAGTTTGGTGACAATACGGGTTGACCCAAATCCTGCCAAAAATTTTGACCACAGTTCTGGGGGCCAGAAATCTAAAATGAGTGTCACTGGGAGAATATCAAAGTTCACTGGCTGCCTGCCTGAGCTCTAAAGGGGAATCTGCTCCTTGCCTCTCCCAGCTGCTGGTGCCTGACAGCTCTGGGGCATGTGGCCACATCATTCCTCTCTCTTACAAGACCCTGAGCAGGCTGAGGCCACCCTTGCACTTCAGGATAATCTCTTCATTTAAAAATCCTCGATCTATTCACATTTGGAAAACTTTACTATATAAAGTCACATTTGTAAGCTGCAAGGATGATCTGGGACCTCTAATTCATCCCATGGAAAGTTTTATTTTTCAATAATTTCTTCATTATTCATCTGGAGCATGAAACTTAAAGACCTTGAGGCCATTTATATCTTACTTAACAATTCTGGATTATAACCTATGTTAAAAGTTCACACACCTTTAGTAGGAGATTTTGAAGTGATTTTTTTTTCTTTTTAAAATTTTTATTGAAGTTATAATTATGGTACAATAAACTACATGCATTTAAGGTATACATTTTATGAGGTTTGGAGTCAATGAGGGAATGCACCAGCACTTTCGATTCATCTTGGTTCCATTGGTCTATGTTGTCTTCATGCTGTCCATGGCATTTTGATCACTACATCTTTACAGTAAGTTTAAAATGGAGTCCTCTGGCTTTATTGTCTTACAAGATTATTTTAGCTTTTTAAGATTCCTTGAGATTCCACATGAATTTTAATATGATTTTTTTTAGCTCTGCAAACACACAAATACACACACATACACACACACACACAAAAAAAAAAAAAACCACTGGAATTTTGTTAGGAATTACATTGAATCTTTAGATCACTTTGGGTAGTGTCAATCTTTTAAGGATATTAAGTTTTCCTTTCACAAATTTGGACTGTGTTTCTATTTGTTTAGATCTTCCTTAATTTCTTTCAGAAATGTTTTGTAGTTTTCAAAGTACTTACTATTTGCTTATTAATTTATTCTTTTGTTAATAAAGGAGTATTTTATTGTTTTGATGCTGTTATAAATAGAATTATTTTTGAAATTTACTTTTCAGATTATTCATTATTAGTGTGTATAAGTGTAAATGATTTTTTGTGTGTCGATTTAGAGTCCTGCCCTTTACCAAATTTGTTTATGGGTTGTAATATTTTTATGGAATATTTTTGGTTTTCTATATACAAAAATCAAACCGTCAGCAAACAAATAGTTTTACTTCTTCCACTCTAACTTAGATGTCTTTTATTTATTTATATTTATTGCCTAATTGCTCTGGCTAGATCTTCCAAGATTGTGTTGAATAAAACTTGCAAAAGCAGTCATTTTTGCCTTATTACTGGTCTGAAAAGGAAAAGTTTTCAATCTTCTGCCTTTGATTGTGATGTTTGCTGTGGGTTTTCCATACAGAGTTCAATTACTTTCAGGTAGTTTCTTCTTTTCCTATTTTGTTAAGTGTTTTTATTTTTATATTTTATCATGAAAGGAAGTTGAATTTTGTCAAATGATATTTCTGTATCAACTAAATTAAGCATATGTGGTTTTTTTCAGTATGTTATTCCCAATAATAAAGGGTATATGTATTTCATAAAGAAAATGTGGTCCTTCTGCGGGCATATGGACCTAATAGGCATGACAGGAAATTGATTTGTGAGAAATTATTTAATTCAGCAGACAAAGACTGAGATGAATTGTTAGATGTGGCAGAAGTTGAAGTCTTAGAAAGAGACTTTGGGGAAAGTATTGATCATTATCTCATGGTACTGTGATTGGCAGTGCCCCAAAGAAGTGCTGAAAGCTATCCTCTCGAACTGAGATCTGACATTTGAATATCTGACACATAGTGTTCTGGTGATGATTTATAGCCTCTAAGCCAGTTATGATATTTATGTTTTTTCTTTTAACCATCCCACACTTCCCACAGTGCATCTGTGTAATTTCCTTATAAGAGAAAGGATGGATCATGGAAGGATAGAGTTACCGTCACACCTCACCTTTCTTTAGTAGGATTTCTCATCTTAGTCTGAGGTAGGGTAGAAGATAGACATAATTCCATATCTTTATATTAATTTATTATGTAAGCTTTTATAATCTGAAATAATTGGAACATTTCTAAAATCTCCCTGATATTCTAGCCAAGGGTAGGGAGGTTGCTTTCTATAAAGAGAGCTTAACAGGAGCAAGGCGACAGAGGTTAATGTCATTTTACCTTTCACCCTACCAATAGAGATTATTTAATAGACTAGGTCACTTGACAAATTTTTTGCCTAAGAATAAATGTCATCTGTATCAAGAAAAAATAATATCAAATTAAAAGTAAAATGACAGGAAATAATTATAATATATAACATCAAAAATTGATATCAAGAATATTTCAATAATTTACAAAATAATTATTAAAAGGCAGATAGTAAAAATGGGCAAATAGTTTGTATAAGAATTTTTTCACACATACTATAAAAAACTAAAAGGTAAATAAATATATAACAATACTTCTCTTGTAATCAGTGAGTTTCTAATTAAGACATCAATGGTATAAACTTTCTTCAATTGTGTTGGCACAATTAAATGTTTGATGAGATTATAAATTGGTAAGAACTCTCAGACATTCTATCACAAGGTGTCTAAATATTTGGGAAAGCAATTTGTTATTAAGTAGTATATTGAAGATACTTAAATTAATTTACTATTAAAATTAGAATCTCATGGCAGATTTCATAGTCTGAATAGTCATTCATGACCCGATCTGATTGTGTCTTCCACCCATCTCCCATGTCCCTGTGAATCAAGGTATACTTCTTCAGACTCAGTAGAGGGCTTCAAGCTTCAAGGTTTGCTTTAACTTCATTGTAGGCCAGTTTGCTTTTCTTTTTTCTTTTTCTTTTTTCTTTTTTTCCTAAAGAGAGAACTGGGTGAAAACATTAATATTGGTGTAAATGCATAGATTAATAAGATTAATTTAATACTGATTTCAAAGTGTGACTTATAAAACTACATGTCTATTGGCAAAAGTGAGAAAAAATCTTTTACTGAATTCAAATCATATTAAAGTTTTTAAGACTAAAATTGTGTTGTATGAATATTTTCAGTTTCTTAAAAATAAGGATTAATTTTCTTGTTGTTATACTTACTCCTTCACTGGAGAAGAATCCATGGTTTTATGAAGGTAATTACATTATTTGAATAGACTATGAATCTAGGTGTTTCTGTTTTCAACTCTTGATCTTCTATAAACTTAAATGCTTCTTTTAGGACTATAAAGGATAACATTACTTGTTCCATGTAGTGAGGCAGTGAAATGGCAGGAAGGTTTTACCCAACATGATCATGTGTTCTAGTTACTTGAAATTTAATTGCTGTCACTTGTAAGTGTAATGAGGAGAGGAAGAAATATGCACATTTTGTTGACTTTCTACTCATCAGTGCTAACACAAATCATATTAATTACTTGGACAGGAGGTAGCTTATTTATGACTCTCAGCATGGAGCCATGATCTGAAAAATAAATGAAGCATGTCCTTGTAGTCATGGATGCCCACACAAGGATGGGAAGGAAGAGGAGGGTAATTTGTGCAGAGCAGTGATATGGAATCTATATTGGTATGATAAAAACAATCCCTCACTGAGTGCTCCTACAATTCCATTGAAAACAAAATGAAGATTTTTAAAAATTGGTACCAGATATGCTTCTCTAACAGTATCCGAACAAACTACATTTTACTTGGAGCTATCCCCCATCCCTTGCTCAAACTGTACTATATGACAAGCACCTTCACACTTTTTCCACTCCTTAAAAAATATTAAAATGGTATTAATCAAAGAATGTATGCATAGGTTATATAAGTACAGTGCATAACATAAAAATGAAATCATTACACTTATCATAGGACTTAAGAAATATTCTTTAGAAATTCCCTAGATACCTAACCCAGTAAAATACACCTTCATGTACCATAGAGAGTTCTAGTCTTAAAACGATGCTAATTATTCTCTACTTAGCTTATTTACTTTCCCCACCAATGCATATATTGATAAATAATGAAATATTTACTATTACCTATAATTTCCCGTGCTTTTGGTTTCGTGTTCTTGCTTTGTTTTGAGAAGCATCTACGTTATTGATGTGGGTGTGGCTCATTTATTTTCACTGCCTTATAATATTTTGTAAAAAATCAAAATTTACTTATGCATGTTTCCGTTCTTGAACAATTGGAGTATTTTCATTTCTCACTCTTGCAAGCAATATTGTTGTGGACACTCTTACACTTAAATTCTGTAAAAAGATGTTTACAGTTGCACGTACCTGACAAATCTAGAATACACATCAGGATTGGAACTAGTGATACCTGAAGTTTACCTAGGGAAATTTATCAGATTTTGCCGGTTTTCCCAAGTGGCTATATCAAGTGGTTACACCAATTTAAAGTACTGAATTTAATTTAAATTTAAATTTAATTTAAAGTAGTGAATCGGAATTTTCAATGCCTCATATCAAATGTGCCATAGATTGACTCAATTTTAACAATGTGGTGGATTTACTATAGTAAATCCTATTCTGGCTAAAACATATACTTCCCTTATTCAAAATGAATTGGCACATATTTTCATTTATTTGTGAGCCATCCATGTTTCCTCTTCTGCGCATGCCTATCCATATCTTTGACCCACTTCCTTGTTGATTTATCATTTTCACACACATTAGTCAGAGACTTTATTATTGACAATAACAATCACGTGGCTGTATGAGTGCTGCAAGCATCTTGTTCTGACCCGTGTCATGCCTTCACATGCTGTAAGATTTTCCTGTGATAAAAACATTGCTCTTTAAGTCAATTGGAAACAATCAGTCATTTAATTTGTTTTAAGATATCTGTGTCTTGTTTAAATATCTCTGGTATTGTCTTAGCTTGGCTTCTGAAAACTTTTTGAGAATATTTTTTGCATTTGTGATCTTTATCTTTCTTGTTTCATTTTAGTGTCAGGTTAAAATAAAAGCAAAACCCCAGCTTCACTTTTCCTTATGTGGAAACCCTGTTATCTGCAGGGTTTTCTCCCAGATTTCTTCCTCTCATGTCTGTACTTCTTGCTCTCACTGTGTTCTTGTGTTCTATTTGTCAACCCTTGTTCTTTCTAATATATGTTGCTTTATAATAAGTATTAGTAACCACAAATGCGAGTACTAACTGCTTCTTCTATTTCAAAATAGCTCACTGATGGTTTATTATTTTCCCTTCTATGCATAGTATTCCATCTGTATAATGAGATTCCATTGAAAGTTCTGCTCAAATTTTAAATGCAACTTCACTGACTCTGTTGTGTGGCTGATGGTGAATCAGTTTATGATGAACTAAAGTACTATCAGACTCACCTGATTACATATCAAGCCCAACTTATTTCCTTGAAACCTTGACCTTAGTTGACTTTCTTTTCCCACCTTCATGTGAGAAAGAAAGGCTGGAAGGGTTTGGAGTGCAAGGAAATCTCTTTTCCTATTTTGGGCAAGGTCTCAGCATTCTTTACAGAGCAGGTCTTTGTTATGCCAATGGCTCTGGGCATATTTCACTATTATCCTTCACCTCCTTCTGTCTGACCTTACCAGGGGACCTCTCTCAGATATTCACCATAAGAACCTGGAGAACTTTCTGAAGATAAAACGCATGAAAGTGTAGAGGTCTTAAGACAGCAGCTTCCAGCTGTCTCATACTAATTGATACTCTGTCTCCAGAAGTTTATAAATTTACATTAAAAAGTAAACAATTAAATTCAAAAAAATAGGCAAAGGGCTTAAGTAGCCATTTTTCCAGAGAAGATATATGCAGATGGCCAGTAGCAATGAAAATGCTCAGTATCATTAATCACACCCATTAAGATGGATTTGATTTAAAGGACAGAAAGAGATAAAAGAAAGAAAGACTGAAGAAAACGTGGAGAAATTGATTGGGACCTTTGTGCATTGCTTGTGGAAATGTAAAATGGTGAACATAGTGGAGGCACCATGGAAAACATTTTTGCAATTTCTCAAAAAATCAAACATTGGATTACCATAGAATCCAGAAATCCCACTCTTGGATAAATACTCAAATGAACTGAAAGCAAGAATGCAAACAGATACTTGCACACCAATGTACATAGTAACATTTTCCACTGCAACCAAAACACAAATGTCCACTGACTGATGAGCGGATAAACAAAATGTAGTTTATATCTACATTAAATATTATTCAGCCTTAAACAGGCAGGAAGTTCTGACATATGCTACAGCATGGGTAAGACTGAAGACACTACATTAAATGAAAGAAGCCATTCACAAAGGGACAAGTAGCATAAAATTTTACTTTTATAAAATACATGAAGTATTCAAAATCATAGATATAGAAAGCATGGTGGGCTACCAGGAGCTGGGGAGGGAAAAACTAGAAGCTATTGTTAAATGGGTAAGGAATCTTAGTTAGGGAGGATGAAAATGTTCAATTGCTGGTTGGTGATAGTTGAACAACACTGTAAATATACTTAATGTCACTGAACTGTACACTTAAAACTGGCTAAAACGGTAAATTTTATTTTATTTCTATTTAAAAACATTTGTGTGTGTGTGTGGTGCTGGAGATCTAACCCAGGGCTTCAAGGGTGCTAAGCAAATGCTGTGCTACGGAACTAAGTCCCTAGCCCTTATGATAATTTTCACAAATTACTATTTAATTATCTCGTGCAGCTTCTATCTTTAGTAGTTTTTTTTTTTTTTTTTTTTTTTTTTTTTTTTTTTTTTTTTTTTTTTCCTGGTTAGCAGATCTCAGGCACGTCTAAATTTCCTTGTCTGTCCAGATTTCAAAGTGGTGCTCTTGC
The DNA here is from genome assembly GCF_045843805.1 of Urocitellus parryii. Taxonomy (NCBI): domain Eukaryota; kingdom Metazoa; phylum Chordata; class Mammalia; order Rodentia; family Sciuridae; genus Urocitellus; species Urocitellus parryii. The sequence goes on from NC_135538.1 coordinate 13,056,154, forward strand.
TCTGGGATCTCCATCCTTCAACACATCCAAAAGCAAGCTGTCAATATCCAGTGTGTCCAGCTTTATCTGGTATGTACAGGAGAGACAGCTTCCAAGTTCTTCACAGTCAGAGCTAAAGTTCTGCAATCTGCCAATGCTATATGAGGCTCCAGTTTCTCCACATCCTTCTCTTTTCAGAATCCCACCCTCACTTCCCCCTCATGTCATATTATAACAGCTGGTCTCCATTACTATTTAAACATAAATGATGGAACAGCATAAATTTATTAGTGACCTAAGGAGAAAGGGCTCACTATGTCACCATTATGTATATTTTCTGTATATATTTTTGGGAAAGTATCATCCTTAATGTAATTATTTTAGAATGACAGATTTCATGGAAAGAGTCTCTGTCATACAAAATTAAATTATTCCAAACATTAGTTATTCTATTGTTGAGAAAAAGAAGAGAGAATTCCAATTTATTACTAAAATTCTATGAAATTGGGAAAGTTTTTACAAGTTTGATCAACCCACTTTCCAAAAGAAAGAATAAATTAAATAGTTTTAGGTTATATTTTTCCCTAATGCTTTGGAAATAATTTTTACTCACAGTATAGAAATTTGGGACATGAGAGAATCTTCCTGCATTTAGTTAACCCCTTAATAGCCACAGAAGAATTTTTTAAAGTTTATAACCATGATCATGTAAAGTCCAATAGAGAAGAAAATAGAAAAGTAACATAATGAATTCATTCATTATGTTGAGGAAAAAAAAATACATGCTCAAAGAGAGATTTTAAAACTGGCTAAATTCTAATTGTATCTTTGTTTACTTTGGTATTTGGGAAGATGCCTTTACAACTGTAATCACTACCAAGGTATTTATAACAATTTTTGCATCACAAATTTTAATTAAAAAAATATAGCCCCATGACTGAAAGTATTGTATTATTTTTAAGTTGATTGTGAAACTGCACGAGTAGGTTAGAAGCAATATAAACCAAATTGTTTTTATTAAATTGCCTTGCTAGCTCATAATAATATGGTAAATTACTAGTTTATTAGATCATTTTGCTGTAGTGTCCAATTCACCACTGTAATTTACCAGTTGCATTTCCTGTGCTCTGGAGCATTTTCATCTTTTCAGCTTAATGGGTTTAGCTTTAAGGTAAATTGAACTCCTAATTCAATCTTCGGCTTTCTAAAATGGCTTTCTCAACGGACTCCATTTTACACCTTCCGCAGTGTTCACTGACTGCTTCTGTTTCGTATTTGTTGGCAGAAATGATTAATAATGTCAATAGTTACATTGGAACATAATTTTGTCTATAGGTTATTAAATAAACAGAAATGGTAATTCCTAGTGTGTCCACCAAGAAACAATAGAGTGGAGAGAAAAATCAAAGTATATAGTGACATAAATATGTATTGGGTGTATTGCAAGTTCTACAATCTTTGGTTCCAAAATATCAGTAGTAGAAAAGAAGCACAAAATCTAACTCTTTACTCTGCATAAGATTATGTTAGAAATTTAATCTTAATAAAATATCTGAAAGTGGAAAGAATATTACATGGTATCAATAGAAAGACGTATTTTTTCTTTATATTAATAATATATAAGAAGGAAATGTTGTTTTTTTTTTTTTAACAAAACACACTTGAACAAAACAGTTTTGGCTCCTTAAAGTTTTCCCAAAGTTTTTTGGTTTTGTTTTTTGTTTTCTGGACCTAGAAATGTTGGTAGTATGGAGCAAGTATATGGACAAACAAGTATATGGACAAAATATGAATGTGAGAAGAGTTACAAATAACATGCTAATGGAAATTACATCCTCACTGTGTCAAGGGAACATTAAACATGCAATATATAATAGTTAATATCAACAGGTAATATTATTTCTCTGCAATCACAACAATATTATAATTGACAGATGAAAAAATAAGCAAGTCTTTAAAAGAGAAAATAGAACAAATAAGAATTTAGTAAATGATAAGATTGACATATCATATCATATTCACATATCATTGGGACAAAACTAAAATTTCAATAAATTATATTGGGACATCTGACAATTTGTAAAAAGATACATTTGAATTAATTTTTCACACTATATTAGACATATCTAGGCAGACAGAATCAATGGAAGATATAGATAGATAAAAATAAAGAAATATATATGGAGGGGCTGGGGTTGTGGCTTAGCGGTAGAGTGCTTGCTTCACATATATGGGGTACTGGATTTGATCCTTACCACCACATACAAATAAATAAAAACAAAATAAAGGTATTGTATCCATCTCCAAATATATATATATATATATATATATATATATATATATATAGAGAGAGAGAGAGAGAGAGAGAGAGAGAGAGAATAATTGGTTCACACATTTATGGGGTCTAAGAAATCCCATGCAGACCACCTAAAGCTGGTAAGCCCTGGGACATTCATGGTATGGCTCAGTCCATTTCTGAAGACCTGGGAACCAAGAGAAGCCAATAGTGTAACTCAATCCAAAGCTGAAGGTCTGAGAATCAGGAGTTGGGTTGTGGGTAGAGATGCTTGTTTAACTCTTGGAATCCAAAGATCAAGGAAATTGGCTTCCTAGAGTTCAAGTAAAAGAGAATAGATAAGCACATTCATCTCTTCTAGTTCTCCCTGGTCCTCCAACCAATTGGATGATTTTGCCCACAGTGGGGGTGAACCTCTCCCACCTACTCCACTCAGAGCCACACATCAATCTCCATTGGAAACACTCTCAAAGACATACCCCAATATGATGCTTTACCAGAATTCCAGGTATTCCTTGATTTAGTCAAGTTCGTACCTAAAATCAGCTATAACACATTCTTATGCCATATATAAAAATGCATTATAAATTTCAATGAAAAAAATATTAACACAGTGCTAAAGGAAAGTGGGTAAAAAGTTCCATAATGTATTTCCTGGTAAAGATTTTCTATGGCTAAAATCTAAACTGAATAAGAAAAGATTAATAAATCCCCTCATACTAAGAACTTTGCACAAAACAAGAAAAAAAGAGTGCCATCAAAAAATTCAAAAAGCTGTGACTTATCCAGAGAAAGGGTTCTTAGTGCTCAGATCTGTTTCTAAATACTGTATACCAATGAAAGGAAGCAAGGATCATTAAAAAAAAAAACAGTTGAATTCAAAGTTGGAGGGGAAAAAAAAATGTGTATAGTGCACTTCAACATTTACTGTGCCAGAGAATAAGAAAGTGTTTAAAAACTAAGAACAAAACAAATGGCACAAGTTGCAGTTTAAATGGACTTTCATCACCAAATATGGGACAATTTGAGCATTAATATTAAGATTGTAATCTGTTGAATAAAAGAAAATCCATAAATTCACACTTATACCAAACACATGCATATATATGTATACACACATTTATGTGTACATACATGCACGTACATAACACAAGAGAAGGAAATGTTCTTCATTACAAAGCAATACTAAGCATAAATGAAAATGGAATGATGGTGTTACATAAAATCATCATTTTCAACACCATGTTAATGAATGATTCAGGCAACAATCATCAATGACATTAGAACTGTTGGGTGAAAAGTATGATGAGAAACAGGCTGTGTGCACTGATTCTAAGTATCTTCCAACAGATCAAGTGTTAATTATAGAAGAAAAAATAGTAACTCCACAGTAGAGAAACATGCAGAGACCACTTAAATAAGTGAGGTAAAGTTAACATGAACATTATCAAGATAAGCTGCCATCATATGGCCCAATTCTACCATTTTTTCTGGCCTGAAAAGCAGGAGCAAAAAATTTATTACACTTAAATTATTAAATAAGATTAGAAAAACAATTCCAAAATAAATTTAAAAGTAAAAAAATAAATAAATAATGAATTTCAGCTATCACAGGTCTAAATACAGCTGTCTTTGAGGTTGTATTTAGACCTGTGATATCCCTCATGGAACCATTTTCCTTCCAAGGGTTCATTTCAATAGCAGAGGTTGGCCAGGGAGTGAATGGAATAACAGATTTATGTAAAGAACATGAAGTATCGAAGGCAGCAGATCCACAGTTGGGAAGAAATACCAGGCATAAAGCAAGAGAAAGGAAGGACACACTAGAATCCACCAGTTCATATTGATCCTAGGAGGACAGCATGAACCTCACATCAGTCTCCATAGCCCCAGACCATCACAATGCACACAGGTGCAGACAGACCAGGCCCCTGGCCAGGGAACCTCAGGATTCGGAACACAGAAGGAGGAGTTCCCAGATGGTGGACATTTTGCACCAAAAATTTAGCAACAAATGTGTGGACCCCAACAGGGTCGGATGCCCCCCACTGCATGGTGTGATGCCCCCTACCTCACTTCTACCCTCCAACTCCAGGCAGAGCTGCTCTTGTGGCCAACTTTCCTCAGAACCAGACAGGGAATGAAATTCTAGGAAAACAGGACTTGACCCCAAAGAAGTCATTACAGTAACTTCTCCAGAGAAATGAATAGGTTAGAGGTGGGGAAATGGCGTAAAGTTGAGATCATTGGACCTTCAAGACTCCACTTCATTAAATCTGGCTTCAGCCAAAGAGTGAAATTATATGGTGTGCACAAATCAATAATAGCTGTGTCTATTTCATTTGGCTTGCCTTCTCTGGAGTGTTGGTGGTTTTTTTTTTTATTATTCTTTTGAAGCACACATAGAAAAAGTAAGTTTTTTTTTCCAGAACATTTATAAGGTGCCTGAAATAAAATATCCAGTTAAGAAATGCAGTGGGGTAAAACACAAAGAACAAAAAACAAGAAAGAGTAATGTTTGAGTGATTAAGAACAAAGTAGATTTTGAGGGGTGAGACACAGTTGCCCTGTTTATCAGCTGTATGACCCTGGACAAGTCATTGTATTTGTCTGTGACCCAACTTTTACTTTTGAAGTAAGACAGTACACACCTCAGATGTCCACATACATGAACATACATGCATATTAATGTATATGTATGCACATTATGTGCTAAGTAGCAATTAAACATTTTACCCTTACTCAGCATCTTTTGTATATTCAAAATATAGAATAACAGAGAGAGTGTTTCTTCTTACCGTATGTCATATTAAAGTGAAAATTGCCTGTATGATTCAAGTGCAAAACTTTTTACCTCTTGACATGCACGCCTCAACCAGGAGATTGGCATGGTGGTGCCTGTGTGCTTTTTGACAAAGCACACGAGGCACACTTGACAATGTCAGGACTGCCACATCAGGGTAACACTGGAAACATGAGAATGCATTCCTTACAAAACCATAAGATAAACTGTTGGAAAATATTATTTCATAATGGGAAACAGTTCATGTTTTATTCTACATAGTCTAATTTACATGAAGTTTCTTTATATTTGAACCCTCCATTTCATATCAAACATTTTTTATATTTGTAATATCATGATATGATAAGAAATAAATATTTGGTCCCTCCCTCTGGTTCCTGAGTCAGTTCCTACAACCCTGGTTGCGCAGGGTCCTAGGACAATCTTTTGCTCTAACATTTGCTCTTCGGTCCTGGTTCCTGGAACTCACTTTCTTTCTAATTCCCTGGGTTTGGTAAGAATGGATAACAGAAAACTACTGAATATTTGAAATGTCCCAGGTGATAGGAACATCCTCTGTGCTAGTGAGGTCACTCCTCCTGGGCTCCTGAATAGCCTGAGTGTGGGAGCTAGTAACAAGGAGAACCAACCCTGTGATGAGAAGTGGAGCTTCAACTCATGTCCTCACCTATCAAGATGCGTTGAGCCCATCACCAAAGACCAATGATGTCATCAATCATGTCTCTGTAATAAAGCCTCCATAAAAACCCAACCAATGTTCAGAGAGCTTCCAGGTGGCTGAACACAGGGAGGTGCTGGGAGGGCTCTGTACCCAGACAGGGCAGAGAAGCCACACACCCCTCCCTCATACCTGTCCACAGCATCACTTACAGCTTTACTTCATCTGTGTTCTTGCTCTTATCTTTTATTGGCTTTAATAAATAAAATTGTCTCCTTGTGATCTGGGAGCCATCTAGCAAATTAACCAAATCCAGAACAGAGAGTTGTGGGCACCTCAATTTAGAGCCAGCAGATCAGAAAGACAAGGGAAACTACTACTTGTTATTGGCATCTGAAGTGGGATGAGCCCTTCCTGAGGAGCCTGCCTCTCTCTAGGTGGATAGTGTCAGAGTTGAGATAAACCACAGCACACTCCATCCTACCTACAGAGAAAGGTTTACTGGGGTAGGGGGGACGTCACACACACTTCATGACCAGTGGTGAGATGCTCTGTGCTGAGTGTTGAGCTGAGTGTGGACAGTAGAAAAAAGACTATTTCTTCAAACATTCAGATCAATATTATGATGTGAAAATTTATCATTGAATATTAAAATTTTCTCATGCTAACTAAATTTTTAAAAATATTCTTTTCTATGTATCAAACACATTTGATATTATACTTATTGCTTATAATTTTGTTTGCTGAGTCAGTCTTTTATATTAAATACATTCAGCTGGGACATATTACATTTCATATCATAAGAAGTCACATATATTTGGGTTTTATTTTGCTTCTCCATGCCAGGAATATTTTAGAAAAAAATCTGGATGATAATATGATTATGCTTTTGGATAACTTTTTCCTAAGAAGAACATAAGATATCTTCTTTTCAAATGATGGCCAGTGTTAGGACACAACAAATTTGTAACAGCATTTATTTAGTAGAGTAAAATGGAAGTGGTTTATGGGATTGAAATCAAACTTCAGATTTCACATAGAAATATTTTTGTATGCTATTATACAAAAATATATTTGTATAATTCTGTTATAGTTAAAGCTTTGTCCCAGGATTTCATATACTGACTTCCAGACCACTCACATATAATTGAATCAAGCCTTTATTGAAGCACACCTGTGGCGGCTGACCAGAACATAAAGCTGTTCCCCTGATCAGCCCCAAACAATTGCAAGGGCGCTCCTTATAAGCCCGAAAACCGCAAAAGGGATGTTGAGGGGGGATCTAGCCAATGCAAGCAAGCCAGGTTACAGAAGCAGGACAGTGCAGTCAAGTGGAGGGAAGCTGAACCAATCACAGTTAGCCCAGTCACTGCAGTTACAGAAACAGAGCCCTGTTACCCTAGTTACAGAAACAATACCCCATTAGGTAGTTTTGTGTTCTTATAGGTTTCTATAGCAAAAGGAAAAGAACATCTTGCCCCAGTCATGACTCTTCTACTTGGCATGGTTCTTTTACAGGATGAAGTCATAAAGCAAAATGGAGTCATATTTGCTCCTACTACCACAATTCAAATATATTACAGTTGGAACATAAAATTGTGTGGAGCTGGAATTATAGCTCAGTGGTAAAGCACAAGCTGGTACACAGAAGGCCCTGGTTTAACTCCCAGAACCAAAAAACTAAATTAATTAATTAAAATGTGAGAAGGGGTGGGGAAGTATGGGTATAACAAAAATAGAAATCTTTATAAATTATAGCAAATATTTTGACACAGAATTTCTTTTTGTTTTCACTACTTGATTTTTCTCACTGTGATAATAGTTTCCACTGAAATGTTTGCAGATTCCCTTAGAGATCCCCTTGAGTATGACAGAAACTTAAAAAGAGTCGGTAAAATAAAAATAAAATGAATATGAAATGGAATTAAGGTTTTCAGTGTTCAAGAAACTACAGTTAAATTTTGATTGCTACTTCACTCACATAATAATGTGACCAAGGTCACCTCCTATCACCTTGAATATCCTCTGATGCTTTGTCCTCTTCCTGCCCTTCTTCCAAAATATGCTTCCCCTAACGTCATTCTTGCCTTTAATTTTTTCTATTCTTAGAAAACAAAAATCATAATATTTTGATCAAACTAGCTTATAATGCTGATATCAATCTGCTCTCCATTTCCTTGATGCCTTATCAATTTCCTTTATCATTTATTTCCTGATATTTCTCTACTTCATCCCTCAGAGCTTTCTTTTATTTATCTTTACTTTTAAACTCTTTAAAAATATAAAAGCACTTTTCAGAGCTTGCTCTTACATGACTCCCATCTCAAATTGTAAGGCAGTTTCTCATTTCACATGTCTGTGCCCCTCCTCCTCTTCCTTAGGTAGTTTACCTCCTCCTTTCTCCATGGTCACACTATTTTGGTGATGATTCTCAGGATATAATTCTCTGTCATTTATTTATTTATCTTCCATCAGACCTCTCTTGTTCCATAAGTTCCTTGAAATCTGTATAATCTTTTTTCTTCCTTCATTTTTTCCCTACAAATTCCTTGTAATTGAATTACATACTTTCTATTTTTCTTCTCACATTAATAGTTATCCTTTATAATAGCTGTTCAAAATATATTTAATAATAAATAATCAATAAGATATATCTTCAGCTCAGACTCTTCTTAGCCACAGATCCGAATTACCTATTGCCAGTTTAACATTTCAAATTGATTGTCTCCTATGTCAAGCTTTGTGTAAAGAAGCATAAATATTGATCTCTGTTCTCAAATTTGCTCAAGCAGATTGTAAATCTGCAAATCTCAGTAAATGGTGCCATCATGCCTGGAATTACTAATGAACTATATTCGGCCCTGTGACTTTCTCATCTAGAACACAGAGTGTGTGAGTAAGGAAATGGCAAGGACAGTAACCCCCTCCTACCACACTATGCTATTCACACACCCAGTAAATGTTCCCCTTTCCTGTAAACTTGAGATGTGCCAGGTTCTTGTGGTTTGTGGGAATTCCCACATGGGGACACTTCCTTCCAGGGCACAAGGTAAGTCTACTTTTGGACAGGAAACTATGACTAACAACTGAGGCTTTGGGTTACTCTTGTCAGGGTTCTCAGCAGTAGATTTAGCTCAGATCTGAGAGCTCTGGGATCACAGGAAATGGTACTTATTCAGATGCTTTTGAATAAAGTCCACAGCCTTAGAGCCTTGCCATTCCTTTGATGATTTCTCATCCTAATTGCTTCTATGACATTTAACCAATGTGAGAGTGGGCTTGTCTAAGGTCAACAGGCATATGTGATTCATTAGTCTGTCTCTTACCTCCTGTGGCACTTAGAGGTTCCTGAGCCAGGGCAGAGAGCAGAACCTGACACTGAGGTTAGGTGGCTGTAGGAAATCTTCCAACACGCTTGTGCTGCGTGTACAGTGCTTTGAGAAGCCCTCAGGACTCCTAAAAATTTTTCTATTCTGCAGAAGGTCACGACTGGGAGAAAATATCCTGATCTAGAATGTCTTCAGAGAGTATTACCTCACATCTGAATTGATCTGTAGGCTGGGATATTTAAAAAGGATGTGAACTGCATGCCAAGGTTAAATACAACCACCTGAAATTACATCTTCATAACCATTTGTAAAAGATGAAAGAATAAAAATAGTTACCTGCACAGAAATGATGGAATCCTCCCTGTAAGATGTGCCCATAATTATCATTTCACAGAAGAAATGCTGCCCTAGGAAATAGAGGAGAATAGGCAAGAAAAGAAGAAAATTGGGGGGAGGTGGGCAAAGCTCAGAAAGGATGGAAATATACTAAAAATCAAAAAGGATTTGAAAGATGAGATTTATATTTGTATATAAATACACCACTCAGTTTCTCACAGACAGGAAACATTTGGCAGATTCTCAACTCTAACTAACAAGCGATTGAGGAAGAAATGTTGTCTTCCTAACCATCTATTTGGGAGGGTTTCAAAGCAAGAAAGCAAACCTGGCCAGCCCAATGCCCCTGCCCCAACTTGATTCCCATCACAGAAGGCACTAGCACAAGAGTTACCCTAGAAAATGGGGCAGAAAAAAATTTGCAAGTAGTATGTCCAGAATAGAGATGGAGACTATTCAAGTCTGCTAGAAAACAGCTCCAAAAATTACCTAAATGTGAGCAGGAACTGAAAAAAAAAATGGAGACAAACATTGGCCAGGTAGCATGAAAGGAGGCAGCCCACTAGAAGCAATCTGTGTCAGCCTGATTTCTCCTTTTGTCAAAAGCGTCTCCATGCCGACAACCTGGCCACAGGTCTCAGTGTTTCAAGTTGGGCATGCCCTAAAGGCTGGGACAATACGATTTACTAGTTTGAAGCTCTATTAGTCTCTCTCAGTCAAAAGCCTCACTCCCAAGGTCCATCGCTGGCAGCACTTAATCAAAAGATTGAAAAGGGGGAAGGAAAGAAAAAGAGCCAAATGGAAGCAGGTGCTCTGATATCTGAAAGAGCAATGAAGAGGGCCAGGTCACGTGACTAAGAGCATTATTAGCAGAAGGACAAGTTAGAGCTATACTTCCTAATAACACTCCTAAAAGAATGCACTTTCTTCACCTTCTGTCAGAAAGTTAAAATTAAAGCAGTCTTTGGGCACTAGACATTTAGAATTTCAAGTTATACCATACAAGGTTTGTGATGTAAAAGGATTTAAAATTCAGTATGTGATGTTTTCAGAATCTCACAAGATAATAAATTAATTATTCGACGATTGCATCTCCCTCGTAATTGAATGCAAACTTCACAAGGCAAGTCTCTTAGTCCAACTGGGCTGCTATAACAAAACAACAAAGACTGAGTGACTTACGAATTATAGAATTTTTTTTTCTCATAGTCCTAAATCTGTGAAGTTCAAGGTTAAGGGCAGATTCAGTGTCTGGTGAGGGTCTGCTTTCTGCTTCATAGAGGCCTGTGTCTTATCACAGTAGAAAAGTGTGTGGTCTCTCTGAAGTCTCCTTTATATGAACGTTAATCCCATTCCTGAGAGCTGCATCTTCATGACCCAACACCTTCTAAGTGCTGCACCTCTGTAGGCTGTTACCTTGGGCATTAGGATTTCCATGTATGGATTTCTGTTTCATTTGTTCATTTGTTTGCTGGTTTGTTTGTTTTGAGAGGGGCAAACATTCAGACCATAGCAATGAGGAGCCATGTGTGTTCCTTCAGTGCCGCAGCAGGAAACCATGGAGTCAGCATGAAAACCAAGGGTCAAACAAATCACTGAAAGCCACAGGCAACAGGGAGGAAAGGCCTGGGCACCCACTCAGGGAGGATGGGAGGACTGTTGAAGGGGTTGCTCACCACAGGTGTGACTCCCAGGCCACACACAGGGCAGGGAGTACACACTGCAGGTGCGGTCCAGTTAGCCTCCTGGCATCTCCCTTCTTTTCAATGGTCTCAACTTGACGTCCTTAGACAGTACCTCTTTCTCCTTTGTCACTTAACATTCAAAACCACTTTCTTGTTCTTTTAATTCTCCGCTCTTCAGAGAGCCTTTTGTGAGTCAGTCTGGGTCACCTCCCAGGGCTCACGTCCCTCACAACATGAGTCTTCATTGACCACCTGGACCATTACCTCATGGTCTCATCCCATAAATGTCATGGTTTCAAATTCCAACACTAAATTCTCATCACTCAAACTCTTGGTTTCTCAATTTCTCCATCTCTCTTAAGAGCTTGGAAACCCAGCTGTTGTGTTTTTACTCTTTCCTATATTTCACATGTTCTCTCATCATTTGCTCATGTGTTTTCACATGTTCAGCCCTCAGACTTTCTCTATTTTCTTGCCAGCACCTTCACTGGGGGGCATAAGCTTCAAAGCTGATTGTCTACTCATCCTTAATTCAGTCTCTGAATTAGCCTGACTTGCACAGGCAATGGGATGCTCAGAGGACATGGCACTGACTCTAGAATCATAGAACCTAGTCTTCCAGTGCAGTCACCTGAGCAATCAATTTTGGAACTGTGGACAATTTAATATAAATTTTGATAACCAACGTCTTTATGTATAAAACTGACATGATGAGCATTTCCTTAGGATCTCTAAGGATTAAAACATGGGCCTAGGTAATTGTGACAGCTCCATAGTTGTCATTATCAGTATACTTTTGATGCCAAATAAATATTTTAATGACACAGTTACATTGAATCATTTGTTCTTCTTTTGAAAATTGTTCATAACTTTTATTGTGTATCAATATCAACTTTTTAGATTTATGTTTTTGAATTTTAGTACATATAACCTCTCCCAACTTGGTTTATTATGGTAAAAACTAGATATTTCAGTGTAACTCAATTCTGATTTCCAAAGACATTTAGTATACAAACAATTCTGCACACTTTACCGTCTCTTAAGTACACAATTGAGTTGGCCTTCATACAAATTGCTTGAAGAAATGCTGAATACTAGCTCTGGGCAGTAAATAAGAGGACAGCAACCGTAATTCTCCTGTATAATATAAAGCCTCTGAGTGTTTCACAGTGACTGATGATTAAAGAAATACTTGCGGTCATTCTATATCCTCTACTAACAGACAAATCTATAATATATTTTATAAACATTCTCTTAAAACACTTTAGAAAAGATAGAGAATATTAGAAGTACAATTTTGACATATAATTTATCTCAATTGCTTTGTTTGCACGAAGAAATTAAGATTTTTATACTTTATTTGTTATAAAAATGTAGTTTTATCTTTGGGAATTCAAATAAAATATTATTAAAAAATAGTGTGGCTTCATCACTAAATTTCTACCAGTCATAATGACTACCTAAGTTCTACTTCCCTGCTTTGCATCTCAAATAATTTAAGTGCAATAAATGATCTCAATAATATAGTTAGTGTTATGAAATTTTATTTCATCAAAAGAAGTCCTTCAAAATGCAAAAGTGATGCATAAAAATAGTTACCTTAGGCCCAGGCAATATTGTTGTTGCTATCTTAAGAGGCAGTGTGAACTTCTCTGTGATGCTTTGAAAACCTCCAGAAAATGGTCATAATTTAGTCCTTAAACTTCTAAGATAACAACTCTACCTTTACTCCTAAATGAACAAGAGAGTGACCTTCAATCGGTGCAAACTTGCACATAATTCAAGACATCTATTAAGACTTTGTAACTTTGGAAACCTTCTCAGATTTACCCACACTAGCCCTGTGATCCTTGTGTGAAACAGTACTTCTGTGTGTTGTTTTGCTGTGTTCTAGGTGCATCATGAATTCTTTCCTTTATGATGTCTTCTGATAAGGTTTTGTGTGTCTGGTGTTTTCCAAGTCCAAGCAAGATAAATGACAAGTAGATAAACCTATGACAATAGAAATGTGAAGGATATAAAAAAATGACACAACCAGGAAAAGGTTTAAGGTCAAGTATAATGGAATATGAAATGAAAGCTCAAAAGAAACAAACTAGCAGATTCTAAGAAATTAAAGATAAGGAGAAGTTAGGTCATGCAAAGATACACAAATAGCAGAGATGTAAAAAAAGGAAAAAATAAATTTGCAAAAAATTAATAAAGGGAAAAAGCAATTAGTCAAGAAAAACTGGATATTTAATAAAGATGCAAGATGATCCAGACATAGGTTTTGGACTTTGTTTTTCATCTGGTCTTTAAAGGTATGTTTTACATACAATAAAAATCATTTTTTAAAAAATGTACAGTTCTTCAAATTTTGAAAACTGCCAGAGGTTTTGTATATACCCACCAAATCAAGATTGGTAAAATTATGTTGTTCCCACAAATTCCCCAGTGCAAGTTGGTGGTAAGGGTTTTCCTCCACCCTCAAATCCTAGCAACAGTTTCTATGCTTTCTCTTTATGTAATTCTTCATTTTCCAGAATGTCATGCAAATGGGATCATAAAGTATATGGTCTTTGGAGCCAGGCTTTTTCATTTCGTGGAATGCATTTGACATTCATCCATATAGCTTTATCTATTATTCATTCTTTTCCACTGAGTGCTACCACTCTCTTGTAGATGTACCACAGTTTATTACTCATTCCCCAACAGGGGAATATTAGATGTTTTTCTCAATTTCTGACAATTATGAAAAAATGCCATGACAAATATTTACATCTAGCTTTTGTGAGAACAGGTTTTTCTGTTTTATGTGTCTTCCTCTTGGAAAAATACCTCTTGGGATTGAGATGGTTAGATAGGAGCAGGATACCTAAGAAACTAAGGGTGTTTCCAACATAATTGTACCATTTATCATGCTGCCAGCCATGGGTTAGAGTTAGAGTCTCAGTTGTTCTACTTTCAACAGCCTAAGTGGGCATGGATAATCTTTTAAATTAAATCATTTCAGCAGGTGTGTAGTGATACCTTATTGTGATTTTAGCTTGTCCTTCCCTAATGACTAATGATAAAGAGCATGTTTTATGTGATTAATCACCATCTGCATGTTTTATGAGGTGAAGGGTCTTTTAAAATATTTTAATTTCTTTTTAATCTGTAGTTTTATTGCTAATTTATAAAATGGCTTCATGTACTCTATGTAAAAATCCATTTCAAGTTACATGTACTGCTAACAATTTCTTCTAAGCTATTATTTGCTCTTCCATTTCTTTAACATGGTCTTTTAGAAAAACAAAAGTTGTATTTTTGATGAAGTTCAATTCATCTAATGTTTACTTTTTTCTTCATCAACAGTCTTTATTTGTTTATTTTTAATCATATTGAAGAGATCTGGCCTAACCATAGTTCATAAATATTTTCTTCTATGTGTTTTTCTAGGATGTGGATAGCTCTTTCATTTAAGGATCCATGTCAAATTAACTTTCTTGTGGCATGAGATGATGGTTTTGTATTTTTTGTTTGCCTTTATGCATAAGGTTACCAAATTGTTCCAGCAAATCTTGTTGAATAAGTTTTCCTTTCTCTTTTGCCTTTTCATGGTACCTTTATCAAAATCATGGAATTTGCAGGGAAATGGATGGCACTAAAGCAGATTATGCTTAGTGAAGCTAGCCAATCCCTAAAAAACAAATACCAAATGTCTTCTTTGATATAATGAGAGCAACTATGAACAGAGCATGGAGGAAGAGCAGCAAGAAAAGATTAACATTGAACAGAGATATGAGATGGGAGGGAAAGGGAGAGAAAAGGGAAATTGCATGGAAATGAAGGGAGACCCTCATTGCTATACAAAATTACATATAAGAGGTTGTGAGGAGAATGGGAAAATAAACAAGGAGAGAAATGAATTACAGTAGATGGGGTAGAGAGAGAAGATGGGAGGGAAGGGGAGGGGGGATAGTAGGGGATAGGAAAGGTAGCAGAATACAACAGTTACTAATAGGGCATTATGTAAAATTGTGGATGTGTAATCTACGTGATTCTGCAATCTGCATTTGGGGTAAAATTGGGAGTTCATAACCCACTTCAATCTAATGTATGAAATATGATATGTCAAGAGCTTTGTAATGTTGTGAACAACCAATAAAAAAAAGAAAAAAAATTAATTAGCCACGTAGGTGAAGGTTTGTTTCTTGAGTCTCTCTCCTGTTTCATCCATCTGTTTGTCTATCTTGGTACCTATTGCACACCACCTCGACTACTAAAGATTTACAAGTCCTTCAGTCAGACACCAGAAGTACTTTCAATATGTTCTTTTTAAAAGTTGTCCTGGTTAATGTGGAGTATTTACGTCACCATGGAAATCTAGAATCAGTGTGTAAATGTCTACAAAATGCTGACATTTTATCAGGATTGCCTTACATTTTAAAAAGGCTGACATTGCCTTACATTTTGATCCATAAAGACAGTCTATCTGGCAATTTGTTTTAGGTATTCTTTACCTTATCTCAACAATATTATATAGCTTTAAGCATTGGATACATTTTCTCTAAGCATTTTATATTTCATACTAATTTAAATGATTACCTCTAAGTTTTAATTTCTATTTTTTGTTGCTAGTAGATGCAAATCAGATTAAACTAATTTCATTTGTTTTGTTCAATCTTCTCTATTGTTTTTAACCTAGTGGGTTCAGCATGTTTATATTGGAATTCTGGCCTGTTGCATTTTTAATCCAATCTCTTTCTTTTAATTGTAATATTTATTAATTAACACATTTTGTAAGTTTATTGTCTTGGTAGGGTTTATCTGCAATCTTTCTCTTTTTTTTTTTAAATGTGTTATTCATTCCCTACAAATTTGTTATTTTTATGCTTTCTTTTGGACTAACTAAAAATGATTCTTATGATTTTCTTGTTTACTTTGTTGTCTATTAATTACAAATTTTAGTGTGTGTGTTTAGTGGAAAATTTAGGCTTGATTGCATGTATATTTAATTTTTATAGCCTCTTTTCATGTAATTTTATACTGTTTCCCACAGGGCATGAGCAGCTTCAAACTATATAATTTCATTTCTTGCCTACCCCACTCCCTGACCTGGCTTGGCCTTTATTATTACACATTTTACTTCTACAGATGCTACAAACATTGTTATTACTTTGTTTTAAACAGTCAACTATTCTTACTAAACAAGAAAGATATTTTTATATCTGTCATTATAATATGTTACCTATGTTATATTTGCTGACATAGTAACTACTTTTGGTGCTCTGTATACCTTTACATACTTCCAGATTTCCAGATTTATTTTTTATTTATTTTTTATTTTTTTGTGTGTGTCTTTCTCCTTTTCTGGACTGAATTCATGAATTCGTTTCATTTATAGTTCGGGTCTGCTGGTGATGAACTTTCAAGATTTGTTTTTCCTGAAATATTTTTTTTAATTTTTTATCTGCTTTTGAAATACATACATATATATAATACATATATATACACACACAAACACAAATACACACACACACACACATACTTTTCCCTATGCATAAATTCTAGGATAATTTTAAGGAAAATTTTTCAATGGCATTTTGAGAAAGTCTAGTAAGGAATATTCTATTCATGACCATATTAAAGGTATAAGGACTATTTACAAGGGGTTTATGTTGGGGGAGAGAGATTGGGCTCAACTCTGAATACAGCAGGGGCAAACAGAAATTAGTTTAGCCAAGGAAGGAAGGGTAAGAGCCAGTGAATGGAAAATTAGTAAGAGGACACATTGGTGCTCAGGGAATTCTATCTCAACCAATGTAACAGGATTTTTGAAGACAGGATCCAGTGATCAGACATCATCTGGGGGATGGTGGAAGATGAGGTATTTTTTTAAGAGAGAGAGAGAGAATTTTTTAATATTTATTTTTTAGTATTCGGTGGACACAACATCTTTATTTTATTTTTTATGTGGTGCTGAGGATGGAATCCAGTGCCTCATGTATGCCAGGCGAGCGCGCTACCCCTTGAGCCACATCCCCAGCCCAGGATGAGATATTTTTTTTTATTGGTTGTTCAAAACATTACAAAGCTCTTGACATATCATATTTCATACATTTGATTCAAGTGGGTTATGAACTCCCATTTTACCCCATATGGGAGGGGAGGGGAGGGGGGATAGTAGAGGATAGGAAAGGTAGCAGAATACAACAGTCACTAGTATGGCAATATGTAAAAACGTGGGTGTGTAACGGATGTGATTCAGGATGAGGTATTTGATCAGATATCAAAGGTGATTGGTTATTGAGTGAGTGGCTGACACAGTTTGCAGGGCTCTTTGATAAAACTGGAGACTGCAAGGACATGTACAGATGGGTCTAGGACAAGATTTATAAGCCTGATGAAAGTTTGGCCAAACAAGCACCTTTCTTAACGACAGATTTTATGTTTCGTTCTGTACATTTCAGATTGTTGCTAGTCTGGCTTAGGGCATTATTTCCAACATAAATTCTGCTGTCAGTGGTGGTTGGTTTCTTTGTGTATAGGGTCTTTTTTTCCTCATGCTGCTTTTAAGACTTTTTTCCTATTATTTAACAGTAGAAGCACTTTAGTTTTTATTTTTTTCAGTTACTTTTCTACCATACCTGCTTTCTTTGGGGGAATTCAAATGCATCTCTGTTAAGCTGATCAGATTTAATCTCAGAGCTTACTAATGCTATCATCATATTTTCAGTCTTTTTTTCTTTCAATATGTTATAATGTATGGTTACTACTGTCATGTTTTTGATTTATATTATTTATTTTATAATATCAAGTTCATTAATTAGTGGAAGGACTTTGGAGTTTTTTCCACTTTGGCTCTTATAGAGATTGCTGCCTTCCTCATTGGTGCTCAGGTGTTTATTTATATGAAGAATTCTAATGAGTCCTTTAACTCATTATTTCCTGTTTATAGGAACAGCCAAATTATTCTATGAAGTGGTTGTGCCATTTTACAGTGGGTGCAAAATGGTTACAATTTATACACATTGTTTCCAACACTGTTATCCTCTGTGCTTCTGATCCCAGCCATCTCTTCCTGGGTGTGAAGTAAAATTTTATTGTGGATATGACTTTCATTTCCATAAAGACTGATGATCCTGAGCATATTTTCATGTGCTTAATTACTGCCCTGTATCTCCTTTGCTAAAGGATCCATTCAAATTCTTTACCAATTTTTTAAGAACTAAGCTCTTTTTATTTTTGTGTTACAAGTGATTTTATATTCTAAATAAAATTTCCTTCTCAAAAAAAAAAAAAAGATTTTCAAATATTTCCTTCCATCCTTTTGGGTGTCTTTTCATGTACCTGAAAGGATACTTTAAAATATACAAGGTTTTAATTTTGATTAGATTCAATTCATTTATTTTTTTTTCTTCTGTTGCAGGAGGGAAGATATTCAGCACCTTATGGCTACACTGGAAATGAGTATCTGAAACAGTTGTGAAAGTGGCTTCCCTAGACCCAGTTTGGGGACAGTTTTCCTGATTGTTTTGAGATGTCCTTTGTATTGGCAGAGCTCTCCTTACTGTTTGTCACTGCTAGATTCCTTTATAGACAACACCAGCTCTCCCCTCCTGTGAGAGAATGTCACATAAGCATTTGAGGTCTTATTTTTCATCTCCTTTTCAATAAAAATCATTTTTTTTCTTTTTTTCCCCCTAGCACCTTTAAAAACTAATAAAACATGAAATGTCTCTTGGCCTCCTCAGCACTTGGCTCAGAAGTCATAATCAGCCTCTGAATAGGACTCTCTGTAGTCCATGGCTATACACTAATTAGTGCCTCTTGGATAAAGAAAGCTTATCCCACTAATTTGAGTCCCAATCTTGAACTTCTTTCAGCCTCAGTTTCTATATTAGTAAAATTAGTACACACACCTACCTCTTCTACCTCATGGTTTCTTGTGGGGGATAAGCACAGGTATGAGCAGTCCTTTTGCCCTTGGTAAGACCAAGCTCTGGGGTATAGATTCACAATGCCTCACGTCCTGAAAGCTGATCTGAGTACTCCTTTATGCCTGCCTAGCAGAGCCTGTGTTACTTAATAAAACCCACACTTCTGGCTTCTGGGCTGTCCTTGATATGAGACTCTTGATTAGAAGAGTTCTATCATCAGTGTCCTGAGAAAAATGTATAAATTTGGATGGAAGATTCTATCCTGATAGAACTCTCTTGCTGTGGGGCTTGATGTGCTAAAATTCTTTGTACTTACCCTTGAGTAGATAGCATAAACTTCTACTTCCAGTATATGGAAAAGATGTAGCTTTCTAAATAATTCTAATTAGGTAGTCAGAGTCAACAGGAATAGCAAATGAGGTTTGAATGTAATTCAGAGTAATGACCATCTTATTAAATGAGGGCTGAGGGGACAATTTTCATGTGTTCTTGCCTAGTCTTTATAAGCACTACTAGTTAATGGTTCTGTATCCTTTTGGTACTTATACTATGTAATGCTTTCAATGCCTTTTGATTTTATTGTGTTTTTGGAATTTGGGGGAGGATGTGTGTATATTAAATATATTTCATTTTCAAAAAGAAAAACATGTTTTAGATTATGTTTGTTGATTTCTGCAAACAAAAATAAATAAATAAAACAAATCCAGCTGTTATTTTAATTAATTTGAATATTTACAGCAGTTTGGGAAAATATTCTTATCATAATAATTTTAATGCCCTAAACAGATTCATGAATATGGTTATCTTTACACTTATTTCAGTCATCTTAGTTTCTTTTAACAATATATTGGACTGTATAATCTTTAGATCTAATCTTTGCATTTCTTTTTTCAAGTTTAATCTTACATATTTTATAATTTTCAAGTGTTTCAAAATGGGTTGTTTTCTTAATTTTATTTTCATATTATTGTTCCTTGCTATCATATGAAACAGCAAATTTCACACATTTTGCACATTAATATTATGTCCTACAATATATTATGCCCAAATAGAATCTTGAACACTGGTATATTTGGAATATACACTAGCTTATTATACCTTGTGCTTATTTGGATTCCTTGAATAGACTCTATTATTTCCTTTCTTTTATCCAAACTTTCTCCTGAGTGGTGGAAGTCTGTGAAAAAGAACCAGGAGTGGGTGAGGCTGCTTTTTTTTTTTTTTTTTTTTTTGTAACAGATTAATGGTTCAACAAAAAAATTATGTTGAGCATTTGCCCCCAGTACCTTGTACCATGACCTTTTTGGCAAATAGTGTTTTTGCAGGTAAAATTAAGATAAAGTCACACTGGGGTAAGGCTGACTCTGAATTTATTATGAGTGCTTTGATAATATTGACATGAAAAGATACACAGAGGGCTGGGGATGTGGCTCAAGCGGTAGCGTGCTCGCCTGGCATGCGGGCGGCCCTGGTTCGATCCTCAGCACCACAGACAAACAAAGATGTTGTGTCCGCCGAGAACTAAAAAATAAATATTAAAAAATTCTCTCTCTCTGTCTCTCTTTCTCTCTCTCTCTCTTTAAAAAAAAAAAAAAAAAAAAGATACACAGATAAGCATACAACACCCCCAGGCAAGGTTTACTTCAGGTACCCAAATATGGTTCAGTATCTGAAATTAATCTTGACAATCCACCATATTAGAAGGTTAAAGAATAAAAATTGTGCCTGTTTCTTTTACCATTGTTGTTTTGTTTTTGAGATGGTGTCTCACTAAGGTGCCCAGGTTAGCCTGGAACTGGTGATCCCTCCTCTCAGCCTCCCAAGAAGCTAAGATTTCAGGACTGAACCCTTGTGCCTGACTTTTTTAAAGAAGAAAGATTGTATGATCCTACCAATTGATGAAAATGTGTTTGAAAGAATTCAACAACTCTTCATGGGGGAGGGACTGAGATAAGTAGGAACTGAGTGAGAATTTCCTCAACTTGATAAAGAGTATCTACAAAATCCTCAGGTATATTATACTTAATGATGATGAAAGACAGGAGACTTTTTCCTACGATCAGTAGCAAAGTACCAGTAACAAGAGAAGGATGTCCATTTTCATCATTCTTTGTCAACAGAGTGCTAGAAGTCCAAGTCAATGTTTGTTGCTTATTTATGTATAATCTCCAGGGTGATAGTTGTACTCAACAGGAAGAATGGGGAAAAGTGTCTCCAGACATCTACACAATTTGTTTTTAAATGTAACACTTTCTTGCTTTTAGTAGAAAGCAATCTGTAAAACTGCATGCATTTTGAGGGGCTTTTTATTTATTATAGTTGGCAGTTGTGATTAAGCAAAAAAAAGGTCCTTCTTTGAAATACCAACATAAGTCCTAAAAACTTTAGAACATTTTTTTTCTACAGTACAAAGAATTTCAGGCAAATAAAAGAGTTAGCTCAAAATTATTTAATAAGGCATCCTAAATAAACACTTTTCAGAAACTGGTGGAAACTTATTCTTTATAATCCAAGACTACATTCTCAGTGTTCCTGCCACACTGGAGTTGTAGCATAAATTGCCAAGTCTAAGAAGCTTGCTGTAGCTACTTGAAAGTCTTTCATTTGCTCCATAACGTGAAGAGATCTCAGAGGAGAACGGAATCAAGTCATCCAATTCCATTTCCAGGAAATATATTCTGCCCTAATCTTATGTAAATTGTAGGACGCTTTTCTCAATCAGCCCCAGCAGGCGAGATGGTTTGTTGTCACCCTTGCCTGAGTCCTATTGTCATGTTTCTACTTCTCAGAAATAGTTCCACACTGTGACACTCTGAAAAAAGCCTTAGAATTTCAGGACACAGAATTGGCTTCTTACCCAGGGTGACCCCAATTGTTTAAATTGTTCATTTAAAATGGGAGAGATCTACATTTCAGGCTGTTCATAAACTATGATAATAAAAGTAAAAAATCCCAGTGGCGAATGGGTAAACATTCTGTAGATTCTCAAACTTAAGCAATGTAAAAAAGGTTTGAAAAAAAGATTTGTCAGGCTTCAGAGGCAAATAAATGCTACTAGCTGAATACCATTTATGTACTTGAAAAAAAAGTTTTATTCAGAACTCTTAAATGTAAAACACAAAATTGTAAATCCAAAATAAATGTATGAATTGCATAAAATCAAATGTTTTAAAGCACTAGTGAAGCTAACATCAATGCAATGCCATGTGTGTTATTATTTTACTAAAACCAATTTGCTTATTTGGGGTCAATATCATGTCACTTTTATTTTACTAATGCATTTTGATTTTGAGCAGATGGAATATAATTTGACTCATTGATGTTATCACTGCCTTTGTATTCTTTATAATGGCATACTTGTTTTAAAATAGCAATTCATCCTTTTGATTAGCCTGTTGACTTAATCCATACTGAAAAAGAACATTGCTTCAAAGACAATGTCTTTGAATATTATGTAATAGAATTCCAGTTATTTAACTTTTAGAACTTGGACTATACAAAGTAACTGTGCCTGTGCTTATTGATAATATGAATATGTATTATTGACAGCTAAGAAATAAATAATTTCCCCAAGTATGTATATTTGAAATGACTCACCAGATTCCACAAAGGATAGTCATCAAGTCTTTTATCTGAACATAATGATATAATAAACAACGGGGATGAACTTTAAAACTCAATTTGTTTTTTTAAATATGAAGAAACCCTGTTTGATTTTTTATTTCAGTTATATTTTAGATCAACTTGAGAACTGTCAGTTTAATGTGGTATCTTCCTCTTGTCTAAGACCTTGGGTTAATACCTGTTTATTGTCATATTTGATCATTTTTCTATAAGGTTCTCGATTTTTTTCTTTTTACATAGAACTTGTGTGTTTATATTTAGATCTATTTCTAAATAATTTATATTTTATTGCTATAGTATTACGATGTGAACTTTGTTACTGTTCATTATAAATGAAGTTTGACTTTGAATTCAGGTTTGCATTCAGCATCCTTATTAATGCTGGAGTTTTTGTAGACAATCATACATGTTCAAATTGTAAATGTTGCATTTCTTTCTTTCTAGTTTTTCTTCCCAAACTTTTAATTTCTTTCCTCACATTAATGTACTGCAGGATAAGATAGAAACACAATAATGGGAGTGACTATTTTCATTAATGGCTTTGAAAAAATAGATGTTATATTTTACTACTAATTATAGTAATAAGTATAATTTTAATTTTTACACTGAAATGAAGATAAATTATATTGAGCCATTTTTTGCATAGGTGAAAAAATTATGCTATTTTCCCCTTAAATAGATTGACTGTCTTGAATTACAATTAAATATATTTGATATTAATCTAAATATAAACTATTGATAAACAAAAAAGGTACATTTTATTATTTTGTGCATTATTTGATTTGCACAAATATTTTACTTAAATAATTCAAAATCAATGGTGTGATTTTCCTTTCTTAAATTGTACGGATGTTGTTTTGGAGTCAGAGCTATTCTAGACTTCTAAAATGAGTTAGATCTCCCTTACTCTTTCTTTACTTTTTTTTTTAAGAGGCTTTGTGCATTATTGGAATTTTCTGGTTCTTGAAAACCTGGCAGAACTGAGTGGAAAGTTTTAAAGGCTTTGCACTATCTCTTGGAGGTTTTTGAATAATAATTTAATTTCCTTAACTGTCATCAAATACTTCAGATTTCCTATATTTTCTTGAGTTTGTGTGGTTATTCCTGGAGTTTCACCAGCATTTTAAGGATTGATGTTTGTCTGGTATAACCTTGTCATGCTTTGATTTCAAATTGAGTGGGTGCTTATCTTTCAGTTGCGTCTGCTGCCAATGGAATGAGGCTGAACATTATGTTTCTAAAGAAGAGGACATGGTTCTAATTTTTAACTTTATAACTTATTCAATGTTTATTAGTGCTAATTATTTTTATATGTATAGATTTACTTGCCCCATCCTTTTTACTGTTTTGGTTTTTATCACATTTTAGCACATCTCATCTTGCTTATTTTAGATGGATTGGTGTATATTTCCTTGTGTTTTGTAATTTTCCATTTATTTGACAGCTGTGTACTCCATCTCTTCTTCTAGTTTTCACCCCAACATTATAAGAATGTAAAGTTAATCCCTATATTTAAGCTTTAAACAACACAAATACCCCCACACTTCCTTAACTCTAATCTACCACATTTCAACTTGCACAATCTTTTATTTTTGAATAATCTGTTTCCAGACTCTTGAATGTTATTTTTTATTACTTTCATTTTTTAATAGCATGATTCAAATGACTGCATTTACTCACAAATTATCAATAATTTTATTCACTATTCCTTTCTGTGTCTTACACTTTTAAACCAGGAAATGTTCTATTTGTCTAAAACAACATGAAGATTTAAGACTAAATTTAATGGTAAATAACATGTTGGTGCTGAGGCCATCTCTGTAATCCCAGCCACTCAGGAGGCAGAGGCAGGAGGATAGCAAGTTCCAGGCCAGCCTCAGCAAGATAGCAAGACTCTGTCTCAAAATAGAAAATAAAAAGGGCTGGGGATGCAGCTCAGAGATAGAGCAGTGCTGGGTTCAACCCCTGGTAGGAAGGAAGGAAGGAAGGAAGGAAGGAAGGAAGGAAGGAAGGAAGGAAGGAAGGAAATAAGTTAGGAAGGAAGGAAGGAAGATCTTAATGAAATTTCTACTGATGATAACTTTTAAGATTTTTGATTTTTGGAAAATACCACACTAATCCTCAAAAATCAATTTTAACAGAGATAAATTCCTGGCTGAGAGTTAGATTCTCTCAGCATAAAATATATTGGACCACCACTTCCTAGTTTGCACTATCATATTGATAAGTTGGCAGGGAGTCCAACACTTACTGTCTTAGGGAGAACCTGTATTTTCTCTCTGCCAGCATTTTTGTTCCGTTTTGTCACATGTGTTTTCTGTTCTGTTTCCACTGTTGTGAATGAAAGAAGGCACTTTGTTCACTGTGGGTGGACTGGACCACATTTGTGGTCCATCCTTACTTGTGATGTCGAGTTCTATGTTGGTGCCTGTTCTCTAGTCTGTCCTTCAGGAACTCTGAGGAGTCAGATAGACACTTCTATTCTATGTACCCTTCTTCTCTCTTTTTTTCTCTTTCATTTTCAAAGTCT
The DNA here is from genome assembly GCF_045843805.1 of Urocitellus parryii. Lineage (NCBI taxonomy): Eukaryota > Metazoa > Chordata > Mammalia > Rodentia > Sciuridae > Urocitellus > Urocitellus parryii. The sequence goes on from NC_135538.1 coordinate 13,081,301, forward strand.
TTTATCTCTGGAATGTATTCGGGATAACTACTTCTTCCTATCTTCCTCCTTTTAATTTATTTAATCTGAATTTTAATCCACCTAGTGTATTTTAAGTTCATAATATAAATTAAAATTTATGGCCTATAATTCCTATAGCTACTTGTTACCCAGTGATATTCACATTTATTAAACATGTTAATATAATAATAAGATATAAAGGTAGGTAGAGGGAATGACATTTACATTGGCAACCAAGAAGATTAAATGTTTAAGAATATGTAATAGAAAAATGAATCTACATGAGAAGAATATTTTCTAAAACTCTAAATGAGACAAAATTAGAATTAGATGTATGGAAAGATATCTACAATCCTGCTTTTTTCAATAGAAAAATTAAATACCATAATATATGATTTCCAATAGTTAAATTTAGAATTTATCAACTTGCAACAAAAAATAACCTACAGCAAACTTTGCATATTGAGACACTTTAATGATAAAAGTCATATAGAAGAAAAAAATTATGAAAAAATATTTTAGAAATAAAAAAAGAAAAGCTATAAAGACCTAATACAACATACATCAAACATACCATAAAGCGTCATAATTGAAACAGGGTGGCATTGGTCCATGAAGAGCATTGAAGTAAAATAGAAACTATAGAGATGGATCCAAATGCAAAATGTGTATATATAATAAATGTATCTGTGCATATATACACGTATAGGGAGTACATATGTATGTACATATATGATGTTCATATACACACATGTTCATATATGATGAAGTGATCTAATATCCATTTGACAAAGAAAGGCTATTTATAATGATTATTATGACAACTGAACAGTCATTTATAAGAATTTAAGATTAGATTTATACTCCTAACCTTATAAAATAATAATATTTAAAATTATCAGAGATTTAAAAACATATAAAAAAGTAAACCATGCAAGTCTTAAAATAAAAAGAAGGATAAGTTGTTTTGTAGCCTGGATGTGTGGATTGGTTTTCTAATTATGACTCAAAATTTAGATAAATTGAAGATTGACAAATTTGGTTACAAATAGGAACATTTTGGGGGTGGGCAATAAAAACCATCAACAGAAGCAAAAATAAATGAAGAGATGCAGGGGGAATACCTGTGGCATTCCTTATGTATTTATTCTACTACACTATCTATACAGAATTTGTTTTAAAGATGAGAGAGTATGAACAAAGCCCTTTGGAGAAATGGGATAATGTGAGTAGAAAACTCACATACTAAAGAAGATACTAAAATGACTCTTAAGCTCATGAAAGATATGAAGCTTCACTTATAACTGGAGAAAATCTTACAAAATATGTTGAGAGAACATTTCTCATTTATCAGATTGGTGAAAGTTTAGACAAATGAGAACACAGCTATGAAGCAGTCATGGGCAAAAAGCCCTCTCAAAGGGTGCTGGTGAACTACCACTGTGGAGTAGGATTTGGGATATCTAACACAACTGCATGTGCATTTACTCTTTGACCAATACTATAGGCAGGAATTCTTCTTGGAGATGCACATCCAACCCACAGAAATGTGTGCATTCAGTGTTGTTTATTTATTCACCATTGTTTGTTCTTCATAATACTGGAAGCCACCTAAGTGCCCACAGGTGGGAGGATGGTGACATAAACATAGACAAGTTGGGCAGCTTCTAAGTGATCTAAGGAAATCTTTATGAACTGCTCTGCAGTGATTTCCATTATATATCTTTAAGTTAAAAAAAAAGTTAAGTGCCAAATATTATTCATGATATACTATGCTTTGCATAAGAAGAAAAGGAATATAAAGAATATATGAAAAATGCTCACTTGTACAAAAAGAAATATAAGAAGGATAAAGAAAATGCAACAAGAGTGATTAACTACAGGAGTATTGTGAATCGTGTGGAAAGACAGGGAAGGGTAATATGTAGAAGAGAATCACAGTTTTGTGACTATAATTTTTTATAAATTTGACTTTTGGTACCACAATAAAATTTCACATGCCCAAAATATCAAAATAAAACAAAAAAGCATAGGGAAATAGCCTAAAGTTCCATACAATCTAAAGCAACCAACAATTAAAAGAAAGAAAGCTGAAATTCTAATGTAACTTTAATTCAAATGAAAGGCATAACCACACTAAACAAACAGAGCACTAGTGTATCTCTGGAACCTGGTACTTTGACTATACACTCTCAGAATAAAAATAAAAAGGAAGTATGTACTGATCTTGACCTCTTATTAGCAGTTTTATTTTATTTGCAATGGTGTGTATTAGGGAAAACTTTATGAATAGCTATGCAGCAATTTCCATTATATATTTTTAGTTAAATGGCACCTGTTGTACACATGTTCGTCCAAGTAAACAAAAACGTAGGGAGTAGGTAAAGGAAACCGTGCTTTCGTTGTGGTGAACTGGTTAAAAATGTAAAAGAAGAAGAGGATTATAATAAGCATGGCATTTTATTGGATTGGAGATGCTAACATGAAATCATGGTTTGTAATAGACAGTATGTCATCCGTGGGACAAAAGGAGAGCAGTAAAACACCATGTCTCTGAAATGCCCCTCTCTGTTCCCAAGAACCCAGCCAAGTTCAGGGAAAAATGAGAGTGAGTCTGGGCTGGAATGTCGTATAAACCTTATCTTGAAGGACCCTGAGAGAGATCACTGGGGCAAATTAGTGTTACCTAAAAAAAAAAGCTGCTTTTTTAGATTAGTGGAGACGGGAAGGGTGGGATAAGGAAAGAGCAGTGGCATGAACCCCACGGAGTTTCTAATGCATACACATAAATATGCCACAATGAATCTCACCATTATGCATATCCACAAGACTCCAATTAAAAAAGCAAAACTATCAGTAGAGGGAAGAGAATAGGGAGAGGGAGGAGGAGAGGGAAAGGGGAGGAACTGGGGACTGAATTAGAGCAAATTATATTCCATGCTTTATAATTATGTCAGAATTAATCCTAATGTCATTTATAACTAAGAAGAACCAATAAAATAAATTAATCAAAAATGTTTAAGGAGCTGCTTTCTTGAATGCATAATCTGCCGTTCCTTTGGATGCTGGTCATACAATGGGACAAAGCAGGCTAAGCTAGTGCTGTCACCTAACCTGTAAGCCCCTCCCCCTATGGAAATTGGTGAGAAGCAGAGCACTGAGGAGAGGAAAAATGCTTGTCCAGTCAGATGCCATTGAACCAAGTGTCAAGAGGGATGGAAGTGCTGCTTCTTGCAGAACACAAGAGGAACCTTGAGAAACAGAACTGCTACTTTTTCAAGCCATTGCCTCTGGGTCTTCCCCACAAGAATTCTTCAGCCAACCTGTGTCTCACATTCCACCTCTAGTATTTTCTTATTTGGTTTTCTGAAATCTATCCAACTGCCCTAGCATGACTGAACTGCAGACAACACACAGAAGAATGTCAGGTAATGAGATATACAGAGTTACTTCTAGGTCTCTGTAAACTGAAGACTAAATCCTAGACGCAGATAGAATGACAGATCTAGGCTTTAACACCCGTATTGTTTTATTTTTTTGTTGTTGTTGTTTTTTTTTTGTTGTTGTTGTTGTTGTTTTTTTAGAGAGAGAGAGAGAAGAGAATTTTAATATTTTTTTTTTTTTTTAGTTTTAGGCGGACACAACATCTTTCTTTGTATGTGGTGCTGAGGATCGAACTCGGGCGGCATGCATGCCAGGCGAGCGCTCTACTGTTTGAGCCACATCTCCAGCCCAAACTCCCATTTTTGATAGAAAAGTCTTTTGGTTTTCTTGTCTGACAACATAAAGAGTTTGAAAGTCAGTACTCCTGTTCTGACAATAAAGAAATGGGTGATCAAATTGAAAATTCACAACTTCTCCTATATACATTGGAGAATTGAGTTCATAGGGAAAATTGCTAATCTGGAAACTGGAGAGATAACTTCTCTATGGCTACAGAGAATCACAGAAGCCTGCAGCTAGAGCCAGGGTGCACAGGAACACTTTAGACTATGCTGGCTGAATTACTGTAGGCTTAATGTAGACACATTCAAGAGTTAAAGACACTGAGCCAGGCTTGGGGGCCCTCATAGTTCTCAGTTTTACCTCCAGGAGCCCTACCACATTCTCACTGTGAAGATCAGTGGAAAAAAAAAATGTCTTCAGGCTTCTAGCAGAGGAGGGTTTTGAAACATATCTAGAGCTTCTCATTCTGATAAGTCTTTCCCTTAAAAAAAAATTACCAGTAGCTACCAATGGGTTTTGCCAAAGCCGAACCAATATGGAAGTAGAGAAAGTACCAACTCCAGCAACTACACTGCAACTTGAGGCAAAGAAAATAACCATACAGACACTGTAGCCTTTAATGTGGGAATGGGAAGTATGCAAGTCACGGGACTATAGATTACTCCCCATCAGCCCACCTCACCACCATATCAACAGGAGTTTTATAGTATTGGGATCACAGCTATAAAATATTATGAGCTTTACCTCCCACTTAATGAGTGCCTAGGAAAATCTAATAATGACAGAGGAGACAAAAACAAGGACACCGAAGGAAACTTTAGCTCTTGACACCAGAGATATGGTGAACAATCAACAGAATACTTCTTAGCCAGATAAATATAAAACTTCACAATAAAGGCCTATCAACCTCAGTTCTTTTACCTATTATATCATGTCTGGCTTTCAATAAAAAATAGTATGGTATGTTGAAAGGGAAAAAATATCATCTAGAGACAAAACAGACATGAGAACCAGCTCAGGCATAACAGATTATGGAATTATGAGACCAGAACTATAAAATAATTGTGATTGGTATGCTAAGTATTCTCTTGGGAAAAGTAGACATGTAAAATCAGGTAAAGAGAGAAATAAAAACTTAGAAAGGGACCAAAAGGAAATGCTAGAAAACAAAAACATTGTAATAGAACTGAAGGACGCTTTGATAGGTTCATTAAGAGACTGGATATGGTTGAATAAAGAATCAGTAAGCCTGAATAAATGTCAACAGGAATTTCCAATGCTGTTGGAAATACAAAGTATAAAAATAGTGAAAAAAGAATGGGATAGGACACTTATGAACTGAATGGAACAATTAGAAAAGATGTACCATGTGCAATATGGGAACACCAGAAGGAAAAGAAACAGAAGAAAATTTGAAAGTATTAATATATGAGAGCTTCCTCAAATTAATGTTAGACATCAGAATGGATATCCAGGAAACCTAGAAAACAAAAAGCTGAAAAAAATAACTACCTTAAAAAGACTACACATACACACATAGATATATATGATACCCAAAATAGAGAACATGAAATACAAATAGAAAATCTTGAACATAGCTAAATAAGGGGTGAATGTGGCAAGGAAAACTTCTCAGTTACATTGTAACAAGGAAAAGAATCATATTGAATTTTTTAAAAAATGCAAGAAAGAAGATGGTAGTGTGAAATACTTAAAAATCTTTTTTAAAAAATAATTAGCCTAGAATTCTATATCCTATGAAATTATCCTATAAAAGGAATAAGAAATTTAAAAAACCTTCCTCAGAAAAAAATTAAGGAAATGTGCTGTTTGTAGACTTGTCTTTTTTTAAAAAAATGTTAAAAGTTCTTTAAAGAAGAGGAAATAATATAGGTCAGAAATTCAGATACATAAAGAAGGGAAGAGTGTTCATGGAGGAAAAAAATTAAGGTAACATATGATCTGGTACTTTTCTTACTCCTCATGAATCTAACAGTGGTTTTTCAGATAAATAATATCAACAATGCAATAGCATATGGTTAAATTAAATTAATAACAGCATTATTTTCAGAGATCAGAGGGAGGAACTGAGAACAATTCCTTGTGCTACCTGTGAAAGGATGTAGTGTTATTATATTATAAAATGTGTTAGTTGTATATGTATGCTGCAAACTTTGAGAAAACACTTAAAATTTTTGAAAGAAGCATACAAGATGGAAAATCGAAGAATTATATAAAATTCTCAATGAAAGCCAGAGAAGACAGAAAAAAATAGAAGAAAAAAAATAATACTTGGTAAATATAGAAGTAATTTAGGATTGTTTCTCTGCTTACACATATCCATATACTCTGCTTTAGAAACCCCAAAATGGAATTTTTTAATAAGGAAAATAAAACAGAAACAGAAAGTTTACTAGCCTAATGAATGTCTTCAAGGACACTAAAGAAAATTCTGACCCTTGGGCAGCCAAGTAAATGGTTCACAGTCTTCAACTCTCCTTTATGTTGGCAGCATCCTTATTCATTATTTATTTTCATATTACTTATTTTATTTATTATCCTAACTGAACAATGTCTATCCATGTCTCTCTGTTAGAAGAGTACTTACATACTCTGAAAATTAGCTAATAGTCTTCTGTGATCACAGTTAGGAGTACCTTTGTCTAACATGACTGAAACATCTATTAAAAAATCAGAAACAGGTGAGTTTCTCAGAGTGTGAGAGGAAAAGGGAGCCTGCTTTTATAAGAAAGTAATATTTGGAGGATGTGCTATATCTTTTAGGCAATTAAAGGAAGAAATTATCTAAGGGTTTCATTTCACCTGGGAAATAAATAAGCCTCATATATTTTTTAGCTGTTTACCTGTTTATTATTTTCTTCAGGGGGAATTAAATTCAAATTCATTCCCTTTCCATAATTGCTCCTTTGTTGGTCATGACAAAGAAGATGTCTCACAATCACTTTGAAGTCAGATTCAAATAAAGGCTGCGATATTTATCATGCATGACATTAATAGTTTTCTGTTATTGAAACTGCCTCATATTAAGAGGTGTATAACATAATTATTCATTTGCTTTCAGAACAAAAGTTAATAATAAACACCTCAATGTTTTTCTTTTGTAGTGACTGGATTATAATTTGTTTTTGTCTAATGAAAGATTCTCCAAATCAGTGATATTGTCATCTGCAGGTCACTCAAACCAATCAGATGAAACATTTGAAGGAGATTTTTGATGGTTAATAATAAGTATGAATAACAAATTAATTCATTGGCTTCCTACGAATGGAGGAGAATTTCTTGATTCTATTGGGATCAAGCTAGAAATGGTCTGGTGAATTAATTATTTGGGAGAAAATATAAACCTGTCAATATGCTTGGAACACAGGGGAAAGGGATTGACAGGAGAAATTTCCCAAACTCTCTAAGGACATATCCAGCCCAGTTATCCACAGGAGGACTCCTGATTGGCATGTTTGGCTCTTATTTACTTATACTAATAACAGGGAAATTATTTCTCTAAGTTAAAGGGAGGGAACGGTGAGAGATACATATTAACTCAGAGAAGATCTTAAAATGCTAGTCATCATAGTGACAAAGTAAGAGAAATAACAATATAAAAGAATAGCATGGAAGCTGAATTCTGAGCATTATCAGAAGAGTTATGATGGTCTCATTGCCAGCAAGTAGATGTAAAATGATAGTTTTGTGCTGCCTTAATTCTTACCTCTGTCTTAGAATGCATTTAAACACCTCCTCATAGGTTTGAAGGCTTTGATGTCTTCCCTTTGGGAAAGATCCCGCTTTCTGTGGGTGCTGCTGAGTTGCTCCTGATGATGTGCTGGAGCAACCTGTATTTCTGGACAGTATGCTTTGTTGGTTTTAGACATTCCCATCATCTTCTTCAAGTCAGTCATCTCTCAGTTATCTTCATATATGTGTTCATTGAATAAAAATCTTCACTGCTGCACCCTTAATTCATCAATAATTACCTTATTTTTTGTAATTTCTAACCATGTTTTATAAGGCATCTCTCATGCTTAGGACACAAAGATAATCAGATATATTTTTATCATACTCATTATGGGAGTTTATTTTTTATAATTAATTCTTTTATCTATCCCACACCCATCTTTGTGTTCATGTCCAGTTAACTTTTCTACAGAAGTGAACCAATTTCCCAATTATACAATATTAAACATTCATAATTAATTTGTGGTGCCATTTTTTGGTTTGAAATTGTAGGTTTGGGCATTTGCCCAGGCTGAAATGAGGATTCTGGTATCTTCTTCTGTTTTTTTGTATGGTGATAATATTTTTGGATAAGATTACTATAACTTTCTAGAATATTTTGATATTTACTAAAGTAAATTATCCCTATTTCATCTTAAGGCTTACTTAGCTTTGTATGGACCTATAGTCTTTCATTACACAGTTTACAATAGGTTTATTGAGTTCTTCAAGGAATCAACTGGAATTTTGATTTGTAAGTTATTCAATTACATATTAAAAATTATTTTGAAAATAATTTGTCTTAAGTATTTTTTTAAGAAATGAAGCTCCACTCCATTAGATCCCTTCTTAGCTCAATAATAAAAGTTTTAAAGCTTTATTCAAATAATATCAACTTTTCTTGATTAAGTTATCATAGAACTTACAGTTTTTTATAAGTGCTATGAATGGTATTTGGCTTTTTTCATGGTTGGTGGTTAGCTAAAAAAAAAAAATTTTTTTGCACTATTGCAAGTAGGTTCTCTATCACAAGACATCATGGAACTGTTTGTTCAGTAAAATAGAATTTTTTCAGCTCTACTGCTTTTCCAGGCTGTTGGCCAATCATGGTACATCCAGATAATGACATTTGCATTTTTTCTTTCTTTTTTGTTCTTTCCTCACACCAATAACCAAAAATCCCTAAGTTAAATAGTAATGATGATAGCTGACATCCTATCTTTTTTTAGTCTTAAGAAAAATTAAACCAAATATTCTTGATGAAACACTGTATTTGAGGAAATTATTGCATAAAACCTATCAACTTCTAGGTAGAACTTCAATTTTTATCTCTAGTATCTAATATTTTTTTTCTTTTACAGATCATAAATAGGTACTAAACTTTATCAAATGCTTTTTTCTGCATATATTGAGGTGATAATTTCATGCTGTACATTTAGTTCAATGATTTAGTACAGTAAAAAGAGTAAATTACTAGATGTTGAGTCATTACTGAATTGTTGGAATATACTTCTCTGATTTTGACATAATACATTTTATACTTGTTGGTCTTGTTTACATATTATTTTGTTTATATTTTGGCATTGTGTTTCATACATAAAATGAATACATAGTTTCTTTTCTTATACTCTACTCCTGATTGCGGAATCCAGATTTCACTGACTCTATACAACAATCTGCTGAGAAGATTAGGTTGGCTGGGAAGTTCATTTCCTCAACACTGGAACCTGGCAATCTGTTGTATCACATGGCAAAGGAGATTTGGCTGAAATGAGGGAGAATATAGACTTGTATTATCTGTATGGATTCTGTCCAATCACAGGAACTCTTACAAGAGAACTATATCTAGCTGAAGTCAGAGAGACATGGGCAGAGGAGACAGGAGAGAGAGAGAGAGAGAGAGAGAGAGAGAGAGAGAGAGAGAGAGAGAGAGAGAGAGAGAGAAGTGGAAGTCAGAGCTATTCCAAGCACAGAAGGGACTTGACAGGTCATTGCTAAACTCTGAAATACACAGGACCACTGAGAAAGACCAGAGATGCCTGTTGGAGTTCAGGACTGCCCTCTGCTGACTGAGCAAAAAGCAGGACTTGGCCAATAACTTGAATGAGTTTGGAAGTGGATTCTTAGCCTCCTATTAAGAACCCATTCAGATTACTGACCAACTGAATATCAGATACTAAATATAAGTTGTTTTAATTGACTATATTTAAGGTAAATTCTTCACAGCTTTAGAAATCTAAGAAATATTTGGAATGGAGTGATAATTATAACAGATATCTAAAATTGTACTAAAAATGGCTTTGGAATTGAACAGTGGCCAAGAATGAAAGAAATTGAGGAACATGGTAGAAAAGTCTTAGATGATTATATAGTAGGAATATGCACACTAGTGACTGTTGGGGAGGGTTCAGAGGGAAGTCAGGGAGCATGGAAGAGGATCCTAGATCACCTTAGAGAAGACCTGAATCTCAGGAACAATGGTTAGAAGGAGGACCAACTTCACAGGTGTTGCTGCCGAGAGCCCAGAAGGCAGCAAGGCACATGTCATCAGGGGGTCTTTGTTACACAGAGCCAGAAGGCTTCCAAGATTTTATCCTGCAAGTTATGTGAAAAGAATAGTGACATTTGACTGACATTTCCCAGCAAGGTGATAAAAGTACAACCTGTTTCTTTCTACTGCTTGTGATAAAATGTGAGGATAGATCAGTTGAAGTAAACATTGACTTAAAAGAACAGGAAATCAGGACCAAATGATTTAGGTATTCTCTGTCTACCCAGATGGTAATAATGATGATGATGATGATGATAATAATTATAATTTGAATTGAGAGATAGCTTTCAAAACGTGGCAAAGAGAAATTTCTAAATATGTAGCTTACTACTTTTTGCTAAAGCATCCAAAAGATCAAAAGATCAGATTCAGTTACATAAAACCTTTGAAATGATTAAGAATGCGATTTGCCATTTCTCTCAACCAAACCAAGGAACTTTCTAGGAATCTTAATGTCATTATCCTTTGACCATTGTCATCAGGATCTAGAATTGGAGATGATATATAATTTTAAGATTTAGATATGAAGTGTCCCTCCAAGGCTCATGTGTGAGAAAATGCAAGAAAGTTTAGAGGGGAAATAATCAGGTTATCACAAGCAGAGAGCCTTAACCTAATCAGTGCATTTATTCAGTTGAATGGATCAACTGGCAGGTAAGGTGGCTGGAGGAAGTAGGTCACTGGGAGTGTGCCTTTGGGGCATCTGTTTTGTCCCTGGTGAGTAGAGCTCTCTGCTTCCTGGGGCCATGACATGATGTTCTTCCTCGCCTTGAGCCCAGTGGAGTCAGGCACCTATGGACTGAGCACTGAAACCCTGAGCACCAGATAAACTTTACCTCCTGTCTGTGGTTCTTGTCGGGTCTTGTTCACAGCACCAATAACAGGCTGACTAAAACCACGGACCAGCCTCCTGTCTGACAGGATGAACCTCCATGACATCTATGGGAAACATAAAGTTCTTGGGAATTTCATACCAGCAAAAAATGTCGCAGCTCAGATCAATAGGAACAGAAAAAAGTTTTACAAGGTGGTTGGGCCACAAAACTGAAATGGTGGGGAACAGACTGATGGAACTATTCCTCTGATAACATATTTTAAGCAGAAGACACAGCCGGGGCCAGAGGGCAAAGGCTAAAGCCATGGAGAGAGGAGGATTCCTAGGCTTGGAAAGCTTAAAAAGTTTACTCAGCTGGGTTTCAAAACTGATTTTAGAAGAGATTCCATGGCTTAGTAATAAGCTATTCCTTGAAAACTTGAAACAATCTGCCAGTAAAGACGTTTGGATCTAAAGCCTCTTTCCATCACTTTGGCAGAGTAGAAATTGAATATATGTTGATAAAATTGTTTTTATTTGTTTTTAGTTGGTGATTTTATGGATCTACTGATCTATTGTTCAATCAGAAAATAATCTTTTATATAGTGCAAATTTGGAGGTACTACTTGTTTATTTGATTTTGGGGGGCAGGGAAGGTAATTGTATCTTTACCTCTAGGTAGAGTTTGCCTATATGTTTTGTTTTTAAAAATCTGTGTTTAACATTGGTATACAGAATTTGTAAGTGACAGAATTATAATTAAACAAAATATTGTATGGACTTAGAAATTTAAGAAAAGTTTGTATGATCAAATAAAAAGGTATCTGAGATGATTTTGACTCTCAGAAATGGTTGGATTTACACCAATAATGTGCTACTGGATCCATCTCTCTAATGCTTTCTTGGTAAATTTCTTTAGGTCAGTTTTAAACCCTTAAAGTCCATAATGTTTTCCCCTCATAATTAGAAAGAAACCATGTATATATTCCATATGTCATATATATATTCTAAGTGTCACATATTATAAACTAGTTTTGAGAGAAAAACTGACTTTAAATATTTTCAACCCAAATTGAGTGTCGTTCACTGGCACTATTTGAGTTAGGTGCTAATGAAGTTAGACTAATGAAATGCCATGCTGTACCATCACCCAATTTTCCAAAATAAATGTATGGATAAGATGGCAGAAATTTTCAATAAGTACCTCCTGATTTCTAAAACCATCTAGTGTTTAATTAGTATCATTAATTTTTTTCTCAATTTTTTTGTTGGAATTTATTTTTTGTGAAACAAAGCAAATTTCCTTCCTTCTCTCAGTCCTTCCCTCCCTCACCTTCCTATCTTTCTTCCTTCCTTTCTCTCCCCAAATGAATTTTCTCTTACATTTTCTTCTACTCTCTGGTTGGGTTGTATATTTTGGGGGGCATCATAATCAAAGTCCAGTGTCAGTGTTTGAGCGAATCACTGGAAGCTGGTTTTAAAGAATTTTGTGTGGATGCTATCTTAGGTACAATGTCCCCAGTATTTACTAAACAGGACTAAAGAACCACAGACACAGATCTATGTTTAATGTGAAGAGGTTCCAAAGAGCCATCACATTGTAGGTTATTCATCAGTACCTTTTCCCCATGCTGTGAAATGCTAAATCAGCCAAGAATGATGCACTAGAAATAAGGAAGAAGAAGCTTCTTCCTGAAAGTAAACCAGAAGCTTGGTACTTAGACACTGTAGGAAATCTTCATGTATACTTATTAGAAAATAATTAGGTAAGAATGTTTTATCTACCCATTTCATCTTCAGTAATATATCATTGACTCTTACATGGAACCAGCAATCTTGTCATACATTTTTAAGTCAGATTGTTTCTATGGATAAGTCCTTCCTTCACAAATTCTATTTACTCAGGATCCTGCAAACTCAAAAAGAAGCCATGGTTCGGGACTGAAAATTTCCTCTGAACTCTAAAAAGAATACCATAATGAGAAGCCTTTACTATAGACCTTTTAAGTCCAAAGATTTAACTAAGAAAAAGGTAGAGTTATAGTTTACTACAAACTGTTTACATTTTTTAACCTTAAAATGAAAGGTTCTCATGAAATGCATTTTAGTACAAATTTTAAGAGACTATGAAATGCAATGACATCATTAATACTTATAGAGAACTCTTTAAATATGAAAGAATTAGGAAAGGAAATATATTGTATTTGGTGTAGCTCAGGCATGTGAATGATGCAGTTAATCATTCACAAAGTACTAATTACGGAGTAACACAGGACCTATAGTAATTAAAAGATTTATTTTTCATTTCAACTACAACTTCATATTACTCAGTGACATCTAAGTTTTAAGTTTTGAAAATTTACTTGCCTATTAGCCTTTTGATAAATATAACTATTCATGTTTTACTAAGACATACCTTGAGGATTTGTAATGGCAAAACAGATGAAAGATTTATTTTTCTTATTTTTTTCAAGATAAATTAGTGGTGAAAGAACAATTGATTTTCAAAATAGATAAAATTAATAGCAGATTTCAGGCTGCTAAAAATTCCTTTTAGGTACTTGACAAAAAATACAAATGTTATTTGCTTTGTTCCTTTAGAAATAAATTTGAACTAGTTGATAAAAAGAAAGATTTCCTTTTTGGCGATAATTTGTTATTTGTTTTATTTTTCTTACTCCCAAAGCTTTCTAAAACCAGTCAAAATCAGTTTCTAAAGCTAATCAAAGGCAAATAAAAGGCAAATGCCTTCCAAAATCTATTCAAAAATTTTCAAAATTGCTGTTTTTTTCATATCAAAAGCAAAGTGAAATTGTTTTTGTATGGTTTCCTTACAAATTTTATTCTTCGCCAAAAGGGAAGAAAATACAGGAATGCTTCTAAAATATCAAAAGAGAACAATGGAACCCTTTTCTTTTTTGCATGTGACATATTTAGGAAGCCAGCTCAGGTCTGGGTAATGACTCATTCAAGACAAACACATGCAGATGAAATGCAGACTACCCCAGAGTGAAGACTGATAATTTTATCTCAGCCGAAGGGCAAAGCAAGCGAGTACATAATGGTCTGAGAGAGGACCATACATAATAAGTCAAATCACAGAATGTCAAATGCTGGTTTTCACATTTCAAAGTGAGAAATGTCAGACTCAGAAAAATGTTATGTTAAATATGCTTTTAATATACAAATAATGAGTTCTTTGGTCTTGAGAAAATGTAAAAGCCAGTGATAAGTGTGGAGTACATACTGTAATTTGTACTAGACATAGTTATTATATCTAATGTTATAAAATAGTGACTCACAATTATTCTTTATCTGAAAATATTAAAACATTCTGTAAGAGAGGAAAAGTCACTTTCTCCTCCCATCCTTCATGGTTTCTTAAATTGCGGCTCCCTGTATCCCTGTAATTAAAGATATTAACAAATGGGGAAAAAACCCTAGTTTAATTATTTGTATATTTCCTGTATGCATGGGAGGTAACCCAGAAAAGTGGTAAATCTCCAGAATAGATTTCAAAGACGTATCTTTGTCTCTAGGCTTAAATATTATAGTTTTCTGAAACAAAGAAAGAAAGTAAGGGGAAAGTCCAGGTTAAAAGGCTGAAAAGGTGATAGAGAAAGTTCATAGTAGCTGGGAAGCAAAGAAAGACAAGAGGAAGAGGGACTGAGTTCTCAATATCCTCTTGAAGCTCAAATCCCCAGAGGTCTAACTTCCTTCTAGTAGGTCTACCTAAAGCTTTTATTACCTCCCAGTAGATCCACAGGCTGGTATCCAAGCCTTAAAAATGTGAGCTTTTGGGAGGTGTTCAATATCCAAATAATAGAATTTCACCCCTGGCCCCCAAATGTCCCTATCCATCACAAAATACAAAATATATTCAGTCTTTCTCCACAAGTCTCCAAAGTCTTAACGGTTCCAGCATTGCTCACAAATTCAAGTCTAAAATCTTCTCCAAGACTCAAGGCAAACTCAGCTGTGAGTCTCTGTAACAAAATCAAAATTAAAGTTACATACTTCAAGACACAATGGCATAGGCTGAACATTCTCATTGCAAAAGGGAGAAGCAAGAAACAGAAAGGAGTGATTGGATCAAAGCAAGACAAAAACCAAGGTCATTCAATTCCGATTCTCCAGGTCTGGCGTCCTAGGACACTGGCCTTGATTGCTGCATCCCACATGCCCTCCCTCTAGGGCCAGTTTTACATGCTGCCTGCCTCCCTTGGGTAGGTGTTCCATGTTCTTCCATCTCAATCTTCTTGGGTTTGCAAAACAACTTTGGTTCCACACCCACAGCTTTATCCATCTCCCTGTCAAGGGCTTCATGAGGGGATCTTGACCCTTCTGTACTCTGCCTGTCCCCCATCCTCAGGGTTTCCTTTGAAACCTCAGTGGAAGCTGCCATGACCTCATAACTCTTGCATTCTGCATGTCTGCAAAACCAACATCACTTGGATGATGTTAATTTCTGGGCTTGGCTGGCTCTAATCATGGCTGTAGCATCCTCTGAGTGCCCCCAAAGGTTCAAAGGCCTCTCAAGGTTTTATTCTCAAAGGAAAGTCCTTGAAATGAAAGTTTCTACTTTCATACATTGGAGGCTATCATTGTGGGGTCTTGAGATACCCTCAGGGCACCTTTCCTATTGTCTTGGCACAAAGTGCTTGGCTTTTTTAAATGTCACCAATCTCTTGAGCAGCAGCACCCTGCTTGGCAGTGCCTTTAGACAGGCTCCTTTTGTGCTCTAACTGCAAGTTCTTCAAATGTTTCCATCCTACTCTTTGCTCCTGATTTTCACCGTAAATTTTGTTAAAAGCAGCCAGTAAGACCCACTGCACTGCCTGAAGTTTGGGCTTCCTTGAAATTTCCTCTACCCAATATACAAGTCCATCACCTTTAAACTCAGTCTCTCCAAAAGTCCCAGGGCCTACAAATAATGCATTCAAAGTCTTTGCTACTGTTAACAAGGGTGACCTTTAGGGCCAATCCTGATATAGGCCTAATTTTCACTGAAACCTCATGAGCATAACCTTTGCTATCTGCATTTCTATCGGCATTCTGCTCTTCTGAGCCCTCACCAGAGTCATCCATTAATCTCCAATTATAACAATCTAGCCAAACTCCTACAAAGTGTTCCAAACTTCTCCTGCAAACAATTCTTCCACATCTTCTGAGATGTACTCCTTGCAAGGACTCCTTTATCACTCCCAGTTTTCTGTGTTAGTCATATTTCCATTCCTCTAACAAATATCTGAGATAAATAAGATGATTCGTCTCAGCTGACAGTTTCAGTCTGTGATTACTGGCTCCCTTGCCTGTGCGCCTGTGGTGGGGTAAAACATCATGATGGGGAGCACATGGTGGAAGAAGCTTACCCATGGAAAAGCAAGAAGGGAGAGGAAAAGACCAAAGGTCCATATATTCCTTTGACAGACAAGGCCACAATGGGCTAGTTTGCTCTCACTAGGCCCCACCTCCTAGATATTCCATCTGCTCCTGAGAGCACACAGGCTGGGGACCAAGAATTCAACACATGGGCCTTCAGGGACCTTTATCCAAACCAAACAATCAGTTCCAACCACAGAGTATTTGGGAGAGCATATTCTGATCTCCTACAGATATATTTTTGGGTGGTGAGTCCTAAATCTTCTTGTTATCTTCATTTTATATGTGTAATACATGTATGTGTTGAACTCCGACACAAAGAAAAGACTACCGGCTCCAATTTTAAATCAAATGAAAGCAAGCTTGTATTTGTCTACACAAAGAGAGCTGATCAGTGTCTGTCTCTCCTAACACAGGCTACATACCAGGCCCCTAGCTCTCCAGGAACAAGGTTTTATAGCACAAAAAGTTGCAAAGGTGGGTGTCTTGAGAACTTCCAGCTAACAGGATTTTGACAAACATAATACCAAGGCAGATAGTAGGTTAAGGATCTACATGGCATGGCATGACCCCACTGAGGTTTCAGAGAGGGTTGTTATCTGGTCAGGGGAGACAGGATTTATGAGGCACCAGTAAGGTTTTAGAGACAGTTGTAATCTGGTCAGGGAAAGCCAGGCATGGGTAAGTTCAAGACATGGGAACGAATTCCCAACAAGTTTAGAAACTTCAGTAATTTATAGTAAAACAGAAATTAACTTTTCCTGACTTTGTGATGAGATGGCTCCCAATCTTAAGATGGAATTACGCTGGGTCCATCACATGTATTACACACGTGTATATCTGTATGTATGTAATTATGAAGATACATTTTGTGATATTTACTGGATGAAAAGCTTGGTTTGTTGGAATTCATGAGACAGCTTGGAAATCTTTCAAACATTTTCAAGAATTAATATTTCATTTGTTCTAATTAGATTTCATTGTACTTTGACCTATATAATTTCTCCAATTTAATTTTCATCATTTCTTGCTAAAATATCTGTGTAGATATTTTCATATTCTCTCAAAATTTGTTCTTAATCATTTCTTGTCTTAACAGGCAAGTAATTGTCTCTTTTGGCTGCATAAAGCTGTAGTCTTGTCTTTCACTTTATTTCAATAATTTATTATCAAGTTAAATATCCTAATATTTTATTTGTTTATTTGTTCATTGTGCTGTGTCCTAGGAAAACTTGTGGCTGCTTTCTGTATTAATCCATTTGATCTTTACAATCACTTGAGAAACATGTGCTTCTCACAGCCATTTTCAAAGGAGGAAACCATAGCCTAAAGAAATGGGGTTTCAGTTCATGACACCCAAAATGTTACCATAGGAGATCAGAATATGCCACTCTTTGGCATAGAGATTATTAGGAACTGGTAATTTTTAGAAACAGGCACAGAAGCTCAGAAAATCATCTTTAGTAAAAGAAATGTACTCCATGAAGGGGATCTGTGTAAGGAATTCCCTCTCTGTGGCAGGATGAGAAATATGACTAACTCACTAGAGTCTTGTATTGATGAAGCAGGAACCAAAATTTATACAATAAATCCTGCATTTCACGACTTTCTACTCCTAACTGGGCTTTCCCATACTCTGCTTTCTTTGTGTCAGAAAACTATTTTACTTAAGTCTAGTAACTAAAGTAACGACTGCTCCCAGATCTGCTCTGGAGATTTGCCGATTTCTCTAGGTTATCTCCTACATATACAGGGATAGACATATTATTAAACTTCTGTTTGTTCTTCTTTTATTAATCTGTCTTTATTACTGAAAGATCCAGTAAGAACTCACAAAGGGTGAAGATAAAATTACTTTTCCTCCCTACAAAACTAAATGCATTCTCCAAGATTGCACAGTTCATAGTGGAGATACCAGGTTTCAGACCCAAGTGATTTGTTTCTAGGACCTATGTCTTTAATTATCATTGCCACATGGGTCAGAAAAGAAATAAAGTATTCTGCTGGATAATAACCAGAGGGTTTGTAGTTGCCACATAAGAATATTTGCCCAAGATTTAGTCTTTGATATAAAGGCAAGTCACATGAAGATATACATGAAATGTTTTCAAGGGTGGTGGAGATACTTTATTTGTGATGATAAGCATTGAGATTTACATGTCTTCTCTGTATAAATAAATACAGTTGCATGAACTTTAATCCAGTCTGTATTTCTCTGGTAGAATGCTACATCAATGTCAAAGAAGGGTATAGGCAATGATCCTAGAACTATAATATGAAATGCCCATTTCCCAATGGGCAGTAGGCCTAGAAAGAACTTTAGATGATGGATTGGCCATTGTACTCAAGTAAAAGCAATAAATTATTAAAAAAATGCATATCAATGTTAGAAGCTCCCTCTGTCCCACTTCAATATAGAATGTCTTTCAATATGCCCAGAATGACAGCAGTGACTGCAATGAAATAAGTCACTTGGATTTTCTGCCTCACATTTTTAGGCCAAAAAGGAACAGTTTATGACAGTGTAATAAGTTCACACACACACACACACACACACACACACACACACACACACACACATAGATGTAGGAAAATTTACCTAAGGAAATCTTCTTTCTTATTCAGATGGAACATTTTTCATGGACTATTTTAAGATGATTCCGATATGAGAGGTCTGAAATGACATTTTCATTTCAAAAACACCAGTCCAGAAATGTTTTCACCAATCTCATTTCTTTTGGTTTTCTTAATTCTTAAGAAGGGATAAATAATTTACTATACTACATACAAATAAACTGACTTTCAATAAGTTTTTCATGACACATTCATCATAGATGATGAGATAAGGATTAGAAGCTGGTACTAATACATTATTCCATTCGTATGCAGTCTAAGCCCAGCAGAGTAAATATTCAGGGGAGTACCATACCAATCTTGCTTACTTATTTTTTTTAACTTTTTTTTTTACTGTTTTAAAATAGCATTATAAATGTTGAAATTTGTATTCTGAAATTAAATTTTTCTCCATCTCTGTAAATCATTGTCCTTTTTTTTCTCCATGTATGACACACACACATACACACACACACACACCCATGTGCACATACATACACACCATATATATGTACATATACCATACACATACCACATATAAACACCCAAATCACAAATTTGTATTGCCTCCAATTTATAATTTTTCTTCGTCATTCACATACCTGGAATGCCATCAATAATAATATCAGACATATTTATTTAGTTCTAATCTAGGTACAAAATTTTGTATTAATACATATATTCATTATTGGTAGTATTTTTTAATTTATTTTATACTTTTAATTAGTGAATTATAGGTATACATAGCAGTTGGAGGCCTTTTGACAAAATCATTGAATTTGATTTACTGTCAATATTTTTTGTAATAGAGAAATATTTGAAGCAAGCCACCAATGAGGATGGTTGGATACAACATGGAGCATACTTATTTGTGATAACGTTCGTATCTAAGAAGGTAAAGAGTCACTCTGTGAACTCACATAGGATGATCTTCAAGTTTTTATATTAAGTAAAAAAGTAATAGAGTAGTATGCTCTCAAGAGGACATATTCTCCATACCTCTGGGATGATCAAAAAAAGGGGTATCCAGGTTGACTCTAGACAAAGCCTGAGAAACTGAGGTTCATGAGGCGAAATACAGTTAATGTTACTCTGCCACACTTTCACAACTTTTTTACTCTTTTTAATATGCATATACTTCTAATTTAAAAATAGCTGATTTTTAAAGCTAACCTAGATAATAAAATCAAAATTCTTCAATTAACTAACATAGACATTGTGATGTTCACAGACCAGTGTTTTTAAATTTCGCAGTGTAGAATATTGGCTCTGAAAGATGATCTGGAGAAAAACAAAGTAGAACTTCATGATCAAATAAGAATGGAAATTCAAAGGCCATCTCCCCTGCTGGGTTCTCTGTGAGATTTGCACGCTACAGCCCCTGCTTCATTGTTCCATAAAGTAACTTTTAAAACATTTTTTCAATTCCATGATGATAGGATGTATTTACTCTTTAAGTGCTTTTTTACAGAGCAGCTTTTAACATTTAAAGTTGTCAATTTTAACAGGATGCTCCTGAGGAAATACAGTACAAGGCCTTTGCTAAATTCACCTATGTGTAGAAGAATCAATTAAGTCATCATTCAGAATTATTTCCTTTTATTATATATGCATGCACAGCATCCTTGACATTCTACCTCTAAATCAGTAATAGATTTGAAGTATCAAGGGAAGTGTGAGGCAGAGGCAGTTACCAAAAGAGATTTTTAAAAAGGTCTATTTATAGCTGGGCAAAGGTACAGTCAAGGAAGAGGCTGATTAACTGACAAGAGACAATTGTTCTATAACTTGTAACTATTTTGACCTGAATAAAGAGGGAACCATAAAGACCCATTTGAGTTGTTGTGTAGAGTAATTGGTGACGTATTGATAGATGCAATCTATAAAATTGAGATACCCTTTAAAACGAACTTTCTTGACACAAAGCGGGAATACACTTCTAATAAAATGTAGACTTTGATAGTGTGTGGTTTTAACAGAAGGGCTACACTGAGATGCAGTCCAGGAAATGGAAAGCCAACCACAAGAAGTCTGTGTTTTTTGCCTGTATAACCTGTTTAGAAAGAAAAGATGTTTTGACTTTGAACCACCAGTAAGAAGTTTGTCAAGTAGAGTCCTCTGTTAAATGGATGAAGATCTCCTGATGAAATAGCTCTTCATAATCCTGTTTCCTTTGTATTAACTTTGTTCATGGCCACCTTCTAATCTACCATTTGCTTCCTCGGTGGGTTTACCCAACCATAACACATCCCTTTGTCATAAGAAAGCATTTAGGTCTCAAGTAGCTCTATCTTTGTAACACTTAACAGAATAAAAAAAGTAAGCAAAGTCATTTTATGTTTCAGATTTCTGCTGAAAGCCACTAAGAGAAATCAATACATTTCAAAGATTCAAGTTATACATAAAAGTTGGCTAGGTGAAGTGACACAGACCTAGAGACACAGCCATTCTGGAAGCTGAGGCAGAAGGATTGAAAGTTCAAGGCCAGCCTTAGCAAGGTAAGAGAGACACTCTGTAATTTAGCAAGACCCTACCTCAAAATAGAAGTTAAAAGGCTGAGGATGTTGCTCAGTGGTGAAGCACCCCTGGGTGGTTCAATTCCCCAATACTAAAAACAAAACAAAACAAAAAATCCATAAAAATATCACCCAACATCTATTGATGTAGTGGTGTGTGTGTATATATATGTACACACACACACACACACACACACACACACACACACATATATATATATATATATATATATATTTTTTTTTTTTTTTTTTTTTTTTTTTTTTCCGGCAAACCAGCTTGAACTCAGGGATATTTACCACTGAGCTACATCATTAGTCTTGTCTTTTTTTTTTTTTTGAGACAGACTCTTAGTAAATTGTGAAGGCTCTTGCTAAATTGCTAAGACTAGCCTTGAATTTGCCATCTTCGTGCCTCAGTCACCTAAATTGATGGGAGTATAGCATGTGCCACCACACCTTGCTCATTGTTTTTTATAGCGTCAGTTTCTTGCCACTTCTGTAAGCTTTTATAAATGATCAATGAAAGGAAAATTAATAATTTGAACATAGGAAAGCAATGGAGTCAACCATTTCCTGGAATAGATATAGCAAGGTATTTCATTTGGTTTGAAACATTTTAAATATTAGGGAAGCTGGATTTTTTAAATAATATGATTTAGGTTCCTAATTTTATATTTAGTTCTAATGTACACTTGCTTCTATTTGCAAATTTCACATCAACGGATTTAACCAACCATGGATTAAAAAATTTGAAATATTAAATATAACACAAAAACATAAAATAATAAAAATTTTAAAACCATGCAGTACAGCATCTATTTATACAACATTCTCATTATATTAGTTAATGTTAAGTAATCTAGAAATTATTAAAAGTACAGCAGAGGACATGTGCACTTTCTATGCAAATACTATACATTTTAAAATGAAGGATGAGGCATGTGTGGAGCTTGGTAACCTTGGAGATGTCCTGGAACCAATCCATAGCAAAGACCAAGGAATGGCTATAATTTTCAACCTTCATTAACTTTAGTTACTTCACTGTAAAAATCTGTAACAGGGACATGTATACTTTTTTCACAAAAAAATATATATATATTGGTTTGCTACCTAAAGAGAAATGTTACAATGCAAATCAGTTGTTCAACTTGATATTGTTTAAGTATACCAGCACCAAATAAGATACTGGAGGAAAGAAAATCATTCCATTTTGAAGCCTTTAAATATTTTATAAGCAAATTTAATCTTGGCCTTTTTTATTGAAATGATTTTCCTATTGCTACTCTTATTTTTATTTTGCTTCTACTTGTTACTCATTATGTTCAGTGACAACAAAAGAAAGAAATAAAGTAATTAGAAAGAAACACATTTAGAATTTTGCAGAGAAGGAAAAATGAGAAAAGAAAATTTAGGCTTCTTAAGTCAAATGTATTGATCATTTGATAGAATAAGTTTTTTCCTTAACAGCAATGATTTCAGGCCATGAAAATATTGTTTATCTACAAACACCAAAGTGCATTATGAGATTTAGTGTTCTGCAGAGATAAGGACCATTAAGGAATTGTCCCAAAGCATGTACCTTTTTTCAGGTTATAATATTTTAGTGTCAAGAAATGTGAACTTTTGGGCAATAATGTCTTAAATTGTCTGAAACAAAGAAAGTTCAGTGACTTATTTTCTTTGCAGAGCTTATAAACATTAAATAGTCTTTTAATTTCAGCCAAAATAAACATTCAGATTGAGGTTCCCTTTACAAAACCAAGCTTTGGGGGCGGAGAGGACTGAGAGTCCACATCAGATCTAAACATAGTCATACATATTAAGCCACTTGCATCCACATCTGGATAGTGGACCTGAGAACAAGTCATTCTCAGAGGAAAATAAACTAAAGTTTGATGGAAGAGAGTATTATTCTCAGTTCAGCACATGAGGGCAATGTATGTCCTGTTGCGGTGTGATACATTACAAAGTTACTAAAGTCTCTGAGAGCCTTGGGCTTCTGTATAAAGTTCTGTAAGAATTATGAAGCACCTCGCAAGGCACTTGTGCTTTTAGGAGGTAATGTTACCTGTTCTTATGCTTTAGCACATGCATTCATTGGTTTACAGTGTCTTCTATGTACAATTTTATTTCATATCACTTGCTTTTATTTGTGATGATTCCATTAAGCTCCAGTGGAAATATTACATAGTTGTAATAATTTCTTTCCTAAACCCTCAAATTTAAAAGGCAATTTCTAGTTTCTAAGTGTACAGGAAAGAAGCTAACTTTCAACTATATAAGCTTGGAGGGAGAATTTTATTGCACTAAAGTCAGTATAGCTTGTGGCTTGTATAATTTAAGTTCGTTGGCATTTGTTGAAACTTCTTTTGCCACACACACACACACACACACACACACTCTGATTATTTCACATTTGTTTCTAGCTAAAAGTCAATATTTCTTCATTTCTTAAAGTAAAATAATGTGAAAAATGTTTTATGCTTATTTTCACTTTTCCTTTTCTAATTCTACTTGAAAAGAAGCAAATAATATATATTTCTAGTCATTTTATCAAAATAGCTTATCAAGCCAGCACAGTGTTGCATGCCTGTAATCCCAGTGGCTCCAGAGGCTAAGGCAGGAGGATCAAAGCCAGCCTTGGCAAAAAAAAAAAAAAAAAAAAAGCAAGGCACTAAGCAACTCAGTGAGACCCTGTCTCTAAATAAAATACAAAATAAGGCTGGGATGTCGTTCAGTGGTCGCCTCCGTGAGTTCAATGCCCAGTACCAAAAAAAAAAAAAAAAAATAGCTTATCGATTTCACCAATGGCTCTTCATTGTTAAATGTATTAATTCTACCTGAAAATCAGTATTTGAAAGAAGTGATCACACTTTTTTTGTCATATTTTTTCCATTGCATTAATTTTTACAGTTTTACCTTGAATTTTTTTTCTTAAACATGAATGACACGTAATACATTTGTTATATATTTAATTGACAATGGTCTTTTTCCTCCTGCTAATATCATTCAGGGAGGGAAAAAAAAATCTAAATTTTTGACTAATTCTTCTTGAAGTTTGTCTTAAGTGGTAAGCTTTTTAAAGGGTTAATTTCTAAAATTTGGCTTACATAGAATTTTACCAGAACATATTTATAAAGTATGAAATGCAGAAAACTGTATACTAACATTGCCATTTCTTGAAAATTATAAAATTTAAAAGATGAACTGTGACAATTCTTAAGAGAAAAAAACCTCGTTTAGTTTTAAGAGCAAATTGAAAGAATGAAATGAACAAGTAATTGGTAGAGATTTGACCTGAAGTCAAATGTATACATGTGCTTTGTTCAGAAGTATATCTCCCAGAAACAATGATAATAAGAAAAACAAGACAAATAATGAATGCTAACACTGAGTGCTTAAATATTGAATGCAATATTTGTGAAGTCCCTAAAATTGCACAACAGGGAATATCTGCTATTAAACCCAAGTTGACTACAGCACACATACTTAATTTCATTGAATTATTAAAACATTTTGAAGTGAATATTTTTATTATCTTCTTTAGGAGATGAACATATGAGGAATAAAGAGTTTCAGTGCCTTGAATAATTGTTCACAATTAGTAAGTGCCATGGCTGAAATGGTCTTGTCCTCCCCACAAGCTCATGCTGAAACTTAACTCTAAATTATTGGTATTGGGAGATGTGACCCTTGGCAGGTTATTGTGAGTGGACCCCTTCTGAATGGGATTAGATGTCCTCATTAAATGGCTGAGAGTCAAGTGCAATGGCACACACCTGTAAATCCAGACACTCAAGAGACTGAGGCAGGAGGAGTGCAAGTTGGAAATCAGCCTGGATGACTTAGTAAGACCTTGTCTCCAAATAAAGGAAAACTTGATAAGACCCTGACTCAAAATAAAGAATAAAAAGGACTGGAGACATGTCTCAGGGGTAAAAAGCCCTACAGTTCAACCCTGCATACTGCAAAACAAAAGTAAGTTAAATAAATAAGAAAATAGATAGATAGACATGCATGGTGAGAGAGTTGGTCCCTTTTTCCTTCCCACCTTCTTCCATATAAGAAACAGCACTCTTTCCCTCTAGAGGATGCATCAGTATGAACATAAATAAATAAGTAAGGAGCTTGATTTGTAACCCATACTTCTTAAATGGTTCGTGGTCTTAAATGTCAATCTTAAAACTAAAATACTTCTATTAGATAACATAAAAGAAATGAAAAAATTGTTAACTTGGTTTAGAATAAGGATTTTAGACATGATATATGAAAACTAAAAATAAAGGAGCTTTACAGAATTGAAACTTTTGCTCTGTGAAAGCACTATTTAGATATTAAAAGATATGCAGGTATGGGGAAAAATACTTGCAAATCATATGCCCCAAAAGGGTTTACATCACAATAATATGAAGAACTGTGAAAACTCAATGATAGTATAACAACCCAATTTTTATTTATTTATTTATTTATTTAACAAAAAGGTCAAATGATTTGAACAAACACTACAAGGAAGATATATGAGTAACAAAAATCACATGGCAAAATGTTCAACACCATTAGACATTAGGAAAATGCAAATTAAAATCACTATGGTATGCAACTATATACTTATTAAACAGGTAAAACAAAAAAATATGAAAACAGGAAGTGTTGACAAGGATGTGCAACTACTAGGACTGTCTTCCACTGTTAATGTAAAATGTTGTTGCCACTTCAGAAAACAGTTCAGGAGTTTCTTATAAAACTAAACGTATACTTAGTGTACAATACAGCAACTATAGTTCTAGGTATTTACCTTAGAGAAATGAAAACACGATAGTTGTACACAAATTATAATTAGTTGTACAAAAATTATAGTAGCTTTATTCATAGTCCCCTAAAATTATCAAGATCCAAAGTTTCTTTTAACTTGAGAATAGATGAACAATTCATGACACATCCACACAGTGGAACACTACTTTCAAATTCATATTAATAAGCTAATAATATATGCAAAAACAGAGACAATCTCAAATGCATTTTATTAAGGAAAATAAACTATAATTCCAGGCACAGTGGTGCATGCCTGCAATCCCAGGGGTTCAGAGGCTGAGGCACGAGGATCGAAAGTTCAAATCCAACCCCAGAGGCAGCCTCAGCAAGGTCAAGGTGCTAAGCAACTCAGTGAGACCTTGTCTCTAAATAAAATACAAAATAGGCTGGGGATGTGGTCAGTTGCTGAGCGCTCCTGAGTTCAATTCTCATACCCACCCTCAAAAAATAACTATATATATAAAGACTATTAAAAAATCTAGAAATTGAATGTTCTTATCTACATGCCATTTTAAGAAAAACATAAGTATACAAGTGAAGAACAGATTAGTGGCTTACAGGAATTTAGATCTGGATGGACCAAAGGAAAGAAAACACAGGAACATTGCATGGGGAAATGGAACTGTTGTTGTGTATTGTGACTGTGGTACTGGATGCACGGCACAGGTTGAGCCCATGAAAACCTCAGCAAAAAAAGCAAAACTATATGTAAGCTGGAAAAATATTTAAAAAATTAAACCCCATGAATACTATATATATAAAATCAAGGGCATTTTTATACTTTCCTAGTAAGAAACTAAGGTCAAAGAGATGAGCTTTTAAAAATGTTGTGACCAGGGCCATTCTGATTACATTGTTAGTAAACTTTTAGTAAGAAGTGCAAGAATCAGAAAGTACACAACAGAATTGTATCTTCACAGAAGCAAGTGCTTATACTTTTATAGTAATTTATTCAATAGCTTAAGATTAAAATACCATGTGCTTTACTCTCCTCTAACTAACAGAGAGAAAAACAAATGAGAGGGATGTGAAGGTTAACATTCTTGCTCTGATAAAGATGATTCCCAAACATCAGTAGCAAACATCATCATTAGTGTGGAAATTCCCAAGAATTCCCATTACATCAGAAACAAAAATAAACAAACATAACAAAAGTTCTGCTTAGTTTTGCTCTTATTCAACATTTTATTTGAGATGCCAGAAAAATGCTATAATGAAAAGCAGACAGTAACATCAATTTGTTAAGAGTAGGTATTATTGCCTTTACAAGAAAATATTATAAAAATAGCAAGCAATGTTTATAGATAGATAGATATTGGCCATTATAAAAGAACTCATCAACATAATGGATTCAAGGCCAGTATACAAAATCAACTGCTTTCCTATGTCACTATTAACCAATTAACATATGTAATAAAACAGTCCCAGTAAAAATAACACTCTAAGCTTCCCAAGAATACATCAAACCAAAGATAAATAAACTACTTGTGGGTAAACTTAAAATTATTGTTAAAATATATAAAATTGGAATATATTAAATGACAATTATTTACAGAAGGAAATACACAGAAGGAAAAAATTGCTATCACAGAAATATCTAATATGTTTCATGTTAGTTTATAAATTCTACCCAATTTCAATCAAAATTTCATTGATTTCCATAGTATATGACATAGCTGGTCTTAACATGGAAGACTAAAGACCACATACAGAGTATATTTTTTAAATGGTAGTATTTTTTGATAGATTAGAAAAACTTTGTTTCAAACCATTATAATTTTTAAAATGTTTACATTGTAGCAAATATATGCATACATATCAATGTACTAAAAGTGTAGACTCAAATTACACACAACTACTGCCATCTCCTTTATTCTTTTGTGAAAGATAATAGCTTTTATTAAATGCATTTTGAAAGGCTTATTTCTCTCAGGATGTTTTTGAGGATAATCAATTGTTTCTTATTTTTAGTTTTTCAAATATGGGCTATGATGTTGATGTATGTAACATTGCTACATCACTATTGAGAGAGTACATAGTCAAAAATAAAATTGTTATACAGCATTATTTAGGAATCTGTTGCTGACCTGCTGACACAATACCCCTTTAAAAGGGACTTTGAGCATAGAAATGATTCAAACATTACTCATTTTGTTTTGTAGTTCTGAGGTGAGAAATGAATGTGAAAGGTGATAGCTGTGTAACAACTGAGCTTGGGAATAGGAAAGCAAATATTACTAGATGTTTTGCAAAGATTGAATAAGGAAGCACTTGTTTTAGTTAGATTTTTGTTGCATTGACCCAAAGTCCTAACAAGAACAATTTTAGTGGAGGAAAAGTTTATATGGGGGCTCATGGTTTCTAACATTCTCTAATTTGTGAGTTTTTAAATAAGATACATCTCTTTGAGTATACTGAGTAATAACTGAGCACACAAGATACAATTTTTGAAAGACCGACATATTAGGACAAAATGTAAACCATCACCTTCAATATATAGATTAAGGGTCACAAATGTCTGATGTCACTCAGTATCTGTTTATGTGTTCTTTAAACTGTTTGGCACATGGTTGCCTAGAGTGAGAAACATCCATCCCCATCTCCTCTACAGCTGGATCCAATCAGGATAGTATAAATACATAATGTGCAACCCCCCCCCACACACACACACACCATTTTATAGAAGACTAATATGCTGGATTTCTGCTAAAACTTATAATTTAGGATTCCCAGTTTGATACTATGACTGTTGTCTTTATCCTCAGTCTACTGAGTCCTTGAATAAATTTGGGGGCATCTGTCATTTAGATGTGGTTTGACCCCAAGTGCACATGGGTTGAAACTTCATTCCCATTTTAAGGTCTTAAGAGGGTAGAACTTAATGTGACTATGGTGTTAGGAAATGGAGCCTTTGGGAAGTTGGTTAGAATAAGATAAGGTCATCAGGGTTGAACCCCCACCATTGAGTATAGGTGCCTTTGTAAGAAAAAGGAAGACAACCAGAAGAGACACATACTCCATGTCTCTTGCCAAATTGTGCCACCACCTTGGAACTCTCCAAACAATAAGGCCCTTGAACCTCAAGAACTGTGAGCTACATAAGCCTCTTTTTTTTATAAACCAATCTAGTTTGGGGTATTTTGTTATAGTAATACAGAATGGACTAATGCATCGGGTCATGCAATGGTAGACAAAAGGAGAAAACATCAAGACCTTGAGAGAGAAAAGTACATGAAATGTTCAAGAAATAACACATCAGTCAGTGTGACTAGAGCAGAATGTACTGGAAGAAAGTGATATAAAATGAGAGCACCGAATAGGCTCTTTTAGTCCAAGTTAAGGACTATTTCCAACAAATTAAAAGCTGTTGGAGGGCCCTGAAGAAAGGAATGAACTGTTTTTGATTGACCCTTTAAAAAAAAAAAAAGAATAGTTTTTGGAGGCCTGTTACAGAATTTCTAGTTACCATGCCCTGATTTTTGAAAATTGTTTAATTGTGATGAAATACACAATATGAAAATCACCGCATCAATCATGTTCAGCAACCTAAGACACGATTCCTGCGGGGCGACCACTCTCCAGAGCTTTTCTTCTGGCAGAGCTGAAGCTCCTCTATGCCCCCTCCCCACCCCAGCCCCAAATGCCTGTCTCTCTATTTCTGTTTCTATGAGCTTGACTCCTCTGGATTCCTCACATAAGTGGATCATACGGATGAAAGAAAATAATAGTGCTCTTCTACCTGAGATTTGTTCTGATTTGTTTCATTTTATCCTAGTTCATTGTATTTTATCTTAAAAGAATTAGAAACTTTTTGTCGACCCATAAATGGATCTTCACCCACTACTGTAAAATCTGTATTTAGCTTTTGGGAACAATCAGTTCAGCACAATGTCTAAGAGGATCAACTTTGAAGACAGAGTGCCAGGTACATCTGAATTCAGGTCTATTCCTGTTCAAGCTGTGTGTCCTTCAGTAAGTCACTTAAACCTGCTGTGCATCATTTCCCTCGTCTGAAAACAGGGAAAATATGTACCTCTCACAACTGCATGCCCATTAAGTGAAATTAACACAGGAAGTCAATTGGCACACGGTAAGGGCGCACGTAATGGTCACTTTATCATCACCGTTATCATTACTAATGGACACCACCCTTCGCCTTCAGAGAAGAACTGAGAAATTTAAATGCTGGGAGAGGAAATAGAATGATCATAAATCATGTTATGTAAACAGTGTTTATAAACCAATAAAAATTAAGATTCTGGTATTGTGACCTTAATTACATTGCTTCTCAAAGCACTGGACTAGGTCTAACACCACCACACAAAAAAAAGCATGCATAAGATTATTATTAAAAGTAGATAGCAACCAGTCACTCTTGGTATAGACCGTGACATTAATTTGGGACAGCTGATGGACCAAACACATATGATGCTTAGGTGTCAAGAGTTTTAATTCTATCAACTAAACACATATGACATGGCCACACTAAAATTAGTTTTTTGGTTTAAAATCTCATTGTTAAGATTTAAAACAAATCAGCAAGTGTGTGTATTATGTTGTGTGTCTAGGTTAATCATATATATATATATAATAGTCTTGGTAGTTTCATTGATTCATACATGGATATTCAGCAATGCTTCTTTTCTTTTCCCTATTTTTTTTAAACATCAGTACCAGATAGAAATTCCCAATATCTAATTAATTGGCACTTTAGGTTACAAAATGTCTTATCTTGTCACACTGTCTTATACTCAAGGGACAGTTAATATATTAGAAACTTTTCAAAGAGTATTAATGAATAAAGAATTCTATTAAAATATTTTGTCCCAAGATTTGGCACACAGGCCTATAAGTACTTTTTAACATTAATTGGGTGACAAAATAATTTTAATTTGTTTTCATTATGACAATTGCTATTGCATTTCGATTTGCTTTTAGTGTTTTGCATAGGATAATAAGTATTTTTCTGTTGTTCACACAAAAGCTATTGCAGTTTTTAACAACAATGAACACTATTAGACCAATTTTATAGCATCCTGTCTTATTTCCTTCCCAGTGTTGTGCTATTTGTTTGGATTAAGGGGATGCCTAGTAAATAGTACTGAAAAGAAAAAGTAATGGTAGTTGTGATTGACTGCAAAGAGTTTAACCACAGTCCTCATTCATTCAAACACTAATCTGGGTCATGAGGTGGAAGAAAGTGTTTTGCAGATAAATTAAACTTCACAATTAACCTACATATTAAGTAAAGAAAATGATCTACAGGCAGCATTTCTAGATGATCTGTGTGGGCCTGTTTCAACCAGCTGACAGGTGTAAGAATAGCTGAGGCTTCCTGCTGAAGACATTCTAACACTCCTGAGCAGCAGCAAGTGCAGGGAGCTGTGCCTGGCACTTGTGGTATGTGATCAGATTTGCCCAACCAGCTCAACAGTCACACAGAGCCGTTCCTTGGACTCAGCACAACAGTCCCTCCTTATTGGCAGGGACTACATTCCAAGGCCATTAGTGGATACTTTCTTGAATCCAGGAATTATACTGAAACTTATGTATACTATGTTTTTTTTTTTCTATACAAACAAGCACAAATGTGTTGCCTTTTCTATTTTAACTAAGCATTATTATGTACTGTGACTTTCTCAGTTTGAGGTGTGGTATCAAAATTAGTACAAATTTCTCTTTCCTTATTCACAATTTCAGTGATAGAAGTCTCATTGTTACCTAGATCTAAGCAACCTAACCAAACAGTTATGTTGCTTTCTTTATTAAATTGAGAACTTTCACTTTTTCTTTTACAGGAAGCAGTTTACATCCTCTCTCTGGTATATCTGAGCTGCCAACATCACTACTCCTATGCTTGGGGGCTATTACCAATTAAAATGGGGGTTACTTGAACACAAGGATTGTGATATTGTGATTCCAGACCAGTCATTCTGATAACTGAGTTGGCTACTGAATGACTAACCGGAGGGTAGGGTATACAGAGAGGATTACATTGGACAAAGGAATGATTTATGTCCTGGGCAGAACAGAGAACAATTGTGGGAGATTTTGTCATACTACTCAGGTCAGCATGCAATTAAAATTCACAAATTGTTGATTTGTGGAATTTTTCATTTATTTTATTCAGATCACTGTGAGCATGAGTAGCTACCATGGAAAGAGAAATGGTGGATTAAAGGGCCCTATTTTACATATCTCCTTTTGTTTCTCCCCCTCTGTTGAATGCTAGCTCATACAAGGTTAGTTGTTCCTTGCCTTACCATATATTATGGCATATTTTAAAGTTATGATTATCAAAAGTATGTATATAAGTACAAGTCTAGGTAGACAAATGGAGGAGAGTACATGATACACAAATGATAATAAAAAGTAGTATTCTAAATCAGTGGAACTTGTAAGAAAACACAACAAAATACCAACCATTTTCTATGCATTGGAAATAATTTAAAATGTTATAACAGTGCAATCATATTTCAAAAAAGGGAAAAAAAGATCAAGAAGAAAGGGGCTCTGTTTTCCATTAGGTTATTTTTATTTAAAAAATTTAGCAGTGAGGGGCTGGGGCTGGGGCTCAGACACAGAGCGCTCACCTAGCACATGGGAGGCACTGAGTTCGATCCTCAGCACCACATAAAAATAAATAAATAAAAGAAGGATATTGTGAACAACAATTAAAAAATAATTTAAAAAATTAGCAGTGAAAATCTTTACACTCATAAATTCTTATGGAAAACTGACTGAGGATGATAAAGTTTAGCTACGTATGTGGAAGCTGATCAGTGAACTTTCAAAGCCCACCATCTCCCAGGTGGCCTTGAAGGACATGCTGATGAAATCTGCTCTTCCTCAAGAGCAGCTGGACAAGGAAAAGCAGCTATAGGTCAGGAAAGCCATGTTTTTCTGTCCTTCTTTACGTCTACACTTCAATATTTACATTTCCCTCCAAGTTCTTTACTTTGAAGAAAAAAAAAATGTTAAGATATTCATTTGTCTTAATCCCTTTCTCTTATTCCATTTACGCCATTTAGGGTGAATATTCAGTATGTATTGAGCTCAGAGCTCTGAGCGATTTCAATGAGTAAACATACCTTCCTGTTGGTTTGCTTCCTTAACTACTTTGATCTTTCATCTTTCCTTGATAATAACTTTATAAATAACGGTTGCCTTCAAGAGACAAAATTATGCAAATAGGAAATCATCTGTTCATTGCTTTGACCCAAATAATTAATAAGAACAACTTAGAGGAGGAAAAGATTGTTTGGCTTCCAGTTTCGGAGGTCTCACTCCATGGTGCCTGACTCATCTCAGAAAACATCATGGTGGAAGGGCATGGTGGAGGACAGCTTCTCAGTTCATGGCAGCTGGGAAATGGGGTGGAGCAGGGATAAAATACAGACCCCAAGGGCATGCCCCTAGTAACCTACCTCCCCCAACCATGCCCCACAGTTGCCACCCAGTTGTCCATTGAGATGATTGATCCATCAAAAGGATGAGTTGACAGATGAGGTTCCAGGCCTCCCCACTGCCAAAACCCCCATCTCTGTCTTGCTTCATTGGGAATCTTGCTTTCAACACATGAGCTTTGAAGGGGACACTCCGGATCTGAGCCATAACAAAGGTGTCAATGGGACTCTTACAAACTAAGGTTAACTGCCTTGGTTGGTAAGTGTTGCCCAAGTAATTAGTAGTTTAACAGCAGCATGCCAGAGATTAATCCACCTTTATACAGGGATTATTCCAAACAATTATGTGATTTTTTTTTAAATTTGGAGAATATATAACTCAGAATAGTTATTATTAAACTCATGGAAATTGACAATTCAGAATAAGCAGCATGATAATGTAAAATTAATTTCTCTAATATTAAGATTACATTAAATATTTAAAAGTAATATTTAAGAAGAATATAAGTATACCAAAACTTGCTGCTTCATCAGGTAATCTCATATTTGATTAATATCAAGCCCAATAATTAAATACTTAACATACTTAATAATTAAATACTTAAAACAATTTCTTATTATATTTTTTGATATATTAGTATATGCTCTCTAAAAGAAGCATGAGATCCGTGTGGTGTCCATGTCTTTACATTCAGTGTCTTAAAATTTAGCTTGCTGAGGAATCCGTCTTTTCTTGCAAATTGTTTTTATCAATAATAAAATAATTTGAATTAATAGTCAGACTTAACTGCCCAATCATTGGAAAACACTTTCCTTTGCTGATGCTAACCTTGATCACTAAAACTGTTGTCAAGGTTACTAGTGACCTACTTTCCATTGGCAAATAAAAAACAAATAAACCAGCACTTAAAGCTTATGTCACTACACAGCAGCATTTGACCTTGGTGATGTTTCCTTCTTTACATTTTTTTCTAATCACAAAATTGTTTCATTGAAAAAATTGAACGCAGTGAAATTATGTAGAAACATCTTACGTGTTAAAAAAGGTTCCATCTTACTCCTCTCTCTGTGCAGAGACCACCAACCACTTAGTTATGTGACACAAGGGCTCTGTCTATCATCTTTTCAGACCTGTGTTCATGCACATCCAAATGTGCCAAGTCAGATGGAATGTTAAAAATGTTTAAAATATGACAATGAACACATATCCAGTGTTAAAAAAAAATAAGGGACAGGAAGTTATTTTAAAAGACAAGATGAGGGCTGGGATTGTGGCTCAGAGGTAGAACGCTCGCTTAGCACGGGCGGGACCTGGGTTCGATTCTCAGCACCACATAAAAATAAAGGCATTGTGTTGTGTCCATCTACACCTAAAAATAAATTTAAAATAAAAAAGACAAGGTGATTTGGGGATGGGTCTTAAAATAAGACTCAACTTGAACTCCATTTTTGGCTCACTATTGTTTTCAGCAGCTACCACAACATCTGGTAGGTCAACTCTCTCCCAGCTCAGATGAACTCCTGAAAAGTGGTAGTTGTTTTTCAAGCCAGGAATTTGCTTGTATGTTAGAAAGAAACCACGAAAGTTCCATAGGCATCCTCCTGTTCTGGTCCCATGGAGTGTAGTAAGAAGAATTCTGCCACAAAACCTGAGAACAAATGAAGAATTAATACGTTTAAAGAAAAAAAAATGAAAAAAAAAGAAGAATTAAAAGCTTCACATAGAAGAATTTACTCATAAGGAATTAGGGAAATGGAAACTGACATTAAGATATATGCATTCAATATTCTCAGAAATGCACTCGGAAAGGTATGTAAGAAAATCACACAGGCAAATAAAAATAAATCACAAAGCACAAATAAAAAGGAAAGAAAGTCACAAAAATTGAGAGACAAAACAGGTGCATACAAATCTTCAGTGTACATTGATGTGGGATTTCTGCAAACTAAAACAGGACACACACACAAAATAATGGAGGAAATAATAAAATATTTTGCTGAGGTACAAAGTTACATTTTTTTTTATATATCTCAGGCTTTCTATGGGCTGTCCTAAAACTTCCTACCTCATCTAGTATCAGATTTTCTTCTATGCTTCCCTGTACAAGTTTTACTTTTCAGTCCTAGTATTTGCTTGATCCATTGTATGATATTAGGTAAGAATAGTGTTCTAATTGGTTTTTGTCTAATTGTTTTTGTGTCCCAATTGTCCTAGCACCATTTGTTGAAAAGACTGTCCTTTCTTACTGGATTAACTTGGCACATGACTCAAAAATTAGTTGGCCATATATGTGTCTGTTTCTAGATTTAACACTCTTCTATTGCCCTATGAGTCTATTATTTTCCTCTGCCAGTAGTAGATTGTCTGGATTACATGAAAAGCACCTTTTTGTCTTTGTTTAACATTGATGTACCTTTGTCCCTTGCAACTTGAGTATGCTTGTGGTAGGCTTCTCTGTTTCTGCAATCATTTGCCATAAACACACCGGTTTTATTTTGGTTTTGTTTGTTTGAGTTTACCATTCCTCAGATAAAGAGAGTTCTGTCTAAACACAGAATGTCTCAGATGAAGAGTGTCCTGCCCAAGTGGATGTATTGCCCCTATCTGAACTCTGAGCTTCCAGAAGATGGTTCACATTCAGAACTGGGCATCTAGATGGCCTGTCTGTCATGGTTCTACCCAAATAAAGGAAATCCACGTCTCTCTCCAATGCACAACTGTACTTGAACCACTGGACTCATGACGAACAGTAATTTCCACTTGTGTAGTTTCTAAGGCCCTTTTCTGCTTGGTCTTCTGCAATCACTTTTTATTTATGGACCACATTTTCTACAACAGAAAGCCATATGCTTTCATTCATTTCTTCCCTGTTCCCTTTCTCGCCTTTTTGTTTCCTGGTGATTTCAGACGATCAGTTGATGGTATGAAAGGTCCCCGGAGAGGATGCAGACGGCCAGCAGAGTGCTTCTTGCCTCACAGTGGGAAGCCCTGCAGGGCTCTGGAGGCCAGGCACAGAGAAGGGGAAGCCCGTGTGGACTGACCCACGTGGGCAACTTCTAGGTGCTGAGTTTTAGTCAGGGCAAGTGGTCTCTGTCAGAAATCATCTCTGGCCTGCATTCCACCTGACTTTCCTTAATTCAAAATGTTCTAGACCCACTATAGCCCATCTGGGAAGGACCACCCCATGTGGAGGACCACCCCATGTGGACAGTTTCTGGAAATTTGCTAATGACTAGAATATTCAGCACCTCACGAAAAAGACACTATGAAAAGAAGCTCAAGACATGGGCCATTCCCCATGGAGAAGCATCCTCAGTGGACACCAAGGGACAAGCTCCGTGGCCGTGTGACCCTTTGAGTGCTGCAGAGGCTGCTTGCCCCCCCCAGGGATGTTCAGTTTTCACACTTCTTCTGACTGTTTCATCCAAATTTTCTAGGATGTAATCCTTCACTGTACTATTTTCTAAGCCATTTTTGCTTTTAATGCAAAAAATTGTTAATGTGAATGTTTTGAAGGAATGTGATTTATAAATCTTATAAATATTCAAATGACTCACAGTTCAAAAAACCACATGATTTTGCTTTGGATTGATTGAATACTTGCCATTACTAACTTCTGTAAAAAACCTCCTTCATGGAATTGAAGTTCTTGCATTCAATAGTAAAACAGCAAAATGGAAGTTGTCTGTGTTCAAAACAGTAAGTTGTTAAGTAAATACGTTAAATTAGGTGATCACATCCCACTCTTGAAGAACATTTATAATTGTATTATTGTTTTGTTTAAACTTTTAAGAAGAACTTATTGGTTCCAGAAAAGATAAGAGCTTACCTAATATCTTGAATCATTTTTCTGAAATGAATATTTCAAAGACAATCAGGAAAAAAGACTTTATTTAAATTATTATTATCAATATTCCTGCATTTTAAAAGATTTATAGCTGTACCCCAAAATTCTCTATGTTCTAATGGTAAAAAAAAAAATCTGATGTAGAAGCTTTTTTCAATAGAAACTATCTCTTTTTAAAAAATGTTGATTTTTAAGAATTTAAATACAATTATCCTTTCTCTTTCTCAGAGTTGAACTTGACATCCATCACCTCTTTCATAGAAGACATAAGAAAATAACAGTTTAGACTCTTCTAATCTTATTCAATATTCAGAAAGCTAAAATTCCTTGAATGACTACATTGTAAAAGTAGAAGATTGCATTTGATATGTTAGTGTTAGTTTTCTATCACTATAACAATAAACTGGAGGTAATCAACTTATAAAGAGAAAAGGTTTATTTTGGATCACAGTTTTAAAGGTTATAGTCCATTATCAGTTAGAACTGTTGCTTTTGAGCCAGTGGTGAGGCAGCACATCCCGGAAGAAGCAAGAGGCAGAGCAAAGCTGCTCATCTCATGGGTAGGAATGCCCATCTGGGCCATGTCCCTAGTGCCCTTAAGACCTCCACCTAGGAAGATGGTAGAACAGAGGAGGTCCCATTCTGGCTGCTCCATGCTGTGAAACCAAGACAGCAGACAGGTAGCTTCTCAGCAAGGTGGGTAAACAAACAAACAAAAAGTCCAAGAGGACCTTACTGGAATTTAAAAAATGGACATTCAAAGCAGATTGGGGAATCATGAGGTTGGATATAATAAAATAAGGAAGAAATCCATTGCTGCTGCTCTGGGTGGGCCCAAAGCACCAGCCAGAGGGTTCCCTCCACAAGCAAAGTGAAGGGATAAGGGGATTAAAGGAACTGACATTTTTAAGAAGACTGAGGCATGTCTGAGTATGAGCTTTTAGAGATCAAGGACATTGCCTGACTAAATTGAAAGGCAAGCCACCATCTCTCCAGGCAAGCAGAGGACAAAGAAAGGAACCATTCTTTGCATCCTTGGCATGGAGGCCTGTAGCCAATGGAGCCAAGTCCTGGCAAAAGGAAGTTTTCCCCAAAATACCAGCCCAGGAAACACACACTACACAGCATAGAGTATGCTTAAGTGACCAGGAGAAACTCAGACATGTAGAGAGGTTTACACAGGGGACAACTGGTCACGGAAACCCATGTGGGGTCTTCTGCACCCCCTCCAATCCTGCTGCTTGCAGGGCCAGCTGGGAGAGATGCTTCTTGCTGGAAATTGAGAAAGGCAGGGGAGGGACTGAGTGAGTTTGAAGACTGAACCCAAGAACAGGAAATGTGGGGGTTGCAGGTAACATAGGGGACTAAGAATTGGCTCCTCCTCCACATGAGTAGAGACCAGGGGAGAACCCTGGGGTACAGTTTTCCAACATGGACTGGCAATTACTGGGCCCTAGTGGTGTGCTGATTTAAAATCTGCAACTCAATTGACAATCACTGAAAAAGCCAGGAGCCCACCTATGTCTACACCCTGCCTCTAGGAACTCTGCCTACGAGATTACCTCTCTTATTTCAGCAATCTGGATGGTGGAGCATCATGCTCCAGTTGACCCCACCTAAAGCTGCCAGAAGAGAAGCTAAGAAGCTTTTAAACTCCAACAGAAAGAACTATTTAACTTTTCATTGAGATTAATTTTCTCTTTTTTATTCCTTTTTTCCCCTTTTATCTATTTAATTGTGACCTTAATGGTACATGGTACATGGATAAATATATATATATCTCCACACCCACACCCACACACATTTTTGTATTTTGTTTTCCTCATTTCTAGCATTCTTAAAAACAGCTAATTTTCATGGATCAATTTTTTAAGGACTAGGATATTTGATTAGTATATTTTAGTTTTGCTTTGTATTCTTTTTATTTTTAATTTTTAAATTTTTACTATATATATTATACATATGTATAATATATATATATATATATATATATATATATATATATATATACAATTTTTATCTTACATATCTGGTTCCCCAGGTTATCTTTCTCTATTCTCATTTGCTAACAGTTTCATTTGCTACTATTCTCTATTTCACTCTTTCTTTAATTTTTACTTCTACCTTCTCTCATCCTCTTTCATAATCATTACATCCTATATTACTTCTGTTCTCTCCCTGTCTAACACTTGAAATTGTAAATTGTTTTTGAAAACTTTTTGTTTTTATTGTAGGCAATAATTGATCATATCATTTCTGTTTACTGTGATAATTAACATTGTAGAAATGATATTAGGAACTATTTTTTATGCTGTTTATAGTTTACATTTGTTGTTGTTATTATTTTTCTCCCCGTAAACAGTGAGGTTCTGAAAATCTTCAGGGATAGTATAAGTCCACAGGGTAGAGACTACTGCTTCTGATTCATACTGTAAGATGAGTAGACACACAAAGAACATGAAACCAAGGGAACAAATGTCCCTAAACAAACCAAGATAAAGAATCCATTGACACCACCATAGAAAAAATATCAAAAAATTATTTTAGAATGTACATAATTAAACTGATATGTGAAATAAAGGACAGTATAAGGAGAAATATCAGAGAGAAAATACAAGAAGTGAAGAATATCTTTTATAAAGAGACAGAGATTTGGGGAAAAAATCAAGCATAAATGCTTGAAATGAAAGAATGAATAAAACAAATTTAAAAATCAATGGAAAGCATCATTAATGGACTAGACATTTGAAATATAGAGTTTCAGGCAATGAAGACAATATATATAATCTTGAAAATACTGTTGACCATGGAGAAAAGATG
This sequence comes from Urocitellus parryii, assembly GCF_045843805.1. NCBI lineage: Eukaryota > Metazoa > Chordata > Mammalia > Rodentia > Sciuridae > Urocitellus > Urocitellus parryii. The sequence continues at coordinate 13,121,521 of NC_135538.1, forward strand.
GTAAGAGACCATGAACAGAATTTCCAAGAAATATAGGATAATCAGAAAAAAACAAATTTAAGATTTATTAGGATAGAAGAAGGCTCAGAGATACCAACTAAAGAAATGCACAAGAATCTCAATGAAATAATATCAGAAAATTTCTCAAACCTAAAGAATAAAATGGAAAATAAGATACAGGATGTTTACAGGAGCCCAAATATACAAAATTACAACAGACCCACACCAAGGCACATTATTATGGAGATACCTAACATACAGAATAAGGATAGAATTTTAAAGGCTGCCAGAGAAAAATAAAAATTCATGTTTAAAAGGAAATCAGTTAGGATTTCAGCTGAAATCTCAACCCAGGCCCTCAATGCAAGGAGGTCCTGAAATAACATATACCAAGCTCTGAAAGCAAAAGGATGCCAACCAAGAATCTTCTATCCAGTAAAATTAAGCTTCAAATTTGAAGATGAAATAAAAACCTTCCATGATAAACAAAAATTAAAAGAATTCTCAACTAGAAAACCTGCACTTTAGAATATTCTAAATATATATACTTAATATAATATATTGAAATGATTAAATATAATCATTTAATCCATGAAGATTAAATGAAAGAAAAGTGAAAATCAGTGAAGGGAGGAAATACACAAAACAAACATCCAATCAAAGGAGAAACTATTTCAAATTTTAAAACTAGAAAGAAACCAAAATGACTGGGAACACAAATCATATCTCAATAATCACCTTGAACATTAGTGGCCTAAAGTCATCAATCAAAAGACTGGCAGATTGGATTTAAAAACATTACCAAACAATATTCTGTCTCTAAGAGACTCACCTCATAGGCAAAGCCATCCACAGACTGAAGGTGAAAGGGTGGGAAAAAATGTATCACTCACATGGACCATATAAATAAGCAGGGATTTCTATCTTCATATCAGATAAAGTGGACTTCAAGTCAAAGTTAATCAGAAGAAACAAAAAAGGACATTTCATACTGCTTAAGGGAATTGTACATCAAGAAGACATAACAACTGTAAATTTTATGTACCAAACAATGGAAAATTTACATACATTAAAGAAACCCTTCTCAATTTCAAGAATCAAATAGACTACAACACAATAATACTGAATTGACTTTAATACGCCTCTCTTCCCACTGAATAGATCTTCCAAATGAAAACTAAATAAAGAAGCTATAGAATTAAAAAATTAAATTAATAATTTAGACATAATAGATATATATAGAATATTACATTCATTGATGACTGAATACACTTTCTTCTATGCATTACATGGATCACTCTCTAAAATAGACCATATCTTGGGCCACAAAGCAGCTCTTAACAAAAGCAAAAAAGTAGAGATAGTACCTTGCATTCTATCAGATCATAATGGAATATTAAAAAATGTTCAACATCACAAGCAAGCAAGTAGAGAAGTGCAACTTAAAACTACACTGAGCTTTCACCTCACTTCATTCAGGATGGCAGTTATCAAGAATATAAGTGGGGGGAAAAGTATACTCATACATTGCTGGTGGGACCGCAAATTGATGCAATCACTATGGAAATCAGTATGCAGATTTCCCATTTGACCCAGTTATCTCCTTATTTTATGCCCAAAGGATTCATACTATAGTGACACAGCCACATCAGAGTTTATAGCAGCTCAATTCACAGTAGTTAAGCTATAGAACAAACCTAGGTATCCATAGATGGATGCATAAAGAAAATGTGGTACATATACACAATGTAATATTACTTAGACATAAAGATGAATGAAATTATGGCATTTACCAGTAAATGGATGGAACTTGTGACTATCATGTAAGTGAAATTAGCCAGCAGGATAAATCAAAAGCTGAATGTTCTTTCTGATATGTGGATGCTGACTCACAATAGACACAGAGGAGGGGGGGAGTGTAGGTTCACCAGATGGGACAATGGAAAATGTGGGGAAGGGAGAGTGGGTTGGAGTAGGAAAGACAGAATGAATTGGGGAGAACTTTCCTATATTCATATATGAATATATTACCAGAGTAATTCCACATCATGTATAGTCACACGAATGGGAAGTTATATTCCATGTATGTGTGATATGTCAAAATACATTCTACTGTCATGTACAACTAAAAAGAACAAATAAAATGAAAAGATTAAAAAAAGAAAAAATGAAAAAAAAAAAAGCCTCCTACTAGGCCCAAATGTTTGTCATGTTGGCTCAGCAACTGAAATCCTCAACAAGAATTTCTTAATGTTCCCCCACCCCTGGAACTAAGTTTTTAACATGTGGGCAGGCCTTCAGGGCACACAAGATCCTGACTAATGTGTAAACAGATAATAATTCATTGCCACAGAGGTCACTAGAGTGACAATTATTATCATTCCCATTAATATCTGACTTTGATTCCACTCAGATGACCTCATGTGATGATCTCAAATATTTTATAATTAATAAGACTCATTAGCACCTTAATCATTCTTCCTTATGGGTTTTCTATGGCATTCAATTAGTATTAACAATAAGGTTCAATATTTGAGACAAGTAGAATAGATGAGAAATTTTATTCCCATATCTTCAAAAATATCCTCATGTTCCAGAATTCGCTGGATTCCTCGCCTGGCCTTATTTTCTGTCTCACGTGTTCTCTGGTCTCCTTATCCCCTGCTTATTCATCCCGTGGCTCTTTCCCATGGCTTTCATGCTGGCGTGTGAATTCTAGTAGGTGGTCAGTCTTGTTCTGCATCTGTTCCTGTTGCACTTCCTCGCATGCTACTGACATAAATATCCCCATCTCCTTATGACCAGTCTCCTGGATGACTTTAAGGTTCACCTTCAATGACCACTAGCACTAGCTCTCTGAGCACCATTTCTCCTTTACACAGTCCAATGTGTATTACAATGTGCTTCACCCCAAAGGAGTTTATGACAAGCAAATATGAAATTCATTTACTTTACATGTAGAAATTCATAGTACATCTATTTTGTGTTTTTTGAGCATGTCAGCTAAACCTTTTCCCTTGGTTTCCTCTCCCTGTTAATTTAAGGAAATATAAACACTCTCCCAGGCTGGCCCTTTTAAAAGGCCCATACACGTGTATCTCTCTCATACTCATCTATCCCCCATCTGTCCTTCATTTTTGTTTCTGGAGCAGGGATCATGTGGGGGGAAAGTCAAGGACACACACAGAGGGTAAAATTGAGTGACCTATGTTTTTTTTTTGGCCAAGGCTTTCAGCTTAATACCTTTTTGTGATACCTTATTTTAGGTAGTACTGTATAACACAACTGAAAAAGAATCTTGATTTGAAGTTTGAAAACCTCAACTGGAAAAGAGTTTTCATTAAACAGTTTCATGCATGATATGCTCCATTCTGTTAAACACATTTTTTCCCGGCTTATATATGAAAAGGACTCAGAAAACAGAATATGTGTGAAATTGAAGCTACTGATTGTCTATTCTCAAAGGATTTTCAGTAATGTGTACAGGGAAAATACCACAGTTTTCCTGGAAATGACTGCTGATGACTTGAAGAAACTTTAAGATATAAAAATGCTCTTTTATTGCATAAACCAAATGGGAAAGACACTGACATACTTGTGTATTCATCGACTTAAAAGCAGTGTGTAATGGTTAATTTGAATTGTTTGCTTGACTGGATTAAGAGATGCTGAAGATTAAGAGGCGTGTCTAGGAATGATTGGCGCATGGGATATCCAGCTAAAGTGGAGACCCTCCGTTAGCATGGGAAGTATCATCCCGTAGGTTGGAGGCTCGGATGGAATCAAAGTTGGAGGAACAAGAAGCTTGATTCTTCTTGAAAGCCTTCTTGATTGCTGCTGTGATCATCTTAGGATACCAGACTCTTGCTCCATTACTCTTTCAAACCAGACTCTACCACTGATTCTCCAGGGAGTTTCCAGAGACTCTGGTCTTGGACTAAGGTAGCATCGTTGATGCAGCCTATTCTGAAGCTTCAGCATCTTGGACTGCCCAGCTACTGATTCCGCCAGCTCTCCAGCCTGCAAACCTCCACTGTGGATCACCCAGTTTCTGGTCTTGTGAGCCAATCTGATAAATCCCCTTTCTTATAATCATACCTCCTGTTGGTCCTGTACCTCTAGAGAACATTGATACACAATATTTTTTTAACAGCTACCACATTTCATGAAGATGTAGCTAACAGACAAGTGCAAATTTTAGAGAAAAAATAATCAAATCCTTTACTAATAAGCTGGCACTGGGAACTAATGTACTCTATCTTAGACGTCCTCCACACACTTCAGCTGCTTGCTCTATAATTGAGAAGACATCATGGGCCAAAAAGAACAGCTGAATAGAGCTAGAATCTCCATGTTCAGGCAGCAAGTTTCACAGAGAATCAAACATCACACTTTTGCCTTTGGGAAGCCATCAACTCCCTCCATTTAGGATCTGTGAAGGACGAGTGCTCTAGATTCTTAGTACCAGTAGGGGGCACCCATAGGAACTTGTTTTGCAGAGCCGAAAATGCAGAAATGAATTCCTTTGTGTTCTCAGTCCATATTAAGGGAAAACAAAATTGAGGGATAAGTTCAAATCTGGAATAATATATTGAGAAAAGAAAGACATAAAAGTGCCATGGAAAAGAAAAATCACAACCAAGATTTTAAAACTGAGAGTTTAAAAGTGCAAAAATAAAAAAGACAACTGGACTATACAAAATGGAATCAATATGCAGGAAATAAGCAAGATATCTTCTCAGAATGCAGGCTACAAAATAACTCGAGATAAGAGAACAGATAAGAAAGAAAGAATATAAATTCCACATACATACATCTGACTTTCCTTAAAAAGAGAGTAGACATAATGGTTTAAAAACAATTATCAAAGAAATAATAGAGATTTCCCAAGAAAAATCAAGAACCACGTACTGGAAGTTTCCACTACACAAGTGGAAAACTAAAATAGACAAACCTCAGTTGTGCATTATACCTCAACACTATTACTGAAAACAGCACCCAAGTCCCAGAGGCAGACAGCAATAAGTATTTACTCTCATCCATCTATAGTTGCACTAGAACTGGGCTCCGTTGGTGTAAGGGAATCAACTGAGATCCAGCTGGGTAGGCAGGTTGGACAGGGAGCTTTGCTTCACCTTCAGCCTGGCCTTTCAGGTTCCTCTACATCTTGTTTTGAGACCAGGCTGGAGGTGTGGCTGGTGTCCTAGGGTAGCCCTTCTCATAGTGGCTGTGTTCTGGGACAGCTCATTTCAATATCCCACCCGCCGCACTGAGCTGCACCCAGGACAGTTTGTACATGCGCCAGGTTCATCTAGCCAAGCTCACAAGGACTGCCATTTCTCTTTGGAACTCTAGTTTCTAAAAAGTCAAGTCTTAATAGCAACCAGAAGGAAATGACTGTGCTCTTCATTGTGATGGAAAAATATTCATTCATGTATTCCTTTAATAGCTCTCTTGAGTTAATCTTAACATATTTTCTTTAAAACTCTATTTCTAAATAAATGTAATTCATAAGTGAAGTTATTTGCAAAGGATGTGGTTTGAATTCTGTCCTCACTGAACAAAGGGAAAAAAAACTTTAATTCTATTGTCCTTTTTTTTCTAATATCTTATCTCCCCTTTTCCTAGTGATTCATTTTTTTTCTAAATATAAAAGTGTGCATCTTTACTTTAGTGTGATTTGGAATTATACCACCTCTGTGACTCACCACTCATCTGTAGCAGAAGATAGGCGATTTTGGTTAAATCACTCCCAAAGTAATAAGCCTAAAGGCTTCTTTTCTGGCTTTCACAAAATCTGAAGAGAGCTGACCTGCTAATGAAATGCCATTTATGTAACAATCCTGGTTCTCTTATGAGTTCTCCCAATAAATCAAATTCAACAGCACTGCAAAATGAAATGTGCTGTGGCAAAAATGTATATTATGAATTGCAAATGGGAGGGTGTGTGTGTGTCACATTTACTTATGACAGTTACTGGGGATGGGTAGGCAATTCATGTACTTTTAAAAGTAATAACTTATGTGAAGCACAGATCAGAGGAGAAGATGAAAAAAATAGACATTTTCAGGTGCTGTTGGTAGAAGTTTGAACTGATGAAAATATTCTGGGGAGAAATATGACAATGCTTAGTGAGAATTCATTTGATTATCAAGTTACAGAATTAGGAGGTGGATCATGGAAGGTTGGGTTTTCTTGATCATAAACAAAATGCATTAAAACAAATAAACAAAATTAATACATTCTAAAAGAAAGATATTTATTCTCAAGCTCTTCGTCCCTACCCAGTCCTTGTTTACTCCCCTTATATCAAAGGAGTCATTTGGTATTTGTTTTTTAAATATTGACTAGCTTCACTTAGCATAATCTGCTCTAATGCCATCCATTTCCCTCCAAATTCTATGATTTTGTCATTTTTTAATGCAGAATAATACTCCATAGTATATAAATGCCACATTTTTTTTATCCATTCATCTATTGAAGGGCATCTAGGCTGGTTCCACAGTCTTGCTATCGTGAATTGAGCTGCTATGAACATCGATGTAGCAGTGTCCCTGTAGCATGCTCTTGTTAGGGCTTTAGGGAATAGACCGAGAAGGGGAATAGCTGGGTCAAATGGTGGTTCCATTCCCAGCTTTCCAAGAAATCTCCATACTGCTTTCCAGATTGGCTGCACCAATTTGCAGTCCCACCAGCAATGAACAAGAGTGCCCTTTTCCCCGCATCCTCTCCAGCACTTATTGTTGTTTGACTTCATAATGGCTGCCAGTCTTACTGGAGTGAGATGGTATCTTAGGGTAGTTTTGATTTGCATTTCTCTGACTGCTAGCAATGGTGAGCATTTTTTCATGTACTTGTTGATTGGTTGTATGTCCTCCTCTGAGAAGTGTCTGTTCAGGTCCTTGGCCCATTTATTGATTGGGTTATTTGTTATCTTATTGTCTAATTTTTTGAGTTCTTTGTATATTCTGGTTATTAGGGCTCTATCTGAAGTGTGTGGAGTAAAGATTTGTTCCCAGGATGTAGGCTCCCTGTTTATCTCTCTTATTGTTTCTTTTGCTGAGAAAAAACTTTTTAGTTTGAGTAAGTCCCATTTGTTGATTCTATTTGTTAACTCTAGCGCTATGGGTGTCCTATTGAGGAATTTGGAGCCCGATCCCACAGCGTGTAGATCATAACCAACTTTTTCTTCTATCAGATGCCGTGTCTCTGATTTAATATCAAGCTCCTTGATCCATTTTGAGTTAACTTTTGTGCACGGCGAGAGATATGGATTCAGATTCATTTTGGTGCAAATGGATTTCCAGTTTTCCCAGCACCATTTGTTGAAGATGCTATCCTTCCTCCATTGCATGCTTTTAGCCCCTTTATCAAAAATAAGATAGTTGTAGTTTTGTGGATTGGTTACTGTGTCCTCTATTCTGTACCATTGGTCCACCCTCCTGTTTTGGTACCAGTACCATGCTGTTTTTGTTACTATTGCTCTGTAGTATAGTTTGAAGTCTGGTATCGCTATACCGCCTGATTCACACTTCCTGCTTAGTATTGTTTTTGCTATTCTGGGTCTTTTATTATTCCATATGAATTTCATGATTCTTTTATCAATTTCTACAAGATATGCTGTTGGGATTTTGATTGGCATTGCATTGAACTTATATAGGACTTTTGGTAATATCGCCATTTTGATGATGTTAGTTCTGCCTATCCATGAGCAGGGTATATTTTTCCATCTTCTAAGGTCTTCTTCTATGTCTTTCTTTAGGGTTCTGTAATTTTCATTGTATAAGTCTTTCACCTCTTTTGTTAGGTTGAGGGATGAGAGGTGGGAGGGAAAGGGAGTGAGAAGGGAAATTGCATGGAAATGGAAGGCGATCCTCAGGGTTATACAAAATGTCATATAAGAGGAAAGGAGGGGTAAGACAAGTTAATACAAATGGAAGAAATGATTTACAGTAGAAGGGGTAGAGAGAGAAAAGGGGAGGGGAGGGGAGGGGAGGGGGGATAGTAGAGAATAGGACAGACAGCAGAATACATCAGACACTAGAAAGGCAATATGTCAATCAATGGAAGGGAAACTGATGCGATACAGCAATCTGTATACGGGGTAAAATCGGGAGTTCATAATCCACTTGAATCAAACCGTGTAATATGATGTATTAAGAACTATGTAATGTTATGAACGACCAATAAAAAATAAATAAATAAATAAATAAATATTTTAAAAAAGATTAAAAAAAAGTACATGTATAAAGGCATGAATTGGCATGAACATACTCTATATACAAAGATATGAAAAATTGTACTCTATATGTAATAAGAATCATAATGCATTCCTCTGTCATGTATTTAAAAAATAAAATCAAATAAATAAAACTAAAAGAAAGAAAGAAAAGAAAAGAAATAATCAGACCAACCCAGAAAAAAAAAAAAAGAAAGATATTTATTCCAAATAGCTTTAGTTGCAATTGCCACTCATGTATATAATATTAGAGTACCAAAATAAGGTGTAAATTGAATAAATAATACTTGAAATCAAGAAAGACATTTCTTATAAACTTGGAACTGGAGAATAGTAAGATAAACTATAAGAGTGTAGACAAAAGGAGTTGGACAATCAATTAAAATAACTTAATGAATTTGCATCTAGAAAAACACTTTGAACATAAAACGTTCTTGTCAGGATCAAAATTCTTACTGAACTCTATGGGTTTGCCTGTACTTATTGGTCTTTTAACTCACTCAAAATTTTCTGACAGAAACTTTGAAATAGAGTCACAAACTCAAATGCTTACGTAGGCCAATCTGATGACAGGTCCGTGAAGCCAGCTGAATGCCACAGCAAGAACAGCCCCTTCTCAAGGCACAGCTCCTACTCAGGAACAGGGCTTTTGTGGACACAAGGGAATATAGGACAGGCTGATTTGGGATGTTTCCAAACAAATATAGAAAAAAATGTTTACATGGGTGTCATTATATTTTAATTAATTTATTTTTCTTTGGAATTGGAAATCACAGAGTTAATTAATAATATTACTCAGTGCACATTAGTACTCCTTTGTTTTAGCCACTTCTCTCCCTCCCCCCTATCTCTCTCTCTCTCTCTCTCTCTCTCTCTCTCTCTCTCTCTCTCTCACCACTATATCTTTACTAGTAGTATCTCCTAAAAGAAATTAAGTTTAAAATTCAAACTCCCAGTACCACTGAATGTGACCCTATTAGGATATAGGACTGTAACAGATTTAGTCAAATTATGACAAGGCCCTCATACCTTATAAAGAAAGGGGACATTTGAACACAAAGGCAAGGGGAGAACACCAAATGAATATAGAGTCAGAGATCGGGGTGATGCATCTGAAAGCCAAACATCAAAGATTACTGGCAAAGCACCAGAAACAAGAAGAGGAGCATGAAGAGATCCTCCTGCACAGTCTGCAGGAGGAACCAACTCCACTGAGACCTTGATGTGGAGCTTTAGCTTCTGGAAATGTGAGACCATAGATTTCTCTGGTTGAAGCCATGCATTGTGGGTACCTTGTTACAGGGGCCCTAGACAACTGACACAGCAGATGTTTAGGAAAATAACGGTGGGTGGATATGCTCCTGTGTGTCTTCTGGTTTCTGAGTTACATGTGCTTGAGTAGGATAACTGCATCATATCGTACACATGCTATTAATGTCACCAAAGAATGACAGATTGTTCTCCAGAACTACTCTATCAATTTATACTTCCACTCCAGTGCATGGAACCTGTCCAGATTCCTAAGAGTTTTAGGGTTGTCAGACTTTTATCAAATGCTTTTGATCCCCACTATACTTCCTGCTGAGAGCCATTGCCAAGTAGGAATGATGCATGGCATGACCCAGGTCATTTGGCAGTGACATTGCAAGTAAGGTGACCTTGCTCAAGGACCAGGGCGGATCCGGGCTTAGGGCGGATCAGGGTTTAGGGCCCTCCTTGGGTTTAGGGCGGTTCCAGGTTTAAGGTGTATTCTGCTGGGAATAGGGCGTATCCTGCTGCCTCAGGCGCGCCCGCTCCTTGAGTTCCCTTTGAGTTCTCGCGGGATTCAGAGAGTATTTGGGATTCAGAGCCCAGTGGAGAGCATGAATTTTGCCCAGAACCTGTGTGTAGAGTGCCGGTGACAGTTTGAGAATAAAGAGTTGCTGTTTGAATCTACAAGGTGTGTGGTGGCTCTTGATTTTGTGCCCAGCCAGACTGCGGCAATTTCCACTTTTTGGAAATTACCTACTCATGACAATGAATTTTTCTAATTCAAGAGTAGGATGATTCTTTTCATATTCAAACTTGGCTGGAAGTACTTTCTCCCACTCTTTTGGTCTTTCTCATTTCTTGTGCTGTCTTTTGATGAATGGGAATTTTTATTAATATTTTCCTTCAGGAAAAAAAAATACATTAATTATTTCCTTGATGACCCAGGCATTCAGATATAAAGCTTAGATGCTTGCCCCATCTTCCAAAATCAGACAGCCAATCACACCAAATTTGCATCAAAAATTTTAAGGTATGCTTTGCATGTTGAAAACTTTTAGTCACATGGAATTGATTTTTCTGCACGAAATCAGATACAGATATTTATGTTCCTTTGTTTCAGAAATATTTTCTCCTCTGGTTCAGTCTTTCCCCCTGGTGTTCAATAGCAGTTCTGACCATAGACCCATGTTTCTATTTTAAGGCACCAATCTGGTACCATTCATCTATTTTTCTATCCTTGAGCCCATGGCATCTAGTCTTAATCATGTTAGACCTACAATAATATATAGTAATGCATTTTTAGCCTTTTATGTAAATTTAAAAAACAGTTTGAGTTCCATAAAAATTCCCATAGGAATTATTATCAGATTGCATTGAATTATATTTGTTTCAGAAATATATTAGTAGCTTCCTGGGTACTAGGGTGTCACATGGGAAAGTGGGTGAAAAATGTCAAGAGATGGGAGTATATCTTCACCCAGGTATTTGCATGGGTGACACAGTCACCAAACTATAAACAAAAATGTGTTTTGTTTCATATAAATTATAACTTAATGAGGACATCAGAAATTCCAATGATTTTTGTTAACAAATGTATATTTTTAGGTTACAAAAAATAAGAGCAGAAACTCTAAGCATTTCTGTACATAATCAATTTAAATATATGTTTCCACATAACTGAATAATGTTTTAAAAAACACCAGTGTACCAGGAGAGATTTTTCCATAAGAAAAATAAAATAGCATTCATGTTAAAACCATAGATTGTTAAAAATAATAATTTGTGGGGAGTGTTTACATTTTATTCAATTTTCTTCACCAGATATTTTATCATTTCAAAAATTGAATAAAGTAAATTTATTTGAGGCTACTATTATAAACATGTTAAGGAAAACCAAGGGAAACTATTTTTGATTCTCATATATTAAAAATATGTACAAACAAAGAAGAAAGAAGGTTCCCCCCCCTCCCCCCCCGCTACCCCCCCCCCCACCGCTGTGCTGGCGATTGAGCTCAGAGCCTGGTACATGGTAGGAAAGTGCTCTACCACTGAGCTCCACCCTGAGATGAGTCTACCTTTTTTTAATATTATCAAAAACTCTACATTAAATGAATATTTCCCAAACTACCCTTCATAAAGCAATACTCCCCCATTATGTTCAGGAAAAAAATGTTATATATATATATATATATATATATAGAGAGAGAGAGAGAGAGAGAGAGAGAGAGAGAGAGAGAGAGACAGAGACAGACACACAGAGAGAGAGAGAGAGACTGACAGACAGACAGACAGACACAGAGAGAGAGAGAGAGAGAGAGAGAGAGAGAGAGAGAGAGGTGAACAGAATAGCTTTATTTTTATGTGGTGCTGAGGATCCAACTCTGCCTCACACCCCTGCCCCATGTTTTTAATATTTTTTGAACAAATATAAAATTTATTATGTAACTCTGTAAAAAGTCGTGCACCATTCCTCAGAAAGTAAGGGAGTAGCTTACAACATCATCTGAAATGTAAAAGCACTGGCATTTTCCTTCAGACACCTTCTGGCAAGTGCATGCTTTGTGGTTAATAATTACATATGCATAACTTTCTTTCTGTGATATGCTTTAAAAATTCCTCCTTAAAGAAAAAAGTCATACACAGTTTGTTTTTATAAGTTCAGAGGCTTAAAATTCTAATAATATAGTTATTATTATTCCACGCACTAATTAATTAAGTGGCAAGCTGTTTTATTGTTTTCATTAATCTGAGCATGCATGCATTGTCCTCTTCATATTAATGTTCTGTCAACTGATTTTAATTAAAGAAGTGTTCATGAGTGAAAGAAGAAAGCATTCAAAATGCACAGTCTATCTCATTGTTACTTTAAGCATTTATTTTCTTAATGGTAGGGATAATTTTAATACATATAGCAACAATTTTTCCTGACTGAAACGGATAGATATTTCACAGATGGAATAGCTTCCGAGCCTGAAGTTTTGTAGGCAGTACCCCATCCAAGCAATTACAGAATATCTGACAAATGAATATGAAATCCAACCAAGTCGTGCCTCTGCCAAAAGGACTCACTTTATGGTAAAAGGAGTGCAACCACAGACAAATGGTTGTGGGCTCCATTCATATACCACATGCACCAGAAAGCATTTGCACTTATAAGTTCCACTTTTCATAATTTGAATGAATAGTCATCACATGGTGCATTGTCTCTACCACCTAGAGTATATGTGCGAGACTGAGAGTAGCCAGACCATATTAAAAAGTAGAACTGTGACTCAGGATCCACAGCAGCCAGTCCAGGAAGCCAACTGTTTCTGTAACCAGGAAATAAACAAAGGACAGTAGGAGGAATGGCCTTGTTATTATAACTTCCTATGCCCCATTCAGGAAATTGCCTCCTATCTCAGCATCGTGAGGCGTACTGAAGCAATTGCCTTGGTTTGGAGATATGAATGGATGTTTGTAACTATGTTGTTATCTGGTCACTTTGGATTCCTCATCCTGATAGATCAGCAGAAAAATAAAGGAGCTAATACAGTAAGCAGAGGTGATGTAACTTTATTATTATGAGCAGAGAAGCACAAGTATACAGTGAAAGAAGGTGAGCTTGTCTGGAACTCTGGTTATTTGTTGGATGCCTCTTGCTAATTTTCTGCCTGGCAATAGCCAGAATGAGCAATGGAAGCTGCCGTAATATGACAAGGGTGTGGTGAGCAGTAACACAGACCCACCATGGGTGCAAGTTGGGTTTTCCATATGTATGCAAGCCAGACTGGTAGGACCATTGGGTGAGGCTGAGGAGAATCTAGAATGGATGTAAAGGAGCAAGATTATGAAAATCAACTATAGCTCAGGACCAGATGCAGAAGAAGAGAAACACTGATCCTTCTACTAAACATTTGTTTTAAATGTTGGGAATTGTGAGAAGCCACCACCTTGAAAAGTCAACTTCAGGAGAAACTAAACTTAACAGGGGACACAGGTCATTATTAGTGCTGCCAGGGGCCTCTAAGTGGCCCTGTCACCACCTGACCCACCCTTCATGTGCTCATGCTTCCTACTACATGAGGACATGCATTTCTCAGCTGGGGTCATGCTTTTCCCTGTAAGGACCATCATTTCTCAGCCTATTTTCTTCTGCTCAGAAGAGTATGTGTCTTAGTCTGGTAAGGCTATGAGACTTAGCGAGATGGTGGCTTAACACCAGAGATTTACTTTCTCTCAGTCCTCAAGGCTGGAAGCTCAAGATCAATGTGTCTGCAGGAGTGGTTTCTTCCAAGCCCCTTTGTTCTCTGCTTCCTCATGTGGCCTTCTCACTGTGCTTGTGCGTACCTGAAGTCTCTTCCTCTTCTATTAGAAAGGGCCTTAGCCTTAGAATTTATTCAATTTCACTTATCTAAAGGCCCTGTCTCCCAATACAATCACAATAAAAATTAGGGCTTTGACATACAACTCTTGTACCAACATACAGTTCATCCCATATAGCATGCTTACGGTAAGTAAGTGCAGGCTAAAAGGACCATGTGTTGGTACCTCTAGGAGAAGCCCTTATCCAAATATGCAGCTTTTTGTGTGAAACCTCGGAGATGTATTGCATGCACTGGTTCAGAATTCACCAGAAGGATGGGGTCCGGGTGAACAAGAACAGTAACCTGACCAATGAACAGCACTAACTTGTATTTTTTCCTTTATAATCTCACATCCTTTCTACTCTGTCATCCTGCAATAACATCCCACATAAATGATTTTTTTCCAATTCTTTTCTTGAGGGTCTGTTTTTCAGATAACCCAACCTATGACAAAATATAGTTTATTTAATATAGTTAATTAAGATAGTACTAACTACTGTAATAGATAATTCTCCATATTCTATAATAAATAAAATTTAATTACTTATTTGTGTAAGATTAACTGACATGAGCGTGGGTATCAGCACAAGCAGTTTAAATAGTCAGATGGATGGACGCATGAACAATATTTAATGTGTGGTTTTCCAAGCTGTAGCATTGACATCCAAACTACAGGTGGAAAAAGAAAGGAAATAATACAAATGATTTATGTTGTCCAAATATGGAAGTGGCCAGGGTTCTTTATCATATGATCATCTGATCTAACTGCAAATGAGGCTGGGAAATAAATTTTAGTCATGTGTTCAGGACTGAAGAATTAGATGAACAACGAATCAAAAACTGCCATGGCCATTCCTTCTGGTGACCACATATGTACTTTTTTCTTCTTCTGATAAAACACCCCCACCCCCTACTTCCCAAAAAGAAGACTTAGGCTCTGTCTCCTGAGGAGTACAGGACTGGGATTTTTTTCATACAATGCACTGCCCTTCCCTTATCTCCAAATATGTTCTTGGGTTATGGTGATCTAGATCATAAAACCAAGGAAGTAACCCACTGATGTCCTCTCATATGTGCAATGAACAATGTCATAGCAAGAACAGAGGCAGCAATAGACTCCACAATCAAAGGCAAAGGCTGGCTACACACAGCAGTCTCTGGACATAGAAATTTGGAAATGCAGGGCAAGCCTTGTGAAGTTCTCGTGCCCCAGATGCAGGCAAAGTTGATTCAGTGACTGTTCCTGCTCTCTTAAAGGAATTAGAACTCACACCTCTCCCTCTCCGAGGCTCATCTTATTGGTTTTCTTCCATGGACTCACCTGAAGTTGGCTTAGGTATCTCTCCCTGCTTGTAAGCTTTACAGTGTTGATGGCCTCCTTCCCACCAGTGCTCATTTGAGAATGTGAAGGTTGTTTTGGAATTTGAATGGTTAAAGCTTTTGAAAATTATCTCATTTCTTCAAGTTCTTAATAGTCTTCTGATGGGTATATTTTAAATAACTTTCATTTGCCAATAACCACATTTAAAGGTTCCCTTCATCCTAGAAATGATTATCAAGCCGAAATTGGTTTTTCTGTCACCTTGTACCATTCCATCTTCTACAACTTCATAACAGCTGTCTCGGGAACTTTAAGCTTGGATGGGAAGATCTTTATCACTTAAAGTCATTTCAAGCATATTTTTAATCTTTTGTGTTTTTTTTCTTCCTGAAATCACTGCACTGCAACAGATGTTATCTATACCCATTCTTTTCTTTTTGACTCCTGGTTAGACTCAGCTAATCTCAACCAAAATTCTCACTAATATTTAGTTTTAATCTGCTCCTCTACAAATCTAGGTCTGGTAGATATTAAAGGTCAATTTTTGCTTTCCCCAGATTCATATGCAATATACTTAACTCCAGGCACCTCAGTATGTGACCTATTTGGAAATAGGGTCTTTGCAGGGGGAGCTAGCTACACTGAAGGCTTCCTGGAATAGGAAGGTGGCCATTGATCCACCATGAGGGCTATTCTTACAGGAAAGGAGAATTTAGACACAGGTACCTATGGGGAGAGGGCCACGTAAAACTAAAGGCAGAGGCTCGGTGTTCATTTTGAGGCTGAGGATTGCCAAAACTTGCCATCAAACCATTAGAAGTGAGGGAAGAGAAAGGGGGCAGATTCTTCCTCAGAGTCATCAGATGCAACCAGGCCTGTGGATGACACTTAGTCTGACTTTCAGCCCCTAGAAGTGTGAGACAACACATTTCTGTGGTTAGAGCCAGGCAGCTCATTGCTTTGTTGTGGCAGGTCTCAAAGATTAAGACGGTACTGTTCGGCCTCCCAGCTTTTCAAAGCCAACAATTTTCTGACTTCTCTTGTCACTACATAGTATGACTTTCTAGAATTATAACTTTTTAAACAGACTTTATTTTTTACTGCAGTTTTAGGTTCACAGCAAAACTGATCAGGAAATGCAGAAGTTTCCCTTACACCCACTGCCCTCACCCATGAACAAATACCCCAATACCAACATCCTGCACCAGAGCAGGACATAGGCTAAAACTCATGAATCTTCTCCACGCCTCACTGTCACCCAGAGTCCCTCATTTACATTAAGTTCTGTCTTGGTGTTGTAGATGCTGTGAATGTTGAATAAAGGAGGGACACCTGTCCACTGTCTGAGCATCATTCACTAAAAGTCCTCTGGGTTCTGCGTATTCAGCCCTTCCTCCTTCTAACCACCAAAACCCATTGATCTTTTTATTCTCTCCATAATTATGACTCTTCCAGAGTGTCAGATCACTGGAAGCATACAGTATGTAACATTTTTATTTTATCCTGTTCTTTCACTGAATAAAAGATATCAGAGCTTCCTACATGTTTTTCATTGCTCAATGATCCAGTCCCATTATCGGAATGAAACAATTCATCCATCCATTCACCTACTGAAGGACATTTTGGTTGCTTCTGACATTTGGCAATTTTATGAACATAATTGACATAAACATCCATGAGCAGGATTTTGGGTGGATACATTTTGTGTGGGTAAATAAATGCTAAGGAGCATGATTTCTGGTTCATGTGGTAAAAGTACGTTTAGTTTCGTAAGAAATACCACACTATTTTCCAGACCAGCTGAATTATTTTGCATTCCCACCAGCAATTTATCTACCTCAATTTTATTGCTGTCCGCTATCTAACAATTTACTAAGCAACTGGCACTAGATTTTTATCAGAGTAGCACTTCACTTCACGATAACACTTTTATACTAAGTAGGATAATTCTAATTGCTATTACAAACAATACTGCCAAATCTCAATAGTACACCACAATAGATATTTATTTTCACTCACATAAAGCCTAACTAGAGATGATGGGGGTAGAGGGGATTATTTGGACCATGAAGGCACTCAAGGCCCACACTACTAATTTGGTCTTTGTTATGTTCAATGTATGATTGCTATGGTCACTCTGGGCATTTAGATACAGCTAGCATTCAGAGAAGAGAGTCATTAGAAGACTTTATGATTAGGCATGAAAGTTATTTTATTAGTTTTATTTGCATTTTATTGTCCAGATATGAGTCACATGATTACATCTAAGTTAAGAGAGGTTGAGAAAGGCAGTCTAGCTCTGAGCCCAGGAGGGAAAAATAAATGGACTGAATGCGAATCAAATAGTTTCTGTGTTCTATGAAGCACAAAAAAAGTCACATAAAAATTTAAGTAATTTTCCTTTTGGTAAAAGAACTACAAATGAAATTACTAAAATATTAAAAATGTATTTAGGTACAATTCATTCATTTATTCCACAAATATTAAGCCTTATTTTATCTTTATTTTGGTATCAAAATAACCACTGAGTCACATCCCAACCCCTTTTTACTTTGAAAGAGGGTCTTTCTAAGTTGCCTAGGGCCTTTCTAAATTGCTGAGACTGGCTTTGAACTTGCGATCCTCCTACCACAGTCTCCAAGATGGTGGGATTACAGGCATGCACTACCATGCCCAGCCCACAAATATTTATTCTTTAATGAAACAGACACTGATCAAAGGATTTGATACACAGTAGATAAAACATAAAAGAATCCTATCTTCCACGGACCTTACATTTATGCAACAATTTAGCTGATGATTTAAGATAAAATGTCAATGGTACACATTCAAAATTATCAGTTTCTACGTATTCAGTTATATAGTTTATTGCCTTTCTAGTAAAACTGAAGGAGTTCACTAATGTATTCCTTTTAGGGTGGCTCCCTGAAGACATTCAAGTGGCAAATATAACTTAAATGTCAAAGAAATTTAGATGGGGACACAGCAGGAAAATTTAGTCAATTTAATTTAAACTAAAAGCTGCAGTGGAAAAAAAAAGTAGTTTCAAAAGATCAAATGGGAAAGCATATGAAGAAAATTAGTGCTAAGGGTGGTTGACAATTTAAAGAATTCATTCCTAACTTGAACATTTTATAATAAAAATATATACATAACATATATATGTATGGTTTACAATTTAATGACCTAAGATTGAGTTTTTGAGGTTTAGTAGAAGGTATACAAAGTCATTCAAAATTGATACAACTTAAGGTAAGAGTCAAAAATTTTAAAAAAACAATAGAATATCTTGTGGTAATGATATAAAATTATTCATAAGAGCATTACATTATTTTTCTAAATTCATATTGAAATTACTTAAATCTTTTCATGCATTTGTAGAATTTGACATGCTGTGGCTAAAGTTTTTATGCAAATATTTAGCACCTAAAGAAAAGAAAAAGAAGCTAAATTTTAAGGACAACATAATTTGAAGGTATACTATAAGGGTGCAATAATTGTGATGATATGAGTTGAAATAAGGTCTGAAAAAAAACAGAGAAAACAGAAAACTGTCTCTAGATATAGACTAAAATGCATTTGATAAGTTAATATTTTATGATTACATGGTAGCTCAACAAAGATAGAAAAGTGGTTTTTTTTTTTTAATAAATGTTACTGGAAAAAGTGAATCTCCAAATGGTAAAAACAAGCCTTGTCCTTTTTATTAGTCTGTTTGATGATGACATCGTAATTCAACAACAATGCAATGGAGGAAGGATAGCATCTTCAACAAATGGTGCTGGGAAAACTGGAAATCCATATGCAACAAAATGAAATTGAATCCCCTCCTCTCGCCATGCACAAAAGTCAACTCAAAATGGATCAAGGACCTTGATATCAAATCAGAGACTCTGCGTCTGATAGAAGAAAAAGTTGGCTCTGATCTACATATTGTGGGGTTGGGCTCCAAATTCCTTAATAGGACACCCATAGCACAAGAGTTAATAACAAGAATCAACAAATGGGACTTACTTAAACTAAAAAGTTTTTTCTCAGCAAGAGAAACAATAAGAGAGGTAAACAGGGAGCCTACATCATGGGAACAAATTTTTACTCCTCACACTTCAGATAGAGCCCTAATATCCAGAGTATACAAAAAACTCAAAAAATTAAACAATAAGAAAACAAATAACCCAATCAACAAATGGGCCAAAGACCTGAACAGACACTTCTCAGAGGAGGACATACAATCAATCAACAAGCACATGAAAAAATGCTCACCATCTCTAGCATTCAGAGAACTGCCAATCAAAACCACCCTAAGATACCATCTCACTCCAGTAAGATTGGCAGCCATTATGAAGTCAAACAACAACAAGTGCTGTTGAGGATGTGGGGAAAAGGGTACTCTTGTACATTGCTGGTGGGACTGCAAATTGGTGCGGCCAATATGGAAAGCAGTATGGAGATTCCTGGGAATCTCCATACTGCTTTCCATATTGGGAATGGAACCACCATTTGACCCAGCTATTGCCCTTCTCGGACTATTCCCTGAAGACCTTAAAAGAGCGTACTACAGGGATACTGCCACATCGATGTTCATAGCAGCACAATTCACAATAGCTAGACTTTGGAACCAACCTAGATGCCCTTCGATAGATGAATGGATAAAAAAAATGTGGCATTTATACACAATGGAGTACTACGCAGCACTAAGAAATGACAAAATCATGGAATTTGCAGGGAAATGGATGGCATTAGAGCAGATTATGCTAAGTGAAGCTAGCCAATCCCTAGAAAACAAATGCCAAATGTCTTCTTTGATATAATGAGAGCAACTAAGAACAGAGCAGGGAGGAAGAGCAGGAAGAAAAGATTAACATTAAACAGAGTCATGAGGTGGGAGGAAAAGGGAGAGAAAAGGGAAATTGCATGGAAATGGAAGGAAACCCTCATTGTTATACAAAATTACATATAAGAGGTTGTGAGGGGAATGGGAAAAAAATAAGGAGAGAAATGAATTACAGTAGATGGGGTAGAGAGAGAAGATGGGAGGGGAGGGGAGGGGGGATAGTAGAGGATAGGAAAGGTAGCAGAATACAACAGTTACTATTATGGCATTATGTAAAAATGTGGCTGTGTAACCGATGTGATTCTGCAATCTTTGTAATGTTTTGAATAACCAATTAAAAAATGTTCTGAAATTAGATAGTGACAATGGTTGCACAACTCTGAATATAATAAAACCACTGAATTGTATGCTTTAAAAGGAAAAGAAAAAAAAAAGAAAGAGTTTTCAATAAATGTTATTGGATAAAGTGAATCTCCAGGTGGTAAAAATAAGCTCACCCATTGTGTTAGTCTTTTTTCTGGTACTATAGCAAAGTGCCTAAAGCTGAATATTTTATAAGGAAAAGGGGCTGATTTAACTCACAGTTTAGAGACTGGAAGTTCAAATAGTGGACTCAGGCAAGGGCTGCCTGGCTACATGACATCATGGCAGGTGGCATCATGGTGGGAACATGTGCAAAAGGAACAAAACACATGGTGAGACAGGAAGTCAAAGAAAGGAGTGGGGTCTACCTTGCTCTTTTATGCCAACCTTTTCATGAGAACTGAACAGGGTCCCATGAGAATGACATTAATTCCTTCCAAGGGCAGCACCTGCAATAACTTCCCACTTAGTTCCACTTTGTAAATGTTCCACCTCTTGCATTGCCATATGGGGATCATGCCTCTATCATTCAACCGTTGCGGGACAGACCATATCCAAACTGTAGCACCCATTATTTTACAACATGCACCAAAATTATTCCACATGGATCATAAACTTAAATGTGTAAGTTAAAACTATGAAGTTCCTAGAAAAATTACAGTAGAGTACTTTTGTAAAGTGGAGGTAAAAAAAAAGAAAAACAGTTTCTTAGGAAAGACAAATAAAACAAACTGGGTTCAATCAGAGAAACAGAATTAACCGGAGGGACAGATGGTGGCTAGATAAACGATCATGATGATGATGATGTTGATAATAGATTAAACAGGTGCAGTGGATTTACTAGAAGGATTAACTTACACAGTTGTGGTGGACGGTCAGCTGAAGAGGCAGAAATCCATAAAGCAGGTAGTCAGAAAGGAAGGTCATAAGATAGAGAACACCCTGGGTCCAGATCAAGCTACTGCTTTCAGCAGGGAACAGCAAATGAACAGATTAACATAACAATAGAGTGGTGAGGATGTTTCCTGGGAAGTTAAATGTAGTACAAACACCTAGAATATTCTTTGGTAGTTTCTAATAAAAACCCAAACTTAAGTATTTAGGTATTTAGCCAAGAAAATGATCATATACAATCATATTGTCTTATAAACAAATGATATCAGATCTTGTCATTAAATTAATAGGATCATTGACGTTTAAAACTTTTTTCTTTGAATAATTTTTGCATGCCTTTTGTTTCTATATTCGTTACATTCTTAATATTAAGAAAGTCATATAAGTTTAAAACTTTAGATATCTTGTCTGTCATATTTGATTTTGCTTTAGCTAGAGTTATATATGCCACACAAAGATGTATATACAAATTAGGATTCCAAATAATATTCTGTTATAAAGTAAATCAATTGGTAACTTTTATAAGTTGAAAAGTAACTGATTTGGTGATAAATTTACATGTCTCAGAAATATATTGTACAAATTGTAATTTATCAAAAAAACTATCTGGGGCTGGGGTTGTGGCTCAGTGGTAGAGTGCTTGCTTAGCATTGGAAGGCACTGGATTTGATCCTCAGCACCACATAAAAATAAAGAAATAAAATAAAGGTATTGTGTCCATTTACAACTAGGAAAAAAAAAAGACTTATCTAAGGCTCAAATGGTTGTGCTTTTTATTCCATTTCCTCTAACTTTTCCCTTTTTTTTTTTTTTTTTTTTTTTTTGGTACCAAGGATTGAACTCAGAGTAATTAACCACTGGGTCACATCCCCAGTTCTTTTTAATATTTTATTTAGAGACAGGTTCTCACTGAGTTGCTTAGGGCCTCGCTAAGTTGCTGAGGCTGGCTTTGAACTTGTGATCCTCCTGCCTCAGCTTCCCAAGCTACTGGGATTACAGGCATGAATCACTGCACCCGGCATAATTTCTCTTCTTCTTTTGTAACTATGGAGTTTGAACTTTGGGCAAAACACGGTGTTTGTCCAGTTGAGAAAGTGCATCAGATCTCACCTCACAGAATTGAGGAGAAAAGCCAAGAAAGCCAGTGCTTCACAAAGACAGAATTAATCAAATGAAGTGGGCCAGAAACTGAATTCTAGACTGAGAAACCTTCATATAGATAGGAAAGGAGGACTCCAGGAATCCTGAAGTCATCCCATTTCCACCCTCTGAGGCCAGTGGCTGGGGAGTAGTCAGTTAAAGATTATGTTCATAATTCTTCCAAAACTTCAAGGAAACCTATTTCCCATGGTAACGCTCAAGGCTCAGAGCATAGAGAACTGAGGAAAAGTTGAGTATAAATCAACTCAGACCTTTAAAAAGTTATTATATAAAAGGAAAAATAAGAAACGAATGGAAAATACATGAAAACTTTTAGACAGTACTCTGCAAACAGAATCTAATATTTGTTAAAAGTATAACACAAATAGGCCAAATGTCATTTTTCCAAGGAATGTGATAATAATGCATTCTTTTAATAAATTTAAAAATGCATGCCTAAATACTATTTATTAAAATTCAAGATATACTACGAATGAGCCTAAAACTATAAAAGGCTATTGCTGAAACCAAAAGAAGTTCACAATTTCTTCCATATATACAAAGAATTATTGATCAGGAACAATAAAAACATGAGGGTCTAGAAGTGGTTGAATATCCAGTCCGGAGCCAGACTTTTTGCAGCTTATTCTGGGTTCTGGCACTTTCTACATGATACAGGGCAAGTTAGATAACTCCATGTCTCAAACTTTCATAAGGAAATTGGCAATAAGTATACTGCTATCTGATAGGCTTATTGTGAACATTAAATGAAAATATAAAATGTATATTAAACATACAAATGCCTCCCTCTTAGTAAACACTTAGAATTCATTATTGCTGCTATCATTTTTTACAGCTTAAAAGAAGGCATCAAGAATACATGCAACTTCTCTTCCGAAGAAGCCATTGACTTCATCATGGAAACCGTTGAGGAAATGTCAACACTACTCAGATTAGTTCATATTCTGAGTGGAGGGTGTTAGAAGCTGGGTGAAATGACAGAATATGAAGAGCAGCAAAGCCAGTTCCCTCTTCCTTCTGGTCAACACTTATTATCCCATGAGGCAGCAAATCAAGTAGCTAAACACTCTGGGCTATTTTTTCTATCCAAGTATAGTCTAAGCACCCACTAAGCACACATAACAGGCAGCAATGGAGGGGAAAATAGAAAACATGAACACGTATTCCCATCTAGAAAAGGAGAAGAAAATGAACTACATATAGCACAAAATGTTTAGTCTCCTGGTAACGAATCTTAATGGCTCTGATGCCCTGATATCCTGGAGAGAGCTCCATTTCCCCAATCCCTCCATCCCCTGGGCTACCCTCCTTCATTTATTCAAACACTGAAGGCTTATCTACTAGGTGCCAGGAATGGTCAGAGTGCCACAGTTGGGCGTCCACACTGAATGAAGATACACACAGAAATACCACTCTCAAAAAACATATGTTTTTCACTAAGTGACAAAAAAAGACCCTTGAATATAGAGAATGCTATAGATGACCTAAGATGAAAAATAGAAGCCAGAAAAGTGACAGGAAGTGTTGGGTTTGGGTATGTGGCAATCACAGAAAAGGCAGAGAGGCAAGGCCTCGCTGGAAAGCAACGTTTGAATAATGACCCGAAGGAACTGTAGGCTCCCTGAGATGAACTGACAGCAGCAGATTAACAGGAGGGAAAGGCAGGCAAATGTATTCGTGTGCGGAGGGAAAACGGCAGGAGAGTGATTATCCAAGAGTCCCATAACGCTCAGATCATTACAGGCCCTTCTACATAGTGAAGAAGAGGGAGAGGGGAAGTGGGTAGCTCTGAGGGGTAGCAAATGATTATTAGGGGGAATGACTGAGGCAAGAGACTAGAAAATAGTGAGTAAATGATTCTCCTTTGGAACTGAATGGGCCTGGAAGACAGGCAAGAGCTTGCGGCTGGTTAAGTGTTTTCCTAGCAAGTGTGAGGCCCTGGGTGGAGGAGGGAGAAAGAAAATCTGTGACATTGTCTTCCTTCCTGGGAGATGAACATATGAGTTGGGTGAGTACAGCCTCCAGAGGAGACCCCAGAGGCAGTTGTGTTCCTGGGTTGAGTGTGGTCTTCGGGCAGGTAGGCAGACATCAGGCAGAAGCCTCTTTTAGTGTTTGCTGGCCTCCAGGGACCTTCAATCTAAAATGATCAGCATTCCAAGGTGCCATGTTTTTGGGGTGTAAATACCTGGATTCCTTCAAAAGGAAGAGAAGAGCCATCAGAATATTAAAGGGAAAGAACATTATAGGAGAAAGCCAACAGAAAACCCTGGGAGGGTTAATATAATAAAAGTGGTAAGAAACACCCTGCGTGTACTGAGAGGTGTTTTTAGAGACCAGGGTCAGGGAACTCAGGAGAAGATGCCCCACGTCCCATTTAGGCAGCACCATAGAATAGTTCAGATGAAACAGAGCAGAGGGAGCCTACCCCAGGGTGTGTCTATTTGTTGGTCTGCTTTTCTGCTGCCATGGCCCATCAACATCAGACTCCAGATTTTTCAGCCTTTGAGCACTTACTCACAACAGTAATCCCCCAGGGGTTTTAAGGCCTTCAGTCTGGGACTGGGGCAGCATCATTGGTCCCTCTTGTTCTGAAGCTTGTAGCTTCTTGGACTGAGCATTTACTGGTTTGCCCTGCTCACCAGGCAGCAGAGGGCCATTGTGGGACTATGCAGCCTCTGATCATGTAAGCCAATATGATAAATTCTCTTTATAATTACATATGCATTCTAATAGTTCTGCTTCTCTAGAGGACTCAACAGATCCTGAGTGTATCTAGTGGGCTGAAGTAAGGAAATTGGTAGCAAGGGGAAAAAATGGAGCAGAGAGAAAGCAGTTGATGAGAAGTCACATATGCGGCCAAAGAGTCTGAGCTAGGCATTGCTTCAGCTGCTGCAGGCAAGCACTTATTAATATATTTACTTATGTGGTATTGGAGTTTGTACTCAGGGCCTCATGCATGCTAAGCTGTACAACTGAGTTATGTCCCCAGTCTTTTTTAAAAAAATTAATTTAGAACAGGGTCTTGCTAAGTTTCTGAGGCTGACTTTTAACTTGTGATCCTCCTGCTTCAGCCTCCCAAGTAGCTGGGATTATAGACCCACCTGCCTTGCCTTATTTGTTTTTAAAAGATCACTCTTGTTGCTTAATGCAGAATAAGTTGTAGAAAAATTAAAGCAAAACAGATAAAGGCCTGTTGAGATCCTCCCCCCCCCCAAAAAAAATACTAGGCTGAGAGAACTTGAGAAGCCAGGCTTCAATCTCATCTATCTCAAAATAGACTTTTGACATGGCTCAAGCTGTGTATCTTTTCCAGGCACATGTTGAAACCTTGCTAGGTCAAAAGTTGCTACATCCTAAAGTTTTGGTGCTAAAATCTACAGTGTTCACTAGAGCGGAATATTTTCATCCTAGAAATGCCCAAGGTTAATCTCACTCTTCAGTGCCTTCCTTTCACAAGAATTTCTTTGTTCTTGTCCTTCCACCTCCCCACTTTTTGAGAACGATATTAGGTGTATTTCTTAAACCATTCCCTTTTTTTACAAGCCACCTTGCCACCCTCCCAGTCTCAATTCTTGAGAACTGATGTCATCTCCCTCTTCACTTGGGGGATAAAATCTGGTTGAGATCTGAGTGACAACTGTTCACTGCCCTGAGCCCCTGAGTTGCAACCCTGTCAGCCTAAATAAACTCTTCTTTCTAAGTTAATTGTGCCTTTTCAAGGAACTTCTCCTAAGGATCAATAAGGGCAAGACCAAAATAATTTGCTGATGAATCAGATGGCAGCTGGGTATTATTTTATAATGGGAAGGAAGAATTATTGGTCTGGAGGTTCTGGAGGGAAGCCTGAAGCAAATTCTTCACTTTCCTAAACTCTTGGCATACCTCATTTCTATTTCATTGCCTTTCTTGGTGACATCAAGAGGCAGATTTATGAAATTCATATTATATAAATCATGGAAAGAATTTCTGACTCTGAATGATCTAGAAGGTTGAACTAACTATAAGTGAAAAAGTTTGCTTTTAACAATTATCCCCATGGCTTAAACTGGGGATAATTGTTAATGGCTAATTTAGACATGTACATACAATATTTTTATTAAAAGTTTAAACACTATGCCACTTGTGGTAGTACACATGAATAATCCCAGCAATTGGGGAGAATAAGGCAGGAGGATCTCAAGTTCGAGGCTAGCTTGGCCAAGTTATAGAGACCCTGTCTCAAAATAAAAAAATAAATAGGTCTGAGGGTGTAGCTCAGAGGTAGAGTGCCTCTGGGTTCAATCCCCAGTACCCCTGCCCGCCCCCACCCAAAAAACGTTTAAATACTAAAGTGAAAATGATAAATATTCTACTTTTCACAGTTTCTGCCTGTGGAAAGCCTGTACCCTAAAAGGTAGATCAAAGTTCCCTTTTTAATTATATGGCCAAAATAGACCAGGAAATATCTGCAGGAAAAGTCATTACAAGAACAGGGCATTATCAGCAAAAAGAGTTTTGTCATCATTGCAATGTTGTGATTTCAGCTTAAGGAACGTAACTTCACTTAATTATATTCACTGTTAAAGAGAAGACTTAAGTTACCTAAAAACGTGTGATCTTATATTAGTTTGAAAAAAAAAACCTACAATGATTGTCTAGGAGGAACAGAGATGAAGAGATGGGACAGCATTGCTGCCACTAGAATCAATAATTGAGAGATGAAGTAATGGTTTCTGGGGAGGAGGTTCTGGATAGTTGAGTTTCTTTTTTCTCTGAATGTGCTCTCAAAGGGTAGTCTATAAATTAGTGCATATTTAGGCATTATTGAATATTCATGGTTAATATATTCCCTTCTCAGGAATCTATCTATGGCACATATAGAAAATACTTTTAATTTGAATATACCGACAGTGAAAGTTAAGACATACAAACTCCAGATGTAATTGGGAGACATAAGAATTTCATACACATTCCATTTGTTTTTCAAATAGTACTACAGAAGTAGACATATAATCCAACCACACATGAAATCTGAGTTGAGAGATAATACAATGAGCTGAAGGAAGCTGGAAAACAGCAGTTTGAAGGCCATTCTAAACTTAAAAAGCAATTCATGTGACAAATCCAACTAGCAAAGAAAAACGATAAACCTCACATGAAATACGAAGTGAGTGTTTTGGACTCAGCATTTAATCCCATTTAAATATCTCCTCTCAAACTAAATTTTAGGGTTTTTAAAGTGTTGATAGTCAAGATGAAAAACACCGGATTAACAAATCTCACAGTATTATTTCTAACCTTGAAGGAAATAGTACTCTGCTCTTCTTTTTCATCTATTTTTCTAAAATACTGATTTTTTTCCCCTATGAATCACCTACTTATGCTTTTGACAAGGTCTAAATGCCAGCCTCCACTCAGGGACCAGTAGTTGAATTCCCCATTACACTTCAAACCTGCAAATTGTTTCAGACAGATTTTCCACGTCCTTGTTCCATCTTCTTTCAGAGGGAATGAATCACACAGAAAAGCGGATAACAGTTAATTGTACAATATTATTTTTGAAACTCTTCATCTGGAAGGAGAGCGGAGTGCTCAGCAAAGAGTGTTATGCAAATAAGTGCCTCATCTCTGAGAAATGTCACCTTCTGCCCTCTGGAAAATCACCACCCATCACACTCTGACAAGAGACTTGGCCTCCTTTTCTCCTCACTAGCACTGCTGTGGGATGAAGTTAAAAAAAAAAAAAAGATTGAAAGCATAAATGTAAAACCTGCTAAAGCTTCACAGCAGATAGCTAATTAATGGCCACCTGTGCTTGCTCTATCTGCTCATTTTGTGACTCAAAACTTTAGTCGTTCTTAGAGAACCCTGCCTTTGTAATCACCAGGGTGCACACTTCCAAGTACTGATTACACAAGGAGCAAAGGACATCTATCCTATGGATCTGTGTGAGAATGTTGATGTAGTCATGTGATTTTACTTAAGAGGGTAGCTGCTCCAAACCATCTACTGCAGAAGACAAGCTCTGGTTTCAGAGCAGCTCTGTAGGAGCGCAGGGTCCTGCATTGCACATCACAATGGACCTGGGTTATACAGTGTGGAGGTGCTTAGATTGTCCAAGGAATGCTACTAACTCTTATCATCAAAATTGCTTCGTTTAGGGGGGCTTCACTGGATCCTTTCTAAAATTATGGATTTGCCCTTGGCAATCTCTAAGGAAATTTCTAACTATGTTAATTCTATAAAAATCATTGTCAGATGATTAACCTCTGAGTCAACATTACTTCTTCTGAATCATGCAAATATTCATTCAAAAGGCATAATGTGCAACCAAGAATTTCAGAAAGAAAAAAAAATAAGATGTGGGAGAAGGTATTTTCTTTCTAAATAAACAATTAAAAAACAAGAAATAATGTAGATATGATTTCCTAAAACAGAGGATTTAACCAACCATTTCTACCAGCTCTAAAATGAGGTAAACAAAAGTTTTTAACTTTTTAAATTTAAACTCCTTGACTTTAATTATATTCTATCCATGAAAGGAAAGTAATTTTGTATGCCAGGAGACCATGACTGCTTGTTCTCCTGTGGGCTGCATCTCATTTCTCTTTTGGAAAAAAGAAAAATGAGCTCTTACCTTCTGAATGTAAAATGAATATTTTTAACCAAATGAGATTATACAGAAATGAAAAGTGACCTTTGTTTATTCTTCTCACTTATTCTTTTTCAGAATAGCATGCCACTTTGCTCCCTTAGAGTCAAACTCTTAAATTAACTTATTAACCTGTTTTATATTCTTAGACACAACCTGCCCAAGCAATGAAATATATCACCTAGAAGTTTTCTTAAAATGTATTTTAATTGTGAAAAGTTCTGAGGTATAGTGTGATAATTTGACATGGGTATGTAGTATGTAATGATCCAATCAGGATATTTAATGTTTCTATCTTTGTTATGGTTTAGATAGTAAGTGTCCCCCACAAAAGCTCAAGTTTGAGAAAATACAAGAAATTTTAGAAGTGAAATGGTTGGGTTATATGAGTCTCAACCTAATAAGTGCATTTATCCCCTGGTAGGTACTGAGTGGTAACTATAGGCAGGAAGGAGGAGATGGGTCATTGGGGGTATGACTTTGGGATATGTATTTTTTTTTCCTGGTGGGTGTAATGCTCTCTCTCTCATATTCTCTCTCAACATACATATATAATATGTACTGATAAAATCGGGGTAACTGACATTTCCATCTCTTTATCATTACTTGTTGTTCAAAGGTTTTGAGGTCCTCATTTCAAGTTATCTATAAAATGTATCCTAGATGATTGTGAGCTGTTGTTCTACAGAACAGTGGAACAAATTACTTCTATGTATGTTTGAGTACCCTTTAGCCAACCTCTTCCTATCACCCCTCCTCCTTGTCCTTCCCAGCCTCTAGAAATCACTGTGTACCCTCAGGCAGACCTTTCTTTAACATTCACATAGGAGACAGGGCATGCAGTATTAATCTTTCTGTATTTAGCCTAATAAAATGTTTTCCAGTTCCATCCATTTTTCTAAAATTGATAGGATATTCTTATTTTTTTATGGCTGAATAACAGTCAATTGTATACATCCCTTTTGTTTAGTGTATTTGCCCTTTAATGGGGATCTAGGTTGATTCCACGTGTTGGCTGTGATGAATAGTGAAGTCACAAAGGTGAGCCACAGGTGTCTCCTTTATGTGCTGATATTATCTCCTCTCCATTTATTCCCAGTAGTGGAATTTCTGGATTATAGAACTATTTTTACCTTTTTGAGGAATCCCCGTGGCTGTACTAATTTTCATTCCCTTCAATGGTCTATGAGAATTGCCTTTCTATATCTTTTCCAGGAGTTGTTTTTATTTTGTTGTTGCTTGTTTGTTTTTACAATAGGCATTCTATCTGGGGTAAGATGATATTTCAATGTGATTTTTGATTTGCATTTGCTTGGTGGCTAAAAATGTTGAGCATTTATTCATAAACTTAAAATTCCAGGTGATTTCGGGGAAATGCCTTTCAGTTACCTCCCATGGTCTTCCACGTAGGTGGAGTCTTTCCTCTCTTCCCCTATTCTGCCACCATTGTCATCGAAACTATTGTTCCTGAGTGATTCTTTACTAGATTCATTTTCAAAAGTAAGAATTGGACATACTGTTGCCATCAGTCACCCCTTTGGTGGTTCCTAATAATTTGTTAGGCTCTGTGAAGTTTTGTATAGTCTGGACCTCGTGTGATAATTATGGTCCGTGCCAAGACCTGGTCACATGGGGCTTCCTGCAGGTCCTCAAAGGTACCATGCTCCCTGGCTGAGAGGTCTGCTCCATAAGTATAGGACCATGTCTGAACTCTCTTTTGATATTATCAATCCTACTCTACTTTTAACCTTTGATATGGCACCATATTCTCAGGAATGTCTTTCCTTATAACTCACCTCAACATTGTATCTGCCTTCTCCATACAAAAACATGCACTTAAACTCGTACGAGCTACCTCTATGGAAAAGTGCTTTCCTTATAGTTCATTTCTGTATTTGGTTAGTTCTCAATATCCATGGTGGTTGCTATGAACCCTGAATTAGAGAATACTGAATCATTTTTTTTTTTTCTATAAGAACACAGAGTTAGGTTTCTGGTATAGATTCCTGGGAGTTTCTAATCACAACATTTTCATCAATCAACCAGTACACAGCTTTGTTTTCTGTGTGTTTTTGTTTAATGATACCTTATTTAATATGATTTGATTCATTAGGATTGAACTCAGGGCCAACAGCACTATAAGTCATGTCTAAATGAAGCTTACTAAACACGTGTGTTTTTTCTATAAGCCTTCTTGTGCTTAGGAATATTACATGGCACTTCTGTTAGGTAGGAAGTAGAGGATAGGGAAAGGATCACCCCTTAGGGCTCTCAGCTCCACCAAGGAACCTGAGCCGTGACTGAACACTCCAAGCTGAAGCCCTTCCTGTAAGGGGAAACTGGGCCATCTTGCAGTTATTAAAGAAAGGAAGTAAACAAACACAAGGGAAATTCAAAACCATAAAGGGAAAATCCCCAATCTCAGGTATGCTCAATAGCCCAAGAGACTGACCTAAAGTTAATTTATTGCTGATCATCGTACCATTAGCACTGCAGTTTGCTCCCCTTCTGTACTTTTTCTTAAGGGGAAAAAAAAAAACTTATGCAGGGGCAGTAGATAAGAAATTATGTAAAATTCAGTTGTCTGTTAAGGTATCAATCAACGCCGAATCCACCCAGCGGATAACTGGAGGAACTAGAATAGCCCAATAAAAACCAGTTCCACTGTATAGACAGGGTCCTCAGATATTTTGCAGCTCAGCCCATTTTTCTCTCCTTGTATTTCCTTTTTGCTTTTAATAAATCTCTACCTTGCCTGACAGCCTCTGCATCTCACTCATTCTTTGCTTAGGATGCCAAGAACCTGGACCCAGGTCCCCATGGCCTGGGAAACCCTACCATCGCAGTGGCAATACTTCAGTGCTACACCTAGAGGTCATTCTGAATGGAAAAATTGCCAATCCCCCACCAAACACACATACAAATGTAAAAAATGTGCCATTAAATAGACCATGGAAAGAACACTTGTTTACAGAATGAGAGCTCAAACGGACTCCCCTGCAGAACTTCACCTTGATTGACATCAGCCCAGAAGGTGCATATCAGGACACTAAAAAATTCTGCCACTCGGCACATGCCCCAAAATGATTGCCAAAGTGCAATGAGTACTGATAATGGGATTACAAATTGGCAAATTCTCAAGTAAGGACTTGCAAATAATGAGAATAGACTATATTTATGTAAATGTGGTTCATGCATATTTCTTCCATTACATTGTAAGTTCCATGAAAAGAAGAATACAAGAACCATTATTTACCAGTGAGTTCTGCATTCCCAGTCACACACACACACACACACACACACACACACACACACACACATGCAAAATACTAGAAAATTAATAAAGCAGAACTAAAATCACTACCCAAACAGTGCCTCCCATCTTGGAAACCTTTCACTTGGTTTTTATTCTCCTCCCCTGAGCATTCAAGGAGCTCATGTTTTGACTCAAATACTTAAAACTATTTTAGTTCTAGTAAAGAATGATAAACCTAAAAGGCGAATGGGTCAGGAAAGAAATAAGAACCATAATGAGATTACTGCCAAAACAAGAAAGCAAGAAGAGCAGCAAGACAAGGGGGTGGGGGTGGAGGAGAGAGAGAGATGAGAGGGAGGGGGGAAGAGAGAGAGAGAAGGAAAGAAAATACATTGGAAAGCGTAGTGCTCCATCTAGAGAAAGCCTCAGAACACATGGCTACTCTTCATCTCAAGTTAATGTGGTCAACCTTGAATCCACCTTCTTTCCTCCCAACATCCCAGCTGTCAGTATCAGAAACTTACAAGTAAACACTGGCTCTTTTCTACCTTAAACTTAATAACCAGTTGATCCTAAGTTACAGTCCAGATTATTTTGATTTTTCATTACTTAAGTCAGATTTATTTGCATACCCTTTCGGCTTGACCTGGCCTACCATATCCAGTCGGTTTCCTGGCAACCTCCTCCCTCATTGGACGACTTTGTATTTCCTAAGAACACCATGTTCCCTCCCATTTCCGTTCCCTTGCAAAACAAGCTGCCTCCCCAGCAGAGTCCTTCTGGCTTTCTTCACCAGCATCATTTTTCGCTTGTCTATCAAGACTGCTCAAGCTTCACCTCTCACTTCCAGTCTTGTCTTGAATATCCCTGGGTTAATTTTGCTTGTGTGTGTTCCTGTGGCAGCTGAACAGCTCTCTTCTGCTTTAATTGCCAGCCCCTTTGTCTGTCTACCCCTGGGAATGAGATCCTGCTTGACTTATCTTCCTATAACTAGCACACCACCTAGGTTCTGAGCTATAGGAAGAGGTTGCTAGCATCACAAATCAAAGTCATTTTAATTTAGGGTCTATCTGATGAAGTTGTTGAAAGTCTCAGGTAATGAATGAATCATCAAATCAACAAAAACACACTGGCTAGAATAGAAGAGAACCTTAAGTAAATTTCTCATGTAAAGAACATACGGGGAGGTTTTGATGCAAGTGGTAAACCTTTTGATTTGGGGACCTGCATGGTCTGGGATTCATAACAGCGTAACTCCATTGTTCCAATGAGTAGAGATTTGTATAAAATTTTAGTTCTTTTTATTGTCTACATATTGACTATTCAGATATTCTAGAAATACACACTGAATTACAGTTTTCCCTAAATCTCACTTCCGAGTCAGAATCCGGTTCTTGGTTCTGAGAGCCCTAAGAAAGAGATGTTAATGATTCCATCAGCATGCACCTTGCTTACTTCCCATTCCAGATCAGAACATGTAAATGAGAATTTACTTTAAATTATTTTAAGTAAAGTTGTGTTCTGAATCTCCGCAAACACTCCAAATGAAATAAAGCAACGTTGTAAGTATATAATAGGATACAAACTTTTGCTTGGCAAATGTTGCTCAGGTATATAGGTGTGTGTGGAAAGTGTATCCACTTTTAGTGTTCAAAAGGTTATAATCAAGGTACAAACAGTTGAGGAAAAATGGGTGTATATATGAAACAGACCTCTCAGTTCTGAGTAAGAAAGAAACAGGAGAGAGATAAGCCAAGAGAAGTTATTGGAGCTGTCTATTAAATTAACCAAGAATTTATTAAAAAAAAAAGATTAAAAGGGAAAACGCAAACCAGAAAGGTAGGTGAAGATGCAATGTATGATAAGAATGTGCAGATGAAGGGGACATATCAGAAAAGGATAAGAAATTTAAAATAAAGCTAGAAGTCTGAATGTTCTTTTTAGATGGTTTGTTTAAATTTCCATTGAGTGTTTGCTTAAGTCCCTAGCAACAGAGTGACAACTATTAATAACAAGAGGCGTCTGCTCTCTTATACCTCTAGGTCCTGAACATAAGTACAATTAAATGTCAAAGGCACCACAACAGAAGAAAGTGCAGAGCTCATTGCAGATGTAAGAGATGAAGGTCAGATCACGGAGATACTCAGCAAAGGTTGCTTAGAGATGGCGCTTGAGCCCAGCCTTTTAAAAAGGTGCCCTCGAATCCTGCCAGTCACGGCGGCGGCTGATCTGGGCCCTGCAGGGCTGAGTCTGGGATCGGCCTCAGGTGGTTCAGCGCTAGGATCCACACTCCTACCACCCCACCCCCCTCCAGCCGGTTCGGAGCAACTCGGATCAGGTTCACAATCCCGCCGGTCACGGCAGCGGCTGATCTGGGCCCTGCAGGACTGAGTCTGGGATCGGCCTCAGACGGTTCAGCGCTAGGACCCACACTCCTACCACCCCACCCCCCTCCAGCCGGTTCGGACTAACCCGGATCAGGAACACAATCCTGCCAGTCACGGCAGCGGCTGATCTGGGCCCTGCAGGGCTGAGTCTGGGCTCGGCCTCAGGTGGTTCAGCGCTAGGACCCACACTCCTACCACCCCACCCCCCTCCAGCCGGTTCGGAGCAACTCGGATCAGGTTCACAATCCCGCTGGTCACGGCAGCGGCTGATCTGGGCCCTGCAGGACTGAGTCTGGGATCGGCCTCAGGCGGTTCAGCGCTAGGACCCACACTCCTACCACCCCACCCCCCTCCAGCCGGTTCGGAGCAACTCGGATCAGGAACACAATCCTGCCGGTCACGGCTTTGGCTGATCTGGGCCCTGCAGGGCTGGGTCTGGGATCGGCCTCAGGTGGTTCAGCGCTAGGACACACACTCCTACCACCCCACCCCCCTCCAGCCGGTTCGGAGCGACGCGGATCAGGTTCACAATCCCGCCGGTCATGGCAGCGGCTGATCTGGGCCCTGCAGGGCTGAGTCTGGGATTGGCCTCAGGTGGTTCAGCGCTAGGATCCACACTCCTACCACCCCACCCCCCTCCAGCCGGTTCGGAGCAACTCGGATCAGGAACACAATCCTGCTGGTCACGGCGGCGGCTGATCTGGGCCCTGCAGGGCTGAGTCTGTGAACGGCCTCTAGCGGTTTGGCGCTAGGACTTTGGCAGCGCTTAGGGCGGAGTTTCAGCTTTGAGACAGAGGAGAGAAGTGGTCCAGTTTGGTTCCAGACACTGGTCGGACCACAGAGGAGGACAGCAGCCGCCATTTCAAAGAGATGATGTAATCATCCCCATGTTCTACTGATCACAGCTCATTCAGTTACGGAAGAGGTGATTTCAGGCTAGTAATTTTCAAAAACACAACAGTTGCACCAAGCAGAAAGAAGCGCGTGCAGTATGAAAAGACAAGGAAAGAAAGGATCACAAGCAATGCAGGTCAACTCAACTTTAGAAGAGGTAATAGCTGCAACAGATGGAATATCAGATAAAGAGTTCAGGATATATATGCTTCAGATGATCTGGAGTCTCAAGGAAGACATGAGACAGCAAAATCAGACAATGAAAGATCACATTGACAAACAAATCCAGGAAGTAAAAGATCAATTTCACAGGGAGATAGAGGTAATAAAAAACAAACAAATAGAAATACTAGAAATGCAGGAAACAATAAACCAACTTAAAAACTCAATTGAGAATACTACCAGCAGAGTGGATCACTTAGAAGATAGAACATCAGACAATGAAGACAGAGTATTTCAACTTGAAAAGAACATAGATAGCTCAGCAAGTCTACTAAGAAACCATGAGCAGAACATTCAAGAGCTATGGGATAATATCAAAAGACCAAACTTAAGAGTCATTGGGATACAGGAAGGCACAGAGCTCCAAACCAAAGGATTAAGCAATCTATTCAGTGAAATAATACAAGAAAACTTCCCAGACATGAAGAATGTGACAGAATCCCAAATCCTAGAAGCCTACAGGACGCCGATGGTGCAAAATCATAAGAGATCCACACCTAGACACATTATAATGAAGATGTCCAACATACAGAATAAGGAGAGAATTTTAAAAGCTGCAAGAGAAAGAAAGCAGATTACATTTAGGGGTAAACCAATCAGGATAACAGCTGATCTCTCGACACAGACTCTGAAAGCTAGAAGATCCTGGAATAACATATTTCAAACACTGAAAGAAAATGGGTTCCAACCAAGAATCGTGTATCCGGCGAAATTAAGCTTCAGGATAGAAGATGAATTTAAAACCTTCCATGATAAACAAAAGTTAAAAGAATTCGCAGCTAGAAAACCATCTCTTCAAAAAATCCTTGGCAAAACATTACAGGAAGAAGAAATGGAAAATAACATTGAAAACCAACAATGGGAGGTAGGACAGTAAAGGGGGGAAAGTAGTCAAAGAGGATAACAAACCAGGTTTAGTAACATCAATAAACAAATATGGCTGGAAGAACAAATCATATCTCAATAATAACCTTAAATGTTAATGGCTTAAACTCACCAATTAAGAGACACAGGCTAGCAGAATGGATCACAAAACAAGACCCAACAATATGCTGCCTACAGGAGACGCATCTGATAGGAAAAGATATTCATAGACTGAAGGTGAAAGGGTGGGAAAAATCATACCACTCATATGGACTGCGGAAACAAGCAGGAGTGTCCATACTCATATCTAATAAAATAGATTTCAAGCCAAAGTTAATCAAAAGGGATAAAGAAGGACACTTCATACTGCTCAAGGGAACCATACACCAACAAGACATAACAATCATAAATATATATGCCCCAAACAACGGTGCTGCTATGTTCATCAAGCAAACGCTTCTCAAGTTCAAGAGTCTAATAGACCACCATACAATAATCATGGGAGACTTTAATACACCTCTCTCACCACTGGACAGATCTTCCAAACAAAAGTTAAATAAGGAAACTATAGAACTCAATAACATAATTAATAACCTAGACTTAATTGACATATATAGACTATACCACCCAACATCAAGTAATTACACTTTTTTCTCAGCAGCACATGGAACCTTCTCAAAAATAGACCATATATTATGTCACAGGGCAACTCTTAGACAATATAAAGGGGTGGAGATAATACCATGCATCTTATCTGATCATAATGGAATGAAACTGAAAATCAATGATAAAAGAAGGAAGGAAAAATCAAGCATCACCTGGAGAATGAACAATAGGTTGCTTAATGATCAATGGGTTCTAGAAGACATTAAGGAGGAAATTAAAAAATTCCTAGAGTCAAATGAAAACACAGACACAACTTATCGGAATCTATGGGACACATTGAAAGCAGTTCTAAGAGGAAAATTCATTGCTTGGAGTTCATTCCTCAAAAAAAGAAAAAACCAACAAATAAATGATCTCATACTTCATCTCAAAATCCTAGAAAAAGAAGAGCAAATCAACAGCAAAAGAAGTAGAAGGCAAGAAATAATTAAAATCAGAGCTGAAATTAATGAAATTGAAACAAAAGAAACAATTGAAAAAATCGACAAAACTAAAAGTTGGTTTTTTGAAAAAATAAATAAAATTGACAGACCCTTAGCCATGCTAACGAAGAGAAGAAGAGAGAGAACCCAAATTACTAGCATACGGGATGAAAAAGGCAATATCACAACAGACACTTCAGAAATACAGATGATAATCAGAAATTATTTTGAATCCTTATACTCCAATAAAATAGAAGATAGTGAAGGCATAGATAAATTCCTTAAGTCTTATGATCTGCCAAGACTGAGTCAGGAGGACGTAGACAACCTAAACAGACCAATAACAATAGAGGAAATAGAAGAAACCATCAAAAGACTACCAACTAAGAAAAGCCCAGGACCGGATGGGTATACAGCAGAGTTTTACAAAACCTTTAAAGAGGAACTAACACCAATACTTTTCAAGCTATTTCAGGAAATAGAAAAGGAGGGAGAACTTCCAAATTCGTTCTACGAGGCCAACATCACCCTGATTCCGAAACCAGACAAAGACACTTCAAAGAAAGAAAACTACAGACCAATATCTCTAATGAACCTTGATGCAAAAATCCTCAATAAAATTCTGGCGAATCGGATTCAAATACATATCAAAAAAATTATACACCATGATCAAGTAGGATTCATCCCTGGTATGCAAGGATGGTTCAATATACGGAAATCAATAAATGTTATCCACCACATCAATAGACTTAAAAATAAGAACCATATGATCATCTCGATAGATGCAGAAAAAGCTTTCGACAAAGTACAGCATCCCTTTATGTTCAAAACTCTAGAAAAATTAGGGATAACTGGATCATACCTCAACATTGTAAAAGCAATCTATGATAAGCCACAGGCCAGCATCATTCTGAATGGAGAAAAATTGAAGGCATTCCCTCTAAGATCTGGTACAAGACAGGGATGCCCTCTCTCACCACTTCTGTTCAACATAGTCCTCGAAACACTGGCCAGAGCAATTAGGCAGACGAAAGAAATTAAAGGCATAAAAATAGGAAAAGAAGAACTTAAATTATCACTATTTGCAGATGATATGATTCTATACCTAGCAGACCCAAAAGGGTCTACAAAGAAGCTATTAGAGCTAATAAATGAATTCAGCAAAGTGGCAGGATATAAGATCAACTCGCATAAATCAAAGGCATTCCTGTATATCAGCGACAAATCCTCTGAAACGGAAATGAGGACAACTACTCCATTCACAATATCCCCCCAAAAAATAAAATACTTGGGAATCAACCTAACAAAAGAGGTGAAAGATTTATACAATGAAAATTACAGAACCCTAAAGAAAGACATAGAAGAAGACCTTAGAAGATGGAAAAATATACCCTGCTCATGGATAGGCAGAACCAACATCATCAAAATGGCGATATTACCAAAAGTCCTATATAAGTTCAATGCAATGCCAATCAAAATCCCAACAGCATATCTTGTAGAAATCGATAAAAGAATCATGAAATTCATATGGAATAATAAAAGACCCAGAATAGCAAAAACAATACTAAGCAGGAAGTGTGAATCAGGCGGTATAGAGATACCAGACTTCAAACTATACTACAGAGCAATAGTAACAAAAACAGCATGGTACTGGTACCAAAACAGGCGGGTGGACCAATGGTACAGAATAGAGGACACAATAACCAATCCACAAAACTACAACTATCTTATTTTTGATAAAGGGGCTAAAAGCATGCAATGGAGGAAGGATAGCATCTTCAACAAATGGTGCTGGGAAAACTGGAAATCCATTTGCACCAAAATGAATCTGAATCCCTATCTCTCGCCGTGCACAAAAGTTAACTCAAAATGGATCAAGGAGCTTGATATTAAATCAGAGACATGGCATCTGATAGAAGAAAAAGTTGGTTATGATCTACATGCTGTGGGATCGGGCTCCAAATTCCTCAATAGGACACCCATAGCGCTAGAGTTAACAAATAGAATCAACAAATGGGACTTACTCAAACTAAAAAGTTTTTTCTCAGCAAAAGAAACAATAAGAGAGATAAACAGGGAGCCTACATCCTGGGAACAAATCTTTACTCCACACACTTCAGATAGAGCCCTAATAACCAGAATATACAAAGAACTCAAAAAATTAGACAATAAGATAACAAATAACCCAATCAATAAATGGGCCAAGGACCTGAACAGACACTTCTCAGAGGAGGACATACAATCAATCAATAAGTACATGAAAAAATGCTCACCATTGCTAGCAGTCAGAGAAATGCAAATCAAAACTACCCTAAGATACCATCTCACTCCAGTAAGACTGGCAGCCATTAGGAAGTCAAACAACAATAAGTGCTGGAGAGGATGCCGGGAAAAGGGCACTCTTGTTCATTGCTGGTGGGACTGCAAATTGGTGCAGCCAATTTGGAAAGCAGTATGGAGATTTCTTGGAAAGCTGGGAATGGAACCACCATTTGACCCAGCTATTCCCCTTCTCGGTCTATTCCCTAAAGCCCTAACAAGAGCATGCTACAGGGACACTGCTACATCGATGTTCATAGCAGCTCAATTCACGATAGCAAGACTGTGGAACCAGCCTAGATGCCCTTCAATAGATGAATGGATAAAAAAAATGTGGCATTTATATACTATGGAGTATTACTCTGCATTAAGAAACGACAAAATCATAGAATTTGGAGGGAAATGGATGGCATTAGAGCAGATTATGCTAAGTGAAGCTAGTCAATCTTTAAAAAACAAATACCAAATGACTCCTTTGATATAAGGGGAGTAAACAAGGACAGGGCAGGGACGAAGAGCTTGAGAATAAGATTTACATTAAATAGGGATGAGAGGTGGGAGGGAAAGGGAGTGAGAAGGGAAATTGCATGGAAATGGAAGGCGATCCTCAGGGTTATACAAAATGTCATATAAGAGGAAAGGAGGGGCAAGACAAGATAATACAAATGGAAGAAATGATTTACAGTAGAAGGGGTAGAGAGAGAAAAGGGGAGGGGAGGGGAGGGGAGGGGAAGGGAGGGGGGATAGTGGAGAATTGGACAGACAGCAGAATACATCAGAAACTAGAAAGGCAATATGTCAATCAATGGAAGGGAAACTGATGTGATACAGCAATTTGTATATGGGGTAAAAGCGGGAGTTCATAATCCACGTGAATCAACCGTGTAATATGATGTATTAAGAACTATGTAATGTTATGAACGTCCAATTAAAAAAAAAAAAATATTAAAAATAAAGGAAGAAATTTCCGCGAAAAAAAAAAAAAAAACATTGGAGGCCATAATTTTGCCAAGACAAAATTGGCAAAATAAATCAAGATATAAA
The DNA here is from genome assembly GCF_045843805.1 of Urocitellus parryii. Taxonomy (NCBI): domain Eukaryota; kingdom Metazoa; phylum Chordata; class Mammalia; order Rodentia; family Sciuridae; genus Urocitellus; species Urocitellus parryii. The sequence goes on from NC_135538.1 coordinate 13,162,635, forward strand.
GGTATAAACCCTTTGAAGCACTGACAAGCATGTAGGATTACACCCAAGAGGAACAACCAAGAGTCTACAAAGAGGTACATGCAGACTGATCCAAACAGGCTGCAGATGGCCACCCTCCACCTCTTCCTCTCTAGCAGAACCTCTGAATCATCAGGCCTGCTGAGACTCCATCTGGCCAGCCAGCCTCCCTTGCAGCTAGGTGTGGCCTGGGGACTAAATATGCTGGTCGTGGAGACGTGGCTGAAGTTTTCTAACTTCCAGAAAACTTTTTACCTCCTCAGATAGCAGCTCATATTTCTTGATTCTTTCCTCTTTTCCCTTTTGCTGCTCAGAATCATTAAAGGATTTGGCCACTGACTTAACTAAAGAGGTAACCCAGGAAGAGCTGCCTCACTTGGAGCTATGGAGTTCCAGGTGGGGCCTGAACCAGCACCAGAAACCCATCTCCACACTCCTTCCATGTGTGGGAGAAGACGCAGCTACCTCAGGTGAGCTGCTTTGGGGAGATTTTTTGGTAATTCATAGAAGCTAATTTTAGGTTCTTTGTGGCATAATTGATGGTGATTATAGGTTGCAAACACCCTGAATAAATGTCACCACGAGCTGGAATGCTTGCTGCCTTCCAAAGGAGGACCTAGACCTGTCCTGCGTGGTGCATAGCCCTTCGCCACCCGTGGCTACTGAGCTCTTCACATTAGCACAGGTTGAGATGTGCTGTTCACGTAAACACACACTGGATTTTGAACCTAATATAAAACAAGTAACTCAATGTCCAAATATAGATCATCTGTTGAAATGATATTTTTGATATATTAGACAATATAAAATATTAAAAATAATTCCCCCTAAAAAAAAAATAAATAAATAAAAATAAAAAGGTGCCCTCACATCAGTGAGATGAGCTGTGGGGTGGAGCAAAGGCTTCCACACAAAGAGGGTTGTATACACATCAGAAGGACTAGGGGTTTGCATGGCCAGACCTAGAGTACAACAGGGGCAGAGTGAAAGACTGGGTTGGGGAATGCATATAAAGTCCAGGTCCAAGTCCACTTTCAATGCTAAGAACTTCAGAGCTAAGACCAAGAAAAGTCATTAAAAGGGGAAAATAGGGCTGGGGTTGTGGCTCAGTGGTGGAGCGCTTGCCTAGTATGTGTGAGGCACTAGGTTTGATCCTCAGCACCACATAAAAATAAATAAATAAAATAATCACATTGTGTCCATCTACAACTAAAAAAATATATTTTTTTAAAAAAGGCAGGAGGGATTAGCTGGGCACCATGGGGTGCAACTATAGTCCTTGCTGAGTCCAAGAGTTTTTAAGTTCAGCTTGGGCAATACCTCAAGGAAAAAAAAAAAAAAAGAGTTTTCAAATTTATTTACCAGAAGGAGACTTCTGACAGTGGTATGAAGGTGGATTAGAGCAGGTGAGGTTGGAGACTAGAAAACCTGATAGGTATTTAATGAGAAGGGTTGCCTGTATTTCCCTTGACACTTTCTTTAAATGTGTTAATACATTCAGTCTAATTTCAAGTCTCATAAACCTCTAATGATTTTTTAGGTGACTTTGAATATTCCAACTCTGATCTCACTTATCTTATTTCCAATATTTTAATTTGGGATTTGAATGCTGATGTTGGGAGTAGACTGTTTTAAGAACTTTAGAGGTTGAATTTTAGGTTATTAAAATAAATTTCTTAATCACAGTTTAATCTACCTTTTGTCTACCTTACAAAAAAGAACTCACTGGAAAGATGTTCTCCACAAATGTAAGAACAAGTATAAATTAATTGGTGCATGTTCTGTACTCTTGCTCCTACTCCTGAATAATTCTTTAAACGGAACCATGTTTCCAGTAATCATCTCAAAGCAAATGAGGCTGATAGGAAAAGTTCTGCTGAAAGCAACTGCCTGAAAAAGACTCGATAAAAAAAAAAAAAAAATCTGACAACCGAAGGAATGAACTGAATGTAACCATCAGATGAGTCAGAGATATCAAATGCTTATTTTTATTATCTATAATGTAATATGAGATTAAACCACACTTGGAAATAGGGAATCTGGGTTCTCATCTGTGTTTCCAGCAAATAACTCTGTGCTTCAGGTACACCATTTTATCTGGGTCTTATTCATCCTTCATGTAATGTACTTTGCAACTCCAATTGCTTTTAACTTGAAAAATGCTAACCCAAGGCATACGGTGTGTACAACACAACGGTAATGTGGTACACAGTAACCTGAGAAGTATGCATGGTAGCATGATGTGTAACACTGGACACATTTGAGAATTACTCTGAAAATTATTTTAAAGTTAAACATTGATCATCTGAAGGCTCTTGTGTTTAGTGAGAGGAACTGAATTTACCTCTTGAAAAATGTATTTGATTTGGCTGAGTGAGGGCATAGTGAGGTCAACTTTCCTAATAAGTTCAGAGAATACTTTTGGGTCCATAACATTCTTGTGGTCATGGTTTTTGAGACTGCAGCAGGACGTAGACTCTACACTTAAGCAGAATAGAAAAGCAATTTTAACACTAGTTATATTTGCTATAAGGAACTCATTCTTGAACTATAAATTTGGGAAGAAAGAAAGGATCTTAACAAATATTACCTTATAAATTTATTGTATTAGAGATTCCTTCTCATGATTGATGTTCTCTAAGATACTAATTGATGGAAAAAAGAAGGAAGACTGAGGGGGAGAGACAGGACCAGGGAAGAACAGAGAATGAGTCTGACCTAACTTTCCTATGTACATACAAGAACACGCCAGAAAGAATCTCACCCGCATGCATATCCACAAGACATTAGCCAAAAGGAAAATAATCTAAAAGTAAATAACAGAAAGATAAGTGAAGTAGAAGAAAAGGAACAGAAGAGGGAGGGAAGGAGGGAGAGGGCACATCCCAAAGACGAGATTTGAACAAATTGTATTCCAGACTTTTTAACTATGTCAGAATGAATCCTTATGTATAACCACAAGAAACAATTAGAAATGTTAAAAAAAAGTAAGATGCTGATGGATGGGTTCCCAAGAGGAAAGAACACTAATTTGAACTTTCTGGGCAGCTAGGACTCATGGAGCCAAACTGTGACAGAAGATTTGGGGATCTAAACAAATAGAATTCAAGTGACAGTGATATAAATTATTAGATCCAAGTGTGAGCACTCCAAAAAGCAAATTACCTGAGATGACTAAGATGATGATTAGGTCATCAACCTGGTTCCTATGATTCAGTCTAGTTTAGTATTTGCCTAGAATTTTTTTATTCTCTAGCAAAATAATATTATACGTAGTTGACTTCAACTGGAATTGAGATGTAGAAGATAGTCATAAACAAGATAATGAGAAATGAAATCTGAATATGGATGATCAATTAAAATGTAATATTTTATGCTTAGAACATTTCCTAATATTATATGTACATTATATCTAAATAAGAGAATTCCTCATTCTTTGGAAATATTTCTTGAAGTACTTAAGGACCAAGAGTCATGATGTCAGAAGCATATGCTGAATTTTGCAGTGAAATTAGTATTAATTACATATAATATATAAGGAAAGAAAAATTTTAAATATTATTAAATACATTTAATATAGGTTAGTGGTACAAAGGTCTTTATTGTGGTATCCTTGCCATTAAAAAAAATAGAAAACTATAAAAGTGTATTGCATGCCCTTTCAAAAGATAACCCAAATGAACGTGGTATCCTTTTCCTTTGGACTTCTACATTCAGGTATGGTTTTGCTTAGTGGCAAGTGAGATCCATACACAATAAGCAGAATTTTTATTGTCGTGTGCAAATAAATCTTAAAGCTTACAGGTAAAAGCTGTCTCAACCAAATTCTTTTAATAAACCCTAATGATCTGTTTGGCTCCCACATCATTGTGTATGAGATGAGGAGTGGATTCGAACTGGAGCTGCCATGGACCAGCCACAACAACATTTCCAATTGGAGTCTAATCAGTCTAACCACTTTTTTACCCACATAGCAGAGCTCAGAACCTTCTAAGCATGACACACACAATAACCACGATTAAAATCCAAAATTATTTGGCACAACAAGGAAAAAGAATATGTGACCCATTCCAAAGGGAAAGACAATGAACAAAAGACACTTGCCCCCCAGAAACTTCCAAGACAGCCAACTATGGGAAAAAAAATCATAGAATTCTACAATCTGCAAAAAAGTCCTTCTAAATCAAAGGTAAATAATCATATTCTCAGATAAAGAAATGTGAAAAAATTCAATGCCACCAAATGCATACTGCAAGAAATGCTAACGATAGTGCTCAGCCTGAGATGTCAGATAAAAGCTTGGATCTTGATGAATTAATAAACACTGGATATGATAAAATCTTAAAAAATGTAAATTCTTTTGCTATTTTACTGTACTTATATATGAATGTTTACATAAGAATAATACAGCATGGTCCTTTGGGGGTTTCATAATGTATTTGAACTCTAAACAATAAAAAGACACTATGGTTTCAAATATGTTAACTCTAATGAGACTTTAGAAGGATCAGTAACTGTATTTAATTCATAAAGCAACCATTAAAATAATGCAAGAATTGTCTGAACAATAAGCAAACAGATAGGGAGTATTTTTTCTTAGAAGAAGCTGGATAACCTCCAATCAGGCATTATCTATAACCTGCTCAAGATCATCAAGTAACCGGTTGAACTCAATTCTAAGGATGCCATTTCTGGAACAGAAATGGAGCACATGAACTGTCCCACTCTAGAGAGCATACAGGAGGAACATGAGCCTTCATAAGAACCAGTAGGAAGACAACAGCTGAAATGCAAAGGAATACTTTAAGTTCAAGTGAGAGCTAGCAGAGTTAAGTATCCTCAGAGTTGTGTGACTCAATGATAGTCTAGATCCACTTACCAGTTCTTTTACAAGTGTGTCTTACTGAGTGACTGCAAGAAAAATCAGGGATGTAATATGAAACCTGAGAAGCCCCATGCAGGGACACATAGGCAAGAAATCTTGCTTGGCTCTCAGACTCTCCTTGAATTTTCCTTTTGAAGCAAAGCTGTAAGTTGCTCACAAAGGGGAAGAAACCATTCCTGACTACACAGAGAGCAAGTATCTAGTGACTCTGGAAAAGGGTTAAGAACAAAAGTTGTCAACTACTCATGGCCTCTTCATCTATTTGGGGATATTACGATACAACCCCACAAACTGATTGGCATTTGTTTCTCATAGTATTAAAGGACAGGAAGCCTGAGATCAAGACATGGCAGGTTCAGAGTCTAGGGAGAGTCCACTGGGTGATTCATGGATGGAGCCTGCTCCTTGTGTCCTGGTAGTGGAAGGGCCAAGGCAATTGTCTCTAGGGTCTCTTTCACAGGGCACCAATCCCATTTGAGAGCACTGCAAACCCTTCCCAAAGGTACCTCCTGCTAATGTCACACCTGGGTGATTAGGTTTCAACATATGAATTTGTGGAGAGAATAAACATTCAGCCCTCAGGAGGAGTGTGGAGGCAGGGCAAAGAAAGCCACTGGAGCCTCTGACCTGCCATGGATACCAAGCCGAGACCTGCCATCACAGCGTAGTGCCAGGAAACCTGCTCCTACCCAAGACCCTGATACAGGGTCAACTTGTCTTAATTATTATTTTAGTCATACAAATTTAAAAGTTATTGTATGATAATACCATATGTCATGTGTATCATATTATCATACACGGCCTTATAATGATCAGAATAGTTACAATTTCCATCTCCACACATATTTAAAATTTTTTTTATCAACACATAATGTGGGTTAACTCTAGTTTGCAATATTCTATTATATATTTTATGAATAACTAGAAGGGAGGAGCTCAAATGGACCTAATATAAAGTAATGATAATGAAGTGGAAATGTTAGTTACCTGATTGATCAGTACAGCCTGGAAACATGTATTGAAATCTCACACTCAGACTCCAAAATACACTCAGATTTATTGGCAAAAGAAGGGAGATACAGCTGAGAAGGCTCACTGCAGAAACCCACATGGTTAGTGAGGATGTGGGGGGAAAAATTCATTTATTCATTGCTGATGGGACTGCAAATTGATGCAACCACTCTGGAAAACAGTATGGAGATTCCTCAGAAAACTTGGAATGGAACCACCATTTGTCCCAGTTATCCCACTCCTCGGTCTCTATATATCCCAAGTACTTAAAATTAGCATATATAGTGATGTGTCCACATCAATGTTTATAGCAGCTCAATTTACAATAGCTAAGCTATGAACCCAATTTCAGTGCCGTTCAACAGATGAATGGATAAAGAAAATGTGGTTTATTTACACAATGGAATATTACTCTGCCATAAAGAAAAATGAAATCCTGGCAGTTGCTGAAAAATGGTTGAAACTGGATACTATGATGCTAAATGAAATAAGCCAAATCCAAAAATTCAAAGACTGAATGTTCTTTCTGACATGTGAATATTAACATACAATTAAGGGGGGATGCAGAATAGAAGTTCATTGGATTAGACAATGTGGATGTAGGGAAGGGAGGAGGGACAGGAATAGGAAAGACAGTAGAATGAATCAGACATAACTTTCCTATGTTTATATATGAATACACCACCAGTTTAACTCCATCTCATGTACTGTTGAGAGCCACAGCCAAAGGGGCCCCAGCAAACTTCCAGCTGCCAGCAAACTTTCAGACTGCCAGCTGATGATTGGCTCACAGCGGCCCCAGCAACATCTAGCTGATTGGCTCCTCTGTGGTGATGTTCATTGGAGATGCTCATTGAGCTGTTTCCCCGCCCTTTCAGACTGCCAGCTGATGATTGGCTCATAGCAGCCCTAGCAACATCTATCTGATTGGCTCCTCTGCGGTGATGCTCATTGGGCTGTTTCCCTGCCCTTTCAGACCACGGAGCTGCTCATTGGGGGACTTTTTTGGCTCCGCCCATGTGACCCAGCCAATCGGCCTCAAGAGCAGGAGGATTGTGGGAGGTGGAGAGGTGTGTGTTGGGGTGAGAGGCTTGTGGGAAGCCGGTGGTGGCAGTTGGGCTCTGAGGGTTTTTCCTGAGGAGCTGTTTTGTTTGGCATGTGTGGTTCTAAAAATAAAGTTAGTTTCTTTTGACAAGTGGCTCCTGAATTGTGCCCAGCCAGACTGCGGTAATGTACAACCACAACAATGGGAAGGTATACTCCACTTATACATGATATGTCAAAATACATTCTACTGTCATGTGTAACTAAAAAGAACAAATTAAAAAAAAAGAAGAAGAAGAAAGAGAGAGAGAGAGACCCACAGGCTGCCTAAGCCTGAAGCTGGAGAAGAAAAGATGAGGATGTCCAGCCTCCACCATGGCTCTTCCACTGCGAGAGAGTAGTAGTCTAAGGTGTCAGGAGGAAAAACATGGAGGCACAGCTCAGAGGAGGCAGGCGTGTAGGCGTGGCTGAAGTCAAAGCTAAGGCAAAAACATAGAGAATAACAGTCAGTCCAGGCCTCAAACCAAGCTTAAGGTAGCACAACCCAACACTGAAGGACACTGTAGTCCACAGAGCACAAAAACAATTAAAAAGTAACAGACTAATGCCTGACTAAGAGTCCCTCCAGCGGAAGGGGGCCATTTTCATGGCTGGATATGAATACCGCTGACTTCCTTGTCTACTCTCCTTACACACACAAATCAAAATGTGTGGGACACAAAAAGTAAGAACAGAGTTTAAAAAAAAAATTCACCATCAAAATAAAAATCCAGTACCTCTATCCAGACCCCAAAATGATCCAGACATTGGAATGATAAGATAGGTGCTATAAAAGAATTGTCACTTTGGGTTTATGTCAAGTTTTCTGGAGTAAATAATAACATACACTTTGATTTTTCACTGTGTCCTGGCTTGGACAGGAATTTACATGATAATATTACTGGCAAATATTTTTATACATTTTTGTCTATTTTGAAATTCATTAAATGTTGTGAGCCAGAAATCACTGCCCCTTTTTATGGATTTATTCTCACCTAGCTTAAAATACTTCCCCAAATGTTGTCTATAGGCTGTACTGCTTTGCAAACACAGGACATTTGACTTACCCATTTTAGGCATCACTGAGCCATATAACTCTTATGTCTTCACACATTTCTCCTAATTTAGCATAGAGGTAAAATTAAAAAGTGATTGTCCTACCTAACTCATGAAGTTTCACTCAAGACTTATTTTTACTGTCTAGCACAGTTTTCTCTGTAAACCAGGACTCCCCTGGTTAGGACAGAAATCCTCCTGGCTTGTTACCCGTATCTTTTTAAGCTGTTCTTCAGAACTAAACATTGATCTTTCTTATTATTTCTGAGTTTAATATCTTATATAAAGAATTTATTTTGATGTGCTGTATAGAAGTTACCATCAAAGCAGAAATACACTCTTCTCTGAATCAAAGCCAATTCCCAACTAAGGCATCAGAATCGGATAATTAAACTAAAAAAATAACAACAACAAAAATCCTGCTACAGCGACAACATAAAAGGAATATAAAAGTGGATCAATGTAACAATGAGGAGTAAACAAAAATGAATATTTCCCTTTCTTTGATTTATTCCATAGTCAAAATGATGAACATCTTTTATTCTTACCGATGTTTAGGCCAGTTACATGTTCAATTTACACTGGAGTTTCTAAGGATAAGCTTTATTGAAATCAGGGCTTTAACGGAGGTAAAACTTTGCTTAAAATACTCTAGCAGACGTGTCTTTGAGGAAGCATTCAATTTGCTAAGATGATGGCAGTAAATTCTTCAGATGAAATTCATCCGATGGCTGTTGCTTTTCTATTAAGTTAAATTCCTATCAGAGGCATTATAGTGAGTAAATTTAATAGGAAATTAACTCTAAGTAGCTTTCTAAAAGTATTACAATTTCTACTATCAGTATAATTTTGTGGTCTGTATAATACTGGGGAATGAGAAACTCAGTGTGTCTGTAGAGCTGAAAATTAATAAGCAGCAATACCATTTTGGCAGAATAGAGACCCTTCTTGCCTTGTTCCTCTGACTTAGCCATACTTCCTTGAAAACCACACCACATTGAGCGACTTTTCCTCTTTGATCAGCGTGTCCACAGCAACACCTGTTCTTTCCCACAGGTTGTGGGGGTTTGTGGCCCCCCTTGGTGGTCCTTTCCCCCGATGGTCCCTCAGCATCACAGTGTGCATGGCCACGGGGCTCCCTCGGGCAAAAGATCTCTTAATCTTTTAACAACCATCCCTGTGCCTGACTCTTCAGACATTGCATAGTTTTAAATTTTACCTTTAGGTCTATCCACACCCCCCCCCCTTTTTTTCAATTTTATTTTACAATGACAAGTGCGTGACAAGATTTTGTTTTGCTTTGTTCTGCCCTGGATGGCTAATTGCATACCACTGCTGTGGAAAACTGTTTCTTCCCTGAATTGCCTCTCCATCTTTGTCGGAAATCTTTGGACTCTAGGTGTGTGAGTTTATTTCTGATGTCTCTACTCTTGTCTACTGACAAATGCATTCATTGATTTCAACTTCTTCAAGAGCACACTGTCTCAGTTGATGCAGCTTTATAGTAAGTAGTTACAAAAGGTTATATGAATTCCACATAACTCCTAAAATCAGCTCATGGCAATTCAGAATTACTTTGGCTATTCTATTTGCTTTTCTGTGTCCTTTAGAATATCAATATCTATATCAAAAAAAGATTGCTTGGAATTTTATTGGGATTGCTTCAAATTTATAGATCAGATTTTGGGAAAATTACAACATAATTTTCTTCTAATCCACACAACCCAACATATTGCTCCCTTTATTTATATTTTATTTAATTCCTTTTATAGGTATTTTGGACTCTTGTGCAAACAGATCCTGCACCTAATTTGTCCATTTCATAGTTAACTGCCTCATTTTTTGTATGGTTGCAAATGGTACTGATGTTTAAATTTTGTCTTTTTATTGTTCATTGCTACAATAAAGGAGCAGAAACAATTGCTCATTTTATATTGATTCTGTATCCTGGGGATCATTTGTTCTTATTTTTTGTAGATTCTTTTGGATTTTCTACATATACAAATATGCTGTTTGTGAATAAAAAGTAATTCAATTTTATTCTTTCCAGTCTGTTTACCTTTTATTCATTTGTCATGCTTTGACTTATTTCACTAACTAGGATTTCCAATGCAATTTTTAATTATTTTTATTGAGCCATAATGTTTGTACATCTTTATGGGGCACATTATGGTAATTCTATGTATGTATACAGCATGGAATAATTACATCAGGGTAATAAGCCTTTCCAGTTCTTCAAACGTTAATCAATTCTATGTGTGAGGACCTTTATAGTCTTGTAGTCATTTTGAAATATACTATAGAATGTTTTGGTCAATAGTCACACTACAGGGCCATAGCAAAAGCAGAACTAATTGCTTATTTCACCCTATACTTTAGTGCCTCTTATTGAACTTCTTCTCCTCTCCCCAACCCTCGATGCCCTTGCCAATCTCTAGTGGCTACTATTCCATTCCATCCTACAAGATCAAGTTACAGTTTCTGCAAAACAGTGAGAAGAGGTCTTATCTTTCTTTGTCTAGCATATTTTACTTAATGACCTCCAGCTCCATCCATGTTGTTGCAAATAATGGGATTTCTCCTTTTTTATGGTTACTATTCCACTGTGAATATAAAGCACATCTTCTTTACTCATCCACTGACGGCAGATAAGTTTGAGTCCATATTTTAACTATTGCATTAATAATGCTGCAATAAAACATGAGTGCAAGCATCATTCTCCGATAATGATTTAATTTCCTTTGGATATATATCCAATAGTGGAATTGCTTGATCATACAATAGTTGTATTTTTATCTCTTTAAAGAAGTTTCATAATGTTTTCTATAATAATGGCTGTACCAATTTACATGTTTGCCAACAATGTATGAATTCCCCTTTCTATACCGCCCCCTGAGCATTTGTCATTTGTCATTTGTCATTTTTTATTGGTAGCTATTCTAAGTGTGAGATAATACCTCATTATGGTTTTGATTTGTATTTTCCTGAGAATTTGTGAGCTTAGGAGAGATGAGAGACAACACGTTTGCCTTGTTCCAGATCTTAAGAGGAACACATTTCATCTGTTACCGTTGAGAATGATGTTCACTGTAAATTGTTCCCCAGGTTAAAGAGGTGCTGCAGACAGAACCATTACCATATAACTCATAAACTTATTTATCTGAGATAGAGATGTTTTAAAGCCTACTTTACCCCAAATTAATATATCTACTTTTAGTTAACATTTACATGGTGTGTCTTTCTCCATCTCTTCAAATGTATTTAAACTTTTGTTTTCAAATTTTCAATGTGTTTCTTATAAATCTTATATACTTGGATCTTTTTTTCCTACATATTCTGATAGTTTCTGCCTTATAACTGGTGTGTTTGCCCCATTCACATAAATTAATTATAGACAGAGTGGGGTTGAAATCAATCATCTTAATGCTTTCTTTTTGTGGTTGTTGGTGATGGTGTTTTGACTCTGAGTTATTAAGGACACGTTATCACATTGTTGTGCTGCCTATATTGAGCCTCTATTTGTTGGTTTGCGGTTTTAGTTCCTCCATTTTTAAAGGGATTATTAACAGTAATTTCAGGCCTTGCCACTGTTCATGCCATTTTGACGCTGGATGAGTCAGTAAATTTAAACATGAGAAAAGTTCCAGCTGTGAATTAAGCTAGAGTTTTGTTTTGACGTGTTCCCCAAAGCTCCTGTGTTCATGCAGGGATGTTCAGAAGTGAAATGATTGGATGGTGAGAGCAGTAACCTAACCGATCCTTCCTAGTTTGAATGAACTGAGTGGAAACTGGAGGCAGGTGGGGCTGGGTGGAGGAGGTGGGTCCCTGGGGGTGTGCCCTAGAAGGGGGCATCTTCCCTGTGGCCCTTTCCCCTTGCCTCTCTCTGTTTCCTAACTGCCCTCAGCTGAGCACCTTTCCTCTGCCACACCGCTCCTCCATGATGTTCTCCCTCACCTCAGGCCCACAGTAAGGGAGTTAGCTGGCCATGAATCGAACCCCTGAAACCCTGAGTCCCATGTAAACTTTTCCTCCATTAGGTTGTCTTGGTCAGACATTCTCATCACGACAACGAAAAGCTAGTAAGAAAAATATATCGGGCCTCATTATTTCTAATAATGTAATTGTTGATATGATTTAATACCACTTTGTTTTCTCCCTTAGTTTTTTTTTTTAAGTTTTATTTTTTTTTTTTTACTTTCCCCTTAGTTTTCCTACCTAGAAGGTAATTTAAATCACCAAATAAATTGCATTCAATTGTGAAGATGATGCCTGCATTTATAGGGCCCAGACTCAGGAGATAGAAAGTCACATTCACATTTTTGTTCTGTTAAATTAATAGCATGACCTTGTAAGAAATTCCTTTAGGTTTATGTCTCATCTTTCTCGTCTTTTGCTTTTTAGTTTGTTTTTTTTTTTAATTTTTGTTCCTTTTAGTTACCCATGATGATAGAGTATAATTTGATTTATTTATACAAACATGGATAAAGGGGTGGTAATATTAGTACAAAATAGTTGTGTCAGTATCAAAGTGGCAATTTTTTAATGTAGTTTTTAATAGGACCCCAAAATGTGTTTTCGATAGAAATTTTTAGCAGTCCTATCATTCTCATACTGATAATGTGAGACAAAAATGCATTTTTGCCATGGATTCTATTTTTCAAATGAAAATATGTAGAATCATAAGGGAAAGCATATGGAAATGGTAGGAGACCTTCAATGATACACAAAATTATAAGAGGTTATGAGGGGCAAGGGGGAGGGAGAAAAAAGGGAGAGAATTGAACAACAGCAGAGGAGGTAGAGAGGGAAGATGGGAGGGGAGGGGAGGGGAGGGGGGATAGTGGGGGATAGGAAAGGTAGCAGAATACAACAGTCACTAATATGCCACTATGTAAAAATGTGAGTATATAACAGATGTGATTCTGCAATCTGTATTTGGGGTAAAAAAGGGAGTTCAAAACCCAATTGAGTCAAATGTATGAAAGATGATATATCATGAGCTCTGTAATGCTTTGAACAATCAATAAAAAAAATAAAAATTAAAATTAAAAAAAAAGAAAATATGTAGAATCAGAGGTATGATTAGTATTTCCAAAGTTGAACAGCTTTTGGACGCAGAGACCACATTCATTCAAGCTGCAAAAATAGAACACTTTAAGTGTATAAATGAAGGTTTGGGGTATTAGAATTGCAGTCACTTTCATTTACTAGTATTAATACTTTGATTAGAAAACATTTTTATCGTCCAGCACATGGCTCACAAATGACAGAGGCAGGAGATGAGAAACGAACCTTGGATCAGCAAGTTTTCTTTACTCTGCAGCAAAATCAGTCCATCAGGCACAGGAGGGAGGGCTCATTTTCCAAGTATGGGAAATGGCCCCCAAGTTACAGAAGGAGTCTGGGTGCTATAGTTTTCAATGAGGGTGACTTAATCATTGGAGACTGCAGACGTGCAGTTTGGACAATCAGGGACCTAGCTGTGAAGGTTAGAATTTTAACTCAGGAAGGCAGTTTTGCAAAACGTTTGTAACTCATTGTCACTGGGAAAAGCTCACAACTCAGTGTTCACTGCTTATCTTCCTTCTCCTGGGCCCATTGTTACCTAGAGTTTCACTATTTGCATTTCTTCTTCCAGAACTCATCTGTATTGGGAAAGGGTAAAAGCCCAGGTCCCAGCATTTCAGTTTCTGCCTCATTCCTTCAGGACCCATGGTGGTTGGGAAGGGGTGAATGTTTGCTTTGGGTGGAGATGCTGGGGATAAACCCAGGAAGGAATGAAAGCTTGCTTTTTCCTTCAGGCCCATTGTAAATATTTGGCTGATTTCCTCTCCCTCCTCCTGAGCCACAGTGTCCCTCTGTTTTTCTTGGGGAGCTGTCTTATAGGAATATTATTTTCCATAACCCTTCAATCATAGGCAGTAAAATTGAGTGAATCACTTTAAAAAAAAAAAAAGCAAGGTCTGAATTCCTGCCTGAGTTTCAGTTTTTCTATTTATGTAACAGAATATTCCTTTGTTGCCTATAAGAGGACATTTATGATAAAAATGAATGTCATTAAAATGCACTTAATCTAAATACCCTCATCTTTGTGAATTATAGACAGGATAGGAGAATTCATGATGGTGCCATCAATAACAGCTATGAAAATTACTTGGAATCTCCATTATTCATGTTTTGCAACGACACAGAATGTCATTATATAAAAAATTTCCTTTAAAAAGAATAGACTAGTTCAGCCTCACTTACATTAAATCCTAATAAAGCATCAATTCCTTAAAATATTGAATCCAAAATATTCATTGCAATCATAAACTTTGGTTTTAGAAATATTAATGGAAGCAGAAATTCTTGAAGAGAAATAAATTCTTCTATTAAGGTATTATTATTTACATCTGAAGCAATTTAAACTGTGTGGACTCTCACTACTGGGTCCCAATGTAAATTCATGATCCTCCAAATTCCAGCTACATACAGCTTTGTATGTACTTAACAGATTTTGTCTTCTGTTATTCAGAAACAATAATTGTTCTCAAGTTTCTGATTCACCACTTTGCCATTTGCTTACAAATATTCATTCCGAGTGACATTTGTTTTCTTTCTATTATATGCCAGATGTACTTACTGACCCTAGAAATGCTATGGAGGAAAAAAAGCTCAGAGATTCCACCATCATGAATTCTGGGGGAAGGGAAGGCAGAATGTAAGAAAGTTAACTATTAAATAATTATCCACATTTTACTTTGCCTCACTAGAAACACAAAAGGCATCAGAAGGAAAAGCCCCTGTTCCTGTTTACCTCATCCATTCCTCATTCCTGTTTTCTGGGGCCACTGTGACAAAACATCACAGACAGAGTGGCCAAAGCAACAGAAATTTCTTTTCTCTCAGTTCTAGAAGCTGGAAGTTGAAGAAAAAAAAAACAAGATTTCCTCTCAGGTTTCTCTCCTGTGTGCACATGTATCCCTGGTGTCTCTCTGGGCACCTTCTTAAAAAAAAAAAAAAAAAAATGGTCACATTATTGGGACCCATCATAAAAGTCTCAGTTTAACTCACAAACTTATTGAAGGCCTGATTTTGAGGTACTACATCTCTTCTAATTTCCTTATACAGTTAGATCTCTTCACTTTAAAAAAAAATATTTTGGATATCAAACCAATCAACACAAGATCTCTCCCATCTCACCCCTTTTTCATCCAAATGCTACACACACACACGCACACACACACACACACACTCCACTTACCTTCCACCAACTTCACCTCCATTCACAGTCCACGAACTCCTTATGTTGGGAGTTATATATTATTAGAAAATCCAAAGGCTTTTAAAAGGACTTTTATTTGATACATGTTGTCTTCAAAAGCATTTGGAAGAGTTGATTGCTCCTTCTTCTCCAGGTCACAGCTGTGCCTTTACAGAGTGCTCCTGAGATTTATCCTATCACTATCATTATTTTTACCCACTATCTGCATCTCTGTCTCTCTCTCTCTATTGGAATAGCTTGCAACCACCACAACAAACTGTATAAAATTGATTTCTTCTGATTCCCATCCATTGGTATTTTCTCTGTCACTTAGCAGCATATCTGGCAAGTTGCCCAAGCCAAAAATTAAGGAATCACCTTCAAACTCTTCTCTTGCAAAACTCAAAAACTCAATGAATTGTAATCAAATGCTTAGCAATGCTGACCATTTTGTTCATCTCGACCAATGGAATTGTAGTAAAAGCCAATATAAACTTTGGTCTGTATCACTTAGCATTCATTCAAATATGTTAACATCCTGTATGTTTTATGTATCATTGTAGGTACTGGTGCACAAGACAGATCATGCCAGTCCATACCCCTTCCCTCAGCTTGCTTAATTGCAGGGGGTCAAAGATTATTGCAATTTAACTAGTTTCTGTTTCTTTAATATTGCAATATTCAAACTTTTAATCTAGAAAAACCCAAAAAATTTTAAATATGAAAATATGATCAAATAATTCCACAATAATAATTTTCAAAGATTGTTAACTTTGTAAGTTCCTTAATACAAATTGTAAACTTCTTGCTGACCTTTTCACTGCGCATCTGACCTCCTCTTGTGTTCTTGAGCATACACTCTATACTCCAGCTGTGCTGAACATCTTCACGTAAATAATTGGGGAAAGAGAGAAAGCTCTACAGAAATAAGGAAAGATCACACAGGAAATTAAGGCTATATGAACAAGAGCAAGTCTTTACAACTGCTTTTTTCTACATATGACCTAAATAAGGCCAATAACAGATATACAAGTTACAATACATGTCAAGGACTTACTAATTCTATAAAGCAACCAAAAACTATTGTATAGTATTTCAGAAAAAGAAAAATCTTGTTTATCCTTTTAATATTCAGAGCATTCATGGAAATAGATGGGAAATGGTATATGAGCAAGTTCAAAGATGGACTTTAATGTAAGAATATGCTCAGCAAAAGAAATAGCATAAACAGCAGAGAGAAAAAGCCTCAGGGTTGTGAGGGATGAGGAGTGTTCTGTGGAATGAATCAAATGATCATAGCTGGAACAATGGCACATTCCAGTTGACACCCCATTGAAAAGAAATCAGGAGACCAAGAGCCTCCAGCACCTGACTAAGAAATTTAGAACTAATTCCATATGAGAAAGGGAGCAACTGAAATATACTAGTAGGAGGGGCTGGGATATGACTCAAGAGGTAGTGCGCTAGCCTGGCATGCGTGCAGCCTGGGGTTCGATCCTCAGCACCACATACAAACAAAGATATTGTGTCTGCCGAAAAACTAAAAAATAAATATTAAAATTCTCTCTCTCTCTCTCTCTCTCTCTCTTTAAAAAAAAAGAAGGAAATATACTAGTAGGAAAATAATATGATCTAAGAATAAAATCATTATGTAGTGGCTCATTGTTAGTCTTCAAAAGTCTTCAGACATGGGGCAAGACCCATGTTTATCCAGGTGTAGTCACACACACCTGTAATCCCAGCATCTCTGGAGGCTGAGGCAGGAGGATCACGAGTTCGAAGATAGTCTAAGCAACTTAGCAAGGCTCTAAGCAACTCAGCGAGATACTGTCTCTAAAAAAAATACAAAAAGAGCTGTGGATGTAGCTCAGTGGTTAAGTGCCTTGGTTTCAATCCCCAATACAAAAAAAAAAAAAAAGAAAGAAAGAAAGAAAGAAAAGAAAAGAAAAGAAAGAAAGAAAGAAAGAAAGAAAGAAAGAAAGAAAGAAAGAAAGAAAGAAAGAAAGAAAGAAAAGACATACCTTTGAATAAAGGTTTAAACACATTTCTTTCTTAAGTACACATACACTCACACTTTGTGTACCTTTGCTCAAACATAAGAAAAAGAAATTATTCACCTGTAAGAGACAAAAATAAAACCACTCTAGTGAGAAGAAAGAGAAGTGATGGAGCACACATAGGTCACAAATAAGGGTGAAGACCTACGAAGAGAACAGGAAACATGTTTGCATGCAGAGAAATAAATGAAGAAAAGAAAACATGACAATACAACAGAAAGAAGGAAAGAAGATGAAAACAGCAAAGAAAAATGACAGTAAGTAAAAACTGCAATATATGTTGGAGAAATCAAGTCTAAGTACATTAATGTGCACAATCAATTTCAGTTCCATCTGAACACAGTCTCTACAAGGGTGGGTTGTTTTTCTTCTTCCTGTTTTGTTCACTGGTGTAGCCCTTTCATACTTCAGAAGAGTGTCTTGTTCACAGGAGGTACACAACAAATCGTATTTGAATGAAAGATTTTATCCATGTATAAATTGTATTTTCATGCAGCCTTGAAAACCCTTTCACTATAATTAAGTGAAGCAAATACTGCATTATAAACATTCATTGATAATGTAGTGCAATTTCCTGGTCTCAGCTTAGTCCATAGAATAGTGGGAAACTGGAACTTCTTTTTTTCTAACATCTCTCCTACCTCCCATCCCATCATAAGATAATCAGTTTGAAACTCACTCAATTTGGAAAGCTATTCACTTATTCCTAATTATTTAATGTGAGATTCTGATTTTCTTTGTATTTGAAAACCAGCTGCATTCTGGCTCACATCTCCTGTTAGCAATTTCCAATCTTCATATTCTGTTGAAAGTTTTCTTTGTAAAATAACTAAATCAGAATAAACTTAATCAAAATCCTAACCACATAGATAAAATTATTGTAAATTAGAAATTCTTAACTATTGTTAACAGACAAAGCAGACAGAAATGGAAAATATAGTTTGAAAAAGATAAATTCAAGTCCATGATTGAAAAGCAAGATATTGGATAATGGACTGAAATACGAAAACAAAAGTTATGGAATTTAATATCTTATGGAAATTTTGTGAATATTGTAACATATTATATTAGCACAAGCACATATACTTTTGCTCAAAAGCAAGAAATAATATGTTGAATAAATTTAATTAAAAATTTTCCCTTTAGTCTTTCTCATTGTACACCTAATAAAGAAAGAACAAAGCATAGTCTTTTGCCGGATCCCTGGCATTATTTGAAGTACCTAAAGAGAAAGTAAATATATTTAGAAGTTTATTTTCAAAGGAACCATCAAAATTATTAAACCACATCTAGCCCAGATCAAAAAAGAGGAAAACACATATTCACAAGTTTAGGAGAACCAGAGGAAAAGTAGTCAGGAATATAAAGAAACATGAAAGTAGACCTTGTACATCTATGCAATATAGCTGAATGCTAAAATGAATTAAAAATTTGTTGTAAAAATTTACCAGAACTGACTTGTGCAGACATACATATGAATAAAAGAGAAGTAGAGTCACATATGAATAAAAGAGAAGTAGAGTCATCATTTGTTACCTTTTAAAGTTCTCTCATGCTAAAGAGTCTCAAAGAAACCCTTCTTACTTTGAAGATCAAGGCACTTTATATTCCTGAAACCCTGCCAAACCATTCACCACTTCCCTTGATGGTCTCTGAACCACTTGCACCAAATTCCCTACGATGTCTGATTAAAAGCTCAGTTTCCCATAGCTCAAGTACAACCTATTAACCTCATTTCACTGGGTGTCGAAATCCACGTTCTTGACAAGCTCACTAGATGAATCTGATGCTCATTACAATCTAGTCAAGAGAACAAATAAAAAATAGCCTGTTTTTTTTTATGTAGCCACCACAAAGACGATAATGAAATCGGAAAAACACAATGAAGATGAAGAATACTTCAATCATTCTTATGTGAAGTAACTGAAATCAGAGAACATTATACACTAATTTATTCAAAATTAAATTTACTCTATGAATTCACATTGATCAACATGTATTATTTACAGTTAATAATAATTCAAAGGCAAGTATATTATAATAAATTATCACATATAATTAACTCTGCATATTCCAAAATGGTATTTATTAATGTTTAATCTTAACCTCTGAACAAAATTTAAAATATAACACAAGAAACTTAGAAAGTAGTTTCATAATAACTCTAGCAAATATGTTAATTTGAATCCAGATGATCTGAATTAGAGAAGAAGCCATGATAGAAATAAAAAATTTATAAAGGATAAATATACCTGTTATCTATTTCCCTTCTTAAATCTTCTAATTATTTCTACCAGTGAATTCTCTGGAATATTTCAGATAGCGAATCAAATAATCTTCAAATGGTGGCAATTATATTTCTTCTATCATCTGTATCTCTTTTTCTCTTTTTTTTTAAGGAGAGAGTGAGTGAGAGAGAGAGAGAATTTTTTTTAATATTCATTTTTTAGCTTTTGGCGGACACAACATCTTTGTATGTGGTGCTAAGGATCGAACCCGGGCCACACGCATGCCAGGCGAGCGCGCTACCGCTTGAGCCACATCTCCAGCCCTGTATCTCCTTTTCTCAACAAAGATAATCATATATCTATGTTTTTGACTCTATTTTCAATTTTTTTAACTTTCTCCTTCATAAAAAATGTTAATCAGTAATGATAATCAAAAGTAACCTTGTATTCATTTTTGGAGTGATATACAATTTTAATATTTTTATTGTTTCAGTATTTCCATAACAAAATTTAGTTGCTCATAAAATATCCATCTACTTATCTACTGCTCATTTTTATAGTTATGAACTTCTTTGACACAACCTCATGAAAAGTATGTGCCTCGAGTCTCTTGTACTTCTCTTAAATGTGAGTTGTTGTGTAATACTTAAGTGAAATCACAGTCGACTACAAATGCACTGAAGCCCATGCATGAAGCTTCTAGCAGGATGAGAACCTGAGTCTATGAAGTGACTACCCTTAAGCCTCTTGTTCCTCCACTTTTCTCCCATACCTACCCATTATTTCTGCCCCTGGGAATGCTCTTCTCTATTAATGACCTCTACACTCCTAAAGATTATGCCATTTGACTATGTTTCCAAATATGCAGTCACTGTGATAAAGGGGCCTCTCGGCTCCCACATGCTGAGTACCATCACCACCACCCGGCCTCTATTTCTTTGATACCTCCCCATTGCCATGGATATTAATGAACTCAGCTCTAAAATCACCTCATATACTGTCACCTTAACTGGAACAGAAGAGCCCCTGAAGAATATAGTGCAGCTGTTCTGCCCTTACCCATGCCCTTCCCAGGGCCTTGGTGAATAGTGTATCCTCCAGGACCTGAGAACATAAGCTTCCAATGGGGCTCCTGAGAGGTATACTCCATCCCAGTACTGTGAGGATGGCCTTCACCTAAGAAGGGCCCTCGCCTAAGAAACTCCATTTTAAAATTAAACTGCAGTCCCTACCAGGCAAGCCTGCAGAGCCCTCCAATGTTGTCATCAGACATAGACTGATAAAATAAGTCCCTTTCCACAACCCTGATAAAACTCAGAGTGAAGGCACTGTCATTTGCCTTCACCCTGATAAAGTCAGAGATGAGAGATCAGGGCAGAAACCACCAGACCAGAAGTCCTGACCCTAAAATGAAAGACATCACTGAGAAACCCAGGAATGGCTGACAGGGATTGAAAGGGCGAGTAGAAACCCCAAAATGTAGCGTAAATGATGGAGCAAATGAACTGACACTCAGCCAGCTGACACTGATGTCCACATGCCAGAGAGCCCGATGAGGATCTGGATTGACATCCCAACTCTTCTCATCATCTGCCTGATCCTCTGCATCATCCTCACACTCTCAAACTCTACAGCCACATCTTGACCTTGGTCAGAATTGCAACTTCTCCTTACAACCCTCTCCTCAGCCAGCCATCAGCTCCAACCCAGGAGAAGCTTGCATCAGTTCCTGACCTGATCACTGTGATCTGAGTGAGTGTGCATCTGCTGGACTTCAGGCCTAAGACTCGAGACTTTAGACCTGGCACTTGAGCTTAGCATGCAGAGGGAACGTCTATAATGAGTCTGTAATAATTAAGTGTGTTTGCAGTGCTTAGAATTCACTTAGAATTGTTTGCTTTGAATTGATTATGTCTATTGCAGTGCCAGCATTAATTATTGTCATTTTCCTGATTAAGAACCTATAGAGAACAATTGTATTGCATGATTTGAGTGAACAAAAGGCAAAAACGCAAGGACGTTCTTTATTTCTCCCCCTCGACTGCATAAGTCGCACCTCTGCCAGTCGCCACAAATGCTCCCATTTCTCCCTGCCTCTGCTCATTCCTCTGCTGTCTATCAGGGCAACTCAAGCACCTCCACTTCACTAAGACTTGGCCATAATTTATTCCAGACATCTATAGGTGACTCCAGCTGTGTGTTTGCTGTCTTCTGGGATTGGATACTCGCCAGGGTATAAGACCACATGCTCCACAAAAGTATCTCTATGTCCACACAGTCTTCTTCTGTGGTCTTATAGTCCATCCTCTTGATCAAGCATGCTCAAACTCAATTGATAAGTTTGGCTCCATTCAGTGCATGCCAGACAATTTTTGTCGTTCTGGGCATGTATAATTTCCTTCTTCTTTATCAGATTTTAAAATTTTCACACTTAATTGTGATGAAATTTATCCCTAGTTTTTGGCCTGGGATGAAGCTAACGAGGTAGGGACAGCTCTTAAGGGGATACTAGATGCCTTGAAAGGGGAAGAGGAGCACTCCATTGTCTTTCAGCACAACTTAAGTGTCATCAATTAACTACTAAGACAGTGTGGGCCACTTCTGCAAGTTGACAGGTGCAGAAGGACTGCAGACTCAGGGCATCCATCCAGATGTCCCCCATCCCAGGTTTTCTAAACCAGGCTCTGACCTTTGCACTTTGCATCACAGACCTTGTTTTTTGTTGTTGTTGGTTTTGTTTGTTTGTTTGGTACCAGGAATTGAACCCAGAGGTCCTTAACCATTGAGCCATATTCCCAGAACTTTTCATTTTTTATTTTGAGACAGGGTCTCACTAAGTTTCTGAGGACTTCACTAATTTGCTGAGGCTGTCTTTGAACTCGTGATCCTCCTGCCTCAGTCTCCCTAGCTCCTGGGATTATGAGCGTGAGCCACCATGCCCAGCCAAACTCTCTTTCACTAAGCTTATGAACGAGTCTGAAATCCTGCCACTTGTTCCTGCATTTATTCCACAAATATTTGCATTTTCCAAAACAATAATTAAAGAAAAAGAAAAAAATCACCAAATTTATGTATACTTTAAAGTCATCAAAAAATTGTAGAATCAATGAGAGGTAGGTAAAATAAGTTTCTGAGATGGTAGGACCCCTTTCTAACTGAGCTGAAGATAGTCAGCTGTTGCCTTCTTTGACCTATGAGATCCTAGTCAGGCCAAGGGCTGGGTATGGTCTAGAATAAAAGATTCTACTGGGAGGAACAAAAACCAGGAGAACTCTGGAAAAACATGTATGTTGACTTAATAGATGATAATTTTAGTCTCAAATATATGGGTAGTTTGTCAAAGTCCAATGCTAGTTAGTATTTGCAACATTGGCTTTGGAATCAACAATTTACTTACTTGATATATATATATATATATATATATATATATATATATATATATACATATATATGTGTGTGTGTGTGTGTGTGTGTATGCATGTGTGTATATATATATGTATATATATATATATATATATATATATATATATATATATTATAGCATCTTCATAAGTTTAGTGGAATGTACAAAGAAATCAATAACTTCTTCAACTCCTATAGATCCAGCCTACTGCTGATCCTAGGAGCTACTTTTTACAGCCACCTTTTATCTTCATATTTCTTTGTTGTTTGTTCTGTTTTGCTTTGTTTTTGAAACAGGGAATAATAGCTGTGTTGTCCAGAACTTCTGGACTCAGGTGACCCTCTCATCTCAGCCTCCCAAGTATTGCAACTCTAGATATACCATCATGCTGGGCTTTTCTTTTGAGTCATATATTTCTGCATTCTAAACAGTTCCAGTATATGATTGAACCCCACATGTTTTCCTGTCAAAACTTATCTCCAGATTAGATATATTTTTCTCAATATCAGCTAGACATTTTGAGTGGTATAAGCTGCTGACCTTTACACTTAATATATCCAAAATAAAATTTTTATGTAATGGTCACTTTTAAAACAACTAAGTATTCATCATTCTGTAAATTATACAGATTCACCATTTTAAAGTCATTTTTTAACTTTTTAAAATGTAATCATCAGATGAACCTTTCCCTCTGGTTTGCATTGATGCTGCAAATACTCTCTAGTTGTCAATATTCTTATCCTAGCTATTAGAATAGTCATGATCCATTCACCCATGGTCACTTCCTATAATTGATATTTTCAGCTAATTTTCTCCACAGACCCATTGTCAAAATATATGCCAGAATCAGGGTCACTCTGGGTGGATTGGGCTGTCAACGAAAACACACACACACACACACACATTCACAGAAAATACCATTTTTGGGGGGAGGGGGTTCAGGATGGCTCTGCAGCCTCTAGAATCAAGCTCTCACTCTGGAGGACAAGGAGAGCAGGGAGGCAATAAGCAAGAAGCAGGCAAGAGGCTGAGCATGCCCTGAACCCTGGTATTTATTGGAAGCAAAGACATTCAAGAAAGTTTCACCCAAAAAAGGCAAGGGATTGGGTTTTGAAGGTTGAAATCTTGCTTGGTGATGTCTTGTGGTTGGCAGATTGACTGCCATCTTGGAAAGCCACACCCATCTCAGGTGTTGTGTGGGATCAAGGCAGAGCAAGCAAAAAGGCACACATATGTCACACAGCCCAATCAGGCAGTAACATCAGGCCAGTCCCCTCATTCACTCAAATGCTCATAGCTCACACACAGCCCATGGCTGCCTCTTGACAGCCCATCTTATGCTTCATTGTTGTTGTTGTTAAAAATTTCTTATTCTAAAAACGAGGCATAGATAGACTTCATGGAATAATTTCTTTTCCTTTTCACTTGGGACTTAACATGATATTACAGGTTTTGCAAATAGATGTGAATAATCTGATGGTGATCACTGTTTCCATTTAATTACCCAAGCCATCATTAATATTTTAATAATAATTTTGAATATGCCTTCTTCTTTTACTTTCATGTCAACCCTAACAGACCTCATCAAATTCAATCAGCTATTAACTGACACAAGATATTTCCTTTCATTTCAGAGAACATTAATATTGAAAAATGAAAATGTAAAATGTCATGCAATTGGTGTCAAGGGAATATTTAAAAAAGAGTTTTATGTATTCTACACAAAAGGACTATATTCTACATTTATTTTAGTGTTCCAATTTAGCAATTTAAGTTAATACCGGTGAGAAAATGATTAAATCTTGAAACAAAGTAAAATAATCCTATAAAATTGATATGACCTACATTTCCTTAGTTAGGTAATCTAGAGCGTATCCCAAAGGCTGAAAATTTATATATTACTTATAGTTATTACATAATATTTTAAGAACCAAAAACAGTAGGAAATCATATGGGTATAATAACATATGGGCCTCCTTAATTTTAATGCATTTTTCTGTATGTAATATCATATAAAAGCTGTATAGTGTTTTAAAATTCGCATCCACTGGTTACATCAACTAGTTTCAAGATGGAAATCTCTAAATCTAGTTTCTAAGTATTGTGATAAACATAGAATTGGTAATGATAGTAAAGAGAAAATGGTGGGAAAGGTAGGTCCTATTGAGATTGGTGTCTAGTTAGCAGTTCTAGGGGACTAATTCTCAAGATTCTGAGCATCAATTTCTTCACTTCCTATAACAGTTTCAATCCCTTCTTACATGCTAAAAATTAGGTATTGATTAAAGGCCCAGTCAAGAAGTAGAGAATGAAACTTGGCTATCTCATAAAACATAACACAGGTAGACAACCCGTCTTTGACTTTCTAAGCTATTAGGGAAACAGTGGGGGAAAACACCCAGCTGTTTCTTTTTTCAAGACTCTTCCATTGGAGATAGAAAACTGTTTGTAACCACTTTCCTCTGTTTTTCCACCTATTTCCATTGGTTATTTTCTGTCAGATGTGGAAAAATCTCATGGTTAACTTTGATTTAGGCATTGTGGTTGAGCCTTGATTTCTATGTCATTATTCTTCCTATTACTATGGGTCTTTATTGGTATTTTAATAGAAATGTAGAAGTTACAGCAGAAGTTGTAGTCAGTACCACGTTTTTCAATAATAAGCAAGAAAGATTTTGAAAATCTAACAGTATTGATAGAATATTAATATGACCAGCTATTAAAAATGTATATTGCAAGGTCATAGTAAACGAATTGAATGTATAATGGTAAAATAGACATAATATTGAGGTTTATTAACTCTACTGAATTGAGTGGGATACTTGCAGTTTTTCTTTAAATGATCTTCAAACTTTGTCTGTTAGATTTATTCACCTTGCACCTAGATGACAACTTAAATGGATTTCAGAGCTTCAAGTTCAATTTAGAGTTTGATGAGCCATATCACTTTTAGATATTAGAAAATCCAGTCTAATCTACATCAAATCTTACATTCAACGCCAAGTTTGTGAGAGACAAACATGGAGTCGGTTAGCAGATGCTGTCTATTGCTAGTTCTCTCCAGAAGCTCGGGTGGTTTCCTGCACATTAGTGTTAGTGCTCATGACTCCCTTGGAGTTAGCAGAGAGAGAATGGAGAGATGAGGGGCTGAGTTGCAGTACTCTGGGGTAGTTTGCTTAAGATGATCAGGTGTTAGCTCTTTCTCTCAGGGTTCATTTTCATGCATGGAAAGATAGCACTATCATCAACTAGTCATCTCTAAATGCTAATGATTCCCTGATACAGACAATAATCTCTAGGACCTACCTGTGTTAGTCAGCTTTTCTTTTATTGCTGTAACCAAAATACCTGACAAAAACAACTTAGAGGAGGGCAAAATTATTTTGAGAGCTCACAGTTTCAGAAATTTAGTCTATGGTGGGATGACTCCATTGCTCTGGGCCCAAGGTAAGCAGAACATCATGGTAAAAGGATGTCACAGGGAACTGCTGCTCTGCTCACAATGGCCAGGAAACAGAGAGAGGGGGAAAGGGGCACAGAGAAGATGCACCCATCTAGGACATGTTGCCCCTTGACCCACCTCTTCTAGCCATGACCACCTAGCTACCCTCCCCACCCACTTAGTCCATTTAAACTGGGATAGACTGACTAGGTTACAGCGTTCAGAGTCTAATCATTCCACATCTGAATATCCCTGCATTGACACAGGAGCTATTGGGGAACACTTCATATCCAAACCATGATGCTATATATGGTACCCACTAAGGCTCTACTTTCAAAGGTAAACCATGAGCAGTTTATCTGCTGATATAATTTATAGAGATATTAAAATTAGTTGATATAAATTACTCGAAAAATCCATTTAAATGTTATTTAAACACTAAAAAAACTTATTTTCTAACTTATTCATGTGTGTAAAAGTAGAAGAGAAATATCAACAATCAGAGAAATGTTAAAATGGAAAAGGGTATGATAATACTGTGAAATCTTTTCAAATTTTTGGAGGTATTTAACTAGAAGTACACAAAGGGAAGATCTGTAGATTTGATGCTAAAATTTTAAAATAATTGAGCAAAAAAAATTAGTGAAAAAAAAAAGTATGAAGTTTTCAAATGATCCAATAAATGTAAAACACTTGTTTAAGCTTGAAAAATAAACTACTAAGTTCTGGAGGGCTCTCAAAATGAAACAGTGAGTGTGTGTTGGCGCGAGCAGGGGATTGAAGACTAAACTTATAACATTCCCAAGTGAGGATGGGTACGGTTACAAGGAATCATAAGAAAGCTCCGAGAACAAAAACTGAGACCCAAGCAAAAACTGGCATTCTAGCCAGAAATGATAAAAAAAAAAAGAAGAAGAAGAATATATCTAAATAATGTAGGGAAAATCCCAGATAGTAGAGGGTTAAGAAGTGGTCCCTTAATGTATGTGTCCACACATATTATGAGCTTACTACTGAGGCATAAAGTTGCTAAGGAAAGCCAAATAAGTGAGAACAAGGATTTGCAGATTGTTTCATGAATTTAAAGAATGAGATCTGTGGATGCAGAGGAGGAAGGCAAAGGAACATAATTTATTAAAGGAATAAGAAGTAGAGCTCCTGTATTGGGAGGGTTCCCAAGGAAGGTTGCTGCAGGATGTCTTCTGTCTAGGGGTTTATGTGATGAGGTTAGAGGGAAGTCAGGTGGCTTGAAGATGATGGGCTATAGATTTTTAAAATGTCACACCAGGGTACCTGGTATTCAGGGGACCCCTGCCCAAGGAAGATGTTGATTATTTGCGGTTTCACCTCAAATTCTTCACCTCATTTCTGAAGCTGTGAGCTCAAAATAATTTTGTCCTCCCTTAGGTTATTTTTGTCAGGTATTTTGGTTACAGCAATGAAAGAAAAGCTGACTGGCTTAGGGTGGCAGCACACACCTTCAGGCTCCAATGGAGTCCCTGGCCATGAATTATCTACTCCATTTTGTGGTCCATGGCAGAAACACAAAAGCAAAATGCAGCCTACGGAGGGCCCCTAATCTGGTCTGCCTAACACATTTCTATCTCCTATTCTCATAAGATTAACCATACCTTCAAGAAGTCAACTGTGATATAACAGAAGATCCAGGCTGTAGGCTGACAACTGCAGACCCAAGCTGCAGATCCACCTTAGCAGCAGCCAACCCTCATAGCCTGGGTCTCTCATCCTCAAGACCACTCACATTCTAGGTACGAGTCCAACCCCAACAGCCCCAAGAACCATGACTGACCTGAGGGTTAGATGGCCCTCTAAACCAAAGATCTGGTCCTGCCCCCATGAAACCAAAGCAGCAGGATACCTCATCTAAGGACACCAGCAACAAAACCACTCAAGTAGCCCACCAGTGACCAGAAGAGAATGTTATGTCTAAGCAGGCTGACCAGTAAAGGATTTTCCCTGCTGGCATCAGTCCATTAAGGAGTAAGAGGTGACTCTTTGTTTAAATGTGGAGCTACACATGTATGACCACGAGAGTCACAAATAACGGGATACGTGGCACAATCTATTATGGTTTCCACGGTCTTCCAAGGAATGCTGCTGGCTTCAGAGGCAAGCTAAGACAGAGACAATGAGCACTGCAACTGTCAAGGCCAAAAGGGTGGGACATCTCCAGTCCTTTGGAGAAAGCATCTCGCCATGCCCCTGATGTCAGAGGTGAAGCTAGGGAGAATGTTTGGCCAGCTGGGTTTAGGTCTTGTTTCGGTCCCACCCCTTCTTTCTACATTTTGATTCCCCCCCTTTTGGAATGGGAATGTTTACGGTTGTGCCATTTTATATTGGAAATCATTCATTTGCTTCTGATTTTCACAGGGGCTCGGAGCAAAGTGTTTGCCTTGACTCTGAGATGACACTTGGGTCTTGGACATTTGGGTAATGTTGGAACTGATAAGAATATGGAGAGTCTCAGAGACAAACTAGATGCATTTTTTTCATTGAAATGGGCATGAACTTTTGAGACCAAAGGCAGAATGTTATGGTTTGGATATGATATCTTGTGTTAGTGCAGGAATATTCAAAGGTAAAGTTATCAAATTATGAGAGATATCACAAAATCATTTCATTCCAGTTTAAGTGCACTAACTAGGTGCTAACTATAGGCAGTTTGGGTGTGACTGGTGGAGGTGGTTTACTGGATTGTTCCCTGAATGGGTGCAACATCTCTGTGGTCTTTTTGTGACCTTACCATCCCACCTCCTTCCCAGACACCCTGAGCAGAAAAACATTTCTTTTCCATGCCCTTCTGTGACTACATACAGCCCATCTTGGGCCCACAGCAATGGAGTCAGCCAACCATGAACTGAATCTGC
Organism: Urocitellus parryii; assembly: GCF_045843805.1. Lineage (NCBI taxonomy): Eukaryota > Metazoa > Chordata > Mammalia > Rodentia > Sciuridae > Urocitellus > Urocitellus parryii. Next base: position 13,191,952 of record NC_135538.1, read on the forward strand.
AAAAATGTAATAAACTTTCCCTCCTCTAAGTTGTTCTTTTCAAGTATTTTGATCACAGCCCTGAAAACATGACTGCCACCCAATCAAAGGAACAAAGTAGAGAACCATTAACCAACCCTAAAGAAATGGAAATCTATGAACCATGTAACAAAGAATTTGAATTGATTTTCTTAAAGAAATTCAGTAAGGTCTACAAAACACAATAGATAACGAAATAAAATAAGAAATGGAATATGTGAACAATAATAAAATTTCAGCCAAGAGATAAGCATAGAAAGAAATCAAACAAAATCTCTGGTAGGACAGAAAACAATTACTGAACTGAAAAATTCCATAGAAAATTTCAACAGCATACTGAAGAGACGTTACAATTGATACCATGAAAAATATAAAGGATTGAAAGAGACTACAAAGAATAATGACACACCAACAAACTGGACAACTTAGAATAAATGAATAAATCCTAGGTACAAACAATCTACCAGGACTTAATCATCAGAAAATGGAAATTTCAACAGATCAATGAAGAATAAAAGTTGGGAGAAAAAAAAACTCCAAACAAGGAAAATTTCAACTCCTGATGATTTTACTACTTAATTCCACCAAATACTCTAGGAAGCAAAAATTAATTCAAGTTCTGCTCAAACTCTTCCAAAATGTAGAAAAGGGAACACTTCCAAATTCATCTTATGAGGCCAGCTTTATTCTGATACCAAAGATACACAAGAACACTAAAGAAAAGAAAATTGCATGCTAATAATCCTAATGAATATAAATGCAAAAATCCACAAGAAAGTACTAGCAAAGAGAATTTAAGTGCACATTAAAATAATCATACTCCACGATCAAGTAATATTCATCCTTGGGATGCAAAAATGTTTCAGCATAGTAAATAAACAAATGTGATTCACTGCAGTAAGAGAATGAAGGATAAAAGTCTCAATTGTTTCAATAGATGAAGAAAAATCATTTGACAAAATTCAACATCATTTCATGACAAAAGTTGTCATCAAATTAAGTAGATGTGCTCCTCATATAATGAAAACTGCATATGGCATACTCACAGCTAACATCATACTCCATGGTAAAATGATGAAAGGCTTTAAAGTCAGGAGAATGACAAGGACGCTCACTCTTACCACTTCTGTTCAGTGTAGTACTGGAAATTCCATGCAGAACAATTAGCCAAGAGGGAAAAACAAAGTTTAAATTGAAAAGGAATAAATAAAATTTTATCTGCAGATAAAATGATCTAACACATAGAAAACTTTAAAAGAAAACTACTAATAGAAGAAATAAAAACTCATTCCACTTTGAGTACACAAAGTCAACATATATAAGCAGTATGTTATCTATACACTAAAAAATGAACTCTCTGGGAAAGATATCTTTTAAAAAGTAAAAATACTTTTTAAAAAAGTATTTACAATAGGATAAAAATATATTAAGGGACAAGCATAACCAAGGAGGCCCTAGATCTGAAAATTATAAAATATTGGTGAAAAAATTCATCACAAATAAATGGAAAGATATTCTATGTTCATAAATTGGAAGAACAAATACTGTTAAAATTCCTGTACTATCCAAACTAATCTACATAGTCAACACAATTCCCATCTAAATTCCAATGACATTTCTACCGAGATAGAGAAAAGTCACAAATTTGATTAGAATACAAAGATATTGAACAAAAACAACAAAGCTGGAAGTATCACAATAGTTGATTTCAAAATATATGATAAAATTATAGTAATATAAAAATAGCAGGCTACCTCCATAAAATTTATATACATAGACAAATATAATACAAGAGAGAACCCAGAAACAGATCCACACATTTAGTGTTAATTGGTCTTCAATAAAGACAGCAAGAACACAGAAGGGGAAAGTAGTGTACACAGAAGAAGGAAATTGATCCCTTATGTCACATCATATACAAAAATCCACACAAGATGGATCGTAGACATGAAAATAAAAACTTAGACTGTAAACATACTAGAAAAAAAACGAGATAAAACATTTCAGTTTGGTATGGGTAATGATACTGTGATTATATGACCCTAAGGCCACAGGCAACAACAGAACTAGACAATTGGGATTTATCAAACTAGTTGCAAAGAACATACTACCTAAAAAACCTCTGTACAGCAAAGGAAACTGTTAGCAAAGCGAGGAGGAGGCAACCTACAGATGGGAGAGGATATTTGTGAACCATGTATCTACTAATGTATTCATACCCAAAATATATAAGGAACTCAACTCAATAGAAAGAAAATAACCTGATTAAAACCAGGCAAAGGACCTAAACAGACATTTCTCAAATGAAAAAAAAAAAAAAAGGGCATATGAGAAAGCGCTCAACATCACTAGTCATCAGGCAAATGCAAATTAAAACTATAATGAAATGTCACTACTCACAGTTTAGAATAGCAATTATTAGAATAGAGGGAGAAAGAGTTGGCTAGAATGTGGAGAAAAAGGATCTCTTGTTTACTCTATGTAGATGTAAATCAGTATAGCCATGATGAGAAGTGTGGAAATTCCACAAAAAAAAAAAGAAAAGACCCCCGTATGATCCAGCTATCACAATACTGGACATGCATCCTAAGGAAATGAAATCAGCAGGATGAAGACTGCACCCCCATGTACATTGCAGCATTTTTCGCCATGGTCAAGATACAGTAAGTGACGTGACATGGACACAAGACAAACACTGCCTTCATCCTTCATTCATGGACTATAAAAAGACTAAAGCTCACACGAGCAGTGAACAGAATTATGTTTACCCAGTACCCAGGGTGGTGGCAGTGGTAGAATCAGGATATATTGGTCAAAAGATTCAAAGTTTTAGTCAAACATGATAATAAATTCTAGTGATCTATTGCATAGCATTGTTACCACAGTTAATGATATATTGTATACTTGGAAATTGCTAAGACAGTAGGTTCCAAATGCACCTATCAAAAAAAAAATGCTAAATACATAAGGTTATGGCTAATGTCAATTATCTTGACTTAATAATTTCATGATATAAGTGTGTACACATATAAATAGGTACGATTTTTGTCAATTTTACCTTAATAAAGCTGGTAGGGGGAGAAAGAAAGGAAGAGACAATGTCTTATTACATTTCTTAAATTTAATGAAAGATATAAAATTTTAAATTTAAGAGGCTCCATGACTCCCAAGGAAGAGGAAATTTTAAAAATTTATGCTCAGGTACATCATAATTAAACTTACAAAAACCAGCTGTAGAAATATGATACATTTCAAATAAGAAAACTGCTTTTCAGATACTGTTGGAATCACAAATGGTGGGGGCATGGGGAGTAGAACAGTAGTTTTAAAGTGATAATAGAAAATAAACTATCAGCCCAACATGCTGAATCCTATAAAAAATATCCTTCAGGAATGAAGGCCAATAAAACCATTCATAGTTGCAAGACCTAAGAAAGTATGCCACCCACAGACATTTTCTAAAAGAAAATTTTACCACATGTATTTTCAACTTCTGTTTTCAAGGATATTTGTGCAGAGGAGATATATATATATATATATATATATATATATATATATATGCAGAGGATATTTGTGTTCTTTTGGCAAACTTTCTATTTTCACTAGATAATACCTTCTTGTACTTCTGACAATTTACCTCATTCTGAAATTTACATTAATATTAAAGTCACTGCAGATACTTTCTTATAATTCCTGTTTGCATTGTGTGTCTTTTAATGGCTCTTTACCTTTAACCTACCCAAGTAATTATATTTTAAGTTACTGTATTGAGGCAATATATAATTGATTTTGATAGAAATGAAGAAGTGATATTCAAAATCACAACTGTTCTTTTTCTTCTCTATAATTGATATAATAAAAGATAAAAAAATTAGAAGTTAATTACAAACATCATAAAACATGTAGACCCAACTGAATATAATGAATAATTTTGTGTCTACTTGGCTGGGTTATGTTGTCCAGATGTTGATGAAGCACCAGACCAGGTTTTTACATTGAGATTAATATTTAAATCAGTAGACATGGGGCACAGTAGATTACTTCCATATTGTGAGTGGACCTCATCTAAATGCATCAGCCCCATGGAAGAGGCAGGAATTGTGGATTCAGGATACTAAAGGATTTCAGCCAGAAAATCAGCTCTTTCTGGAATTTCTAGTCTTCACCATAATTGGGGGGTTTATTAGCCCCACAGGGATGTTAGTCTATTTTAGATCTATTGGTTCAGTCTCTCTGGAGAATTATGGCTGATGCACTGAGACTTAGCAAACTCTCAGCTCACAGCAGCAGAATGTGTCTTCTTTTCACCGTCCAGGGAACATTCATCAGGATAGAGCATGTTTCACAATCTGGGAAAAAAAAAAAACAAACCTTAACAATTTAAAATACATGATGCTATGGAAGATGTTCAGAGACCAGGGGTCGAAAATTATCTTGAAATTTCCCTGCCCTTCCTTTGGAAGGTAACCATGGAGGCGTCAGGTTCTGTGGTAGAGTTGTGGAGCAATTTACACTCTCTCCTGAAAGAAGTAAAAAGAAAAATGCTTGAAAACAGTTGAAACTTCTGGTTCTGAGGCCCTGAACATTAAATAATGGAGGAATGTGATCTCTTCAACACAGAAAACAAGTGAGGTGATCTCTGAGTGCCCTGGTTTGCTGCATTGAGAGTTTCCAGACCATAGTGCAGGGAGGGGGACCCAGCAGAGCCTGATGGATTCTCTGAGAGGTTGTAGAGAGTCCAAGGAGAGCACATCAGTGTCACAGGGAGGTAGAAAGTTGTTTTTCCATGTCCCTTCCCAGAACTACCGAAGGTCTCTTGAGTATACACTACCACATTGTTGAACACATGGTACAAGGATGCTACCTGGGTCAGGGCAAGGGAAAAAACCAAAAGGATTGGAGGCAACAGTATACCAAATAGGTCCTGTTCCCAAGGGGCAGAGGGAAAAACCTCACAATTGACAAGATACTTAGTAGACTAAAAAGGTCCTTCTCTTTGTAGCACCAGTAGAGCAAGCTTAAAAAAAAGAAAAGAAAAAAAAGGATTGTCTCTCAGATGCATTGTCATTGGAAAAAGAATGGGTTTCCTTTACCAAATAGCAAGGTGTTCTCCTCTTCCTCCTCCTCCTCTTCCTCCTCTTCATTCTCCTCCTTCTCCTCTTCCTTCTCCTCCTCCTCCTCTTCTTCTTTTCTTTCCTTCTTTCTTTCTTTCTTTCTTTCTTTTTTTAATTTTTTACCTTTTCATGGGGCTGGTAATGGAACCCAAGGAGGGCCTCATACATTTCAGGCAAGCACTCTACACAGAGCCACATCCCCAGCCTGAAAATTGTGTCTTAAATATCTGACTGGAGGAAATCATTTTACATCCTCTCAGTTGTCATAATTAGAAGCTGTATGCCATGCCCTTAGGTAGAATTAGTTCAGAATCTCCATCCCTGGAAAGCTTTGAATTCCTGCCTCTTTTTTATACCAGATGATTTCTGATGGACAGTGTCCTTTCACAGGGTCCAATGTTAGGTTCTGTTTTGCATCATCTAGAAAATTGCTAGAATCCATGCCTATTTGAACTAATACTTGGATGTAGCTTCTCCGGTTGGAACAGATACCAAAACATTTATTTTCATCCAAAATATGTTCCAATTTTCTTAATTGATCCACATTAGAACTCATTCTCATAAATATCCTGAAATATAGTCCAACATAAATTAGCACATCACAGCCATTCTCTAGTGTATCGAGTTTTTTCTTTTCTATTCTAATGGTGTATTTTATTCCCATTGAAAGCTGAGATCTGGCTAGTGACTTCAATAGGATGGAATTATTACTCTACAAAAGAGCACTTTCCAGGTGATCAATTAAGGGTTTAACAGACCTGGAAGGAAGAAGATAAAAAGGAATCTCAGTCCAGGTTACAGGATGCTCAGCAGGGAATTACAGAAGTCTTTGGGAGCTTAGGGTTCTGCAAGATATTTCAGTCTCTCTGACAGTAGCATTCCAATCACTGGGGAACCTCTCTTTCCTGCCTCATGCCACCAGTTCGCATAGGTCACTTAAAACTCAAAGTCATATTATATTTATAAAATAGACTTCAATTTTTAGAGATGTAAACGTATACAAATTAAATGATTTCAGGAACAAATTCAAAATAATGGAGAAGACTAATGCATGAGTGAAGGTATAGTTATCAATTACCCAGGAGATGCTAATTACCAAGGTATACATTAACACATATACCATACATTTCTCTATATTTTCATATTTTCATGTTTAATTATTTTACCTGAAAAATAAGACCGAACTAAAAGTCAGAAAATTAATAGGGCCTATAGAAACAAATCAAATTAGAAGCTTATCTGAGGTTGTGAGAAAAAATGGTAAGGGAGTCCCAGTGGGAGGACATCAAATACTTATGGAAACCACTTCTCAGAGAGGAAGAGGGTAAAGACCCAGAAACAAGTGAACATAACCAAAGACAGAAGATTTTTTTTATAACAGGACATGCCTGCCTATCTAAATCAAAGGGAATCAAAACCCAAAATAATAAGAATGAGTCCATGTGTAGGTGCACATGGAGATATGGAAGGTAAGAAAAGGAAGAAGTTGTCCTTTGCACCTGTTTTGTTCAGTGAAATATGAGGCAAGATCACCATCAGATGTCACAGTACTGGAGAGGAGTTTGAGAAAGCGGAAAAGGCACAGGATAGTCACTGGAGAGAGCCAAGGGAGAAAGGGTACTGGAAGAACACTGCAGGAATTCCAGGTGTTGTGCATCTGCAGAAGAGAGAGCTTCTGCCTGCGCTCACTGCCCAGTGAGCACTGGTGTGCCTGGCCCCAGTTGTAGTTTCCTGCTACCTGCTTCTCCAAAGGTAGAGCCCTGATTCTGTGACTTTTTCAAGTCTGCCCTACCCAAACACTGGTTCCACTGGGTGCGCCCCTAATTTTGTGAAGGGGAGCCTCTCTGTAAGCATTGCTCATGGTTCAACTGCTTAGTAAGCCATATGCAGTACTTTTCCAGGAAAATGATAATCTGTTAAAATAATTCCCAGCAATTTTAGGAAACCCTCGTCTCACCATCCTCACACTTTCATCATGCACTTGCCTTTTTCAAATCTGAGGTATAAATATTTAAACATCATTTTATAATAGCTTGATGAAATCCTTCAAAATTTTTTGTGTGATATGCCAACAGAATTAAACACTTCAGTTTTCTTTCTCACATGGATAAATAATTGTTGAGGCCTTTCAAAAGGAGAAATTAAATAACTAAAGAAAATTAATGAAATATTTTCATAGACACACTGCATTATCTTGGGGACACAAATGGAATGAAAGAAATGTTTTTGGATGGGGAGTATAGGATACTAAGTTCTATTTTCTAACTCAGTTACACACAGTACAGAAGAATAATAAAATCAGTATCTGTAAGAAACTACTTCACCATGAGAGGTACCATATACAAGCTCAATTTAAGTATTTCTGCTGAGAAGTCAGTTTACTGTGAGTCTGATTTAATTGCATTGTTTTTCTTCAAACATTGATGAAAAGTTTGCAAATTCAGAAATTAAGCAGATGAACCATGCATGTTTCTACCTCATTTGTATTTTGCCACAGTTCAACTTCTGATTATAATTTTTGTATTTTTATTTAATATGCATAAAACATTTTAGTTAAATTGAAATGCATATTACAAAACTAAAGGCTAAATAATGAAGTTCTGTATAGGGAGTTGAACCACAATAATAATTTGGACTAGATTTAATAGAAATTTATTCATTGTTATGGGCATATGCATCAGTCAAAATTACTGTTTCAGATTACAAATTTGTACATCATGTTGAGTTGCAGTTTTAATCCTTCATTATTTTAAACAATGAGGAAATTTCAAAAATATTCTAAATTCTACTAAATCCACACACAAATCTTGCTGAATTTCATAGGCACCCAAGTAACATCTGTCACTAAACTAATTCATTCCTAGCAGAAGATTATCATTTATATTCCTTTCTCCAAAGAATACATAGTTCAAAACTGTAAAAGCAATCAGTGTATTGTACCATAAGAAGAATCTCAATTAAAAAAAAAATATATATATATATATATATATATATATATATATATATATATATATACTCATTGTTTTAGTCAGTTTTTCATTGCTGTGACTGAGAGAAATGACAAGAACAATTTTAGGGAGAAAAGTTTATTTTAGGGCTCTTGGTTGCAGAGGTCTCTGTCCATGGACAGCCGGCTCCATGTCTTGGGACTTGAGGTGAGGCTGAACATTGTGACAGAAGAGTGTGAATGAGGGAAACAGCTCACATGATGATCAGGACACTGAGAGAGACTCTACTCACCAGATACAAATATACACCAAAGGTATTCCTCCAGGGACCCACCTCCTCCATCCACACCCTATCCACCTGCAGTTACCAGTTAATCTCATCCGGTAACTAATTCACTGATTTGGTTGACTTTCATAACCCAATAATTTCTCCTTTAAACCTTCTTGCATTGATTTTCTCACACATGAGCTTTTGGGAAACATTTCATATCCAAACCACAACACCTATTAAGAGATTCAGAAAAAGCACTAGACAAAATCTAATAGTCATGGAAAATATGAACTTCTAGCAAACTAGAACCTACAGAAATCAAGATACAGGTATTACCATAAAGCTGGAAAACTGATGAATGGAACAGAACTCAAAAACATACATTCACATACCAGTGGAAGATTTCCAGCAAATGAACAAAGATAGTTTCATAGATAAAGGTCACCTTTCAACAAATAAAAGTGGGACAAGTAAACACACAGTTGTTAAAAATTCAAATCCAAAAAAAAAAAAATATAAAACAGAACAACTTTAATACATATCTCACACTATACATGAATATTAGCTCAAAATAAAGTGTAGACTTAAATGAACAACTAAAAATACAAAACTTTGAAAATTGGGAGTCTTTAAACTTTATATTAAGAATGTAGCATAAAGATAAAAATATGGCTTAGATCTGACATCAAAATTATGAACCATGAAATTTTAAAAAATTAACAACTGGATTTCATCAAAATTAAAAATACTTTTTCTTTGAAAATACTGTTAAGGGACAGGAATTGGACAAGTATTTGCAAAACACATATCTGTAAAAACCTTATTACCAAAATATATAAACAATCCTTAAAACTCACTAGCAAGAACACAAAATAAAGCAAAACATATATGCAATTAAAATGGGGTAAAGATTTGAATAGACACTTAACCAAAGAAAATATATGCTTGGAAAAGAAGGATATTAAAAAAAAAAGTCCAGCATCATTAGTCATTAGGGCAATGCATGTTAAAATGACAACAAAATGTCAAAACATATTTATCAAAATATCTAAAATTTAAAAGACTGACCATACTAGGTATGGAGCACCTGGGACTCATACCCTGATGATGGAAATGTGAAACGGTTTTTTTGAAAATAGCTTGATAGCTTGTAATGATAATTAGCACACACCACATGACCAAGTAGTCTTGCTCTTAGAAGCTTAATCAAGTTCAGTAAATATTTTTATTCTCATATTATTTAAACCACTTTATTTATGATCCCCTAAAACTGGAAATAACACAAATATTTGTGAGCAAGTGAATTGATAAATTAATTGTGGCACATTCACACAATGAGTTACTCCTCAGAAATAAAAGCAATTGAACTGGTTGTGCACACAATGTGTATGAGCCTCAAAATAATCACACTGCATGAAAAAAATGGACTCCCCTCCCCCAAGATGCGTACTATTTGTTTCCACATAAATGAAAATTTCTAGAAAATTTTTGCTAATATTTAGTGATGGAGAGCACATCAGAGGATCTTGGAAAGGTCAAGAGGAAGCAATTAGAAAAATGTGAGAGGAAACTTTTTGGGTGCCAATGTCAATTATCTTGATAGTGTGGATGATTTCACAAGTGTTCATACAAAATTCCTCAAATTATACAGATTGAACTTACACAGTTTGCTATATGTTACTTACACCCCAATAAATTTGAAGAAAATTTATGTAAAGGGAAAGAGGTAAATGAAAGTATTATTATACATTCTTTTATTCTTCATAAAGTATATGCAATCTGTATGCATTAACTAAATTTTAAATAAGCTTTCCTTGAAATTTAACCTAGTAAGAAATGTGTGTATGTGTGTTTAAACCTGTCATTCTCAGTAAAACTTATTACCATAACATAATAAAAGAAGCTTCTCACTACAAAACACCCCAATACTAGATTAGTTCTGCCTATTAAAACATTAAAGGAATTTTTTTAAAAAAATAGATATGTGAACAATGATCACTTAACCTATTCCACAGAAATATATGTTGTAGTCCACCTATGAGTTTATTATTGGATTATATGTTCGCCTTTTTCTGAAGAAAGCATGTTAACAACTCTAAACAAATGTAATTGCTAAAATTTAGTACTTGATGTCCTCTGTCCATTCTCCTAGACAAAGATGTTGACAGGAAGGGATCTCAGGGAAATTGTCAAGACTTTCAGTTGCTTAAACAAACAAAAAAGTACCTATATCAGCAAAAGTTTTAGCTGAAAATAATCAATAAGTTATTCCACAATATCCATTGTTCTCTCAAAATAAAAAAGCAATCTGTCTCTGATGTGTCTCTTACCAACAATATTTAATTCCTTGCACATTCTCCATATCATTCATTTTTGCTTTCAGTTGTTCTTTCTTATCTCATCTTCAGGCATGTGAATCATTTTTTAACTTTTTGTTTCCTTGGCAGCAGGAAGATCAATTTAGTTGTAATTTTTTTTAGCTTAGTGATTCAAGTAAACTTTTTCATTTCATGTTCTATCTCCTTCTTTAATGTGAGTATGCTTTTTGTTTTCTATGGATTCATTGAAACAAATAGTTTATTAATTTTTTTAAAAAAAAGACAGACACTTTTTTGGCATTGACAATTCCACATTTGTTCTTAGAAACAAAACTTAACTCCAGTATTTGTACCTTAGACTTTTATCAAGTGAGCTCATCCTTTGACCATTAAAGAACCACTAAAGAAAAAAGTCCTAGGAATGCTGAGATAACTGGGACCCTGCCAGAGTCAAGAATCCTTGCACTATCATCATGGGAATCAACTTAGTCTAGCCCTCTGGAGAATGAAAGACCAGGTGGAGAGAGTCATGATTCCAACTGTTACAGTTGAGATCAGCTAAGCCAGCCACCTAGTAGCTACCTGATCATCCAACTACAGACGTGTGGTTTAGGCTAGTCAAGACAGAGAACTTTGCAGCTGAGCAATAGACGGCAATAATATATGCTTGCTGTTTAGTTCACTGAAATTCAGTTGTCTTGTTGCACAGCATTGCTAATTGATACACCTCAAGGTTGTAGTGATACAGGGGGTTTTCCAAAGTCTTCACAATCAAACCTATCCCTTTTACTGTTAATTTAATTACACACATCATTTATGCACTTTCAGAATTTGACATTCATCTCTGACCCTTCTTAAGCTTATAACTTGTTTTCCATTGTATCACCATGACTATTATTATAAATGCATGTATTAAATGCAATCATTTTTAATACATGCAAAAGTATACCTTTATTATTAATTCTTAAGTTAACAACTGGGCATATGTTATTTTAATTTTAATTTCACAAAACAATAATATAATCCAAATAAATACATTTAGTCAATATCATTGTCTAACTTAGAACTTCCTTCCATTTCAAAGTGGTTGTAGCACTTTTGGATAATTATATAGCCTATGTAATCCCAGAAAGTTTATTTTCATTAGCTACTAACTCCATTAGAAGAAACAGAATAGCTACTTAATTAATTGAACATATTTAAATATGTCATTTAATAATTAAACATTATTAATTAATTTACATAATGTACTTATTTAGTTTCTACAAAAGAGGGAATAACAATGAAATTTTCTTCTTGGCTATTGACTTTTCTCTGCCAATACATTGTGCCTTGACAAATACAGTCACATATTTAACCAGATGTTTGTTTGTTGTGGTTTAGACATGGGTGTTCCCCCAAAGCTCATGTAAGACAATGAAGGAATATTCAGAGGTGAAGTAATTAGATTGTGAGAGTTATAACCTAATCAGTGGATTAATTTCACTGATACGGATTGACTAGGTATTAACCATAGGCAGGTGCGGGGGTGGCTGGAGGAAGAAGTTCACCCATGGCGTGACTCAGGGTTTTTACTTTGACCTTGGTGAACAGAGCTCGCTCTGCTTCCTGGTACCATGTCCTGAGTTTCTTTCCACTGCCATGTCTTTCCCACAAGATGTCTGCCTCCCGTCAAGTCCAGAACTATGGAGTTGGCCAAAAACGGACTGAGATCTCTGAAACGATGAGCCAAAATAAAATTTTCCTCCTTTAAGCTGTTTTTGTCAGAGCTTTTAGTTATAGTGACACAAAGGTTGACCAAAACACTGTTTTTCACCAAAATAAATAAATAATGGGTGACATAATCATGTCCATATTTATGGTGGCAGTAATGATGGCTTTAGCTGGGTTAGCTTACTGGCACAGCGAGAAATGAGCCAAAGAAAATCTTCCAAAATACAGGAACAATACCTTCAGTTTTTACATTAATTATCACAAGTGTCCTGGTTTGAAAAGGATAGCAACCAAAACCGCCAGAAAACCTAGGAGCAGAAACATGGTATTGGGAGTTGTGATAAGGCTAGTATTGACAAGGTCTTCTCCAAAATTTAAGAATAAGGTCACAAATAAAGTGAAACAAGAAATTAATTGGAGCTTGTATTTCCATTTCCCAAAGTAGAGGGGATAGTATGGCAGGGCAAAATGTCAGTATCTGCTGGTGTATTATTAGCCTTGGACCTACCATTAAGTGTGGAATTAAAGATAACCATGACTTTTCACTTGGATGTAGGTGAAGTGAAGCCCTTTTGTGCGTTTTCATAAAGTAGCTCATGACAGGAGCTTCACAAGTTGCCATGTCTCTGATGGAAATTCACTTGGAAAGTCATAGCCATTAAAGCTCTTTTTTCATAACCTCCTTAAATCTGTGTCATCACCAAGTCCACTTAAAGCACAGCCCATAAAGTCATTGTCTAATTCTACAAACGTGAAATATATAAGTGCTGCTGAGGCTCCACAGTCCCATACCTTGCTGTGACCTACACTAGCTTGCCCTTTAATGCTAATAATAGATCATAGAACAGCATATTTAAAGAGGCATGAGAAGCTGACTTTGATATATGTGCATTTTTCTTGAAGAGCCATAGTGTAAAGCCATATGCAACCACAGCAGTTTTTAGTGCTCTACATCTATTTAAATTGAACTGGAAGCGAAAGTCACATATTCTCCACTTTCTGTCTACCATAACTAAAGTCATTGGGAATTTTTTATTTAGTTTATTTTTGTTTTATTTAGTGTCAATTAGCGCATAATTCAGAGCTTGTCAATTTCTAAGACAAGACATAGGAAAGCTGACAGCAGCAAACATCAAGACCTTCTACTTTACCCCGGACCTTATAAGACTCTATCTTCACTTCTAAAGCCTGAAAGAAAAAAAAAAAAAAAACAGAAATCCTTGAAAGGACTTTCAAATTAGGGCTCACACTTACTGGCTCATAATCTTAATTACCTCTTTTAAGGTTCAGCTCAGTATATAGTTACACTGGGGTTAGAAATATGTGAATGAGTGAAATGAGTGTGGGTTGCATTTTGTGACCACCCTGTGTTTTCTCTTCTGATCCTTTCATGTCTCAAGAAATAGAACTGTTCAGAACAAATAAATGTATGAGTTCTTAGATACAAAGTTTAATGAATCCCCCAAAGAAAATTTAAAGTCATAGACAGAAAACCATTTAGATACATGGATTCCTTCTTTGTGCCTGGAACAACGGCTGAATTCTCTAAAAGAGGCAGCCTTAGACTTCTATTCTTAGGAAAACATTTCTCTTGCTCCTAGAATCATGGCAGCCTCTTCCTCTCTTCTGAGGGATGATGTTTCCCACCAGGGTCTTTTTTATCCCAAAGAATTTCTTGTTCTTTACTATAGTCTACATTCCTTGGGGAACAAGCTCTTTCTTGTGTTCTCTGCTTTCATAAACGTTACCAGAGGGCACACTTGTTATGACTGAGTGCAGCAAACAAGACACACAGATGAACCCTGAGGAATCCAAGGTCCTGGAGAGTCCACAGGTGAACACAAGAGCCTTGTCCTTCTTCCAAACATTCAGGGGGGGAAAAATTATACTTCACACAATTCTTTCAGGGAAAAGAAAAGAAAAAAACTCTCTTCAATTACAAGACTAGTGTAACATTTATATCACAACCAGAAAATGATGTTAGAAATGGTAATTAATATCCACTGCCATTCCAAAAAGAAATGCAAAATTGTTAAACAGTGTGCAATATTAGAATAAACAAAGTCCAACAGAGATTTCAAGTTAATGAATCACTATCAATTTAGTTTATCCTGGGGATACCAAATTGATTCACCTTTTGTAAAATGTCAATGTAATTCATCACATTAGCATACTATGTATATACAAATAATCTCACTAAATATAAAAAAAACAGATTTGATAGAAATCAAAATTTGTTTATAATAACAATTCTTAAACTAAGAATAGAAGAGATGTTACATCACTGTCTAATCATTCTGTCTTTGCAATGGACCTTGTTATCTCTGAAGGGTAATGCCTCTTCTCCTTCCCCTTCTTGGGCAATCCACCACTCTTCTTGGTCCCTGGCCCTTTAAATTAAGTTTATAAATTCTAATTAAAATCATGCTAGAATTCTCAAGATAAATGAAGACTCCACTTTTAGGTTTATAGGTTAATGTGAAACAAATGTATCATATGCTTTTGTTAATATGACACTTTTCAATAATTTTAAAAAGGCAAAGTAGTTTATCAGATACAAATAGGACAAATATAGACAACAGATCATAATATCCAATACATGCCAGGATAGCTGTTCATATAAAAGTTACAAAGATAATGCACTAAGTTCTTGGTGTTAAATGTTTAATAATTCAATTGCTAGATTAGGTTACATTTGAACTGTAATTGGAGGTCAAAGTGTTTATTGTCATGTTAAATACTCTACAAACCTAGCCATTTATAGCAAGAGAGTCATTTAGAAATGTATCCAGAATAATATTGATAAACTCAATATGTCTTAGAAGTTTTATTTAACAAATTATAAATTCTTCTGAAACATCATTTTGCAATGGTAATAGGTCAAAAATAATAAACAAACGACCATGTCTTTGTACCATGGAGGCCCAATATATTTGTGCTATTATATTAGTATCTCAGTATTTGAAATTTAACTATATTCCAATATACAAGATTACAAATTATAAATGGGTTAGTAATTTTTTTCAATATTTTACATTTTTTAAAATACGTTATTTAAAAGAAAATAATTGAAAAAATATCATACCCTACTGAGATTTTCCTCAAGGTTCAGAAGTATTTTGGCTATTTTTTACCACCTAGACACTAAAAGAGACCCAGGTGCAAAACACAAAATATATTTTCAAAGGGAAAATGTCACCCTTTGATACAAAATCCAAATGTGTTTATATGCAAATTCTCCTTGGATTTCACAGTGTCATGTCAACAACATCACAGAGGAATAAGCCTATTCTCTATGAGAAGAGTCACCAGGAAAATCAACTAAACATTCCTTAGCAGAAATAGAATTTATGTAGACAAGCACATTTGGGGAGAAAAGTCTGTTGACTATTTTCATTTCATTTTAAACCATCCCTATGTAAATCAAAGTGAAATCCATATAAAAATTAAATTCATTTGAATGCAACAAAATTTATTTTATTCTACACCATAATAAATAAGAAGAAAGACTTAAATGCTTATGTAGTCCAATATCATGACATCACTATAAACTGCATTAATATTTTAAAACTTCTTCTACAGCTGAAATTCATAGCTAGCTCTTGTCTTTTTCTGTGTGTTTCTTTCTTTGGTATTTAAATATGGAAATCAGAAATAGGATAAATTGAAATTTATAAAAATTTTACATGTTTACATATCATTGTATTTTTCCACCAGGTAAAGAGTTCACTAACATAGATGAATGCTGGAAAATATTCAGCATGATCCAGCAAATCTCACTATCGGATATACTGGAAGAAAATAAAATCAGTATGATACAGACATTGACACTATCCTGTTCAATGCAGCATCATCCACAATAGACAAGATACAGAATCAACCATCACCGAATGAATGGCAAAAGAAAATGTGGTCTGTCTACACACAATTAAGTACTATTAAGCCAAAAGAAGAACTAAATCCTGTCCCTTGTGACAACATGGGAGAACCTGAAAGCATTTCATAAGTGAAAAAAGTCAGGCACAGATAGACAAATGCCTCATGTTTCAACTGACAAGGGAATCTACCAAAGATTCACGCACAGAAACAGGAGAAAGGAGGTCACTGTGGCTAGGGGATGGCAATAGGTGTGTGTGTGGCGGGGGGATTCAAGACAAGTTGGTCAAAATACACTAAATTCCAGTTAGGATGAGTGAGAGAAGGACAGAGAGAGAGGAAGGAAGAGAAGGAAGGAAGAAAGAAGTGTTTCCTAGTCTCAGGTGTTGATTGCCTCAGGACAGAGGACCAAAAAGTGAAAGGACAAGAGAAAGAGAAACTATATAAACCATTAACAAACTAATTAGCACTAGAACAGCCCGAGTGTTCCTTAAGTCACATCTCCCACATTGAGAACCTGGGTAACAGCCTACTTGATGTTCCCTAAAATGCACTAGAAACCTCTAACTAAATGCCATTCATCAGAAGCTACTTTACCCAGAATGCTGTGATTTAAGATCTAGCCTATTGTTTTAACAAGAGTGTTCTCCTCCTGACTCCGATTCATCCATTTCTCTCCTTCACTACTACCACCCACCAACTCTCCTCAGGAAAGTTCTGCCTCTTATCTGCTTACTTTCCTGACCCTTCTCTCCTATCCCATTTTCCCCACAGAATAATCTTATGCTATTCAGATCAGGTCATGTCATCATCCTGCTCAAAACACTTCAATAGTTTCACAATATATATTATCAAGTGAATCCTCTCTATAATTCTTTTATCAAAAAACACTTGATTTTTCATAGTTCTATTCACAATATACATATATTTATTTAAAAAAATTATTGTTTGACTCTCCTGATTGAACGGGAGCTTCATGAAATTTAATCTCTCTCTCTCTCTCTCTCTCTCTCTCTCTCTCTCTCTCTCTCTGTGTGTGTGTGTGTGTGTGTGTGTTTTATTCACCATTTAATACCACACAGTGGACAATAAGTACTTTCTGAGTAAATAATTGAAAGAAAGATTGAGTGTTTTAATTACACACACAGAGTCAAAAATTTCAGTGGAAATTGTGTTATAATTTTATTTTTATTGTCCATGTCATTTTTTTACCTCTTTTCTGGACCTTCTTAAACTCTAGCCACACATCAAGTACCTGTGATCTATACAAATGCAAGGTGCTTTCTGTACAAAAAAATATTTGAGTGGCAATAAAGACCACTGCCAACATAAAAGCTCACCCTCTAATTTGGAGTGCAATATACATATTTAGTAGAAAAACTGAAAAGTCCATAAATTCTGAGGCTTCCTTTGAGGGGAAACTGTGACGCTTTTAGAGTAAGTGGTTTATAAAGTCAGGAAACTTTCAGGTACACTCATAGAGTGAACCTTTTTTCCTAAATTGAATCTCGTGTTCCACAGTCCACAGAGAGCTGAGAGAAAAGGAGTAAGGGAAATAAACTTGAAGAAATAAAACCTAGAAAAGAGATATTTGGCTTGTGTATGCTAGCGGAAGAACAATCACTTCCAATACTGATTTTGCTGATTTTTATCACCAAGACTTTTATAGTTTTTATGTAAATATAATTTTAGGAAGTCGTTTCAAGATGTGTAACAAAGTGTGGATTATTATTGCATTCAATTGACCACGATCTGAATCCCCGTGCTTACGTGCATCAACTTAGACAGTCATGCCACTTGTAAAACATGGGTGAAAACATCAATCTCAATGGGCTACTGATGAACTTAAATAAAACAAAATATGTAAAATCCCTAGCATAGCTTCTGGCACAGAAGTCATACTGAAAATTTTGTTTGTGGTGTTGTTTCTGTTTTTGACACAGATGTATGAGGACGATGGACTTCCAAACCACGGAGACCGTTCCCTCTCTTGCACACTCCAACCAAAGACAACAGGAAGAGCTGCAGCATTAACTTAATACACATTCTGTCACTCACCCACATTCTCAGGTAATTTAAGGACACAGAAAGTTAGGTATGTAAAAGAAAAATATCTATAACTAGAAATAATTAAGGTCTAGGTGGAGAAATAATAAACAATGAAGAATTGATATTAAAAGTCATGGGCCATAAATTCTAAAATTTTAAGTGCCATTAATAAAACATATGAAAGAAAACAAAGAGAGCAGGAACATCCACTAAAACACAACTTTATTGAGCACTTTCTGTCCACTGTGGACTGTGCTGGGAACGGCAAATGCATACACTGATGTAAACCTGCCTTCACAAATCTTACAACTGAGATATGGGAAGAAATCATCAAAGCATTTGTCATTTGATTCTCCTATCTTACTATGTCTAGTTCTTAACCATTAACATGAAGAAACCATTGTCTAAGAAACCTTGTTTTGTTTGGCTGTAGCTCAGTGACAGAGCACTTGCCTGGCATGTGTGAGGCACTGGGGTCAATCCTCCGCACCACATATAAATAAACAAAATAAAAGCATTGTGTCCATCTACAACTACAAAAAAATTAAAAAGGAAAACTTGGTGTTAGTCTCTGAATAGCTTCTGTATAAATATCTAAGTTATAAGTTAGTCATAGTGGGTTTTAAGTAATTCTTCGGATCCTTTTGAAAAATTACTATGTTGTTGTTGAGTAAGAAATACTACATAATGTGAAATTTGGATTTAATATCTGCAGATATGATTGATGTTTTATATCAAAAATATTTTTATGTTTATAAAGAGTAATTTTTATATTCACAGAGAACATATTTTATTTAATAAGTTAGAATTCTTTTGGCACACTATTAAATACAGAAACTCCTTTCAAAACAAAAAAAGAACTGCCTTCTATTAGCCATTTAATATTCTTGGTTTCTGCTGTTATGTCTCTACTATATCCTGAGTCTGGTACAGTGTCCAGGGGTGCCCTGTAGATCTAACATGCATTTCTTCTGGGAGTGGGGACTGATTCCTGACCACAGATACCAGTTATTAGGCTGATGTACTTAACAACTACATTGAAAGTGTGAAGAATGAAATCATGTCAAAACTCTATGTCAGTAGAGCTTCAAAGTTAATACATAGAACTGACCCCCTTCCCAGCCACACAGAAGAGTGTGCAGTGTGTAAATCTGCCTTTACCTTGAATTGATTGCTACAATATTGCTAATTGATTGCTACAGTATATTTATATCTGTGGGACCTACTTTTTTCCTAGTGGTTTGAACTATACATAAACTTTACAATCTATATTTTTTTAATAAAATAGTCAACTTTGAAAATTGGCTAAATGAAACAAATATTTATTTTAAAAAATAATAAAATGATTAAAATCAAGTGTTTGGTATTATAAAGCACAATGATCAGTTGAGATGAATGTTGTTGAATAAATTCAAAGAAAACATATAGAACCATGAACTCATGGAATAAAGAGAACTGAACTGGTGTTACACTGCATTGAAAACCAAGATCTGTGTGTTTCATTTTTAACAATGGCAAAGAGGTAAAGAACAGGGGGCTAAGAAGCATAAAATATGGTCTTAAACATTCCAAGATCATGACAGAATGACTAGGCTGTAATACTAGGAATATCGGGAAGAGATGCATATGCCTTACTTCAACTCTTGTGGAAACTTAGAGTGGGTAAATGAGCATGACAGACATTGCAAGAAAAGAATTACTAAGAAAAGGGCAGAATGATACAAGGAGAAGAGAGAGAGAGAGAGAGAGAGAGAGAGAGAGAGAGAGAGAGAGAGAGGCAGGCCACAGGCTAAGGGAGGTTGGCAGGGTATGGTGTGGAAGACCTGGTCTCCATGCTCCAGCCTGCCATGTTTTCCTCTGTCATTACACAATTTTCTCCAGCTGACAGTCCTAGAAACTAGACAATATAATAATACAAGAAGTCTATCCTGAGAAGCTTCTGTCCTACTTATATGCCCAAGGTCATGCTATTTCCTAGAAAGGCTTTCTGGACAAACTCTAGTTCTGGAACAAGGGAAAAGAAAGTTGGAACCACATGAATCAGAAATAAGAACAGCATAGGTCACACTGTCTTGGTCAAAATGCTGGTTTGGATTTGGGGTTAATAAAGCAGATAGCACACATTTGTTCATCTGTTTATCATTGGCATCCCTCAAAATGACACGTAAAAGTTGTTCTCTTAAACTATGAACCCCACAAATACAGATTATGAGAAATAAACAAAACTTAGAACTCCAAAACTCCGTGTGAAGTAGATGAATATAACAGTGGTATGCTGATTCGCAGAACAGAAAGGCTGAAATTTACATATAGTGGCTGCTGTCATGTGCCATTCAAATCTTCCTTCTAGACCCAACTGCTGAGGGTATTGAGGATAGGTAGCCCTCAACTACCACACGGATTTGACCATATCTCAGGTGAGAAAATTGTGAAGTCCAAGAGCATACCAGCTTCCCAGAGAGAAACACCCAATGACTGACAGACAGAGACAGCAATCCACACTCAGTTCTGAAAGGTGCTCTAGCTACACCTGGGACAACTGGGTCTCCAATGGAGCTGTGCTGTAACCAAACTTCATTGGTTATTTACTCCTCCTTCCTTCTCTCCCACAAGAAATATCAGAAGTATTCCCTAACGTACTCCCTGCATAAATTCACTTGTGGAAGTTGAGGAAGTAGATGATGATACATACAGAATTTTCATTTTGATGATTTGTCATCCAGAGGCAATAAGCACTCCAACACTAGGAGTAGATAAAACACACATGAACCTTGCCATAAGGTACTAACGCACAAGTTAAAACCCTCATGAGTGGTGAGTTTGAGTGGTGTTCCAGTTCAAGGTATTACATCATCAGCTGCAATGTCTGGCAAGTGACAAACAGGGGGTGATTAGAAAGCAGTGAAACTGTATACTTGTTGACAAATACAAATGATGCTTTGGGGTGAAGAATATTACTGAGACTGAGAGTGATAAGTAGGCAATTAAAAACCAAGGGTGCCAATCAAAGGGCCTTCTTACAGTACTTCTTCACCTGATAAGCAGAGAAAGCTTAGGGGCGGGTGCAGCACTTCACATAAGACTAGAAAAGCTCCCACAAAGAATAAGTTCCAAACCAAGACAAGTCTGCATGCCAAGACTGGGAAAGAATGGGACCTTGGCCCATGAGATAGGAAAACGTGGATTGATGTGCACAAAACCTTGAATTCCAAGATTCAATTCAAGATTCTTGATTCCAAGATTCTGTGAGAGCAGTGGATGTGGGCAGCTACTTTCTTTTAAAGTTTAGTGCTCCAGCCTTGCTTGAAGATGATGCAAAGCCTCAGCCCCTGGAAGAAAACGTGCAGCTCTATCCCCTGGTTTGCCCCCACCTGTTCTTCTGATCACAGCTTAGTAAACAGCATAGTGTCACATCATAACCAGCCAAAGGTTTGCTGCACCTGATAAGGGAAAAGTGAAACATCAGGAATTAGCCAACATCTATGTTTAGGAGCCAGAGGCTACACACTGGCCTGGATTCTGTGTGTGCTGGACTAAGAAACATAAGTTTAAATAAAGGAGAGTTTATCTGTAAGGGGTACTTGCTCATAGGATTTAATACTCTTTTTTAAGGACCGTGGGAAATGGTGAATTAAATGCAGGAGGGTTTCAAGAAGCATGCAAGAGAGCCCGGATAGAGTAAGAGGGAAATGCCACAATTGTACTGGTGGAGAGGAGCAAAATGTGATCAAATCGTTGCACATCCTGATTGTGGGTGGTGGTCACACAACTCAATCTACATGTACAAGATTATAGAATTATATATGAAATGATTAATTTTATAGTGTATCATTTAAAACCGCCACATTTAATATATAGTCTGTTCACAGACGAGCAAACTCTGGAATTGAAAACATATGGCAAGATGCTCCATGATGATAGTCCTGAGAGAAATGCAGATCCGAATCATGAAAAAGCACAAGTTCATTTCTCTCAAATTGACACTAATTAAATCAGTAGCAAAATCAAGTATTGCTTTTTCCTCATCCTTCTAATGATAAAACATTGAAATGTCCCAGAGATTAGTCATTGTATTTGTTCTAGTCTCTGTCTAAATCATTCTCTAAGTAATCATAACCCAGTCCCTTTGTGACATTTCAAGTTTTGACTTTTTTCATTATGGAATTTTTTATATGAAATTAATTTTCATTTTCAAATTGTGTGTGTGTCTACTTGATTACTGAGATCTTTGTGTCTCCCCCTCTTAAATTCTACATCGGAGGTGTCTTGCTCCCCTGATCTTTGTCACAGACATTAAATTCCATATATACTGTAATGACTCACATATTTCTATTCTTATTTCCCTAAACCCCAGGTTCTTATATTCAACTATAAGATTGACATTCAACTTAACTCTCACATCACCAAATTTAACATTCAAAATTGACTCTTCATCTCCCTCCTACCAACTGGCACCAGTGTCTGCCATTTCCACCCACCAGTACTCTGGACCTGTTCCAGAAATGGCAGGACTCTGCTTAAGACACCTGGGCGTTGTCCATAGTGTGAGGCTGCATAATCACATCTGCATATCCATCCTTCTCCCTCTCTCAACCTGGCCATCATCTGTCAGCAAGAGTAGCTGCTATGGGTCTCTTATCTCCTTCAATACAGGGTCTTCAATTCCAGCAACATCTGCCCACTTTTCTATGCTCAGTGATTACCCGTGACAACTCCTCTATCCTCCTATATTTGTTTTTCTCAAAATTTAGAGACTTAGAAAGTACCTCTGTCCTGAATTCCAGTAATTCTGGGCTCATATTATAGTGCATATTGCCATAATAATACTCTCATGGCATATACTTGAACACTAAAGTGAATTTTATTTTCAGCCATTTTGATACAATTAACTAAAATGGTTAAAATGTATCAATGATCTAACACATATAACTATATGAAATCTAAAAATTATATAGGACCAGACACATTAAGAAAAATACTACTTTTAAAGGGTTATAATCCTGATTATGAAGATCAATTATTATAATTACCTTTTTATTTAATTTTTTGTATCAGGGATTGAACCCCAGGGGCAGTTAACCACTAAGTAACATCCCCAGCCCCTTGGTTAAAAATAATTTTTTATTTTGAGACTGGGTTTCATTAAGTCACTCAGGGCCTTGCTAAGGCTAGCTTTGAACTTACAGTCCTCCTGCCTCATCCGTCCTAAGTCACTGGGATTACAGGCATATGCCACCAAACCCAGCCTTGATTCTTAATGAAGCAGCAGCGCCTTGATTTTGAAACACCCCCTCCCCATGTTAATCATGAGTGACTTCACACTGTATCCATACATACAATGGACTTTTTTTTAATGGAAAGTCCCTTACTGGTCCTGCCTCCATGAGTGGTCAAGACCAGGAGAAAGGGGAGGAAACCAGCTGACCCAGGGAAGGATCAACTCCACAATACTCCATTTATACACAGAACCAAGCAGACCAGCACAGAGTCTGGTAATAAATAAAATGCAGCTAGAAGTTGACAGCATGGGATGGGGGGGAGCATGTGGGGAGCAGGAGTATCTTTTAAAAAAAAGACAGCACCCCAGGCCCAAAATGGGTTCCTGCGGAGGATTTGGTCTGCTTCAACCCAAGAGGAATCAGTGAGTGAAAAGCAGTCTGGGAAGGCCAGAACCATGAGGGATGGAAGAGGAGGAAGGTCTGGTGGAGGGGGACTGTTCAGCAACTGGGCTGAAGGAATTACCCCTTCCCATTGAGACTTCCCAAATCCTCTGGTCTGGCAGGAAGGGATCAGCCTATAACCCCCCCCCCACCCCAGGGGAGACTTGGGACAGCCAGATGCTCCAGGCAGGAGGCTCACAAAGGCTTGTCCTCCACGGAAATGACAGCTCTATCTACCCCCAGCTTCTCTGCCAGGGGGCAGCGTCCTTGACCTCCTCTTGACCTCTGCTGGGAATTCGTGCTTCTTCTTGATGGAATCCTTGGAAGTAGCATAGATCATTTTGCTGGTAAGGGGTGAGGACTCAGGAGCCCAGAAGATAAAACACCAGGTGCTCCTGGTGCTCTCCTTGGTCTCCTAGATAGTATCATAGAGGCCATCTTTGCCTGGCAGCATCTTGACAACGGTGGCATAGGTAGGGGTCATCTAGGCTGGCCCACACCACCTACCAGCATCTCCTGGCCCTCCTCCAGGGTGGCAGTGTTCTTGTCCTCACTCAGGCAGAAGAACACAGTCTTCTTGCTCTTCCTCACTCCCTCAGGTATCAATGATGTGCACACCTTCATGTCACTGAACACTGATGACACCATCAGAGCCACCTCAGAGGTCATGTTGTTAGAGTCTGTAAACAAGTCAAGATGGCACCTGGCATTTTGCCAGGGGGAGTGGTTTGTGAAGTAAAGCCAGCGAGCCATTAAGTGTGGAGATTCCTTATTGGTTGACTGCTGTATCTAGTTTATGTTAATTAAGATAAGCTGTGTGGAGTGTATATATACCCCTCCTGTCCTACAATAAACAGCTCCCACTCCTGCTGTATCAATGTACACAAGTTGTTCGTCACCCCCTGGTTATTTTGCTGCAGCCGGACTGCGGCATCATGTGTTTGGAAGTGGAAGGGAGACAGCAAGGGGAGCCACAGAAGATGAGAGCCACCACAGCTGCTGCCAGGATCCTACTGGCAAGCGATTTTTTTTTTAAAGGAAATGAAATTTAGCAACATTATTAGACTCTGATGCCACATCCCTGCATGAGTTGTTTGTTTATATATTTGTTTATTTACTTATTTGTAATGTTATCATTTTACTTGCAGGGCCAAGGCTAGAGAACACCTAATGATTGACAGATTTACCCAAAATAAATCCACTGTGTGATTGGTTCCTCTGGTGTTGTGTTGTGAGAAAATGAAATAAATTAAAAATTATTTCAACTAATGTTTTGGACCCACAACATTATCTGCAGCTGAGAAGGTATGATTTTACTTTGGATAACAGGTGGCATTGTGCTTTGACAACCTTGTAGTCATCTGAAAAAAGTTTTTTTTTCTTTCAAAGTGTATTTGCTGTTAGAGTCTTCCATATAGTATAAACACCTTCATCTTCTCCTTGTTCATCCACTCTTTCACATTCTCAAGTTTATACACCTCAAAACTCTAGAAAAATTTTCTTTTTCACATTCTTTGTCTCTTTATTTTCCACTTATGCTCATTGAGAATTTTTCTTGTCTCATCTAGAAGCTATCACAGAAGCAAGGATGATTGGCTAACAAAATTAAAAAATATATCAACTGTTCCAAGAAAGATATAGATTTATTTAGTGTAAATAAATTATACAGCCACATAGAGCAGCAGAAAAATATATCCCTAAAAATTAGATAGGTAAGCTGTCAACAACCTACAAGCTCTGAGTTGTCAAGTTTGCCATTTGCCAGTATTAAAAATTTCCTCAGGGCCTTTGTGAAACTACTAAATTCTTTTCCATAGGTCAGATTCCACAAAATAGTCAGTAATCTCTTTCAAGAGATTGCATTTCTGTATCATTCATGAAAATTGGTGCCTGGGGGTAAGAAAAAACAGCTTAGAATTCTGCAGACATAACACCATCCATCCCAAGCAAATTGCTAATTCAAAACACTTAAAATGTAAACATGATTGCAGAATACTAGCAGCACCTGAAAGGCTTAGGGGCTTCCTGGTATGTTATAACCCGTGCATTATTGGTTGCTAAAGCTTTGGCTATTGATAATGTCAAGACCTATTCATTTAATTCAAAATACTTTACTATGGTCTTCCTACATCTCACGAAATACTTAAACCCATCCATTTATTTATTTATTTATTTATTTATTTATTTATTTGACTTCAGAATTGACAGCATCAATGGCTTCTTTGACTTGCAATTCCATTTGTATGCCCTAAATCTTTCTTTTTTCTTTTTTTTTTTCCAAACTGCTAAGACAATTCATTCAAAAATTCAATTACTTTCATGAATATGCCAGATAACCTTGCCAGGAATTATGAATAGAAAAACAATAAAATCACAAAACATCAATGATTTTTGCAGGGATTATTAGTGAGGAGGAAGATGCAGACATTAAAACCTGAAGAAATATTTGAAACTTCAAAGAAGAAGGACTCACCAAGCACTGAACAAAGCTAGGGACAAAATATTCATGCTATTAATTACCATTATCTGTTTTTGTTCCTAAATTTATGGAACTAAGAAATTTTTCTAAAACCATGATAAGAAATAACTTATACACAAAGAAAAATAGAAACTAGATTGGCCATCGCATGACTCATCCATTAAAATGCTAGAACAAATCTCAAGTAGACAAACTGTTAATGCAAAATCTCCCTTTGGCTTGAGCTATTATTCATGTACAAGGTCATTCTGTGAAATACTCAAGGATGCAGAAGGTCCCCATTTGTCTAATAAATAAAAAGTAGTCAATCAAATATTGTGGGAAAAGCAAATTAATAAAATATTGATCTAAGCAACAAAAATGTAAGATTTTTAAAACTTAGAAAGCCAGTGAAATCAGAAAAAGTAATTTAAAATCTTATAATTCTATTTAAAATTATTCTAAACAAAATTTAATTATTTTAAAATGTAAATCTTAAAGGAAGCATGTGCTATTCAAGAATGAGGGCTGGGGATGTAGCTCAGTGGCAGAGCGCTTACCACCTAGCATGTGTAAGGAACTGGGTTCAATCCTCAGCACCACATAAAAAATAAAAAATAAGAGCATCCTGTCTATCTACAACTACAAAAATTTTTAAATGAAATTAATTATACCCCCTTCATAGGAACAAAAACAAAAACAAAAAACAAAAAATCAGAGTTTTGGGATGGTACTAGAAGATCTCAGAAATGACTATTTCCCAAATTAACAGGTGAAATACAACTCCAAAAGAGAACATGTGGAATGTTGCCTTTGAATCATCTTTTTAAAAGCCTCCTGTTCCTGCTGGTGGGCAGAATCATAGCCTTTGGGACAGTAGTCCCTGGTGTTTCTCCTTTGCTAGCAAAACAATAAACCTTCTTTTTCCTCTCCACACCCCCCCGAAAAAAAATGATAATAATAATATAGAGCTCACAACTAACTCCTAAAACTTTTAAACAAATTAAGCTATTTGATATATGCAAACAGCTTAGGTCTATAAATGACACATAGTAAACGAAGTAAACCATGATGGTTAAATGACATCACTCTTTACTAAGCCTGGTTATATGAATAAATTCAGATAAGAAGTGAAGAGAAGAAAGAGCATTTTAAAATTTTATCATAAGAAGAAACCCAAAATGTCTAATCACAGTTGAGCCTTAATCTAACCCAGACTTGTTCCTATCCTTGGACAATGTCCCATATTAAGCCTTAATTTAACAATCATAATGCACTCCACACTACTCTGAAATAACATTGCTTACTTCTGGACAAAGGAAGCCACCAGAAATCACCACACTGAAACTTGCCTGATTTACTGCACAAAATACTTCTTTGTATTGTCAATCTTTTTTATTTTTTCCTCTTATTCAAAAAAAGAAGTAACTCTGCTGCTGTGTAAATAATTTCAATAATCAGGATATTATTTTACCAACTGTCCTTTTAATATCTCTGTTTCTATATTTGAATCCTTTAATTAGCTTTTCAAATGTTTGAGTCTCGATGATTTAAAATAATAACAATTAAAAATGAAGTACATGTATGAAGACTTGAATTGGGTGGGTGTCAACATAATTTATATACAAACAGAGATATGAAAATTTTTGGTATATATGTGTATTAAGAATTGTAATGCAAAAAAACAAAGTATATGTATAAAGGCATAAATTGGCGTGAACATACTTTATATAGAGAGAAACGAAAAATTGTGCTCTATATGTGTAATAAGAATTGTAATGCATTCCATTGCTGTTGTGTATTTTTAAAAAATAAAATCAATAAAATATTTTTAAAAAACAATAATTGAGGGGAAAAAAGAAACTTAGGCCTCTACCATGATACTTATCTTTTCCCATTCACAGTGTAAGTCCCCACAGAAACTATTTGGGACAATATTAGGAGGGGTCAATAAGAATAATTTCTTATAACACAAAGGTCAGAACAAATTTTAAATACCAAGAATTTGCTAACCAAGAATCAAAATATCCCTGTTATTAACAATAAATACCACATTCGAAGTGTTAACTCAATGTTAAAAACTAAACAAATTTTGAAAAATCTATTTATACCCCCAGTCATAGGCAAAACTTTTATAGTACAGGAACATTGTACAGTTCTAAGAGGGCCTATTGAAAACTTAAAAAAACCTAAACATGCCTATAACATTCATTAAATATTCACAAAGAGAATACTAGGTCCAGTATATTTTGTCAAAGTGTCAAAGAGATTAGTATTAAATTGGTTCTCAAATTAGACAATCACCTAAAGATTTTTGAATTTTCATTACTGTGCCATTCTATTTTCCTCCTCTTATAAATAAAGGTAAGGTTACATTTTTAATTCATTTAAAAATCAACTTTATGAAATAAAAGTTAGTAAAATGTACCAATTTTAAAATATATGGGCCAATGATTTTTTTTTTGGTCTTTTTTTTATTGTTGGTTGTTCAAAGCATTACATAGTTCTTGGCATATCATATTTCACACTTTGATTCAAGTGGGTTATGAACTTCCATTTTTACCCCGCATACAGATTGCAGAATCACATCAGTTACACTTCCATTGATTTACATATTGCCATACTCGTGTCTGTTGTATTCTGCTGCCTTTCCTATCCTCTACTATCCCCCCTCCCCTCCCTTCCCCTCCCCTCCCCTCTTCTCTCTCTACCCCCTCCACTGTAATTCATTTCTCCCCCTTGTATTATTTTTCCCTTTCCCCTCACTTCCTCTTGTATGTAATTTTGTATAACCTGAGGGTTTCCTTCCATTTCCATGCAACTTCCCTTCTCTCTTGCTTTCCCTCCCACCTCTCATCCCTGTTTAATGTTAATCTTCTTCTCATGCTCTTTGTCCCTAGTCTGTTCTTAGTTACTCTCCTTATATCAAAGAAGACATTTGGCATTTGTTTTTTAGGGACTGGCTGGCTTCACTTAGCATAATCTGCTCTAATGCCATCCATTTCCCTCCAAATTCTATGATTTTGTCATTTTTTAATGCAGAGTAATACTCCATTGTGTATAAATGCCACATTTTTTTTATCCATTTATCTATTGAAGGGCATCTAGGTTGGTTCCACAGTCTTGCTATTGTGAATTGTGCTGCTATGAACTTTGATGTAGCAGTGTCCCTGTAGCATGCTCTTTTTAGATCTTTAGGGAATAGACCGAGAAGGGGAATAGCTGGGTCAAATGGTGGTTCCATTCCTAGCTTTCCAAGAAATCTCCATACTGCTTTCCAAATTGGCTGCACCAATTTGCAGTCCCACCAACAATGAACAAGTGTACCCTTTTCCCCACATCCTTGCCAGCACTTGTTGTTTGACTTCCTAATGGCTGCCAATCTTACTGGAGTGAGATGGTATCTTAGGGTGGTTTTGATTTGCATTTCTCTGACTGCTAGAGATGTTGAGCATTTTTTCATGTACTTATTGATTGATTGTATGTCCTCCTCTGAGAAGTGTCTGTTCAGGTCCTTGGCCCATTTGTTGATTAGGTTATTTGTTATCTTATTGTCTGATTTTTTGCGTTCTTTGTATACTCTGGCTATTAGGGCTCTATCTGAAGTGTGAGGAGTAAAGATTTGTTCCCAGGATGTAGGCTCCCTATTTACCTCTCTTATTGTTTCTTTTGCTGAGAAAAAACTTTTTAGTTTGAATAAGTCCCATTTGTTGATTCTAGTTATTAACTCTTGTGCTATGGGTGTCCTATTGAGGAATTTGGAGCCCGAACCCACAGTATGTAGATCGTAGCCAACTTTTTCTTCTATCAGATGCCGTGTCTCTGATTTGATATCAAGCTCCTTGATCCATTTTGAGTTAACTTTTGTGCATGGCGAGAGAAAGGGATTCAGTTTCATTTTGTTGCACATGGATTTCCAGTTTTCCCAGCACCATTTGTTGAAGATGCTATCCTTCCTCCATTGCTTGCTTTTAGCCCCTTTATCAAATATAAGATAATTGTAGTTTTGTGGATTGGTTTCAGTGTCCTCTATTCTGTACCATTGGTCCACCCGCCTGTTTTGGTACCAGTACCATGCTGTTTTTGTCACTATTGCTCTGTAATATAGTTACAAACCATGAAAATATCTTTGCATATAGAATGTATGCACCCCAAAAGCTCCCCGGAGCCACGGTGTCGTAAATCCCAACCCATCCTCAGCCTAAAGATGCTAAGATTGCCATGAAGCAAATATTATGCCAATGTAAGTTATACAAATCATTGAGCATTATAGTTGAAAAATCATTGACGTAATAATAACAGTAGAGAAGCATCACAATACTAAACCAAAATCCACAGTATATGAAAATATATTTTATCAAAGCCAAACAGCATTATTTCCATATGTGTAACTATGTATAACTTATGTGTGTGTCTTTGTGTATGCATGCCTTTAGGTATGTGTACCTGTTATTATACAATGAAAAGTGGCAACATTTTATAGAATTGCAAAATATTTTAACATATGAGAAGAAAGCCTAAAATTATGAAGGAAAAGAGACAATGAAATACTATTTTGATCTATGAAATTAATAATGTGAAAAAGAATGACATATCCACAGCCAGAATAGATGCGTATTAACATACATTCTCAAATACTACTAACAGGAATGTGCAAATTTAAGCAGGCAATTTGACAAAATGTAGCAGATGCCTTAGAAAAGATGTATTCTGCACTTCCATTTCTAGAAATACACCCCAGAGAAATCATCTAATGAGAGTGCAAAGGCACAGGTTAAATATATTCATCAAAGAACTATTCACAAGAATAAAAGGAAAAAGAAAATATTTCACTTGCTACCATTTCAAATTTTGCTAATATATATGAAATAATGTCATGAAAGCAGTGCAAATTACATTGAGGTTCAGCATTTATTAACATGGAAAATAAGAAGGGTATGTTTCTAAATCTTGGAAGTAGTTTTCTATGGAATCTGCTTATCATGTAATAGCATACTCATAACAAAATACATTAAAATGCCTAAGAAAGCTGAGAGAATAAACTGTAGTCATTTCTGCATTGGCATTAATAATTTTAATTTTTGTCTTATTGTTTTCTGAGCACACATTTTATAATCAACACGATTATGAAGCAAAATTAATTAGAATTATAAGAAAATAAGTAGTTTGATTTATGAGGTGTCTTACTGTAATTAGCCCACAATTTTGTATTTTTCTTTTGACAATAGCCTAACATGAGTCACCATTTTCCTCTCAGTCTTGTTCCACAATTATAATTCTGAATTTTTATTTACATTATGTCAAAGGTTTTGTAATTTAAATAGCATTTAAATAACACCCCGTGGAAAATTAACATAATAGTCAACAAGTGTCTTTTATAGGTGTAAACTAGTAAGAAAAAGAATATAAAAACAAACATCTATTTAAAATGATTAGAAGAAAACTTTATACAAAATATATTGAACAGATTTATTTTAGCAAAAATCAAATCATTGATTAGATAGCACCCAAGCAGGAAAGATTTAGAGAGCTCTGTTTCTCCATGTGAGCAGCTGAATGCATAGGGAGAGAACACCGAAGTTTAAACTAGAGTTGTCTAACTGGAGACAACTAGATGCGTGCCTTGTGTGGGTGGACATGATCCAATCAGTTAACTGTTGTAGCTGGCTGCTTTGTGGCTATCTCTTTAGGAAGTATACACTGCTTGTCAGATTTTGGTTTCTTTGCATACTAATTTGGGGTGCAGTTCTTCCCAATTTAATTTAGCTAAGTGAATAGGAGGAGCCTGACCCAGCTGTGAGCACTTCAAATCCTCAAAATAATATTTTAAGATAGACACTTTTGTTATCCCTGTTGGAAAAACAACAAAATTAATGCACAAAAGTCATTAAGGTGTTGAAGTTAATCATCTAGTATGAGAAAGATCTGAGAGTTGAACACCAGCAGTCTAGCTTATCTCTTTGCTCCTAACCAGTCTGTATTCCACTGTCTACTGTTGTTAATAAACATTCCCTTTGTGTATATTTATTTTATAAATTCATTATAGTATCTACAGAAATAAGAGACACATTTCCTGCTATTTTGAAAATGTATTGAATTGCTTTCATATTGAGGCTATATAGTCATAATTACCATAAAGGAATTTCTCAAATACATACAATGTGATTTTAATCTGCTTAGAAATGTTCTTTCCCTCTCCTACAAATGTATACATATGGCGGGCTTCCTTTTGCTCCCCACAAAGAAGTTAATGAACGTCTCTGGCCTCAAGAAATAACACAATAACCAACCAAGCATACATTTAAACATCCACAGAAACATGAAAGAAAAAACGGCAACATTGGCATATAGACACCAAGGCTTTGTGATACAATTCCATAAGAACATTTCATATTTAACAACTTGTATAAAGTAATAGAAGTAAAAAGTTAATTTTTTTCAGTATTAGCTGAGAAAGTTATAAATATAGGAGAATCCAGTTCTTGGCTTGCTTATCAATCTTCATCCTCATGGGTTTCCTGAGGGATTTACATTCAAGTAAGATAAGTAGACAAAAAGCACAAAAATAGCATTAATTGGGATCATGTTTGGAAGTACAATTTTGCTCTGCATTTTGAACCAAAATCTTAATTGAGATCTTTCCTTCCCATTCTAACCCCACATCATCATTAACAGGCTCAGATGGCCATGCAAAACAAGGAAGTCAGAGGGCAAGAATAAGAGAGATGACCCACCAATCAGTCTACCAAGGACCAGGCCACTATACCCAACCTGTTGGAAAGATGTGACAAAGTAATAAAGAATGATATCCATTCTGCTGCACGGACCTTCCTATCCACAGGGACACTGGAATATTTGACACAAGCAAAATTCTTAGGTCCTGTGTCATAGACCAGAATCCTTCTGAGTCAGCAGAAGGAAGAACAATAAAGTACTTGGCACTAGTGTTGGGCAGAGATACTTTCTCCTTTAGAAAAATTTTATAGTGCAAAATTATCAGGAAATAAATTACCAACATTTCCCCTTGCCCTGTTTCTTCTCTTCCCTTATGCCTGAGGCTCAGACTGCTCTCATAGCAAAGCCTCTTCTAGTTATACTTTCATCCAAGCCTCTGTCAATGTAATGAAGACTATATTAATACTGTCATCTTCTAATTTTTTTCCAGTGTCAATGCCTACAATGAATTTCTGACTCACGTTCAGATTTCTTTCACCCCTTGCTTCTTCTGCTGAAGTTCTGCCCACGTTTCTCTACCTCCTGTCACCTGCCAGTGGTGACTTGGATGTAAGATTCAAAAGAAAATCATAAGAAGGTAATGGGAACAGTGAAGGTGGTCTTTGAGGTACACTTAGGAATAGCAGAATGAGTTATTCCTGCAAGTGTTTCACTTCCAGGAGTAGCTCCTGATGGGAAGGGCTTATTGCAAAGTGCAGAGAGAATGGAAACAAGAGAAGAATTAAGGAAGCTTTATTGAAAAGTTTCTTTTCTAGTTATTTTTAAAATTTTATGAATGTAGCCAACTGGAATAGCCAGACCACCACTCTTGAAGTTTGCTTCAACAAGGCCTCATAAGAAGTGAGTAGAGATGTATGTCCTAAGTAGCAGTTTTATGGTATTTTAGTATAGTGTTTGTGTGCATGAATATGTATGTATATATTTATTCAATGTGGCACCTCAAACAATTTTAAAATGTAAAACAAAGAATATAGAAAAAACAAAATTCACTATGTGTTCTAGTTTAGATATCACAAGTCATCCAAAAGCTCATGTGTAAGACAATGCAAGAAGGTTTAGAGGTGAGATGATTGAGTTATGAAAACCTTAACCTAATTAATGCATTAATCCCCTGGTAGGGATTAACTTGATGGTAATGTTGGCAGGCAGGGTATGGTTAGAGGAAGTGGGTCATTTGGGGTATATATTTTGTCCTTGTTCAATGGAGTTCCCTCTCTCTCTCTCTCTCTCCCTCCCTGCTTCTTGTTGACAATGTCCTGACATGCTTTCCTCCCCAAATCCTTATACCATGATATTCTGCCTCACCTTGAGCCCAGAGCAATGGAGTTGACCATTTATGGATTGAGGTCTCTAAAACCATGAGCCCTAAATAAACTCTTCCTCCTCTAAAATTGCTCTTGTTAGGTCTTTTGGCCACAGTGATGGAAAAGCTGGCTAAAACACTAAGTGAATTAGAATCTTTAAAAGTATGTCTTGAAACCAAAGAGCTA
Organism: Urocitellus parryii; assembly: GCF_045843805.1. Lineage (NCBI taxonomy): Eukaryota > Metazoa > Chordata > Mammalia > Rodentia > Sciuridae > Urocitellus > Urocitellus parryii. The sequence continues at coordinate 13,226,602 of NC_135538.1, forward strand.
TATAGAGAACATGCTTAACCATGCTTAAATCATGGCCTATTAAGCATAGACCATGGCAGCTCTGTTTTGCTATTCCTTAGAAAACTTAGGTGATTAAGACATTAACCAGTTTAACAAAATGTGTACCTAAGATAAGCTTATTAGAAAATGATCACTCTTTTAACTGCATACAACTATTGGGATGATATAGTTTATAAGTATAAAGATTTAAGGACTTTTAGCAAGTGTGTGAATTTTTATGCTAATTTTCCTATATTCACAGAATGATAAACTAAATGGTGGTTATATGATACATACCAGTAGTGATTTTAAATTACCCCCTTTAATTTACACCAAACTTTAGAGTTATTCTATATATATTGTAAAACTGACATAGAAATATTTTTCTATTTATCTCAATATCTACTGATAATCTTGAAGCAAATAATAATGTTTAACTCTTACAGACAGATTACTATATTCTAGCCATTGCATTCATAACTTGCATCCAAACAGATACCCCAGAATCAGATTTTATTGCTATCTATGATAGAGGAACTAGGGTCTGCAAAGTTAAGTGATTTGCTTGAAGAGACCATGCTGAGATTTCACAAACCCCAGAGACTAGCCTCTTAATCATTGCCTTGTATGAGCAGACTCTAATGATACTGGATGATGGATACAGAAGGTGAATTGCAGGGGACCATTTTCTAGAGATATCAATTTTTCTTCATATTACCTAGTTTGGAACTCTGCCTAAAATATTTAATAGTCACCATTATTTTGTGCATTCTTTATACCCAGATGACTACTTCTGTATTGCCTAACAACCCAGAGCCCTTGCACAGAAATTCCTCTTCCTCTCCCTCTCTCTCTCTCTCTCTCTCTCTCTCTCTCTCTCTCTCTCTCTCTCTCCCTCCCTCCCTCCCACCCTCCCTCTCATTTCTCAATTCCACTAATACTCAAGTGTACCATGAAGAATGTCTTAAGGCACATGTGGCAAATGACCAATATTGATAGTTGTTACAAGCCACGGTCCTCAAGAACAGCCAGGGGAAGACATCTCATAGAATCATACAAATTAGTGTTTCTGACCACTGGGAAACTATTTTTAGTTGAGACTCAAATAAAAAAGCCATTCTTCACACCAAAATTAGTCAAAAATCACTCCTACATTATGATAATATCAAGAGCACAGTCCTTAAGAAAGAACATTGGTCAAAGGCACAACAGAAAGAGAAAGGGAATCAAGTGAGCTATGAAGTTAAAAGAAGGGGAAAATAAGAACAACCGCCTTCTTTCTGTGAGGTAAATGGATGAATGTGGCACAACCAACAAGTGACCAAATAAAATACACAAGGAATTCACAGACGAGAACACAGACGAGATGGCTCCTAAGAATAAAAATCTTCTCAGTCTCAGTGGTAATCAGGGAAGGGTCTGATGGAAACATGGATTACAGCTAGATGAAGAATATCATTTTGTTTGACCTCCTTTTCTCTCGGCCAATTAGCTCTCTTGCCTTGAGGAATAATTATCCTGCTTACTCATCTTGCTCTTTCTTTTTGTGTTGTTGCATTCCTTCAAAAATCTGGTAGTCTTTGAGCATCAGTCATGTTTACAAATAAAGTCCTTGATTGCTGAAAAAATTATAGGTTGGACCAGTTTTGTTTCTGGATCAGCCTTTATCCTGTTGCCCTGAGTTGGAAGGCTAATACAAACTCTGTGTGTGAAAAAGGGAAAGCTTAGCTCTAAAGGGCCTACACTAGATTTTATATGTATTCTTTGAAAAAGATGGAAAGCCATGGCCCTTCGGATTGACGAAAGAAGGAAAGACTGTGTATATTTGAAATAGTCATTAACCACTGACAGCTTTAAGGAGGAAGAGGCACCTTGGACAGAGCAGCACCCTTGGAAATCTCCAGTGAACACTCAGTAGAGTCACCCACCCAGATTCTCAAGTATTTAAGAGGTGGATGTATCAGGGCTGAAGAGCAGAAGTGGTCATGACACCACAGCTTCCACAAGGTCAGCCAATGTGTCCCTCAATTCCACCTGCATTTAATAGTCAGTTCCTCACAGTGGAGATACCTCAGGGATCAGTTAGTCTTGCATCCCAGGGAATTTACAAGATAACTGTCAGTGGGACAAGTCCGGTCTCCATTGTGGCAGTTGATCTGAAGTTCACAAGTGAGAATGGTTCTCTTCTTTTACCACCCATTCTTTATTTCCCTCACTCTTTGCTGCCACCTCTCTTAGCACAGAGGTCTGACTCCCTGTGCACTATGCTAATCTCTGGCTGTGACTGGGAAGTCCTCCTTTAAGTAAAGAATCAGGGTATGACCAAGAGCCGATCAAATGTGTCACCTGAACGTTAAGCATGACCCTGCCTGTTTCTGTTGTGAAATAAAAATGCTACCTTCACCTGCCAATCACTGTCAATAATCCAGTGAGTACAATGACTCCTTTTCTCTACTTGAGGAGCTCAAAGTTACCAGGTGGGAATCAGAGCTTCAAGTTTGGTGGAAGCAGAAGTCTTCTGAGCTGACACATCCATAAATCAAGATGGTGATCTTTTATGTCCTCCCTCTGCATGGCCTTAGATGTGGGTTGAGGGAGAGATGACTATAATGACAGGGATATAGTCTGGTGTTGCTGGCACCCACTCCCAGTTGTGTCCTCTTTGCTGTGGGTGACACACTTCATGACTTAGCAGACAATTGTATAGCTCTCTATTCTGGGTATTTCACTTCCTGTGCTCAGAAACCCAATCTCTGTCTGAGCTCAGTACTATACAGCTACATAGGAATAAAAATCAGATACTTTTTAAAATAAATTGATAACAAGTTTTCCCACCTCCAGAACTAAGAGATCTATGCGGTTACACTATGATTCTATTGAAACTGGCCATAAATTCCAGGTCACAGATTTTCTCATTACAGTTATATCTAATGCCATAGGATGTGCAGCACTGCGTGGACCAAACTGCAGGACACCTTGTGCCACGGCCTGAATCTGCTGCAGAGCCCCTTCCAGCTCTGGGACCCATCAAAGACGAAGTCATCTGTGTTATTTAGAAAGTAGATTAGACAGGTAATCAAAAGTGTGGAATATGCTGTATTCAGTACTTTAAGACACCTACCGATTTTTGTATTTGAATTGCTTTGTTAATGGTGGGAATAGTGAGAGTCAATAATGATCCCCTGCATTTGGAAGACAGAACCTTGGCATGTCCCAAACAACTGAATCCCTGAAATGCTTACTGAACGCGAGTCATTGTGTCTCATACTCCAAGAGCACTTATGCTTTACTAACATACTTGCTACTCCTTGTTCATCTTTTCTGATAATCTGATGGGCTTAGTGAAGTGTGTGATTCAGATCCATGTCCACCATATTATGATAGAAAGTGAGAGAGCTGAAAGTGAGAGAGTCTTAAATATGTACCATTGTTTATTCTACTGAATAAAGTTATGTGGGTGGAAATTTGATGATGTATGGTGTTTAAATCCACTCCAGAAACTACTGCCACCATGAAGAGAATGAACAAATAATTTAACTTCAATGGCTTTCTCAGTCTCCTCTGTAATTCTCCATTCTGTACTTGACTGAGTTCAAGACAGCCATTTCTATAATTTCTGACACTGTGGATTAGTTTCATTTTTTTATATAATTTTACAGTTTCTATTCCTTTTTGGATTACTTCTTGTACTCAACATTGTTATTGTGAGATTCATTTGTGTTGTTGATTTATCGATATTTCATTTCTTCCTTTTATATTTTTCTTTCTTCATTTATTATTATAAATTTTTCTGAGTGGCCTTTCATTACATGGATATATCACAAATTTCCTCTCACTGATGGACATTTTGGTTGTTTCCAGTTCTTGGATATTATAACTATAGCTACTGTGGACAAACAAATACAAATTTTTGTTCTATGAATAAAAGCTTTCCTTTCCTATGTAAATTTGTAGGAATGGAATAGTTGAATATTTAACCTTTTGAGAAGTTGCCAAATTATATCATTAAGTGGGTTATCATTTTACTTTGTTAGAAGCAGTGTATAAGAACAAATTGCACCACATCATCCACTTGATATTGATAAAAATTTATATATATATATATATATATATATATATATATATATATATATTTTAGTTTTTGGTGGACACATCTTTTTCTTTTAAAACATTAGAAATTTATTAGTTGCTCAAAACATTACATTGATCTTGACATATCATATATCATACATTTGTTTCAAATGGGGTATGAATTCTTATTATTCCCCCGTGTACAGATTGCAGGATCACGTTGGTTACACATCCACATTTATACATGCTGCCATACTAGTGTCTGTTGTATTCTGCTGCCCTTCCTATACCCTTCCTATCCTCCCTCGCCTCCCCTCCCCTCCCCTTCCCCTCCCCCTCCCCTCCCCTCCCCTCCCCCTCCCCTCCCCTCCCCTCCCTCTACCCCATCTGCCATAACTCATTTCTCTCACTCTCTCTTATTTTTTTCCTCCCCTTCCCCTCACATCCTCTTATATGTATTTTTGTATAACAATGCGGGTCTCCTTCCCTCTGCCGTGCAATTCCCCCTCTCTCTTCCATTTCCTCCCACCTCTCGTCCCTGTTTGATGGTAATCTTCTTCTCATGCTCTTCCTCCCTGCTCTGTTTTGAGACACCCCCTTATATCAAAGAAGACATTTCTCATTTGTTTTTAAGGGATTGGCTAGCTTCACTTAGCATAATCTGCTCTAATGCCATCCATTTCCCTGCAAATGCCATGATTTTGTTGTTTTTTATTGCTGAGTAATATTTCATTGTGTATATATGCCACATTTTTTAAATTCATTCATCTATTGAAGGGCATCTAGGTTGGTTCCATAGTCTAGCTATTGTGAATTGTGCTGCTATGAACATTGATGATGCTGTATCCTTGTAGCATGCTCTTTTTAGGTTTTTTTGGAATAGTCCAAGAAGGGGAATAGCTGGTGGTTCCATTCCCAGCTTTCCGAGAAATCTCCATACTGATTTCCAAATTGGTCGCACCAGTTTGCAGTCCCACCAGCAATGCACAAGTGTACCCTTTTCCCCACATCCTCGCCAGCACTTGTTGTTGTTTGACTTCATAATGGCTGCCTTTCTTACTGGGTTGAGATGGTACCTTAGGGTAGTTTTAATTTGCATTTCTCTGATTGCTAGCCATGGTGAGCATTTTTTCATGTATTTGCTGATTGATTGTATATCCTCCTCTGAGAAGTGTCTATTCAAATCCTTGGCCCATTTGTTGATTGGGTTGTTTGTTTTCTTATTATTTAATTTTTTGAGTTCTTTGTATACTCTGGATATTAGGGCTCTATCTGAAGTGTGAGGGGTAAAAATTTGTTCCCAAGATGTAGGCTCCCTATTTACCTCTCTTATTGTTTCTCTTGCTGAGAAAAAACTTTTTAGCTTGAGTAAGTCCCATTTGTTGATTCTTGATTTTAACTCTTGAGCCACATGTGTCCTACTAAGGAATTTGGAGCCCGCCCCCATGAGGTGGAGATTAGAGCCAACTTTTTCTTCTATGAGATGCAGAGTTTCTGGTTTGATTCCTAGCTCCTTAATCCACTTTGAGTTAACTTTTGTGCATGGTGAGAGACAGGGATTCAATTTCATTTTGTTGCATATGGCTTTCCAATTTTCCCAGCACCATTTGTTGAAGATGCTATCCTTTCTCCATTGCATGCTTTTATCACCTTTGTCTAATATAAGGTAGTTGTAATTTTGACACAACATCTTTATTTTTTTGTGGTGCCTAGGATCGAACCCAGCGCCCCGCGCATGCCAGGCGAGTGCGCTACTGCTTGAGCCACATCCCCAGCCCCTAAACGTATTAATTTTAGTCTTGTACTGGGAGAGTAATGTTATTTAAATGCCTAGTGATTAATGAAGTTGAATATTTTCTCAGCTTATATATAGATAGCTAGATTGATACTGTCTCTCTCTCTCTCTCTCTCTCTCTCTCTCTCTATATATATATATATATATATATATATATATACACACACACACACACACACATACGCACATATATTTTTCTTTATATATATGTATATGGACATATACATATATATATATATATATATATATATAAAACGCTATAGATATATAATTTTATTTAGTGAAATACCTGTTCTAGTTCAGATATGAGGTGTCACCCAATAAGTTCATATGATAGATGAAACAAAAATATTCACAGGTGAAATGACTAGATTATGAAAGCTGTAATCTAACCAGTAGATTAGCCCATTTAATGGATTGATAATTTGAGTGGAATATTGGTGGTAACTATGGGAAGGCAGGGCATGGCCAGAGGAAGTAGGTTATGGGAGCACACCCTCGGGATTATATTGTGTCCCTTGCTGCTTGCTTTCTCTTTGTTTCCTGGCCATCATAAGCTAAGCAGCTTTTCTCTACCACACCTTTCCACCATGATGTCCTGCCTCATCTGGGCCCAGAGCGATGAAGTGAGCCAATCATGAACTGAACCTGTGAAACCAGGGATCCTGAAGTAAGCTTTTCCTCTTCCAGGTTGTTCTTGTCAGGTATTTTGCTCACAGCAATGAAAAGCTAATACAACTTCCAAATCTTTTGAACATTTTAATTGGATGGTCTTTTTCTTATTAAATTATAATATTTTTATATATTCTATAAACAATTCCTTTGTTGGTTATATATTTTTCAAATATGTTTTTATGTATCTAGTTTGGATGAAGTCCCCTATATTGACTTTTCAAACAGTTTGCATCATGTTCCACAAGTCTTTACCAAACTTTAAAAATTTTCTCTTGTTATCTCTTAAAAATATGATATTTTAGCCATCATTTTTATGACATTGATACCCTTGGAGCAACGTTTATAATTTATGGTTTGAGGTAAAAGTTGAATTTCAACATTTGAATATAAAATTGTTCCAACACCATTTATTGGAAACATTTTCCCTTCCCTCTCTGAATCGCCTTGTTACTTCCCTGCATCTTTCATGGTTGGCATTTTTTGACTTGATGCCAGGTACTTTGAATTTTAAGGTGGTAGTGGACAAATATTTTTATTATTGTAAATATTTTTTAGCTTTATTGGATTATATATTTATGCACTGATATTATCTGGAAATTGTTGGCTTATTTGCCAACACTGTTAGGTGGGACTAGGGCATCCTTAACTTGAACTTCTTATTTTCCCTCTATGGAAGAGCTTTCTGAGTGTCCTACCCAGCTCCTCAAGAGTTCTATTTGCCCTTCCCAATAAGAAAAGAAATTCTTCGTGTGTCTATGTGGGCTCCGGGAATCATTATCTTTGCTCTCTGGCGTCTCATTCTCTGGATTCAGGGAATTTCCTTGCATATATTGGCTGATCAGTATTCAGCTAAAAATATGAGGGACACCCTAGGGAAAGAAAGCTGAAATCCCTGGACTATGGTTCATTTGTTCTTTCTCTCTCTTACTCCTCTGTCTCCTTCCCTCCCTCCCCTCTTTTTCAGGTTGTCTGAAAACTCCAGTTTTTGTACCCAGTTTCCAATCTCCACCTTCTCTTTTCAGGGAAAAAAAAAAAAAAAAAAAAACACGCTCACCTTGGTTGACCTCCCTCCCTCCTTTGACCCTGAGAAACTGGGCAATAGACTGAGGCAGAGGTAACCTCATCTGTCTACCTCTCTCGGCAATCACTGTGCTGCACTGCCCACTCTGCTCGCCAACATCTGAAAGACCTGTCAAATATTTTGTTCTCCAGGCTGGACAATAACTCTGGTCCCTTTTACTTCATTTTGGTTAGAAAAAGAGATTGAATCTGAATCAAGGTTTCCCATACATTCTAGAACAAACCTTGCCACCCCGAGTCAGCTGGTTCTTTTTTAGCATCATGTTTCCCGAAATGTAATGGATAAAAAGAAAAATCATTGGAGAAATTTGTTTAAAATGGGGATGTTGTTTTCCTGTCCTCAGAACCTCAATTCAGTAGATCTGGAATTTAATCAGCTATTTGAATTTTTTAAGAAGGCTGTCATGTAATAACTCATAGTTAGAGAAACTTGCTTTAGTTAATGATTTTTCCTTCTTAAACTGGGCAAAAATGACTCATCTGCATGTGTGAGCTGGAGAGAGCAGGGACTTTATACCTACTGTTAATTCTTTGATAAATTATTATCCCAATTCAGAGTGTCTTCTCACCTAGAGTTTAAAGCCCATAGCTGGGCAGAGGGAAGAGCTTCCACATCTACCCACGCCAACAGATTTAGACTGTCACTATGATCCCATATGCTTAAAGCCCTGGGTTACTAATGATTTTTGTGTCATTTTTAGAATTTCAGTGAATACATTTCCACACAAATATTTAGTTGTTACTTCCATTAAATTTCTTATAGAATTCAGCAAAAACAGACACACATTATCTTCAGCTGGAAGACACATGATGTTTAAATAGCATTAGAAGAAATCTTTTAAATGATTGGTCTCTTATTGCTTGAATGAGGGATTTCTGTACTTTCCTACCAAGCCAATATTTGTATAATGCTAATGATACTATTTGTATTTTCTGTAGTTCTGAATCAATTTTCTACCTTTTATTCTTCTTATTCCATTTTATTCTCCATGCATTGCTATTATAAACATCATTATTTTGTCCTATTTTACTAAGGCAGGTTAAATAACTTACTGAAAATCACAAACGTGAGCAGAAGTAGAATTCAGTGTGTTCTACTTTTAAGATCATTGGGGCTTAATTGTATAATTTTCTTGGCTTTTTTGCTATTTATGTTTTTAAAATTACATTAATTCATGAAACATTGATTCTACTAAAATGTATGTGTTAGTCAGCTTTTCCCAGCTATAACTAAAATAAATGACAAGAACAATGCAGAGGAAAAACCATTTATTTTGGCTCACAGTTTCAGAGATGTCAGTCCATGGTCAGCTGGCTCCATTCCTCTGGGTCCAAGGTAAGGCAGAACATCATAGTGCAAGGATGTGGCAGAGGAAAGCTTCTCAGCTCATGGTGGCCATGAAGCAGAGAGAGGGAGGTGGAGTCAGGGGACAAGATATAATCCCCAAGAGCATGTCCCACCTGCCCACCTCCTTCATCCATGACCCATCTGCCTACAGTTACAACCCAGTACAGTAGTCCTTCCAAATTATCAATCCATTAAATGGATTAATCCCATGATTAGGTTACAGATCTCATAATCTAATTATTTCACCTCTCAACATTCCCGAATTATCTATCATATGAGCTTTTGTGGGGAATACCTCACATCCAAATCTTAGCAGTGCAGGTTACTGCAAAATTCTTCAAAAATGATTTTACTGGGAATTTCTATTTATCTCATCCTTAAGAACATAACTTGCTGTACTATCTATAATTTGCTTTACTATAGTCTTACTAATTGTTAGATATTGGTGTAAGAGATTTCCAAACACTAAATCATCTTTTTTTCTTCACTGTAAGGTATGGATTATTATTGAGATTTATTGGAGGAGAAATTGAGGTACAGAGTAAATCAGTCCAGGTCACACCGTTAGGAATCATTAGAGTCCAAACTTCCTGGAGGTTTCCTCCAGAATTCATGCCTTTAATTTTGTTCATCACTGACTCTTATTTGAAAAGCCCTCTGTATTTTATCTAGAGGCTCATTTTGGGCTGATCATCTCAATATCAGAAGTGGTATCAAAGATCATTTTCAACAGTCTGCTTCACAAAAATTCAGTTCCAGCAAAACTCTGATTGCTCTCCTTGGCACATTCAGATTTTTAGCCATTTGCTTTTTTACTTTGGATTTAAGCATTAGGTTTGAATATTAATCTCTTTTACCAGTCAAAAAAGTATCCTATTAAAGTCTTAAAGTGACTTAGCAATGAATACAAAATTTAGAAATCTACCTAAGAAATGATTATTTCAGCAGTTTCATGGTTGACAAAAACCATGGTCTTGTGTGCATTTAAGTAGGAGTATGATAGTTGCTCTTTTATTTTGATGCCACCTACCTTTTCAATCAGTTTTCATTTTATAAGTGCCGTGTGTCCTTGGAGGAGCTGGAAGATGACATTATGAGGACCAGATTTAAAGAATCATTTAAATGTTAATAAGAGACTTTAACCAAAAGGTGGGTTGGAGATACATCTCATCATGGAGAGATTTTCCCAGGGCTAGGATAATATTCACAGAGTCTCTAGTTAGTGGAAAAAAGAGTAATGTACTAAGCCACACTGGTCCTTGAAAGAGTATTGCAAGAGGTTGAAGGAGCTATAATCATAGAAGAAAAGCTGATGATTAGACTAATTGCCTATCCAGATGGGTCTAGAGAAAGCAATCATCATAAGTCACTAATAATAGTAAAAATAAACAATAAATTCAAGCAAAGATTGGAGGAAAAATATGTGACAAATAGAAACTCCTCTTATGTTCCTCTTGTGCCTCAAATTTATTATCTAAATTGGTGTCTCTAAATTATTTCAAGAGAAATATTATTAAGTAAACAGAGACCTAAGAAGGAAAACCAGGAAAAGATTCTTACACAGAATAAGGAAGGATATTTCCTAATCTTAAAATATCAAAAAATTTCCCCTGGTGAACTTACTGTTATACCCCTGTATTGTAAGTTTCTGGGTACTTTTATTTATGTAAGGGCAACACCTGGCATTGTTGTCTTGTTCCTTATAGGGGACAGGAACTCAAAATCCATTGTCTCATAAACAAATTGTTAAAGAAGGAGGGTGAGGGTAGGGCATAGGGAAGTCCTCGGGAACTAAATCTACCTGATTATGTAATCATAGAAGAAAAATCCATGTGCAAATAAACCATAGCAAATAGCACTATTATATATAATTATAATTCACTAATTAAAACAATAATAATGAAAATAGAAGGGAGAGCACTAGTGTAGAACTAACAGATCAGGGGGAGGGAGGATGGGAGGAAAAGGGAAGGTGCAGGGGAATGAGATTGACTAAATTATGTTACGAGCATGTATGAATTATAATGTATTAATGTATAATTATAATGTACTAATAAAAGGAGGTTATATAAACATTTATTAAAATGGCCCTCATATTAAAGTTGTTCTATAAACAAATTCATGTTTCTAGTTTTAAAATTAAATTAATATGTTTTTGAAAGGGATAGCAAAATAAAAATATATGTTTCACAAGTTATTGACATGAATACACATATTACTTTAAAGCCTATAGGTTTTTCCTCCTGTTTTCCTTGCTTACTAGGGAAATGTTTATTGCATCATCAGATTCAAAGGGTAATACTGTGAGCTGTCAGAGATTCAAGGTATACAGTTTAGCTAGTTATTTGTCCTTTTTAATTTGTTGTTAACCAGCCATATTTGTGTTTGAGATAACCTTTTAAAACAAAATTTAAACAGAGAGCAATGTGAATGTGCCCTGTGGTAATCAGCATCAGTAAAATGATAATGGAAATTGGGTTAGAACACTCCTCATATCTATCCACAGGCAGGTTAAGTTGTATAATATAAACACATAATATACATGTTGCACATATAATATACAATATAATGTCTAATATATAACCACCCAGCTGAGTGTGGAAAATTAGAAATAAATACAAATGTAGAAGCCAAATAACTGGTTTGGAACTTCTAGATCCAGCTGCATTCTGCACTCGTAACGTTACCTCTGGAAAGTCTGGTACAGTGCCTGGGCCTAAGTCCCGTTGTCTATGAAGTGAATACCTGGGTCCAGATGATCTCTAAAGTCCCTTCAAGCTCTCTAGATCATACGTTGATTCCTCTCAAGACACTTGGTTCCTCGTCTCAGATAGAATCTGTTTGCTGATTTGAGCAAGGTTAAATCTGTGGGTATTTCGCAACCAGATGTTTAGAAGCAGAATTCTTGGTGTATTTATACAGCTCTTGAGCTTGTTTTCTGGACAGATCACATCCTGAGCCAATTGGCAAGCCAGCAGATGGCACTATGCCATCACCTTGGGACCAGCCAGCCCCTGAGAGCAGGCACTCCTCTCTCTCAGTCAGAAGTCTTAATCATCTGCGCTAATTAACAGTGCCACACTTTTTTTTCTTTATGATTATGAGCTGAACTTGATACTTTCTAATTTGAATAATGATACTCTGCTTAATTCTCTTCTCTGCTGTCAGGTGCATAAAAGCTGAAAAGGGAGTTTTCAGTTTGCCAGTTCCAAAATGTAAGCAAATAACAGGGCAGAGGTAATGAAGTTATTTTCCTCCTATGAAAATATAATAGGATCTCCCCCTTCCCAAGGACTGTTGGACCCAACACTGAAACTATGAACTCTGTAAGGCAAGAACCTTGCCTGATCCACCAGCTCATTAAAGGTGGTTAGTAAATCTGTGGGGTTGGGGTAAAGGAGGAGCTTTTTGTTGACTCGTGTTAATGGAAGATGAGATCTGTGGATCGCTGGGTTTAAGTGACTGGGTGAAAGTCTATTGATCCCATTGATAGGAGCAGAAAAATCCTCCCTTAAGTTTGTGTACACTCTTGTCACTTTTTGGAAGAAGCCAAACACCAGTGAACAATTACTGCCTTTGCAACTTGAGGATGGAGTTAAAATTTTACAGAAATCACTTCCTTCCTTCCTTCGAGGTAGGGGCTCATTCTTCAACCATGCACAAGTGCAGAAGGCCAAGAGGAGGCCAAGGTCTTCCCTGGACAAGCTCTGTACTCTCTGGACTCAAATCTGGATGTTGGTTTCTCCCTCAATAATCCTCTTGTTATGTTCTTTTAATTCTGTCATTGTTATATTGCCTGTTCTTCCTGAAAGATTACTTCAGCTTTAATTTTTCTACCTTTATAGGAATAATGCGGTGCTATTTTACAGCTCTTTCTCTCTCTTTAAAAAGAGGATTAGTGCTTGCTTTGTGGATGCAAGATTTTGTTGTTGTTTTTTTTCCTCTCAGAGCGTCTTATCATTTTTTTATCTTTTCTTTTCCATAAATTGCCTCTGTTTCCCTCAACCTGTCATTTTTCTTTAGACACTAAAAAGACACAACTATCAACTGGTGGGTGGCAGCAACCTCTGTAGACATTTAATTTTTTAATATTTGTATTTTTTATTTTTAATTAACAGACAATAATCTTACATATTTACAGGATACAATGAGTTTTTTTTTATTGTTGAAACTGGAGATTGATCCCAGAGACACTTAACCACTGAAACACACACTCAAGCTTCCTTTTTATTTTTATTTTATTTATTTATTTATTTATTTATTTATTTATTTATTTATTTATTTTGAGACAGAGTTTTGCTAAGTTGCTTAGGGCCTCACTAAGTTCCTGAGACTGGCTTTGAACTTGCAATCCTCCTGCCTCACACCTCCTGAGCCCCTGGGGTTATAGGTGTGCACCACTGTGCCCATCCACAATGTGATTTTTTGATACATGATTTATTGACCAATGAGCATATCCATCACCCTAAACATTTACCATTTCCTTGTAATGATGAAATTCAAAATCCTGTCTTTTAGCCACTTTGAAATATACACTGTATGATTGCTAAGTATAGGCACCCTACTGTTCAGTGAAACACTTAAATTTATCCCTAATATTTGTAACTTTATACCTGTTGTCCAGCCTCTTTCCATCTCCCCCTGTACTGCAGATATTTTTTCTGAGTCATTCTATTTACTCAGAGAAAACTCTTTCAATATCCTCAGGATGTAAAACAAAAGGAGATCTAAATTGTATAAGCTCCAAACTAATTCTCCAAATTAGTCCCACCATTCATTCTGTCCTTCTTCCTTCTAATTCTGATTGTGCATAGAGGAACTGTCTTTCACTGGGGGAGAAGAGGACTCGCCCATAAAGCACAGAGGAGGGATTTCTTAGGCATTAAGGAATTTGGAGATGCACAGCTACTTCCTGGTCTTCATCCTACCCCTTATCCCCAATTCTGAGGCTTCTCCAGCTTCTCATCCCATAGCTATTAAAGGTTCTGCCCTACCCATTTGCTTGTTGCTAAGTGGATTGTCTTCTCCTAGCCTGGATTTCAACTTCTTGGCTGTGTGAGCTTCTACTGCAAGTGACTATGCTCTCCGCCTCATCCCTTTCTATTTCCCCTGCACTGTTATTTTAGTGGATTATTGAATGGAGATCTATATACAAGCATTTGAATTCCACTGTTGTCCGTAATGCCCTTTCCCCCATGTAAAGAAAGACCCTCACTAAGACTCCTGTTGAAGCAAGTCTGGTCTGGAGTTATCCATCTGACCAGTAATGGTTATTTTTTTGTTACCATTTTATCAATAGAAACCTCAGTTTAAACAAGGAAGACAATGCTAAGGATTTTGTTATTTTTCTCAAAAGAAAGATGATATATGAATCAGTTCTATTTCATCCATGCGATAAACAGATTTTTTAAATGGACATTTTACAAAGCTACCAGCTAAATGTCATATAGGATAATGTAACAAGGTCACTAAATGGAGAAACATCATGCTGGCTCTGAATTCAGAGACCATCTTCTTGACTCTGTCCTACACATCCCCCTGAAGAATCACAAAATAACCTAAGTTACCCACTTTGAAGAAGTCATCTGAATGATGCTGCAATTTAATGAATTTACATTAAAATATAATTACTTAACTTTGCATCAAAAGTTTGTGATATAAATATTAAAATTCTGGGTGCCAGGTGTGGCGGTGTGTGCCTATAATCCCAGCAACTCAGGAGGCTGAGGCAGAAGGATGCAAGTTTGAGGTCAACCCTCATTAACTTAGTGAAATCTTGTCTCAAAATAAAAAGGGACTGGGGATATAGCTCAATGTTAAAGTGCCCCTGGGTTCAATACTCAGTACAAACAAAAAATGTATTGGGTAACATCACACAAATGGTTTCAGACCTTTTTCTGCACTTTTAGCATAAAAACTCACAGACTAATCATTTTTAGACTGTTTCTTGACATGTTCTTTGGGCATGTGGCGGTGACAGTCACGAATGGAGGAGCAGAAGTAGAAAGAAATATGGGGTAAGAAGCGAGAGAATATAGATCACGGGTTGAATCCACACCAGCACATCACACCCAGGCATACCAGCCTCAAGTGACTTCAGTGTGAGAGATGACAAATTAGTATAATAACATAGAAGACACTCCCTACCTAACCTCAAAAAAAGTGAACTCTTAAAAACCCTGGTAAGTATGTGACATATTTGCAAGTGAATTTCCTGTCAGAGGCAAGACAAATGTGGTGCCACAATCCAGCAGATGAGAGTTAAGCATCCTTGGGGGAAAATGGTCATTACTCTTTCTACAAATTGGATTTACGTGCTCGTATATTCCATCAGCGCTTTCCCATCAAATCCATCACATCCTAAGTGGCATTACAATAATAAACGCTCTTCTTCTAATGAGGTTTTGTTGTGGTTCCTGCTTTCCTGCTCGTCATGCATTCTAACACCCAGAGCTCATCAGCAAGGGTAACGCATTTGTGGTTTAAAATAAACTTGATCTCCAACTCCAAGTGGACGGAAAGTACCTGGCAAGGTAAATGATTTAATGAGACATAAAAAATAATGAAATTTCAGCCATCTCCTCTGGAGCTTGAAGGTTTAATTCTACCAGGAGAGATAAACAAAAGAAAAATGAATACCCATAAGTTAAAATTGCAAGATGAATCCACACTGAAGGAAGAGAGGGGAAGATTTACTGATGAAGACTTTGTTGTTGTAAGCTGGTGATATCCATATTCATTTCAGTCTAATAACTAGAATATGCATTATGATCTATTTTTATCATTGTTGCTTAGCTTTTATTGCCAATGTGGAAAGAATGTGAAGAGGGAGCTCACTTCAAATATGATCAGGCTCAAGACAGCATCCCCTGCTTTCATTCCCACCCCCACTCCACCCATCTGCCTCTTATAACCTACCCCAGGCAGCACCGAAGACAACGAGGATGCATGAAGAGAAGCCCCTCTTTGCTTCTGTAATTCCCATTTGCTTCTTTTCTTCTCTTGTATTTTAAGATTGCAAGACTGAACTCAGAGGATTACTTCATGTTTTTAAAACTACCTGAAACATTCTTTTTCACTATTCCAAATAATGCATTGAGTGTGTATCTTGAGTCTGTGCAAAGCACTTTACATTAATTATTTAACCTGATGTAAGACTCAAAATTACCATTTTAGGAATACTTATCTCCACCAATTTTAAAAACTGTGAGGCACAAAATGTAAAAGCTCAAGGTCGCACAGCTAAGTGGGTTAGGCAAGTCCTTCTGAGTATTAATTGCTAATATTTACATTGGAGCCACAGTAATAGAATTTTTAGCAGTCCATTAACTTAAAATTAACTAATAGTGAATTTTTCTTAAATGCCATTTCAAGCATCTATTAAACTATTTAAAATGTTAGTAATTTAGTGAGCTTAATTAGGAATGAATTAGTCGCCTTTAGAATAAAGTGGGTTTTTGTGTGTGTTTGGGTGTGTTTTTTTTTAAAAGACCAACATGGAAGCCTGAAGGAAGTGAATCATACTCTAAAATTGGCCCTTAAAGAAAATATCTGCAGAACTCAGGTCAAAAGACCACACTGAGTCTCCTGACCCAGAAGTATACCTCCCTTTGCTCCAAGTAGAACTCAGCAGCACAGAGCTGAATTGGCACCGAGGACCTTGCTCAGAACACAGATAGACATGTTGGAAGCACTCAGGACCTAGTGAGTTCAGTTGTAGTCTGTAGAAAACACTGTCGCATCTGTACCTCAGCATTTCCTTTCAGAATCCACCTCACTTTGTGGAGGACTAGACATCACCAGAGCAGAAAGAAGCACACCAAGAGTGAATCCTTTAATATGGTTATAAACAATGAAACAAAGAAAATAAGCAAAAAAAAAAATTCTTTAATATTCCTTCATCAAATAGGCCTAAGGAAAAAACGCCATAGTCAATTTACCTCTCTGTAATTTTTTCCTTCTTTTGCATCTTTGAAAGTTGATTATAGTTGAATTCTTTGCAAGAAACATTGGATGACCTGTAAGAATATCAAATGTATTGTGATGTTTACCACCTAAATGTCCAAAACATCTTCTAGTCATAGTGCTGGTTTGGTGGTACGCCTGTATGCTGTGCACCATGGGGGCTTTATGTATGCAATTCCAATTTATTTTTGGTCTCTTGAAAACTGATGCAAACTTTATCTGTGAGACTGACACTCTAATCAGGGACAACGGTGGCACTGTCACCCAGATCATGGAAGAGATTAGAATGCAAACTGAGAAATAGCAAGTGTTAGAGAAAGCATGCTCTCTACAATAAAATGAAAACCCGGTACAAAGATGCCAAGATGACGAGCAGAGTGTGGCTTCCACAGTCTGAACAGTGAAGTATGACAGGTCAGCCTGATTGTGGGCAGCTCACAGCCATCGGCATCTCCACACAGCCAGCAGCCCCTTCTCAGCTGCATAGATAATGAAATATACCAGACTGATCCTGTTCACTCTTGGGAACCGTGACATTAACTGAGAGTACTATGGCCTTATTCTTGACAAATTCATCCTATTAAAATCAAATCAGAGCAAAATGTGTCTTAGCAAAACCTTGAATGTATTTTACCCCCAATTTACCTGAATTTCAAATAAGAAACCTGTACTTTCCGGTAAGTAGCTTCTATGCTCATGCAGCACAGATGCAGAGGTAGATTTATGCACCTTGTGATTAACTGACTAGGCATAATTAACTTAATTATGAATATTATCTTGCCTGTCTTTATTACTCCTGTTCTAGAACAGGAACAAAAATAAATGCAAAAAAGACGGAGCCTTGATTAGAGTCATGTCATTGTCACTAGCAAGATAGATTACAAAGGGAAAACAATCCAGAAATACCGCGCACCCTTTGCTCTGATTAGTAGTCTCATCTCCCTTGTTTGTAATGTGTTCTGGAGGTGAGGGTGTTCTCAACTACTGTGAATCAGTGAAAGCACACTGGAAGGTAGATCTCTTGCTTTGTAAGGTTGACTAATATGCTATATGTTTTCCACTTAAATATTGAAAATATCTAAAAATATTAGGCTCTCTCTAGGGGGTACTTACTGTGAGTCATGTACTAAGAACTTTGTCTATATCATTTCACTTTATTTTCACCCTCACTTAATAATACAGAAGTCAATACCCCATTTTATAGGTGAGGGAAATGAGAGCTTGAGAGTTCAAATGTTTTGCCCCAAATCAAACTAGTAGCACAGGAAGGACCTGTACACTCTGTAGCTGTCTGAGCCCCAAACTTGTTTCCTTGATGGCTCTACTATACTTCTTATTGTATCTTTGATGCTTGGTAAATCTATTAGTCACCTTTTAAAGTATTAACCCTCTGGACACTACAAAAATCATTTTATGATTTTTTTCCTAAAATTCTTTTTAGTTGTAGAGGGAACACAATACCTTTATTTTATTTATTTATTTTTATGTGGTGCTCAGGATAGAACCCAATACCTCATACATACCAGGCAAGTGTGCTACCACTGAGACCAGCCCTTCATGTTATGTTTTTAAAGGCAGTTTTATACTGTCTCCATTAAGCATGCTGTGTAGTGACGAGGGTGTGTGTCTCCACTTCCATCTGAGACGTGTTGAAGCCATTCCCCTCCAGTGGGAAAAGCATCAGAAAACTCAGTAACCTTCTGGGAATAACAAGTGCTCTTGTGCCCACTGAAGTAGGCTGACCTTTCCAAGCAATGGCAGAACTTAGCTTCATAAAGCATTCAACACAGGAAGACTCTGCTCTATATCCATAATAAAATCACCACATGCTGAATAATGGTCCTTGCTTCATCTGCACTCCAATACTCAATCCTTGGAATATGTCATTTTTGGTATGAAAACCCCAGGCAATGGTTCACTAGTGTGTCTCTCAGAGTGTTAGCTATCAACAAATATTTTTTCCTCCTTTAAATGCTAAAAGATTGAAACAGCATGTTACTATGACCTTATTTATTATCTGTGTTCAATGTAATCTTAGCAAGCAATATGTCGATCGTACTCCTGTCCTTAATAGTTATCAGATTTTAATGGAGAGAGAAGGTGGCAGATTAGAGGAAGGAAGCACTTCCTAGCCGTTCCTCAGCATAGGACTTTTAAAGCAGGAAGACTGCTTCTCAGCAAGGTGAATAACTGAAGAATCTCACTGAAACTTAAAACTCCATTGTAAAAATAAGAAAAAAATCGATAGAGACACAAAAATTCAGGAACTTGAACATAAGAAATAATATATTAGAGAGATTCCAGCTTGGCTACCAGCGGCAGCAGCTGAGTAGAGCAGAAAACACAGTCAAAAAGATGTGTGGCTGGCAGATAAAGAAATTAAAAACTACATAAAAATGGCTTGGGGAAACCTGTGGATTAGAGAGGAAGGCTGATGTTAATGGACACAGAGTCAGTAGGGAAGCAGCTCAGTGAAAGCAATCCAAAATAGCTTGCCTCAGAAGCCAAAAGAGTTCCACAGGCACAGAACATGCTGGCAGGTGCAGAAAAGGCTCCTGAGCACAGAAGGCTGTCCCCATGTGGCTTGCACAGCTGCCAGCAGAGATGGAATTGGGAACTCATAAAGGAAATTACCAGTAGGCAACTAAAAATGTCCCAGAGGGTGCCTGAACCAGAGGCACTGAAACAGGTGCAAAGAAATGTTACCTGGATCATTGGGCCTGTGGATGCCAAGGGAGAAAATTCCCTTGGCTGTTGGTGCCCCATAAGAACTAGTGTGAAGACACCACAGCCACATAAGTGCATTTGCACCCCCAGAAGATGCCTTGTCATTCACGTTCACAGTGGTAAAGGTGAAACCCACGGAGGCTCAGTCCCTATGCCCTAAAAGTGGATTTTAATGGAGGCTCCAGAGATCCAGAAGTCCAGCAGAGCCCAGTTGCTGCCCAGCAATAGGGGTCGTACATCAAATCTCAAATACCCACCAAAGGAGTTACAAAATTCACCAGAGTCCACATCCCAGCAACTGGAAATTCCAATTTAAATTGTGCATCACCCCCAGATTACACATCTGCCAGCACTCCCCAGTCTGTCCCACCCACCCAATACTGAGAGATTGGAATCTGAGAGCTGCTACACCTATCTGGAAACTAGGCAAGGAACACAATATATTGGAATTAACAACCCCTTGCCCTTGGCCTAAGGATTATGGAGCCAAAAATAAATATTAAGAATGAAAATTCATCCCAGCCAAAGGTATTGACCACCACAGCAAAAACAAACCCTCTTTCATTAAGATTTTTTCTTCCTTTTCCAGTATTCCCATTTTTTTCTTATCTTTATAAATTTTAAATTTTAATATATTTTCAAACATGTTATCATTGTAATGTTTTATATGATTCATTACAGCCAACAACTGCTATCTTCTCCTGCCTCTCCTCTGATCACTTTTTAAACCCTTCAAACTTTCTCTCACCTGCTTACCTTATTTTCTCTTATTTAGGAAGCTGTAATAGAAGTTATATAGCTTATGTAATTCCTATCCCATTCAAGTTGTTGTGATTATCAATACAATGGATGACATAATAGACACCTGCTGTTGAAGACCTGCTCTGATTCACTTTTTATGATTCTTGGTACTGATATTAAATACTGACCTCATCATTCCTATGTAGGTGGCAATTAGTGTTATAGATGTGGAAGTAGACACTGGACATTTATGTTAAGGCTATACATCTGTTGCTGGCATTCGTACCATTCCCGGAGCACTCCCTCCCTTTGAGAAGGACTGAAAGAAATTGGGACCCTTCAAGTTAACAGTAGAGATATGCATCTGAGAAATACTTACATCTCAACCAAACAACAATGAATCTCACCCCACACACCATGTAGCTCCACCTGAACCTTAACATTACTTTAACTCATAGAATTGGGGAAACAAACAAACAAACAAAAAAAAAAAACCGCAAATCAGCTATTAGGACCCAAGGAGGAACAACCAGAGTGGGACCTCAGATCCCAACACTTGACATCTACTCATACAAAAACAAGTCAATATATTCCTATTCCTCTTATTGGATGATAATGGAATGAAACTAGAAATCGACAGCAAGAAAAATAATAGAAACCATGTAAACAAATAAGATAACGACACAGCAAAGGACACACATATAAAGGAAGAGGGGGATTTATCTCAATGCACAAGTCCAAAATCTTTTAAAACATGAGAAAACAGGCAAGCAAATTACATCCCCTCCCCCCAAAATTCACAATCTCCCAATAAAAGATCTCACTATAGAAGTGGATGAAGTCTCAGAGAAGGATTATTTTAAAACCTGATAATTAAAATGGGTTATTAAAAGGTTCAATGAACTAAAAGATCCAAGGAATGAATTAAGAGAACAAATACAGGCCATGAAAGACCACTTCAATAAACAAACAGAAACAGTGGGAGCAAATTTTTACCCTTCACACATCAGATAGAGCACTAATCTCAGGGTATATAAAGAACTCAAAAAGCTAAGCTCCAAAAAACAAATAACCCAATCAGCAAATGGGCCAAGAATCTGAACAGATACTTCTCAGAAGAGGATATACAACCAATCAACAAATATATGAAAAAATGCTCATCATCTCTAGCAATCAGAGAAATGCAAATCAAAACCACTCTGAGATATCATCTCACTCTAGTCAGAATGGCAGCTATTATGAAGACAGACAACAATAAGTGTTGGCGAGGATGTCGGGGAAAAGGTACACTCACACATTGCTAGTGGGACTGCAAATTGGTACAGCTAATATGGAAAGCAGTATGGAGATTCTTTGGAAATCTGGGAATGGAACTACCATTTGACCCAGCTATCCCTCTCCTCAGATTATACCCAAAGGACTTAAAAACAGCATACTACAGGGACACTGAATAGAGGTTCACTAATTTGATTTTATGATGGAAAAAAATATAAAAACAAATATGTTTATTAGATTGAAAACACAAGTTCGGAGTAGGCATATCTTTTTCAATATCTGGTTGAACTCACCCCTGAGATCTCATTTTAAATAGAAGTGAGACATTATATCCTTTACAAATTATTCTTCACATTTCTTTTGAGATACATTTCATTTATGTATGTTATACAAAGGTGTGTACAGCTCTTCAGAGACAATGACTACTCCTTCATACTTAAGACAATTTTCTATTTCCAAAATGTCCCTGGTGGTTTTCTTCTTCTCTCCCTTTCTTTCAAGAGTAAGCCTCCTTAGCATTATAATTCTGTTCACCTTATGATAAAGCTTTGTTCAAATTCTGATTCATTTGTCTTGTATCTTTGTGATTCTTCTTCCATTTATCCTGACTCTACATCGCTTCTCGGCCTTTTGGCTAAGATCAAGTGTAGTATCCTGACTCTGTACTTCCTTTTCTTTAATCCCTATTTTTCCTGTAACTTCAGAAGCTATAATACCTCCTACCTCTCTCTGATACCTCCTCATTATTTTATATTCTTTTCCCATAAGCTTCAGACATAGCTGTATCTTTCGCAGCATTTTTTTTTCTCTTCCAATACCAGTGTGCTCTCTGCTGTGTTGCTATAATTCCCTAAAGTATTAGAATTTTTGACCATTTCTTACTTTGGATATATTTTTTGGTCTTCCCCCCTTCCATCCTCTTAAACTACATGAGTCATTTATGATATAACCCCTAAATATTTGTTTTTAATTTGTTAGTTGTAGATGGACACAACACCTCTTTATTTATATATTTATTTATGGTGCTAAGGATTGGACCCAGTGCCTCACACATTCTGGGCAAGCACTTTACCACTGAGCCACAATCCCAGGCCCCCCTAAATAATCTTTTTGAATTATAATAATCATCTTCCCTCATTCCCTCTTTGCTTGCCCAACACCGTCAGTCCACCTCTCAAACAACCACCACTGCACACATTCAAAACAGTGTTTCTTGAGAGATTTCAAGATGGTGGAATAGAGTAGGTCTCTTTCGTGGATGCTCTGCAGCATGAAACCAAGAAAGCAGACAGGCAGCTTCTCAGCAAAGTTGGTGAACAACAACAACAACAACAACAAAAAAAGTGGTCGAGGGGAGACTTTACTAGAATTTAATACTGTACATTCAAAGCAGATTGGAGACTCCGGGAGTTGGATATAATAAAATAAGGAAGAAATCCCCAGCACCACAGCTGCTGCCACAGCCAGAAGCACCAGCCAGAGCAGTCCCACCAGCAAAGTGGAATTAAAGGAACATACATATTTTTAAGAGACCTGAGGCATGTCTGGATATAGAGAGTTTAGAGATCAAAGATACTGTTCCACTAAACCAAAAGGCACGCTGCACAATATACTTGTGTGGGAAGGAAACTGCATCTCCCCTGACAACATGTGGAGGATGGAAGAAACAATCATTTTGCAGCCAAGGTGGGAGGGCTGGCAGCTGGGGAAGCCCATTTCTGTCAAACTCAGGTTTGGCCTGAAATACAGGCCTGGAAAACCCACATTACATGACATAGAGGGTGCCTAATTGACCAGGAGAATATCAAATGTGGAGAGAGGTTTACACAGGGGATATTGGTTGTGAAGTGACCCAGCTCTCCCCCTCCCCCACTAATCCAGCTGCCTGCAGGACCAGCTGGGAGAGACATGCCTGGCCTCGAATTTGGAAAGGCAGGAGCAGGAAAGAAAATGTGGGGGACACATATGACATAGAAGACTAAGTATTGGCTGCTCCACAACACAAGTAGAACCCAGGGGAGATTATGGGGTATAGTCTTCCAGCATAGACCAGCAATTTCTGGGCCCTGGAGGTGTGCTGATTTAGAATCTCCAGACTGGCATTCCACCAATTGGCACTCAGCAAAGAGCCTGGAGCCCACCTAAGCCTAAGCTGTGCCTCCAGGGATTCCATCTACAGGATTGCTTCTCTCACCCAGCAATCTGGAGAGTGGAGCATCATGCTCCAGATGATGCCACCTAACTACTGAGAAGGAAGCTGAGAATCTTTTAAACTCCAACAGAAATATTCTTTAGCTTTTCATCAAGATTTCTTTCTTTCTTAACTTTCTCTGTTTAATTTTTACCTAAATGGTCAATGGACCATTATACATACTCATATTTGGCTTTTTAAAATCATTTTTAGCATTTTGAAGCTAATTATTTTTCATGGATCAGTTTTCTGAGAACTCAAAAGTTTGATGAGTATATTTCAATTTGTATTCTTTTATTTTTTTAATTTTAATTTTACTTTATATATTTTTTTCCTTACTCATCTGTTTTCTTGAATATCTTTCTCTTTTGCCTTCTGCTAACAATCAATCTATATTGTTCTCTCTTTTGTCCTTTAATTTTTCACTTCTATCCTCTTGCCACCCTCCTCATAAATATCACATCTTAAATCATTTCTGTCTCCCTGACTCATATGTCTCCCTGTCCACCATTTGAAATTCTAAACCCTTTTACAAACATACTGTTTCTATTATAGGCAATAACTGATCATATCATTTCTGTTTACTGTGACTTAACATTGTAGACATCATAGCAGGAACTATTTAGAATAATGCTGCATATTATTTGCATTGGTTGTTGTTATTATTTGTCTCTCCTTAAATGAAGAGGTATTGGAAACTTTCAGGGACACTATAAGTCTACAAAGTAGAACTCTTCTGCTTCAGATTCATACTGTTAGATGGGTAGATGACAAACAATATGAAAAAACAAGGGAACAAATAGCCCCAAACGAACCAAGATATTTCAATAACAATCCATCACCAGCATAATGTCAGCCATGTCAGAGAAGGAGTTTAGAATGTGCATAGTTAAACCAATCATAAAGGTAAAGGATAATGTAAGAAATGACATCAGAGAGAAAATATAGAAAGTGAAAGATTTCTTCAATAGGAGATAGAAATTCTGAAAAAAACAATCATGCAGAAATCCTTGAAATGAAAGAATGAATAAAAGAAATTAAAAATTAAATGGAAAGTATCACCAATGGACTAGATACTTGAAAGACAGAGTTTACAGAAATGAAGACAAAATACATAATTTTGAAAATAAACAGAAATAAAGATGTTAGGAGACCATCAATAGAATTTCTAATAAATATGGGATAACCTATAATATCAATTTTAAGATTTACCAGGATAGATGAAGGCTCAGAGATATAAACCGAAGGAATGCACAGACTTTTCAATGAAACAATATCAGAAAATTTCTCAAACCGAAAGAACAAAATGGAAAATCAGATACAGGAGGCTTACGGGACCCAAAATATACAAATTAAAATAGACCCACACCAAAGACCATCATTATAAAAATGCCTAACATAGAGAATAAGAATAGAATTTTAAAGGCTGCCAGAGAAAACAACAAGTCAAGTTTAAAGGTAAACCAATAAGGATCTCAGCTGATTTCTTAGTCCAGACCCTCAAAGCTAGGAAATATTGGAATAATAATATATAGCAAGCTCTGAAAGAAAAAGGTTGTCAGCCAAGAATACTATACATAGAAAAATTAAGCTTGAGAATTGATCATGAAATAAGAAAAACATTCATCATAAATAAAAGTTAAAACAATTCACAACTAGAAAGCTACACTACAAAACATACTTAATAAAATATTTTATGAAGGAAAAGTGAAAAATAAAAGTGAAAAACAAGAAAAGGGAGGAACTACACTAGAAGAATAGTCAATCAAAGGAGAAACTAATTAAAATTAAAAGCTAGATATAACTGAAAATGACAGGAAATAAAAATCATATCTGAATAATAGCATTGATGTAAATGGCCTCAACTCATCTTTCCAAAGTCATAAACTGGCAGATTGGATAAAAAACGAGACCCAAAATATGCTAACCCACCTCACAGACAAAGAGCTTCACAGACTGAAGGTGAAAGAATGGGGAAAAAAAAAAACATCATTCACATGGATATTGTGAACAAGCAGGGATTTCTACCCCTATATTAGATAAAGTTGACTTCAAGCCAAAGTTAATTAGGGACCAAGAAGAGAATTTCATACTACTTAAGGGAATTATATATCAACAAGAGATACCAGTCATAAATATTTATGCCCCAAACAATGAAATATCTACATATATCAGAGAAACCTTTCTTAATATCAAGAATCAAATGGACCACAACACAATAAAACTGGGTGACTTTAACATACACTTTCAAACAAAAACTTAAAAAATAAGAAGCTGTAGAGATAAGACATAATTATTAATAATTTAGACTTAACATATATAGAATATTTCATTCATCAATGACTGAATATACTTTTTTCACAGCAGCACATGGATTCTTCTCTAAAATAAACCATATCTTAAACTATAAAATAAACAAAGCAACTCTTAGCAAATACAAAAAATAAAGATAATTCCTTTCATTATATCAGATCATAATAGAATGAAATTAGAAATCAATGGTAAAATTAAAAAATAGAAGCTACTCCAAAACCTGGAGACTTAAGAATTGAATGGCAAATAGAGAGCAGAAGAAATCAAGGATGAAATTTAAAAATACTTAGAAGTAAATGAAAATAGTGATACAACATATCAAAATCTCTGGGGCCCTAGGAAGGCAGTGTAAATAGAAAAGTTCACTGCATTGAGCTCATTTCTTAAAAGAATAGAAAGTCAACAAACAAATAAATAAACTAATATTATTTCTCAAAGCCCTAGAAAAAGAAAAAATATCAATACCAAAAGCAGTAGAGAATAGGAAATAATTAAAATTAGAGCTGCAGTCAATGAAATTGAAACAAAAGAAACAATACAAGAAATTGACAAAACAAAAAGTTGGTTCTTTGAAAAAAATAGATTAAATTGATTAATTCATAGACAAGCTAATGAAGAGAAAGAAAGAGAAAACCCAAAGTACTAAAATTCACGATGAGAATGGAACTATCACCATGGACACTACAGAAATACAGATGATAACCAGAAACTATTTTGAAAATTCAGACTCTAATTAGACAGAAAATCTTTTAAGAAATGGTCAAATTTCTAGAGACATATGACCTACCCATATGAATTAGGAGGACCTAGAAAATTCTAATAGATCAATTTCAACCAATAAAATTGAAGACTCCATCAAAGCCTACCAAGAAAGGAAAGCCCAGGACCAGACAGATTCTCCAGACCTTCAAAGAAGAACTAACACCAAATTAGTTCTTCTCAAGTTGTTCCATGAAATATAAAAGGAGAGAACCCTTCCAAATTCATTCTGTGAAACTACTGTCACCCTGATACCAAAACCAGACAAGGACACATTAAGGAAAGAAAATTTTAGACCAATATTCCCAATGAACATTGATGCAAAAATTCTTAATAAAATACTGGCAAATTTCATAGAAAAGCATATTTAAAAGATAGTGTACCATGATCATGTGGGGTTCATCTCAGTGATTCAAGGTTGGTTCAACATGAAAATCAATAAATGTAATTCACCATGACAATAGACTTAAAGACAAAAATCACAGGATTATCTAAATAGATGCAGAAAAAAAAACACTTAACAAAATACACTCATCCATTCATACTCAAAACACTAGAAAAAACAGAGAGAGTAGAAACAGAACTCAACATCATAAAAGCTATCTATGCTAAACTCAAGGCCAACATCATTCTAAATGGAGAATAATTGGAAGCATTCCCTCTAAAAACTGGAACCAAACAGGGATACTCTCTTTCACCATTTCTGTTCAACATAGTCCTGGAGACTCTAGACAGAGCAATTAGACAAATGAAAGAAATTAAAGGGATATAAATAGGAAAAGAAGAACTCAAAGTATCCCTATTTGCTGATGACATGTTTCTATATTTAGAAGACTCAAAAAAACTCCACCATAAAACTTCTAGAACTCATAAATATATTCAGCAAAGTAGCAGGATATAAAATTAATACCCATTAGTCAATTGCATTCTATATATCAGTGATGAATCAAGTAAAAGAGAAATTAGGAAGGCTACCCTCTTCACAGTAGCCTCAAAAAAAAGTAAAATATTTGGGAATCAGTCTAACAAAAGATGTAAAAGACCTCTACAATGAACACTAAAGAAAGAAATTGAAGAAGACCTTAGAAAATGGAAAGATCTCCCATGTCCTTGGATAGGCAAAATTAATATTGTCAAAATGGTTATACAACCAAACACGCTATACAGATTTAATACAATTTTTATTAATGTTTGGATGACGTTCTTCACAGAAATAGAAAAAGCACTCTCGAAATTCATTTGGAAAAATAAGAGGCCCAGAATAGCCAAAGCAATCCTCAGTGAGAAAAGTGAAATAAGAGGACATCACAATACAAGACCTAAAATTATACTACAGGGCTATAGTAACAAAAATGGCATAGTATTGGCACCAAAAAAGACATAAAGACCAATGGTACAGAACAGAAAACACAGAGACAGACCCACATAAATACAGTTATCTCACACTAGACAAAGGTGTCATAAGCATACATTGGAGAAACAATAGTTCTTCAACAAATGGTGCTGGGAAAACTGGAAATCCATATGTGACAAAGTGAAATTAGACCTAAATTTTATTTCATTTTTTCCCTGCACCTTCCATGACCCCTATTATGTGGAACCTGTTGACTTCTAAGCTAGAGTTTCACCATCCAGACCTCAGTTGGCATCAGGTGAAGGCCAACTAATCCTCCTAGTTCTAGTTCATGTTATCTCTTGGATGGACTCTTCACAATCCACCACAGGCAAAAAGTCAAACTGTCTCTGTTTCTTTGGCACTTTGCTTATGTCTTAGAATACTGTATTAAAAATTATCTGTTTATATTTTCCTGGCTACCAAAATGAATTCTTGACTTGTTTTCATTGCTCTGTTTTCTACTCGTATTTTCCAATCCTATTTCCAAACCAAGTTGACTATTTTGCATGAACTGTTTGTGCCATAAAATGTCTTGCTAACTAAGTCTCTTTGCTTCCTCTATTTATGGCTTCATTCCTGTTGAGTATAAATTGAATCTTTAACCTTCACCCTCTGGGTGGGTATTACCAAAATAAATCCTCCCAGCAGTCTTTTTTTCTTTGTTTTTTAATGCTTTCTCCATAATAGATGTGTTTTCCTGCTGATTAAATTGTATTGAAGTTCTCCACACAATATTTTTTAATTAAGCCCAGCAAGAAAAAAATGAAATAAATATCAGTACAAAATAAAACGAATCTACTGAACTGTGGTTACTCATTTCCTTTTAAGCAAATATTTGTATGATTTCCTTCCTACATGAAAATAGGAAATTTTTTTTATAAAATATATCTTCCTGTCTACTGAAATAGATGGATAATATGTCAAGAAGTTTATGTATGAAAGAAATGGAAAAATTTTAATTCCTAGAGCCAGGACTACAATCAAATTATGAATCATATGCAATTCTATGGATTGTTTTTATGTTGTTCTCAGTGCTTTAACTTTAAGCTGTCATTTTCCATCTTACTGCTATTTTTTCCTTAGGATTTGTAGCAATGTACTTTGTACTTATATATAACTTTTCATTGCTTTTGCTGCATCTGCTTCTTATTGAAATCTAAATATCAAGGTATATTTCAAACATAATCATCCAACTTGTGTTTAACTTCATATATAGAATCTAGCTGGAAGGTACAATATTGGATCAGGTTAAATATGCTAGATTCTGTATTCAGTGTGTTAACTTGAGGGATGGAAATGGCTGTAATCATTTGCTTAACCGATGTGTTGAAACCTGGATACAAAGATGGTCCACAATGAAGGAATTTAAGATTTCAGAATCTACTTGCTTTACTCTAGAGGAAGATAAGCAAAGGCTTTAATGAAAATGTGTGTGATGACTTTTTATGAAAAATTTGGTCACTCACACCCTAACTGTCAGAGTGCTTAAGATATTTCCTTCTTCAAGACTTTGAAAATTGAATTGGTGAAAGGTGACCCAGCATCTGTAAAGAGTGCCATGTTGATTCTTCTCTGCAGGCTCAAAACAGCTATGGGAACTTACACTGTCAAAAGTGCATTCTGAATCCAATGAGGATCATGAAATCCAGTAATGTCAGGGAACAGATAGCAGCACTTAATTCCCAGAGACTAAGAACCACACTGAGTAGCAGATCCAAAGCATTTATCAGAATGGTTTAGCCCACACAAAATTTGAGGCTAACTGATTATAAACCACCTAGAAATGAACTCGGCAGGCAAGCCACTGAAGTCTTTCCTGACTTGCATAAGTAGAGAAAGATTTCAGTTATAGGGAACAGAAATCTGACCTAAAGTAGTACAATAAAGGATTGCTGCACCAAGCCATTTTCTGCAGTCTCATCTCTTTATAGAACTAGAGATCTTGGAAGAAAAGCAAGCTCATTTTATACCTAGTGAAGAGTGGAAATAGATTCCTGGAATTCACTGTTCTCACTGTGTTCACCATCTCTGTGAAGTGGTTGGCCTTTTAGGTTGGTGGAATGGCACTGGGAACAGTGAAGTTTGACACAGGCTGGATGGCAATACCTGGGGACTCTGCTCATGTGCTCTACACAGTCTGTGCCCTTATGCAGGACTGTTTCTCCCTTAGCCAGAATACTGGAAGTCCTAACCAGGCAATTAAGACGAAGGGGTGGGGGCGGGGTGGGGGATACAGGCATGTATACAGAAAGGAAGAAATAAACCTATTAAACTTATAAGCAGATAATGAAGAAATAAACTTATTAAACTCATAAGCAGATAATGTACAAAATCCCAAAGACTTCAAAAACATCAAATTTACTGCACGACTGTCACATACTGTTGTGATTTTCACTAAAACCAAATAGAAGATTGATAAAAGAATTAATCTCTGCAAAGAAAACAGCAAACTGAAGTTCTCTTTGCTGAGCTGCAACTAGAACCCTCACGCTCTTGTATGAGGAACGACTGTGTCATGGGTAATGAGTTTCAACTCAAAGCTAGATGGGTCGGTGCCATTCAAATAACAGGAAAGGATCTAGTATTACAATGATCCTTGACCTTAGGAGATAATGAAGAGAAGGCTGACAAAAAATCAATTAGATAAAAGGTAGTGGTTCCCAGAATTAAGTGAGTCAGGCTAGATTCATTTCCAGGATCTACAATTATTACCTCTGTAATTTTCGACAAAATTTGGACATCTAAATGCTCATTTTATTGTGTAGAAAATGAGTATAATTTCAGAGTTGAGGCAACTATTAGGTGAAATATCTAAAGAACTTAATGTCCAGCACAGACTAAACAAAATATCTTAGTGCCTGCCATCATATTATTGCTATATTTTTACTATGAACTAGAAACTCATAGAAACTACATAGTTTATCAGTATATGCATTTTATAAAATAAACTAATTTCTGGCTGATTTTATTTCACATCCTTGAATTTTTTTTCTGTCATCTTATATTTCTCACCTATCTCTGGTTGTACTATTAAATGTGTGCCACCTTGCTTTATTTCATACAATATTAGAAGCTGACTTAAATCATTCTGTAACAATATAAAAATAATGATGAATAAATAGACATATTATCTTGGACTATAAAATAATATGTTTTACCCAGTCACTGTTACCAATGAAGCAACAACGGGGAGACAGAGATGAGCATCTATACAATGTTTAGTTTATATAGTGAAAAAAGAATTCAAAGATACTATCTTAATCACATAAATAAACTAAATTTTCAAATTTGTCTACCAATCTTTTTCTTATAAAATTGTTACTGAAAGCTCAGTTCTTATCTCCAATGCCAATCTGATAATGAGGGACACGGTTTTGAGAAAATGGAAAAATAAAGATTATTGCTTTGCTAGCAAAAAAAGAAACACAGGGGACTCCTTCCTGTTCCAGAGGCCATGAGTCTGCCCATCAAGGTGAGCAGGAGGCTTTAAAGAGGTGGTTCAAAGGCTAATTTCACGTGTTCTCTGTCTGGAGTTATAACACTTATTAATTTGAGAGAGAGTCATTTCTGAGATCTCTAGTGCCATCCCGAAAGTCTGAATTACTTCCTTCCTGTGGCGGTGTGTGGTCAAGGACAGATAACTCTGCCTAGGAAAGGGGAGAAAGGTAATCCTTATTTCTCTGAGGTTAGGGAGGGAGAAAGATTAGAGAGGATCACAGAGAGAGGAAGAGAAAGAAACAAGTCCATTTTAAAAATCAGTTGCAGTGGCAGAGCAGCAAAGGCTATATTCAAAGCATAAAATAGACCACTGCTCAAAATCAGAGTATGAAAATTTCAAAGGCCAAAAATTAAAAGTCGACATTTTGAAAGAGAGTAATCTGAATAGTCTTTCCATGAATTCGCTCAGTTTCCAGCCACTCTCAGGTTCTCCAAATGTGTATATTTCCTATGAGCTGTGTTGCCTCATTTTATACTCATTTTATTTTATAAAAATAAAATGGTCTAAAAATAAACCAGATAAGTTCTTGGTAGAACTTTCCTCATTATTCATGAGCACTGATTTTTTATTAAATTATTGAGCTTAATGATATATGGAATAAATATGTAGGGAACAAAACTAATGTATGCTGTGAAGGTTGGAAATATACATATGCATTTGGAAAAAAATGTCCTTTGATAACCAAGGACTTCAGGTAATTTTCAAATATGGTAAAAATGATTTATTAAAAATGATGCTATAATAACAATCACATAGTATTCGGGCTTAGTCTGTACTGTCTTACTCTATTTGGGATGCTAAAACAAAATACCATAAAGTGGGTAGTTTATAAACAACAGATATTTACTTCTTACAGTTCTGGGACACTGAATGGAGGATGCAAGATCAAGGGCCTGACAGAGTCAGTGTCTGGCGAGGACTGCTTCTCATCAACAGTGTCTTCTCGCTGTCCTCACCTGGTAGAGGGTATGGACCAGCTCTCTGGAGTCACTTATGCCCATCTTGAATTCTCTGCTATCCTGAATTGATCATCTTCTCTAGCCCCCATCTCCTAATGCAATCCCCTGGTGAGTTAGGATTTCTACATGTGAATTGGGGGTGAAAGGCACAAGAATACAGAGCTATATGTATGGTGGTGATTCACTAATGCAGGGATTGGAATAAACACTATTATATGATGTACACCCAAATCCGTAAATAAAAGGTGGCACATAAAGTGTTAACAAATAGCCTTGGGTGTTTTGTTACCTGTAATTCAAGTTGCTTAATAATTTCAGACATTTCTTTTAAAATATCATCATGCAGAATTGAAATTTTCCTTATTATCTGATATAAATATGAAGTTCTGGATTTTAAAAGACCACGTTTCTTTTATTTACTTGTTTGATACAAAGGATGGAACCCAAGGGGGGCTTTACCACTAAGCTACACCCCAAATCATTTGTTTGTTTGTTTGTTTATTGAGACTGGCTTTTGTTAAGTTGCTGAAGCTAGCCTTGAACTTGCAACCCTCCCCAATTGTGGGGTTACAAGTATGCCTGGCTTAAAAAGCAAAGATTTAAAGCTGAAAAGTTAATGAAGTATACCCATAATCATTATTGACACTGCTTAAAGCTATAATATTGGGTTTGTAAATAAATATAATTTTGGACATTAAATGTTTATTTTGAAAACATGCATAACTAAACTACTGTTTTAATATATTTTGCAATTGTGTAGAAGTTTGATGATAGAAAATATAGAAGTGTTTTTCTTATTCTTGAAAATACTCCTTTTTTGTTTGTGGCTGTAAAATCTCTGGCAACTTCAGTTCTGTGTATACTGGACCATTTATGAGTGCATAGGCTAACTCTTAGGGAAGGCTGAGATGCATTGAAATGGACATTAAAAATTTCACATCTAGAACACATATTTTGTATTCTGTTTATATTACCTATTGCTGTTATTTCCAGTATAGGTTTTAGTTATTAGAGTCATCAATTAACACTTCTAAAGGAATGCTTTTATTCTGAAGTCAGAAAAACAAGTCATAAACAAGACATGACTTCCACGTAGATGTGTACTGATACCTGTTATTGCATTGTGAAATTCAATTGCTTTGGTGTTTACTATGAAAGGGTTACATTACCAAGCATCTACTGGAAAACTGCATCTTACGTAAATTTTTCTGATAGTTGAGATTCACATTCCCAGTGTTAATTTTACTGAATCAATTAATAGTCTCGTTTTTTAAAAAAGAAATCTACATATTGGGGTAGATAGAATGCATAAATTAACTGATGAAGCTAAATGTTCTAAATGGAATATGCTTTGATTTTAACTATTAAATTGTTCATATCCATCTATTAACTACTAATGAGGTTACACAAATTTAAAAAGAGAAGTCATCTATTTATCTGCATGATTTTATGATACCAAAACAAATAAGTGTTTCCCAGAAATAGTTGGAGCTCAACAATTTCACTTTAAAAGATATATATGGGTCTTGGAAAAATTTTGTCAGCTAAGGATTCTGTGAACAAATACTTCCTAATAAATGGAAGTTTTATCACATGGCTGTCATTGACTCATCCAGTCATTTCTTCTTAATATTTTCCAAGCACAATTAGCATTTTCCTCTGTATTTTGATACAGTAAGCAAGGTATCCACCATCAGCTAGCTTACCTTTTGAAGTTAAGGGAGTTGGACAAAAACAAACCAAAGACATGGGTGATTTCAGATGGCAGGGCCAAGACGTGGGATGAAGGAGTCTGGAGACTTTGAGGATAAAATCAGAAGAAATGAAATAGTCTTCAAATTCACTTATTTGTTGACATTATTCTTTACCATTTGTGATTTGTGGCTATAAAAAAAGATGAGAATAGGAAAATTATGAAAGTGGGTTAAGAGGCTTAAATATAGCAGGTGCTCACATAATGTTGCATGCTATTTTTTTGATTGGGGCCTCAGCCCTAACCAGAAATCTCAGGGTCATCCTGAAGTTCAGAACCTTTAATCACTGGCTTCATTGTCTCTCAGATTTTCTGAGACTCTATTCCTTTAAGAGACACCATTTAGGGGTGGGGATTGTGGCTCAGCAGTGGAGTGCTCACCTAGCACGTGGGATGCCCTGTGTTCGATCCTCAGCACCACATAAAAATAAATAAATAAATAAAGGTATTGTGTCCAACTATAACTAAAAAATAACTTTAAAAAGAGACACCATTTAGTTACTTGTCACTATCCTTGCACTATGCAGATCTTTCATGTATCATGCTTTATCTCCTTTATGCAAACATACTATGCAAGCAAGCAAATTAAACCACACACATTCTCCATTTCAAACACTCATGCTTTGAATAATCTGTTGGATGAAAATGGTTCCCTAGGACTCGTGTTTCAGTTATTTCTTGTTTGTGCTGAATACTTGAATATCTAAATTTCTCTTAATTCCTGGAGGGGAAAAAAATTCCATATCCTTTAAAATAAGAACTTCTTGAATTCCTTGTTTTCCATAGCTATTGGTTGCTCTGTGACTCTCTTGACTTGGCCTCTACTTTCTTGAATCCATTCAATTGTCCCCATTAGTTGGAGTTTGTATGTCATGACCTTAGGTGTGAATGTTGAATTCCACTCTTCGGATCACTGGCAAAGGTGTTGAAACAATCAATATAGCAACTTACTCATAGTCTTCAGTAAGGTGGTAGAAATATAGCCAGGCTGAGTGACCTGTCCAAGATAAGCAAGCAAAAACCCAGCAGAGTAAGAATTATGTGAAGTTCAATTTGCCTTTTCTGGAACAGAGATTCTCAAATTGTGCAATGCACCAAAATCCCCTGGAGGGTTTACTAAAATATTTTCTTGGCTCAATCCCAAAGATGTTCATACAGTAGATCTGGGTTGGCACCTGAGAATCTGAATTTCCAGCAGGTTTCCAATTGATACTGATACTGTTGTTCTTCTGTAGAACAAGAAACATAAAGCATTTTCAAGCTCTGCCCTCGTGAATCCTATGACGTCAGGTTTAAACTGATGTTCTTTGTCTTCTAGCATGCTCCTGATCTCTCTGGATATCTTCTCCCTAATTCTTAAAGGCGGTGGCTGCTATTCCTGCAGGTTATAAAGAATACTCTCCTTGTAACACTAAGTCTTTAAACTCCTCGCTCGAAATTACCCCTTGGATGGATCCCTTGTTAATAATTGCATGTAAAATTTTGTGTGATATGCAGAATTTCAGTTAAAGAATAGCTTCTCTGTAGGAAATGTTCATATAGCCTGAGTAATAACAACACCACATGCTTGACTCCCTGCTTTTTCTTGCAGAGTCAAATCTAATCAATCCAATGGGAGTCCAAACTTCTTCTCAGAATATCTATATGTTAAGACCAATCACTTATTCCAGGTGATATTCAGATTGACCTACACACAGAATATTCACATTACTTTTCACAGATCACAAAGAACATAATTAAGTTAATTGCGAGAGAAGCTTATGGTTTCTAAGAAAAATATACAGTCCAAAACAAACATCTTATCCCCAATTGAAACTCATGCTTGTTTTAATGTAAAAAATAATTATTTAAATGCAATATGTCAATATGAATTTATATTTATATCTTAGATCCTGATAGGATTTTAAACAATAGTTTTTTAATCCTCAAGAATTTTTGTTGTTGTTGTTTCA
This sequence comes from Urocitellus parryii, assembly GCF_045843805.1. NCBI lineage: Eukaryota > Metazoa > Chordata > Mammalia > Rodentia > Sciuridae > Urocitellus > Urocitellus parryii. The sequence goes on from NC_135538.1 coordinate 13,263,101, forward strand.
GTTTTCTTTGCCAGTTTAGAGAGGAAAAAAAAAGTGAGGGGTAGAATAATTGTATGCAAATGAGACAGCCTCCAGGTAAAACTGACTTTCAACCAAAAATGTATTTGAATGTGAGTTGTGACAATCTGAAAGATCTTCTCACTCTAAAAACAATAGATCTGATATACTCTGGCATGGAACATTTATGCCAAAATCCTGAAAATCATTAACAGAACTTAAGACACTAAGTCTTTTTCATTAAATTGTCAAGAAAGATTTCTAAACACTAAGACTAAGTTATATCATAAAAATGTCAGGCTTATGTCAACTTCAGATGTGGATTATGTGATAAGGAACATGAAGATTAAATAGCATCAAAAAGACATAACTCTGCCACTGAGGATGTTTTAGTTGGTTTGATATCAAGTATGAATTATACACTAAACAATCTTCATTTAAAATGATATTTAAAGTAAACCGCTAAATCTGTACCTGTTGTTCTGTATCCCACTTGAACATCTCTAAGGATGTATCAGAATCTTTGTATAAAGGATGGAAATCATGAAGCTAAAAAAAAAAACAGAAATCAAAGTTGTAGTCTCTATTCATAACAAAACAGCAAAATCTTTCATCTAAACATCTCCCTGAGAAACTTTCCTCCTTGGTCACAGTATAATTTTTTCTGGATGCTGAAGCTATATATCAGCTTCAAGTTGGGTAACTTCCAATTTTGCTGGCTGCACCTCTGGTTTATTAAGCGCATGATTCTATCTTCTGAATAATTCCTGACTTTCTAAGTTCCCTTACTATCTTTTTTCATGTTATTGACAAGCATTCATTCAATAATAATTCTCATTCAATGATCACATTCTTCATAGTTACTTCTTTCCAGCCTCTCAAAAATCTCTCTGTGTTTTCCTAAGTAATTTCATAATGGGACGTGTAAGATGTTTCCAAGTCTTCCCTGGAAGAAATGCACCAGCTCACAGCCCTCCAAAAACCACCACCACTTATTTTGGCCATTATGAAAATTTGACTCTATTTTTGGAATCATCACATTTAAGGTTAATTAGAAAGCTAAATGATGTTTTGTAAGTGTTTTTTCCCCTTTTTTAATTACCTGAAGTTCATAAGAATATCAAAATAATGGATACAAATAATGATATTGATGTGAAGATTGCAGACTTCAGAAGGCAAAAGTTCTCAAATTAGTTATACGCACTACTTCATATCCACATGATTCACATCAAATATCAAAACTAATGGATGCAAGTTATATACACACCACTGTAATAGCAGTACCTTGGGAGGCTGAGGCAGAAGAATCGTGAGTTCAAAGCCAGCCTCAGCAAAAGCAAGGCACTAAGCAACTCAGTGAAACCCTGTCTCTAAATAAAATACAAAATAGGGCTGGGGATGTGGCTCAGGGCCTAGTTCCCCTGAGTTCAATCCCCTTCCCCCCTCAAAAAAAGAAAGTAATATACATAGTCATGGTAAGAAAATGCAAATAATTCCTCTCTCTTTCTATTATCTATCAGGATATTATTTCAAAACAATTCAAAGCTAACAGTATGATATTCAGAATACCTCAACCCTAACTTTCCCATAGCACATGAATATTAACCTCCCACAAGATCCAAAAGAACTACACCTTAGACAATTTGATGATCAAGTAGTACCATTGCCTTTTCTTATTCTGATCATATATGCACTTCCCCCTCATCGTAAGAAGGTCTTTATCTGCTCTTTCTAATTAGTTCAAGAATTCCAACCTACTCATTGCAAGAGTTCAGCCTTGATTATGGAGAGAAAACTCAAATATCTTATCTGCCTGTTTCAGAGGTGCATTTTCAGATTGAAATTACCATATTCCTGCAAAACTCTGGGCCACAGACCTCGGGCCACAGCTGCTTGCAGCCAAGCATCTGCAGCAGCCCTGATGGCTTGGTTTCTGTGTGGTTGTGATTTCAGACAGATATTGTAAAAGAATCTGTCTCTGCCAGGAAGCAGCTTTCTCTTCCATCTGGTCAACTCCAAATAGTTTCTCTGCTACAGACACATTAAAAATAAAATCAAAAGTCTCCCCTGCCTCTTTCTGCACAGCCAAGAGCAGCTCACAGAAATGCCTCCATAGCTAAATGATCTTTTGGTAGCTGAGCAAGAAAAGAGTGAATTGTTCCTTTTTATGGTTTCTAAACCTACTTATATGAACCTGTTTAACCACATCATAGATTTTACATTGTGTCTACAATAGAACCTCTGCTATAACCAATATTCTGTACCAACATGCTAATTATTCATTATATGACAATAATACATAAATGAGTCAAGTTGGAGACATTGAGAAAGTATCCGAGATTGAAAAAAATATTAGGACCTATCTCTTTCTTGATATAAAGTAAGGATTTACAAAAAAATGTTTTATATATAAATAAAACCATCTGCTGAAAAGTCCACCTACTTCTTTGCTTATTGGAATTCAGCATTACAGAAGGGTGTGGACTCTGGGCTGAATGGCAAGATGACGGGCAGCTGGCCTCTGCTTTCCCCTGGTTAACTTTATGATCTTACCCAAGTCACAACCTCAGGCCCAGTTTCTCATCTTTAAAAATAGGTTCTTAAAATTCATACCCTCTAAAATCCTCCAACAACTCAGTTTACATACAAGAGAATAAAACCTAATCAAATGTCCAAATGTCAGCAAACTCTTGTCTATCCTGCTTTAAGAAAATATTTTCACACACTAACATTTCACTTTCATAATTATCCCCTGGACACTTGCTTTCATGGCATGTTTGTAAGTATTGGAGGGAGAACTTCCAAATTCATTCTATGAGGCCAATATCACCCTGATCCCTAAACCAGACAAAGACACTTCAAAGAAAGAAAACTATAGACCAATATCTCTAATGAACCTAGACGCAAAAATCCTCAATAAAATCCTGGCGAATCGGATTCAAAAACATATCAAAAAAATCATACACCATGATCAAGTAGGATTCATCCCTGGGATGCAAGGCTGGTTCAATATACGGAAATCAATAAATGTTATTCACCACATCAATAGACTTAAAAATAAGAACCATATGATCATCTCGATAGATGCAGAAAAAGCTTTCGACAAAGTACAGCATCCCTTTATGTTCAAAACTCTAGAAAAATTAGGGATAACTGGATCATACCTCAACATTGTAAAAGCAATCTATGATAAGCCACAGGCCAGCATCATTCTGAATGGAGAAAAATTGAAGGCATTCCCTCTAAGATCTGGTACAAGACAGGGATGCCCTCTCTCACTACTTCTGTTCAACATAGTCCTTGAAACACTGGCCAGAGCAATTAGACAGACGAAAGAAATTAAAGGCATAAAAATAGGAAAAGAAGAACTTAAATTATCACTATTTGCAGATGACATGATTCTTTACCTAGCAGACCCAAAAGGGTCTACAAAGAAACTATTAGAGCTAATAAATGAATTCAGCAAAGTGGCAGGATATAAGATCAACACGCATAAATCAAAGGCATTCCTGTATATTAGCTACAAATCCTCTGAAACGGAAATGAGGACAACTACTCCATTCACAATATCCCCCCAAAAAATAAAATACTTGGGAATCAACCTAACAAAAGAGGTGAAAGACTTATACAATGAAAACTACAGAACCCTAAAGAAAGATATAGAAGAAGACCTTAGAAGATGGAAAAATATACCCTGTTCATGGATAGGCTGAACTAACATCATCAAAATGGTGATATTACCAAAAGTTCTCTATAAGTTCAATGCAATGCCAATCAAAATCCCAACAGCATTTCTTGTAGAAATAGATAAAACAATCATGAAATTCATATGGAATAATAAAAGACCCAGAATAGCAAAAACAATGCTAAGCAGGAAGTGTGAATCAGGCGGGATAGCCATACCAGACTTCAAACTATACTACAGAGCAATAGTAACAAAAACAGCATGGTACTGGTACCAAAACAGGCGGGTGGACCAATGGTACAGAATAGAGGACACAGAAACCAATCCACAAAACTACAATTATCTTATATTTGATAAAGGGGCTAAAAGCATGCAATGGAGGAAGGATAGCATCTTCAACAAATGGTGCTGGGAAAACTGGAAATCCATTTGCATCAAAATGAAACTGAATCCCTTTCTCTCGCCATGCACAAAAGTTAACTCAAAATGGATCAAGGAGCTTGATATCAAATCAGAGACACGGCGTCTGATAGAAGAAAAAGTTGGCTATGATCTACATACCATGGGGTCAGGCTCCAAATTCCTCAATAGGACACCCATAGCGCAAGAGTTAATAACTAGAATTAACAAATGGGACTTACTCAAAGTAAAAAGTTTTTTCTCAGCAAAAGAAACAATAAGAGAGGTAAATAGGGAGCCTACATCCTGGGAACAAATCTTTACTCCTCACACTTCAGATAGAGCCCTAATATCTAGAGTATACAAAGAACTCAAAAAATTAGACAAAAAGACAACAAATAACCCAATCAACAAATGGGCCAAGGACCTGAACAGACACTTCTCAGAGGAGGACATACAATCAATCAATAAGTACATGGAAAAATGCTCAACATCGCTAGCAGTCAGAGAAATGCAAATCAAAACCACCCTAAGATACCATCTCACTCCAGTAAGATTGGCAGCCATTATGAAGTCAAACAACAACAAGTGCTGGCAAGGATGTGGGGAAAAGGGTACACTTGTTCATTGTTGGTGGGACTGCAAATTGGTGCAGCCAATGTGGAAAGCAGTATGGAGATTTCTTGGAAAGCTGGGAATGGAACCACCATTTGACCCAGCTATTCCCCTTCTCGGTCTATTCCCCAAAGACCTAATAAGAGCATGCTACAGGGACACTGCTACATCGATGTTCATAGCAGCACAATTCACGATAGCAAGATTGTGGAACCAACCTAGATGCCCTTCAATAGATGAATGGATAAAAAAATGTGGCATTTGTACACAATGGAGTATTACTCTGCATTAAGAAATGACAAAATCATAGAATTTGGAGGGAAATGGATGGCATTAGAGCAGATTATGCTAAGTGAAGCTAGCCAATCCTTAAAAAACAAATGCCAAATGACTTCTTTGATATAAGGGTGAGTAACTAAGGACACAGTAGGGACGAAGAGCAGGAGAAGAAGATTAACATTAATAGGGATGAGAGGGGGGAGGGAAAGGGAGAGAGAAGGGGAATTGCATGTCCTCAGGGTTATACAAAATTACATACAAGAGGAAGTGAGGGGTAAGGGAAGAATAATACAAGTGGAAGAAATGTTTTACAGTAGAGGGGGTTGAGAGAGAAGAGGGGAGGGGAGGGGAGGGGGGATAGTAGAGGTTAGGATAGAGAGCAGAATTCATCAGACACTAGAATGGCAATATGTAAATCAATGGAAATGTAATTGATGTAACTGATGTGATTCAGCAATCTGTATACGGGGTAAAAATGGGAGTTCATAACCCTTTTGAATCAAACTGTGAAATATGATACATCAAGTTAGATGTAATGTTTTGAACTACCAACAATAAAAAAATAAAAATAAAATAAATAAAAACACAAAGGATTTAAAATGTCCCATACTGTGAACTGTTCTTGGAAACTATGAAAATTTATCATACTTAGGGTAACGATGTTTATTTAAACCAAATGCCTTTTGGAAAGAAGAGGCATTTAAAAATTAGCATTTCAGTTAAACTATCTAATGATATTGAAAGTCTTTACATAAATTAGAAAGATTTGGAGTAAAATTGCTTAGGGACCTAATAAAGGCAAATAATTCTTAAAAAAAAATTGTGCTCTGCTCTGCTGAATAGGATGGCTGTGTGGTGTTCTCTGGACTTTCTGGATCTGTGGTTTCATGTCTGTCATTCATTCAGAGAAATTCTCTGTCTTGTTTCTTAAATATTCCTTTGCCCCTTTCAGTCTTGTTCTTATGGTATTCCCTTTAGGCATATTTTTCACCTTATGTAGTTTTCCCGTGGTTCTTGGATATTCTGTTCTGCAATATTTTTTTGTGGGGGAGGGAGGTGAGTTTTCTTCCTTTTTGCTTTTCAGTTTGGAATTTCTAATGAAGTAGTCCCAATTTTAGAGATTATATCCTTAGCCAGTACAATTTAATGTGCTCATCAAGACAATTCCCTCACCAAAGAAGATATTCAGATGGCAAATAATACACAAAAAGATATTTTATATCATATGTATCATATGCAGTCAGGGAATTTTGACTTAAAACAATAATGATGTACCCCTGAAAAATATTACAATGAAAACAACTCAGAATACTGACAAGTATTGTAGAAGAAGAATTTTCATTCGTTGCTGGTATGAACACAGAAATAGTACAACCACCTTGGAAGACATTTTGTTGTCTTTTTACAAAAACCAACATACTCAGACAGGAGAGCTGGGAACTTGTGGACACACAAAAGCCCACACCAAGATGTTTTATCAGCTTTATTCATAATTGCCAAAACTTGGGCAGACCCATGCTATTACTTAGTAGGTGAATAATACATAAATTGTGGCATATCCAGATAATAGAATATTATTTGGTATTAATAAAATGAGAAAACCCGTGGAAAGGTTAAAAGAAACATTAAATACACATTGATAAGTGAAAAAAGACAATGCAAAATATGTGTATGATTCTAACAGTGAGAACATTTGGACAAAACAAAAGCACGGAAACAGTAAAAAGATCTGTGAATTCCAATGATTAGGGGAAGAAGGAATGAAAGTCCCAAAAGAGAACTTTTAGGGCAATAAAAGCTCTCACTATGATACTATAACAGTGGCTGTGCCATTTATCAAGACCTCTAAACAATAAAAAGAGAAATCCTAATGTAAACTATGGACTTGGGGTGAGAATGATGTGCCCATGTGGACTCATCGACTGTAACAATGTACTACACTTGAGGGAGATTTTGATAAGACTATGCATGTGTGGGGACAGCCAGTCTATGGAAAACCTTCCTTCTACTCAGTTTTGCTGTGGATCTTAAAACTTCTCTAAAAAAAATAAATAAGTCTAATAAAAAGACCAAGCCTGGCTGGCATCCCACCTTCCCCTGTCCACTCCCAAGCTTTATGACATCACTTCACCTTTCTCTGTTCATCATCTCCACATGGGAAGTAATGATTCTTCATAAAGATGATGTAGTTTAGTGCTTAATGTGAATATTCAATAAATGTTAATTAAAATTATAGATAGATTGGTTTCCTTTTCCCCATAACTAAATCTATAAAAGTAATTTTTATGTTACAACTAACTTCAAATTATTTTAAAGTTATACATTTTAATATAGTTTTAAATTTGGTGCACTTGGATTTACTTTAAACCAATAGACTCTATTGGTAAGAATCCAAGTTTATTTGGAACATAATTTTAAAAATTCCAGCCATTTCAAAGTGTTTCACATGGCAATATATATTCAACCATTTTTGTTAGCAAAAGAAAATGGATGGTATTTTTTAGAATAAATAATATTCATTTCATAGTTTTGTTCATTTTAGTCTGTTTTTAATAAGACAAATCTGTTATTGCTTGATAGAGAATAGTTTACAGCAAACTTGTCTTTGTTATACCATCATGAAAGTTTCTAAAGCTTTTTACTACTTATTACTATAAATGATTCTTCATTGTAACTTTAATGTTCAATTAATATAATTCTTTATGCAAATAATCATGTCATAACGTACCGCAAGAATGCCCAAGAATGAACTCCCAAATTAAATTCTCTTTAATAATTAATAGAAATATGCAAAATAATGTCTCTAGCATTATTGAGAAATAAGCTTTTCTTAATTTTTAGTAAATATGTAACTTTAAAAGGACAGCACAGAGCACAATCTTAAAGGGAAAGTTTCAGTATATCACATGAAGGTACCAGTGTTAATGGCTGCTTAGTTTATCTCATATTTCTTACAATAGCACCCAAATTCTTACTGGAGGAAACCACCCAGCCCAGTCTGATTCTATAGTGTTGTCATTTGTGTGGACTTTATGTCTGGGAATATATCCACAGATGACTGCTTTGAGGGTACTACTGCTACTGTCATCTACTTCCAATGACTGATTGAAGGACAGGCAATAATTTATTCTAAGCTAAATTTGATGTATGGATGTTGGGAAAGAAATGAACTTTCTTTCTTTTGGGATCAATAGAGATGTAGTCTTGGTACTGCCCTACAATTATTCCTGCCCATGTAGAATAACTGCAGTTGAAGGGGAAGCCAAAACACCTACACGTGGGAAGTGGAGAGATGAAGAAGAAGAAGAGCAAGGAAAAGAGAGCATCATAGGGATGTTTTCTAAACCCTTGGGTCCAATGCCGAAAACCAGATCCACCCTCCCAGTTACACAACCCAAAGCAGAGCACTCCGTTTTGATAAACCTAGTTTGAGTTTGATTTTTATCATTAGCTAACAAACTGGTTAGGGTTATAAAATTTCTACCTAATATAAAACCACTACTAGTTCCCTGTTCAGAGTTCAATTACCAAAAATCAATCTAGGTCTATAAAGTGTTAAATAAAATAAGAGTTCCACAAACATTTGATAAACATTTAATTTTCATATTCCACATAAGTCACTAAAGATTTTTAGAGAAACTTTAATGAAGAAATTTCAAGTTGGCTTAGCCCAGAATATCCCATGAGGATTTACCACTGAACTGCAACTTCTGCAATTTTTTTCTATCAACAAAACTAATATTGGCACAATCTGGGAGACACGACACTAGGCCACACACAAATCTCTTTTCTAATATGATTTTTAAATCAGTTTATGATATTATTTCCACATGGTGTTTTTGGAGGGAAGTATGCATGTAGATGTCAGCAAGGGCATTTTGGAGTTGGCAAACGTCAACCTGAACTGAAACTAACTTCCTTAACTGCCCATGAGTTACTCAACCACTGCATAAGCCAGGAAGTGCACTTGGTCTTTAGAATTCCCGCATTCACTCCTCTGTTCTCTTACCTGTTGGTCACATTCTCTTTACATATATAGGTACCTGTCACATGACAGAATGGTTGGCATCTGTTAGCCTCACATCTGCACTTTGTCAGTTCATGACCCAAAAGGAAAAAAAAAAAAAAAACAGAGTTTTTCCTGTTACTCCAACAAATCTAGCATCACAGTTCCACATCTCGTCCACCCATCAGTGGGGTCCACCTCTATCAGTGGTCCAACACGGGAACCTGGTACAGAAAAGGAGTAAGGCTGTGCTCCTAGATTACCCATCACAGGAATCTGGTAAAAGCGTCTCAAATACATAAAATTTGGATAGAAAAACATGAGGGGCAGATAAAAATTACATTACCTCAGACAAAAATATAAGATTTATTTAAATTTTCTCTCAGGGCTACAGAAACATATAACTGTGGTTAGTGATAAATTGCTGAGAAGTCCTGAGAGGTTCTTCACAACACCATGATACACTACAGTACGTAAAATAACACAGTCCATAAAAATCAGACCAGGAAACCTGAAATGGTAAATGATACTGTACCATAAACTGCTACAGATTCAGAGAAAAGTATAAATATATCTATATTTAATATATCACCATACATCCTTCTTGACTTTATTCCAGTGAAATGAAATTCCAAGGGAAAGAAAAGTGATATCTACATTAACATACTGGGCTAAGATAGATGACTATACATATCACATGTAGCTTAGTTTGTCATAAAAAAGTCAGTACATCTGCAGACGATGCATGAAAAAACATGTAAGCAAAACTGGGATGAAATATGAAAACCAAATACAATATAATGTGCAGTTCTAAATGACTTAAAATGTAAATATAAAGTAAAACCAAGAGCCATGCATATGCATGTACAAATAATAACAGCAAATCCCACCATTATGCATAATTATAATGCGCCAATAAAAGTATTGAAAAAAGAGAAAGAAAAATGTCTTATATTTTATACTGTCAAGTAAAAAGAGAGCTAATGGTTGAATTATGAGTGTAATTTAATTTTAAATTTTAATAATAAAAGTAAAACTGGATATTTTCAGTAAGCTCTTTCTCTCTCTCTTACCTATATGTGTGAGGATGGGTATTTCTGGCTCTTTGTTTGTCTTCCTCTATCTCATTCTCTCTCTCTCTCTCTCTCTCTCTCTCTCTCTCTCTCTCTCTCTCTCTCTCTTACACACACACACACACACACACACACACACACACTCTTTTTGATCTTAGGAAAGGGGAATGAGAGTTAATAACTATGTGTCTTTCAATAGCAGTTCCTCTGTTGGCCTGCTATAGTATCTGTAGTATGTTTTCTAATTTCTGAAGTTTTTTATTCATTTTTATATGGTATACATCTTGTTTCAGTACTTCAGGGTACAGAGGAAGGCTGTGAAATACTTATGTGCCTAACACATAACAGGTACTCAATAAAAATACATCAAAGAGAATGTGAATCTATACCACTTCTGAACTGTGTGGTTAATTGTGTGTTACAAATGTAGTTAACATAAGTGTTTCACAATCAGGTAAATCTATCCTATTTTCTGTTTAACTTTCCAGGCTTATTGATAGATACAAGTGACTTCTCTTGATAAACCTCAGAGATTTGAGCAAATCTGTAAATGTAAGAACTTTTAAAAAAAAAACATAATATCTTTATCTTACCAAGAACAATTAATAGTAATTAATGCATAATATCACAATATTCGATGTTCAAATTTTCTGACAAAAAATCAGTATTTATTCTTACAACAGACTAATCAAATAATAGAATAGGGAAAGTTTATCTTTAAAGAAATTTTATAGATAGTAAGTAAAAAAGAAATGAGGGAATTAGAATTTTACCCTAATGAATGAAAGTATTGAGGCACTAAATACTAAAGGACCAAAGTAATTCCTATGGTTTTTGTGATGAGATGATTGGTGACCCTGAGGTTTCAATACAGTGTCAGGTGTCAGAGTTACATTGAGGTGGGATGATAAATAAATGGGTTTGGGAAATAAGAACAGAGCAAGCAGGAACAGATCATTGTTGCAATAAACTTGTTTCCGTAGAATAAAGGAAATTGGCTAGAAGGCAGAATTGGGTCATGGGCACAGTGTTAACATCGATATTATTACAGCATCTAAAAATCCTAAGACAGACAATTTGTTTATCTCATTTTAATATCTCTGGCATCAGAGGCAATTTAAAACAAACGTTCCTTACAAAGATGTTCAGCCAGATGAGTACCGTGACTCACCTCTCTTTACCTGAGCATACTAATATCACTTCAATGGAGTCGTGTGAATCATTGGTACCACTATATGATGATGTTTGATGTCTTCCAAACATTATGCAATAATTAAACATTAAAGTGAAATGTATGTTTATACCCAGAAAAGTGGCAATAAAGTAATGAGAGAAGGTTAAAAAAAAAAAAACCTGTCCAAAAAATCCTTAAAGGATTCATTTGTTAAACATAAAATAAAAATTCCAAGTAATAAGAAAATATTTTATCATAGCTCTATTAGCATCACTCATTTCCTAAAGTATATAAATCGTAGGACAACTGATAGTCAATGTAATACTAGATTTGAAATATGTTTTAATAGCAAAAGTAACACATGCTTGTATTTTTCTTAGAAACTGTAAATGAATATGGATTGTCAGGTTTCTATCCTACTTCTAATATTTCTTTTATTTATTCATGGCAATCAAAAACCAGGGAAAAAACCCTCTTTAATATATATCTTTAATTTATACCTTTTCTAGGCATTAAAATACAAATGCAAATACAAAGATTAAACATGCAATTGATGTATTGCTTCTTTCCTCCATTAAATATTGTGCATTTCTTTTTTATATTATTAGAGCATCATAGGTATACAGAGTAGTTAAATCCATGTTGACAAAATCATCAGGCAAGAAAATCTATTTCAATCCACGTTTCTCCTGCTTTTCCTTCCCTGTTCTCCTTCTTCTGCTCTACTGACCTTCCTTTCACTCCTTTATTTGTTTGTTTTTGTTTGTTTGGCTCTTTATACATAGAGTTGAAATTCCCCTTTACATATGTGTATAACATTCCTGTGTTAAATTCAGGGCATGTTTCCTCCCCTTTTCTATCCTTCCTTCCCTTCCCTCTCATTGTCCACCTTCTACTGCACTGATCCTCCATATGTGTTTATGACATCTGATCCCCTCCTCCACCTCCTTCTTTCCCTTATTTTGCTCTAGCTTCCACAGGTAAGAGAGAACATTAAACTCTGGACTTTCTGAGTCTGATTAATTTCACTTAGTATAATGTTCTCCATTTCCATTAATTTACAGGCAAATACCATTTCTTAATTCCTCTTGATGATTGAAGAAAACTCCATTGTGTATAAATACCATGTTTTCTTCATCCAGTTGTCTACTGTTGGGCATCTGGGCTAGATCCATTATTTGACTGCTGTGAATTGTGCACTGGGGTGGCTATATTGCTAGAGTATGCTGATTTTAGTTCTTTTACATAAATACAAAGAAGAGGGATAGCTAAATGTATGTTGGTTCTGTGCCTAGTTTTTTGAGAAATCTCCATACTGCTCTCCAGAGTGGTGTTAATAATTTGCAGTCCCACCAAAAATGTATGCATCTACACTTTTCCACACAACCTCACCAGCACTTACTATTGTTTGTATTCTTGATGATTGCCATTCTGGCCAGAGTGACAAATCAAAACTACACATAGATTTGTAAATCAAAACTATGTGTAGTTTTGACTTACATTTTCCTGTTTGCTAGAGAAGATGAACATTTTTTTCACATATTTGTTTGCCATTTGTGTTTCTATATTTGATAAATGCCTATTTATTTCTTTTGCCTATTTTTTTCTTTTTAGTTATATATGACAGAACAGTCTATTTTGACATATTCATGGAAACATAGAGTATATCTTATTAGGATCCCAGTCCTGTGGATGTACACAATAGTGTGATACATTGTGGGGTATTTGTATATGTATATAGGAATGTTATGGCAGATTCATTTCACTGTCTTTCCTATTCCTACCCCGCCTCCCATCCCTTCAGTCCACTATATCTAATCCAATGAATTTATACTCTTCCTCTCCCCCTTCTTATTGTATGTTAGCATCCTCATATCAGAGAGACTATTTGACCTTTGTTTTTTGGGGACAGACTTATTTCACTTAGCATGATGGTCTCCAGATCCTTCTACTTAACAGCAAATGTAATAAAGTCATTATTCTTTGTGGCTGAATAATATTCCATTGTGTATATATACCACATATTCTTTATCCATTCATGTGTTGAAGGGCATGTAGGTTGGCTCCATAGCTTAGCTATTGTGAATTGAGCTGCTATAAATATTAATGTGACCGTGTCCCTGTAGTGTATTCTTTTAACTTCTTTGGATATATAAGGAGGAGTGGTATAACCAGGTAAATTGTGGTTCTATTCCTAGGTCTTGAAGAATCTCCATATTGCTTTCTAATGGATTTTTTTTTTATTCTCTAAATGTAGGATCAGGTTGTCAGAAAACAGAGATAGTTTGATTTCTTCTTTTCTGATTTTATCCCTTTAATTTCTCTCATTTGCCCAGTGCTCAGACTAGAGTGTCAAGGACCATGTTGAACAGAAGTAGTGAAAGGGGGATCCCCGTCTTGTTCCAGTTTTTAGAAGGAATGCTTTCAGTTTTTCTCCATTTAGAATGATGCTGGACATGGGTTTGATGTGTGCAGCTTTTACAATGTGAGGTATATTCTTACTATCCCTAGTTTTTCTAGTGTTTTAAACATGAATGGATGCTGTTTGGTCAAAATGTTTTTCTTTTTTTCTGCTTCTATTGAGATAATCATGTGATTCTTGTTTTTAAGTCTATTAATGTGGTGAATTACATTTATTGATTTCCATATGTTGAACCAGCCTTTCATCCCTGGGATGAACCCCACTTGATCACAGTGCCTTATCTTTTCATGTGTTTTTGTATGAAATTTTCCAGTACTTTACTAAGAAATTTTGCATCTGTGTTCATCAAGTACTACGGTTTTCTTTCCTTGATGTGTCTTTGGTTTTATTACCAGAGTGATACAAGCTTAATAGAATGAGTTTGGGAGGGTTCCCTCCTTTTCTATTTCATGGAACAATTTGAGGAGATTGGCTTTAGTTCTTCATTAAAGGTCCAGTAGAACTCAGCTGAGAATCCATCCAGTCCTGGGCTTTTCTTTGTTGGTAGGATTTTGGTGGTGTCTACAATTTTATGACTTGGAAGTAACCTGATTCTGTTTTCTATGTCCTCCTGGTTCAATCTGGGTAGTTCATGTGTCTCTAGAAATTTGTCAATGTCTTCAAGATTTTCTAACTTATTAGAATAGAAATCTTCAAAATAATTTCCTAATATCCACTGTATTTCAGTAGGGTTCTTGGTGATATTTTCTTTTTCATGACAAATTTTAATACTTTTGTTTTTTTTTCCTCTCTTTCTTTTTGTTAGTGTGGCTAAGGGTTTATCAATTTCATTCATTTTTTAAGTCTCATATAAATACAATTCTGTTTTTTTAAGTTTTTTATTTTTTTATTTTTTAAATACACGACCGTAGTGAAAACATTACAATTCTTATTACACATATAGGGCAAAATTTTTCATATCTATTTTTTTAAAGAACCAACATTTTGTTTTATTGATATTTTGAATTGTTGTTGTTATTGTTTTAATTTCATTGATTTTGACTCCGACTCTAATAATTTCCAGTATTCTATTACTTTTGGTGTTGATTTGTTATTTTCCTATGGTCTTGAGATGTAATTATTATTTGTTGGCTTTTAATTTTTTTAATAAATGATCTCAGTGCTATGAACTCTCCTCTTAGAACTGCCTTCATCGTATCCCAGAGACTTTGATATATTGTATACTATTCTCATTTGCCTTTAAGTACTTTTTAAAAAAAAATTTACCCCAATTTTTTTCTGCTATTCATTCATCTTTCAATAGCCCATTATTTGGTTTGCAGGTATTAGAGTAGCTTCTGTTTTTATCATTGAATAATTTCATTCTATTATAATCTGATATAATGAAAGGTATTATCTCTATTTGTCTGTATTTGCTAAGAGTTGCTTTGTGTCATAAGATATGGCTTATTTTAAACAAGGATCCATGTGCTGCTGAGAAGAAAGTGTATTCAGTTACCAATGGATGAAATATTACATATTTGTCTGTTAAGTCTAAATTATTTGTTGTATTTTTTAGCTCTATAGCTTCTTTATTCAGTTTTTGTTTGGAGGATCTTTCCAGTGGTGAGAGAGGTGTGTTAATGTCACCCAGTGTTATTGTAATCTATTTGATTCTTGATATTAAGATTCTTGATATTAAGATTCTTGATATTGTTTGATATATGCAGATGCTCCACTGTTCAGCACATAAATATTAATGATTGTTATTTCTTGTTATTGTATAATTCTCTTAAGCAGTATGAAATGCCCTTTTTGTCCCTTTTGATTAACTTTGGCTTGATAAATTCTACTGTATCTGATATGAGGATAGAAACTCCTGCTTGTTTATGCCATTCACGTGAGTGATGAGTTTTTTCCCATCCTTTTACCTTCTTCAGTCTGTGGACGTCTTTGTTATCTCTTGGAGATAACATATTGTTGGGTCTTGTTTTATAACCTAGTCTACCAGTTTATGTCTTTTTATTGATGTGTTTAAGCCATTTGATGTTATTATTGAGAGATGATTTTTATTCCTAATCATTTTTAATTATTTCCTATTCCTTAATTTAACATAATTTCTCCTTTGATTGACTATGCTTCTAGTGTAGTTCCTTCCTTTTCTGGTTTTCATTTTTTATTTTTCATTTTCCTTCATGTACTATTTTATTGAGTATGTTCTGTAGTGCAGGCTTTCTAGTTGTGAATTCTTTTAACTTTTGTTTGTCATGAAGGTTTTTATTTCATCTTCAATTCTGAAGCTTAATTTTGCTGGGTGTAGTATTCTCGGGTGACATCCATTATCTTTCAGAGCTTGCTTTGTATTATTCTAAGACCTCCCAGCTTTGAGGGTTTGGGTTAAGAAATCAGCTGAGATCCACATGGTTTACCTCTAAATCTGATCTGTTATTTTTCTCTAGCAGCATTTATTGTTCTATCCTTAATCTGTACGTTAGGCATTTTCATTACAAGGTGACTTGGTGTGGGTCTATTGTAATATTGTATATTTGAAGTCTTGTATGCCTCTTATATTTGATTTTACATTTCCTTTTTAAAGTTTGGGAAATTTTCTGATATTATTTTATCATAAAGATTGTGCATTCCTATAGTTTGTATTTGAGAGCTTTCATCCTGATAAAATCTTAAATTTGGGCTTTTCATGTTTTCCCATATTTCTTGAAAGTTCATTTGTGGTCTCTTAACATCTTTTTTCTATGGTCAATTTTATTTTCAAAATTATATATTTTGCCTTGGTTTCCTGAAAATCTATTGTCCAAGTGACCTACTTCATTGGTCATGCATTCCATTGAATTTTTAATTGGGTTTATTGGTACCTTCATTTCAAGGATTTCCATTTTGTTCTTTTTCAAAATCTGTATTTCTTTATTCAAATAATCTTTCACTTCCCATATTTTCTCTCAGATTTCACTCCTTACATCATCCTTTTTTTTTTTTTGCAGATTAGTTAAACTATGAACTTTCTAAATTCCCCTTCTCTGGTATTTCCTCCACTATGGTACCAATGGAGTCTGTTATGAGGTGTTTTGGTTTGTTTGGTACGGTTTGTTCCCTTGCTTTTTCTTATTATTTGTGTATCTACCCATTTATCAGTATGAACCTGGGGCAGGAGAGCTTCTATCCTATGAACTTACAGCAGCCCTAAAGTTTTCTAGTACCACAGTTTAAGAGGAGTCAAATAATAACAATAATCAATGCAAATGATCTACATCATTAAAGTAAATACTTCCTATTATGACATTTGCAATGTTAATTGGCACAATAAACAGAAATGGCATGGTAAGCAATTGCCAGCAGTGAAAACCAGTTTGCAAAAGGGTTTGCTATTCATAAGGTGAACAGGGAAAATGCAGAAGAAGTATAGGATGTGATGACTATACGGGAGGGACCCATAAGCAAAGTAAATCCTTCCTCCTTATGATTTGATTATCTCAGCTATTTTGTCACAGTGAGGGAAAGCTGACTAATACACACATTTGTGATTGTATTACATTATGAAGCCACTAATTGACAGGAATTTTTCAGCTTTATTGTAATCTATTGAGCCACCATGATAGATGTAGTCCACCATTTACTGAATTGTCATTGTGCAGCTTGATTGTCACACATTATTAGGACATCTTATTCAGCT
Organism: Urocitellus parryii; assembly: GCF_045843805.1. Taxonomy (NCBI): domain Eukaryota; kingdom Metazoa; phylum Chordata; class Mammalia; order Rodentia; family Sciuridae; genus Urocitellus; species Urocitellus parryii. The sequence goes on from NC_135538.1 coordinate 13,280,418, forward strand.
TCGTTTTCCATTTATGCTTTAAATGGAATTCACCTGCCTATGTTGTATGCTAACAGGAAAAAAAAACTATAAAGAGGAAAAAAATAAAGAAGACAGAGAGAGGATACTAGTAACTGTGAAGTCATTAACAAAATATGGGATAAGAAATATACCTAGAGATAATAACGTCTTAAACGGGAGAAAAGAAGGAAGGATGGGCATAAATACTCAGAGGAGGAAGATTTATTCTGTGTTTCCTCAGTTTTTCTATATTTTAACAAGATTTCTCTGCTCATTCACCCCTTTCCAACCAGGCCAGGTTTTTCTACCTGTTATAATCCCAGAATACCCTCAGTACTCTTTTCCTAGAGTTGCCATAACAAATGACCACAAATTGAATGCCTTACAAAAGTGGTTTATTCTTTCACAGTTTTAGAGGCTGAAAGTCTGATATCACAACTCCAATAGAGCTCACTAAGTCTCTCTCCTAAGGTTCTAGAGGGGGAAAAATCCCTTCTCTCTGGTGACTTCTAGGAACTCGAGGTGCCCCTCTCTTATAAAGACAGCTGTCAGTAAATTTAGGGACCAACCTACTCCACAATGATCTCACAATGAGAACTTTAACCGAATTTTATCTGCAATTTTTACAAAAGATGTCATATTTTTAGGTTTGGGGTTTAAGGTGTGGACATATATTGGGAGGTATAATTAACCCATGATACCATTTTGTTTTTTGCTTTTGGTAGTGACCTAGATTCTCTTATTTTAATGTTTGAAATTACATAAATGTAGATATTACAGGAGTACTCATAGAAATTAAACTACAACATGTACCAAGTGCAGAAGGTGGCAGAAGACTTGCTAAAAGTCTTGATATTTGATGCTATGTATCAACAAGAATACAGGAGAAGACTTCCTGAAAAAATAAGATTGTCTTTCCAATAAAATTTTTATTCTAGGAAGGCAATGGTTATGATGATTAGAAAGGGAAGCTAATGAAGAGATTGGAAAAATAATAATATGAAAAAGACTCCATGTAGAAAATCACTTTTTACATAATTTATTGTCTTTGGCATATATTTAAGATTGTCTGATAACTACCTTAAATTTAAAAATAAAATTATTGTCAAGCAAAAAAAAAAAATGTTTTGGGTGGAACACAGGGCCTCACATGCCCCAAGCATGCATGTTACCGCGAGCATCATCCTTGTCTGTTGAACTAAATTATCCTGTGCTTCTCCAGCTAATCTAGAGAGTCAAAGATAAGACTGTTAGAAGGGAGGGTCTTGCTCCTATTAAGGCTGCTGATGACAACTGCCTGTCCCGTGGTGTCTGCTTTTAGACCACCTACCTCATGTTCCTTGCTAGATTACAAACTCCAGAACTAGAACATGGAATCTAATATCTCCCATTTCCCATTAAGATCACAGAGCATATGCTCATAAAGCATATGCTCTGTGATCTTTAATTTCCTCATTTTTGGAGTTTCCTCACTCCAAAAATGAGGAAATTAAAACCAGACCTGTTTTCGTGATGTCAGGGAGAGGAAACCTTGTCTTCTGGTTCACTGAATGTGATGTGAGTTCCCAGAATAGGAACACGCACTCCGCCTGCTGAGCTCTGCAGTGCCCCAGGGCGGCGGCAGGGGGCGCGCGAGGCCAAGGGAGAGGCCTGGCCTGAGCCCACGGGGGCCCTGAGAACAGGTGCTCTCCGTCTAGAAACTCTGGACTTTCTCTCCCTGTTCTTCTTCAGAGATCAAAATACTATAAGGTCGGATAAAATAATAAAAGCAAGGACTCTCAAAGAGCTAAGGCTGGCGTCTGTGGGCGTGGGGAGTTACTGTGTCGCCCCACACAGGCAGAGTATCTCAGGCTCAGCACAGGACAGGGAACCTCAGTGACCTTGGAAGCCTGCGCAGGTGCACCGTGGCTGTTGCGGCTGCTACTGTTGCATTTTTATTCTAAAAATAAACAATAAAACTATTAAAGGCACTCCTCTGCTAAATCTACATATCTGAAGGGTAAGAGAAGAAAGAGGGAATAGACCTGGGTAGCTGAAGATAGCTTTAACGGAATTATAGATCCAAACGGTGGCTCCAGGGGTGCAGGCAGTAGATCAATAAGGACAGGCTTTGTTTATGGGTCTGAAAGGAGCAGCAGGGAAGAAGAAAATCTATCTCAGCTCCTTTTACACAGCCTGGCCCTACAAATAAGACACCAAAGGAACACAATAAACCCATCGCTGGATTTTTTTTCTTTCTTTCTTTTTTTTTTTTTTTTCCTGAGGCTATGTGACTAGCTCCACAGGTGTTTTATGGTTCACAGTGGAGAGAACAGCTTCAGAAACCATCTGGCTAATTTGCTCAGGAAACTGCAGAAGTGAAAGAGGATGCTTCTCCCTTCGCACCTTCCTCATTTCACAGTATAGATAAATATATGATTGATCCCTGAAGAGTTTAGCATCTAGAGTAAAACTAGGCACAAGGGGATTTGACAATCCTCACAGGTTTCATTAGTATTTGGTAAAAGGCTGTTATTAGCAAGAGTGATGAATCCATAAAAATAATAATCAAACTTCTAGAGATATTTGATATACATAATAAAGCAAGAAATTAAATAATTTTTTAACAATATAGTTATAACTAGGGAAGGGACGACTCTGGGCTCTATTTAATGAAGCAAAGTAATCAACACAGGTTTCAGTGAGAAAAGAAAATATCTAGCTTTTTTATAACTCTGCATGGATAGTAGGTGACATGAACAAAAGAAAATAACAATTTAAAGAATGTCTATCCAGACACTTATTTACAAAATAGCACATTTTAAAGACCCATTGATTCTGATAGTATCAGAGTACATGTCCCCAGAGCACTGACTCAGCTGGTTCCCATCCAGATGGAAATGCAGACAGTCCTCCACCTGCCACCACTGCTAAAAACCTGCTGTGACAAAATGCATGAGATAATCAACTTATAAAGAGGAAAGGGTTATTTTGATTCACAGTTCAGCAGTTTCAGGGCCTGGTTGCTTGGTCCTGTTGCTTTGGGCTTGTGGTGGCCCAGCACATCATGGGAGTAACAGATGGCAGAAGAGGCCTGACCAGATCATGGCAGTTGGGAAGCAAGAGAGTGAGGAGGGAGCTGTAGTCTCAATATCCTCTTAGAGCACCCGCCCCAGTGACCTATCTTCCTCCCACCAGGTCCCACCTGTTACAGATCCACCATTCCCAACATTGCCACAGCGTGCTGACCACATGGGCCTTTGGAGAACACTAAACCAAGCTATAGCATTAGTGTATCACACTACCCAATTGTGCTCCTTTTTAGAACTGTGTCTGTGATAATCTATTTTTTTCCTTAACCTAGATAAGACAAGTTTTAATTCATTCTTATGAAAGAACAAATTCTAAAATAATTTTAATTAAATTTTAAGACGATCCTGAACTTGCTATTTTAATATGCAAAACATTGTCTTTAGTTTTTCCTCTTGCTAAAAGTAATTGTTATTCCTGTTGAATAAGAACAGATTTCACATGTGTCAACAACACTTATTATCTGGCTGCTTAGGACCGTTTCTCCTTCTGGATTCATCATATCTACTTGACAATAATTTTTGCCAAGAACCTACTGCACAGTCACCACCTGTCTTCTGATTCAAACAAAACACCCCACAAAGCATATCCTCCGCATCTGGATGTCAGCTACCCAGACCAAACTTTCCAGTGGAAACAGTAAGTGAGCAATCAAATCTACTTATGGCCACAAAGTGGAAAAAATCAGAGGACTTGGAACAAGGAGGATTGCCCAAGCAGCTAATGTTTTATTTACAAGGAACACTGGACATGATTTTACTACTGAAGGAAGCCATCAAAAAGGCAAATCATGGGAAAATAGTAACCAGTAAGTAAAAGCTGTAGAAGTGAATTTGTAAATAGTCTACTTATGTAGAATGTGTAAAAACTATGGGTTATTTTTGTTAAATGTATTTTAGAATAATAAATTAAATTCTGAAAAATCATCATTCCTCCATCCTTTTTACCTAAACTCTTACAATTTTTATGTTTTGAAAATATCAGACTTCCATAAAAATTGCAAAAGTAGTACGAAGAATTCCCTTCACACGTCACCTAAATTCCATAAATGCAAACATCTTACCACCTTACTTCATTAACTCATGCTTCTTCTTTCTTGGCATATTATATCAGAGGCAAATCCTATCGATTTATCCTGTTCATGGTGATGTAGCTTTGACAGATTGGTTAAGGTGATGTTTTCCAGACTTTTCCATTGCAAAGCTACGATTTTTCTCTCTGTGATTAATGTCTGTTGTAGGGAGAGATTTGAGATTATGTAAATATAGTATTTTCCATTATATCATCTCAAAATTATTTTAATATCCATTGATGATTCTTCCCTGGAAAAATTTATTGTTGAGATTGTGGGCAAATAGTGATATCCTAATATCATAATTTCTTCTACATTTTCTAGTTGGAATCCTTGTATAGATAAAAGTTTCTTCAACTAATTTAGTCATTTATTTGTTCAGGGGAGTATAGACCAGATTTTGTTTTATTTGGTGGAATACAATTTTTTTGCTATTAATAATGTTTTGTTGTTACTTTAATTTTCCCTTATTCAAGATGGCCCTGATTTTTTATAGACACCTTCCCATCTCTTTTTGAGATCTCTTTACTTCCTATAATCAATGATAACCCATGTACTTTTTGTGCTAATCTTGTCAGTTAGTTTTCTAAACTAAAAAGTACCATAGTTTTGGTAGGTTAAGCAATAGAAATTTATTGTCTCAGTTCTGGAGGCTAGAACTCCCAAATCAAGGTGCCACGAGGGGAGTTTTCTCTTGAGAGCAATAAGGAAGGCTCTGTTTCAGGCCTTGGAAGGCTGCTTCCCACCTGTAGCCTTCACATCTTCTTCCCCTTATGCATGTCTCCATCCACTCCCATTTTACATCACCGCACTGAATTAGGGACCACACCAATTACTTCAACTTAATTAACACTTCTGCAATGATCACATTTCCAAATAAAGCCACATTCTGAGATTCTGGGAGTTAGTGCTACAACATATAAATTTGGGGAGAATACCACTGAACTCATAGCACTGTCTCAGCACTTGATTGAGACATATTGCCAAGGAGTTCTGGGTTCTTTTCATGGAAATTGGGATTTAGAAACCAGTATTTAGGTGTTGGATTGGCTTATATAATTTGGGGTATTATAACTTCTAGACCATCTGAATGGACAGAGCTTAAAAATAGGTGTATATATGCAAACAATCTAGATAGATTAGTATATAATACACATACATTCTGAGTTTACACTAAGACCTACAATCCTAATCCAATACTAAAGAATTGATTCTAACCTTCTTTCTTTCCTTCTTTCAAACTTGTCCTCAATAGTTGGAAACCTTGTTTTCCATAGTAATTTATTCACTAAAATCAAGAACACACAAATAGTGGTTTTAGGATTACCAAGTTATCACATCACTTGAAAATCAAAATATGCAGTGTCGTCAGTTCAGCATTGGACAAACCATGATGTTGTCACTGTGTGCTAACAACTGAAAGGCTGACAAACTGAAAAATCAAGAAGTGAGGTCACAGGGGAGACTTTTGCTAATGAACTGGATAGAAGACAGGTGAAGGCAGAGAATCACGACTTACCAGACTAGGGAGAGGCATGAAACCTCCCTGGAAGCAGCTGGAGAGCCTGAACTCTAGCTGGTGAACTGTAGAGAGTGAACAACTCTCATCTTCAAAACCTCAGGGGGCTCAGTCACAGCGGGTGCTCACACATCTGTGAATTTTACCTCCAGGAGGGCAATGAGAATCTCTGTAGAGAAAAATGCCTGCTCACTTCAGACAGCAGATGGGCAGAAGGAAGCATGTGAAATGTGCCAGGGCATTCTGCCCTTAGCGAGCTTTGTAGTCAAGAAAAACCATTTCATCAGACTCTAAACGACTGGGGTTTCTTCAGCTCTCCCTGACCTGAGGAAGAGCTACCCAACTCCTACCCTCTTCAGCCACATTGTCTTCCTGGAGAAGGAGGGTTGGGCTGAGAAGCTTATATGAAGTCCACAGTCCAGAATCCCAGACTCACTAAGAAGGCTAGGACCTAGTCATAGAACTTTGGAGCACTTCTCCTGACCTCCAACCTTGCAAACACATTAGGAACTGGGCACAGCTACCAAGAAACACAAAACATGCTCAAAGGTAGATAATAAAAACAGTTTTCAGAGACAGAGAAAGCCTCACACCAGGCTCAGATATGGTAGAAATGGTGTGATTATCAGACCCAGAACTTAAAACAACTGTGATTAATAAATATATTAAGAGTTTTCTTGGACAACATAGTAAACCTGCAAGAACAGAATGACAATATAAGTATAGAGATAAACATTCTAAGAATTAAAAGAAATCACAGAGATAAAAACAGCAACAAAAATTAAAATGCACTCATTTGTAGACAGGATGTTGTTAAGGAATGAGTCTCTGAGTTTGAGGAGATCACACACACACACACACACACACACACATATTTCAAAAGTGGAAAAATAAAAAAGGAAAGGATTGATAAAAAATAGAGTAATATATCCAAAAATTGTGAGGCATTAAGAAAATAGTAATATATGTATAAAAAGAATATTATCAGAAGGAGAAAATTTTTTTAAAAAGAACTGACAAAATATTGAATTACCATGAACTGAGAATTTCTTCAAATTAATGTTAGACACTAAACCATAGACCCAGGAAGCCCAGATAAAACCAAGCAAGATACATGCCCAAAGCACATGCATCTAGTCCTAGTGAGAGGTACTTAGTTCATTAGGGACATGTTTTGAAAGAAATGGTGTGGCACCATTCCTCTCTCTCTCTCTCTCTCTCTCTCTCTCTCTCTCTCTCTCTCTCTCTCTCTCTCCATCTCTATCCATCTCTCTCTATCTCAACTCTATCTCTCCATTAGCTTGAGAAAAGATTGCTCTGAAATATGCTCTCACTCTGATGTGCTGCTGCCCTCACCAGAGGCCAGGACAAAGGAGAAGCTTAACCTTGGAATTTGAATTTCTAACGCTGTAAGCTAAATAAATCTCTATCCTTCGTAAACAGCTTGTGACAGGTATTTAATTATAGTGACTAATGCATCACTCTTCCATGTCAAGCTATGCTCTAAAAGTCTACTTAAATTTCCCAAAGTAGGTTAGTACTTTCATTCTGCATCCCCCGCCCCCAAACCCCAAAATATATCTTCTGGACTTCTGGACAAAGACTCCCAATCTAATCATTTCTGTCCCCAGGGCAGAGATGGTTGGGCTGTAACCACATCCGTAATAGCGTTCTAAATGGACAAAAGAATGATATTTTTTAGTGAAGTCTTTCAAAACTTTTATTTATTTCACTAGGGACTAGCAAGGTAACATAAATGCTCCTTTTTCAAATGACTCTGGCCATTCTCTAGCAGGAAGGCAGCAATAGCATGTATTCAACAACAAAATAATACAGCTCTTCTGCCAGAAGTTATGCCACCTCTCTCACAAAAGCCTTTTTGGAAGAACTGCTGCTTAACAAAGGATTAACAATCAATCAGTGAAAACATCAGAGAGAAAATATTTTCTTAACTAGTTACAGAGAAAATAATCCACTGAAATTATTTTATACTGATTCCCATTTTAAAGAGCTGAGCATCAATTCCAGAAGCATTGTGTGCATCCAACTATGATAGAAGGGTGGATTTGGTTTATATCACAAAATGCTAAAATCTTTATGTATTTTGAAACTGAGAAATGGGTCATGTTTTTAATCTAAGAAAGGTATGAAATTTTGAAAAAAAAAATCTCAGGTTTATGGACCTTGAAGTAGTTCTTGATTTTTATAATTCTGCAGGGATTTGATAGAGGAAATAGGTATTTTATGTGTAATTTTAAGGTAAGCACATTATCTATAGGCAATTAATTCTTTGTATTCCACAAAGGAAGAACAAATTGTCATCAGCAGCTATAGAATTTTAAGATGCTTGAGTTTAAACAACATATCTACATGTGTAATGATCAACTTTATGAAGGCCAACTTTCATGACTAATTATTTCTGGTAAATTATGGGTCACAGTTCCAAGGATAAGAAGAGAAAAGGGATCAGAAAATTCAAAACAGAATTTCCCAATTGTAAGGAAATACAAAACAATACTTTAACTATTACAAAAACTTTAATTGAAGTTTACAGATACTGGAAACTTATAATTATGTACAAAATAATAAAATATGAGTAAATAATTATACTATAAGTATTGTACAATCAGCTTCATATTGTTACTGTAACAAACTACCACAACTTAATGACTTAAAATATAAATCTATTAATTTATGGTTCTAGAGGTCATAAGTATGAAATATTCTCACTGGGCTAAAATCGAGTTGTTGATGAGGTATATTCTTTCTGGAGGCACTAGGAGAGAATTAATTGACTTTTCTAGCTTTTCAAGTTTATCTGCATTTATTGGCATTGGGGCACTTTTTCCATCTTCGAAGCCAGAACCACATCATTCTGATTGACCTTTGTTTTATTCTCAGGTCTCCTTCATGTCCCTCCTCTTTCTCCTTAAATATCATAGTCATTACATTGGACTCACCTAATAACTCGAAATCATCTCCCTATTTAAAGTTCAGATAATTAGCAACTGTAATTACTGTGTAAATTTAATTCTCCTTGCCTAGAATCATAACATATTCACAGGGGACATTGATTGAGAGGTAGACGTCTTGGGATAGGGTGTTACTCTCCCTAATGTATGTATGAATGTTTGTATGTGCCTGTGTGTATACATATATATGGGTATGCTTATATTCGTATGTATATGTGTATATACACACGTGGCTATTTTAGGTTATTTAGATAAGATAAAACAGACAGAATGTTGAGGTAGAAGCTATTGCTCTAAGGGAATGACATAAGGAAGCAAGATAATATGGAACTCTGATATTAGAAATTAAAGGTCATATCACATGAAATGTTCTAAAATTACAGTAATTATAATAGATCTGCAGTTCTGCAGTTAAAAGTGTATACATAAAATTACTATGAGTAAAATGCAAATTCATGTAAGACATTGCTAAATTCCCTGGTGGCCTTCTTCCCTCACGTATTTTATTCAATCATTATTCTAAATATCATCATGATCATGTTGGAAGGCATGCAGAATTGATGGATAAGAGACAATTTCCCATATTTAAATCACTGGGATGTACTACTATAATTTTTTTTAATTGCAAATAACTATAGCATAAAATGGCAGTGAGAGACAACTAGAGAATGTAGCAGATGTCAATCAACCCACCACACTGGTACAGTAAAAATAAATGATGTGCCAGCCACACAGTGTAAGGCAGAGATTCCAGAAGCCCCCAGCCTGAGTTGAAATCCCCACCTCATCTACTCACTATGGATCAAAGCTACTCAAACTATCTAATTTCAGCGTCCTCATTATAAAGGGCACAGGAGGTTACCAATTCCATCAGATTTTTGTGAGAATTTAATTAAAGAACGTTTATAATACAACTACACATCATCTGGCATCGGTGAGTGCTTAGTAAAAGTGGTAGTAATGTTTCCACTCCTGTGTAAAGTGTCTAGAGTGGTCCTCAGATGGGAACCTTAATGAGAGAAATCCCTGGTCTTCAGAGATAAGGTTCCTCTGGCCAGGCAAAGGTTTGAATGTCATTGCAGGGCACCAGGCCTCCAGGAACTATAGTGAGAGGATACAAAATGGAACAAATATCTATTGTTCACATTTTCAATAGCATACACAAAATCCGTTAGAGTGTGGATTGTCAAGGCTCCCCCAACCTATGTGTTAAAGACTTGGTTCCCCGGGGTGAAGCTATTGGGAAGTGGTGGAAACTTTGAGATGGGGCTTTGTGGGAGGCTCTCTGGTCTTTGGGGATGTGCATTTGGAGGGGATATTGGGACTCTGGTGACTTCCTCCCTTTTTTTCATACATCAGCCATGAGAGGAGCATCTTTGTTCCACCATGCACTCCCTATCACAGGCCCAAAAGCAACAGGGCAAATTGACCAAGGATTGGAACCACCAAAGTAAACTAGACCTCTTTACAGATTTATTATCTCAGTTATTTGTCATAGCAACAGAAAGCCCACTAACACAAAAGCTGTGAGGCGATGATTGAACACGTAAGTCCAGTTTTCTATCAAGGAAAAGAAATGTTTTAAAATGAAATTTATCCCTCTATTGTTATGTGAAAAATTAAAAATGTAGCAGTATCAAATTGAAGTTTAAAATAGGCACGTTAAAATGAGTAATTTTCAAGGAAACTGAAGATGTTTAAAGAAATAAATTAGAAATAAAAATTATACATTATATACCTCATCAGAAAGCTTATAAGCTCCATCAAAACTCAGTACAGCAAACTGTCAAAGTCTCCAAAAAAAAACTCCAAATTATTTTCTATATTATATTTATAGAGAATGCTCATGAAAAGACTGTGCAAATAAAGATTAAATTTAATGTGCCAAAGGGGCTTCAAAGTCAAAAAAAGTATGATTTTGTTTCCTTCTACCAATAAGGCTACAAATCAAGGAGGCTGTCAGTAAAAGACCTTGATTAATATGGTACTAAAGAAAATGATACAAAAATTAGTGATGATCTAATTATTGGCTTTGAATTTTACTGAGATTAATACTAAGAAAGTTTTCATTATGAGATTGTCTTTGAACCAAATTGTAAAATAAAATAATTCCTCAGGATATTGTCAAAGAAAATGCTCTGAAAAACTAAATTCAAATAACGTTAACAGGATCGCATGTTATATAAGCAAAAGTTTTAAAAGGCAATCTGCAGTGCAAATAAGAAATTGGAAAGCAGATACTCAGCATTTCCATAAGAAGAGATCCCCAAATACCCAGATGGGTGTGGTTGAGTTCTCTAAATATGACAAGACTGGAACCTAATGTCACAGTGGTTCAGTCTTATCTGCCCCTTCCAAATTGGGGTATAGCCAATGTGACAGCATGACGAGGCAAGGCCTTCAAGGGGTGACAGGGTCCCATGACTTCTTCAGTGGGATTAAAGCCCTTCTAAAAGCAGCCTCACTCAGCCATTAGCCAGCTTGCCCTTCTGCCTTCTGCTATGTGAGGATGCAACAAGATGGTCCTCAGCAGATGCTACGGTTGGGATGTGGAATGCCCTCCATGTGTTCAAGACTTAGTACCTGTTCAGCCTTGAGGTGGCGAAAACTTGCAGAGGTGGAGCCTGGTGAATGTCTTCAGATCATTAGGGTTGTGCCAAGGAAGGGGCTTGTGGGAGCCTGCTACTTTCCTCTTTGTCTTTTACTCTTTCCAGATATGAAGGGAGTGAATTTATTCCACTGCACACTTCTGCATAACATGCTGCTTCCCACCTGAGGTATAAAATAAGCAATGTGTCTGCTTATTCATGAACTGGAAGCTCCAAAACTATAATCCCAAATAAACCTTTCTCTTTAAAAGTTGATAGTCCCAGATATATTTGTTATAGTCTCAGAAAGCTAATACATCAGATCAAATGCCAGTGTCTTCACCTTGGATTATCCACTTCCATAACTATGAAAAATAAATTTTGGTTCATTATAAATTTCCTACCCAGTCTGTGGTATCCTGTTATAGCAGCACAAATGGAATGATCATAAATGCAATAAATTCTTAACAAAGCAATCGTCTAGGGAAAAATGAAAGAATATTTTCACACAGGAGAAATATTAACACATACATTTTGCACTGGAGTAGAAATCTTGACAATTACAGACAATTCCAGACCACTAATTTATTTCAATTATTCAGTAATGGATATGTCAATATCCATTATTCTCTAGCTTTAAAAGCTGTCTAAATTAACTCTTGACATGCATAAAAAAGACACATTGAAACAGGAAAGTGTGACTCAAAAGCAGGGACTGAGCTCTCAAAATCATATTTTAAATTTTCATAAGTTTTATAATAAACTGTGTTTTTAAGCCAGTGGTTTTCTTTTTTTCAAACGTTTGAGTGCTTGCAACGTCTCAGACATAGCAAAATAAAATGAGATCATAGAAGTGAGTCAGTCATAACCTTCCTCTTAAATAGCTCACATCATCCCAGCCTGGGAGAGATCATCCCAAACAAATCATTGGTTCATTTGAAGAGATAGAAGTATGCACAAAATTACAAGCACTCAAATGCCAAATTTCAGGTTTCACTAAGCTCTTGCCAATAGACAGATCCCAAATTATAGGAACAAATAAAAGTTAGAAACCATGACTGTTGCAAAAAGCACTGAGTGGCAAATAATATTGACTTCAAAATAAAGGGGTTTTTGGAAAGTGGGTCCCACCCTCCTTACATAGTGTACTTTATACTCAGTTTTGGTCCAATTACCACCTCTAACAGACATCTCATACCAACCCCAAGAAAACTACAACCTTTTCCCTGCCAAATATACTTAATGCGCTACTTAACGCTGAGCCTTATGGGAAATGGAGTCATGTTTAAACTCCACAGAAAGCACCACTAAGGAGATCCAGGACAGAACAGGTTGCTTTATAATGACTTTCTCTAAGAGATGACTGCAGGCTTCAGGCTTCAGGGGGACAGAGGGTGCTTGTTTCGCTTTCCTTAGAACAGCTGCAGCCTGCAGTTATGACAAGAGCTTACATTTTGAACATGATTCATTGTTTTGAAGTACCATAATCTTTGGCTAAAATATTCATTAAAGGAATGCTAAAACTATGCATAATTCATGGAGACTCAACACTGTCTTCCAAATTTGCTTCCTTTTAGATATATCTAAAGCATTTGAAACATTTTTTATTTCCAAATTGATTTAGTCTTTACTGATACCTTAAAAGTTTTATCCTACTTTTGTTTTTTAAATGTCAAAAGTTTCTCTAAAGAAAATGCTATTTTCATGACCTTTAGCATATGTTTCTAAGATTTTGTCCCAGCCATTAAAATCATTTTACGTAAAAAGGAAACCAAGACATCCATTGAATTCAGCAACATAAATGTCATTGTCATCCTTGGCAAGATCAATTTTAGTGAAGTAGTGGTAGAAAGGATAAGAAGGAAAGAATTAGATACAGGAAGTACGAAAAACTCATTTGTGGAGTCCTGCTGCAAGAGAGAGCAAATAAATTGAATATTAGCAAAACGGAGATGTGAGGTGATGAAGAGTTTTATTTTTTATGTTTGTTTGTTTTAAGATGAGAGAAATTTCATACATTCCTAAGTCACTGATGATGATTTAGTAAAGAGAGAAAAGCATGCAATACATGACAGAGAAGGAAACTTTTTGTAGAGATGTCACTGAGATCAGAGAGGTTGGGATTTAGTGCAGAAGTGGAGTGTTGAGCTTTAGTTTGGAGCAAAACACAATTCATCCAGAATAATGGAAGAGAAAAAAACCACACCTTAGGTGAAGTGTGAATAGAGGGCATTATGGGTTGTATTGCGTCCCCTGAAAAGATATGGTAAAGTTCTAAACACCCCTTGCAGTCTGCAATCATGATCTTGTTTGGAAATAGGATCTTGGCAGATGTAATCAAATTAAAATGGGCTCCTTTGACCTTAATCTTGTGTCCAGGGTCCCTATAAGAAGAGAGAAAAAAATCAAATGAACACAGTCAGAAACTGGAGTGTTCTCTCTACAAACCCAAGAACTCCAAAGATTGCAGAAATACTGGATGACAGGAAGGGGCAAGGAAGGATCTGTCCTACAGCCTTCAGAGGCAACTGGCCCTGTGGACACCATGGTTTGGGGTTTCTGGGCTCTAGAATGGTGAGAGAATAACTTTCAATTGTTTTAAGCAACCAAGTGTGTGGTACAGTATCTTGTCCTGGGCACCCTAGGAAACTAAAACAATATCTTTCTGCAGTGTCAGATTCTTACGGTAGTTCTCTGTTTGCTCCCTATGTAGGTGAGTCAATGGCGGCTATTTTTTAAACGTTTCTCAAGCTTTCTGACATAATGAAAATTTTATTAATAAAGAACCAACAGGAAATACAGAAGGTCTAGGGAATTCATATAAACTACCATTCTCCTCTTCCCAAACAGTAATATGACTCTAATGTGAAAACTTTTCTAGAAAGGATCTTGCAATGATTACTTTGTGGAATAGACCCATTAACATTCTGGCCACTTCCTACATTGTGTCTTTATATTGGAAAATTCAGGATATTCTGTTTACCTTTAGTGCTTTTAAATTAATTCCTCACATTCTTCTTGGTGAAAATACTCCATAACCTATTTCAATATGCCAGTAATTTTGAGACTATTTAAGCAATATTGGTTTAAAGTAGTGTTAATTTCTTTAACATGCCGAAAACTCATACATTTATTATTTATTCATAACATTAGCATATTAGATCGAGAGATAGAAATAGTCATGTTTATGATCCAAAATAAAGCATTTATTCTTGCTCAATCATATTTCTGAACTTGGTTAAGCACAAATTGCCATTGAGCTGGGAATGTTTATTCACTTTCTAAGTAATATTATTGGGACATTTATTATGCTGTTGAGAAAAATAGTAATTAAAAAACAACCAAGTCAAAAAAATACTGTCATAATTTTTTGAACACTGTGTTTTCTTAATTTCTTGGGCTTTTTATCCCATAGAGAAATCAATAAAGGGTTTTGGTATTATGATTAACATTCCTCTTTTTTGATTCAGCAAAAGTACATTTTTAGTGAAATTCATTGCTTTTAATATTGATACAGACTTCATATTGTGTCTTGCCTAGCTGGCTGTTGGATCAAAGGATGGATGGTTCAGTTTAAAAGGGGCAGTTTATCCATTTGGCAATAAAATAATATCGATCTCCAGGGCGTTTAATGACCTTACAATTGATTATTAGGCTGTTTATCATGTTTATATTAATCAATCATATGAAACATATATTGAGTCAGACAGTAGAGCATTAAGGCAGTCCAAAGTTGAGGTTCTTGTTCTGATTAATTACAATACAATTTCAAATGTCATCTGATGATCAAAGAACTAATACCTCCCACAACCTCTTATCAATACTTAATAAGATACTTATTTATTACCATAACTACCAAGGTGATTAAAAACAAAAACAAGAAAACTTACATGTGTTAATTGTTTATTAAAGACTCTAAACCGTATCTGGCATTTAATAGCAATCCAAGGATCATTTCAGATGTGGTTCTGCACTTAATAATTTATAACCTGTGAAGAACAGTAACTCTGAAGTTGTTCCTTCCGCGTTACTGTTCTTCACAGGTTATAAATTAGTATAGTGAGTGATGTAGAGTGGGATATATTCAAAACTTCATGAATATAGAAAAGCATTAAATTCTGAAATCTACACCCAAAGGATTAGATATATGTGAGTTCACTTCAAAAACAATACTCGAATTCCTGAAAAGTTTTGATTGGTTCCTAACTGAATATCTTACCTAAAATGACATTGTTTCTCTCGTCCCAGAAATGAAACAAAAATCATATTACTAAGGTAAAAGCCAATAGTATTGTTCTAACTGTTCAGGAGAGAGAGAGTTTTGACCCAGAGACAAGAGCTACCTGGCCCCGATAGCATCTCATATTTGTGGGAAATGATGGATCAGACTTTCTTAACCTAATGCCGTAGAATATTAAAATGAAACAAATTCACCCAATTTATTTGGCTCTCACACTCACTAAACATCTTTCCAATTATAACTTGACCTCTCATCTATTTTTACAGGAAAATGACTTGTTAAAAATATTTTTGACCTTTATAATTCTTATTTTAAAGTAAAACATAAGTCTTGATTTATACATCAGACTTTGAAAGCTTATTTAATTTGAAGTCATTCTTGAGAGATGGATCCGTTTTGGGATTTAAGAAAATCAGATTTCTGATACTATAAGTCTATAATGGGGTAGGGGTCTCAAGTGAGTGCCTAAGGAAAGACACTGAATGGTGCTGAATTCATCCAAATAAGGATACCATCCAAGGGTCAGGTCTCTAAGGTCCCAGCCCACCTCCCTTCTGAACAGTCTTTCTACATTGTGAAACCACTTTACTCTGAAATGTCTATATAGTCAAAACTCAAGAAGCATAACATCATGTCAAAGTAATTCAAACAAAGAAGAAAACCTTAACAAAATATTTGGGGAAAAAATTGTGAGATATATAAAAGTTGAAGAATGGGGCAACATTTTATCCTATAGGAAAATTAATTTGGAAAAAATTATTCCAGGCAGAGAACCATTCTAGGAACAAATGTCTGAAGGTTTTACACACACACACACGCACACATACACACACACACACGATAAAGTGTGGAGACTAGCAGTTCATTTTCTTGAGATGAAAGTTGGAATCCAACATTATAGGTAATGTTTAGCTTTTAAAATTTTCTAAAACAGCAGCATTATATTCACAAAGATTGGTCCATTTAGTTGATGCTTAGTAATCATCAAAGTATGTGAATCATCAAAGTATGTAAGATTATGTTCAACTATTTTTATCAATTTGTATTGTGTCTATTTTGTATTGCACCTATTTTATTTGTATTTACATCAATTTTTATTATATCTATATTGTAACAATCACAAAGCACATTTACAATATTAACTAGGACATTCCAAGAACTTCTAAAAAGTTGGATTGATGTTAGCATAATCCTAGCCTGAGGGCAAGGAATTGTTCAGGATTTAGCAAAATTACATTTAAATTTTAAATTATGTTAAAATTTTGGAAAGGGTTTCAAAAGACTTAGAACAAAATAATGAGTATAAATCCTCCCACATTTCAAATTAAACTGCAAGGCCACTTATGCTGGACTTGCAAATGAGGAGTTTCGAATAGGCTATGCAAACCTTAAGCTACCTTGAGGAAATAGAAAAGTTGATGAGAAGAAGCCAATAGTAAGCGTTCTTCAGAGAAAATTCTCAGTGGAAATGCATCCTTCAGATCATCTTTCAGCCAAAGGGAGGGATTTGAAGGGGACACTTAGAGAACTTAACAAGGATCCCCTGAAGTTTAGGCGACATGACAGATAGGTGTGTGACTTGTGATTGAACATAACTCCCTGGTAAAACCTCCAGTGGGATCTTGTGGTTAGGAGAGCAAAACATTGTAATTATCTGCTCTCAGAGACAGAAGATGGTGGAGCAGATCTAGGCCGCAACCCTGGACTCCTACACAGGCCAGAATCATAGCAGTGAAAAAACCAGTTGACCAAGAGGTGGGTGATGGCGTAAATATTCTAAAACTCAATATTAGAGAGCTGGAGTCTTGGAGCAACTTGAAGAAAATAAGGAAAGACTTCCTAACTCCAAACCCTGGTCCTGAGGGGATGAGGGATCAGGGGTAACAAGGAGAAAGAGGGAGAGGAAACGCCTGTGAGCTCATTTCCTTAGCAACAGTTGGAGAGAAAACAGGCAGGAGCAGCAAAAATAGTGGAGATTGCACAATCCAGCCCAGACTGTGCTGAATTTGTAGAGACCAAAGCTAGAAGGCCTCCCTAGTAGTAATTAAATCTATACATCTACTCCCCACCTCAAACAGTAACAAAACCATAGGAAATGCCTCTGAAATGGGGTGTCTCAGTAATCCATCAGAGAAAGTCCTTGTAGAGGAATCGCTGATAGCTGAGGTTTACAAAAACCCTCTCCCACTCATCACACATAAGGGGAGTGGGAAGGAGCTGACTAGAGAAGAAATCACTTCCAGGGAGTATGAACCCTAACTCAGTAATCCTCACAGCCACAACCATAGGAGCTCAGATGCAGATGGGTCAGCCGACACTACCTCAGTGAGAGTGGTGGGTAAAACCCCAGTGATCTGCAACAGCCAGAGTAGATATCTCTGGGCTACAAACCACCACAGAAAGTCTCATGGATGCAGACATCTGCCACACAGGGGATGGCACAGGGGAGTGGGCTTTCAGTGTTCCATAGCAGCCTGCAACAGCTATGAGCTCTGTGCACCCAACAGACATGACTAGCAAATGGAATGCCTTCCAAACACACAAAATAGGGGCCTTCAGGATGATTTACAAACACCAATGGCTGATAAGAAAGCATAGCAACACAGGGATGTGGCTCCTGTGCCCCAGCATGTCTTAGGAGTATCCGCAGATGCAAGTCCCAGATGATCCAATTGGATCCTTTCAGGTACTCAGACTCACAGAAGGCATTTCCTGAGTATAACTCCACAGAGCTAGCAGAGAACCTCATACACACAAGGCATTACACCTCACAAACAGTCCTACAGAGGAGCATCACTTAGACACCAGCCACCACTGCCCAATGTGCTCAGATACAATCCCATTGGCCTGAGACCTACACACTCCAAAGGGGACAGCAGCCCTATTCCCTCCCACAGATCACCCAGCACCATTTCAACCAGACCACGGTGCTTCCAGCATAGACCTCCACACCACATACTGAAACAGACATGGGGAAGCCAACACTGAATTTAACAGTGTTGGGTAGAAGGAGCTTTTCCTCAGGAAAACATACCAAACCACATCCCCCAACAGGGAGTAAGATGGATGCTCAGTCATAGACAATTAAGGACCATCTTTGACCCACCAGAAAGCTAGTAGGTACCTGAACAAACCAAAAATTAGAGGGAACCTCTGAGAAACATATCAGAGATATGCTAGTGTGATCATTACCTCCACATCCAGGGAAACGGGTAAAGCTGAGGAGCAGTGGACATCTTCTAAAAGTCCCAAATCCTGATAAAATCTAAATTAGCATTTGAAAAAATCTTCTAGGCTCAAATAGCTGAGTATGAAATATCATATATAGTTCCAATGTCATTTTAACCTCACAGATAATTTTTATTGAATTAATAGATATGCCCTTATTATTTGATTCTGCAATCCTCAATTGATTGCTTTTCTTCTATATTTTCAAGAATTAATTTGAATCATTCTTTCTATCTTCCCTGACCTCATTCAGGTCTACACTTACACTTAATCTTTCTTTTCCATCTTGAATTACCTGTTCCTGTCTCAAATCCCCTATGTTTTCTTCTTTTTATCTTAATTTGCATTATTTTTGTCTTTTTATCTCTTTCTATTTTTTTCCTTGGTTCATTTTTTTCTCTTTTCCCCTTTTCAGATCCTACATAGTTCAATAACAATTCTACTGTCTTTAATAACTGATTTCTCAACCTATTCAAGAACATCACTTCAATTTTATACCTGGATGATAAGAATTCTGTAGGACATTTTCAGTAAGCTACTTTTCTAAGGTTTGTCAGTACAGAACTATGCTCTGAAGTGATTGCAATTAATAGGGTTAAAGTGATGTTGAACAATGGGCAAAACAGTGGGTACACATGGAGTGTGTACACTTAGACATTCACCCACCTTGTGTTTCAGAGAAAGAAGATCACTAAATAGTCCATTAAATAAAAAAATAGAAGAAACATTCATTCCATTGTATGGGTAGAAATACAAATAATATAAAAAATAAAGAGGATCAAGTCGCCCTAAAAAACTCACACACTTCAACAACTGATCCCACTGACATTACAGTAAAAAAAAATGTTGGATAAAGAATATAGAAATTTAATATAAAATGATCAATGAACTAAAAGAAAATCTAAGGGCAAAGTAAGAAAGAAAACACAGAAGTGAAAGAACATTTCAATGAAGAAATAGAGCATCTGGAAAAGATCAAAACATAAATCCTGGAAATTAGAAATTAAATAAATCAAATTAAAAATTTATTTGAAAGCATTACCAATAGGTTGGACAATGAATAAGACAGATTTTTAAGCCTTAAAGATAGAGCATATAATCTTGAAAACAAAGTCAACAATAAAGAAAAGGAAACAGACCAGGACAAAAATATCCAGGAAATCTTCTATAAAATCGAGACCAAATCTAAGAATTATTAGCTTAGAAGAAGATATCAAAATACAAACTAAAGGAATACACAAGCTATGAGCTTTTCAGTGAAACAATGTCAGAAAATCCTCCAAACTTTAGGAATGAGATTAAAGTCCAAATACAGGAGGTATTTAGAACACCAATAGACAAAAGTTAAAAAAAAAAAAACTCTCCAAGACACATTATTATTAAAATATTTAATGCAAAGAACAAGGATAGAAAA
This sequence comes from Urocitellus parryii, assembly GCF_045843805.1. Taxonomy (NCBI): domain Eukaryota; kingdom Metazoa; phylum Chordata; class Mammalia; order Rodentia; family Sciuridae; genus Urocitellus; species Urocitellus parryii. Next base: position 13,300,520 of record NC_135538.1, read on the forward strand.
CACCAAGTCATAAGAAAAAAAATCAAGACATATTTAAAAATAAATTAATTAGACCTTCTGTTATATCTCAGCCCGAACTCTAAAAGTCAAAAGGACTTAGAATACTATTTGCCATTTCCTGAAAGATAATGGTTGTCAAACAAGATTGTTATGTCCATCAAAGCCATCTTTCAGAAATGAAATTGAAATAAAAATTTAAGCTAAACAAAAACTATAAGAATTCACAGCTAAACCATCATTATGGAAAATGCTTGATGAAATATTATATACAGCAGAAACAAAAATCCAACACAGAGATAGTAAGTAGTTGAATCTCAGCAGAACAGCCAAGTAAAAAGACAGTCAAATATGAACTAAACATTAAAAATAAATGTCAGAAAATAAAAGTTATCTTTCTAGAATAACACTGAATATGAATAGTCTGAACTCTCCAATTAAAAACCATAGTCTGGCAGAGTGGATTTAAAAACAAGACCCAACCACATGTTGTTTATGGGAGATTCACCTTAAAAACAAAAATGTTCAAGGCTGAAGGTGGAAGGATGTAAAAAGGTATACCACACAAATGAACACTGAAAGCAAGCAGGATTAGCTATTCTCAGCTGACAAAGTCCATTTCAAGCTAAGATTAATCAGAAGAGACAAAAAGTGTCATTTTATAGTTAAGGGAACTATCCAAAAACAAGATACAATGATTGGAGATATTTATGTCCCAAGTATCAGTGCACCTACGTACATTAAACAAAAACTACTTGACATAAAGCCTTAAAAAGACTGCAAAAAAAAAAAAACAGTACTAGATGATTTTAACACTCTTTTCTCACCAACATTTAGATCATCCAGATATAAACTAAGACGCTTTTGACCTAAAAAATGAATGTTAATCAAATGGACCAAACAGATGTCTATGTAATATTCTGATCATCAACAATTGGCTTCACTTCCTTCTCAGCTCTACACACACCTTTTCCAAAACACACCAAATTTTAGGACACAAAGAAAGTCTTTGAAAAGATTAAAAAAATGTACAACCCCTTGAGTCTTAGCAGATTATATTGGACTGAAGTTAAACCTCAATAACAAAATAAAAAACAGAAACCAGCTGTGTGTGGTAGCACCCACCTATAATCCCAGTAGCTGAGAGGATGACAGGAGGATCATGAGTTCAAAGTCAGCCTCAGCAATTTAGTGAGGCCCTAAGCGATTTAGTGAGAACCTGTCTCAAAATTAAAAATGGATCATGACATTCCAAAAAAAAAAACCAAATGTGGCTCAGTGGTTAAATTCCCATGGGTTCAATCCCTGCTTTTAAAAAAAGAATAAAACAGAAACCATTTTAACAAGTGGAAAGCAAATAATATGCTTTTGCATGAGGAACTGGTCATAGAAGAAATCAAAGGCTTTTACAAACAAGTAAAAGCAGAGATAAGAGTTCATAGAATTAAATGCCTACATTAAAAAAAGAAAGGTTACAAACAAATAATCTAATCATACATCTCAAGGATCTAGAAAAGGAAAACAAGTAGAAAATAGGAAAAAATTAAGAGCAGAGACAAAGTTAGTGAAATTGAGAATTTAAAAATGAAAACGATCAATGCAACAAAAAATTGGTTCTTTGAAAAGATAAACAAGATTGATAAACACTTAACCAATCTAACCAAAATAAAAAGAGTAAAAACCTAAATCAACTAAATTGAACTTGAAAAAGGAGGTATCACCACAGACATTTCTGAAATCCCGAGGATCATTAGGAACTATTTTGAAAACTTATATCCCAATAAATTGGAAAGTCAAGAAGTAAAAAATTTATTGAAACATATAGCCTATCCAAATTGAATCAAGCATATATATGTGTGTGTGTGTGTGTGTGTGTGTGTGTGTGTGTGTATATATATATAAATGTATATTGGATTATTTATGTATATGTATGTATATATATATATGTATATATATATATATATATAATTGTTTATATATAAACAATCCAATATCAAGCAGTAAGATTGAAGGAGTAATTAGAAGACTTTCTACAACCACTATGAAAAGTGGTTCATATGAAAAGTGGTTCATATGTATGAAGATTTCTTAGAAAATCTGGAATGGAACCACCATTTGACCCAGTTGTCTCACTCCTCAGTTTATACCCAAAGGGCTTAAAAACAGCATACAACAATGAGGTAGCCACATCAGTGTTTACAGCAGCTCAATCCACAATAGCTATACTATGGAACCAAACTAGGAGGTGCCCTTCAACAGAATAATGGATAAAGATAATGTGGTATATATACAAAGGAATACTACTCAGCCTTAAAGAAGAATGAAATTATGACATTTGTCAATAAGTGGATGGAGCTGGAGAATATCATGCTAAGTAAAATAAGCTAATCTCAAAAAAACAAAGGCCAAATGTTTTCTCTGATATGCAGATGCTAATTCACAGTAAGCGGGGAGGGGTGGGCTAGGGAAGAATAGAGATATTTTGAATTTCACAAAAGAGATTGAAGGGAGGGCAGGGGTTCTGGGAATGGGAAGGACAGCAGAATGAATCATACATTATTACCCTATGTGCATATATGATTACATGACTGGTGTAATTCTACATCATGTACAACCAGAAAAATGATAAGTTATACTTCATTTATGTATGATATGTCAAAATGCATTCTACTGTCATATATAAGTAATTAGAAGAAAAAATTTAAAGCCTTTCAAATAAGAAACTCTAGGAGCCAGATGTATTCTCAGTTAAGTCATAATTTCAATCCTCTTCCAATTATTCCATGGAATAGAAAAAAGAGGGAACTCTTCCAAACTCATTCTATGAAGCCATTATCACCCTGATACCAAAACCAGACAAAGATACACAAAGAAAAGAAAACTACAGAATAATATCTTTGTTGAACAAAGATGCAAAAATCCTTAATAAAATCTGTATTGAAAAACACATTAATACTATGATCACCTTGGTTTCAGTCCAGGGAGGCCAGTTTGGCTCAACTTATACATATCAAAAAAATATATAGTTCAACAGATAAATAGAATTAAGAACAAAATTCACACGAATATCTCAATAGATGCAGAAAAACATTCAATAGAATTTGGTACCTGTTGATAAAAAAACACTGAAGAAACTATGGATAGAAGAAACTTACAGCAAAATCATAAAAGCTATATAAAACAAGCCTCAACTCAACATCACAATAAATGAAGAAAAAATGAAAATTTTTCTCTAAAGTAAGAAACCAGACAAGGATGTCCACTCTCACTGCTACCTATTAAATGTAGTTCTGGAAACTCCATCCTGATCCATCAGCAAGAGAAGGAAATTAAAGGCATACAAATTGCAAAAGAAGAAGTTTAATTTTCTCTGCCTGCTGGTGACATAATTTCATACTTAAAAGATCCAAAGAAACCTCCACCAGAAGATTACTGAAGCTGATAAATTTAGCAAAGTAGCAAGATGTTAAGATCAACATGCAAAAATTAATAGCTTTCTTTCCTATACTTCAATAATGAATCTCCTGAGAAAGAAATCAGAAAAACAATTCCATTAACAATAGCATTTAAAAAAATACTTAGGAATAAATCTAACCAAAGAAGTGAAAGCCCTCTACAATGAAAATTACAGAACATTGAAGAAAAATTGAAGAAGATCTTAGAAGATGGAAAGACCTCCCATGTTCTTAGATAGGTAGAATTAATATTGTCAAAATAGCCATACAATGAAAATCAATACACAAATTCAATGCAATCCCCATCAAACTACCAATGAGATTCTTCACAGAACTAGAAAAATCAGTCATAAAATTCCTATGGAAGAATAAAATACCCAGAATAGCCAAATTATGCTAGATGTTAATGAAAACAGCATAAAATTTATATAAAAATAGATATGAAGACCAACAGAAAAGACAGACTAATTCACATAGATAGAGTCCTTTGATTCTTCATGAAGTTACTGAAAAAAATACGTTAGAGAAATGATATGTTTTTCAACAAATGTTGCTAGGAAAACTGAGTGATATTCAACACGTATTATTTTCATGAATGAGATACAGTAATTATTCCTGGCATAAGTCAGTTGACAATTCATCAGCACAGCACTGAGACATCAATTGTAATAGTTCACATGAACTATGATTTAAATCTGCTGCTATTCTATTTTTTAACTTTTCTTATGATTATATGTTTTATCTCCAACTTTGTCTTTGTTTTTCCAGGGTGGAAATTTTAGTCCTAGGAATTTTAGGAATTTTAGTCCTTCCACAATTCCTTCCACAATTATTACTGCATTGCTTTACACATCATAAGTATAGGCTAAACAAAAACATCTTTCTGTTTTTATTTTATTCTGGAGGTCCAAATTCTAATATTGGATATTTTAATAATGTAGCTTATGGGTGAAAAATAAATAACAATAAAAAATCTCATATTTTTGTCTGTACTATAATTTTCTCTTATTTTCTTTAATTAAACCCAGTTTTCTCCTATTCCCAATTCTCATTCTTCCTACCATTATAAATGACCTTTTAAATGTGTTTCATTTGTATAACTATGATTTATGTGTCTCTTTTTATGACATATTATGTTGCTTTGGTATATTTATTTTTATCTTACATAAATTCTTCCACACACACACACACTTTATTTTTTATTTTTTTCCTCTCTTATGTTTTTAGTCTTATTTCACTGTGTGCACAGCTAGTCTGCATAATAATATGCTGTGTTTGTTCCTTGACCTATTTTTTCTTCAGTTAATGAAGGTAGATAATAGCTCTTCTGCCTATTTTATATGTAATTATGGAGTTCCATTATGAAAATATTCATAAAAATGGCTGGAAAGCATTAAAGAACTCATTGCACATATAAAACAGCAATATTGTGCAGAACACTGTAGTAGTAGAGATGCCAACAACAGTTTCAGATGGTGCAGAAAGCAGTTCATGGGGCACCATCATATTCAAGAAATCTCGAGTTTTGCTTCTTCAGAAAGCTGGCTTAGAGACTGGCATGACAGTGTATGAACCAGAAAGCAAATGTACTTATGTTAAGCAGAAAGCAAATGTCTTCTGTTAACCAGAACCCTGCAGTGATCATCAATTTGCAAGACAAGTTGGATCAATGATCAGAATTCTACTTTTAACTCTAACTTAGAACAAAGAGATTTAGATAATCAGCTTGTGGTTGGTAAGTAAGAAGAAGATTGGGCTTATTTTAATAAAATAATATGTATATGATTTTTTTCCAACTGGTAAGCTGTCCTTTCATTTGGACATTACTAATATGTGTGATAAATATTTTTTGGTTCCTTCTTTTGAATATATGTCCTGGAGATTTATTATTCCTAAACACTATATTTTTCACATAGTTTATGTTTAATCTTAAAGAGTAGCATAGTTTCCATACATGTAGTATACCAAATACATGTTTATGGCTTATAAAAGAATATCAGGTGAATAGTCTCAGGACATGTAGCTCCAGGAAGCCCTGAACCTCGTGCCTTACCCCATCCTTAACTCTTAGAAAGCCAGTATGCTGGTATTTGAGATGATTATTTCTTTGTTCTGCTTTTTCATTCTAGCTTTACCAAGCCTGTGCTATTGTACAATATATTTTAGTGTTGAACTTATAACTAGAACTGTCCTGCCTATAGCCTGTAAACACTGACTGACTTCTTCCTTTCACTGAGATCTATGAAGGGTTCAGTATTGATACATGTCACTGTAAGACACTCGTTTCTATTCACTTGTAATATCCAAGTATATGAATAAATCATAATTTGGTGTCTGTCCTACTACTGAGGAAAATGTTGTTGTTGCCAGCTCTTGACTACTATGAAAAATGCTGCTCTGTATATTATTTACAAGTCTCTTGGTAGCAAAGTACAAGAGTTTCTAGGCTGAATTCCCAGGCCTTGGATTCTGGGTCACAGGTGGGTGCATGATCAACTTTCCTAGTCTCTGTCAGACAATGTTCCAAAATGTTTGTACCAATTAGCCTTCCAACTAGCAATGCTAAGCATCCCCTGTGCCCCACAACCTCACTTGCTGTGCATATTATTTATTCATGCAAACCACACAACTAGGCCGTTGCTTCCTCTCATAAAATCTGTGCTCAGTTCTGACTCTCTGTGCTCAGTTCTGACTCTCAGCCCCTGCTGAGCCCTTCTTAGGAACTGAAAGCTATACTCTCTCTCCTAAGGTAGCTCTCTCAAAGAGTTCTTTTCACCTATTATTTGCCAACTGATACTATTGTCTCTTGTAGAGGAACATGTTCCAGAGTGTTGCTACTGATTTGTTGGACCACATAGTTGCTTAGTGTGAGGGTGTGTCCCTTGCATTTAGGGATATTTAGCACCAAGCCCTGCCTCTGCCCACTGACAATAGCACTCCATCCTTCAGTTTTTAAAAAACAAAAATGTTTCAAGACATTGCTAACTGGCCTCCTCCCAAGGCAAAGCTGCACCCTTTTGAGAACTGCTGTGTTAATCTGATGTCCTGACTGAAAAATTTAGGCAAAAAATGGTTTTAACCAAGCCAGTGATTTCAGAAAAAAAATGCAGTCTCTAAAGACAAAGGGTAAAATTCTTCCTGCACCACATACTTGATATTCTGAAGAGGGTTGTGCACTTAAAAATTACATGTTCGTGGAAAATGAAAAGAGGTGATTTCAGAAGCATTAGTTTTTCTTATTGTTTCTGTTGGTCTGGTTATTTTGATGAAATGCACGAAATATTTCCCCTCTGAGGAAATGCTGTCAGGGAAAAGAAAAGAGAGAGATGTAAGGCCATCCAATCTCCATAACAATGGCATTACACAGAAAGCAAAAGTGTGCTTGAGATAGACTGTTTTGGCTATATTTTCTTCTATTTCTCCTGCTAAGTACAGCTAAACACCTGGGATTAGATATAAAGCTAAAATATGGGGAGAGGAAGACAGTGCAGGAGTCTCAGGATCCAAGAAATGACACAGTTGTGCGTTCTACAGGCCACAGGTTTCCCTCAGCCTCATTTACACCAGACATGGAGCTAAAGGAGCCAACAACCTGGAAACACAACAGGGGCAAAGAAGAAAAAAAAAAAAAAAACACTAGAAAAAGTCTGTTTTTTCTAGCCAAAGAACAAGTAAAGGGCAACCTAGGAAGAAAAAAAGCTTTCAGGAAATAACAGAAAGCACTGTGCTTCCTCCCATGCTAGCAAAGACCAGCTGAAAAGTTCCCACATCCAATCCTAGGAGGCTGCAGAGAGTGGTCCCAACTCCCATGCAAGCTGGGCCAGAGAAACCAAGTAGGGAGTAGGAGGAGTAGGAGGAGTCCAAGAGTAGGGCTTCTCACCTTGCTAAGAGGTTCTGAGGGCTTCTCCTCCACATCACTGCACGCCAGCCGGCCAGCCTGTATTTCTACTCCCCCAGGAGCAATGAGGATCCTCCCTGCTCCCAGCAGGCTTTAGGCAGAATCAGAATTGGGATCAGTACCCAGTTAGTACGCTCCCCCCGACAGGTATCCATGGAGACCACATGAGGAGCGAGAATCCCCCAGCCCCATCCAAGAGGAACAAGAAGTACCCTCCACTGCTGTGCATCAAGAGGGAAGTGAAGGGACAAAGAACTGGTTTTTGAACTGACCGAAATAATTGGCAGACTTCTAACCAGTCTAGCAAAGAGAGAAAGAGAGAAGATACAGATGATCAGTATCTGCTGGGGTGAAGCAGAGCACAGACCATGCAGATATCGGAAAGAAAATAAGGAAATGCCATGAACAATTTCACACAGAAAGTTCATGTTGAAGACAAAACTCCTCAAAAATGCTATCACAGCTCCCTCCATACAAAGTAGATAACTGCACAGCCCTACAAGTATCAAAAAAAAAAAAAATAGTGTTCATGATTTAAACACTTCCAATGAAGAAATTTCCAGGTTAAGATGTTTGTTCTGGATAATTCTATCAAATTTTAAGAATTAAGACCAATTTTACAAAATCTCTTCCTAAAAACAGAAAAAAAGGGAACACTTCTCAACTCATTTATAAAACTGGATCCCCCCACCCCGCCAAAAAAAAGAAAATTAAAAAAAAAGAGAAAGAGTAAAAAGAATAAAAAGAAAGGACAAAAATGACAGATCAATACTCCATGAATACAGAGGGGGAAAGAGATATTTAGCAGTTTATTTTAAAATAAAATTCATCTATATTTTTAAATAAGTATATGTCATGCTCAAGAAGAGTTCACTCCAGGAATGCAGTGCTGATTCATTTATTGTATTTGAAAATCAACATAATCCACTATAGTAATGGGTAAGGAAGAAAATAGCATAATCACATGAATTAGTGCAAAAAACAAAAAGGATACTCAACAAAATTCAAAACCAACTCATGATGAGAACCCACAAAAAAATAGGAATAGATGAAAAGTTTCTCAAATTGGTAAAGAACATTGACAACAAAATCTTACAGCTAACATTTGAAAGAAATGTCAAAAGAAAAACTTTAGACAAAGTAAGATTAACAGTTTATTCAAGCAAAAAATGATTCATGAATTGGGCAACACTCAAAACAGAGAACTGTGTTCCATTACCATGAGCAATAAATGTCGATAGGCTGAATGCTGGAGTGAAGTAAAAAATTATTTAATTTACTATAGCTAGACAGTTGCATTATTTTAATATAATCTAATGTGAAGTTATTCGTTATATAACCAATTAGCTGACTGGCTGCTTATGATTGAGTAAGGCTTGCCTTTTTGTTTTAAGTTAGTTCTAAGAAATGACTCCAAGTTTCATTTTGCTTATATAAGAGCCCAGATTCAGAGACAATCTATAGTCAATCTATGTCCTGTCAAGTAGACTAATGGCTTCCCCTTTATTTATTTAACTTATTTCACACTAAAAGTTAAATCCATTCCCCTCTATTAACAAGGCAAGGTGTGCATGTATGAATACATAACAACAAATCCCACCAGTATGTATAACTATAATTCACAAATTAAAAATAAACAGAAAAAAAACAAGGTAAGAATTGCCACTTTTACTCCTAAATGCAAAAATTAATGGCAAACCAATCAGAAAGGAAAAAAATAAAAATATTCTTATATGCAAATTATATCATTATCTATACAAAAGAAATCCCAAGAAATTAAAACAAACAAACAATAAAAATCCTTCCTGGAGATACACTAATTCAGCTAGTTCCAAGGATACAAGATAAACATTTAAGAACCAATTGTATATCTCTGTACTAGCAATGAACACATAAACATTAAAATTAGAAATATAATACCATTCACAATTGTTCACCAAATGAAATTCTAGGGTGTAATTCTAACAAAACATACCAGACCACATGATGCCAATGAAGAAAATTACAGATCTAAGTAAATGAAAAGACAACCTTGTTTATGGATTAGAAGACCCAACAAAGTAAAGAAGTTAATTTTCCTCAAATTGATGCATACAAGTTTAGCACAATTCCTGTGAAAATCTCAACTTTTATTGTACATAAAGGTAAAATTCTAAAATTCATATAGAAAGGCATAATAACTAGAAGAGCCAAAACCATTTTAAATGAAGTAGGAATCTTCTATGCTTAATAAACATGTTTTCGGTATTTATTGTGTCCCTGACTCTATGCTAGATACTGATAACATAATCTTGAACAATATATGGAAATTATACTCTACTAAGACAGATAATCAATCAAACATAAATGTGTAAAATATACTATGAATTCAGGTGACAGTAAGTTCTATGAAGATAAATAAAGTAAATGAGGGTGATAAAGAAGGAGTTTTCTATATAAGGAGATCAGGAAAGACCTCACTGACAAAGTTTCCAGAGCAAAGACCTAAAGATCTTGAAGGAGCCAGATGCATGAATGTCAGAAAAATGTGTCACAGGCCAAGAGCTTCCAGTGAGAGCTGTGAGGATGGAGTGTGCAGGGTAGAGAGCACAGCAAGGTGATCCGTGTGCATGGAGTGAGGAGAGGGAGATACCTGCTGTCAGAGCATGCTCCAGGATCTTGTCATGTCCGGTCAGTGACTGTGGGAACTCTGCATTTTCCTCTGAGTGACATGGGAAACCATTTGAGGATTTCATGCTATGCGTGTGACCTGACTTTGGTATTAAAAAAAAAAAAAAGTTTTATTAAAATTGGGACATAAGGCAACAGAGCAAATGGAGGAAGATGCACAGAGTAAAACCAATGTTGTAGAGATTACATTCTTAGCTCTTTTAACTATGTCTTTTTCTACTTCAGATTCTAAGAACTCAAGTCATAGGAAAATTTTGTCTTTAATAATAAGAACTGAAAACTCAATATAATATTGATTAATCCAACCTCTAAGAATTAATGATTTTGAGTATCATGTGGTATCCAAGGAGATGCAACTAGAGACTGTGTTAAGGTAAATGGATTTCAATTGGAATATAATGTGTCAAAGTTGGCAAATTACTAGAAATTTGCAAAGGGACACACAAAGCCCCCATTAGCATGGATGAGTTCAAATGTAAAATATGATTTAATATCAGCAGATCACTGAACTTGATGTGTAAATGATGGGAATCTGACAGTATTTTATAAATCAAAACATACCCATTTTATGATTTTCAGTTACTGGTACATAAATCTCTGGAAGGGAGATTCATGGGTTGAGGTGAATTTATTTAGAATCTGTCATGGCCCCATGCTGTCATAGACCTTGATGAAATTTCTTCACAAAAATAGGTTAAAAGGGCCAGCATTGAAAATATAAGTTCTAAACTCTACACTTCATTCTGATGCTAGTCTAGGGAGAGTGCTTTTGTGACTTGTCCAATGATGATGATAATGGTATAAAACGTAGGCAGTGTTGAAAATCATGGAATATTTCAATTTGTGGTTTGTTTCTTGTAACTTGTTACTTGTGTTACTACAAGTAACCACTAAAAGTGGTTAACTAATATTGAGTTAAAAGAAATGCAATTGTATCATCTCTTATAAAAGATCATTTGAGATATGAGGATATTTTTTAGCTTTATTTCTTGCCAGCTCTTAATCATTCATGTATTTATTAGAGATTTATCGTTAAAGTTAACAAAACCGAATTTCTGAATGAACAATTCACCCCACCTGGGAGGCCCCGCCTCTTAGAACTCCATCACAAACCTTCAGTATTTTTCAAGTTTTCATCATGAGTTACATTATTCATCTACTCCCAAGAGTGCCTTTTTCTTCAGTTAATATTCATTCTTATAGTATGCATCTTATTCTCAAATCACTTATTCAGATTAAGGAAAGTCCTAGACACAGATGCAGAAGTCCCCCAGGATGAGATTGTGTGAGCCTTTTGTTTTGTTACCCATCATTTATTAGTCTTTCCTCAAAAAAACCACATCAGAAACTTGTATTTTCTGTTATCATGATCAGCTCACAGTGAACAACCTTCTAGAGATTCTGAGGAGCCAAGAGCTCTCAGGTACTTATCAACAACTTCCTGTCCTCGTGGCAAAGTTTAAGTGTGTATAGAGTTCATGTTCTTTTAGGTTCTGATAAAGGCATAAAATACCAAGAGATTTTAAATCATAAAACCATTATATAGAGCAGTAAAAAGGAGAAATAAAATGCAATTAATGTATATTTTGGTAACTTTCAGTTGACGCTGAAGTTGTGTTTTGGTTTACAAAAATAAAATATTCTCCACAATTTAGGTATTCATAAAACTGTTGTCTAGTATGTACAACAAAAAAGAAGTCAATGCCAACAACAATTGCAGTTGCACCAGTTTTATTTGGTAACTAAAGTTCCTTAATTTCACCCTTCTATTTGTATGTATAAGTTGATGAGCTAAAAGCCACCTTGAAAGCCCTGGTCTTTTCCAGGCCTTGTCCTAAGAAATCATCTCCCCCAAAGCAAATATAAACTAAAACAAAAAGAACCATGAATAATTTTTCTCCTTTTCAGGGGTATTACAGAAAAATAAACAAAGTTTCATCAAATACTATCTCCTAAAATTTGGCAAATTGTTAAGTTTTTATGCAATTTTCATTTCAGAGTGAAGAGCTGAGAAATAAATTTGAAAATATCTTCACTATCAAATAACAATTGTGTCACTTTAATCTTAACAAAAGTAATTGTGCTGTCACCAACAACCTTCACTACAAAATTTTGAGAAGCATCTGTGGTTTAAAAAATTTTTGTTCATGATTAGTTTGCTTTATTTTTTCTGTTACAAGTTGTAGAAACCCAGAGGGGGACTTCAAACTTTTAAGTATTTATTTTTGGATTATTGACCATAAATGGGAATACATGCATATACAGTAAGTTGAGAAGTAATAAGCAACAGAATCTTCCTCAAGCATAATCTAAAATATTCCATCCCTATGTATAGATTTCCTTTGTGAGTCTCACTTATCATATTTCTTAAAAAGAAATCACTTCAGTAAACCTGTTTAGTCAAATATTTATGTTTTTTTAAATTTTTTATATATTTGGTGTTTGTCATTTATTTTGTGCTTCATTTTTTTTTTCTTGGCTGCAGCCATAGCTCAGTGACAGTACTTAGCAAGCGTGAGCACTTGGGTTCAACCCCAGCACTAAAACTGGAAAAAAAAAAAAGGTAAAACAACTTTTTCTGAGAATTTCCAACATAATGTGGCCATTATGCAACACATCTACTCCTACACATTCACATGTTAGGACAATTAAATGAGTCGCTGTTCATGATGGCATCTTCATTACTGCTACCATAAGATTTTCATTGTCATAAAATCTTTTGATTGTAGAATTCAAGATAACCCAGAGAACAGAAAGCCCTGCCCTACTCAGGGCCTGAGCATATCGCAGCAACACTGATGACTAGTGATACCAAGTTCGGTTGCTATCTGATGATTTGGCTTGTTTAAATGTCAGAAGCCTAAAAATCATGGTACTTCTCATTACTAGATAGAGAATTTCAAGCAATTTACAACAGAAATATTCTGCTATGTGCTTATGGACTTACTATTAAATACATTTTTTTTAAAAAAAAAAGAGCAACTTTGGAATTATGCCTAACTTTGTGATTGCTTTCTATTACATATTTTCCATCCACAGCACAGCAGTGATCTATGTTCTAACTTTAAAAGCAGCATGATACAAGAATATATGCTTTTCTTACAAACTTTTGCATTTCTCAGAACATGCAATCTCAAAATCTATCATTTTGTTGTTTTAATAACATTTGATAGGAAAAAAAGAAAAATAGTTATGTTTTTCCTGGGGTATTTAAAATTGTTTCTTCCTCCATCACCACCCCCAGGAGTACACACTTCTAATCCTTTATAAATTTATTCCTGAGCTTCTGCCTGATGCTGTCTTCCTGTCACTTTCCTAATGTTCGTGACAGTGATGAACTTAAAGAAATGCAGTCGTCCCTTCCCTCCCCCGATCTCAAATACCAAATCCCTAATTCTTGCCATCAAGAAGAGACAGAGAAGAAGGGAACACATTCTCCAGCTTCCCTTATGAAGAGATTTCCTCTATGTACAGAAAGAAAACAAAATACAACCTGTGTTTAAACATCTTCTGAAATGAAGGGGCTAGAGTGTGCCCCTCCTGTCAATCCTTGCATTGAGTAATACCGCACAGAGCCTGCCCTGTGTGAACAGGCTGTGAACAGCCCGCCTGGCAGGCAGACAACTAACTACAGTGTTTTAGTGCCTTCTGGTGTTGGTGCCTAGAAACGCAGTTGGCATAACTTACACCACAGTTAGCATGTGACGTGTGTTCGTTTTTCTCACATTTGCAAAGAATTTTCTGTCATATTTAGCAAATATGCATTAATGTAAAAACATGTTTATTCATCATTGAAAGAAAATAAAATCTCAACAGTAGCCTTTTTAAATTGCGTCGTATTTTGTTTCTATTCAATGACCTGGTACTTCTCCAGGAAAAAGATTTTGAACAAAAACCAAAAACATTATACAGCTTATTCACTCTAAAAGTATACTAGATAAGTCGATATACAGAACATCCCCAATTTATTTGAGAGGTTTTTTTTACATTTTAGGGTTTTAGAGAAATATATCTGTATGTAATAAAGAGATTAAAGTGAACAGAATTTTTTAAAATTATTTTTTCATGGATTAACTCCTCTATCACAGATAAGAAAAGTTTCCAGAAAATCAGCTTTAAAATGTAATACTAACATAAGCACAACCTGAAAATAGTCTGATTTCTCTTTTCACAGGATTGATCATTTTATATGTGGAAAAGGGTCATTTGAGGCTATAGAAAGTGATTGATCGTTATGCTATGGAAAGAGATTACCAGAAATAACGAAATCAATTTAATGCTAGAACAAAGCAGGCTGAACTTACATAAAAGAACTAGGTAAACATCTCATAGTACAGTGAGGATCCATTTCCAAATGAGTTTTTCCAGTGAGCCAAGGAGCTTGTAAAATCCCTAGGAGGGGGTCATTTATCCACCTTCACATCCATCCTCAGGCCTGTGCCCACGTAAATATTAAAGTACCACAGGTAGAAGCATACAAATTACAAACAAACCAACTCTCCTGAAAGCATTCAGAATGCTCCATAATAGAAAAATGATCCAAGCCAACATGCTACAGAAAAACAAGAAAGCCAATAAGAGGGTCTAGAACCCAGTCATTAATGAATTTGAGAAATGTGGAATATTTTAATATCCTTACATATTATGTTCTCATTCACAAGCACAGTGAGTTTACCATGTAAAATAGGCATGATAATGATTACACACTCACCTCTGAGTATACAATCAGTGAAGAAAGATCATGCTTAATTTTCAGTAACATGCAGTTTGAATTTAAATTGAAATTTTTTTAATTTAAAGGTTAAGAAACAAAAGCTTCTCGCTTTGGAACCAAAAATGTCACATTTGTTTAGTTTTCAATCAAGTAAAGGGCAAAGAAATTATTACCAATTCTTTAAAATAATGTATGTCATAGTCACTTTGAAAATGCAACCATTGTATTAAAGCAATCATGACCTAATTTGCATCCCCAATCATGAGATGAGAGAGAACAATCACACATAACCCCAATAGAGGGGAATGGCCCTTGGGCCTCTGGGCTGGACACTGTCCTGTGCTCTGGGTCCCTGATTGCCCTGGCCACACAGTATCCTCATCCCTCCTGGTCACTTGCTCCCTGCTGGCATCTGCTCCCCGGTCAATAGTTGGTGAATCTAGTGGTATGCACTTCCAGTAAGCCCAGAGCCAGGTGTCCCTTTCCTGACTCCACATGCCGTGATTTGGGCCGTATCATCACTTCAGCTTCTGTCTAAGCAGTGCACTTTTGTCTCTGGCCTGAGATCACATTACTCTTTTCTGCAGAAGCCCTCTAATAGGCTTGCAGGTTCCAAACTCAGGCTTCTTTCCCTACCTTGGGAATCTCTAAATGCATTCTGGGCCACATGAGAGCTTAGAAAGAATAGCCATGAAGGAGCACCAACTGCGGCTACTCCTTTTGGCCTGAACACATCATCACGTTTCAACTGCATGGTGGCTCTATTGCTCACGGTGCAGGGGTCTCTCTCCATATTCCCAATGGGAGGACGCACAGCCTCTTAGGTCAGCTGTGGGAATTCCCTTCACCCTTCCCTCTTCTCCAGGAAAGATTTCCACATTCTCTTCCTGAGAATGACAATACTTAATACTTCCCTTATGTTAAAATTCTCTCGGACCCAGGAACACACACACACACACACACACACACACACACACACACACAGTCCACAGCCCACATTTATCCTTCACTAGCACTACACATTGAAATAGCAAGGATATTTAAAAAATCAGTTCTCCCAGAAGCAAAAAAATAAACATCTGGAGTTAAGTGAAAAGTTATGTCCAGTCAACATTTGGCCTCACACTCCTACTATGTGTTAGATTGTGTTCCACATATTGACGGAGCTCTACGGAAGACTAAGATATCCGTTTTCACTATCTGATTTATCTTTTTTTTTTAAAGAGAGAGAACTTTTTTAATATTTATTTTTCAGTTTTCAGTGGACACAACATCTTTATTTTATTTTTATGTGGTGCTAAGGATCTAACCCAGCGCCCTGTGCATGCCAGGCAAGCATGTTACCACTTGAGCCACATCCCCAGCCCTCTGATTTATCTTATTGTTTAGTTTTTTTCTTCTAAATGTATTAAAAATCCCACCTATGATCATTCCTATGAATGCCCTTGCAAGACCATAACAAGGGCTCCCTTCAGACAGTCTTTTCATGTTAGTTTAGTGCCTGGTTTGTGTTGGCTTAAAAAACCTAATTTATATTAGTGAAAATTGTCTGTATCTTTCTTTGGATTGAAATGAAGGAAATATTAAAGTCACTGATTCAGCATTGTGTTTTTACCTCTTTGGGATGGTTTTCACTTAAAATTTTCCATGACAGAATAACATTAGTCACTCTCCAGTGACTTGAGAGGTTGAGGCAGGCAGATCTCAAGTTCAAAGATAGCCTTGTAGCCAGAGCCTGTCTCAAAATAAAAAACTGAAAGGGTAGGAATATTGGTCAGTGATAAGTACTAGGTTCAATCCCCAGTACTAAAGGCGTGAAAAAGAGAATGTTAGAAACTCATATTTACTAGGGATCTAGATACAGTTGGCTATACTAAGTTTCTTTTTATTATATTAATTTATGTCTTGAGGGATATATTAAAAGGCTTGTATTTAGATGATAAAAGGAAGTGGTCATTTCCATGTTACAATAATATCCCATATATTATTCTAGCTTAGAAGCAAACTAGTGTTAATAATCAACTTATTTCAAACTTCAAGAAGCTTCTAGTCAGCAGGTCTCATGGTTAGATACAAAGTGTCCTGCGGCTCCTGACAATGTGTACTTCCATAATCCAATAATATTTACAAGACAGGTTAGGAGAAGCAACACAGGCTGTTACTTACACTCAAAGGTGTTGTTTACCTTGTGGGAGGCAGGATCTCTTTACAGTTCACAGAATTACAAGTAACAATAGAAACCTCACTTAACTGGCACCATAATCTAAGGTGTAACTGTCAAGTTTAGTATCTCTGTGGTCCCTGGACCACAGCCCTTAATATGGCTCTGCCTGCACAACTGAGATATTGCTTGTCTTCTAGCTTCTCTGGCTCCAGATCAGTTTCTCTCTAACTTTCAGAGTGATTTTTTTTTTGTATATCAATCTTTCTCCCGTTTTATTAGAAGATTAGAATTATATCTAGTGGTGGAATTGTTGAATATGCATACATGTGCACAGTACAACAGTATAATTTGGTCAATTTCATTCCCTGTTCCTTTTCTAAAATAAAATTCTACTGTAAAATTCTGAAAGATCAGATTCAATGTGATATTAAAAGCTCTTATATTAGTTCACAGGCTCTTTATTTGCTATCTCCTTGTTTTCATTTGCACTTGAATTTGGTCATCATTCTGAATCTGTCAACATCTTTGCTACCCAAGGTTCATGTGACAGCAATTCTACTGAATCCATATCTCACCAAGTTCCTCAAGCACTTAAAGTTTGAAAAAGATGGGTGCTCATGAAATTAATATATCAAATATCCACACTACTGCACACTTATACAGCACTTTAAGGAGAGTTCTGTTATACATGGGCCTGATTTGAAGGTCCATTTACTGGTTCAGTAAAATGAATATAAACTTACGAAGTTTTTCTTCATCCATAAGATATTACAAATAAACCTCTTTTCTTTATAATTGTGCTGGTCAGGTCTTTTAGGTCACAGTGGCCAAAAAAAAAAAACTGACTAAAACAACCACATTATTTCTCAGCCTGAAGGAAGCAGCCATGCTAGCTAGAATGACTGCACTTCCAGCTGCTTCCAAGAGACCATATTCTTATTATTATCTTAATTTTTTTTTACTTTTTTAGTGTTTTTGTGATAATTTTTGACATTTGAGTCACTGGATTATAAAAAATATCTGTACATTGGGGATTTGTTTTAGCCAACGGTACTTATTCCATTCAAAATTAACATAATAATAACCTAGAAATCTTAAGAAACAATTTGATAAGTGAGTTTTAGAAGAATAAAAGCCAAGTGCACATGCCCAACAAGATACAATTTTCTATTTATAAATCATTAAAATGCATGTCATAAAAATGTCGAGATATAACCAGCATTCTAGATAGAAGGAATGTTAACTTTTACTTGAACTTTTAAAAGTATTTCTCTTCCATAAATTTCTATTACTAAAATCAACCCTAAGACAGTGAAAGTTAGGTGTCTCAGCACATATTCTCCTACAGGTATTTCTTTGGAATCACAATGATCAAATGAAATTGCATTCATTTAGATTCCTTTTCCTTCTATTTATAATCATAGACTAACATTGCTGAAATTTACTTTTCTAGGACTTCTAAAATTTGTTTTCTAAGTAAGCCAGAGTGCAAATAAATGTCACAGGAAATATTTACACATTAGTTTATCAGTTTTTGGATATGACCCCCCAAAACCACAGGAAACAAAAGAAAATGAAGACAAATGGGATTACATCAAAATAAAAGGATTCTGCAGAGCAAAGGACACAGTCAACCTGAAGAACAGGAGAAAATATCTGTAAACCATACACCTGATAAAGTATTTATACCTGAAACATAAGGAATTCAAACTAGCCTAAAGAAAAAATAATTCAATAAAAAATAGACAAAGGATTCAAACAGGCATTTCTCAGAAGAAGACATACAAATAGCCATAGGTAATAAGGAAAATGCCCAATGTCACTAATCATTAAGGAAATGCAAATGAAGGCATGATGCAGCATCACCTCACATCCGTCAGAATGGCTATTACCAAAAAGGAAAAAGGTGACAAGTTTTGGCAAGAATATGGAGAAAAGGGAACCCTTGCACATGGCTAGTGAGAAAGCAAGTTATTGTAGCCATTATTGAAAATAGTATGGAGGTTCCTCAAAAATGCTTAAAGTACAATTACCTTAAGATATAGAAACCCCACTCCTGGTATTACCCAAAAGATGTGAAATCAGTTATTGAAAAGATACCTGCACCCCTGTCTTTACTGCAGCACTATTTACAGTAGCCATGTTATGGAGTTGACCTAAGTGTCCATCAGCAGATGAATGGACAAAGAAAACATGGTATATATCCATGATAGAACATTATTCAGTCCTAAATAAATTTTGTCCTATACTACAACATAAATGCAACTGGAGAACATTGTGCTGAGTGAAATAAGGTAGGCATAGAAAGGCTCAACATGTTCTCACTTAAATGTAGAATTTAAAACAACTGAACTCAAAGAAGCAAAGAGTAAAATGGTGTTTACAGAGGTTGGGAGGTGGGAGGAAAGAGGATGGGAAAAAGCATACAAAGTCTCAAGTAGACAAGAGGAGTAAGTTTTGTTTAGTTTGAGATATAGTCCATGTGTAGTGAATAGAGTAAACATTATGTTGTACATGTTAAAATTGCTAAAAGTTAATTTTGAACGTGTTTAGTTCCAAAAGTAAGTTCTTAAGATGAAGATATGTTGATTACTTTGGTTTAATTATTCCACATTATATACACCAATTTTGTAATCAATTTTTACTCCATAAATATATACAACTATAATTTGTCAATTTAAAATTAAATTTTTTAAAAAAAAATCTTTTGTTGAAGACCCTAAAAAAAAATAAAAAAGGGCATCAGTTCAATTCCTTCAAAGAACCTGGCCCATGGCATTCTTAAAATAAAGTATATGTACACAAAAAGAAATTTCAATAGAGATTTAATAGATAAAATGTCCATATTATATTAATATTTACTATCTGAAAGGTAGAGTTCTAGGTATAGATTTTTATCTTAAAATGTATTTTTAAATATTTTATATTTTAAAAATAATTTATTTGTCCTTTATGTAGACTTTAAACCACATATACAGGTATTTGTGGTTTCAGTATATTTTAATTTTTAAAAAATATTTTAATTTTTAGTTGTAGTTGGACACATACCTTTATTTTATTTATTTTCATGTGGTGCTGAGGATCCAACCCAGTGCCTCAGCACTTGCTAGGTGAGTGCTCTACCGCTGAGCCATAACCCCAGCCCTCAATACATTTTTATTCTGACCTCCTTACTGCATAGTAATTTTAATTTATCTCTTGTTTAGTTTAAGTATTTGTACTGTTAATGTCACTTAGTAATTCCATTCAACTGAAAAATAAAAGCAGACATTCAAGAACTAAGACAATGTATACCATAAACAAATTCTCACCAAAAAATATGAAGTTGAACAAGATTAATTTGGGTACATTTTAATATAGACTTCTTCAGGCATTTGGCATTTACTTTCAAGGGAAAACTTTGAGACAACATAATTTTTATTATTTTTATAATAAATGGTTTTGTTTACTTCTCTTTTGTTCCTGTTCGATGTCCTTAACTTACTTTAATTTACTTTGAGGTTTCTAAACTTTCTTGATGGATGTCATTATAAAAAATCTAACATTACTTACAATCACCCTTAACATCTAAAACCACAGTTACATAATAATACAACATATGTGTGTATCACAGCATAACTTGAGAAATATTGGCATCAGATTGAACAACTCCATTTTCACAAACATGACATCATAGGAAGGAACGAGGTGCAATCCAAAATCAAAGTTACAAACTCAGAATAGCAAATTGTGCGGCATCTGAAAGGAATCCAGGGTCCCTTTATCACTCAAACATTTTAAATATCCCATGGGGCTTTCATGGTGGTGCTCAAGCGACCTGGCACACAGTTTGAACACCAGAAATTTAAAGGATTCTTTGCTTATCTCCTCTGTCCTGGAGGCTGGGAGTCTTCCATCATGGTGCCACAGCCTTGTTTCTCTGAGGTCAAAGGTCAAGCTGTCACAGCATTTTTCTGGTGGGGTAGAGGTGTCTTCCAGGCCCCCACATGGCAGCCTTGTCACCTGTCCCGTGCTCCTGGTGTCTCTTCCTCTCTGATGAGGTCACCAGGACTGTTGGAATTTGGGCCCCGCTCTTATCCTCTTGATTTCCTCCATGCAGGTTCTACTTTCAAATACACTCATACTCAGAGGTAGGGCCTCAACCCGGGTACCTTGGCAGCCCACAATGCAGTCCATAATGAGATGCATAAGCAGCCTCTATTAAGGAGATGAATTGAAGAGAATTTTTTTGCTTCCTCTTAGTTCCTTTTTTGTCTTTTTATCATGTATCCTTTATATCTTGTTTCATGTATTTATGTTTTCCTGAATTTAGTAGAGAAATTATGAAAGCACCTTAAATTGTTGCAATAAGATGTAGTTTTCCCAAAAAGTATCTTTCTCTGCTGTAATGCCTATCTTTTATGTGACAAAATCTCCCCATTGGAACCCACTTGGTTGATTTTATTACTATTCTTGTTATAATCCATTAACATTTATTTCAGTAAATAGGAAACTATGAAATATCAATTTCTAAGTTTTCTTTATAAGAAAAATTAAAAATTCCATGAATTTTTCTGTTGGTTCCCTTCCCTGTACCACTGGTTGCTTTTGGAGTCCTCTTTTTTTCTGGGGAAGGCCGGGAAGACATGCGCTGGCTCTGATGAGCCTTTCAGCACTTTGCAATCTTTGCTGGATACAAAACTGCAAGAAAGTGAAGGGATCTGGAAGTTTTCGTGATTTGTTCATCTGCAGTCAGAAATAGTCCTGCTATTTTTTTAAGTGTGTATAAAAAATCAAGTGTACCTCTTTCATGAGCTTTCCAGATCCATTCCCCTTTTTATCCACTGATTTCATGTCTGATATTATAACTACTTTTACCAACAGCTACCTTGTATTAATGGAAACTGAAGTTCCAGAATCTATTCATCATATAGGTATTAAAGGAGGAATAGGGTAATTAACATTTTTGGCTGGCCCTCTAGGAGAAGTGGTTCTCCTTGCCCTGGTTCATAAAAGCAGTGTCTGTAGTATAGGTTAACAGTAGTCACGATGGATGAATGACCAAGGAATCCATTAGTGCTTCAGATCCACATTAAGATACCAAATATGTAAACTTTAAATTTACAACGAAAAAGATGAATATTCACTTGCCTTCTGTGTTGGGCTAAAAAATTCTTAACCTATAGTAGCTGCTGGCCTTCTTTGCTCCTAGCCTCAAAAAAATCATTTTCTGCTTTGTCCCAGTTTAGACTCTTTTCTACCTCCTCTACTCTACGGAGGGGCCTTTCTTCGTGGAACAGTCATCCTGGCTTTTGTGAGGGAGCAATGAAGCAAGGCCAGTGGGTATGATAAACATGGAGCACGAGGAGTTTAAGAGCAGCTTTGTTGTGAAAAACATGGGAAGAGAAACAAAGGGAATTTTAAGTAGCCTTAGGGACAAAGTGTTCCCCTGATTGTGAAACTACCCTTTCTCTCCAGGTCAGGTCCCTTCAACAGTGGTGTTGAGGCACAGGTCAGCATTCTGAAGTCTACACTCAGCCAGGCATGGTGACACAGGCCTGTTACCCAGCCACTCAGCTGGCTAAGGCAGGAAAATAAATGGCAAGTTTGAGGCCACTCAGAAACTTTGTAAGACCCTCTCTCAAGATAAAATATAAAAAGAGCTGGGGATTCATCATAGCAGTAAGAACCCTGGGATTCAATCTGTAGTACTGGAAACAATTTTAAAAGAAAATCAAGTGTTACATTTGATCGTGGTGAGGGGGGTGAAATTTGGAAGCCAAGATTTCCTCTGAACTGCCTGTGCATTCCACCAGGGCTCCCGACATTCTGAAGAGAAGACTAAAGGGAACACCTGGACCCTGAAGGAGCAGGGATGGGATTTGCCCCACTGCCAGAAAGTAAAGGAGATAATGTGGAGACCACTGAGATTGGAATTGCAATTGGGAGAACACATGCTTTGGTACTGTTTTCATGGGGAAAAATCAAACAGATTTTGCAAAGTTGTAACAAGATTTTAAATTTCCTACCACATGCTGACCAGGAACTAAACTCTTAAGTGGACATCAAATTTCTTACAAGGATGTCTCACCTACTGGGGCTGACGCAAAGTTTCCTCCTGGCTCCACCTGATACAGGCAGCCTCAAGGACAGGGCTTTGGCTGGGGATGGCCTAACCTGAATCCCCAGCGACAAGCTCTCTGTTGACAAAAAAAAAAAAAAAAGACAAAAAAAAATTTGAAACATTCTAGGAAATAATCAGTTGAGTAAAGAAAGAAGTACTTTGATACCAAGTTAAATCACAGAGACAGTAACTACTTTAAAAATGATTTCACAACCAGATAAACGTATACTAAGCATTACATCCAAAAAATGGTTCTTTCTGGATTCAAAGCAGCTCTCAAGGCAAAAATTTGCGCTGAGGTCTGTCCAAAAAGAGTGAAGCATGACAGGAACAGCTGCAGTGGAGATGCTGACCTCAAAAGGGAAGCTGGAGGACCAGCACAGGTACTCTGCCTACTTGTTCCACTGAGGAGAACCACATGTGCAGTCTGCCAGGAGACTTGCATTATTAGGACAAGGTTGGCCTATGCATGCAAGAATTTGTTTTTAAGATTATAATGTTGGCTTAAGCAAGATCATTGTATTTCTCTTTCATATAAAATAAAATCTATTATCAGGTAATGCAGATTGTTTCTGGTTGTTGCACAAAAGCTTCAGGCTTGGCTGTCTCTGGCTTCCAGCTGTTCACAGCAGGAGGATAGAGGAAGATGGAAAAGCAACACAATCTCTGTGGTACATTCTCATTAGGCTGGCACATCATTAAAAAGCTAAATCTAGTTGCAAGAAGCACAAACACACATATACTGTATATATATTTGTAAATATATATACATACAAAAATGTATACACATGTGTGCAAATATATTATATGCATATATACCCACACAAAAAAATCACTCCCAAATCACTCCATTACTGAATAGGTTTCATTTTGCTTTGATTTACAAAAGTCAGATCAAACCTATTGCTTTACAACTTGTTTTTCTTGTGTAAAAATGATTATTATACATTTCAAATTATACATATTCAACTCCATTTTTAATGCTTCACAATATTTAATAAATAGCTGGAGCACCAATCATTGCCATTCAATATGGGTAAATATCTAGATTATATCCATTTTTTTCTCTAAGCTCTTATTTTCTTATAAATATATTCTTAGGCATCATTAGTTTTGTTTTTATTTTTATAGCATGGATTCTTAAAAATGTGGTTGCTAGTCTAAAGATGTCAAGAATTGTAAAGAATCTGAGATTTTCACACTATTTTCAAGTTGACGAGCTACCCGCACAATATCATAGATGGTAGCAGAAGGCATGGGACTTATGAATTAAGAGAAAAGGGACGTTTTTATTACTGACAACAATAGCTCGAAGCCCTAAATGAGATGATAATTAGAACTGTAATATAAAAGTTATATAATTTTGAAACTATGCTGAAATAATCTAACAATGACAGGAAAAAAAAAAACAAGATTTTGTCCAACAGCTAAAAAGTAAATAAATAACTCACTCACAAATCAGGACTAAAAGACAGAAAAATAAAGTTGATTTTTTGTTTAAATCCTAGAAAATCAAGAACCTATAAACAAAGAAGTTATAGAAGGAGATTATTCTTGTCTTAAAGAAGAGGAAAATGGATCCCAAATCTGCACTCGACCTACAGCAACAAAAAACCACCAGACCTCTCTCTTCCAGGACAGAGCAAAGAGGAACAGGTTTTCTCCCTGTCCAGCCCACATCAGCTGAAGATAGGAAATGATTCAGAAGAATTCATCTGTGGTAGTGGTTGATTGGTGG
Organism: Urocitellus parryii; assembly: GCF_045843805.1. NCBI lineage: Eukaryota > Metazoa > Chordata > Mammalia > Rodentia > Sciuridae > Urocitellus > Urocitellus parryii. The sequence goes on from NC_135538.1 coordinate 13,325,259, forward strand.
CCTGTGCATAAAGATAGGAGGAGCTGTCACCTCCTCCTCCTACTCAGCTTCAAAAAAGACACTCCTAGGGATCCTCACAGAGAATGATATTTTCTCCAAGAGCAGAGATGTTTAGCAGCTCCAGCCTGGGCTTGATGCTGGCTGAATTGCTGGGAAGTTTAGTCTTACACCAGGGCACCGTAAACAAGTTGGCACACAACCTTAACCGAGTTCAGTGTGCCTGCTCCGGGGAATTCTGTTAACTATGGGGGAAACAGAAACTCAGAAGTATCCAATGATGGGAAAGTGGAAGCAAAAGGCAAGGAAGAGGAGGAAAAGTGGAAGAATGAGCCAGTCATTCTCCCACTTTCTCTGTGGGCTGACCAGGTTTCACATCGTACACCAGATGGAACTTTGAAGCTGAATTTCATTGGAATCTTTAATACCTGAAAGCAGATGAAATACTGAATGATGAGACAAAAAATGTTTGAGGGCCAAAAGAGAAACACATTTGATACTTGTATCTCTTTAAGTTTAGTCCATTTAGTAAAATTCAAAACTAATATAAACTTACACATAGGATAGATGGAAACTTTAAAATAATTTAAGTATAAATTATTGTGTAAACAAGTAGAACAAGTTTAATAAAATTTAACATAGATCTCTGTTTTCTATATTTTGAACAATAATTTATATGAATTTTATTCATTTCTTAATGTGAAAGTATTGTGTCACATCTGTATCTGTTCTATAATGGATTCATGTTGCACTGCTTGCTAGTACTTAACATTTTTACATTAATAATTAAACTAGACTACACACTTTTGTGGACTAGGTTTTGGTATCAAATATGTCAAATTTTTTGAAGATTTTTTAATTTTTTTAATTTTTTAAATTTTTTTTGTAGTTGTAGATGCACAGCATGCCTTTATTTTATTTTATGTGCTGCTAAGGATGGAACCCAACACCTCACACGTGCCAGGCAAGCACTCTGCAACTGAGCTACAGCCCGAGCCCCTTGAAGATATTTTTAGATGCTCATTATTTTTTCCATTTCTGGAATAATTCTGAAAACACCACCATCATCATTGGCTTTATTGCTTCTTTGTAAAGTCATTTTTCTGAAATAATCAGGTTCTTTATGCTTTTGTACTTCTCTGGCCAATTTAGCCATTTGTATTGCAAAGTGCAATGCTCAATTGACAAATCCACCAACATAGCAGTTTTTAACATAGTTCTTAGTAATTGATACCTCAGTCAAATTGACCGTCGAAATTATCAGTTTTGAAGTATTTGTCATAAATCTGACAAATAACCATATTATGACAGCCCTACTATGTCTACACACCCACAAAACCTGGTCAAAAGTGGTGCCTGCCTCTTGACTGAACCCAGGAACATCAAACAAATGAGTTCACCAGAAATATTCCTATGAACTTGCAAGAATATCCCAGATAAGAATGATTTGAGCTGGGCACAGTGGTACATGCCTGTAATCTCAGCAGCTCAGGAGGCTGGGACAGGAGGATCAAGAGTTCAAAGCCAGCCTCAGCAAAAGCAAGGTGCTAAGCAAGTCAGTGAGATCCTGTCTCTAAATAAAATACAAAATAGGGCTGGGGATGTGGCTCAGTGGGCTAGTGTCTCTGAGTTCAATCCCCAGTACCAAAAAAAGAAAGAAAGAAAGGAAAAAGAAAGAATGAAGGAAGGATTTGAGTGGCCACCAACTTCTAAATGCACTTCTACACATGCTACAGGACTGCTCTACCTCCCTCCCCACCCCAGGGTCCTCGCTTTCTCTATGCACAATGGCAGAGCACATAGAATTAGGGCTGACAAGATGAAAATGGATTTTGGGTGGGGAAACAGGAAGCTTCCATTCAGCCACACCATGTGGAAGAGGACATTGTCCCCTCTGACAATTGTGACCACTTCCTGGGGCTTTGGGCTGTGGAAACCAACCTCTCTATGATCACACCTCCCCTCCAAGCCACATTGTCTGGTGACATCCCTTTTAAGATAATCACACTATCTCTGGGGACCCACGTCTGGTCCCCAGACACCCATATCTTTGTGCTATTATCTACAGAGAGCAACTGTCCTCCAAAGCAGGCCTCTCTACTCCACTCCTGAGCAGAGGTAGTGCCGTCCCTGGATTCATGTTTTTATTTGTCTTTTAACAAGGGTCAGTCTTAAATCCTTAAGCTGACACCTACACAGAGAATAAACATCTAGTCTATAAAGTAAAAATGATTTTTTTTAAAATAACAATGTTCTAGGAACTGGAAACATATTCCCGGATATATAAAATAAAATAAGTAAAAAAATAGGAAAATCTGAAAAAAAAAAAAGTAAAGGGAAATCTAACTTTAACACATATTAAATTATAAAGCTTCAGTGACAAAATTCTTACTCTTATTCCAAATCAATGGTGTCAAGGGAAGGCCTGACATACATCAGAAACCCCCAGAAAGAGGACGGGAATGTTTACAATCTCTCTCCACACCATGAATATGCACACGTGGGGTGGACACAGTTAAAGTTTATCATGGAACATGCTGCAACAGTAGGTCCTGCTACCTGGCTGTTCCCCATTCCTACAGGGTTAATGTAGATGCCATCAGGCCACATGAGCTGTTCTAGTGTACTTTAATCACCTGAAAACCTATAGAAAGTTGATGCCACGTTAACCCTTCCTGTCACTGAAGGAGATGTAGAAGGCTGTAGGCAGCCAGTGCAGGACGGCAAGTGAAGAGGTGGATGCAGGGCCAAACCAACGGAGCATGGAGAGGGTCTTTCAATGAGGTCAATTTCCCAGTTGATGAAAGTGTTTATGGACACAAGTGGGGGGACCCAATCAGAAAGACACTTCCGTCCTTGTGCTCCTAAGCAGTGAACCAGTAGAAAAACTAAGATAGCTGCAAGGAAACAGGGCAGGAGAACAATAGTGAGGGGAGTATGAAGAGGGAAGGAGATGAGGAAAGGAGGAAATTCCAGGGACCATTAAAAGAACACGCCAAATCTCCCCCATCCCACCAGATTCCTGGCTCCAGGGCCTCTTCTCCTTGGAGAATCTTTTACTGTCGCTTTTACAATAAACCTGCTGCTTGCTTGCTATCTCTGTGTCCTGTTCTTCAATTCTTTGCTGAATGGAGACAATGAATCTCCAAGAACTATAGATGGTAACACCACGAGAAAGAGAAGCCACAGGAATGAACTGGTGCTCAGTTAGGCAACACGCAGACTGGCCAGGGAAACGGGGAACAATCATCTCTGCACAAATGAGCAGAAGAGAATTCATCAAAATGATACAAGTGGATGAGAGAATGCAATAAATGATAAAGGCAGACTCTCAAAGGATGAGGAAAGAAAAATTACTAAAAAGATGATATTGAGACACTGAGTTAACAACCTGGAAAAATCCAATTCACATCCAAGTTTCATACCTTCACACAAATAAATTATAAATGTGTGAAAGGTTCAAATATTTTAGAATTATAAAACCATATAAAAATAACTTATACACCTACACACACACACACACACACACACACACGATTGTGTGTTATTTTGAAATGCAAATGAAAATATACCAGGAACACTGCTTTACATTTGCAACTTTTCACTTAATATGAGTATACACACACACACACACACACACACACACACACACGCATGCACACACACTATCTCTGGAAGAATAGACAGCTATTGATTAACAGTGACTGCTTTTGTGTATAAATATTGATGGCTTGCGAAAGGGACTCTAGATATTTTGTACCTTTAAATTTCTCATTCCATTTACTTATAGTGTCTATTATAAGAGAATAAGTAATTTATTAAGGCAAAAAAAATCTGAGCTAAGTAAATTTTGATGAAATGTAAGTTATGTATGTATTGCATTGTATGTCCCCCAAATTTATGCATTGAAGTCTAATCTCCAGTATCTCACAATGTGACTGTATTTGGAAATAAGGTCTTTATCAAGGAACTAAGTTAAAATGACAATCATTTAGTTGGTTCCTAATCCAATATGACTGATAAGAGGAAAGGAAGTCACAGGCACGAACAGAAGGAAGACCACGTGAAGACACAGGGAGAAAGCAACCCCCTACCAGCTAGGGTGTGAGGCCTCATACCGATGGAAGAAACCACTCCAACACTTTGATCCCAGATTTCCAGCCTCCAGAACTATGAGAAAATAAATTTCTGTTGCTTTATCCACCCACTTACTGGTTATACCTATCCCAGCAAACTATGTGTGCACATACATACACCACATAAATACACACACGTACACATGTATGTATGTGTATGCATATTTATTTACATATACATATATGTACAAATATAGTAAGGAGAGTTCAAAAGCTGAGTTTAATTAGTTTTTGTAGCTTTTCTCTATAATAATAATAGTTGGAAATGAATGTTTTCTCTACCAAAAGTCTTGTGTTAACCTGCTTGGATATTAGCGTTCTTCTTAAATAAAACTCAGGGTACTGTCACTACATGAACGTTGAGTTGTGAAGGTCAATTATCCTTAATTACCTGGACAAGGCAGACCAAAGAATAATACCACAGTCTCTTCAGGTCTTTGACAAAATTAATTAGTAATCTCATATTTCTTATGGAAAAAACTTTCATTAATTGTCTTCAGAATTCTTAAATGGAGTGACAATTAACATTCATTTTCACTTCTTTTATTAATCCCAAAATGGGAACCAGCAGCTAATTGCCAAAGCTCAAGTACTCCCATATCCGAGGGTGGCACCTCCACACCTCGGCATTGTGGTGAGAAATAGTGGGGGATTCCAGCACTGAGTGGGTGAAGAGGGCCACCTGGAGTGACTTACTAAATATGAAAAGTGTATGAGGGTTATTTTCAAAACATTCTAGTTGTTTTCATTTTCCACCCCAGCATCATATTCACAATTTAAAATAAGCAACACACCATGTCAATTTTATAATGTACAGTGCAAAGGAACCAACCAGGAATATTCCATGGTAAATCAGGGAATCATGATTAGGAAATTCAGAGTTTGGGGCTGTTTGACAGAAGAATGATTGGCAAGGAAAGACAGGAAGGAGCCATGGGATCTCTGTCATCATCCTCTCCTTGTTCAGCCTTCCCTACCAGATGCGTCCTTTTCTGGGATCTGAGATCTGCAGAAACAGCTGCACTACTCGCTCAACACCAGACCCATCCTTAATCTTCCTTACTCCGAATCTGCAAAAGATTTAAATTTCTTCCAAGTCTTATTGGACATGATCATTAATTGAGGTCAATTGTTAAAACAATAAAATATTCCTGCTGCATTGTGAAATCCCACTCCCTTGTGGCTGTAAGGAGAAAAAGTGGACTTTTCAGTGCTATAATTTTTTGTGATGCTGAAGTTGGTACTGAATTTAAATAATGGGGAAGGCAGAGTCCCTGCCCTCCAGAAATCTTATAATCTATGATAGACCATGTCTAAAGAACAGGAGAATAAGAGCCTGATACCAGAGGGCAATAGCATACTAAGATCACAGGTGATTTTCAATAACATGGAAGGGGACTGATTTATCATCAGATTAAAAAGGTCCAGGGAGGCAATGGGGCTGAGGCCCACTTCTTGTCCATATTTCCAACAGATCTGGGGCAGATTTTGAGAGTGAGACTTCTGTAGCGGTTAAAATGATGGGACAGAGGCATGATTTCCATGTGATTTCCTAAATTCTAGCACCTAGCTCTGTCCTGCAGTGTAGTCAAGAGTATGACTGACTTAGCCTGGATCTGTCCCTTTGCTAAGAGTTATTATGGCTTAGACCAGCAACCTCGGCAAGGACAGGCTTAAGATCCAGAAAAGACAGGCTGAATCATGAGGGTATCTTGGCAACATATGAGCAGGAAGGTATTAATTTAAATACATAGCAACATCACTTCTCTTATATTGGAACTACTTTTCCACCATTTATTGCCAAAGTAGTAACTAAAGTCAGATATACGCACTATCCTGGGTCCCTTTCCAAATACACTGGAGTTTTTTCATGCTTTGAAACTGTTTGTAAATACAGAAGGTTTCTTTTGTGAGCCTTACCTGCAAAGCAGTCACACAGCTAGAAATGTTGTGAAACAAATAAAATAATACTGGTGAGATCCATCCAGAGATACATAATCTAATACAATGCCCACTGGCTATGTGTGCCAGTAAATTTAATTAATTAAAATTAAATAAAATCTAAAAATTAGTTGCTCAGTCACAGCAGCTATATTTCCAGTGCTTAACATCCATTAGTAGCTGGTAGGTGACATATAAGGTAGCTCAGTGTATGAAAACTTCCATGACTACAGAAAAGTATCAGATGCTATTGATCTGGAGACATTTTAACTTTGCTGTCAAAATACAATTGTTCCCTCCAGGCTATCTTGAATTTTCACTCAATAAAAGATAAAGTAATTCTAGATATTGATGTGCTATTACATATGCACAGAGACATCTTTATGCAGCATACAATTATTAACTTCTATTGCTACCCTCTACTTTGTAAAAGGAAAACACGACTTCAGCAGGAGAATAGAATGGAAAAGAGGGACAAACTATTCCCTAGTAATATCAGCAGCAACAGGAAGGAAATGAGTTGTGCGAAGCACAATTCTCCTGCTATATAAGGAAAGAGGAAAAGAGAGGGGAATGCAGGAGAAGATTCTCATGGTTGACTCTTCACGACAAATTCCAAGATAAAACTGCATTCCTACGACGGCTGCAAAACTCAGGCTACAGGACCAGCAAACTTTGAGGATTCCCTCCACCTCATTCAGAAGCACCTGAGGTTGCTCAGCAATACATTTATCTTTACTTTGTTGAATAACATACTTCACAGAAGGATAAAAGGGTCAAGAGACAAAATACCCATTTGACATTGACAGTTCTGGATAAGGAAAATGAGTTAGCATTATTGCTTTCTTTTTTTAATCACAGAAAACTTAAAGGCACGACTTTTAACAAGTCACTCCCAATAACTGTCAGAGTTGTTGGAGCCATCCATAGGGTGCATTTAGGAAGAGGGAGAGGAGTGATAATCACTTTTTTAAAAGCACCAACTTTACCAATTATCTTAAATAATTTGTTTTTATGTTATTTTGCATCACCCTGATTTTTCTTTCCATTCTAACTTTGGTACTCTGGCTTTCTTCACCTAGCAATTAGAGCCCTTCAGCGAAGCCAAATTATAAGTAAAGCAGCTGTTCAGAGCTGAGATAGAGACAGGAAATTGTGAAGTGGTTTCCTTAGCAATGAGAATTATTTGAATGCTTTCAGAAGCCAATTTCTTGGCTTCTCCTTTCTCATCTCTCTGCCTGCTGCCATTACTCACAACTTCATTCACAAATTTATTTTTCTCCTGGCCTTCAACACATTTTTTTTATTTGTTTTTTTTTTGCTATTTACTTTAGGAAAGGGTTTAAATGTATCTATTCCTTTTCTTTGATGAATCATACTTAAAATTGTGAGTATCGTTTACCATCATTTGAGATCTTACTTACCAAGTACAGAGAGCTGAATGGTGGCCCCAAAGACATGAGGTCCTAAACTTCTAAATGATGTGTCCTTACTGGAAATGTGGGGTTTTCAGAGGTGATTTAAGATGTTAACGTGGGGAAGCTGCCCCAGATCACCTAAGTGTGACCTAAATGTCATCAAACATATTTGTATAGGAGAAGCAGGGGCAGGGGGGATTACACACACACACACACACACACACACACACACACACACACACGGCAAAGAGAAGAAGGAAACAGAATGGAGTGAAACAACCACCAGTCAGTCAAGGGTGGCCAGCAGCCCCAGAAACTGGCAGAGACATGAAGGATTCTTGACTAGCAGTACAGTCCCCTGGATATTGGATTTCAGACTTCCAGGCTCCAAAACTCTGAGAAAATAAATTTTTGTTGTCTTAAGCCACCAAAGATGTACCAATTTTTTTATAACAGTCACAGGAAACTAATACATTGAGAATAATTAAAAAATATTAACATCCTTATTTTTCAAAATGTCATAAAATATACATGCTACTATATGCTGGAGAGTCTGAAGATTAAAATAATCATCATCATCATCATCATCATCCTCCCAGCAAAACGAACTGGAATCTCTTTGGGGTTAGTAGATACATTGTCAGAATGGAGTATTAATAATTCTCCAGACTAGAAATCATTCTACATCTCTGCTCTAAAAAAGCTATTATAACCCCTACCAGCTGGTTTCCAGCCGTTAAGATATTCCCTCTAGAGCAACTCCTGGAACTAGCAACAACTTCCAAAGCAGGAATGGAAGAACATTGGCTGTCCTCACTATCTCTTTGTCTAATATGGAGTGAATCCTCTTCATCCTTTGCCTCCGCTTTGCAGACCAGCAGCCCTATCTAGGACACGAAAATAAGAAAGACAGCCCGGTCCTGCATCTGATGGAAAGGGGCTCTGCTGTCTTGGACCAGCTGAATGGGTCACCACACAGAGGGAGCAGCTGTGCAGGAGGAGAGGGCATCCAGCTGCCAGATGACAGCATGCAAGGACCCCGCGCAGGCATCGCTCTGGGCTGGCAAGTCCTCAAGTGTTTCCTAAGCACGTGGAATTCAGGATAAATAAGTCTGCCTAAAGGAAAAGGAGAAAAAAATGGGATTTTTTTTTTGGAACTGTACCTTGTGCTAATTTGGATATAGATCTTCTGCAAATGAGACCATGAGAGTATGCGTAAGAAAAAATGATGCTTCCTCTCCTAGCGCAAACAAGTATCTAAATGAGAACTGCCTCTCCATCACCAGTGTTGGCTGGGTGGTCAAATGCGTTTCCTACCCCAGAACTGGAAGACTGGGGTGAACACTTTATATATACAGGACAAAGTCATGGCATCTTCCACACACCTCCTGGCTTGTGTCATTTGTCATTGCTTACAAAATCCCTGCAAGGTATAACTTTGCTGTAATTAGAGAGACTCACCAGTTTCTACCCAAACTAACTTCACTCAAGTCACAAAGTGGAGAAATCAAAGTTTATCACAGCTCTGCATGACTCCAGAAGCCTGGTTCCATCGCTATACCTCACCAAGATTCCCTAGGTAAACTAGATATAGACCCTAAAAAGCCCATGACATTAATGATTCTTCCACTTCTTTCAATGAAAGAAGAAAAATTAACATTGGCTGTGGTCATCAAAACAGATGAGGAAAGGAACAACTTTTTACAATGTTTTAGGAGGGGTCAGATTTATACATCCTGTTTAGACACAGTAAACTCAAAATTCCCCAACTTCAGTTTTCTTCACCAACCCTCAGCCCCACATATGCATATCCCTTCCTTCTACTGGGACTGAAATATGTGGCCCAATGGAAACTGTTCTTCATGTCAGTACTTTCATTGTTAAAGCAGAAAGTGTTTCTAATGAAACTATTCCAGGAAAAGGGAGAGATTTCCATAGGAAAGTCATTATCAACATTTCTGCAGGTAAATTATATTGCACAAAGAATATACATTCTTTGCATAAACCCAACTCAGTGGTCTTTGGAAGAAAATTCATTCTGGTGTTGATGAAGTAGGTTTGCCTTTGCACATATTAGGGAGGAACGCTGTGATAAAATAACTGAAAGTAGAAAATCAAGTGAGAGCAGAAGTCTCTGTGGGACTTAACCCTTTAGCCCTTTCTAAGAAAATAGAACTCAAGCTACCAGAGGTTCCACAATCAGGGAAAGGCTAATCATAGGAGGAACCAGGGTGGGAGAGAAAGTAGGGGCCTGCCCTACTGATTTCATGTGAATGAAGATAATTCACATAAACGATAACAGAAGACTGTACAGTATGAAGAATGTAGTACTCTAGGAAGAAATTAACAATCAGGGGAAGGTAGAAGTACATAGGCAAGTCTTTCCGGTCTCTAGAGCTGACTCTCAGCTTTTAGAGACGGGCAATCACTCACTGTGAGAAGCGGGAAGTCGGGCACCATGGCAGATCTGGCAGATTTGATGGAGAGAAAATGTGGAGTATCTCTTCAGGTTGTGTCTGTTTTCTCCATAAGATAGCACCTGAGAATGAAGAACTTGGTGGCGAGGTTAGCAAAGAGGAGCTGGTGCTGCAGAGGTTATGACTATATAGTAATAGTCCATATGTACCTGAAAACAAAGCTAAATCAGACAAAATCTCAATGAGAGTTCTCCACTATTACCAGGATACACTGGCACACAGCTCTCAGAAACTGATAGACAAAGCAGACAAAAATAGAGGGTAAGGAAGATTTAGGCAGTACTGCTAATAAGTATAATCCAAGAGACACAGAGAGGGAGAGGGCTCCTTTGTCACTCCATATGAAAAAATAAAAAAGCAAGTACTGCTCATCTTCGACATGCCCAGCCACTCCTGATGCCTCATGAAGCCTGAATAGTATCATACACATGGTTCTCTGACCATTTCTAAAAAAAAAAAAAAAAAAATGAAGTTAACAATAAGCTAGTCCCACAAAAAATAAGTGTAGAAGAAACTGCAAAGGAAAAAAAATCTCACTTATAAGTAACTTACAGGTTAGAGAGAAAATGACAATATGCAGTACAAAATACTTAGAACTGAATGATTATGAAAGAAGTAGATATCAACAAAAGTAGAAGAGGCATCAACAGCAAGTGAGCCTCCAGTAAGCCATTTCAGAAATACAGAGAGACGTAAAATACATTGACCCATAGTTTTATCTCCCCCAAACAATCAGGGAACCTTTGTGTGATCTTTCAGGTGGTAAGTTCCAGGGAAACACTGTTCCCTCCATCCTCAACAGCTGATTCCTCAGGCTTCACATTCAGGCTCAGTGGATAAAGTACTTTCAGCAGAGCATTCTCCAAACACAGGGAGTGTTGGTTTTTATTTTGTTTTGTTTGATTATCCTGAGGAGAATTTTATGGAATAAAAGATTTCTCATTTTGTTACTTAATCAAATATAATCATTTTCGTTTTACTGTAAGATCAGGCTTACAAAGAAAGCTATTTTCAATGTTTCTGATTCTTCTCAAATTTAATATGGTAACTGAGATGTGTTTCCACCTTGATTGATTGGCCTCAGGTTGCCCTCTGCACTCAAATATCTGGAGTCAGGTTTCCCTAGACTGTTCTTGTCTGATTTGATTAGAACCACAGAGGTCTTTTCCAACTGTCTCCATGGATATGTATGTCTCAGGCCACTCACTCTAGCCAAGCATGTGTTCATGGTGATCACACAGAAGCACAGAGGGAAAGAGCAGGGGTGCGTACAAGAAGACAAGTCCTAAGGTAAGAACCTCTCAAGCCTGCACTGTGTCACCTGGACTAACCGCCTACTGGGCAAAACAAGACTTGTGACTGAGCCAAGAGGCAGGATGGAAGGGACTACATGGATACAGGGAGGTCATTGGCAGAGGCCATACATAAAATCTATGTATTTCAGTGTGTTCTGAGGTGCAGGATTCATAAAGTAGTCTAATATAAAGTAGACCATATTCAATGTATTAAAATCTTACCCTGGGAAAATTATAAAGCAGATTCTGGTGTGAATGCTGTCCCTTTTACATTCTACTTTTTAACTACTTAATGTTAACTATTTTAATATATATATATATATATATATATATATATATATATATATATATTTCTTTTTCAATCAAACAAATAGGTTTTGATTTGGCTATTCTATACTTTCCATCTGTGTAATTATGTAGTCTGAAAATAACAATAGTGATTCTCAGCCTTTCTACTGCTTCTTATTTTGTGTCTAATTCAATGTGCTGTAAAAATATTTTTTTGTTCTAGAATTTAACGTAGGTGCTTCTAATTTTTCAATGTCAAATAAAAGGCTACTATTAATTAAAGTTAGCTACTCTTATAACATGAAACATTTCTCATTCTGTTTAATAATATTTTTGCTAATCTGAAATGCAGTTGCATTTTATATGAACTGAAGTTTACCAAGATGATTGAAAACTTTTCTTCTTTGAATATCAATGGGATTAACCGTGTTAATAAGCTTCCACAGCAATTGGCTCAGGTGATAGTTTGTCACTCATCCAAGCACAGCCACGGTTATTGCTACAGTAGGTGTTGAAGGAGGGATAATCATGCCCCACATGGCTGTAAGATTGAAGTCTGAAGTCTCTGTTGACCACCTTTTCTACAACATGAACCCAGTGTGCCTAAGAACAAAGTCATTGCAAAAGATACCAAAGATTGAGTAGGGGCAGTGGTTTGGGGGCTTCAAGACAACATTTGAGTCTCTGAAACCAGTAGAGTTGGAAGCCAATATGTATTTTATTTTAATTTCCAAATGATTTATTCCTTGGGAAAGTTAGATTTTTACAGCATTTCAACACTGCCTTTCAGGATCCTAGGCTCTTGACCCTGGGTACTTCAGATGTAATACCTCGGTGTGGCAATGTCACTCCCTACTGACTCTTAAAGGCCCCTTTGGCAGTTACAAGAGGATTTTCCTGAATCTCTCCTCCAAGAGTCTTTAAAAGGGGCAGGATAAGTATCCTCTAATCTAGGGAAGTTAGTGGGAACATACAGAAGGAAACTATTCTGAATATGCTGGAGGAACTGTTTCTCTGTGTTGAGAAGGGGCACTTCTACCCTGGCAGCTAAGGCAGGACTGCTCTTAGCACGGGACTATGGGTGATCCCTGAGGTCATATGAAAGCTGACCTTGGCTGTGTTGAACAGACATGTCTATTCTGCATGTCTTAACCATTTTCAGAGGGAAAATAAAGAATTCATATGTGAACGAATTGGAGCAAATGTTTGATGGCAGAAAAACAGATTTACAGGAACAAAAGCCTCATGCAGTGTATCATGACAAGTATCAAAGATGCTCCTTGGGCAGAGGCCACAGTCAGTTTTCATAGCATTAAACATCCTAATCATTTGTAAATGATCATTTTAGTAGTGTTAAGTATAGTTACCTTGCTGTTCAATATAGTATTTTTATTTTTACTTATTTATTTATTTAGGAACTGGGTATTTAACCCAGGAACAACTGAACACTGAGACACATTGCTAGCCCTTTTTACTTTTTATTTTGAGACAGGGTCTCACTAAGCTGCTAAGGGCTTTGCTAAACTGCTGAGGCTGGCCTTGAACTTGTGATCCTCCCAAGCTGCTGGGATTACAGAAGTGTACCAATACATCCGATAATCATTTTTATTTGTTATTTTTAGATATTTACTTATTGTGCTTTAGAAGTTTTGTTGAGGAAGTCGGTTCCTAAGCCAACATGATAGATTTGGTCCTACTTTTTCTTCTAGTAGGTGCAGCATCTCTGATTTAATGCCTATGTCCTGGACCAATTTGAGTGGAGTGTTGTGCAGGGTGAGAGCGGTTTAATTTCATTTTGCTACATATAGATTTCCAATTTTCCCAGCACCATTTGTTACAGAGGCTGTATTTTCAACAATGTATTTTATGGTGCCTTTGTCTAGGATGGGGTAACTGTATTTATGTGGGTTTGTCTCTGTGTCTTCTATCTTGCACCACTGGCCTTCACGTAGGTTTTGGTGCTAACAGCATGCTGTCTTTGCTACTATAGCTCTGTAGTACAATTTAAGGTCTGGTGTTGTGATGCCTCCTATTTCACTTTTCTTGCTGAGGATTGCTTTGGCTATTCTGGGCCTCTTGCTTTTCCAAATGAACTTAATGATTGCTTTTTCTATTCATATAAAGAAAGTCGTCGGAATTTTAATAGGAATTGCATTAAATGTGTAGAGTACTTTTGATAATATTGCCATTTTTACAATATTAATATTACAATATTAATATTAAAATTACAATATTAATTCTGTCTATCCTAGAAAATGAAGATCTTTCTATCTTCTAAGGTTTTGTTCTATCTCTCTTTTTTTTTTCATTGTAGAGAGGTCTTTCACTTCTTTTGTTAGATTGATTCCCAAGCATTATTTTTTTTGCTATTGTGAATGAAATATTTTTTCTAATTTCTCTTTCAGATGACTCATCATTAGTGGATAGAAATCCAGCTGATGTATGGGTGTTAATTTTATGTCCTGCTACTTTGCTGAATTTGTTTATAAGTTTTAGAAGCTTTCTGGTGGACTTTTTGAGTCTTCTAAACATAGAATCATGTTGTCAGCAAATATAGTTTCAACTCTTCTTTTCCTATTCATGTCCTTTAAATTTTTTTCTAATTGCTCTGGCTGGGTTTTCAAGGACTATGTTGAACAGATGTGGTGAAAGAGGGCATCCCTGTCTGGTTCCAGTTTCTAGAGGGAATGTTTTCAACTATTCTCCACTTAGAATGATGTTGGCCTTGGGTTTAACATATATAGCTTTTACAATATTGAGGTATGTTCCTACTATCCCTAGTTTTTCTAGTGTGTTGAGCATAAATGGATGCTGGATTTTGTCAAATGCTTTTTCTGCATCTATTGAGATAATAATGTGATTCTTTAAGTCTATTATGTGATGAATTACATTTATTGATTTCCATATATTGAATCAACATTGCATCCCTGGGATGAACCTCACTGGTCATAATGCATTACCTTTAATTTGTTTTGTATATGATTTGGCAGTAGTTTATTAAGAAATTTTGTATAAATGTTCATCAGAGATATTGGTCTGAAGTTTCCCTTCCTTGATTTGTCTTTATCTGGTTTTGGTATCAGGGTGATAGTAGCTTCACAGAATGAGTCTGGATAGACTCTTTTCTATTTCATGGAAAAATTGAGGAGTGTGGGATAAGTTCTTCTATGAAGGTCTGGTGGAACTCAGCTAAGAATCCATCTGGTCCTGGGCTTTTCTTTGTTGGTAGGCTTTGGTTGGCATCCTCAATTTCATTGCTTGTGCTCTTGATTCAAAATTTTCTATGTCCTCTTGGTTTCATTTGGGTAGGCCTTATATCTCTAGAAACTGGTAAATGTCTTCATAGTATTTTTTTTATTTTACTGGTGTAAAGAGAAACATATTAAAGTCACCCAGTATCATTGTGTTTTGAGCTTTTTGATTCTTGAAATTGGGCTGGGGATATGTCTCAGTTGGTAGAGTGCTTGCCTTGGATGCACAAAACCTTATGTTCAATGCCAAGCATTTGATATATGTAGATGCTCCATTGTTTGCGGCATAAATATTTAAGATTGTGATGTCTTGTTGATGTATAATTCCCTTAAGCAGTATGAAATGTCCTTCTTGGTCCCTTTTGATTAACTTTGGCTTAAAGTCCATTTTGTCTGATATGAGGATAGAAACCCTTGCTTGTTTATGAAATCCATGTGAATGATATGTATTTTTCCCATCCTTTCACCTTTAGTTTGTGGATAACTTTCTCTATGTGGTGAGTCTCTTGGAGACAGAATATTATTGGACCTTATTTTATAATCCAATCTGCCAGTTTATGTCTTTTGATTGATTAGTTTAGGCCATTTACATTTTTACATGATTTTTATTTCTTATCATTTTGAGTGATTTCCTATTTTTTAATTTGAATTTGTTTCTCCCTTGATTTACTGTCCTTCTAGTGTAGTTCCTCCCTTTGCTGGTGTTCCCTTTTGTTTTCCATTTCTTCCTCAGGAAATATTTTATTGAGTAAGTTTTGTAGTGCAGTTTTTCTAGTTGGGAATTCTTTTTTACTTTTGTTTATCATGGAAGGTTTCTATTTCATCCTCAATTCTGAAGCTTAATTTTGCTGGGTGTAGTATTCTTGGTTGGCATTCATTTTCTTTCATAGCTCGGTATATATTATTCCAAGATTTCTTATCTTTGAGGGTATGATTTGAGAAATCAGGTGAGTTCCAGAATATTTTTCCTCTAAATGTAACCTGTCATTTCTCTCTGGAAGCCTTTAAAATTCTATCTTTATTCTGTACATTTGACAGTTTCATAATAACGCCTTGGTTTTGGTCTGTTGTAATTTTGTACTTTTGGAGTCCTATATGCCTCCTGTATTTGATTTTCATTCTTAATGTTTGGGAAACTTTCTGATATTATTTCAGTGAAAGATTATGTATTCCTTTAGTTTGTACCTCTGAGCATTCATTTATACCAATAAATCTTAAATTTGGCCTTTTCATGTTATCTCATATTTCTTTAAAGTTCTGTTCATGGTCTCTTAGCATCTTTTCTTTGTGTTCAACTTTATTTTCAAGATTATATATTTTGTTTTCATTGCCTGAAACTCTCTCTAGTCTGCTGGTGATTATTTCCAATGATTTTTTTATTTGATTTATTGATTCCTTCAATTTCAAAGATTTCCAACTGATTCTTCTTCAGTTTCCTTATAAATCAAAACATGCTAATCTAAAATCCTAACCTTCAAAAATAACACACTCAAATAAAAAGGCTAGAAATAAGGAGAAACAAATATATATATGCATAAAAGTCCTTGAATCAATCAGTACACATTCAAATACCAAAACCACATATAGAAAAAAAAAATCTTGGTGAAAAGATAAAGAATCAAGGAGTCATTTCCACTATGGTAGACAAAATAGTCATTGCACATATGTGTTTTCTCTCTGTGCCAAACTGATTTTCATTTCTTTTTGAGGTATGAACTAACCATGATAGTATGGGCCATGGGCTGTCAAGTCCTTCCTTTTTATTGTGTTACTCACTAAGTTGACAGTTGGGGTTTAAGACTTCTCAACTTCTCTTCTTAGGAGACTGGTGTAGGCAGGCCACTCTGCGGGCTGGGTTTTGAAGCAGCTTACTGGGACAGCTATGAAGTGGTGGGCCAGACAGGCTGTGCTGTGGCTGGGTGGAGAAGCAGGTGGCCATGTACAGCAGGTCTAGCTGGCCTGGGCCAGATGAATCAGGGGGTTGGGCCTTGCGGGCCAGCAGAGAAGCTGTGGGCAGAGCTGGGCAAGCCCAGTGGCAAAGTGATGGCTTGGAAGGCTGGGTATGGGCTGGAGGTAAAGCTGCAGACCTAGTAGGTAGAGTGGTGCTCATCAGGGGCCAGGAGTCAGGGGACTGAGGGCTGGGGGGCCAGGGGTCCCAGGTGGGTGCCAGACTGTTGCCAGTCCCAACAGATGCAAGGGACCCAGTGGATGCCAGATTGGTCACCAGAACTGGTCAGCCAGGCAAGTTGAGAGCCAAGTGCCCACACACACACCCTTCTTACTTGCTGACCTGCTATAGCAGGCCTTGTTAACACCTGCAAGCCGCAGAACTCACAGGGTTGGGGAGAGCAAGGTTCTCTCTAGCCTCTCCAACTTGTGTTCCCCCAGGAAAAATGTCTTTCTGATTTTCCATGGCTTTTTTAGGATCAGTTAAATCTTTACTAGGCTCAGATAGGTTTACTGGGACTTAGCTGAGAAGTCATGGATCTGAGTTTCCAGTTCCTGTTGGTCCCACTGTGCTATATGTCCCAAGATAGTTCCTGGAACATCTTTCCCTGGACAATTGATAAACTCAGGGAGACTGTTTCTTTGATCCATTTAATGAGTCGAACAGTCTCTGGTTCAGCTAGGCAGACTGCTCCTTCAGTCAGGAATTTTCACTCTAAGCCTCAGAGAGAAGCAATATTCACACTGCTTGAGCTCTGATAGCAAACTAGGAGAAATGCTGCCTCACTCTAATCTGCCATCTTACTCCTTTTTATATGTATTTCTATTATTGAAAAAATCTATAAGCAGTATTAAATTAGTCTGATAATGTTTAATTGGACTCACTAATATTTAATACTTTTGCCTTTTAATACTTTCTACCTACTTTTGTAGGTGAAATTTGTCTATACTTCAGTACATGTTTGGGAAAAACTATAGAAGTTTTGGTATCCAATTGAATGAGAAGATTTTTATGTCCTCAAAGAAGTTGAAGACTATAGAGATGACCTATAAATGAATCAAATATAACTTTCCTATGTTTATATATGAATACACAACAAGTGAAACCACATCAGGTACAACCACAAGAATAGGATTCTAATAGAATATGTTACACTCCATGCATGTATGTCAAAATATATTCTACTCTCATATATATATAAAAAGAACAAATTTAAAAATGACCTGTTCTTTCACAATTTGATAGATCTAGGGCTAGGGATGTTGCTCTGTAGTAAAGTGAGAGCTTACTTAACATTTACAAGGATCTGGGTTCCATCCCCAGTATTTTTTTTTTAAAAAAAGATGATGGATCTCACCTCTTGCATATTTTCAGCTACATTTCAATTATGAGAAACGTGATCTAAACTAGATTAAATATAAGTACATACATACACACATTTTTATATGCTTGTAGAATTGTCAAGTCCAGGCTTCAAATTCTGCCATCTCCAGGTGCTTAAATGTTGTCTTGAATCTCCTATACAATTCTTCCCTGCTCAGCTCTGCTATCTTTTGCAATGTGTTTATTCTTTGCCAGATTTATTTCATGCAAAAGAAATGAAAAGAAGAAAACAAAAAATTATCAACAGAAGCTCTGAGCTTCAAAGTTATACAGAAAAAAGAAACTCTCACTCCACAACAATACATGTAGTAATTATAATGACCAAGATTGTTTGAGTGACACACCAATCACCTGCACCCATCCCTGTGGACAAAAAAGTGGGAAAATATGATCAGCCACATCCAAGTCATAAACCTACCTGTAGGCAGGATCTTCAGTATGTTATGAAAGTTGATTAACTTAGTAAGTGATCCTCTGCCTCACTGTCTTGAAAATTTTAGTTGAGATTACATAAATTATTGCATCTGTATTTTCATATTCCTTTTTGTGATTTTTTGGAGAAAATTTTTAAAATGTAATTATGGAAGAACAAATTACTATAGTAAAATTAATATGGAAAATTAATAACTTAGAACATAATAGAGAATAATCAAATATATTTTTAATCCAAGAATTATTAATATTCTCATTATTCAGCTAATTTTATTAAATCCCATATCTATAATGGATGCAATATTCATATTTTATATTAGGCTAATATTATGTCTTATCCTAGAGAATAATCAGAATTCTAGAAAATTCATTTCACTTTATAAAGACTCACATGCATGTTTACGTTTTCAACAAAATAAAATTGCAACTTTAGAAAGCAATTTTCTGATTTTCTAAACTTCAGTCATCATTTAAACCCAACAATGACAGAAAAAAAGACACCTGGCAACATTGTTATTTTCTTCCATAAAACGTATAGGAAAAGCACACACATAAAGACACTGCTGTGGTTGGGAATATGGCTTGAGCACATCCCCCAAGGTTACAAGTGTTGAAATTTAATCCCCTTTGTGAACAATTAGGAGGGAAACCTAATCCAACTACAGGTGGGAGCTTTGGGAGGTAATTAGGAAGGTCCAGGGCAGAGACCCCATGTCTGAATCCTGATGGCTTCATAAGAGGGAGAGAGATCAGAGGAGGTAGAGAGGCACCTGTGAACTCCCTGTCCCTGGGCTTGTGGTGCCCTGTTCCACCTGGGCCTCTGCCTGCATCTCTCAGTGTGTCCTCCGTCCTTGGACCAGAACCAGGTGCAAATCAGTTAATAAAGAAACCGCTCTTCCTTATTATGCACCCAGTTTGTCATATTGTGTTATTGGCAACAGAAAATGAACCAACACATACAGTGACTTCAAAACTATGTAGTTTGTGAATTTATCTTTGTATCTTGGCAATCCAATTTTAGGATATTTGTACATAGAACATATGATATTTTTAATTAGATAATTTAAATCAAACAAAAAGTTATATAAACTCTGGTGGGCATATAACTGCTAATTTCTATTTCCATTTTTTATAATCTCTTCCACTTTTCATATTGTATACAATGAACATGTATTGTAATAGGACCATAAAAATGAATAAAAAGCATTTTTAGTGCTGTGTACCTAGTGACAAGAAAAATATTCCCTTTCTTTTGAATTTTTTAAAATTCTCTTTCTTTACATGAATTTAACATGCAAAAATATTTAACTGTATTTTGAGCCTCAGAAAATATTATATAATTATGGCTGCATAAGTAGTGTTTTCACTGCGCTTACACTAAATATAATCCATATTTTCCTATCCTTGATCAGAATTCCCAAATGAATATTCATTTTTGAATATGGCAATTGTGTTTTACCATAATTAATGTTGAAAAAAGTGCCAAGAGAAACCAGTTTCTTGGTCACTTAATTAATTTTAATTGGTCAGGGATTTAGAATGAACTGCTAGTACTTTTAATTACTTTTGAATTATTTCCCACAATTATGGATTAATTCAGGTCCTTTGCTCATGTGGTTTTTTTTTTCTGCTCATCTCTTGACCTAGTTAACACCTTCTTGTCCTGCAGATCTCATTTCACACGTCATAATTCATGAGATCTTCTTGGGCTCAGGATCAATTATGTTGCAATTGTGCTCAGTAATTTTTCTTCTTGCCTGTATCATTGTTTGTGATTTTATGTGACTAGAAGGATAACTTCTTGGTAACCAGCATTTGAAAAAAAATGATCAATTTTTTTCTTTCACTGCTTGATCACTGGCACCTAGAATAGTGATAGAGTAAATAAATTAAGTTTGCTATGTAAACTGACTTACACAGTTGACACTATAGTAAATAACAATGCATTACATACTGTACTTGAAAATTGCCAAGAGTAGACTCTGAAGTGTTCTTGCCACAAATAAATAAACTAATAATAAGTACATGAAGTAATGCATATATCAATTACCTTGATTTAGTTGTTCCACAATGCATGTGTATTTCAAAACATCATATTGTGCATTCACTAAAAGTGTATATAATTGATATGCTTGTCCATTTAAATAAATAAATATTTGATTAATGTTTCTATCCTCTGAGTTGTTAGCTGGAGGACAGGAGAGTGTGTCTTATGACTACCTTATTCTCAGGAGCACACACAGCTTGTTGCAGAGAGTAGGTGCTCAATACATATTTATAAGAGAAAGACAAGAAACCTCAGCAAAGGGAATTCAGTTCTGAGGTGGTGATGATGGAGAAAGCTTTGTAAAGAGCCCACACATAGACAGTGGCTGCAGCAGACAACAGCTACTCTGTGGCCTACAGTGGAGGCTGCATCAACCACAGGCAAAAGGAGAGCTGGCATTTCAATTGACTGGAGCTAACAAGCACTCTTTTGGACTTTCCTCAGTGATCAAGGACTGAATACAGAAGCAAATACACTCTCCGTGTCTCTCTTTCCAGCACAGAATAAGAATCAGCATCAGTGGGTGCCAGTGAGGAGAATGTTTGCCCTGAACTTTTCAGGGTCTATGTGTACATAACAGGTATTTTTTCAATATAAGGTTTAGCTTATTATATTTCATATAAAAGGTGCTGAGAAATTGCATAAATAAAATCCTGATAGCACTTTGAATGCATAATTATCTGAAGAAGTTCATCTAAAAGGAAATTGACTATGTTTGAATGAACTTCATAGAATCACACTGTTGTATGTCAGAAAACTCCATTTTATCTGGTTTTAATAAATGGAAAGATTTCAAAATTTTGTAGCTAAAGATCAGCAAAGCAAAGAGTAGGCTCTCTTACTGAGAAAATCTAAATTGCTGCTAATAAATGCTGCCCAATTGGAATCAAGTATTCAATTTTAGTCCAATGGCCTGTGCACAAGGAGTGGACTGATATATCAGCAAACTGGCTATTAGGCAATCAACTTAGAACCTTGTCATAAGTGAAAGCCATCAGTTCCCAGAGAAAAGCAAATTGGGTAGATGTCATCTAAATGAACTCACCTAATTTGGTACATTACTGGCATTTTAAACTTGAACTCTTAATAAAAGAAAGCAAAAGCAGTTGAAGAACATTCTCTAAAGCTTCCCTAAAAAGTCTCAAGAAGCTGTGTGGATTCACACCAAGCAAATTAACCATCATACAGAGATGTGGTCCAAATATTTACTTGTTCACATTTTTTAGTCTTTGTTAAACTTCATCGTCAAACTTTAATCATGCTGAGCACTGAAGATCTATCTGAAGTCCTTCTGTTTGATGCCTGAAAACTACCTCCGTTAGCATTCAGTGAATTCATGCCAAATACCCTACTCACAAGCAAAGGAGGGGGGGAAGGAGTGGCTGGAATCTTAATGTCCCTTTCAATAGCAAGCCTCTAGTGACAAAATTTTACACGTCACACCAGCCCCCACTTCTTAAAGTGTCCACCACCTTCCAATAGGATCAAACTGGGGTCTACGGTTTTAACACATGGGACTTTGGGAGACATTCTAGATCCAAACTATGGTAGCTGGCAAGGCTGAGATTCAGATCTTAGAGGACATGGCACGGGTGCTTTGCACTTGTCACCACTGCAGAGATAAAGAAGCTCAGTGGAATCCACTCGTTGTGAAATCATGAGAATATTATTTTGGTGACCAAGAAACTTGCTAGAGGATGTTCCTGCTGAACTGCAAAAGTGGTTCACCATGTGTTGACGAACTTGCAGGGGTGCTGAGTGGACCACAGAGTGCACTACAGCTAGTATTTGCAGCTGTGCTCTCTTCACACTGACAGTGTTGCATGGAAAGCAGAACACAGGAGCAAAAAATCCCCTCCTCTTCCAGCCCTCCTGTGTCCCTCCACTGTCTTTTCAGGAGAGCCGAATGCCAAGCCAGCTAAGCTAGCAAAGGGCAGATTCAAGGTGCAGATATAACTCCATCGTCACAAGCAGAGAAAATAAAAGTAAGATTGTAACTGAGAAGCAATAAGTTAATAACTGCTATAGTTGACTCCTTCCTATATCATTCCCATAAATCTGTATCCATGCCATAAGCACTCTACTTCTAATTATTGATTCCTAGACTTAACCTATTCTGACTGTGGAAGAGAAAGCATCACATGTTCCATTCATAATCTGTAACTTTTCAAGGTACATCTAAGTAACACTGCAACTGAGACCTCAGCAAGCCATTCTACCTTTAAGCTAGACCAGTCACTTGCAGTTGATAGGATATGTCTTAAGACTAATGAGTTAATTCCTTGCACATGAGCCAACTGCGGCAGAATAATTGCCATTTTAGTTATCTAACGATTGAGGGTCATTTTAAAAGCTATCTTTCAAGCAAAACTCTGCAAAACTCAGGATTTCGACTTTATCTCATCTCTGGAATGCTGCCTTCAGTCCATCTCTGTGCTTGTTTGTCTTTGCAAGTGTTATCTATCATCCACGAGCAGTCCTTCTAGTTCAGCAAAAGTAGAGGAGAATTTTAACCACCTATTTTTAGGAAGAATAATTTTATTGTTAACATTCAACTTAAATTAGATTTCTTGATTGTGGAAAAACATAAATGCCATGACACACTTTGTGATGTCATTAAGTATTTCTAGGTATTTAATTAATAATAATAAATATTATAATCATTTATTATAATATCATTAGGTATTTCCTGTGATTGTAATTGCACAGTATATCTTTCTTTTTCGTGTATGTGTGTATACATTCATATATATACTCATATATATATATATAATATATATATATATATATATATAGAGAGAGAGAGAGACTGAACAATTAAAAGACTGAAGTGAAACAATAAATGTACACATCTTCATATAGAAGTTTCACTAACTATAACCGCAAAAATCCTTCAGGTAACTGAAATATTGTTCACGTTTATTACACACTTCCCTGGGCAGACCTGTTGTGTGGCCTCTGTCCCTCAGAAATACCATGATGCCACTTAACTAGCTTCTCTGACATCCACTATTCCATTATTTTCCCTTTTTTTTAGAATTCCAAAGGATAAAAAGTAATATCACTTCTCTATGTAAAGAGAACTTCAATATAGTAAAAAGTAACAAATGTGCAGACTCTAGACATTTAAATTTGTGGAAACTAAGTAAAGTTTCTGTCAAAACTTAGTCCTCAATTCAAGTGTGATATTTTTCCAAATATGTAACTACAATATTTTTAAAGTATTGTAAATTTGTGTCAAGTCCTAATTTATTACAAATGTGTATATACAAACATTTCTCTATAGGTTACTGTGAGATATATCATAGCTATGAAACCTAAAAGAAGATAAAAAATAAGATCAGACCAAATGACTTAGACATGAACATTCATATTGGTAAATTGAAAGGATACAACATGAAAACTTCCACATCCAAAGTGCTTTGTATTATTGGCTTTGTAAACCATGCATTCTTTCTAAAAAGTTCTATTTCTGTGATCAAGCTGGAATATATTCCTTCAACAAATGTTTAATAAGCATTTTCAATATGTGAAAAATACCTTGTTAGTTAGGCACTTTGTATTTCAGATATTCATTAAAAAAGACAGAGACAAAAATGTTAGCAAACAAATGTGTTTTTTAAAGCATATCCCAGGTGTCACCAGAGAAATGCATGAAGATGAAGTGGTTGACAGTAAGAGGGACAGATTATTCTTCCTGAGGAATCAGTAAGCACTTTAGCTTAGAAAAACACACAAGTGATTTGAGCTAAGGAAAATAGTCTCGAATTATTTTCCTTTCAGAATTAGGAAATCTTATGTAGTATTTTATTATTAAAACTGATTTATGATAATGGTTAATTTATAAATGAAACTCTAAAATATAAAAGTCACTCAATTCTACGATCCCCAAATATCCACTCCTATTTTTTTTAAAGTAGAAATCTGTTTTTTTTGTTTGTTTGTTTTGTTTTGTTTTTCAGTGAGAGAGGAGAGAGAGGAGAGAGGAGAGAGATTGAATTTTTAATATTTATTTTTTAGTTGGCGGACACAACATCTTTGTTGGTATGTGGTGCTGAGGATCGAACCCGGGCCGCACGCATGCCAGGCGAGCGCGCTACCGCTTGAGCCACATCCCCAGCCCTATCCACTCCTATTTTTATATTTCTTTTTAATCTTATTCTTTCCAAAAATATACCGTATTAATAGATCTGGTGTAAAGAATATTTAGAAAATGTATTAATGTGATGTTTTTCATTTAATATTAACAATCATTTGGACTTCCCATATAGTTCAGAACATAAATTTTAATGGCTATCAAGTATTCTAGTTTAAGATTTGTCTTTATTAAAATACAATAGTAAGGAAACCACCACCACCCTTTTTTTTGCCAATATAAACACATCTGTTACAAATTCTCTTATAAAACATGTTGTGTGAATTAATGCTTTTTCCCTCTAGAATAAATTCCAAGAACTGAAATTACTGAATCAAAGGAAATGAGTAATTTAAGGCTTTTGATACAAATTACCAATCTGTGTTCAAGAAAGATTGGTAATCTATATGCCTGTCAACAATTATGTGCAAACCCAAAGATGCCATTATTATTTTAAAAACAACACATCAAAAAATAATAATAGTTAACCACAACAACAAAAAAACAACTCTTAGCTGACAAATTGTGATTTTATTTTGCATTCCTTTGTTTTCTAATTATGCTAAACTTTTTCATACTTAACTGCTCTTTTGCCTCATTCTGTGATCTACCCTATTCCCTCTTAAGCTATTCAATTATTATTATTGTTTTTAAGAAGCTTTTTTAATAAATATTAAAAACTTCAAGTGTCTCATAAAAACATTGCAAGTATTTCTCAGATTAGGTACTGCTTTTATTTAATAAGTAATTTATTATTGATCTAATGTACCTATTTATTGGGCATTTAGAAGGTTAAAATTCTAAACATACAACTTATTTTACCACTTGGTAAGCTTATATTTTTACATTGAATGCTTAATTTTTCTTTTCCCTACTTAATGATTTCCCACCACAGGTACCTTTTTACCTGGGGTTGTAACACTATGATTCTAATATTGTAAAGCCTCCATTCACCAGATAAAACCTTGCATGCTCTTTTATTTGAAATCCTTTTGCACTTTTTAAAATGATACTCATTTTATAAATAAGATTTTGCTTTTACTTTACCCAAAAGCTTCATCTTGAAATTGAAATAGCCTCCTGAATCATTTTTATATGCTTTTAGGATTCTTTATCTTTGTGATTTCAAAAATTGCCATTAAATATTTAAAGTAGCTGTATTCTTAATGCTGATGCTAATAATGTCTGATTCCTCTCAAACATCACACAAATCTTTTTTCTTAGCTCAATTTTAGCTCATACTTGGTCTGATTTCTTGCTGTTTCTTTTGTTTTATTATATGATTTTTTTAAAGGTTTTATTTTACTTATGAAATGGTCAATGTTTTAGAAAATATATTGTTCTACCAGCAGTAACCTGTAACATTTTTAAGTTTTTCTCAAACATACACCACATTTTTTAAAATATAATCTGAAACATCATACAGCAATTATTGATATATAATTTTTTTGGTACTGGGGTTTAATCCATGGATGCTTAACCACTGAGCTACATCCCAGCCCTTTTTAAAAAATTAATTAATGTATTATTTATTATATATACATATATATATATATATATATGACAGCAGAATGCATTTTGATTCATTGTACATAATTGCAGCACAACTTTTCATTTCTCTGGTTGTACACAATGTAGCATTGTACCCTATGTGCAGTCATACATGTACCTAGGGTAACAATGTTCATGTCATTCCACCATCTTTCCTGCCCCCTTTCCCTCTTCACTCCTCCCTCCACTTTGCCCAATCAAATTTCTTCCATTTTTCCCATGCCCTGCAGCATTATGGACCAGCATCCACTTATCAGAGAGAATATTTAGCTTTTAGTTTTAGGGAATTGGCTTACTTCACTTAGCATGATATTCTCCAACTCCATCCATTTACCTGCATATGCCATAATTTTATTCTCTTTTAATGCTGAGTAATATCCCATTGTGTATATATAGCACATTTTCTTTATCCATTCATTTATTGAAGGGTCTCTAGGTTGGTTCCACAGTTTAGCTCTTGTGAATTGTGCTACTATGAACATTGATGTGGCTGTGTCACTATAGTATGCTGATTTTAAGTCTTTTGGGTATAAACCAAGGAGTGGGATAGCTCTGGTCAAATGGTGGTTCCATTCCAAGTTTTCTAAGGAATCTCCATACTGCTTTCTAGATTGGTTGCACCAATTTCCAGTCCCACCAGCAATGTATGAGTATGCGTTTTCCCCCACATCCTCACCAACACTTATTGTTGTCGGTATTCTTGAAACTGTCATTCTGACTGGCGTGAGATGAAATCTTAGTTTTGATTTGCATTTCTCTAGTTACTAGAGATGTTGAACATTTTTTCATTTATTTGTTGATCAAATGTATATCTTCTTCTGAGAAGTATTTGTTCAGCTCCTTAGCCCATTTATTGGTTGGGTTGTTTGTTTTTTGGGTGTTAAGTTTTTTTTTAGTTCATTATATATCCTGGAGATATATCTGACATGTGTGTGGCAAAAATTTGCTCCCCAACTGTAGGCTCTCTTTTCACCTCATTGATTGTTTCTTTTGCGGAGAAGAAGCTTTTTAATTTGAGTCCATCCCATTTATTAATTCTTGATTTTATTTCTTGTACTTTAGGAGCCTCATTAAGGAAGTTGGGGCCTAATTTGATGTGATGAAGATTTGTGCCTACTTTTTCCTCTATTAGGTGCAGGTTCTCTGGTCTAATTAGTAGGTCCTTGATCTGCTTTGAGTTGAGTTTTGTGCAATGGTGAGAGATAGGGGTTTAGTTTTATTTTGCTACATATGGATTTCCAGTTCTCCCAGCACCATTTGTTGAAGAGGCTATCTTTTTTCCAACGTATGTTTTTTGGAGACTTTGTCTAATATGAGATAACTCTATTTATGTGGGTTCGTCTCTGTGTCTTTTATTCTGTACCATTGGTCTACCTGTCTATTTTGGTTTTTGTTACTACAGCTTTGCAGCATAGTTTAAGGTCTGGTATTGTGATGTCTCCTGCTTCACTTTTCTTGCTAAGGATGGCTTTGGCTATTCTGGGTCTCTTATTTTTCCAAATGAATTTCATGATTGCTTTTTTATTTCTATATGGAATGATGATGAGATTTTAATTGGAATCACATTGAATCTGTATAGTGCTTTGGGTAGTATGGCAATTTTGACAATATTAATTTTGCCTATCCAAGAGCATGGATCAATTTCTTTCTTTAGTGTTCTGTAGTTTTCACAGAGGTCTTTCACTTCTTTTGTTCCCAGCCCTTTTTATTGTTTATTTTGAAACATGGTCTCATTAAATTGCTTAGGACCTCACTAAGTTGCTGAGGCTGGCTTTGAACATGTGATCCTCCTGTCTCGGCCTCTGGAGCCACTGAGATTATAGCTGCCTGGCTGTACTTTTTCATCTTCTATATTTTGAACATTTTCATTTTCAGTTTTGCATAACATATTTTTACTTTTTTTCATGTCAACATTCCTCATCAGTCTACTTAATCATGAAATTACAGTTGTTTTATTTTTATTCTTTTGCACTCCTCAGTGTATCATTTAACCTCTAGTTTCATTTCACCTTTGTCAACCAGCATTATGAAGTGTTTTTAAAAATAATAATACCATAATATCATGTAATTATGTACAATTTCTATATTTGCATATACTTTTATCTCCTTTAATTAGCAAAAGCTAAATTTGCTGGTTATGGTACCAGATCACATTAAACTTTTACAAAATATGGTACTTATCTTTGGTATTCAGGGTTGCATAAGACATTTTAGTGAACCTCTTTTTTTCTGCATACCTCTTTATACTGGGCTCATGGTACCTGTAGGGACTGCTCAATTGATTTTTTACATTTTTTGTTTTATTTTGGCAGACTCGAGATCTGTCAAAATATGAATCTGTTCTCATGGTAGTTGAGCTTTTCAGCTGGCATATGCAAAGTAGTTTCAATTGGTTATAGCTTTGATTATTGTTTCTCTTCTACTAGTTTTTTATCTTTTTTTCATCAGCAATAAGATTAGTTGTTTCATTTCCTTGTTTATGCCATGTACCTCTGCATTCTCAAAGAACTTTTGATTTTTAATCCTCCACATCACAAATCCCATCCTCTTCATTTTTGTCCTGACCTATATCCAATCCAGGCTGGAATATTACTCTGCTACTTTACTTTTGGATGCCTCATTATCTTGTTTGTCTTGAGTATTTCTTTCTTTCTTTCTTTCTTTTTAAATCACATCCTATGGTACTCTAGTTTGCCAGTTTCTCTTGAGAGCTTTCTGATCTGGTTTCATTGAAATTATGTTTTCTTGCATTCTATTTAGATTTATTTTTAATCTCCCTCAGTTTTCTATTCAATAATTTCCTGATTAGTTTCAGATATATCTTCACCCTTTATGTCTTCATGCTGATGTTTCTACCCCTGAAATTGCTGTTTTGCCACAAGATTTTATCTCTCTTCTCTTCCTTGAATGCAGTAGAATATGAAAAGCTTTCTCCAACAGATCCACTTTGTGAGTT
Source organism: Urocitellus parryii (assembly GCF_045843805.1). Classification (NCBI taxonomy): domain Eukaryota; kingdom Metazoa; phylum Chordata; class Mammalia; order Rodentia; family Sciuridae; genus Urocitellus; species Urocitellus parryii. The sequence goes on from NC_135538.1 coordinate 13,354,514, forward strand.
GCCCATGATGCTATGTCTTACATAAGTGATAGTTCAATTGCATTCTCAGATTTATGGCTGGAGAGTAAATTACTGTGCAGAAATCCACAGTCCATAGCTAATCTCCAGTAGAAAATTTATCTGGTTCAATGTTGCTTCAATGGGTTTCCTTCTTCCACCTGTTTAATTTCTCTGAGTTGAAAAACTCTGCACTCAAAATCCATCATTGCTGAGGTTTTTCCATGATCTTTGTGTCAATTTTCTTTTCTACATCTTATCAATTTATTAGACTAGCATTTTTTAATGTTGCTATTTGAGTTTTCACATTTATTGGTATCTTCCCAGGTATTGGTGAGAAACTGATAAATGCTCAATTCAGAACTGCTGAGAAGAGGTTATTTAAAACTTATATAGGAATCCCTAAACTCTTGTCTCTCAAGAAGTTCTTCCTTTCTAATACTTACCCTTAGTCTTCTATACTACAGTGTTTAAATATCATACTATATTTTTTACTCTATTGGTATGGGCTGAATTGTGCCCCACCCCTCCAATTCATGTGTTGAAGTTTGAAACGCTCAGTACCTCGAAATATGGCTTTCATTGGAGATAGGGATTTTTGTGTGTTTGTTTTTACATTGCTGTGGCTTGAACCCAGAGCCCCAGACAGGCCAGGTAAGAATTCTACCACTAAGTTACAGCCTCAATTTCATGTTAGGGTTTTTAAAGAGGTAACTAAGTAAAAATGGGATCATTAGTGTATACCTTAGACCAATATGACTAGAGTCCATGTAAGAAGAGGAAATTTGGGCACAGACAGGTACAGAGAGAAGACACAGGAAGACTCAGGGAAAATGTGGTCATCTACTAGCCAAGGAGAGGGGCCTCAGAAGAAACCCTACCAATACCCTCATATTAGAGTCTCAGCCTCCAAAATGTGAGAAAAAGTTTTCTGTTGCTTAAGCCACCCAGACTATGGATCTCTGATACAGCTGCCATAGAATCTAATATATCCTTTTACTCCCCGATACCATCAGATGACTGTCAGAGACTCTCATCTCCTTTAAGGCCTTTCCCCTCTCCCATCATCCTCACTCTGAGCTGATAACACCCCCCCACACACACACACACACATACACTTCTAATTTAATACTGAAAAACAGAATAAATCAGAAAAGAACATCCACAGACACCCACTACTCTTTCTACCATAAACCGTGGCTCACACATGGAACAAATATCGGACACATACAAAATCTGAAGCCTTTGCATTTTCTGTCCCCGCTGCTAATGCTCTCTTCCCTGAGATATCTACCAGCTAATCTACTTCTCTCCTTTAAGAAATTACTCACATACCACCTCTCCAAGTTCCAGTCTGACCAAGTTATTTAAAATTACCATTCATTTCCCAACCCCAAACTCACCCTTACCCTGATTAACTTTTACACAGCATATAGTATTCTACATTTATGAATGTGTTATGTTTGTTATTTATTGTCTGGTCCAAATATGCAGAGATATATGTTTATTTTCTCACAGATATAACTCATGTACCCTAGATCAGAGACATAAGAGATGTTGAATAAATGTTTATTAAACAAGGTAATACATTGAATATCTTTAAACGATAAGAACTTTCCTCACCCCAATCTCTCTGTAGTGTCTGTGGCCTTCTAGTAAATGTAAAGAATTTAAAACATAAATAAAAAGATTTGACGTGATAGTGAAGGGTTACGCGAACCCCAGTGTAACTTGTCTTCAGAATTCCCAGTGAGAAATTCTTGTACATTGCCATTTGATAAATCTATTTTAAATGAATCCATGTATCTATATCTATTCTTTAATTAGAAAAAGAACTTTCTGAGTAAGGTTCAACTCTGGAGCCTCAGCAAGGGGTCTGTTTTGATGTAGCCTCACAACTTACTAGAGAAATTTCACATCTACCATGGACTTATGAAGTGTTTGATCCTGAAACAATTCAGTGTGTCTGAGTCTCCAGCACCTTTGGCTTTTTGCCCAGTTTCAATCAAAGCAAAACATTTTTATTATCAAGCGGTTTCTTTCTGTCCCTTTGATGTAGCTTTAGCTTGTTAAACACAGGCTCGGTTCTTTCCTTTCTATCAAACTTTTTCTCAGCTTGATTTGTAAAAGTACACGGTATTTTTAGGCCCTACTCTCTTTCACTTGCCTTGTCAAATCTCATAATTGCAAGCAGAATTCAGGTAAGTTTCAGGATGCAGAAAAGAAGGGCAGGTGTTGTTCAAAATCCAACACATTGATTCTGGAATCCCGCCAGGGTGACCAGTTGTCACGTCTACTTTCTCAGCGGGAAATGAAATGAAGTACAATGACCATCAAACACTCTTCCTTCTTACAAGTAAGGCTTCAGAAAATTGCTTGTTGAGTCTCTTTGCAAACGTTTGGAATCCTTTAAGATCTCTACCTCAATATTGCTAATAATAATAATACGTTACAGAGGCAATGTTCAACTGAAGTTTAAGACTACCTACCCTCTCACTAATGTGTTTATTAATACCAATATTTATATTTTTTTAAAATATAACAATAATACATTACTTAACTATAATTAGCAGAGCTGTTACTTGCCCTGATGTGGTCTGGCTCTTATTAGATCTTAGGAAAAAACGATCAAGCCTCTTTAGCTGTTGAGACCCACATTAGATTCTAACCTCTCTATGAAAAGGGAAAAAAAAAAAAAGAAAAGAAACTAAGTCTGAATTTTCTCCTCTAGATTCTCAGACTCCTCAAAGGAAGCAGCTCAATAAACATCTGTGGAATCAACAAATGGATAATAAATGAAGTAACAAAACAACTCTCAAGGAATAATTCTCAGCTCTTCATCCACATCTTCCCCATGCATGGAAATATGAACTCTGCATCAGGCTGCTCAGTAAAGATGCCTACACTTCTATGTTGTGCACTTGAGTCTTTCCCTAATTTCCATTTGTTAGAAATCTTGACTTCGTGCTTGGCATAGTCCTCCTGTTGTTGAAGTCTGGCTTGGTCATCCTCCCATGTAAACCGAAATGGTAGCTTTGACTTTCTGCTCCATTCATGATCTAACTCCTCCCTGAAGCATATTAAAATCTCAAAATCAGCCAGACAGAGAAGAAAAGAGAGGTTCTTAAAGATTCCAAGGAAGATTTTCTTTGAGGTTTTTCTCAATTATTTTTTTCTTTTCCCCAAAGACAAAAACTATCAAGCAAACAAAAACAACCTTGGCTTTGCATCATGGGGAAACACCAAAATTTACTATAGGATCTGAATGTTCATCTTGCTCTCATCTTACAGGGAACTTTAGGGATTCACTTGACAGAGAAAACTGATGCCTCAATTATAGCAGATTAGGATCTCACTGTGTCCTTGATGAATGATATTAAATATGTAAGTAGCTTCGTGCATATTTCAAAGCATTATAAATATAGCAATGTAATTTTTTTTCTTTTTTCTTTTAGTTTGAGGAGAATTCGCAAGATCCTTCCAAAGAAGTGTCAAAAAAGTCATTATAGTTATAGGACGAAGTCTGAGCAAGTTTTATCAAGAATGCAGACTTAGAGCAAAGTGTTTATCTCTATCAGTTCCAACATTACCAACAAAATGATCATGCACAAATAAACCATTACATCAGACAGAATGGTCCACCCAAAGATAAAAGAGATTTTAACAGATTTCTGGAAGACAGAAACAGAGTGAAAGCCTGTTGACAGATTAAAAGCCGCCATGCAAAATACGCAGAGGAGGCTGATAGCAAAGGAGAGAGTTGATCTGTGAAGACTGACTCCAGAGAAGCTCCAGACTCATGTCAGCCCATACAAAGGTAGAGAGGAAGAAAAAGGAGCATGATAACAAGATGCCTTCAGAACTAGTGTCTTACACTTGAAATCTCCTTCATTCTCCTCCCAGGACAGTCCAGTTACACCCTGTAAACATCTGAAAAACCCAGAAAGATTTACCAAATTACCATTGGAATTTAAAACTAATGGGATGGTTTCTGAACTCCAGAGGAAAGCCCCGCCCACTCTAGTTTGTTGGAGGTCTCCTCCAGACTCAGCTCTTCCCAAGCCCATTTACTAGTGATGGAGGAAATGGTCCATAACCAGGCAATCAGGCAATCCCAATTCACAGCATTCTTCATTCTTTGAAGGGAATTGCTATAAATATTTTTTCCCAATAACTACTGTTAAATAATTCATCATAGGTCATCTTGATCAATTACATTAAGATATTAAAATAGTTTGCACTTCATCACTTATTTGCTATTGCACACATTTTAACATATCTCAAAAGCATCTTTTACATTGTGCTTTGTACAAGGCAGATTCTTCCAAATGAACAGGAGAGACATCAAAAACATCATAATATTGGGCTGAGCATTTACCAATGAGAGTGTCACAAAGTAAAAACTTATTGAATATCTTAGTATCCAACTGAATTGCCTGATATTACAAAACAAAAAACTTTTGAATACCAAAAACAACCTGTATAACCATTAATTAAATACCTATATGATACCTTCACAGATGACTTAATAAAACTCAAGGTCCATACTTTAAGGAAGGCATTTCTGAAGATTTATTATAGTAAATATAGCTCAGGGATATTGGATTAAGGTTAAACCATATTGAATTCTTTCTCAACTATTCACTACTTGCAAAACTTGGGCAGGATTCTTCCATGTTATAGCATCTGTTTCTTAAACATCCAAATAGGGATTACTAGTCAGTTTTTGTTTACAAACAATGGAGATCAACTCAGGCTAATTTAAACAGAAAAGGAATGTAATCAAAGGCAATTGGATTGCTCACAGCCTAAAGAGTAGTCTCCTTATAAGCTCATAAAAAGGTCAGAAGTCAGGGGAGGTTAGATAACACAGGAATGCTCTGCTGAAGACATCACTGTGCAGACAAACCCTGAATCATTACCCAAGCAGAACCATCTGGTTACCCTACCCAGGGATCCCAGAGAATGAACACAATGGGCTGATATTTTTTTTAACACATACCACATAGCTAGCACTTTTCACAACTCCCATAAATGATAAGCCTCATCACACAAAGTACTTTTATCAATTAACTAATGAGATTGTTCATTTTTTTTCCCATAAATGATAAGCCTCATCACACAAAGTACTTTTATCAATTAACTAATGAGATTGTTCATTTTAATCAACTCACTAATGAGGTCTTGTTATGATTAGCCTCATTACACAGGTTAGGAGACCTAAGATGTTAAGTAACTTGCCAAAGCTGGTGAGGGAAGGCTAGACTGGAAATCCTCTTTTTACAATCATTCCATATCTTCTGTGGCAATTAATAAACAAATTCCACAGATTATCAAGGTGTCCCGAAAGAAGTATCTGCTCAGTAATTATGTGATAATTCTAGTTTCTCTCAAAGTTTTGTGAACCTGATCATCAAATATTCTTCAATAGTTTGCTGAAGTATTTATACTTAAAAATAGAGGCTGAGCTCTTATATTATGAATAGCAGCTAGAGTGTCTCTTCTGATACAATGATGTGTGTAGACACAAATTTCAAATGATACAGAAACAAGAATAAAATTAAGAAGAGGTCTTTAGCAGAACGCTTCCCATCCGTTTAACATCATGGCATTCAGAGAAAAAACAGTACTTGTACAGCAAAGTAGTGAAACCTACCAGGATTTGCTGATATTTCCAAGATTGCCTGGCCTCTCCTGATAAGAGAGGGAATCAGTACCTCAGGACCCCTAACATCCATTTAGAGCAAGTCAGTACGAGTGACGAGCAGCACCATGTGCCTTAGAGAACACTCTTAGATATCAATAATTAATATTATATTCTAGCAAAATGTTCTATTTCCTCTTTTTTAAAAAGCATCACCAAGAGATTACTAATAAAACTCTTTGAACCTTCTGCTTGTTTCATGTTCATGGATTTTCAGATACATGCAAGTAATATTTTATATTTATAGATTTACAATCTATAAATATTTTATTTATAGATTAGGCCTTAAATATTCACATAGAGTTTATTAAAACGAGAACAGTTCACTCAAGGCCAATGCCCTGGGTGTTGCTCTCTGTTGTGGAGTGTCTTCCTCTGCCTCTCTGTGGCATCTTCACACTCCTGGGAGTACACAGCAGCTCAGAGAATGCAGAGTGGAAAATACTGATTCATGTAAATTATCCTCTCTGACTCCCTTTACTGCTGTGCCCCACTGTACTAACCTATTCAGAATTGCCCAAATATCATCAAAATGAATCTGAATCCCTATCTCTCGCCATGCACAAAAGTTAACTCAAAATGGATCAAGGAGCTTGATATTAAATCAGAGACACGGCATCTGATAGAAGAAAAAGTTGGTTATGATCTACACGCTGTGGGATCGGGCTCCAAATTCCTCAATAGGACACCCATAGCGCTAGAGTTAACAAATAGAATCAACAAATGGGACTTACTCAAACTAAAAAGTTTTTTCTCAGCAAAAGAAACAATAAGAGAGATAAACAGGGAGCCTACATCCTGGGAACAAATCTTTACTCCACACACTTCAGATAGAGCCCTAATCACCAGAATATACAAAGAACTCAAAAAATTAGACAATAAGATAACAAATAACCCAATCAATAAATGGGCCAAGGACCTGAACAGACACTTCTCAGAAGAGGACATACAATCAATCAATAAGTACATGAAAAAATGCTCACCATCGCTAGCAGTCAGAGAAATGCAAATCAAAACCACCCTAAGATACCATCTCACTCCAGTAAGATTGGCAGCCATTAGGAAGTCAAACAACAACAAGTGCTGGAGAGGATGCGGGGAAAAGGGCACTCTCGTTCATTGATGGTGGGACTGCAAATTGGTGCAGCCAATTTGGAAAGCAGTATGGAGATTTCTTGGAAAGCTGGGAATGGAACCACCATTTGACCCAGCTATTCCCCTTCTTGGTCTATTCCCTAAAGACCTAATAAGAGCATGCTACAGGGACACTGCTACATCGATGTTCATAGCAGCTCAATTCACGATAGCAAGACTGTGGAATCAGCCTAGATGCCCTTCAATAGATGAATGGATAAAAAAAATGTGGCATTTATACACTATGGAGTATTACTCTGCATTAAAAAATGACAAAATCATAGAATTTGGAGGGAAATGGATGGCATTAGAGCAGATTATGCTAAGTGAAGCTAGTCAATCTTTAAAAAACAAATACCAAATGACTCCTTTGATATAAGGGGAGTAAACAAGGACAGAGTAGGGACGAAGAGCTTGAGAAGAAGATTTACATTAAACAGGGATGAGAGGTGGGAGGGAAAGGAAGTGAGAAGGGAAATCGCATGGAAATGGAAGGCGATCCTCAGGGTTATACAAAATGACATATAAGAGGAAAGGAGGGGTAAGACAAGATAATACAAATGGAAGAAATGATTTACAGTAGAAGGGGTAGAGAGAGAAAAGGGGAGGGGAGGGGAGGGGGGATAGTAGAGAATAGGACACACAGCAGAATACATCAGACACTAGAAAGGCAATATGTCAATCAATGGAAGGGTAACTGATGTGATACAGCAATCTGTATACGGGGTAAAAGTGGGAGTTCATAACCCACTTGAATCAAACCGTGTAATATGATGTATTAAGAACTATGTAATGTTTTGAACGACCAATAAAAAAAAAAAGAATTGCCCAAATATGCCATGCTTTCTTCACCCCTGGCCTTAGCACTTATGCTAAGCCAGAAAAACCTTATATCTATCCTTGAAACTACAAGGCAAGCCACACCTTTGTTTGGCCACCTGAGTAACCAACACTCCCTAGAAAAGTGTCACTCAGGAGAATTTACCCCACTGAGACTCTGGTACAGTCCTCCTCCCATTTCCCTGTTGAACATTAAGTATCTTTGTAACAGATGAGCTTTTCCCATGACAAAGTAAAGTGAAGATAGGAAAGTCAAGCAATACAATAAAATTAATTTTAAGAAGACAAACTGCTGTTAATGAGACTAAACAAAATCAAATTACTTTAATAAAAATGTAAAGAAAAAAAACTTTGATGCTTCAAAAATAAATCTCTACCATTAGTTTGGATATTTTAGGTAAAATATTAATTGAACTCTTTCAAAAATTTCTCTTCATATGAAAATCACTGGGGTAGAAGCTATTTTCTAACCTTTTTGACACTAAGAGGGAGAGAAGACAGCCACATCCTGAGAGTCCTAAGCCACTAAACATGCAAGTGAAAATGTAAGTGTGCGCCTGGGCAAAAGGGCTGCTTTCTTAAAGCCTCAAAGGACTCTAGCCCAGTTCTGATTGAATGGAAGTGAGGAAGGATCATTAATTATTATTATTATTATTATTAGTAGTAGTAGTAGTAGTAGTAGTAGTAGTAGTAGTAATTATGTATCAAGAAGCTCTCTGGACAGCCCGGGTTCTAGAAGTGCAGTTCTTACCTCGTGACATGCTCTTGGAGCATTTGGGATCTCCATATTCACCTGTGAGCATCTTCATATCTTCCAGAATGTCGTGGGCTGAGCTGCTCTGCAGAGCTTGTCCTAGAGCGGCCAGCTGCTGTAACCCTTGATTGTGCCGATAGAAGACAATCACAGTCATCTGAGAGGCATCTGAGGGACAAGTTGGGCAACAAAAGAAACTTTCACACATGATGGGAAAAGATGTGACGAACAATATTAATTTTGTATATTGCTGTTATACTCATTCATCGCTACACAGCCTTTATATATTTAATAGGCAATTTCAGAGACTCTAGATTTTTTTTCCCCGAATCATTATTTTAGGAGCAAATGCATAATAATGACAAAAAAAAAAAAAACTTAGTTCTGGACCATCTCTATCTAAATTTTTAAATTTTCCACTTCAAGTTTTCTAGCAGGATCTTCCAACTTGTTCAAAATGCTCCTTGGTACAGCCACAGCCTCTGCTTCACCACCCAACCCTCAGTGCTGTGGGTTTCTCTCCCCTGGAGAGTCCATTGTGCCTGGATATTTCTATCTACACCCTGAGCTGGGCACAAGGCTTCTCTTACCAGGCCATTGGTGCTGAGGTTTTTATCCTCAGGTCCTCTCTGAATGCTGTATTCTAAAGCAGATAACCTAGTTGGAGTTGTTTGTCATGAAATAAATTTATGTATATTTTGGATCTATAGGAACCAAGCAAGTCCACCAACAGGCTACTTGGGTTTATTGGACAAACTGTGCCACATTTTATATACATAGAGGTAGAGATAGTAAGAACATGTGACTACAGAATAGTGAGGGAAACCTACAAACTTCTTTAAAACCATTCTAATTTCTACAGATGTTTCTGTGAGACGTCTTTGTTCAATAGCTGTGAGTGTGCATAAGTGTTGTAGTCTTTCTCACCGTAAACACTCTCCCCTATATGCCATCCACATTCATGGCTTCAGCTCTTGCTAGTAAAAAATAATCACAATTCTATATCTCCATCTCACAGAACTCGCCTTGACTATTCGGTATCTTCTCAAACTCAAAATGTCCAAGGTGAACACAGGACACGTCATCTGCTGCTTGCTCATCCCTTGGGGCAGGGTGGAGTTATGAAAGACCTGGGCTCCTAGAAGTGTTTTCCCGACCTCCACAGAGTAATATACCACAGAAACCCAAGACTCACCCTTTTTCCTACCCTTTCACTTCCATGCCCAATCTACCATCAAGCCCTAAACCATCATCCCCATCTCCTTTAACTTTGTGATAGTCCAAACCATGTAGGATTCTGAATATGTTTCCCATGGTGACAGACTAAAGATGGAAATGATTGGGAATGTAAAATTAAACTTTCCCCACATTCTAAAAGCCAGAAAGTATGTGGGTCCCAGATACCTTTACAGGGTATATTAAAAATCTCAAAACCAGATGGAACCTTCAGCCATTAGCCTGTCATGTGCTGCAAATCTATATAAGCAGATGATTAGGAGGAAGGAGAGAATTCCATGACAATAGTGGAAATCATCATTAGAAGAGAGTTCTGAGATTTGGGGGATCCACTAGTAAGATCCACTGATTTTTTTTTTTATTTGTTTGGTTTTTGGTACTAGGGATTGAACACAGGGGTGCTTAACCACTGAGCCACATTCCCAGTACCCAACCCCACCCCCTTTTGAGACAGGGTCTCATTAAGTTGCTTAGGGCCTTGCTAAGTTGCTAAGGCTGGTCTCAAATTTGCAATCCTCCTGCCTCAGTCTCTTGAGTCACTGGGATTACAGGTGTCTGCACCACAGCATTCAGCCCCACTGACACTATTACTACACCAGAAAGTCAGGTGAAGTGGACTCCAAGATTTTATTCCTTGTAGGGATTATAAAATGGCTTCTTATTGACTATTTCCTAATAGACCTGTTTATAAGCATCTTAAGACCATTCAAGTGAAGAGAAAAACTAACTGGAAAGAGATGTCAATTTGGAGATGCATACCAGAAACAGCTTGACTTCCCACATTTGCTTGGGCCCATATGAGTAAGTGTCCCTTGGGTCCAGCAGACACCATGGCAGTTACTCTGGTGTGAGTCATCTAGCCAGGACCTTGTGAAGGAGAACTGGCTGCTCAGCAAGGAAGAGCCAGCAACAAGAAGGTTCTAGTGAGGCAGGAGAGGTAGGAGTAAGAACAGGGAAGTACCTGGGCCAGGAGGAGGCTCCTACAGCACTACAGAAAGACCCCACACGTGTACTTCATAAAGAAGACATTTGGAAGGCAGTCCCTAAAGGGATATCTTCAGCCCATTAGAATTAACCAGACAGACAGTGATGGTCAGGAGAGGATGACATCATCATGAACCCAAAGAAAAGGCATTTGACTCCTTCTCCCTTAATCCTTTCTTGGCAATGTCAGTATACCAAAGCAAAGGGTGAAGGGATAGTGGAAGGGAGAGAAGGTACTGAAAAGCACAGGGCACCCTGCCATTAACAGAGAGTTCCTGGTAGAGAGGAGGAGGAGAATCTGAAAGTGAACATGAGGTTGGAGTTTTGATCTGGTCCAACGTGGACTGCACTGGGTCTTAAGTGTGCAGTAAGTAATCTATTTACATGTCGTGGGGTTGGGAGGGGATGGGAAAACAAGATCTGGTGGAGTCCATCTGGAAGAAGTAAGAGGAGAAAACAAGAGTGTTCTCTTTCGTAGTATTTATGCCAATGAAGTATAAGCCTTTAATAAATTGGATATAAAACTACTATCCTCTTTCAACTAGACCACTGTACTAAACCACTGCTCAGGGTTGTCCACTGTAAAATGGTCTCCCTCAAATATGATCTTAAAAAAAAAGTATATCAAATCATGTCAGCACCCCACAAACACACTTCTAATTAAAACTCTTCCATTTTTAAGACTCATTATTTTAAAAACTGAGACAAAATCTTGAACTTCATGTATGGAAAACTGCAAAGTTTCAAAACCCAACCTGACCTCCCAAACTTTCATGTTGTCCAAGATGTCCTCATTAGCCATTTAGTCCAGCCTTCTTTCATACCCTGTACCTGTCAAAGTTCCAACTTTCTGGAACACTCTTCTCATGTTTTTAAAGAAAGAACAATACATTAAGTTATTAGAATTCAGAGGAAATATTAAATCAGTTTAATTTGTCTTATATTTCAATTTAGACCCATCTGAATTTTACAGACATAACAGCCAACCCACCCAACACCAGACAGCACATGGAGAACCATTCAGATTTCTCTAGAACCATTGGCTAGCAGAAACTGTCAAGGCTCAGTGGCATTTTGTGTTTGGGAATACTGAAGCAATATCAATACTAGATTAAGTTATTCTTATTGTGAAATTGGCTGTCCACCTCTGAGAATATCATTTGAAAAATAACCTAATATTTTTAAGGTTATTCTTAATGTGAGTCAATAATTTCCAAATGGCAGCTCCAGCCTGGATAATATTTCTTTTCTTTCCAGAAAGAACTTCTCCATTTTTCAACCCCAGAATATCATCCTCAATCTATATCATAGATCATAAACTAAGGCACTAAAGTAAAAACCAAATCTTATGTCTACATCAGAGGTTCAGCCTAGTTCAAATAGTGTCAAGGTTTAAAAACAAAGAAAAGAAAAGGTCAGCACTCTTTGGAATGAAAGTGCTCTAATCCCTTCTGATAATATACATGATATATCATATATATTATATATATATATATATAATTATATATATATATATATATTAGTTGTGGATGAACCTTTATTACTTTTATTTTTATTTATTTTTATTTTTACGGGGTGCTGAGAATCAAACTCAGTGCCTCACACATGCTAGGCAAGTGCTCTATCACTGAGCTACAACCCCAGACCCTTCCAAGAATCTTTGATGTAAACCTGTGATAGGAACACTGTGGGCACAGTAACACCATATTATTGAAAACATATTTAAAGCAAAGGTTTCCAAAAGGCAGATTTATAGGCAATCCTCTATCTTTTTTTATTGGTTGCTCAAAACATTACAATGCTCTTGACATATCATATTTCATACATTTGAATCAAGTGGGTTATGAACTCCCATTTTTACCACGTGTACAGATTGCTTGCAGTATGTATAAACGTGGATATGTAAGCAATTCTCTATCTTTATCTAAAAAAAGTATATGTAATCTTATTTAAATATTAACTAGCATCATAGGAATTATGGTTTAGATCTGGCAGTGATGACTTTTTAAAATTAATTTCTATTAAGCCTAGGAAGGCTAATAATTAAGATTTAGTTTATACAAAAAAAAAAAATGGCTAGTTGCTTCTCAATTTTTCCCTGCTGGAATTTGTAAACAAGAGTCCCTCTCTCCGCAAAAAAAAAAGACTATCCCATTATTATTCATGAGTCTCATATTATGTGACTTTATCAATATAATTCATAAAAAGAAAATTATGTTTTCATGGTTATTACTGTATAAAGTCATTAAATAATGCAAACAAAAAGCTTAAGATAATAATGGCATGTTTTCTTGCTTTTACCAATAGTCTACCATTGGAGCCAGCAAATCTATCCAAATAATATGGGGAGGATTGGGGAGGAGAAATGGTTGGGACCACGGCTCTTGGTAGAAGAGTATGATATCCATGGCTTATTGTCGGGAAGCTGTTATCTCTGAGTTTTGATAATGGTGATGAGTTTGTTCTGAGTCACCCACATTCCTGCCCAGATGTTCTATGACTAAGCACTTAATTTTCAATAAGCGCATTCCAGCAAAACAAACAATACAGCATGAGATATTTATATTAATTTGTAAACGTTTATGAAAATAAACAAAGTATCAAATTGCTATAATTTCTAAACCATCTTTTATAAATATGTATAGATTCACTCCACAAAGCGATGAAAGCCACTATTATGTTTTTTAGCCCTAATAACTAAAGACCTCCCCTCCCCAGCAGGGACTACAAGTCACCTGCAGCTTAAAAGAACAGTTTTATGTTACCAGTCACTGGGGTCAATCTACTGGTATATTTTAGAGCCTTACATATTTTCTTCTCTTCATCCTACAAGTCAGGAAACAGAAAGGGCTTCCCAAATTGTCTGCATGCTTAGCCACTGTGTGGACTTTGGGATAAAGCCTTCTCGTCATTTTAGGCTAATGGCTTCCTTTCCAAGGCACCTTGTTCAAAGACAGGGTCAGGATGGTAAGGGATTTTTCAAAGGATGGTGGTATGTTCTAACAATGAGACCAAGAGACAGCAGACTCATAGGAAAAAAACTATAACCCTTCTCTACGTAAGTCATAAATACTCTTCTAAATACAACTTATAACTTAAATGTTGCTCAAGAACAAAGACTCACTGTTTCCTAAGGGTGAGGATAGAGAGAATAGAAACTGAGGCAACAAATAGAGTCCCATTTGGGAATTGAAACTAATAAATACAGAACATAGCCAGTGTTGAATATTTATGGAAATCCAAAATATTAGGCAAAGCTGGGTCACATGACTTTTGACTTTTTTTGAGTTTTACAACCAAAAGAAATGCCTCTTTTCTGGAAAGTCACACTGAAGAAACTCTAGTTCTAGTCTCACTACAGATGTTCACAATTATTGATAAGCCTTGATGAAACTCAGGAAGGAAAAACAGTAAAGATAGAGAAACCAAGAGGAACAGTTCAGAAATTATTATGAAAAAGTCAGTATAAACTTCAATGGCCTTAGTAAACAGCCTCCTTTAGAAGGCGTATTGGGATGTGTAAGTTCACTTGCTTTTTATTTTTATTTTTTTAATGGTGATGGTACTGGGGATTGAACCCAGGGATTTGTGTATTCCAGGCAAGCACTCTACCACTGAGCTATATCCCCAGACCCCTCACTTGATCTTTAATTTTAAAAAATTCAGTCTTGTGCATTCTAACAGGGAGTTCTCCTCAAATATATATTCCTTTCCTTTGTCCTTTTTCATTTACATTCATTGTTCAGTAAAGAGAGAGACTGTACAAGTCAAAAGTCATGAAAGCTTTAGCCTACTTAATACCACTAACAGATTTATGGTAACCTGCATGTCTACCTGATTATTTAATAATAGACCTTGGAACCAGGAAGCTTATCTTTGAAAAAAAAATGTGGCTTTATTTAGAATGCTAGCCACATCCTGGGTAGGTAATTCCTATTCCTCCATTATCTTTTTATTTTGTCAAATAGAATATGCAAAGAAAACATGCCATTAAAGAGATTTGTAAAAAGCATTTTTAAAGAGAAGGCATTTTTCACATCTGAATTTGGAAAAATCCTTTCAAAGGCTATAGAGAGAGTGGCTTTGAGTTTGAAGATGACAAGATCAATTAAAAGGCTATTTCAATGGACTGAAGCAAAGAGAAAGGACTTCCCTTTTCACCCACGCCTTCACCCTCCACACCACCACCCTCCCACCATGCCCAATACAAATTGCAGTGGAAGGCAGACAGATAATCCATGCGGTTCAGATAGACATCCAGAGTGACCAGTTAGAGTCACTCCCATGCACAAGGTGAAGCAAGGGACAAAGGACAGATGAGCCCAAAATAATATTTGGGGAAGAAAGGTAGGTGGTAAAGAACTGAAGTGCTAGAACTGAGCAGTGAGCACTTTTTAAATGGGGCAGTGAGGGTCTCCCGAGTGCAACTGTAGGTAGAAGGTAAGCACCTGAGGGCAGAAGAAGCCAATGTGGAAAGCAACATCCCAGACAAGCAGTGGACAGGAAGAATCACTGCAAGTGGGAACGGAGGAGGAACTGCAAAGGGGGGGTCACTGATGCAACATTCAGCAAAAATCACAGCATCATGATGATCTCACAGGCAGGTGTGGGCTGGGGGAACTGGGAACCTTTTCCAAACATCTATTTGGCTCAAAATGGGGAGTAACCTCAGTCCACCAGACCCACCCATACTCACCGGAAAATTACAAAACACAACTGATATCAAAGATAATTGGTTTCTGTATTACTGTCTAATGAGCTTGATCTGTTTCATTGCCTACTCCAATTATGCAGATAATTGGGAATCCACTAAGACTCTCTCTCCCCTCTTTCCTGGTTTCACATTTTATTAATCTTCAAGCACTCCCAATGTCTTGAACATTTAGGATTTCATTACCACACAAATATTCTAATCTTTATTGTTAAAGTTGCCAAATGAGACTCTTGACATCAGTTCACATGGCAACTTCTTCTGGATGTGGTAAAAGTCGCTTGGAGGAGGCGCTGACTGGGAACACCACCAGCACAGCGGGAGGGAAGGCTCCCTGCGCCTCTCAGACACAGAGTAAAATGGACCCCAGAGAACTGTGGGCCACACAGAACAGCACAGGAGAGCACTGTCACATGAAAAGGGGACCAGGATCTACACAGAAAATAAATCTCGGCAGGGACAATGCTTATTTACCTTTTCTCTCAGGCTCTTTCCTGTCCTAAAAATTATAAAGAACAAGGGGCTGGGGTTGTGGCTCAGCGGTAGAACCTAGCATGTGTGAGGCCCTGGGTTCAATCCTCAGCACCTCGTAAAAATAAATAAAAATAATGGTATTGTGTTCACTACAACTAAAAAGCAAATATTAAAAAAAAAACTATAAAGAACAAGACTATGAATGTTTCCTATAAAGGTCTCCATATTCTCATGTAAGAACAGTAGTAGCAAATATATTTTTAAATATTTTTATTGGGGTAAGATAGATATATAGCATAATACTTGCCATTTTAAACTGTTTTTATTTTTAAGATACAGAAAGACGTAAAAAGTGTAGATCTTGGGTGGGGGTGTAGCTCAGTGGTGGAGTACTTGCCTAGCATGGGTGAGGCACTGGTTCAATCCTCAGCAACACATAAATAAATAAATAAATAAAAGTATTATGTTTTTCTACAAGTAAAAAAAAGTATTAAAAAAGTGTAGCTCTTAGTGGGATTTCATATTATGTTTTGATACATTATCCATAGTGTAATATTTAAATATTTCTCTCCCCATATACGTACCATTTATTTATGGTGAAAGCATTCAAAGTCCTTTCTCTTAGCTTTTTGACACACACTGAGTATTGTTGTCATCTGTAGTCACATTACCAGAACCAAGTTCTTTCCCCTATGTTACTGGAACTTAGGTCTGCTGATCAGCTTTTCCCCGTTCCTCCCCCTCCCCTACCTTCCTCACCCTCTAGAAACCACCATCCTACTCTCAACTACAATTCGATAAGATTTTTCCTATTCCACATATAAGTGAGGGTGCAGGTACCCATCTTTCTATGCCTGGCTTTTTTCACTCAATATAATAATCTCACCCACGTTGTCACAAGTGACAAGATTTAATGCTTTTTGTGGCCAAATAGTATTCCATCCTGTGTATGAACCACGTCTCCCTCATTCCTTCTTCAGCTGATGGACACTTGAGTTGTTTCCATTTCCTGGATATTGTGAATAGCGCTGCAATAACTGTAAGAGCACAGGTGTTTCTTCAATATCCTGATTTCACCTCCTTCAGCTGTATTCCCAGTCGTGGGATTGTTGGAGTCATAATTTTTTGAGGCACCTCGATTCTGTTTCCTGTAATGGCAGCACTAATTTCCACCACAGTGTGCAGGAGCTCCTTTTGACACGTCCTCTGCCCAATTCTTTAGCGTTTTCACCACTAACCACATTCCATAGGCTGAGATATTCTCTCACGGTGGTTTTGATTTTCATTTCCCTGGTGATGAGTGATGGTTGAGCATTCTCATGCACCTGGTGGCCATTTGTATGTTCTCTTTTGTGACGTGTTTACTTTCGTCTAGGGCTTATTTTTTAATAAGGTTATTTGTGTTTTTTTCTATGGAGGTTTTTAGTTCCTTATATATTCTTGTTTTATGAATAGTTTGCAAGCAATTTCTCCCACTGAACAGGTTCCTCTGTGGATCACTTTCTTTCTTTGCAGAAGGTGTGATGTAATCCCATCCCATTTGTTAATGTGGTGGTTTTTTTTGTTTTTGTTTTTTTTTCCTCCTGTGGTTTCAGACTTATACAAAAACTCCTTGCTATCCCTGCATCCTGAAGCATTTCCCTGCATTTTCTCCTAGAAGCTCATTATTTGGGGTCTTACAGTTTAAGTCCTTAATCTATTTTAAGTTGATTTTTGTACCTGCTGAGAGATTTCATTCTTTCTCAAGTGGATATCCAATCTCCCAGCACCCTTTATTGAAAAGACTGTCTTTTCTCCAGGGCAAATTCTCATCACTCTGTCAAAACTCCATTGGCTGTAGATGCAAGGCTTCACTTCCAGCCTCTGTTCTGCTCCGATGGTCTGTGTATCTGTCTTTATGCCCAAACCATGCCATCTTGAGGACTACAGTTTTGTAAAATGTTTTGAAGTCAGGTAGTTTAACACCTTCTGCATTTTAAACCTAAAGTAATTACTCTCAGGTAAGGTTTTACTGCAGCCATTTTGTAACTGTTTTCTAGTTTTATTGTACTTTCTTACTGTCTTCTTTGTGGTTAAATGATTTACTTTTCAAGTAGCTTAAGGATGCCGTCTGATCCGCTTTTTTTTCAAAGTGTAAAAGTTGGTCTTTATTTTTGGGGAGCTACTGTGCAAGACAACACAAAAATTAGTGGTCATCCTTTAAAATTAAGTAAAGCAATTCTAAAAATATGATATGCAGTTCTTTGGAAGTAACCTGTAATTAGGCATCCAGTGATTTGAACACATTAAATTGTGTACTCTAGAGAGAGATGTGCAGATAACCTATTCCTAATACAGTTTTAAGATAAAGCACACTCCAAAGAATTTTTTTGTTGTTTTTATAATTTATTCACCATTAAACTATATTAGTTTGGTATTTCATAATTTCCTATTTTGTACTACTGTAGAAAAAGAAATGAGTAATGGATAAATATACCATGTCTAAATTATATTTAATAGTGGAAAGACTATTAAACACCTGTTTCTCATTTTTGTAACCCCATTCCATTAAAAATTCTAAAATAAGGAGTAATGGAAGCTTTTCTGTTTTTTAAAATGAGAGTCACTTAGGAAAAGGATGGCCAATTTATTCTTAAGTTTTTCATCTCATCTGTTTTGAACAGCCACGCTTACCAACAAGGCCCTTTTTCCCACTCAAAGCATTGAAATAGAGCAGCCAGAAATGGAGAGATCTGCGATATGAGGGGTCGCTCTTCTTCCAGCTCCTTCTGGAGGATTAAACTGATACTTACCCTGAGAAACACACAGAGGAATGCTGCCTTCCCCAATCAGCACTCACATAGGTTGTGGTTGTAATGAGCAAGGTGAAAGAATTGTGTCTCAGCCAAGCTTTGGAAGGTGAGACTAATCTTTTTTTGCTAAGATAATAGTTATAAATGTAAACATTTATGGATAGATTGTAAACATTTTTGGTCTCCAAACCCCAATAATGCTTTTACTAACAATTCTTCAGGTAATAATAGAAACTAGCTAAAAACTCCAAAAACACACCAGAAAATTCGTCTTGAATATATATATATATACATCTTGACACTCTGGGTAGGATATATACAGTTGTATTCACAATAACAAACCAAACAAGCGCAAACAATGCAAACACAAACTTAGAGCAATGTTTGCTTTTGCTCCTAGAAGAAATGGATATCTAATCTGAATCTGAGGACTGAACCCGCCCAACAGAATGTGGAAACACAAAGCCACCATCCAGCAATGTTGTAAGGTTACTGCAAGGACTGAGTGCAGTGCCTGACGTACTCAGCAGGTCACCTCACTGTGCCCAGGAGAACTGTAACACTTCATTGACCTCTAACTTATAAATTGGAGTATAGCACTCAGGGAGCTCTATCACTACATATTTTTTTTAGACATGATCAACTTCCAGTGCAAGCCATAGGGAGCAAGATAAGATGACTCTCAAGCACGAGCACTTCACCGGCTTACTACCTCTTAATTGCAAAGACAAGAACATGTAAGTGACCAAAAGGGTTCTGCTCTTAGCTAACAGTGGTGGATCCAGGGAAGTCCAAAGGGATATATGGGCATGCACACACACATGCTCTTTACAAACAAATCTGAGAGCACGTGGCTGAGATAAGGAATCTCTGTCAAAGAGGAAAGCTTTGAACTTTCTATCATACATCACCTAAGAGTTCTCTTTGCTATAAAAAGAAAGTTAAACCTCAGTGATTCTAAGCACCAATCATACACAAATACTAACATCTTTTCTTGATAAGTTGGCATAGATATCTCCAATAGGAATGTGCCTACATGTATTTGCAGTTGTTTTAGTTACAACCACAGATATGGTAATGAGCATGCTAACCTATGTCTTTTACTATACCCTGTTTAATTTTATATTTCATGTAAATAACCCTAGGCCTAACGTTAAAGAGTTTATTTTAATCCATCATCTCCGGTTTCCAAGAGAAAAGAACCTCCTCTTCAATATGTAAATTAAAAATGCAAGAGTACTTTTTCACATTAAGACAGGAAATTTGATAGTTTTCCTAGGAATCTACAACCTTACTGGAACTCAAAAGAAACAGTTCATGGTTAGTTTTCACCTAAGATAGTTAATTTATCACATGTCCAACTCTCCAATGATAATTTTTCCAGATTCTTGCATCTCTATTCACCATAGTGTCTTAATTCTTCAGAACATGGTTAAAATAAGGTTGTGCTACCTTCCTTGTAAGACTGACAGAACACGAGATTGGTTCAAGACTGGAAAATGGGCTCATCTGGGTCAGGCTTTGGTGTAAGGAACAATGCTAACTAGACTTTATGAAATACAGTTTAATAATCTATTATAGCATAACCATCCATCCCAAGCTATAATTACTTAAAATCACAATTATCATGGATTTAGTTCACAAATCTGAAATGCGGGCAGGGCTGAGTTCTTTTCCACAACGGTCTCGAGGTCTGGGTCTTGGTTAAGTCAGATGTCAGGGTGGGGTCTGAGCAGGACTGGCATACCTCCATGCGGTTTCTTCATATGATCTCTACAAGCAGCTTCAGCTTCCCCACAGCATTGAAGTAACTGAATTTCTTACATGGATGCTTGGAACTCGAAGCAGTGGAATCCTCCAGCCCTTTAATAAGGCATGCTCAGAATTGACTGTGTGTCACTTTTGTCATACTTTATTAGTCAAGTGAGTAATAAAGCCAGCCCAAATTCAAGGGGAGAGTAATTAGAACACTTTTCTTTGAGCAGAGTAAAAAGTACATGCCATTTTTTTTTAGCTATGATAGTCAATGGATTCCAACAGCCCTCAGATTGACCGTAATGGAATAGAGTTCTCTAACAATCCTGCCATACACCTTAAATTCAAAACCATTGCAGACGCTAAAGACAAAGCCCTGTCTCCCTCTCTCAACAGGGAGCTGTCCTCTGTTTGAGAAACAGTTGTTGGCTTGCTGTTGAGTTCTGACAGAAAGCAAACACATGACAATCAGACACCTAATGATAAGTCACACACCATCAAGTGAATGATGTCTGACCCACCCACTGCAGAGTTCTGAGGCAGGTCTTGAATAGACAGTAACATGGGTGGGGGGTCCGCATTCTCAGGATGCCTGTTCCTGCTGCGGATTGTGTAGCTTCAGCAAATGTCTGGGGCTTGTTCAGAGGTTCCCCTGACTAGTTGACAAGAAAAAGAATCTCAGGCCTGGTTGACATACTATTTTCTGTTACATTCTGGCACCATACAGAGCTGGATTGTCAGGACTCTGTATTTTTCATTTATGGTGGTCCTGAAGGACAATCAGACAGGAACGCCTTCAAGAGGAAGAACTTCAAGCACAATATTCACTGGAGTGTAGTCTACAGTAAATGATTCTTTGAAAGGGAGGAAGGATTGCAGATACATGACTGGAGCTCAGGAGGAGTGTCTATTGCTCAGGAGGTCATATTGGGTGTCTCCTAGCACGCCCACATGCAATTGTACAAATGAAAACAATAATTCTCCCCCCTATTTCAGACAGGATTATCAAGGTTTAAACCTTTCATGAATAAAGTTCAAGTAACCTGTGAACTTAAGAAACTGTCTAGGAAAGATACTGGCTGAAAGCCAAGGAAATATGAAATGAGTATTTAGGGAAGAAATGTTTGTCTATCCAATATGGCCTCATGATGAGCTGAAGGTATGTCATGGTGGCTCACATTGTCTTCCATACTCTGTTATGTTCTTATTTTCAAGTGATTCCTTTCATTTTCTATTCTCTCTTTGACCTACCCATAATCTTAGGATGTGCAGATAATGATTTGTGAGTGCCAAGATTACAGAATATCAAGATGCTGCTGAGTTATGGAATAAAAAAAAAAGAATGAACATCTCATAAAAATGAATGCAAGAACTGGTGAGACTTGGTTCTATCACTTTCAAAGAGCTGTTTTGATTGTGTTGGTACTAGGAAAGGATTCACTGCATTAAACAGTGGTACCTTGGAGTTACAATGAGTTTATCTGGAACTTCAAACATTGGAAGATGAGTGGGGTGAATGTTGTAAAGCAAATGAATGCAGTGGGCAGACACTGTGTATTGATTCCCTCAATATCTGTTCCAGACCTCAATTCCTGCTCAGAGTCGACCTCCCTGTATCTCAGTGACTGGAAATAGGATTAACATACCAAAGGAGAAAAAACATTATTTCAATAGGTGCAAAAAAATACCAACCTTTAAAAGCCAATTTATATTCATCGTTGTTTAAAAACTCTTAGCCAGTAAGAAGTAGAAGTTAAGTTCCCTACCCTTATGAAAGAATTTACCAACTATCGCAGCAAGAATCATACCACATATCAAAATACAGATGTACTCCTATACCATTTATGATATTCCAAACTCACACCAAAAAGAAAAACGAGAAGAAATGAGATGTAAATAAAAAATAAGCCAGAAAAATACATCATTGCTTTAAAGTGATACTTTTGTCTACCAAGAAAATAATAATCATGAAAATAACTATAGCACTTGTTAACACTTTCATCACTAATAAAGTGCTTTAGTGTTTGATTTATCTATTTTAAATAATGAATATAGATCATTTAAAAAAGCTACATTCTTTACCAAAAAATTTATTGGATAAAATGTGTAATTTTTTTAAAGTTCAGAAAGTAGTCGCCTATGGGTATAAACGTATACTAAAATACTTTTCCTGTACATGTTGAAATCTAAAAGGAAATTGTGAAAGAAAAAACAAGTTACCAAAAGAAATAAATGGATAAAAACCTAGAAACAACAAAAAATGATGGATAAACTCATATGGGGAAAATTAGAAAATAATATTGAAACAAAAATGTTAATTTTCCTGGAGGGAAAATTCAATATGATTTATATTCTGTTTTCCTGCAAGATTATAGATGAATCAATATAATTCAAATGAATACACCAATAATATTTTTACTAAAAATTGACAAGTTGACTATAAAATGCACATTAAAAAGTAAGTGTAGCTGGGTGCGGTGGCACATGCCTATAATCCCAGGGGCTCAGGAGACTGAGACAGGAGGATCACAAGTTCAAAGCCAGCTACAACAAAAGTGAGGCACTAAGCAACTCAGTGAGACCCTGTCTCTAAATAAAATACAAAATAGGGCTGGGGATGTGGCTCAGTGGTCAAGTTCTCCTGAGTTCAATCTCAGGTACCCACCCTCCAAAAAAAAAGTACATGTATAAAAATAATGAAGAAGTTAAATGATAACAAAAGGAGGGGTCAAGACTGATTTTAAAACTGTAGTAATGGAAAACTTTTCATTATTCCACAAGGATAGACAAATATCTCAATGGAGATAATTTTGGAAATAATGGAAACAAAGACCAAAAATAAACCTGCACATAAATAAAAACTTGATATATCCTAGTGGCAGCTTCACATCTAAGTCAGATGGAAAAATAAAATATAATCCCCAGTGGATTAAATAAACAAGTAAGAAAAACAGGCCAAGTAGCTTAAAAACACTTCAAAGAAAATATAGGAAAATATCTTGACATCTGGATAAGAAGAAATGTCTTAAATAAGATATAGGAAACTTTGATCACAAAATAGAATATTGCAAAATTAGCATGTTCCACATGACAAGTGTAGTTATAAATAAGGTCAAAAAAAAAAAAACAAGCAATAGGCAGGGAGAGACATTTGAAACACATGTAACGAGAAACCACTTTTCAGAGGATATTAAGAATTCCTAGATAGCCCTACACGGTGGCACACACCTGCAAACTCAGTGACTCAGGAGGCTGAGGCAGGAGGATCATGAGTTCAAAACCAGACTCAGCAACTTAGCAAGGACCTTGTCTCAAAATAAAAAGGCCTGGTGTTGTGGCTCAGTGGAAAGTGCCCCTGGGTTCACTCTCTAGTTCTCTGCATAAAGTAATAGACATGTAAGGTGTTTGAACAGCAACTCACTGACAAGGGATTCAAATGGGCAGCAAAGGAATTCCCAGCTCATCTGCAGTCTGGCTGGGTTCATGTAACTGGCTTTAGGCCAGTGGGATGTGGGCAGAAGTACAGAAGTATTGAATGCCATTGTGGTTCTGGTTCTGGGAAAAAAAAAAAAAAAAACTAAATGGAGGAGAAGGAGGAGGAGTAGCGGGGGGGGGGAAGGAGGGCAAAGAGGAAGGAGGATAAAGGGAAGGGGAAAGAAGGAGGAAGAGAACCCAAAAGAGTTTTTACCATCTGTGATCCTCCAGCTCTCTCTCCTTCCCCTGCTACAGAAAAAGTAAAGGTAACACATTCACAGCCCCAGCACAGCTAAAAGCTAAAGGAGAACCACTTTTCCCATCTTTCTTATCACTTTATCATACAAAGATTGAGAGTTCAGGGCTAATTCCTACAGCAGAGCCTAACCCCAATCTGACTCACATGCCACTCAGTTTGGTTTAGCCACAGTTTGCACCTCCCAGTTAGTGACAGCTCCATCCCTTGACATGTTAAAAAACAAGACGTTATGCCATTTCTGCCTCCTCTTTTTCTTTCATATCCAATATCCATACCATCAGGGAATCTTTGGGCTCTGCCTGTTCAGAAGATATCCAGAATCTAACCTCATCTTCCAGTGATCACCATTAACCATTTGGGTTGTTACTTACAGTAGACTAAAAGTATTTTCCATGCTTCCTTATTCATTCACCTGTAGCCTAATTTCAATGAAGAAGCTACAGTAATTCTCCCAAAATATATGTTAGAATTTCTGTGACACAGTATTGTCAGTGGAGTAGTTGTTTTATATCCTCCAAACTTTCCCTGAAAACCAAATATAAAATCATGATAGCTAAAGACAGCAAGGAACACAGACCACAGAGTATGGGTGGATGTTGGTGACAGACCAGCAACAGCCATGGGACATGCACAAGAACAACATTTGTGTGACAAAACAGTATGAAGTGAAAATTACCCAATAGCAAGCACAAGTTACCAGTAAATGTGCACCCCAAGAAGGAATGGGCCCTGAGAGGAGACTTGGGAAGAAAATCTGAGCACAATCAGTGAAACTGGGAGAACATGCTCACAGGCTCAGAGTTGGAGGTAAAGGCCAGAGTCACACAGATCTGGAGAAGGCAGAAATGAATGGGCTGGTCCTAGCTGTCAGTAGAATCCTACTGCTTCAGAAGGCCAGTGCCTCCTGCCACCAGGAAAAACAGAACTGAGCATGGAAAGAAGTGGTGTTTGAGATGCTCAGAGAGAAATCCCAGAAAGTCCTTCAAAATAAAATGCTTTATGACAGCTCTTGTCCTGCAAAAATGTAGCTCTATGTGAGGATGGATATGCACATTTGCTCTACATGGCCCCCAGTTTACCGCCCAAATGTAGCCCATGGCATTATGCTGTAAGTCTTAACTATCCACAGCAAAATTAGACTTTCATAAAAGACTTCAGCACATAAAGGAAAGCATCCTTTACTATTAATGGGGAAATGAAAACAGGACAAACAAAGCAATAAATAGAAAGCCTGATGCTGAGAGCACAGCTCTGGGAGAAGGGCTGTGGACCCCAGGAACAGGAAGCAGGAAATCCTTCTCAGCCATGCAGCCCAGAAAGATGAACAAGTGGCCCAGAGAAATGAACAAGTGTCCAGGAGGGAGAGGACACATTGTGAATCCGTCTCTGTAAAAACAAAAAGGAATTCTTACACCATGCTATGGGGGAAAAAAAATCTACCTTGGCCTGCCCGTTTCTGAATAATCCAAGAAAGTCTGCCTTACTTTGTTCTTCATTAAAACAAAAGGAGCAAAAACTAAACTAAAATAAAAATCGACTTTCTAACACCATGGGAAATTATTACAAGGAAATCATGAATGAGGCCTTAATGACATTAAGACAAACAATGAGAATTCACCAGAAGAATGAGGTCATGGAACAGATGAAAACTACAATGTAATATTTATGTATTAGAGAAGAATTAAAGCTTTGATAAAACAGCACAAAACCCAGAAAAACTCAGAACAAATTAATAGATACCAGTTACAACTAAGTAGAAAGCAAGCAATATTTTATAAAAGACTAAGCAAGACAGAAGAGCAAAGAGACACCAGAAAAGATACGGGGAGGCAAATAGGAATAAGAAAGAAGAGAATTGGAAAAAAATCAAACAGAAATTTCTAAAAATGGCTTAGATGATTTAGGAATTATGTGTATGGTGGGAAGAATAATGGTCCCCCCAAAGCTGTCTACATTCTAATCCCCAAAACCCATCAATATGCTGCCTTGCTTGGCAAAAGGACTTCACAAACATGATTGTTGTTCAGATGAGAAGGTTGCCTTGCCCTGTATCATCTGGGTAGATGCAATATAATCCCAGGGTTACCTACAGGCAGTGGAGTCAGAGTCAGGATGGGAGACGACAGCAGCAGATGTGGAGGTCCTAAGCCACCTAATGCAGACAGCCACTAGAGGCTGTAAAGGACTGAGAAACTGACTCTCACACAGCTCAGCCAACCCATTTGAGATTGACTTCCAAAATCGTAGGATAACAAATTTGTGTTGTTTAAAGCCACTAAGTTCATAGTTATTTTTAAATCTTTTTAAAATTTTTATTTATTGATTCTAATCAGTTATACATGAGAACAGAATGCTCTTTGATTTATTGTACACAAATGGAGCACAATTTTTCACTTCTCTGGTTGTATATGGAGTAGGGTCACACCATTTGTGCAATCATATATGTACCTAGGGTATGATTTCCATCTCATTCCACCATCTTTTTTTCTACCCTCATCCCTCCTCCCAATCTAAAGTTCTTCCACTCATCCTATGCCCCCCCCTCTGCATTATGGATTAGCATCCACTTATCAGAGAGAACATTCCATCTTTGCTTTTGGGGGATTAGCTTACTTCACTAAGCATGATATTCTCCAATTCCATCCATTTACCTGCATTCCATCCATTTATTTTATTGCTGAGTAATAGTCCATTATGTGTATGTGTGTGTGTGTATGTATATATATATACATACACACACATCACAGTTTCTTTATCCATTCATCTACTGAAGGGCATTTAGGTTGATTCCACAGTAGGTCATAGTAATTTATTACATACAGCAGCAATAGGAAATTTTTAAAAATGTGTCAGAAGATAGGGTATAGAGAACAAATACACACATAATGAAAGTCTTCAAGGAAGAAAGTCAAAGAACAGAAAAGAACAAATATTTAAAACTGTATTTGAAAAATTTTTCCTGAAATAAACTATTAAAATAGCATAATGTGTACCTGGGGAAAATGACCAAAAATTATGAACATCGAGCCATATCCTAAGGAAAAATTATTGTATTTTTAAGATGAATTTAAAAATTCCCTTTGGTATCCAGCCAAGAAGCAAAAATTACTTATAAGGGAATAATTATCAGAATAATATGAGGATTCTCAAAACAACATTTATGTTAGGAAAAGAATGCAGCAACTTTTTAAAAAGAGTTTAATGGGAAGAGAATGTGAGATAAGAGGTTTATGCCCAGGCAAGCTTTCTTTTTATTTTCAAAATAAAATCCACAGCCATCTATAAATATTGAAGAATATCAATCTTATACTCACTTCCTGGAAAACCTATGAAAAAAATGAGTTTTATACACACAATGTTTGTAGAAGGTGTAGCCAGTATTAACTTAGTGGGACTAAAACTAAAAGATGGAAATGATGGTGAAAAAATAATATGCAACTTTCAGATATTCAAACACCTAACATTAGCAAAAACTACAAGGCAGAAATAATGGCAGGTGGGATATACTTTTCACATATGAATTAATAGGAAGTAGAACAATATTGCTGAAAGCCAGCAAATAAAGTAATAGAAGCCTAAGTATATTTAAGGATTAAAGTATATTTTAGACTTAACAATTATTTGAAATTAGTGAATGAGGTAATAGAAGCATATATAATTTCTGATGTAAAGATCAACAATAACACAATGCTAGATATTCAACTTGAGTAGTGAGGGAAAAGTGAGGAATCCACTGCAGTCTTGTTTGTAACAGGATACCAACAAACAGTATCCAAACAAAAGAGGTGACTATGGATTTTTTTCCCCTAAAATGGTGCAAATTAAACTATAAGATCTAAAAGTCAAATTCACTAAACACCAAAAGAAATACATATGGAAAAGACCAACATGCAACTTAAAGAACTGAACTTGAAACACTAAATGATATTGGAAATATACTATAAAACTGTACAATGAACAGATCAAAAATATCAGCCACTAAGAAAATGCAAACTTGTTTAAATTTCTAAAATATTTAAATTGTTAATACTGCAAAACACTATTCTTTATCAGATATTAAAGCATACAAAGATATGAAAAGCAATAAAAATGAATTAATCTCAACATCTAGAGGTAGAATAAGGCCAAAAAATTCTTAACAAATCAAATAAAGGTCACTTTTAATATTGAAAGCTATATTTTAAAAAATGCATGGCACATTAATACCTATCTACCAAAAAAACACAACAGTCAAAACCCCTCAAAGTACCCTAGAGGTAAATGCTCTGATGAGTTTCATCATCCTAGATGAGATTTATTTATTCTTGAAATTCATATAAAATGAAATCAGTTGGGTCAGGCTGCCTTTTCTCAATATAATATTTTTTAATTTGTCTATGTTTATGTTGTAGGTATCAGTATCATGTACATATTTTATTACAAATATAATTTATTTATTTCAATTTTTTAACATGAAGTAAAGTGGAGGTCAAGGTGGTGTGGTTCTTTTTTAAATGTTTTCCCCTACATGAATACCTGGCAATGCAGTGTTGAAAAGACACTCCTTTCCTCCCTGGATTCACAGTGGCCACTCTGTTGAAACTGAACTGTAAAAGAGTGGATCTGTTTCTGGATTGTCTCTATTCTTGTCATTAACTATTGACTATTCTTCAGCAAATACCAAAATGTCTCAGATATTGATTTGTTGATAAGAAATAAGATAAGAAATGTTGAATCATATATTCTTAAGCCTTTCATTTTTTTCTTCTTTTTCAAGATTGGTTTGTCTATTCTAGGTTCTTTAGATTTTCATATGAAACTTACTAAAAATTTCATTAGATACAATAACTTTTCTAAAATTGACTTTATGTTCTTGGATCTCACCAAATACACTTATTAATTCTTTTACTTGGAGTTTTTGTTTTGTCTTTTCGTTTTGATTTCTTAAAATTTGCCATGTTCACAATCATGTTATCTGTAAATTATACAATATTCTTTCTTTTTTTCTAATATTTATGCCTTGTGTTTCTTTTTCATCAATTATTGCACTAAATAAAACCTCTAGTATAATACTGAGTAGAACTGGTAGGAGTCAACTTTCTTGCCTGTTCTTGATCTTAGGGGGAAAACATTTCGTATTTCACCTTTAAATATAATACTTTCTGTAAGTTTGTAGCAGAGTCTGCTTATTAAATTGAATATGTTCTTTATTTCTTTCTCATTTGCTGAGAATTTTTATCATAAATAAGTGATAAATTTTTCAAACACATTTCCCAATTTATGTAGATGATCATTTATCTCTTTTATTCTGATAACATGATGGATTATACCTATCAATTTTCTAATGTTAAAACAACCTTGCATCCTGAGACAACCTGATTTTTATGATATATGCCTCCCTTCTATTTACTGATGGATTAGATATGCTAATAATGTTATGGATTTTTGTCTATGTTTAAATGAGTGCTGGTGGCTTATAATTGTGTGTGTGTGTGTGTGTGTGTGTGTGTGTGTGTGTGTGTGTGTTTAAAATAGATTGTCTCTTTGGGTGAAAAGCAGTGTTATCCTTGCCTCATAAAATGAGCTGGGTAGTGTACTACCTTCTTCTATTTTTTGACTGCACTGGTACAAGTTTGAAATTATGTCTTTCTTTCTTAAGTTTTTGTAGAATTTACCAATGATGCCATCTGAGCAAACAGTTTTCTTTTTAAGAAAAATCTAAATTACAATTAAATTTTTTCATAAACTATCAGAAGATGCAGATTTTCTAAATTTAATCTCATGCCACATTAAATATTTTGTGTCTTTCAAGCATTGTCAGTTTTACCTAAGCTGTTGGAGTTTAATTGGAAGAGCCATGGACTCTATTCCTTCATTATCCTTTCAATTGCTATAGATCTGAGATGCCGTCTCTGCAGTCCCTTTTCATTTTGATTATTGGGTTTTCTCTCATTCTTTCATTGTTAAGGCATGATTGAGGTTTATTAATATTATTATTAATGTTTTTTTAAAACTTGCTTTTGGCTTTGATAGTCATCTCTATTGTTTGTTTTCTCTTTCTTCGATTCCTCTCTAAACTCTACTAATTCTTTCCTCCTTATTTTTGGTTTATTTTACTCTTCTCTTGCTAGCTTCTTAAGATATGTTTATTTCATTGTTTTCGCATTATTTTTATTTGCTAAAAATTTCCTTGGCCTGATGATTCACCCTGACCACTGCTACTAACTTTATGGGGAAAAGGGAAAAGAAACAGGAAAATCAAAAGGCATATTTGTACTTTTGGGCAGGTTGTGAATGTCTAGTTCTTCGGGCACAGCAGCAAAAGTGCAACTGACTCTGACAAGATCACTGATAAATATCTGAATTTTATTTAAAATAATGCATTACATAGGCCTAACAGCCTCCTGAACACTGCAGAAAAAAATAGCAGTGAGCTTGGAGATGTGGTGATTGACACCGATTATTCAACATAAAGAAACAGAGGGAAAATGGATTGAAGAAACTAAACTGGCAATGTAAGTCACTGTCTATTAGTTTTACACATGTAAAATTGGATTTCCAGGACACTTGGGGAACTATGAGAGTGAAAAAAGTGTTAAAAATAATAGCACAGAAAAAATGTGATTTTGTTTTTTAACAACAGCCCACAGATATAAGCTCGGTGAAATTCAAATAAGATAAATACAACGAAAGTCCTACCTAGGCACATTATTGACTACAAAAGCTAAAAAGAATGTTTGAAAGTCACCACAGAACAAAAACACACTTCATTCAAAACAATAATAAAGAAAATGACCTTCCTGGCTAGTCATCATGAGCAAAGTAAGTCAGAAGACAAATGACATTTTTAAAGCTAGGAGAAAAAATTACCAACTTAAAATTCTTTATGAAGAAAGATAGCCTTCAAACAATGAGAATGAAATTAAAATATCTTCAGATAAATGAATGCTGATAGAATTTGCTATTAGAAAGCTGCACTACAAGATATGCTTCCTTCTCAGTGTTTCTTCTGTTTCTCAGAAAAACTGGGATTGAAAAATTCAATAGCTGGAACAATGGTAAACTTGCCAGTGAATAGGACAGCCATTTTTAAAAATTATTCCAATTTATTTGAAGGATATTTGGTTATCTAAAGACAAAAGAAAACCTTGTATTATGAAGTTTATAACACAGGTACTAGCAAGATATATGATAATAATAGCTGCAAGTAGGATGGAGGTAAAAGGAATTATATTATTTTAAATTCATTACATTATACATAAAATATTATATAACATGGATTTATTAATTTGTATAAGATATATATATATATATATATATATATATATATATATATATATATATAACCAATAGAGGAAAATAGTTTCTCTATTGGTTCTTGATTTGTCTAAAATTTTTCCACTTCAAAAAAAGCAACAAAAATTGTTAGAATTAACATATTTAGAACAGAAGAGATTAACACAAGGTTTGCAGAAAGCCTAGGAGCAGTTATTTTCAGTAAATGACTAAATCTTGTTAAGATCACAGAGATCTTGGTAAGATTCTGGCATTTTAATTTACCTTAATTTTATTAGTTGCTATAGTTTGGAATGAGCCCTCCAAAATTCATGTGTTAGAAGTTTAATCCCCAATGCAACAGTGTTGGGAAGTAGGAACTGATGAGAGGTGTTTAGGTCATTAAGACTTTGTTCTCTTGAAAGGACTGAGGTCACTATACAAAGGGCTTGCAGGAGTGGTGGGTTCAATCTCTTTTGCGTGTGAGTATATGTGTGTGTGCCGAGAGGGGCAGGGGGAGGGAGAGAAATGGTGAGAAAATAAATTTCTGCTCTTTATAAATTATCTGTTATAGCAGCACAAGTGAACTAAGATGTCAGTTCAATAGGAATATTGAAAAACAAAAACAAAAACAGCCTATCTTCCTGGCAAGAGTGGAAGCAGGATGGATCTTGATCTTTTTCAAGGTCTCATTCCTAAAGAATTATCATAACCTGAATTTCCTCGTGGCTTCCTGTAAAACCAACTCTGAATATTTGTTTAGTTTTTATTTTTCTGTCTCACCAAATAGAAAATGTCAATAAAGAGTTACATATTATAAAAGGAAGCAAATATTAAATGAGTTGAAAGAAACCATGGTAAGCTCCACAACAAATTACAGAAGATTTGCAAACTTGAAACTAGAAAAATTGAAGTTATCCAGTCTGAGGAAGAGAAAGAAAAGGGATTTTAAAAATTGATAAAACATCAGAGGTTCATGGGACATCATCAAACACAGCAACATATACATAATAAAATGCAAAAAAAGAAAGAGATGAAAGGAAAAGAAAAAAATCTGAATAAACTATGCCAAAAAGATTTCAAATTTGAAGAAAAACAATTTATATCATTAAGAAACTCAGGATCTCTCAGTAGGAAATCCTCAAAGAGATAAACAAAGAGACAAATAATGTTCAAACTATCAAAAGAAACAGTATCTTGAAAGCAGCAAGAGAAAAAGGGATCTTCAGTAAGACTGACAGCTAATTTCTTTTCAGAAACAATGGAAGCTGAAAGACAGAAGAAGGAGATTTTCAAAATGTTTCAGGATTGGAAACAAAACTATTGATGAAAAATTCTGGCATAATTACTCCTTAAAAATAAAGGACAGGGCTGGGATTGTGGCTCAGTGATTCAGTGCTTACCTCATTTATGTGAGACACTGGGTTCAATTCTCAGCACCTCATATAAATAGGAACAAAATAAAAATCCATCAACAACTGAAAAAAAATTAAAGGATAAAGACATTCCAAGATGAAGAGAAACTGAAAAATTCTGTTATCAGTTGACCAGTCAGTCCTTCAAGAAATAGCAAAGTCCTTCAGGCTGAAATGGAAAATTACTAGACTAACATGAATAAGTAAATCAACATGAATAAGTAATGACACTCATATAGGTAACCACTATGATGAACACAAAATAGCATAAATTACATTTTTCTCTTCAATGACTTTTTCCTTATAAAATTTAAAAGACATAAAGCAATAGTAATGAATATCAATTTATAATGGTGATATTTATGACCATAGCAGCATAAAAGAAAATACGTTACATTGGGGCAAAAAATTTGTATAGTTTTGTAACTAAGTTGATCTTCATTTGAACCTGAACTAGATTAAATTAAGATATTAATGTGAACTAGACTGATTTGAATCTGAACTAGATTAAAATAAGATATTAATGTGCACTAGACTATTGCAAATTATGATGTTAATCGTAATTGATAGAAAATAATTCAAATCTCTACAGTAAAAAAATTTTAAAAGTTAATGAAAATCATAGAAACTAAGTATTTACTCAATCTGAAGACAGTAATGAAAATACTAAAAAACAAAAAGACTTAAGTAGAAAAAATTAAAATGGCAAATGTAAATTCTACTTTATCAGTAATTACATTAAATGTAGATGAATTAAACTCTCTAATAAAAATATAGAAGATAAAAAATATTTTAGAATTATTCATCTATTTGTAGACACAAGAGACAAATTTTAAGCTTAAAGTTGCAATATGTTCAAAGTAAAAGAGTGGGAAAAAACATCCACCATGTAGAGACCTGCAAAAGCACAGTGGAGAATACTATACCATTAGAAAAAGAGACTTTACAAAAATAAACATGAAAAACTACATTGTTCAGTTCCTCTATATCATTGATTACTTTTAATTGATATAACCTTGGGCTGAGAGAGGCTAATTAAAATTTTCTTTTATTAGTGTGCTTCTACCTATATTTTTAGTGATTTCTGCATCATTGAGATTCATACTATCTTATTTTAACTCATTATCACATTGAATTTTGTTCTTCAGCTTCAGGAAGTGCCCTTCTTTCTTTCATTTGATGAATTTTAGCTTAACTCAATGCCAAGTTTGGAGTCTCTGCCTTTTTTTTTTCCTTTCAATAAATTCACTGTTATCCATTTCCCATTTTCTTAACTTTTCTGTACCACTTGTTTCCAGAGTGAAATTGTATGTATATAACTTTGACTTTCTGTGATCTAACCTGAAAGTCTCCCATGATAAGTGTGATAACCCTATTTCAATGTATTAATATGATAGTCATGTACGGACTTCTACCATATAATACTATGTTGTTTACTGACTATATTTATGTGTGCAAGCTTTAATAAAATTAACAATAATAAAATAAGGCTCTAGCCTGTCCCCTACTTCTCCTTCACCAACCCAATATATTCAGTACGACTACCATTCTCAGTGTTTACCTTTGCATTAAAATATTAAATTTGTACTACTTGATTTATCACTTTAAATGATAACTTTTGACTCTATTCTATTATATAGGGAGAAGTTTGTGATTTCACTCCTCTTTCAATTCTCCTCACCATTATCCTATGAATTTTTGTTAACTCATTTATTGCCATATTGTCAAAGCAAGATTTACATATTACATATATGCGTATATACATACAGACAGGTGTGCACGTATATAATCACATTTGCCACTCTATCATTGTTGTTCTTATTTTTGACACAGGGACTCACTACGTTTCCCAGACTAGTCGTGAACTCCTGTGCTCAAATGAAGCTCCTGCCTCAGACTCCCCAATAGCAGGAACTACCCATCTGTGCAAACACACCTGGCTTATCAATATGTTCTTTAAATGCTTATAGGTACAACAAAATATAAAAAGCAATATTTCCCACCCATGAGTTTGCTACTATCTCTTCAATCATTTCAAGATTGACTAGAATTTCAAATTTATTTGCAAAAAGGTACATGAAGAAATATTTTGAAATTTGTAGAACTTTCTTCTATTTTGATGTCTGTTTTCTCCTAGTCTTTTCTCGTTGTGCATCTTTGTACTTTCTCTATTTTATTAATTAATTTTAGTGATAGTTTATTTATCTCATGGATTTTTATTAAGTATAGTTTTCTTATTTACTGGTTTTAGTTATTCTGGCTCAAGTATTGCTGCTTACATCTTTAATAATTTCTTTTCCACTTAAATTATTCGGTTGTTTTTTCCCCCTAATGAGGTAATTAACGTACAGTAGTTCCTCTTTATCTGTGGTTTCACTTTCCATACTTGTAGCTACCCACTTTCAACTGCAGCCTAAAAAATATTCAATTGAAAACTCCAGGAATAAATGTTTCCTAAGTTTTAAATTGTGAAAAGCATGATGAAATCTCTTGCCCTCCCACTCTATCTTGCCTGGGATACAAATCACCCTTTTGTTCAAGGTACCCACATTGTATGTATTGCCTGCCTATTGGTCACTTAGTAGACACCTTGGTTATAGGTTTATAATCAAGGTACTTGTAGCGCTTTGTTCAAGTAATTCTTATATAGTAGTCAAATGCATATGTGAAAATGCCTACATCATTCACCTCATTTCATCTCATCACACAGGTACTGTACCAACTAACACCATTGCAATAAATAAAGTGAGTTTATAACAATAAGATTTTGAAAGGGAAAGAGAATATAGTCATAATTTTATTATATTATATTGCTAAACTTATTCTATTTTATTGTTACTTATTATGACTAGTCTTTTACTGTATCTAATTTATAAGTTAAACTGTGTGATAGGTATATCTGTACAGGAAAAACATAGTACATGTAGAGTTTAGTATTATATCCATGGTTTTAAGAATCTACTATGAATCTGAAAACATGTACCTGTAGAAAAGTGTGAACAACTGGATTTGTTTTCAGTTATTCTCAGTTCCAGAGATCCAATAATTCCAAAACTGTGGAAGAATAAAGACAGAGAAGATCTTAAAAGAACCCAGAGTAAAAAGATAAATAGGTTAAAAAAAAGTGCAAAATGGGTTGACACCTGATTTCTTAGGGACAACAGTGAATAAGTGGATATTAAAATGCTTTAAATATCTTCAATTTCATACCTAAATATGATCCTAACGAAATATGGGCTTGTATGAATTAGGGGATATTAATAAGGAGATTTATAATAGCCATGCTTTTAATAGCTCCAAACTAAAAGCTATAGAAATGTATATTAACTCTGTAATGGACATATAAATATTGCCATATTCATATAACAGAATACTTTGTAGTAATGAAAATAAACTACAGCTCATGTACAAATATTGCTAAACTCAAAACACAATATTAAGTTTATAAAGCAAAATCAAGTGAAAAAGAACACATACTATTTAATTATATGCATATATGACTATATGCATATAAACTGTGGAAAAAGACTAAACTTCAAAATATCTTTCAGAAATATATACTTGTGATAGTAGAATAATGGCCTCCCCCAACAAAATATCCACATTCAGTCCTTGGAACCTGGGAATATGTAGCTTACAGGGCACAAGAGGCTTAGCAGCTGTGACTAAATTAAGGCATTTGAGGAGGGGAGGTCATGCAGGTGGGCCCAGTACAACCACTTGTGTCCTCAAAGGCAGAGAATCTCTTCCTGCTGTGGCCAGAGAGTTGTGAGCCAAAGAAGAAGGGGAAGAAAAGTCCTGCTGCTGATTTCAAAGATGCAAAAGAACCAGGAACGGAGGAATTCAGGTGGCCTCTGGAAACTGGGAAAGGAAAGGAATTGGAAACTCCCCCAGTGGTATCCATACCAGATTCCAAGCATGCAGAACTATAACATAGTGGTATGGTGTTAAGCCACCAAGTTTGTGGTAACTGGTTACAGCAGCAATAGAAGATAAATACAATGTACACATAGTCATTTTTTTTAGGTTAGAAATTGTCATCTAGAACTTACGTATCCTTTATTATTGTAAAAATGAAAATACAGGTTACGTATAAATAGGATCTTTGGGAACGTAGTATCTTTTATATATATAAGCCATCCTATACATGGGGCATTGGGCAAATGGGGTATCCTTTCATACTTTACACTATATACAAAGAAATGACTTTCATGATCCATTCAACTGTTATTTGGGTGAAAAGGAACAAAACACTTCAAACGTTGTTATATTACATTTTTGTAATGTAGTCATATTTTTCAATGTACAGGAATGAAATAACACAAAATCTAGAATCAGAGTGTGTGCTCAGGGAGTCCTGAGATAAATGTTTTAATTATTGTAAAGTTAAATATAAGGCAGTGTTTTTATTAATATACTTAAAACTGTGCATACATTATTTATTATGAATGCTATATAAATCTTTTTTCAAAGACAAAGGTGATAGATGAGGTCTCTGCTGTGCAAGTCTGCTGCCCTCTGAGTGTCCCACAGGTGCCCACAGCCAGCTAGCATCTGGATCTTTGCCACACCATGAAAATACCATGCCTGTGTCCAAAGCACAGACAGCCAACCAGAGACTTGTGACCAAGACCAGTTAAATAAAGAGAGATTTGCCCTTTTCTCTACATCTCTCCTCCCTGGCCCCCTCTGACCCAGTGGGAGCTGGATCCTAGCTAAGAGAGGCGGGGGAAGGAATGCTAACTGTCTTGCCCAGCCTTCCTTCATTACAAGTCCCTTGAGCCAAAAGCCTGCCCGGCAATGGAAAGAATAAAAGTTTTGACAAAGATAAATTAAAAATTTAGACCACACTGGAGTGAGTTTAATAAGAAAGGTGATTAGATAATTAAGGAATCTTCCCAAGATATCAAGGAGTGGGAAAAAGGGATATGACACAGGAAGTTTTTGAATTGTAATTGGAGAAAAGAAAATTGTGTCAACTTAATCTTCTGCCAAATTGAGATTGCTAAAATAAACTGTTACATAGATGCTTGTGTGGATACCCAGCAAGGGTCACATGATCCCACGCAAGCAGCACAACGTAATGTTCAAGCTTGAAGATGGTGGGGCTTTTAGCTCCTACCTCAAGTATGATAGCTCAGCCACACTTGACCCTTAGATAATTTGTCTGTGCTTTAGTTGGTTCATCTACAAAATTTACAATAAACTTTAAAAATGCCAGTTTTCTCCACTTAAAAAAGATAACAATAGTACTTATTTTACAGTGTTGCTGTGAGGATTAAATCATACATACAAAGAACTCATCACAAAGCTTGTCGCATACTGAGCACTGGTTGAATGTGAAATTTAGGAACTGCTGAGAGTTATGGAGCTCCGAAAAGACTTGTGGGGATGATCACCCTTGAGCTGAAGAGTGAGTACACCTAGTCAGGAGAAGGGGATGCTGGCAATGAGGGTGGGGCGCTCCGGACAGTGGAACAACCTAACAAAGAATGCATCGTGGGGTGTTACAGGAAGGACAGGGGTAGTGTGAGACATGTTGGTGTTTCAGGAACATAAAACCTGGGACAGAAGTCTGGAAAGGGGAAGTAAGGATCGGATTGTGAAAAGTCTCATGTGCCCTACTTCATATCCTTCCTGAAAATGATCCAAAATGTTTGTTTAGCATGAAACAATAGCCATGTAGATCTGACTCCTGCCCACCTTTCATAGTTGCAAACTCTCAGGCACTATGTGGACATACATCCTGGACTCCAGCCTGATATTTCTTGAACCCACTGGAAGATCCCATGCCATTTCACTGTGCTAAAATTATCTTTCATGTTTGAAATAGTCTTACTCCTTTTGCATCCAATGAATCCTTTTTTAAAAACTAGAATTCAACTGGCATCAACACCAGGAAGCCTGGTCTTTCTTTTATTGGCTTATTACTCAATAATACCTATTGGGTACTTCATACATGACACTGTGCCTGATGCTGGAAAACCTGAGCAAGCAAATTTCCTGACCACAAGAGGCAAAAGTCTTATGGGAGAGAAATCCCAATAGACAGGCAATTACCAAGCAATAGTATGACTGATATTATAACAGGACACATTGAAAGGCCAGGATTCCGACTCATTTACTCATGTTTTCTAGACTTGAGAAGATTCTTTGGGACCTTGTAAACAGAGCCTATAGATTGAATAATCTTTTATCTGCAGTCCCCAACATGAACATGTGACCCATTGATAGTACTCAGTAAAGGTTGGGTTGAAAGTATAAATGCAGCCATGAATGAATGAGTTCTCAAATGAATGAATTAACTTAAGAAGTGGTAACAACTGAACGCATGGGAAGAGCCTCAGAACTTAAAAGGATGGTACAGATGGTAACAGGCAAAGATTCAGGCCATATGGCAAGTTGTCCACAGCATACAAATCCAACCACATGCAACAGACAGATGTTTTAGCAGCCCAGAGGTGGCTGGCCACCAGGTTCCTGGGAACAGTAAGTAGGTAGAGCTGCAGTACAGTTGGACCTCATTCCATGGAAGGACTTGGGTCAATAGTGGCACTCCTACCAGAGACAGTAGAAGTGGACATTCAGAGGCATGGGGATTAAGATAAAAGGAGAGTATCTGGAGCCAGGATATAAGACCAGAGTTGTACATGTATGAGGCTGATAGATACTGAGCTGCCTCACTGTGCAGACAGGCGTCTCTGTATTTCCTCTGTCTGGAATCCCCCTCGCTCTTTGCACAAGGGGGCCCTGCAGGGACAGTGGTTAAGCCTGTTTATGGTAACTTATTGGTCTTAGCTGTGGGGATCAGAGAGCTCTGGGAGTAGGAAGTCAAGCACATTGTTGTGAAAGGAAAACTAGTGCAGAGTAAGTCATTCTTGATTCCTCAAATTCTTTTACACCATGCATCCACACAGTGAATCTTACAAACTCGACCTTGAAAATATGTCCAGCATCCCCTAGTTAATTGCAATAGCCCCCAAAATGTCTTTCTGCCATCTATTCCTCCCCACTCTGTCCATCCTCAGTTCAGTAGCTAGAGTGGTCCTACTTTCATTTTGCCTCCTTTTCTGTTTGGTTGCTTCATTCTTATTAATATGTAGTAAGTCTTTACACATTTACCTTACATATGCTTTTGCAAATCTCTTCTTTCTCAACTTATTTATTTATATTCATTTTTGTCTGTTTCCATCACCAAAATTACAAAGTATGGCTTGTCTTTATGCCAGCCTCTTTCAAAATCTTCCAATAGATCTCCAAGGTGCCTAGAGTGCAAGTCAACATATACACTACAAGGCAGTTCACGATTGCCTTCTTTCTTCCGTTATAACCTCATCCTTTGCCGCTGTTCCTGCTATGGTGTGAATGTGGTCACAAAAGTTCATGTGTTGGAAACTTAATCTCCAAATTTATATTTTGATGGCATTTGGAGGTTGGATCTCTGAAATGTAATTAGTATTGAATAAAGTGATAAGGGTGGGACCCCCCTGATGGCATTAGTGGCATTTTAAGAGGAAGAGAGACACATGTCAGCATGCTTGCTATTTCTGGTCATGTGATGCCTCTGTCATGTTATGATGCAGCAAGAAAGCCCTCACCAGATGCTGAACAGATGCCAACACCATGCTTTTGAACTTCCCAGCCTCCAGAACCATGGACCAAACAAAATTCTATTCAATATGAATTACCCATTCTCAAGTATAGAGTTACAGTAATGGAAAATGGACCGACACTCCTCATTCACTGGTGTTCTATATCTGTGACTGACACACTCAGGGTCTTTGCTCTGACTGTACCTTTTGCTGTGATCCATTTTCCCTAGACATTTGTCAATGTCATCTCTTGCTTTCTTCAGTTCTTGACTCAAATATTACCTTTTCAGTGAAGTCTTCTTTGTGACTTTGTGTATACCAGAATCCCAAATCACATGCACACATATTTCCTCTCCTCTTTTTCTGATTTACATTTCCCCCCTTAACATTTACAATTGTGTAAGTCACTATCAATTTAATTTTCTTAATGACTTTGATTTCTGTCTGTCTCTAATATTAAGTCTATGAGCCCCATGGGAAGAGGTTTTATTTTTTTCCCTTGGTATATGGTACCAGAGCTTGGAACACTGCTTGCCACAGCCACAAAACAGATGCTTAATATAAATCGAATGAATGGAATAAGAAAAATGGAGGTTAAAAGGTCAATTTTATTTTGACCTTAGATACAGAATCAATAAAATTGAGATTCCTGATAAAACACACGTGTATGTATATTTGTATATCATATATTGTGTGCGCATGTGTGAAAGGGTGACAGAGACAGAGAAAGAGAAAAAAAGAAACAGAGAGGGAGAGGGAGGGAGAACTTCCTCATGTATTTAAAAGCCATTGTGGATTCTTTTCTTTTTTTTTAAGCAAGGAGCTTTTAAGAGTTTTTAACATGCCAATTTATCAAATCCTAAGAAACAAATTTAGAGATCAACTTTCATTATTCAAGCTTATTTACCAATTGAACGAATTGTTCTCAGAATATCAATTTTGGAAGAAAAAGAACAGCTTGAGAATTCTTCGAGAACTATTGTCCTGATATATATGACTCCCTTTTCAATCATTTGACCCTCCAATATGCTAGAACAGAGATTTTAAATCCTAGGTAAAAGCACTAACATTATATCAGACATTGCTAATAATCACAAGAATTTTTCTTGCTTGATCCCAGAGGCGACCTAAGAATCCTATTCCACACAATACTACTAGTAATTGATTAGAATTAGTATGTAAATGATGTAAATTTGCCATACTTGAGGCTTTAACACCTTCCTCACTACAATGCAGCCTTGATCTCTATTTAAAACTTTTAAACTTTATATTTCTGAAATCTTTATATTACCAAACATAATAATCAAGTTTTCCTATGCATAGCTCATAATTCTCACTGAACCAATTATGGTACCATATTGTAACTTCCAAACCAAATGCCTTTCCATATATCTCAGTCTATACAAATGGCCCCTATTCTTTGCAGATCACTGGAAGGGCTGATTGTCCATTACCACTAAGTTCACTATGATCTCTCTAGACTAGATGCTACTGACCAGGTAACTCCTTATATTCTGATCTATTTTGGCAAACTTCACAAAACTCTGCTCAATGCCTTGCATATTATGGTGCATAATAAATATTTTCTATATGGCTGTCAATTAGAAGCAAAGCAGTAACTTCATATTTATATGTTATATTCTCAATATCTCCTTTCTTGAATTCTTATTGTAGATATTCAAAGCCATTCAAAACTAGTTCCATTTAAGACAAAGTTTGCAGTGTTGTTCCTTCAGCAGGCCACTTTGATCATTTGTGATTTTGTGTTGTGCAGTTTCTGATTACAAAACACACAATTTTGTTTCATAATTTTCTGGCCCAAGTCTCAGAAAGAAAAAAATAATTCCATATTATATCAGGTGTACTCATGGATTCTTTGGGGGGGGATTGCATCATACATGTAAAGTATATAAGTCATAAAGTATATAAATCATAAAAATCATAAATATTTAAGGTTAGGAATTATGTTTTCCATTATATTTTTATTTCCCCAAATGTCAATATAAATGTTTTCTGAGAACTTTTTAAGTGAATGGGTGAGTGAATAAATGAGTGGATGGAACTTGAGCACTCAATCAATACATGGTACATAGTAAATTCTAATATTTAAAATTTAGGCTAGGCTATGTAAAGTATTTTAATATATGTCTTCAACATATATCATACTGTGACACTAGTCCACAGGAAATCAATAACCAGGGAGTCCTTGTCAAAACTTTTACCGTGGGAGCACACATCTTCTGA
The DNA here is from genome assembly GCF_045843805.1 of Urocitellus parryii. Classification (NCBI taxonomy): domain Eukaryota; kingdom Metazoa; phylum Chordata; class Mammalia; order Rodentia; family Sciuridae; genus Urocitellus; species Urocitellus parryii. The sequence goes on from NC_135538.1 coordinate 13,397,133, forward strand.
TTTACAACTTCAGTTTATTTCAATATGAAACTTGAAAATTAATCATCTGGGGCCTTCTAGATACTGAACATCTCAAGCAAACTGTTCCTCTCTACAGACACACAATCAAAGATTTCCATCAACTTTACATATCTCTGAATTTGCTTTTCCATGAACCAAAATATAGTAATAATACCAGAAACTTGCAAAATCATCCACTGTCTCTATCTTTGCTTTCATCATGCCCTGGAAGGAGGTCTGATAAATCAGAAACCTGTTCTACAACCTAGCAAAGAGGAACTTCCACAAATCTCAAGATAATATAACATTGAACATTAACTTCTGGAATTTTGCTCCATCAAGAATCTGACTGTAATAATTAAATACCATCATGTTCTCTTGGTAAGGCAAAAATTTTGCTGTTTTTCTAAGGAAGAGTGGAGGATTGTTGTCCAACATTACATGGTAGATCTGTTGGACCAAATAGAATGTGAATATGACAGATTCATCTAATGAGAATTTTCTAAACTAGTTGGGATGATTCAAAAACAACTCTACATTTCTGAGCTACTGTGGGAGTTTATGATAAGCAAAATTGGACAAAACTGATAAAATCACATGACGTGTTTATATCTACTTCCATGGACTCATCCAATTACCTGGAAATGTAAATTCATAAATGCTACTCTGAAAGTTAACATCAACCATTTCAAGTTCATGCTATTATGTTAAACAAGGGAATATTTGTAAGTTATAAAAAATATGGTTCATATAAAATGTGAAGCTGTGTATTCAATTTTATATATTTGGGGGGCAGACAACCTTTTCTTTCTTTCATTTCTCTCGTTTTCTTCATATATTGAGGAAGAAACACAAGTATTTTCCATCTAAATAGGTTCCCTGAGAAAAGCCTGTCTCAAAGGTTTGATTAAAACCAGTTGAAGAAGCATGATGAGCTCCATTTACTGAAAGTATAGAAAAAGTGTGCATAAACAGCTACATTCTATCCAGCCATCCACACTCCAGACTGCAGACATTTACCTGGCTGGTGCAGTCAGTTCAACCAACTTCTTTGTTTTCCCTCTCCTTTTCAAGGGTAAATGGTTGCTTCTAAATGAATGAGAATGTGCTGAAACAGAACAAAATTCAGTACTACATACTTTCTTCCTGAAATAACCTTTGAAGGGTACTAAACTCATTGAGATAGATTCCAGCTTCCTAACGACAAATACCTCAGTTATAAGTAAATATATTTATAAGTATTTTGATGTTCTTTCTTTTCTAATGTCTCTTTCTGCTAATATTTTGTCAGTAAGTCTCCTGTCTGCCTTACTATGAAGGCATTATACCCAAACCGCTACTGTACTTAGATTCTCTCTACTTGAAAAACACATTATGACCCAGGGAATGCATGTGACTGAAAGCTGCTTTTCAAGGTCACCACATGGCTATTTGATAATGATAAATCTAGTGAGTTCCTAATTCTATAAAAAGAGTACAGAACTGAAATTCATTTCTGAGTCACACATAATAATAATTTTATATAACATTTATATTTTTGCAATAAAGCTAGAAAGTATAATGACAGACATATATTTGACATTAATAAACATTATTGGCTTGAATTATCGATGGAGTCATAATGATGTCGAGTTTGTTGGAGATATTGCCTAAGATCTAGATATACACAGAGAGAACAAATGATCAACTCTACAAGGTCATTAAGGCCGTGGTTGGCTACACCCATTTTTTTAGTCAACTATTTCACTGCTGTGACTAAAGGACAGGAACCAGAACAATTGTAGAGGAGGAAAAGTTTATTTAGGGGCTTACATTTCAGAGGTTTTAGTCCATGGACAGCTGGCCCCATTCCTCCGGGCTCAAGGTGAAGCAGGACATCATGGCAGAAGAGTGTGGCAGAAGGAAGCAGCTCACATGGTGATTAGAAAGCACAGAGACAGAGAATCTACTCTTTAGATACAAAATATATACCCAATAGCCATGCCTGCAGTAAACCACTTCCTCTAGCCACATCTCACTTGTCTCCAGTTGCTACTCAGTTAATCCCATCAGAGATTAATTTACTGGTTAGGTTAAGGCTATAACCCAACCGTTTCTCATCCAAATCTTCTTGCATTGACTCATACATGTACTTTTGGAGGACACCACAATTAAACAATAACGCCCATCTATTCATCTTTCAGATGGTAGGTAACATGTCCAGTTCCTAGAAAATTAACACTGAAGATTATGGCTAATGCATAAGGGATTACCAAAAAACTACAACCATGAAAGTCTCCAAGTCTTTTGCAAGCAAATGAATGGTAGAATAGTCAAATTATCATATCTGTAAAATGTTGCACAAAGAGCCAAGTGCTTTAGGGACTATCATGGAGGGAAGAATACCTTTTTATCCTGTATGCTTGGTATCTTGTTTGATTGTGTGCCACTGCATGGAGTCATCTTTGATAGTTTGGGCAGAGGAAACAATGTAGTCTATCTGTACACTTTTGGAAAACAATAGATTCTGACAGGTAGCAATTAGGATCCAAGAAGAGAAGCCATCAGCATAAGATAAAGAACACCGTTTTTAGTTTGTAATTCATTCATTCATTTACCAAGTATGTGCTATGTGCCAGATTATGTTCCGGGTCCTACAGGTGAAACAGTGAAAAGTAAGGGCAAAATTCTTAAGATACTTTGTTAGAGTGGGGGATGAGGACACAAGAAATAAACAAATTTATTCAGAGAGTGAGAAGTGTTTTAAAGAAAATAAAACAAGGCAGTCTAACAGACTAGAACTCTTTGCCTTGATGGTGTAGATTGATGGAGTGGGTCATATTATGCTTTTATGAGTTGGTGATATATGAGCAGATATCTGCATGATAATAAAGAACCTGCTTTTAAAAAATTGACAGCATGGAATACCAGGAAAAAAGAAATGCAAGTATTATGAACCAGATTCAATCAAGAGAGTGAAAGAAGCAGGCTGATGTGTCATAGCTACGGTCTACGGGAGCATGGTAGAAGCAAATGAGGCTGGAACAGTTTTATGCGGAATATTTTAGTCTCCAGTAAGCATTATGTGTTGTATTTAAAGTGCAAGACAAACTCACTGGAGAGTTTGAAGCAAACACATGACTAGACCTGGTTATGTTTTTAGATCATTCAGCTGTTGTTTGGAGTATATATTTCAGGGTTTATGGGGGACAGAAACAAGGAGGCAAAGTAGGAGACTTTTGAGTTGTTCAGGTGAGAGATGATAGCGGTTTGGATCCAGGTTGTACCAATGGAAAGGAAGCGAAGTGTACAAAGTGAGGTATGCTTTGGAGGTGGAGAAAACATAATTTGCTAATTAGTTGGATGTGAGGATGAAAGAAAAGAGAGAAAATAAGGATGACTTCTACATTTTTGGATTGAGTAACTGGGTAGAACAATTTGAAAAGGAACAGGTTTGGAGGGGGTGGATATCCGGAGTTATGCTTCTGAGATGCCTGTTAAACATGATAATAATAGTATCTACCTGGTAGGGTTCTTGTGAACAGAGAATAAGAACCATGAAAAAAAATCAGGTCAATCCCAAGCAGGAAGTAATTGTTCAATAAGTATTACTACTCTAATTCTTCTTCAAGTAAAGGACTGAAAAGAGTTCTGTTAGAGGCTAAGAATGAAGATATAAATCTGAGAGTTATATAGGGTTCACTGCTGCTCAAATTGTTCTTGGAGAAGGGCATTATTTTTTATCCATCATGGACCAATAGTACAATGAGCTGAATGTTTTTGTCCCCATTCCCCAAATTCATAGGTTGATATCCTGCCCCCCAAATTCATGTACTAATATTCCAACTTCCAAAGTAATGGTCGTAAGAGGTGGGTCCTTGGAAGGTGATTAGGTAAAAAAGGTGGAGCCCTTACCAATGGGACTAGTGCCTTTATGAGGGACAGTCTTGAATCCCATTGCTTCCTTCCACCATGTGAGAACAAATGGGAAGAGCAATATGTGAGCCAGAAATTTGGCCCTCCACAGATATTAACTGCCTACATCTGGACTGAAGACTTCCCACTCTTTAATACTATGAGAAATAAGTTTCTGTTGTTTATAAATCACCCCATCTACGGTATTTTGTTATAGCAGCTTGAATGGACTAAGACAAATACTTATATCAACTCCAACAAAAACGAATTACCTTAAAAATAAAACATGCAAAGTACAACTGACTAATGTGCTTGGATGTTATGGTAGTGTCAAATAGCTATAAACGTTTCTAAATCTTCTCAATTTCTGTACTTACCTCTCACTACAAACTAGTAAAGAAGAGTTTGCAGACCTGCACCAGGAAATGCACGTTAAGAGCACTAATACTTAAAGTCAGGGAGGTAGCTACAGGAGAGGCCTTGGAGCAAGCCCTGAGACATATTAAATTCAACTGGAGAGGAAAGGGTGTTCAACACGCTGAAATGATGATAACAGTGTTTGCATACGTGAACACACACGCAACGGAAATCATGTATATTTACAAGTAATCAGTTGTAATTAGGTATAAGGAAAGAGCTAATCATTCCTGCAGGAAGTCACTCTTCTTCCCACATATGTGGTATCTGAAGAGAAAGAAATCCTCTTCCCTACCTCCCCCTCACAAACACTTCCATCTAATCATCAGAGATGCAATCTAGTGCTCACCTTGTAGTAAGTATCTGAAGCTCCTTCAACACCACACTGGGGGACAGAACAATTAGTGGACCTGAGTAGCCACCAAGTGTGTGAAGATGCTCTAGGCCCGAAGCACCATCGCATCACTTAATGATCCATGACTCCTGCCTTCTCATCAGCCTCTCTCTCACTCAAAACTCCAGCTCCAGTGGTCCAGATGCCGGAGATAGCACCTATGCCTTTGGCCAGATAGCACCTGATAGAATACTTAGGGGAAAGGGTCAGATTTCTGGGTAAAGTCAATAAAGTAGTTTTCATTACGTGGAGTCTTTGGGTAAGCAAAACTTATTTAACTTTACACTTTCTTGAACCCCCACTCAAGAGTGCTTCCGCTGGGAGTCCTCAGTAGCAGCGCTGCGTTGCGCCTTCCACGCAAGCTTCGGGTTGCAAACCAGAAGACCAGGAGAACGGAGCGTGGGCTGCGGGTGAACGTGAAGTTGAACGAGCCTCGGTCCAAGAGTTCCTCTCCTCAAGGAAGGCTCTCAGGTCTCCAGGGCTTCCACCAAGCTGGGACTTGAGTGGCCACAGCGAGACCGCTGGCCGAGCGGTTCTGCACCGAGAACTGGGTCCTCCAGCGGGAGCGCTGGGCCCGGCCAGGCGCGGGCGCCAGCAAGGGGCGGGGCGGTGACTCACGCGGCCGCGCGCCCGGGGAAGAAGCGGCACCTCCGGCCGCGCGGGGCGAGGGGCTGCGCCCGCCCGCGGAACGCATGCGCGCTGCCGAGCGGCTCCCGCTGCCTCCCCGCCCACCCTCGCCTCCTCCCCCTCCCCCCTCCCCTCCATCCTCGCCTCTCTCCCTCTCTCCTCGCCCGCTGGGTGCTGAAGTTGGGCGGATGGCAGCAAACCGGCTCTGCTAAGAGGACCGGGCAGCCCAGCCTCGCGCCCTCGGACCACTGGTGCGCTGCCCACACCTCCAGGCGATCGGGTAAGATGCTGCCACCGAAGCCGAGCGGTGCTAAGTAAATGACATCAAAATGTCTGCTTTGCACCGATGGATGGATTTTTTTTTTTTCAAGGTGGGGGGGAGGTGAAGGAAAGAGGGGGCGGAGAGTGCGACTGCTAATACCCGGGCTGGGGAGGTGGCTGGGCGGTGGGGTCTCGGCGCTGCCAGCGGCGCCGCAGCTTTGGGAAGTTGAATCCCGCGTCGCTGCCTGGGCTCGGTCCGCTCGCAGCCCTCCAGCTCTGCGGAGGGACCGGGCGAGTGTCCTGCCGCTCAGCGAAGCCTTGGTGGGTCTCCGCGCTCCCGGGGCACCTCGCAGAACCCGCAGAGAGGGCCGGGATGGCGGGAGACCCGCGGGGCTCGCGGTCCGGCAGGGATTTTTTTTTTTTTTTTGGGGGGGGGAGGTGGTTGATTGTTAAGAGAACCGAATGTGAAATTGTCTACTCTCCCGATCACCTCGGGTGGTATTTCTTCTCCCTTATCTTTGTACCTTTGGGGAACTGCGCTATTCAGGTGGGGAAGGTGTAAGCAGAAGGCGTTGCAAAAATCAGTACCTAGAGCCATGGTAAAATATCTGGGTGTGTGAGTGTGAGTGTGTGTGTGTGTGTGTGTGTGTGTGTGTGGGTGGGTAGGGGTGAGGGTCTCTTTTGTTCCTTCCCCGCCCCTCAGTCAAGGGGAAGGGAGTTCTGGTGTGCACGGCGTGGGGTCGGGCTGGCGGCCACCGAGGGGGCGAGGACGAGGAACGCCCACCGAAGCCCTGGCCGCGGCCGGGTGTGTGCGTCCGAGACTCCCCGGCCGTGGGTGATGATGATTCTTTTTATTATCGATGGAATCACAGTTGGAGAGCTTCCTCCTCGCCCGTCTCCCTCCTCCTCTCCCCCTTCCTGGGCTGCGGCAGAGGCTGGATGCAGACACTCCGCCGCTTTCTCCTCTTCTCCCTACCTCCCTGTCTCCGTGGAAAATGTCGGAGGACTTGAGGATGGTGGAGGGGCAGCGCTGGCCTCGGAGCCGCGGGTGGGAGATGCTCCTCGGGAGCCGGAGGCTGCTGGCCGCGCGTCCGTCCGGGGCAGCCCGCGCCAGCCCCGGGAGTCCCTGGGCTCCCGGAAGCCGAGCAGGGGTCGCCTGGTCAGAAGGACGCCCTCGGGCCGCGCGGGGACCCGCCCTGCGCCCTCCGCCTCCCGCGGGAGCCCGGGACGCCGGCTCACCTGGGGAATCCTGGTCCCTGGGAAGACGGAGCCTGGCTCCAGGCGGAGTCCCGAACCAGCCCTTCTCCCGCCGACCTCCAAGAAATGCTCTCTCCAGAGTCTCCTCTGGAGAACTTTGCAAGCTTCCTAGTTGTCTCCCCCCACCCCCCCCCTTTTTTTTTTTGAAAATTGTTTTACAGGGAGATTCTTTTCCTCGTGGGATGGCTGTCACACAAAATAAAAGAGAGATCTTAGTTTGGTTCCCACCTAGGAAAGCACTTCTGAGACTGAATGCCATCTGCATTTCCGGCATTCACACAGACTGGTTTTCCGGGTGAGGAACCCCTCAGAAAATGATTTAATTGGCGAAGTGAGAAATACTTTTCACTCCTGTGATGGACAGTGGTATTTTTTTTTTCTCCTGTGTTCATAGGTGCTAGGCGCCATATGTATTAAATAAGGTTGCACACTGTGAAACACTTCAAGTACATGGTTTCTGAAGTCTTCTGGAGTAATAGTAGTGGTTGTCCACTAAATGTGTGTTATAGCACTAATAACTAATCCAAGGTAATTTGTACTCATTAATTCAGATGAATGAGAATTTTGTCCTTCTTCAGTTAACTTACTGTTATTAAGCTATTTCTTCACTCAGCATGAACTAAAATAGTAATTAGCACATTTATAGGAGTATAGATTTATTTGCTATATTTATATTCTTCAAAACTATATTTAGGGCAACCATGGAAGAGTAGTTTATTTACAGTTGTTTTTTTTTTTAAAATGAGAAAACCAGTGTTTATTATTACAAAAAGATCAAGTAGCATAATTTATTAAATAAGATGAATCTCCATAGCAATGATACCTGATCTCAGCCAGGGACACTCATCTTTCCAACTGAAATTGTAATCTAAAAGATTAATAATAAACTACCCAATTTACAGGGAACAGCATAGGGTGTCCATTTTGCCGACATCCACTCTTTCCTCTCTGGTTCCTCAACTACTCTTTGGTGCTTAGTTTCCAAGGAAGAGAATTAGCAATGAGCTACTTTGCAGTCCCTGTGCAGTTTTAAGGCAAACAGCTTTTTCTTATCAGATAGCTTTTATTTGATTTTGTGGATAATCCCCTGGGGTCCAAGCATATTTGAACTCATAATGTTGAATTTCTAAGTCCATCATTATTCCTGTGGACTTCTTTGCTAAATAAATAAATAAATAAATAATCTTCCTTTACAGATCAGAAGCTTTGAATAAAAAGAGATGTATTCTTATCCACCTACCTTATTATAATAGCCAAGTAAAAGTGAATAATCTACATCTTAATTGATAAAAATGCCTGAGTGACTCACAGACTAAAAGTGAGAAAGAATTTATACATAAATCTACTGCTATAAAGATGATGGACTTTATATTAGAAGTCCATTCACTAAAGTACAGGGACTTTTCTGGAAAAGCAGAGGGTGGTCATGGACTGTGGGGTAGAGCTAAGAGGGATGGGCATCAATTCAGCTGCATTTCTGCTAAGAGTCCTGGTAATCCAAATCTGCCTACTTAACAACAAAGATATTGCATTATCCAGAAGAGGAAAGGCAAGCACCACGCTATACCCAGTGGATGGCACTAATAATGCTTTGTGATGCTGAAAGCATTTTGTTTAATCTGATTTCTATATTGAGAGTATAAGTGAAAATTCATTGTGGATGTTTAAAATTTATAATATTACTGGGGGTGTCTTGGATTCTCAGACATATAAGTTTTTAGGGAAAACTTTAAAACACAGACAATGGGACTTTTGATGTTAGACAGTTATTGCCACTTTTCCTCTCTTTTTCCATTTCCACTATCTCCCAAAGATATTTTTCTAATTTCCAAAAAATTCATTTATTCCTGCTATTGTATATGGCACAACATTTAACAAAAGGCCAAACACTTCTTAAATGAATAAACTTTGTGGAATTGACATGGCTCACAAAAGTTTCCCAAGATAAAATTTACAGTTTTTAAAAGAATGCTCATGTTCTTTACCAGTTACACTAGTGTGAGACCATGAAGTTCATGCCCATGGTCACAGATGTTTGAAGGGAATAGTTTTTTAAACTGTTACATTATGAATATGCATGCTTTTAATACAACATATATAGTATTGATTCGTTTCTAAATTATAAAAGAATATTTGCTTATTTTAGATCCCCTAGAATAGAGAACAATGTATTAAATAGAAAATAAATGTCCTGTGGGCAGAAATGGACATGATGAACACAACTTGACCTTACCTTATGTTCTGGCTCCTCTATTAGCTATGATCTTGGGTTACTCACTTGCCCTTAGCCTCAGTTATTATTCCTCTGCTATACAACCAGAATAAAGATCCACCTTCTAGGATGGCTTTAAGCCTAAATATAGTGCTGTGTATGTAAAGTACATAGTGCTTAGTATGTGCCGAGTACCTAGAATTATCCTAATGTCTAAAGAACTGCTATTGCCAATATAGAGTACTTTAACACCCATTCATCATGTACATGATTACGCCATTGTTTAAAAAACTGGAATCATGTCATAGAATGTCGTATTTGAAAATCAATATTACTTCATCACTGTTTCATATTTTTAATGTAATAGTCACCACAAAATAAATTCATCTTATAAATGAATTTATTAATTTATTTAGGCTTTCTTTTATCTTGGAGCCTTTATGTTATTTCCAGTATTTTCTGTTTTAACTGATGTACATCCTAATTCCTAAATTGAATGCATATCTGTAATGCAGTTTTTCCTTCAAGCTTGATGTGTAAGAACATCTACTTTTCACCAACTAAGAAAACTGGTTACTAAGAAAACAGATTACTTTTTAGTTTGCTCTTGAGCAAATTTTTATTTTTTTCTTTGAGAAAAAAAAAGTCTCTTGCCCACGTGTACTTTGGTGTTTGGATGCACTTTTCTTATTTATTTAACTGCTAATATTAACCTCTTTAAAAAGGGAAAAGCAAACAAGGGAAGGAAATGCTCAGATGTAAAGACTGCCTGTGGCAAAGACTACAGAGATTACTGTGGCTACCGCAGAAGGGCTGGAGGTAGGTTAGTCTGGAGTGGGTCTACCTGGGTGTTCACAGGATACCATTATGGTGTCTGGGATTGCCAGTTTGCCCAGTTCCTTTGAGAAGCCCAGGGTCACTCATTGGTTTGCCACACACCCTGCTGAGAGGCTTGTACACAAAGAGCACCTAGGTTTTCATGGATTGTTTCTGTCAATTCTTAGTGTTATGGGAGAACTTTGGAGTTTTCCTGAGATAAATGGGATGGAAAGGAAAGATGGCAGTGGGTGGAGGTCCCATGGCACGATAACTGACATTTCTCATCAGAATGAAATAATTAAGTTCAATTATGAAATCATTATCGGGTTAACATGCCCTATCTTGAATTTTCAGTTGTAGGTAAAATTTCAATAATTAAAAGGTAAGAATCTAATCTGTTACCTTAATAAGTTTTGTCTCCTTAATGTTCCACATGAGTCAGTGGTCTCAAAAACTCTTGGTTTTGAGCTGGGGATGTGGCTCAAGCGGTAACGCGCTCGCCTGGCATGCACGGGACACTGGGTTCGATCCTCAGCAAATAAAGATGTTGAGTCCCCCGAAAACTGAAAAATAAATATTAAAAAATTCTCTCTCTCTCTCTCTTCTCTCTGTCTAAAAAAAAAAAAAAAAACAAAAACAAAAAAAACCTTAGTCATTGGAGAACCAAAATTTGTAATAATTGGGAAATCTCTATAAGAGAGACAATAAGTTATGGTGGAAAATACATTCTCATTTCAAACAGAACTGGATTTGCATTTTTACTATTTATTAGATGCCCAGACATCTTTATAAAATTATATGAGTATTTTGTAATTGGAATTCTAGCATGAGTAATTAACATCTAGAATCTCTCTGAATTTCTTAAACTGTGTATGTGAGATTTTCTTTTAAATCCCTGTGTCAATAAATATAATTTTATTATAGACAATGAATGTGGTTCACAAAGCAAATATTTACTTCCTGTGGGCCATAGGCTTTTCATAGTACTGCTGATTGGCTGTTGAAATACACAGGTTATAATTCAAGGGCCGTGGCGTTACAATAAAACAGACACAGCCCAGGGGAAATTATGACATAAATGAAAATGAACAGGTGTTTATTTCATTTCTTCAGTTACCTCAGATCTTCTCCGTTCTTCATGAATTCAAACTGGTAAAAACAGTTCTGTAAAGTTGAAAACACTCAGGCTTTCACAAAGTTGAGTGTGGAGCCATTTTTTTTAATGTTATTATGAAAGGTTATCAAAACCCGTCCTATTTCCCCAACTCTTCAACTTTTTAAGCTTTCGATTTGCCAAAATCAAATTCTGTTATATCACAAGCAGCAGTCTATGTTAATTAGTATAGATGATATCTGTAGAAAAATATGGAATATTGCCCTCAAAAGGAAGAGTTTTGGGGGTTTGTTTGTTTCTGTTTCAGTACTGGGATTTGAACCCAGGGGTGCTCTAGCACTGAGCTACATCCTGAGCCCTTTTTTTTTTTTTTTTTTTTTTTTATTTTGAGATAGAGTCTTGCTAAGTTGCAAAGGCTGGCCTCAAACTTGCTGTCCTCCTGCCTCAACCTCCTGAGTCAGAAAGAGGTTTTAAAAGAGCATGTAATTTGGTAGAATGTACCCAAGCTTGGGATTCAAATAAGGAATTTAGCCTTAGTCTCTTTGAACCTTATTATTGTTAACTGCAAAACTAAAAATGATGATTGCATGTACCTCAAAATTGTTGAAGGATTAAACGCAAGAATGTCTACTAAAATGCTCTACATATTGGCAACCACTCCGCAAGTGTTAGTATACTAGAGTTAAATAAATAACTAAATATAAGAAACTGTTGCATAGAAGAGATTTTACTTTCTTGCTAGTACTTGTCTTAATTAACGTTAATAAGTTAAGTTGCTCTCCAATTTTTCCTTCTGATCCTTTCCTGACTGGCTCCTTTAAACAACCGGTTAAGTGAACATTCATTCATTCATAAGCATTCTTGAGTGCCTGCTGTGTTTTAAGCTCTGTGATATGACTTTTACATACAAAGATGAATTACACATGTCCCTTTCCCATAAGGCATGCACCTGTAAGTTGCTTCAACTTACTATTTTGCTTTCTTCTGGTGGGCACTAGTCATTGTAAACTTAGGAATCACCTAAATACCAGGTGGAAATACCAGGTGAGGATTTTCTTAGGGTTTAGAAGTTAGGTTAATTCCATCTCAAAATTTAGGAACTTCTACTCCTAAAGTGCAAACAAGCTGCCAAGCAGAGTTTTGGAGATAAGGAGAAGAGAAGCTGGAAAAAGCTCCTATAGTAGATTAACAACCTCTGCTGCAGCATCAAAGGCAGGAGACTTAAGCCTCTTTGTGAGGCTACCCATAGAAAGAATCCCCAATTCTCCCTCATTAAAGGAAATATCTGCATACACCCCCACCACCCTGGGTGATCTTCCTCATATAATGAAATGTTTCTGTGACAGATGAGCAAAGGGAGACCGGCTACCCCTGCCCTACCTTAGGACCACATTTTCCATACAATGACAATGTTACAACACCCTCTCTTGATATCATCATAGTTCCATCTTCAATAGGGATCTTTTTGTAATATAGTACGATGGCAGAACAAAATTATAATAATCTTTGAGAAAAATATATGTTTGATTTTGGGACTGGGGTTGTGACTCAGTGGTTGAATGCACCTGAGTTCAATCCCCAGTACCAAAAAGAAAAAGAAAAAAAAAAAGAATGAATCAAGTCCTTCCTAGCAATATGTTATGAGTATACAGCTAACTGGCCTATTTATGGTAAAGAAAGATACTGACATTAGGAACGAATGAGTTTGAAGGTAAGCTAAACCTGGTGCCAGCCACTAAATTTAACACACTTGTCATTAAACCTTTGACTGAGCTGTTAATAAATAACCATGTGTGCTACTGTAAGGTTTAAGCCTATTTCTTTTTCTATGTATTTTTACTTAGCATAACCATGCAGCATTTCACTTGTGACCTATGAATTTAGAAAGATCAAGATTCACTAGATAAAAGAAAAGGAAAAACCAATCTTTCATGAGGATACTGAAGCATACAGGTGCTATAAAGCAATACAATTGCCTGTGTAATTTACAAACTGATGTGACTGACTATGGTGCCGAGAGTCCGAATATTAAATCCTCTAGTGTGAATTGCAATATGAACATTTTCCCTACCTACAGTTTTGGTAAAGTTTGATATTTTGTCCTCCCTTTATTAATATTATTAGATGTAAGTAGTAGCAGTATTCTAAATAAGTTGAGAAAGAGTAAATTCCTTTTCTAACACTTCAAAGAAAAATTGATGCTTATTGTTGTCATTTTATATAATCGGGATTTTTAAATGTAAGCATTTGTCTGAAATTTAAAACATATCAAGAACTCAAATGTTATCTATCAGGGCAAAGACAAAAAAAAAAAAAAAAAAAACCTGCTGTTTTACCATCTCCTGGTGGTTAAGGATAAAGGGTCTGCTTGTCCTGTTGCTAGTTTATGAATAAATAATGTTGGCAATTTCTGCTGAGACTTTTTTCAATCTGCTCATTACGTCCAGTAATCTCTATTTTCGCTGTTGAAGAATTATTTTGACAAAATCATTGTTATAAATTAAATGTCTAATGATCCACATATATTTACATAAATTACTGATTTATTTGAAAATATATTTATTTATCATTTTTAATATTGAAAAGCAAGAGATAGAAAAACCTTTTATAGAATGGAATTGTCTCCAAAGTTTAATTTTGAAACAAATGATTGGTGTATCAGTATAGGGCTCATATTGTGTGTGTTTTCTCTTTGTAGTCATGAATGGAAAGGAAAATAACTACCACCATGCCTATATCATCATAGTCCAGGGACTGGGAAAAAGGATACAGGCTTGGAAATATAGGAGCAGGCATCAGTGAGATGAGAAGGAAAGTCACATAAAAACCAGGAAGGCTGTGCTCAGGAAACAAGACTCTCAGCTAAAACTCATTATATCTTCTAGTATAATATCATTCATATATTATTATATAACTCGGCCACGTTATGTAACTACTTCCAGTTTGGTGAATTCACATGACCTAATCTTAAGAAGATAATTTTTTCCCCCATTAATTCAGTAATTTCATTGACTAAACATCTGAGTAATGCGAGTGGGATTTCAAGAGGTAGAATTCCATTCAATAAATGTTAATTCCAGGAAAGAAAAAAATGTGGAACACTTCTTGACCTGACCATAGGTTATGTTTCATAGTTAAAATTCTTGTAGGTGATACCAAGATACAGTCACATTGATTAAAAAAAAAAATCTAAACCACAATTTTCTATTGAAATGCAACTATTCCTAAATCTATTTTATATAACGTCAATTCTATTTTTAAGAGGTACAGTCCTTTGTATATTATTTCTAAAGAGCCACAATGAATAAATGCACATGCTAAGTTTGGTTTTATGGAACAACTGGGCAGTGTAGTGGCTTAATATCTGCAGTGTTTATTAAGACTTGAGATGGGGGGATGACAAGTGTGCCTAGAGAAGCTTGTCTGCTCATTGCCACTGAGATGGTTTTTAAGAGAATGTGAATCTATGGCTTAGTAGGGTCACTCAGAGTGGTTACTCAGTGAAGCTGCTTATTATAACCAAAATCAACTCTGGCACTTGGTGTGCTGGCCTCTGACCACTTAGGCCCAAGAGAGTTCTTGTCTGGTTAGATTTCAGCGGGGGAAAGGAGGTCATATCCCTGAAGTAGAGCTCAGAGGATACTAACTAAAAAGTTAAACTAGGGACAAGCAGAAATAATGGAAGAGAGAGAGAGAGCTCCTTTGGTGTGTCGGCTAATGTGGCCTGTGTGGTTCTGAATTTGAGTGTTTGCTTTAGATTTCCAAGCTTTCTTCAGGTTCAGCTGCTCATCAGTTTCACCTCTTCTGTTTCCTGCTTCCTCAGTCTTAATTAACATACTATGTAATTGGTACCCTCCTCTGTATCTGGGAATAGTAAAATTAAATAAGACATAGCCAAGTCTCAAGGAGCCTAAAGATGAGTTAGAGGAAAAATATGTGTACATGATTTTCTATTATCATTGTGCTCTAAGAGAGAAATAAAATGCTGGGAGAATTCAGGAACTTGAGGGAAATGTTATATGGTATTATTAGGAGCCTTTCCTCGGGACCCTGCCTGGATTCCACATAAAAACAGGCAAAAGATGTTTTGTAAAAGGAAAAGTGAATTTTATGCAGTTTGCTCAATCTGGAGAAAAGCTGCTGGATCTCTTCTTCCACTGGTCCCATGGAAACACTTAAAATTTACAGAATCAAAAGTCAGGTGATACACGTATGTAGATTTAGTTTTCCAGAAGAGGGGGCAAAATGGGACAAAAGGCAGGAAATACACATATGCAGATTTAGTTAGCATGTGGTAGACAGGCCAGGGCAGGAGGCAGTCTCCACTTTGAGCTTACTTGGTGTCCTGATGGATGGGGGTGGGGTGGTGGGGGAGGGACAATGGGGCTTAGAGGCCACCCTTTGACCATGAGGAAATTATTCTTAATTCACAGTGGGAGTGTGGGACCAATTCATTCTGCTTTAGAAGCCAGATGTAAGATTCATAGAGATTGTGACAATCTTTCAAAATTGAAAGGTAGAATTTTGATAGGTAAAAAGAAAGACCTTCTAGACTCAAGGACAATATAAATAAAAGAAGGCACAGGACTAAGAAAATTCAGAAAATACAGTGTGGCCCAATTTTCCAAATCCTACCCAGGAAATCACAAGATCAGGCTGGAAAGGAGATATATGCTAAAGTGTGATACTCTTGAAGTAAAAGGTTGGAATTTTCCATGATAAGCCAAGAATCCGTGCAGCTTCATCAAAGGAGGGATTACAGGGTTAGGGTCAGGCTTTGGAAGGGGAACTTCATCAAGCTATCAGTGAGGAGGGGAAAGGGCATCAGAATGTGATTTCAGTTGTCCAGGTAAGAGATGGTGAGGCTTGAACTGGGAAGAGCCAAGAGGCCAGCCCGTGGGATGATGACATTGTGAGAAAAAACTCCCGGGAGCCTTTAGGACTTGGTCAGCGGAAATTTTAGAAGATCCCACAGGAGGCTTAAAGCTGGCACAGAACAGGTGAGCCTGGGAGTCTGAGTTGTAAAGATGCCACCAAGGCATGGGAAGCCAAAGTCACAAGGAGGAAATAAGCTCTGTTCAATTTGGAAACAGTTTGGCATGGCCATCAGAATGCTCACAGATGTTCAATGTGCTGTCAATTAAAAAGCCTCAGGGATATAAATTGATTTAAGTAGAAGCCAAAGTATGATCTTAGGATATGGCAGGAGGGCCACATAATATATGAAGTTCACAGAACAAAGTTGGTGACAGTTCTCTTCTATTCTGCCTTTTCGAGTCACATGGGAATGGTGAAATAAGCTTGCAAAACAGAACTAATTCACGTGAAGAGGGATGGAAGGAGGTTGTACCGTGTTAACCTGGAATGGAGTGGTTCCCCTGGAGAACCATTTGGACAAGAGCCATGGGAAATACTTAGACCTAAATTACCCAGTGTATAATGGAAACAGTAACACTGCAGGACAGAGTTGAAAAGAGATAATGTGATGTGTGTAATGCCCTGGTATACAGTTGGCCTTCAATGCACCTGAGCCCTTACTCTCTTAGGAATAGCATTAGAAGCAATGGACACACACCATAGAGAATTTGCCATTCTATTGAAAGTAATTTTATTTTATTTTATTTTGAGACAGGTTCTTACTACATTGCCCAGGTTGGCCCTAAATCCTCCAGCCTCAGCCTCTCAAGTTGCTGAGATTATAGACAGGTGCCACCACACCCTGGAAACAACTTTCCAACAGTCACAGTGAATTGGTCAGGTGCCCTGCCTTGAAAGGTAGTAGGTTTTTGCTGTCCCTAGAGATTATATGGTAAATACTTGGTAGAGATGTTATGGAGGAAATTTAAGGATTGGGAACGTGAAGGAGATATAATACCTCTTTCTAACTTGGAGGTTCACATGGCTCCAGGGAATTTGGAATGAAAATCAAAGAGAGAAGTTGAGGCTAAAAATAAAACTTGGAAATCTTTTACTTATAGGTGTCAATAGTAGAAAAAGAAAAAAAAAAAGAAGAAGAAGAAGAGTGAATGGGAGCTTAAATAAAATCCCAGAGTATATCTGCATTGAATGGGTGGATATATGGAAAAAGAAGGAAACTAAAAATACATACACATATATGCACATGCATACATACATACACATGTGTGTTCATACATAAGCTGGTCAGAATGAAAAAAAGTATTTAAAAGGGAACTATTGTAATATGCCTTGAAACCAAGAAAGTAGAGATGCTTTTCTTTTCTTTTTTTTTGCCATTTGTATTCATATGTATAAGAATCTTCCACAAAAAAATAAAAAAGGGTTGGTAAAAAGTTTTAAGATAAAAAAGCAGCTGAGTTATGTCATTTTGCAGAAAGGTTGAGTTAAGACCAGGGACTAAGATGACCCATTAGATTTTGCAATGCGGAAGTTACTTGTGATTGTCTAGAAAGCATTTGTGATTAATGCTTTATACATCATCCATTTCCAAAAGGTTTTAGGCAGGTTAAATAAAAACACTTTCACAAAGGGCAGTGAAAACGAGACAAAATAAAGATAAGAAACCACCAAGATAAATAAATGGAGGGGGGAGGGGGTCAATGAAACAAACCCTGATTAAAGGTTGGGATTGTGACAGGACAGCAGCAGTCCAGACCCACCACTCCTGGGTATCTGGAACTCATTAGTTATCAATTAGTTAATCAGTTTTTCAGAGGAATTTTCTTTCCTGGACCCAATTCTATGAAGCATATATGCCATGGATTCCTACTTAAAGGAAAGTGATGTGTTAGACGGTGGGATCAACAGTGACTGCCACGTCACAGGCATTTGTTGAATTGCTGTTTCTTCCTTAAACCCTTGAAGGTCAGGTGTGCAGTTTAAAGTGAGATCTAAGTACAGCAGTGATGGTTCTTATGAGCCAAGACTAGCTGGACGTTCATATACTTCAGAAGAATCAGCATAGGAGATAGCCTTAAGGTGATTCTAGGAATATGGGGAGAGGGCACACTGAGCACCCTGCCAGCACCACTTCTGCCCCCAGAGCTGAACCTTCTCATCATTCACATTCAGTTCAGATGTCAGTCTTTACAATACCTGATATCGGACTCAGCCTACTATGGACCCTTCATCCACAGTAGGATAAAAATGCTGTTTTTTTAAAAAATAGCATTTGCTTTATTTGGTATCAGTGTCTCTCCTCCCATAAGTATAGGGAACAGAATGTGCACAATGTTGGAGGAATTGAGGTTGTGCATATGTTAAAGAACACACCTTGGTATTGATGCAAGAACTACATGGGATGGTATCAGGAATGGAATGAATTCTTCCTAGTGTGTTAGCTAAGAAGATAATAAAGAATATGATATGATATAGCTGTGTCCTGGAAATTTCAAGAACTTGGGGTTTGGGGGAAAAGCACACGTTCCCTTTATAGTTCCCTGTCCGCTCACAAGGAGCAGGGGTACTAATACGACTAGTAAGTTCATGAATATTCATCGATCATTGTATAAGAGGCTAAATGGGAAGAGTTTATAAAGAGCCCTACATTGTGGCAACTCTTTTCTCTCCTGTTGGCTAAGATTGTTTCATGTTACCCACTTCATTTTGAAGACTTTCTTTCACAACTTGCCTAAAAGATACATCAATTTGCCCATCTACACACACAATAGCAAGGCCTGTAGGGGGAAGCTCACTGGAACTGAAGAGGAATCTGGAATCAGAAAATGACACACTGGAGACAGACCAGGGGGTGAGCCAGAGAACACTGGGTGTGTGGTCCAGCTAGGATCAACCAGGGGAGAGGAAGCAGCAGACTGAGGTCAGTGGCAGAGCTGAAGAAAACTTTTAATATTTATTATTAAAGATTTTGGAGAGAACTAAAGTTGGTGGCAGTGAGAAGCAAATTTATCAATGGAGAAGGGTCAGGGGACATGTCAGGGTATGTCCTGGAACATCAATTTTATTCATTTTTGAGCAATTTAAAATGTTTCCATATTAAAACAAAAATAAGTGTTAAGGAATAGTATATGATGCTTAAGGGAAGGTCTGTTTGGTTTGCTTATTAATTATTTGTTTTCTGGCTTAGACTTGGTAGGTGGGGAATATGCAGTTTTGATTATTTAGGCATCACATTGGGCTTTGCCTCTAGGGTCTAGGGTACACATTTGCTATTAAGACAGAGAAATTTCCCCCAGGTTATAGACAGGCAGGGGATTTTAGAATCATGGAGCATAAATGAGTTCAAAAGGCACCTTGAAATCATCTAAGTCTACAAAATAACGGGTTCTTTTTTCCCCTTTAATATTTTAACTCACAGCCAGAATAAAGATGTGAGGCAAATACTGCAAATTGGTCTTTCTCCAGTGGCTTTACTTGAGGCATGTGAAGTAACAAAGAGTGTTTTCAACTTACAAAAAGAACATAAAATCTTCAATCTAGTATTTCTTGTGTGCTGGGGGAGTCTGATGATAATATTAATTGCATTAGTCAGTTAACCACATGTTTGACTGTGATACTAGTAAACAAATGTTTTTCTCATTAGAATTTGTTAAATTGTTTCAAAAGAGGATGTCCAAGCTAATGAATGTTGTTTTCATGCAGTGAGCAGAAGTAAATTATCACATTTCCATTGGGCAAGAATATATTCTTAAAAAATGGAAATGAGTTGAAAAGAAAAATACTCAGGGCAAGAACTCACTGAGAAAGTGCTCTTTGGAAGGTGTATTTGAAATAAAGTCCACTCTCATCTATACATATTCTCTTCTGTGATGGTGCAGTATTGTCCAACAGTAGAGGGATGAGCAGCACATTGAGGTTCAGATAATAAAGAGGAAGTTATTTTGGAAAAAACAAGGTGTAAGTAAAAGAGATTCGTGCTGAATTTTGTGTATGGTTGGTTCATCAAGAGATTTTCTCTTTTTAACAAATACTTATGGAATGCTTACTCTCTACCAGGCACTGTTCTAGGAGATTCTGATTTGCTAGAGAACAAAACAGACCAGAATGCCTGCCTGACGGAGGTTTCTGTGCTTAATGCTTGAGTTTATTATTTGCTGCAAAGAGCAGTATTTGCAGTCCTTTGTGATGCAGGGCTAACACATTGACATATACATTTGTATGCGTATGTATAGATGCAGATATAGACTTATGTCTATGGATAGCTATATCTCTGTATTTTTTTACATATATTCTTTTCTTTCACTCTTACATTAGGTGCAAATAAATGAGATCAAATGATGGAGTATCAAAGACATGCTGGTTGTGTCAAATTGGAATACAATAATAATTTAAAAATTGATATAATTTGGTATTAGTACTTTCAAATCTATATTGTACTACATGAATCTATTAAATGCAGTTTGAGAAATACTGGGATGAGCTCTCAGAGGAAGGAGATTCCACTGCTTTGCCTTCCATCAGTCAAGGAAATATATGGCTCAGGGCATCCAAAGTTCTGGGCACAAGGGGGAGAAGTGAGCTCATTTTTCTCAGGCTAGAAATCGGACTTCCCTCTAGGTATTCCCCAGGAATGAGCTGCCTGTTTTGCCTTCCATCCCTTAGCTATTTCTTGCATTTCCTGCCAAACCTGCTTTCAAGTGTTCTAGGCATGGAGGTACATTTCAGAGAATTTAGAACATAATTAACTGAAGCAGAAGAATTCTAAGATACATCAAAAAATTAAGATCACATTTAACAGACATAAAAGACCAAAAGTAGTATGGTCCTGAAATGCATATTTAGGTAATAAGAATTCAGTGTTATTTTTTCATCCAAATTCTTGGGAAAATTATGTATGGAAGCCATGTCATATGCAGAGCCACAGTGCGGTGAAATCAATGAAGATACAGAGGCAGCCTAAAATAATGAGGGAAAATGTGGTATTTTCTTTCCTGGGTGTGGGAGGCAGGTATTTTGTGGATTGTCCTGTGACTGACATGTACTCCAAGTTTCCGGTTATATTACAGGAGAGGCAGCATTTACTTAAAGGACTCACTTGGAGCAATCTGAGTCTGCTTTTACCTGTGATATTTCCTTCTTCTTCTTTTTAGTTCATAACTTCATATACAGAATAACCAACTGGCTTTGTTTTCAAATTTTCAAGGATGGCACTGAAGCAAGAAATGATGAATTATCAAGAGCTGTTAGGGATTTGATTGTTGCCAAGGGGAGAGGAAGGAAAAGAATCCAAATGTATTCCAGGAAAATAGGTAATGACAGCTAATGCTCCAGTTGGTATTTATTTGTTTGGAAATGCTGGCCTTGGAGAAGGCATACTCTGCCACCACTGAGAATAATTTAAGGCTAAATAGAGCAAGTGATGGCTTTATAGCCAAGACTTTTAAATGTTAATTTCTCAAAAAGTTATATTGTTTAGATGGAATTAAAATTTGATGATTATAATACCTGTTGCAACAGAAAGTATAATATTGACTGCAATTTTTTTATATGTGAAATTAGTTTTTTAAAAACAGCATGAAACACCTGCTACGGAATTCATTTAGTTTAACTTATAAGAACACGTATGGACTTCAAGGTAAGATTAAAATGAATTTAAATAAAAACTTTTAAACTTGTTTTTTGATACTTCATATATAACTACAGCATTTGGTGCTTGTAGAAAAAAAACATGGCGCCACTGTTTGACTACCAAATTGCTAAAATGTTTATTTCATTTTCAGAGGAGATTACAAGAACTGAGTCTAGCTACAGCTATAGATTTGCTTGGGTAATTTATAAAGCCTAACATGACAAAGAATTATAATATTCATACCAAGATCATTATCAATTAACATAATCAGGGCAATTATGATCACTTTCATAATCATCAAGGATAGCTGATTAGTGGTGCACCTAAATGTCTTACAAAAAAATGAATTATTTCCCCAAAGGAAAATGGCAAATACTGTGTATTATTCAAAGACCAACCTTCTTCAGCCCCTTCCTCCCTCTGCTACTTGCAGGAGTCAACTCACTTACCCCTGGAAAAAGGTCTCTGATTTGCCACTTCTGGGGGCCTTTGCTCTTTCTCTTTAAGCCTGGAATGCTGTATGTGTTTCCCTACCCTTTTAAAAATCCTGACCATCTTTCAGCGTCTAAGATAAAAGTCCTAAGAGCTTCATGAACCCCTGACTGGCCACCTCAGAGTGACCTCTCCTGCTGGCATCCGTGACACTGGTGTCCTTGTCTTCTCCAGTAGGAAAGCTTTTCCTTTCTCTGTGCTCATCAAAGGATGACATCTCCATAATCTCACATGGTAACGCCGGTGGCGACCTCAATCCCTTCTTTCTCTGCTCTGCTCCTTTGCGCTATATCCCTAACCTAGGCGGGTCTACCTGAGGGCTTCCTAGGTCTGTTTCATTTCTCCATCTCTGTCTTTTCAGTTCACCATCACCATCTCTGTTGGACCATTGCAGCACCTGCCTTGCCTCTCCTGTCATTCCATCCTTTGTCTTCCATGCCCTCTTCGTCACAGCAATCAAATGTGAGTCCCAATGCCATGCTGGACTGCGGAAGCAGGCAGGGACTCCCCGTAGCCTGCAGGATAAATCCAGATACTTTACAAGGACCTTCCCTGTTCTCTCCCTACCTCTCAGGCCTGTGATGCCCCAGCCACACTGAATGGAGGGATGGATGGATCTGTAACCAGGGAGCCAAGGCTATTCAGGCATCCTTGTTTTTGTCTGTACCGTTACCTCTAGGCAGAATGTTTTAGCTGCCTCTGTCCACTTGGAAAACCTCATGTTACATATTGCTGTCAGACTTCACCTGAAATATTATTTTAAACAAAATTATCTCTGGTTATCTTTGACTAATCATAATTCCATACTTACTCCTCCACAAACACTTTATGATTTCACAGATCATTGAGAGTGGGCACTAAGTCTTTTTTATTGTGTGTGGGGGTGTAGGGGATTTTCTTAAAATGCCCAGCATTTTTATTAGCTATCCACAGAGCTGGAAACTTTCCCGTCACTTTCTAGAAGAGGCCTTGCTTTTATAATACAATAACAAGACAGAAAAAGTAGCATCTGTTTGCTAGGTAGCCCGAGATCAAACTGGACTGATTATATAGACATATTTGTGATCTCAGGACAGATTCATTGGCACAGAACGGATTTCAGATTTCATGAGGCTGCTCAGCCTAGGGTTATGAGTAAATCCCAAAAGTCTTTATATTGAGTAAAATCCCAAAGGCTTTATATTGACCTCAAAAGTTCTAGTGGTCTCTCCCGCCCCCGTGCTTTTCTGAACATACCTTCCCCTCTGTCCTTTCTTTCTCAGCCTTAAGCAAGGACATCCCCAACTCAGCCATTTTCTTTCTTCTTTCATGAATGCTCTTTCCACAAATGTCCATGTCGCTCACGCCTTATCTCCTTTTATTGTTCAAAGGTCAACTTTTCAGCGATGCCTCCTTAAACACCATTTAAAGTTGCTATGCCCCTCCCCCACGCCCTGTTTCTTTCCAGAGCTCTTAGAAGCTCTGTGTGATTTTTATGCCTTGTATTCATCACTGTATCCTGGGTATTAAAATAGAGCCTAGATGATGGCAGCCATTCGATAAATATTTGTTGAATGAATCAATGACATGTGCACAAACTCCCCTTGCAGTCCAACTGATAGCTTTCTCTTTGAATTATCTTTCTGTCCACGATCCAGTTTCAGATCTGGTCCTTGGTTAATGTCTGACCTTAGTCAAACATGTTCTGGATTAAGAGTCATTTATCTTTTTTTTTTTTTTTTTTCATTTCTGGCTCTGTCACTTGCTAATTATGTGACCTTGAGTGAGTCATTCTGTCTTTCTAGGCCCAGGTTTTCCCATTGGTAAAAACAGGGTTAATGATATCTGATATCTAGCAAATCTTGAGGAGTTTAAGAAACACAACAACTATAAAGTGCTATAAGCATGTTAGTTGGCTATTTTTATCTATTATCTTTGCAAGGGATTGAAGAAGCAGTGTGGCCTAAGCAAGGACAAAGGAGTGAAACAGGATTTGAGTTCTGTCTCCATCCCTTCTTAGCTGTATAACTGAGAAACTTAGTTTGGCTCCTTAAGGAAGACATTTTATCACAGAATTGATTGAGATATCAAATGAAGTAATATACTGATTCAGTAATTCTAACCTGCACATTTTTCTTCGGCATCATAACATTTCACAAATAAGTTTGCACTTTACAATCAATAGTCTCTTCTGCTCAATGATATGTGGTATCTACTTCAGCGCTTTTATGTGTAAAACTGGATGGTAATTATGGTTCAGAATACTTCAGGTTGCTCTGACAATTTTAAGATGTTTGCTTCTCTTTCTCTAGCAGGAAAATGTGGTTTCTAATGAGTAAAGTGGTGAATTTTGTCTTAAAATGCTTAATAGCGATTATTTTCTAAGTTGTCTTTAAAACTTGCTTTTCTGATTTTACCCAAAAGAAGAGAAATGATAAAGCTTTAAAGCATTAACAACAAAGCAATTTGCTCAATTTATTTCCTCTTCCTAAGAGGCACTTTGTTTTTCTGGGTCCCTCTACCTGTGGCTCCACCTCTGGTTTGGTTTACGCTTCCTCTTGCCTTTGGTTGGGGCATGGTGGACAAGAATAGAAGAATATCCTGGCAACCCCAGCAACTGCACTTTAGCATAATACTGTTGCTAGGAGAAAAGGGTAGGCACAGCACGTGTGAGGACCTGTGTCTCTGCTGTCCTGGAGAAGCCAGCAGGTTGTGGCAGAAGCCAAGGGCTCAGAGCAGCATTCTCCACCCTGCCTTCTGCTGAAGGGCACGGGAACATCACTATCCCATCACGCCCTCGTCAACTGGTGGTGATATTTTATGGCCCATTTTAAATAAATTACAGACACAGATGGTATAAAAATATTATTACTAAAGATGTCATCATAAAAATACATGCCACTTCAGCCCCATTATTCCTTAAACACTCCTCTGTTAAACAGAAACTACTAACAATCTAGCAGGAGATCATTACTCAGAGGTTATACCCTCCTGTATATCTTATGGTTTGTTGTAATATCCCTGGTTTTCAGTTCACAAAACTGGAAAAGAATAGCTAAAGAGTGCAAGGTGGGTTCTAGAGCAAGGCTACACCTGTCAGCCACAGTCTTTGTTATCTGAACTATAAAGTTCTGAGATGGATGTAATAGGCTTCCATAATGATTTTCAATGGCGGAAGCTCACTGTACAATTCATTTTATTCATTCAGCAGTTGTGGCTCAGTGCCTACTGAGTGCCAGCCACTGAGTATCAGGGCAGTGGCTATAAATAAATATTTTAAGATAGAGTGTATAAAACAAGACACAGGCACAATGAAAACAGAATGCTTAATGTTTGTATTGTAGTTTTCCTTTATTTCAAGAGGGCACCAAAATGCTTTGGGCTCAGCCCTTATTAGCATTTGAAAGAAAGTAATATTCTGGAGAAAAAAAATATTTTAGGATTCATCCACATAGGCCAGCTGTCAGTTGGCAACGGTGATTAGATTCTTCCACATACATAGTGGGGCCTGGGGAGCACTAAGGGACCATCTCCATCTGTGACATCGCCGGCGTGACAGCCAGTGGAGTGAGCTGGGCTACAGATCAGCAAACTATCTCTGGATAACTTTAAAAGAGCTCAAGATAGATTTTCTCTTCCCTTTTTTCTTTAAACGCTGATGAGCTCTACCAAGTCTGTGACTCAGGCTTATCTTTTGCATTCTGTATCTGCATTCCTGAGAGCGTATTTCAGTTCATCCAGTTGCAAGATTTATAAAATTAAGCTACCTTTAATTTTCTTTTCTCTGAAAAATTGATTAACCAGATTGACAGGAAACTCTTCTAACTTGTGGGTCTATGCCATTTTATTCTTTGATTCTTTTTCCTTTGATCTGAACATTAAAAAGTGAGTATGAGCTTCTATTTGGATTTATTTCCATCCAAAATTTTTTAAAAAATGAAAATAGGTTACAGAATGATGTGGATATGACTTAGTATGGAACTTAAAAGACACTAAGTGAAGACTAAAGATTTACATCAAAAAGCTCCAGAGCCGCTGATTACTCCTTCATGGACCACACCACATCTTGAGGAGTGTGACAATTCTAAAATGAGTCTGTGTGTTCTTGTGTTTGTGTATATGCACATCCATTATATTTGGAACTTTGCTTGACTTGGAAGAAGAGTTCGTTTTGCCCATTTTACCCCTAGAGAGAAACCAGGGATAAAATGTCTCTGGCATGCTGCATTTCAGATCCTTCCTGTTGTGGCCCCTTAGTCCCTCTCCCTGCACTTCTGGTGTCTGGCTGTTACGACTTACTGACCGCGTGAGGTGAGGTGATATGGCTTATCACTTTCCTTGATAGAAGTCTGCAAAAGAGCAAAATACCTCCTCCGGAGTACCCAGAGAGATGGCTCCAGGAATGGCATGAACGCCAGATAGTGGATCTGATATCTTGCTGATGGGAAGCCCATAACCATGGGTAGTCAACACTGTGGTTATGTGCTGTGAGCTGCTAAGGACAACCCTACCTTTCTCCAGTTATGTTTTAGGAAGGAATTCTTTGGTATACAGAAAAGACATCCCCCATGATTTTAAATCGATAGCATACAATATGGTTGCTGGTAGAATATATGGTAGAATGGGCGTACACTTTGAAATCTAATGCACTAGGTTCAAAAGTTAATTCCATTGATTAGAACATGGGCAAATTGCTTAGAATGTTTAAAACTCAGGTTTTATTTCTAAAGAGAAGAAAATATTTACCTGCTAGAATTGTAAAGAATAAATTGGGTCCAAGTAAAACTTCTAGCAATAATGACCAATATATATTAGTATTTAAACTATTGATTTCCTTTCCTTTTGCTGTGTAAATTCTAATTCCAGTTCAGAAACTTGTACCTAGTCAAATTTTGACATGAAGAACTATGTCAGGATATAAACAAGTATCTAGGAGAAGTGAGTTTCTAGAAAAAAGAGCAGATAAACTCATAAATAGGGGTTCATTATTGTTTCTTACAAACAAAAAAATATCATAGACAAGAAAAATATGGCAATCTATGGAAATAAATGGAAATATATTCGTCTTTAAAAATATGTATTGCCAGATAATATCTTCACATAAAATTTTGATTTATCAGAATTCTCAGAATGGATTATCTAGGTATTAAAGCTTAAACAGTCTTGAATGACTTGGGGAAAGTTCTTTGAAGATGTATTAATTTCCTTTTCAAGGAGAATATCCTGAATATAGTCTTTGATATGGGAACTTGTGGCATCTTAAAGATGTCATTATTGAAGCTAGTTCTCTTTTGAAGGGCTGTAGATTAATCAGAAACTGGAAGTAGAGTAGGCAGGTGATATTTGAAGGACTGAATGCCAGGAGCTGTGACAAGTCCTCTCTCTCTCTCTCTCTCTCTCTCTCTCTCTCTCTCTCTCTCTCTCTCACACATACACACACACACACACACACACACACACACATTGTCATTTAATCCTCAAACTCTCTGAGAAGAAGTGTGTCCCTGTGGGATAATAACAGTACAGATAAGAAAGTTGAAGTGTAGGGATTTAGAAAATATGCTTACCCTTAGTTATTAGGCTAATGAGTGTCGCAATCAGAAATGGACACAGGACTACTAGTTAGGAATCCTAACCTTTTTTTTTTTTTTCCCACCCAAACTCTTTAATTGTTCTTCACAAAGCCATTCGTGAGGTACAAAGTCACTTCAGTTCCAGCAAGAGGGAAACGTATGGCAGAAAGCATCCTTCCTCTAAAACTGATACAGCTCTTTTCTTTCCTCCCCTCTCCCCCTAAGTTTTAGAAAAGAGTTTAGCTCAGTTATCCTCTAATAAAAGGAAGGGGGAAAATAATTTAAATTAAGTCAAAGTTATATTTACTTGAACTTCATTTTACCCCCGCAAGGGATTTTAAATTTTAGCTCAATTCTTTTCCACTAAATCAGTTCAAAGTCCTGAAAATATATCAGTGTAAATTATTAAGCAGTAAACAGTAAATAGAAAGAGAGGGCATCACTTTTCTCTAAATCCTGTCTTTGCTAGGAGAGAAAGAGAAGGAAAGGTAGAAAGATCCACCTTCATTTTAAAGTGTGTGCAAGGCAATGAGTGGATTTTCTTTTAACTGCTTGTCAGATGTATGTGGAGCTCATTGGTCTTGTTTATTTTATTTATCAATCTGCCATATCTAGAGTGATCTTTATCATCCAAGTCAGTTTCATTTTAGAAAGTGAAAAGCAATGCTAGGAACCTTTATGTTGGATCATGAGATGTGAGTATGGATAATTCCAGACCAAAGTACATGGTCACTTCAGTTGACCCCAAGAATCTGTTCCCATGTTTCTCTTTTACTTTATCAGTACATCTCTTCATCATTATTCCTCAAGTAGCATGTGTAGTTCTGGCTGATTTTCTGATTTATCAAGTCAATTCCAAGTTCAAGTTCAATCTTAAGCCATAAAATGATAGTATTTTTAATGGAAAAGACTTTATTAAAAATCTCACTTCAAATTCTCCTTTTCTGGTAGATAACCCTATACTTTGACTTGACTTTATATACACACATTTTTAAGTATTTAATTTTTAAAATTTATTTAATTTGGTGCATATTAACTATACAAAATAGAGGGATTAATTGTGACATATTCATGCATATACATAACATAATTTGATAAATTTCACTGACCAGTACCTCTCCTTACTCTCCCACCTTTCCCCACACTAATGGTCTCCCTGTTACATTCATAACATCACCCCCTGATTTTTCCCTCAAGCTGCTGCATAAGAGAGATAAGATATAAGACTGTCTTTCTGAGTCTGTCTTACTTGGCTTCACATGATGCTCTCTGGTTCTTCCATTTTTCTACGAATGACATAACTTTTAAAACAGAGCTGTCCTTGGATCATCTGAAGGGATGTTAAGCCCTGTCTACTTTGAATACTTGATGATTCTCTCAAGTGCCTGTCCCTTAGATTCAAAACTCATCTGGGGAAGCAAAGAGGCCGAGGACTTCCCCAGGGGTGGGGGGCTGACCATCATACTGGGGCAGGAGAATGAGACCATAAGAATCACTGCACCAAAGACAGAATATACAAAGGGAAAAAGCAATGTTCCCAAAATAGGTACTTTATAACATTTCAGAACACACACACACACACACACACACACACACACACACATACACACACAATGTGCATTTGTTTTTAGGAATAGAATGTGTTAAATATCTGGAACACTTTTTTCAAAAATAAATGTAAATTATATTATCTAAAAGCATTGGATCCTGATATCTTCATTAAAGATGTTAAGCAATCATCTTAGGGGTTTTTACTTTCTTTCTCTTCATTTAAGTCATTCTAGGAAACCCTGTCCTCCAAGGACACTTCCTCCTCCTTGCTCCTGTCCCTGAGAGACTGTATCCCATTTTGTTCCCGTCCCCCATTCCACTATGTCCTTCACTGTCAGCAGCGTTTACTAGACATTCTTCTCGCATCTTCCTCTTACCTTCTTGATCCCAGAGCCTGACTCTTCATGATGTCACCTTGCCATTGGTGGCTTTTTACCCCTTCCCACCACTGGCCACCAGGTGGAATAGATGATCCTTGCTCACCATTGTCCCTCCCAGGCCAGTCTTTCTCCTTCCCCCAAACCTCCAGATACGCCCCTGGGGAATTAGACTCTGTCTTGTACCACTCATCACTTCTGTCACCTACCACCCTTGGGTCCGTCCCTCTCCTTCATTTCCCACCAATATTTGCTGCTGGGGCAATGAGGCAATCCTCCCTCCCTTATTAATACTTGTTGGGACCCCCTCCTAGAGTTCCCTGACCTCTTCTTTAGTGATGATGGGGTGTTCCACCCTCTGCCTGACCCCTTTCCTTCTCCACATGTCCTGAGACCAAGGCCTGACAAATTCATGCAGCACCTCTGCAACTCCATATCGTCCAGTTCTTTGACTCTACTGCCCTGTGTACATCCTGTTCCCACATTCCCAAATTCTTTGCACAGAGACCACGGATCCACTAACTCATCCCTCCTTAACTCCTTGATGCCCTCTCTCTCCTGGGTGCTAGAGATTTTTTAATATTGGGCTCTGGATTGCCATTGTCTAAACCCTACTAGGCGTGTAACACTTGTTCAATGAACACTGATTGCATTAAAACAAAATAAAACAAAACAAAACATATGGAATGAATGTTTAAACCCACAGGGAATTTTTCCCTGCTTTTGCTGCTGTCAAGAAATATTTGTTCTTTCTTTTATGTAATTATGATACATGTTTCACCAAAAGCCACAAATAACTGTTGACTAGTTCACTGCTTTTTGCATTTTGTTAAGGAACAAAGAAGTCAAAGAGCCTGTTAAAGCTATTACTTCTCACTCTTTTAAGTTACAGTCCAACCAGACACTGAGTGAAACAGCCTCCAAACAAAACAGGTTCTAAATGGTTCCTCTACAGCTCATGTTATGTTTAGAGGAAGGAGCACTGGTATAAAAAGGGGCAGTCTTTACTTTAGTCAGATATGCTATCATCTTTCTGAAATCTGCCAAAATTCACACACACACACACACACACACACACTCACACACACAAATCTAATTTACCTGAAATAAACATGAAAGTTAGAGGTATTTGGTTTGGCATGAATCATCAGACCTGTAGAAGTGAAGGGCAATCTATTACTCATCAAACTTGACTTTAAAATTATGTGATGGAAAATGTTATTTATGGGGGGAAAAAAATCCTTCATTTTAGAAATTAGTGCAAACTGCTGTGTATGAAGCAGCAGTTATCCAGCTGTAATAACCTGGGATCTGGAGGGGACTTGAAGTCAACATCTGTTTGCTCCACCCCCTGTGACAGAAAAGGAAAAAAAAAACCCAATGAGATTAGATGGCTGGCTTAATGTGATAAGGAAATGAAGCCACATGACACTTGCAGTCTCGAATCTGCTGGAGCCGATGTTATTGAGCATTTCATAGGGAGTGAGAAGCACTTTGCCAAGAGTTTTAAGTGCCTCATAAGATCTTCACGATGAGATAGTGAGGTAGGTGGGGTTATCATCCTGGTTTTTTCAAATGAGGGAACAGCCAGCCCCAAGGACAGAGCCCAGCCATCCTGTTGAACCCATTCTTACCATCCAGGCAGAATCCCATGACTCTCTACCCACTCTAGCCTTCCTCGGGTCCCAGCCGCACCTTTTCTCCTCTATCCACACAGCTGTTGGCTCCTTGAAGACTGTCTTAGTCTTCCTGTTTTCCTTTCATTTTTTTTTGAACCTAACACATATATAGGACATAGAAGATGTCTAGCAAATGTTAGTTGGATGGTCACAAGGACACTTCCAGTCAACTATGTGTTTTAGAGACCTGTAGCTGCTTTATTAAAATTTTAAGTATTGTTTGGATCCTAAGTATTGTTTGGATTTAGTGTATTTGAAAATCCAGGTATAAATATTTCTTACAGACTCGATTAAATCAAGGGCCTTCCCATAGTTATGTATCCCTGAAGTGACTCAGCAAATGTGAACAATAGATATAATTAGATCGTTTTTCATCATCTGACAATAAATTAGGGAAATAGCATTCTGGTAACCAGTTTGAGATCTTTCCTCTTAAAATACTTATTTTTGAGAATTGCTCAGAATAGTTTTAGAAATTGAATTCTATACAGAATAGTGTATGTAGATAATATTCAAATGCCTGTTATACCACAGATTCAGTCATTAAGTGGGTCACTCTCCCTGAAGTAAATACACTTGGTATTTGATTTCAAAATCTTTCTTTTAATTGCAATGTTTTTCCAGAAACCAAAGCAGACATAATTAAAATTGTGAACATAGCAATACTATTTCAGAAATGTCTCTCGTGCTTTATGTTTCATGCTGTACTCTTTTTGCTATTTCTGTTTTTTCTTTTTTAAAAAAATCTATTATGGGGTGGCCAATATATTTCTTTTAATGTACTGTCTTCAAAATAAAAGAATTTGTTATGATGAAACATTGTGGTTCTCCCTCTTACTCAGTGTGTCTAAATCACTTGCCAAGAATTAGAGAAACTGGGTTTCATCAATATTATCTACCCACAGAGTATTACACTTAAATTTCTATTTTCTTCAAATTATTTTAATTATTTTTTTAAAAAATACGACTAACTCAGACATTCCCATAAATACATGCCAAACAAATATTAAATTCTTAATGAATTTAATACATCTGAGATTTTGCATTATTATTAATGTTGTTATTTCAGAGACAAATACCTTGTTTCCTTTATTTGTGAAGATGATGTCAATTCCCAAGTTATATTAATATTTGAATGTGATAATTATAAAGAAGTAATTAGAGATGTAAAAAAACATTAAGAAGATAGTTCAAAAGCTTTTGTTGATTAAAAAAAACTGGGGAGAACATTTTGAAAGTATTTAGTGTTCTGAGTTTTCTGTATTTGATTTTTTAAAAGCTTAGAAATTAATGATGAAGGCATGGGAATTAAGCAGAGAAAAGCAAAGACATGACGACTAGAAATTATTAGTACAATGGAAAAAAATTTTCTTATTGTCAGCTTTAAATGCATATTACTTAAATAGCTCAATCTACCTGCCTTAAGTCCTGGATGTGTGTGCGAGTTTTGGAAGAGTACATGCAGAAAACCTTATTCCTTGATCATGCCAGATGTTTCATAATTTTATTTATCTAATGCACTTCCAGATTTAGTGCTTAAAAACAGTCAGGTGAGATTCCAGAATATTTTATCCCTATTTCACAGATGGGGAAACCAAGGCTTAGTTTGTTAGTTAAATTTAAGTGACTTGTTACATATTAACTGGTGATTTAGTCCTTAGGGAGGACTGAAGTTGAGTCTTCTAACTCAGGATCAGTGATCTTTTCAATAGTTCACTTTGCAACTCCAGGAAGTTGAAAACTGGTATTCATTGTATATTTATTCACTAATCTACCAGGTCAGGATTGTGTTGATTAGGTGCTCTTCTGTGTGTGGACTTGGTGAAGTGTGTACAATATGTCCTACCCATTCATGACCTTCCTCAGATGTGTCTCAGTGCCCTTACTAGTTGTCTCCTGTGTCTTACTCCTCCTTGGAGAAAGACAAGGAAGGATCATAGTTAGGAGCTAGGTCTCTTTCCTCGCAGTCAAGGAGCTTGAGGAATATAAAGTGAACTTTCTCCTAGTGGAAAAAGGAAAGATGAACCAAACCAGTGCATGCTGTGTTGACTTATAGAAAGGTTGACCCCCCCACCCACCCTCTAGGTACCATTGAGAGGTCAACTCTGGAGAAAGTGAGCAGAACTAGTTAGATTAGATGACTCTGATACTCTAAGCTGCAGTCTCTATGCCTATAGAGAGAAGATGTATACCATAAAACTATCCATAGTTGAGTGACACTAACTCAAAATCCGGAATCAAATAAGACACTAGATATGCAGTATTTTAGAAAATTTAAAAAATGCTTCAGGGATATAGTACTTGGTTATAAGACTAATTAGTGTTGATGATAATATTTCCTAAGTAACATCTTCATATTTTTTGGTGTCTTCAGTTATCTGTAGCCATTGTCAAGAATCTCTCTTTGTTACCAGGAGAATGGAAATTTAGTACTCTTAGGTCTCCATAACATTGAGAGATAGGGCAGTCCACCTTCCACCCACTATTACTGGTTTTTGAATGAAAGCAAAGCATGAAGGGAAATTGAAACTACAACTATTCTGTAATATTGTGCTTCTCAGGAGGTACCTGGACTAAAAGGAATGCCCAACTGCAAAAGTCACTTAAGGTACAAGTAATATGAGTCTGACAGTGTTTGTATGATTCCAAAACATTTATAAGCTAAATTGAACTGGGATAATTTGTAAGTAATGTTCTGACTTCTTGCATGTCCAAATTTTACTTAGAGGTCTTTTTAAGTGGATGGTGCCACTTTCATTTTGGGATATCCCAAGCCCCTTCTGTACCAAACTGTGTGTAATTACACATCTTTATTCAAAAGGCAGAATGAATAAAGAGAGGTTAGAGGTAGATGAAGATGAAAGATGATAAAACAGCCAGATTAACAGGGAGTTACTTGAATACTAACACTCAAACACTCATTTCCTAGAGAGACAATAATAGAACAGATATTGATAAAAGTTACAGTGTCAAAAGCCACACAGCAAACTCTTTTGACTGTCCTCAGGAAGGGCTACCTGAGTCTTTAACAACTGCCATGAAAATCATAAAGTTAAAATGGTGCCTTAGCATCTAAATGTGTTAATGTGATGTAATCTATTTGCACAAGGAGATATGCAGAGCAAACAGTCATACACCTTGCAGAACTGTGACTTATCTAGGTGGATTTAAAGAAGATGCATAATGTCCATATTTTTTAAAAGAAAAAGCAAAAAAGTTAAATAAATTTTTGAAAACTTTTTAATGATTGGTTTGAATTAAAATTTTCACATAGTAAATATCAGTCTTGGGATTTCCAACTGAATCTGGATATCATATTTCTACCAGTATTCCCAAAGGTGAGAAATTTTTCTTTTTCAGTAAAAAAAGCTTAGGCTTTATTTAAAGATGTCTGTGATCAAATACCAATTTAAAACAGATATTAGTTTTTTAAAAATTTCTCCAAATTTCCAGCATACAGTTTAATGGAGATAGCATTTTGAAAATTAGGCAATTGTATTAGAATCTTTATATGTAAATTATGGATCGTAAGCATCATATCTCTGAATAATATGTTGCTATGGGACTATTAGCTTGATCACCATTAATGATCACATTTGTGTTCATACTTGACAAAATCACAAGACATTTCTCCAAATTAACTATTATTTCACATCCAATAGTGTTATATTTCACATTCAGTATTACTACAATATCTCAGCATACGAGTGGAATGCATTTTAGGATCACTTGTGTTTTTATGAGGTATTCCAAGGAATACAGTGTACAAGTATCATTTTATAGTAAGAGTAATTATTACCATGAGATTAATTAGTAGGAATCTATGCCAGATTCATGCTAGTTGTAAAACCAAACTCATATTTTTTCTCTTAACTTTCTGGACTATAGAATTTAGAAAATTTCTAATATTAAAACTTTCTTTAAATTCTATATAACTGTTATATAATTCTATATAACTGTTTATTGAATACTTTCATGATTGGCTAAATCATTGATTTATTATTTTTCATTTTGTTGTTGCACAATGGTCTTATTTTGTTAAATGATCTTACTAAAGACATGAGCTACCAGGGAGTAAAATGTGTATAACCCTCTGTGTCAATCTTAGAGTGAATTTTTTTTGTATTTTAAATATCACTTTTTATACACAGATTAAAGTACTACACCTCATTGATGTGTTGATGGCAGAGGCAACGTTCACTAAATGACTAGGCCACTTTCTGAGTGTTCCTTTCTACTTCTTAATCCCCAGTGTCACAATTCACCTAGACCCATATATTCAGTTTTATCAAAAAATTGACTTATTCTATTTCTAGACAAAGTCTTACTTAGAATTCTGATTTCAAGAATATTACTAATTGAATTCAACTGGCAAAATAGTTGCATATGTGTCCTTACCCATTCTCAAATCACTTAATATAAAATAAACATATGGACATACATGTAGACACACATGCATACATGTACATATTTAAGACATAAGTATGCATTTTACGATGCATGCTTAACAATAATGAAAGAAGGATGGGAGGACCATTGTCAGATCAGAGACTTTGAAACATTCTTAAAAGAAATAAGATGAATGGAAACCACAGTCCAAACACTGAGGACATTATTTTATAGGTGGAAGCAATTCTTGAGATTCTACAAACTCATGATTACAAGAAACAGAAGATGGGATATGTTTCTGGGACAATCTTTTGGTGAGATATAAGAACCATGTTTTTGAACAGCTGAGTTGTAATCCATTCTGTTTTCCTTTATAATAATAGTCTGTGGGAAGCTGCCATGCCAAAGTACTGGATATGGCTAGGAAGACATGGTACTAGCTTAAAATTTGAAGTATAAATAGGTAAGCCGCAAACACCTAAAATTAGTTACCTGCACATGTTACTCCCAGTGTGCCACACTCTGCACCCCACAGCCACCAGAACATCTGCAGATGAGGAAACAGGAATTTTCTGAAATCAGGTGAGTAGACAACCAATCTCATGAAGAGCCAACCCTTGAGGAAACAAGACAGAAAACTTCAAAATAAGATGATGATTCCCTCAGAGTTTATATAAGGTATAAAATATCCCACTCATAAAATAAGAAAGACTTATGAAAGGTAATAATTAAACAGTAGAAATAAAAAATATATTTTAAGGAAAATATAGCTTATTTACTTATAGTTCAGGCACTTGTAAATTTACAAATAATGTCAGGTTTCAATGCACATGAAATCATTAATCAAGGTAATAAAAGAAGGGATCAGTTCTATATCAAACTCAACATCTATATTGATTTTTTTTTTGTACCAGATATTGAACTCAGTGGTGTTTAGCCACTGACCACATCTCCAGCCTTTTCTATTTTGAGACAGGGTTTTGCTAAGTTGCTTAAGGCCTCATGAAGTTGCTGAGGCTGGCTTTGAACTTGCAATCTTCATTCCTCAGACTCCCAAGCCACTGGGATTACAGGTGCGTGAATTCATGCCTGGCTGATTGTTTATTTTTACATAAGTAAAAATATAGTGGTGAAACCAGCAGAATTTCTCTAAAAATTTATCTGAGTGCTTGAGGCTTTGAGTGTCTCCAAGGCTGTGGTTCAGGTATTTGTTGAAAGAAGCTGTCATCTCAAGACTCAACTGGAGGCAAATCCACCTCTAAACTGATCATGTGGACATGGCCAAGGGATCTCTGAAATGCCCTGGTTGTTGGCTGGAGACATCATTTCCTTGTCACATGGACTCTGGCAAAAAATGGCATAGTGAGGAATGAGAGAGAGACCAGACAGAAGCTACAGTCTCTTACGACCTTATCTCAGAAATAACATTTTGTTACTTTTGCCAAGTTAGTT
The DNA here is from genome assembly GCF_045843805.1 of Urocitellus parryii. Lineage (NCBI taxonomy): Eukaryota > Metazoa > Chordata > Mammalia > Rodentia > Sciuridae > Urocitellus > Urocitellus parryii. The sequence goes on from NC_135538.1 coordinate 13,434,127, forward strand.
GATAATTCCTATCTCTACTCAGGATATGCACTCTGTGTGAGTACCCAGAGGCAGGGAATCATTGGGCCATCTCAGAGTCCTCAGAGGACTCCTTCTTTTAATCAGCTCAAAGCCTAGAATGTTCTCAGATTTATTTACAGTAACATAAAAATTGTACATATTAATGGGGTACGTGTGATGTTCTCACGTGTGCATATTGAGTAATGTTAGATTGAACACGACTTTCTCCTCATTTATCATTTCTTTAAGGTGAAAACAACCTCCATTTTTTCAGGTGTTTGAGATGTACAGAACATATTCTTATTTAGAGTCCTCCTGAATACAACACACCAGAACTTCTTAATCTGCCTAACTGTAACTCCCATATCCCTTGATCAACCTTCTACCTCCATACATTTCCTAGGCTGTAGTAAACACTATTTTACTCTCGACTTTCATGAGACCCACATTATTTTTGGATTCCACCCATGAGTGAGATGAGGCAGAAATTGTGTTTCTATGCCTGTGTATATATATATATATATATATATAAAACACACAAAATGACTGTCATGTTGACTCCAATGATAGAAGTTCATCTTCTGTGCCTGAACAGTGTTCCGCTGTGTATATGTACCACATTTTTAAAATTCATCAGTTGATGGACACTTGGATTGTTTCCATGTCTTGGCTGTTAGGACTAGTACTGCAGGGAACATGCAGCGCAGATGCCTCCTTGACAGACTGCCTTCATCTCTTGTGGTAACGCACTTAGTGGGGGAATTGCTGGATCACATGGTAATTCTGTTTTTATTTTTTTGAAGAACCTCCGTGCTGTTTCCCACAATAGCTCTACTAATTACAATTCCACCCAGGGTGTGCGAGGGTTCCCCTTTCTCCACACCCTTGCCAACACTTGCTGTCTTCAGCCTTTTTGATACTAGCCATTCTTACTGGGTTGAGGTGGTAGCTCATTGCAGTTTTGATGTGCACTGCGCTGATGATCTGTGATGTTGAGCAGTGATTCTTGTGTGTATGTGCACACATTTGTATGCATTCTTTTGAGAATGATTTATTTAAGACTGTTGACTATTATTTGACCAAGTTATTTTTGTTTTGCCATTTAGTTTTTTTGAGTTCTCAATATATTCTAATTATCAGCAGCTTGTCAAATGTCTGTAGGTGTTTTCTCCCATTCTGTAGGTTATTTCTTTCCTCTGTTGACTGTCCCATTTGCTCTACAGAAGCTTGTTAGGTCTGAATAATTCCTGTTATCTACTTTTGGTTTTGTTTCCCTGTGCCTTGGGGGTCTTGTTCTGAAAATCCTTGCCTACTCCAAGGTACTGGAGCTTTCCTCCTAAGTTTTCTTCTAGTAGTTTCAGGTTTTACAGTTAAGTTTTTAATCCATTTTGAGTTGATTTTTTTAATGTTTTGTAACTGGTGAGAGAGAGAGAGAGAGGAGTCCCAGTTTCATTCTTTTGAAAGTGGATATAAAGCCCAGAATATTGTTCTTTAAATCAGATGTGGAAGAGGTTTCTTGGGTTTAGTTCTTTAATTTGATTTATAGAGTACTTTCTATCTTCATCTGTAGACTGAAGAGACAAGTTTACTGCCTGCTACCTATTGACCATAAAGTGAACATTTCTTATCAAGAATGGAAAAGTTAAAAAAAAAAATCACTGGTCAGTAGAAATTCTGTATGTAACTGGGCTAATGCTGGAAGTTCTTGGTGGGGTCTCTAGGTCCGGGAATGATTCTCTGGGGGCTCCAGTTTGGCCCATCACCATTCCTTCCTTTTGAAAGGTACCCTGTGCTTCAGCTGAATGGTATGTGGGCTTGTGCTTATAAGCAATCAGAGGGGCCCTGCATGGTGCCTGTAACCCCTGCTGTTCAGGAGACTGAGGAGGGAGGATCACAAGTTTAAGGTCAGCCTGGGCAACTTGGTGAGACCCTGGTTCAAAAATTAAAAAGGGTTAGGATGTAGTTCAGTAGCAGAGCTCCTCAGAGTTCAATCTCCAGTATTGCAAAAGAAAAGAAAGAATTAAAGGAGATACAGATGCATGAGCTAGAGCTCACATGTGAAAGTTAAGCATTATTCCTAAACTATGGAATGTTTTCCATCATTGTCTATGTTTTCTAAATTTTCCCAAGTAAACATTTTCAGTTTTTGTAACACATAGTCCCCCCACATACAAAACTTTTTTTAAGAATGGAGGGAAATGCACTTAATCCACATCCCAGATGGTGACGTAATGAATTTACACTTCCAGATCATAGAACAGAAAATAGTGCAGATCATACTGCCAATTTACTAATACATATTAAGAAATATTACTGCTAGCATGCCTTCCCTGTATGAATAACTATGGGAACATTAAGTCATCATGGGAATATTGCTGGGTGAACACTGATTTAAAGTGAGAGATTAAAAAAAAAAAAGCTACTGTTCTCCTGCTCTAACTTGAAAAATGTTTCCATTGTGGAATGATGTGCTGTTGAGACACCTTGACAAGCCAGACATTCACTTGAGCTGGGCTGGTCTTGCATTCCAAATCTATTCTTTCTGTGTAAAAAGGCCATCTCTCTTCAGCTATCACACTTTTCCTCACAGGATACAATTTAATAGTTTAGATTTCAGTGTTTTTTTAAAAATACAATTGCATTAAGAACCAAAAGATGATAACGTATTCTGGAAGACAGTTGAGGCTTCCTTCGGGGTGGCCCTGAGTATGTTATCCACCACAGGGATTGTGGCATCATTTCTTCCTCCAGAAAATTTTAAAGATACGAAAACAGTGCACATAATTTCTGTTGAGCATAACTAGTGTGCAGGCTAGTTTATAAGGTGAGAAATGAAATCAGCGACCGCTGGTCTTCTGTTTTCCCCAAGTGACACAATAGTAATTTTGCTCGTGCTTGGAATTAATTTTCAGATAGCCTGTGAGCTATAGAATATATTTTTTAAACCATTGTATCCAAATTTATCATTAGTTCTCAAAATCAGTTCACATATAATACAGCAAATCATGGCATTGTGTCATCTTTTATGTTTATTATTTGTTCTCCTCCTCCTTTTCTCCTCTTCCTCCTCCTCTTCTTCTCATCTTCTCCTCTCCTCTTCTTCCTCCTCCTCCTTCTCCTCTTTATTCTTCTCCTCCTTCCTCCTCTAGTCATTTTCTACTGTTTAGAAAAAAATAAACCAGAATAGATTATTTATCATGCAAGGGACTGTTTATCTGACACACACTGACAAATATGCATCCCAAGAACTGTGCTGAATTATCCAATGATAAAAGAGCCAAGGGTAAAAGGACAGCCTGCCTCTTCTACCTGCAGTTTCCTATGAGAATCCCTTTATGTAAAGTCATTTGAACCCGCAGGGTTAGCACATTATGCTCATGCTTGCAGAGTGGGTACATGTGCATTATTTTTCAAAGCTCAATCTCTTGGGCACTTACTAGATTTTGTTTAGGAAAAAAATATAAGAGTAATACAGTAAATGTGCTTATGAAAATATAAAGTAATGTTTTCTAATGCCATTCATAAGGACAGGGAGAACCAGACATTCCATGAGTGGTTTTTCATTCAGTTAATCTTATGCTACTCATAAAAATAGTCCTCCAACTGATATGGCACGTAAACTGATAGTTTCTGATCAGAAGCTGACTGTGATCATAGCACTGCTTCTCCCATTCTTCTGCAAGCCCTTATCTTAATGTGGACTGGTAATAAACATTTTCCAGAGCAGAACTTTGAGAAGCACTGAACTAGACTAGCAGGTGAAATCAGGTCTCCGTGCTGCACTCGCCTGTCGTAGCTCAGGGTCTGATGTTCACTGTGCATCTCATCTGCCGTAGGATACTGATGGAATTAGTTTAAGTGCTTTGTATTTTGATCTCCTTCTCTGTATAAAGAGGATGTGGCACCTGATAATCACCAAGGTCCTTTCCAGAGCTCTAATTCAAATTTATGTCATGATTGAGTGTAGATATAGCCATGGCCAGCAACAGAGAAAAAGATAAGTGAACTACGGCAGTTAGGTATTATGTTATTAAAGTGATGACGGTGAATATCGTTTAAGATAGAAGCTTAATTATGATAAATGAAACATAATATTCCATGTACTATGTGCACATATACCCTATTATAAAGAGTGAGTATCCATACAAAAAAGCCTGAACATAAATTTAAAAACATATGTTAAAAGAATTGTGAAACAATGGTATCTGAAAACTGACTTTGTTTCTTTTAGTATTAGATAAATCTGCTATCTCAATTTTTGTAATATGATTATATTATTCACAAATATAAACGAAGAAATAGCTTACGAACACATTCAATGAAACAACAAATCTCAGTTGTTTTGCACATACGTTAATGGATGGAAGGGGCCTCTTTTCATCATTTGGAATTTCCCATGGCATCTGTCAGTTTCTTGTGGGTACACTAGGTCAGGCTCTTCCAGAGTAAATATTTGTATATTTCTGGAGTCATCAAATCATTTCACTGGATAGTACTTAGGAAACCTAATAGGCTGAAGAGGCACAGCTCCTTGTAGGCAAGGCAGTCTCTCCTCCCTCCTTTGGATTGTATTCCAGTCTTCTCAGGAACCTTCAGTCCCCTTCCCTCCTGAAAAATAAAAATTCCTTCCCTGCCCCTTCAGCCTTGGCAGCTGTTCTCCATCGTTCCTTGCAAGAGAGTCGCTGAGCTGACTGTTTCCTCACATCTTTGTTTCTCACCCCCAATCAGACTGCTATCCTGTGACCGTATTAAAACAGCCCAGTCTGTCCTTTGGTGTCACTGACCCCTCTGTAATTGAATCTAATATATTTTATCATCTCCATGTCAGCTTTAGAGTCCGTTCTAGAATAAAACAGAAGTACAGTTGTTAAAGGATGTTAGGTTGCTCCTGGATCTCTGAGGGGGCCAGGCAGATAGACTAGAGCAAGAGCCAGGTGCAGGCACTGCAGAGAGGACCCTGTGGCTGCTCCCTGCTTGGCTTTCATTAAGCTTCCAGCTAGCAATAGAAGCCCTGCTCCAAACTCTTCCGCCACCCTGCATTCCAGATGACCAGTCCTCCTCGTGTGGCCACCTCTTCTGTCTGATAAATAAAGGGATTAATCCAATTCCAGCCAGTTATTCATCACAACATTCTAACAAACCAAGCTCACATCTGGATATTCTATACCAGTACTCTCAACATTGTTATTTCATGATAATGAGGTTTACAATTTTTTTTTTTTTAAAGAGAGAGAGAGAGAGAGAGAATTTTCCAACATTTATTTTCTAGTTCTCGGCGGACACAACATCTTTGTTGGTATGTGGTGCTGAGGATCGAACCCGGGCCGCACGCACACCAGTCGAGCGCGCTACCGCTTGAGCCATATCCCCAGCCCTACAATTTTTTTTTCAATAGTTGTGTATATTTTAATAGGTAGATATATGTGTGTATCTTTAAAAATAAACCCTTTATCTGGAAAGCTTTCAATATGCCAAACTAGCATTGTCTGTTCAAGATAAAAAATACTATTTTATAGTTCAGGCACATTTAGTTTGTCATCTTAGACTTTCCTTTTTTAAATTAAGGGGGTTTAAATTTAATGCTTGCTGTAGTAGCTCTTGCATTTTAATTCCACGGTTTCAGCCATAAAGTAGTATTTACTGTTTCTTTTCTTGTTTGTTTCTTTCTCTCTTCTCCCCTATCAATATTGTCCAAAAGTTAATGAATCGTGTCCATCAAAATTAGTGCTAATGACCTTATTTTCATAAAAACAGACTCACTACTCTGCCAGCTTTTCCTTCTGCAGGCTAGCCCATAGGAAATGATCCATTAGTTAAAAAATAAAAAAGGAATTAGAAAATGTTTGTCTTTCATAAATCTGGCTATGGCATGGATCTTATTCCATTTCAGCATTTACCCAAAAGAGAGGGGGAAAAAAAAAACCCGGAAATTTATGGTGACAATATTCTTTAATCTCTTTCTAAAACCAATGAAGGAAATTTTCTTAATCTCATGACAGAGTATTTGTAAACAAGACACAAATGTTTTCTCACCATTGGGATTCAGGTAAACATTTAGAGATACAATCTTGAAGGAGATGGAGACAGGAATTTGTGGGGGAGAGAGACACAGTATCTTTGTAGATTAAAAATCTCCAAAAATCTGATTAAGGTCATTTTGAATCTTTACTGAATACTAGGCTACAAAGGGATAAGGGAAAACTCTATACCCAAGGTACAGCACATAAAGATTAAAAAGATTAAAAACATACTGTCAAATCAGTAGTCATAAGAAGCCTTTAGAATCATTATGACTTCAAAATTAAGATTATTTCCAGGGAAGAAAGAGGGAAATTCCCTGAATAAGACTTCACAATGATAAATAGCTTCAAGATACCCAAAGCAGAAACAGAAAGAACTAACAGGAAAAAAAAAAATTCAAAATGAAAATAAACACTGGAGATTGTTAACGTTCTTTTCTGAACAATTAGACAAAAAATCAGAGAGAATAAAATAACACCATCAACCAATTTAAACTAATTGAAATTCATAAATGTTGCACCCAAACATAGGAGAATATACTTTCTTTTTAAGTATCATGTAATGTTTATTGAGTTAGAACATATGTTCACTCACAAATCAATTATTAAATGAAAAACTTAATTTAACTTAGAATTCTAAGTCCAAAACTGAATTAAATTAGAAGGAAAGATATCTGAAAAGTACACAATTACTCAGTAATCAAACAATACTCTATTAAATAAACCATGGGTCAAGTTTTAAAAAGAGAGAATTTAGAAAATGTTTTGAACTAAGATGAAACACAACTTTTATAATGCACTTAAAACAGTGCTTAAGGAAAATTTTATAGCACTCAAGAAAGATCTGTACTCAACAAAAATTCCAGAATAATATACTAAAAGAAAGAGATTTTTGATTCAAAATTAACAGAAAGGAGGAAATAATAAAGATAGCAGGAATCATGAAAATAGAAAACAGGCAAAAAGTGAATTTATGAAAGCAAAAGCAATAGAATTGAGAGAGGGGGAGAGAGAGAGAAAGAGAAGGAAAAAATAGGAATTATTAGAAATGGAAAGAGAGAGGTGTCACTAGATATTAGGAATATGGAAGGGATAGTGGATGCTATTAATTTTATGGCAGCATTGAGTAGCTTACATAAAATGGGCAAATTCCTTCAAAGAAACAGAACAATAAAGAGAAAAACAAATTTAACATAATTTTATTATGCAACTCTAAATTCATAATCTTAAAATTTCCTATAAGATCCAAATATCTGATTAAATCCCTCAAATATTTAAAGAAATAATACAGTCTTTCAGGAAACAAGCCTGTCAACTCCTGTTATAAAACCATTACTGCCCTTATTTTTTTTAAGAAAAACTAAATCAACAAATGTAAACTACAGATCAATATTCTCTATATAAATATAAAAAAATTCTTTAGAATATGTTAGTATCCAAATTCAGCAACATATAAAAAGGGTAATACATCCTGATAAAGTGGGGCTTATTCCAGGAATACAATCTTGATTTGATATTTGAAATTCAATGAATGAAACAACCATATTAATGGACTAAAATGAAAAATTATACGATCACACTAGTATCTGTGAAACAGCAGCAACAACAAAATTCATCACCCATTTGCCCATTTGTGATTAAAAATAAATTAGAAAAAATAGGAATAGAAGGGAATTCCTTGAATTTGATGGATAATGTCTGTGACAGATCAACACTTGACACCGTGATGCATGGTGTCATCCGAATGCTTTCCTTTTATGCGTAGGAACAAATGAATGAATGTCTGTTGTTGCTTCTTTGCAACATTGTATGAGATGCCCCAGATGGTGCAATATGGCATGAAAAAGAAATACAAATTAGAAAGGAAGAAAAAAAAATATGTCTTTATATTTAGAAGAAATAGCTTTTGTAGAATATCCTAAGGAATTTGCCAAAAAACAAGCAACAACAACAACAAACAAACAAAAACCCAAAAACCTACTAGAACTAAGATGAAAATTTAGCAAGTTAAAATGCAAAATTAATATGCAAGAACTATTGTATTTCTTTATGCTGGCAGTGAACAATTATAAAATGAAATATTGAAAATAAATTATTACCATTTACAATAATTATTTAAAATCTACATATAAATTTATATGTAGATTTTAAAAAATATGCAAGACTGGAATCCTGCAAAACTACTTAACAGCACTGAGAAGTTTAAGAAGATAAAAATATATGAAGATATGCCATGTTAATGAACCATTAGAGTTAGTATTTTTTGGATGTAAATTTTCCCCATGTTTAATAATTTTAATCTCAATCAAAATCCAAAGAGACTTTTTGTCAAAATTGACAAAGTGATTCTAAAAATAAATACAGACCTGCAAAGATCTAGAGTGATCAGATCAATTTCAAAATAGAAGTAAAAGTAGAGGAGTAACATCAGCTGATTATAGACTTCCTATTAAAGGCACTGAAAATCATTTGTGTACATTAGAGACTTCAAATTGAACCCACAGAAATAGGAATAACAATGGTTATAGGATAGAAGTTGACCCAGTGTTGAAACAGTGGATACTTAGATTGAAAACAATGAATCTTGACTTTTACCTCTGCTTTTGTCAGCTTTGGGGTTGCTGTGACAAAAATACCCAACAAGAACAACGTAGAGGGAGGAAGTATTATATGGGGCTCATGGTTTCAGAGGTCTCAGTCCACTGATAATAGACTCTAGTGCTGTGTGCCCAAAGTGAGGCTGGACATCATGGGGGAGGGGCATAGCCAAGGAAAGCTGCTCAACTCTTTGTGGGGTCAGGAAGCAGAGAGAGAGGACAGGGGAAGAGGCAGCAGGAAGAACAATCATCCCAGGGCATAGCCCCAGAGACCAACAACCTCCAGCCATATTCTACCTCCCTACAGTTACAACCCCGTAAAACTAGGATGGACTGATTAAGCTACATTATGTTAAGCTACATTCTACATCTCAGAATTCAATTATGTTACTTTGAATATATTTTTTTTTTTTTGCAGAAACACTGGAACTTTGGGAGAACAGCTCATATCCAAACCATAACAACCTTATTCTATGCATTAACTCAAAATGTATCATAGATTTACATGAAAAATTTTAAATAATAAAACTCACAGAAAAAAAATTGCCTGATATCATAGGCAAAGATTTCTTAGAATACAAAAATACAAATATGGGTATATTCAGCTTCATCACAATTAAATGTTTTACTCTTTGAAAGAAACCATTAAATGAAATGAAGAGGTAAATCATAGACTGAAAGAAAATGAAGTACATGTATTGGCAAAGGAATTGTTTTTAGAATATATAAAGTGTTCTTTCAGTGTAATAGGAAGACAACCCAATTTAAGAAATGGGCCCGTGGGGCTGGAGTGTGGCTCGGGGGTAGAGTGCTCGACTAGCCTGTGCAAGGCAGTAGGTTCAATTCTGAGCACTGCATATAAATAAATGAAAGTAAAAGGTCTTTTGACAACTAAAAAAAAAAATTAAAAGAAAGAAATAGGCCCAATATTTGAATGGAGTTTTTACAAAATATAAGTCTGGCAAATAAACATAGGAAAAGTTGCTTATATCATTAATATTCAAGAAAATGAAATTCATGATGTCATCCTCATTTTGCAGAGGTTAAGTATCTTACTCAACATGATAGCAGTCTGTCTCCAGTGTCCATGTCCTTAACCACTGTACTCTGTACTGTATGTACTATAATTAATACCATTTTTGGGGGTAAAATATACTTCTAGAAACTTAAAATCAAGAAAGAAAAATAGGTATTTATCTATAGTTCCTAAATTTTTTGAAAAGAAAAAAATATTAAAATCATAAAACAATATAATTATAGTTTTATTAAAAGGGAAATAAGGTTTCTCCATCTGGTATACTTTGGAAAGAAAGAAGTCAGTCAGTGTATACGGCCTATACAAGTTGGTATTTTAAAAATGTTAAATTGTTGGGGCTGGGGATGTGGCTCAAGCAGTAGTGCACTTGCCTGTCATACTTGCCCGGGTTCGATCCTCAACACCATATACAAAAAAAGATGTTGTGTCTGCTGAAAACTAAAAAATAAATATTAAAAAAGAAAGTTCTCTCTCTCTCTCTCTCTCTCTCTCTCTCTCTCCCTCTCTCTCTCTCTCTCTCTCTCTCTCAACTGGCTCTTGGTCCTTCAAAAAAAAAAGTTAAATTGTTATAAACTGGTAGTAGAGATAATACTTTACTGGACACTTCTGAAACGTCTATAGGTGATCATTATTAATAAACAATACAATTCTTATTAACTATATTGCTCCAAAGAGTAGTTGAAAATGATTTTTCAAAACATGATTGAATATTTTTCTCATGAGCCCCACCTTGCATATCAACAAACTTTTATATAATTGTAAGATTATGGTAAAGAATATTTAAAACTTCTCAATACTGGATACATTATATGCTATTGAATACCAATTATTTTAGATAATTTTTTTAGATAATGCAAAATGCACACCCACACAGCTATTTTCTTCTTTCTTGCAAAATGGTAGTTTGACTCTATAATGGCATAAAAACTCCCCACTTATTCTTCCTGTTACTCATTTGAAGAATAATTTTACTTGCAAATGGCTACAGTTTATTTTTTATTTCTAAAGATATTTTTATAATAACATATTGATTATGAACTTCTAAAGCATACAAAAAGCTATGCCATTTGTGAAGCTACAGAAGGCTTTAAACTTTACTTCTGACATACATAAGCATATGTCACAAAAGAAATAAGATTGTCTCCTACTAAATCATAATACCATATCACACCTAGTCAAATGAGCAGTAATTTCAAATTATCATCTCATATCCAGAGCATAGTGCAGTTTCCCTAGTTGTCCCAAGTATTTACAGTCAGTTATTCATTTATTTTACACAGGATCTAACGCAAATTCATCCATCACATTTGGTCATATATCTGTAGTCCCTTTTGATCTAAAATAATACCCCTGTTCTCCCACCACACCTCCATCATGTTTATTTTGTAGGGAGAACAGGAGAGTTGGATTTGAGAATTTCCCAAGTTGTGGATTCATCTTACTGTTTTTCGAATGTCACTCAACTTGCTCCTCTGTTTTCCTCATTTCTGTAATGTGAAATCAGGTCCACAGCCTTGACGATATTCAAGTTAAGTTCTTTTGGGGGAAGGGTGGTAGTGAGTTACTTCTGTTCTACCCCAGAGTGTGTCAATTACAGTGTCAAGTGGTCCTCTTTAGTAATGTTTGCTAAAAATGGGCACTGAAACATCGCTGCATTATGAAAGTACATTTTTCCCCTTTGCAGTTAGTAAAGAATCTGTACTATCTTGACCCCACATAGAGGTATGATTCCCAGCTTTTCACCTCATAGATTTTGTAATCAGATGATGATTTCCTAATTCTATCATCCATCTTATGTTTGTTACCTGGCATTTTTCCATTGGAAGATTTATGTCCACATTTTTAGTGTTATTACAGACCATGGAACTTTAATTTTTTAGTGTATAAAATTATTATACCTTAATTTTTAGAGGCGTACTCTAACTTGGGCCAGTGGGAGCCTCTTCAAACTGGCTTCTATTTCTTTTTAAGTGAACCATTAGTCTTTAAGCATGGCCCAGCTATCTGGCACAAATGCTTTAATTCTATGAAGCTCTAATTCCTTTTGGTAGGGAATAAAAATTAGGACTCAGAATCTAGATGCTGTGTGTGCTCATTATTACGGAGATGCCATTGCTTCTTAACTGTTCCGATGGAAAGATCAAGCAAATAGATTGTAAAACTCATGTGAATAATTCTAGTTCATTTGTAATATTACACTTTTTATTAACTTTCATATCTGTTTTATATTAAAAACAGTGGTTCTTCACTCCATTTACTTAGTTTTTACATAGTTGTGTTATTGTACATGTGATGTTGGTTTCATAATGAAAACACCAGGATTACTACTAACAGAAAACCTTACTGAGTAAAGTTCAAGCTTTCTTTGCTTATATCCCACCAAGGATATACAATCACAGTGTTCTGTTAAGAAATTACCTGAATGGATTCTTCTGTGTATAGTTATAGTATGAATTGAATGTGCATTGTGTTGATTTGCTTATGTTTATGTTTGATTTTAGAATTTTTAAATTTGGTTTTGTTTTTTGGAACATGAAAGGCCTGGATCAAAATCAAAACCACAAAAAGTTATTTTGTGAGAAATCTGCTTCTAATTGTCACCGTTGACTCTCGTTCTACTGGCCCACTGTACAAGTTACTTTTATTGTCTAGTTTATCCTGGGTCATTTTTTGTAAAAGTAAGCAAATACATGTGTATGTGTGTATGCATTCACAAAGACACGCGTGTATTCTATTTACCTTTTTACACACACACACACACACACACACACACACACACAGTAACCCATCACCCTCTTCTTTTCCTCATTGAACACATATGCCTCAAATTACTTCACACCACTTTGTGGAGCTCACGCTCATGTTTCTCACAGGTGCACCACCCTGTACTTCATAGATGTGTAGTGCCCTCCAGGGAGTTTTCTCAGGCTCTGCTCACCATTCAGACTCAAAAGATTGTTAGTCCACTTGGAAGTATAAAAGATGGGAACCTGCAGAATAGCATCAGTTATTGCTTTCAGCAGGAATCCCACAGCAGGCCAGTAGGAGCTAGTCACAGCCCACAGGGGACTTACGGAGCTCAGTCCTTGGTTGGCACATCTTAGTTACAGGATGAGTTCCTCAGCAGTCAGGGTGGACACAGGGCTGGGGCAGGTGCTCTGGCTTCCACAGAAGCCAGTATCTCTTGTAACAATTCCAGAACCAAAGTTTAGGAGTGTTCAGGAGGCCTATGCCCAGTTATAAAAGTCACTGTTCTAGGGGCCAAGCACAGTGACATATACCTATAATCCCAGCGGCTCCGGAGGCTGAGGCAGGAGGATTGCAAATGCACAGCCAGCCTCAACAACAGCAAGGTACTAAGCAACTCAGTGAGACCCTTTCTTAAGTAAAATACAAAAATGGGCTGGGGATGTGGCTCAGTGGTTGAGTGACCATGGGTTTAATCCTTAGTACTGGAAAAAGAAAAGAAAAGAAAAGTCACTGTCCCAAGTGAAGGTATTTATGGTTCATTCAAATTTTCTACCAGGCCAGATGAAATTTATAAGTGGAGTGATTTTACCAGAGGCAATGTTAATAGGACATAGTTGGCATTCTACCTTTATCAATCCAGGAGTAGTGTTGGACAATCCACCCAAAGGTAAATCCTCATGATGAAGAGAACCCATCAGAGTTTATTCAACTAGCCCCCACATGGATGAACACTTTGGTTATTTCCTATCTTTTATTACTGCAAATAATATAAGGTCTGATTGTGTGCATGCATTGTTTCATTGGTAGAGAAGAATCTTCACAGAAGACTCCTGGAGGTGGGATTTGCTGAATCAGGGGGTAAATAATGCACACGATCTTTTCTAGATATTTCCAGAATCCCCTCCATGAGGGCCGAAGTTTTGTCTCCTCCCTTGTAGTGCATAAAAGTGACAGAGCTTTTGACCCAGAAATATGGTACTTGAAAAATAGTACCTAGTTGTATTATAATTTGTATTTATTTTATATATAAAGTTAAACTTTGTTTTATTATGTTAAAATGTAATTGTTTCTTCTCAGTGAATCATCTGTACATGTTCTTCCTTATTTTTTTAAATTACGGTTTTGGTCTTTTTCTTCTTTTTAAAAGAGTTTTCTATTATCTAAAAATTAACCTTCTGTACTATAAATTACAAGAGTTGTAATTTAACTTCTCTCAGTTTGTCATCTGTCTATTAATTATGTTGACGACAGTTGCTTGCTTTGTTTCTGCCATGCAAAGTTATTTTTTTTTTCATAAATTGAGCATGGTTTGAAGATTTGGGCTTTTGCCTATGTTATAAAGGAATTGGTTCATATTTTCTTGTATATTTCCAAATTTTGATATTGTGTCTAGAGTATAACTAGAGTATATTCTGGGGCAGAGTTTAGGGTTTTAATTGATTTTATCTATTTCTAAATGGCTAAACATTTCCTCCAACAGTATTTAAAGAATTCCTTTTCACTTTCATTTCGTATTAAATTTCTTTTGGGGGGTGGTAAATAGTGTTCACCTGTGAATGACTTCAATAACAATGTCAAATTATTTTCAGTTCATTTAAAGCCCAGTTACCTAATTTGATCTATGTAAACTTTTAAATATAGCAATGTGTATGAACTTATTTATTTATGTTGCTTTGTACTCGTGGTTTTGTGAATTCATCCACCTGAAATAATCAGCCCGATTTCATGGTCTCTTGTGATGGGTATCAGGGGAAGCGACTCCTGGTTCCACACTGAATTGCACAGATGATGGCCTCTGTCTTGCCAAGCTTCTTCTCTCTCAACAGTGTACTTCAAAAGAAGAGCTGGAAAAATGGATTTTAGTTCCTTTCCATCTTCAGGTTTCCATACAGATGGTAAATAATTAATCAATCAATCAATCAACAGACCTTCTTTGATATTAACCACAGACTGCTCTCTATACAGAAATCCTTTTAAAAATATTGTCAACCCAAAGATGATAGTAAACACTGCTGACGACATCCAATTTACCAAGGCTAAGTAGGGCTTTGTAATGTACTGTCTCATGTTTATAACTTCTTCATGCCTGGCAATTGTGATGACAGCCTTTTTCCTACCAATTACAGAATTAAAGAAACATTTTCTTTTCATTCTACTTCACAGCCATATCATAATGGTAGCTTGAGAGTCCCAGGTGTGTTTGACACCCATTCCACATTAACATGGAGTTCTGTAATGAGGAAGCTGTTGAATAGTGTTCTTAATAACGATTTTATGTGACTCATTAAAAAGAAGAGATGTAGACTCAAACAAAATTCAGGGCATGCATTATTAAGAGACATAGACTCATGTTGCATGGATTTTACCCTCTTGCTAAAACTCTGCAAAGGCTGCCTTGGCATCCCTAGCTGCTGACTTTGGACTGATTATATGCAGATGAACAGCCAGAAGTCAATTGTTCAACAAGCCACAGCCTGGGAGATGTAAGAAATTGTGTGCACTTGTGTCACAAGGGGGAACAGCCGTTTCCTGGGGATAGTGGGATGTATTTTCTCCTCAAGAATTTTTTAAATGCTGAAAAACATTTCATGCTTTTATATTTCAAGAATCCTATGAGCTACCTTAATATTCCTAAAACATGTCTGAGTTCTAACACCCATCTTTAGGTAGATCTGAGTCTTGCTTTCCTCTTCTTGGGGGGTCTACTTGACACAGTGAGTAACAAATAGTAAGAAAATTGAGCCCCTCTCCGTACATGTTGTCATCAGTGGGCTCAGGAAGATGCAGGACATACAGGAAAATGGACCAACAGGGCAGCCCTCATGACACAGCGTCACCCATGTGTCCCTCCAGAATGTTCTTCTCACTTCTCTACATGCATCCATCACAGGAAACTGGCATACAAGGGCTGCCTAACTGAAAAACCTGTTGGTGGTTTGACCAACAGTGAACTCTGGCAGCAGATCAAAGGGAAGGCCCAAGGAGTGTCCCAGCATTTATTTCCTTTATTGTCACCTGGGCTGACAGCTGTTCTTGACCTAGCTAAGGCCACAGCTTGGGCTGGAAGGCCTCTCTGCACACAGATCTTCTGTCCCTTCTGTTAACTGTTCTCTCTTTGGGTGTCCCCTTGTCTCCAATGACCACATCACCTGTGACTTATTTCCTAACCTCAGCAGGCAGGACCATCTCTTGGGGTTGCCCTATATTTGCCCACACCTGTTTTTAAACAAAGCTTTTAAACAAAGCTTTTAAACAAAGGATGCCCCTTTATTGCAAACCAACTTACAAACTCTCATTGCAAACTAATTAGTAAAAACGGTTGGGTGATTAATATGAAGAAACAAGATACTTTCTTTTGATCTGACCATGAGATGTACAGAGTAGGAACTCAAATTTATGCAAGTTCACTGATTTTTCTGAATTTTGTTAATCTTTTATTATAAGCCATGATCTTTGTATTTTCAATTTTGGATCAAACATTTTAAAGCTCATATGGAATGGAAACCAAGTACTTGAAGTTTATGTTTAGGATGAACCACCATTGGGTATTTCAGATAGGGCTGGCTTTTATAGTCTTCCTCAATGAAGAAGATAACTCTAGTGATTCTGGGTTGTTATGGAAAAGTATAGAAGCCTAGATGATCAAGAGAGATTGATGGAATCATGAATGAACTAAGCCAACCAGTTCTCAGGGGCCTCTGGAATACGCCCATTGCCTAGCAGAGAAGTTTACATGAGGGCTTCCAGTTATGATGGCTGATTGGATCCTCTAAGGGGCTTGCCCTAAGGATCTGTGCTAGACCATACTGTTTAGGAATTATCCACACAGAAAGAAGCACCATAGACTGTGGAGGTAGTTTTAAGTTTAGACCCATACTGGATATTAGCTGGATATCCAGTGACTAAGTAATCTCTCTGGGGGTTGAATCAGGAGGATCTTGAGTTCAAAGCCAGCTTCAGCAACTTGGTGAGACCCCGTCTCTAAATAAAGTACAAAAATAGGGCTAGGGATCTGGCTCCATGGTTGAGTGCCCCTGAGTTCAATCCCCAGGACCAATAAAAAATCAAATAAGATAAAAATGACAATAATAGACTTCACAGGTTTGTTCTTGGGGTTGCATATTGTAGGTGGAAAGCCCTCAGTAACGGGTTTCCCTCTTTCCCACACATGATCCATTTGCATCCGACCCCATCGTGCATCACTGCAAGCCCTTGTTTCACGAGGCTGACTTTTGCTGAGACCTCTGACAACTGCAGTGTGTGTGAGAGAGGTTAATGTTCTAATGGCTTGTGATTGTGTGGAATGGAGTAACACACTGGCATTTTTCCAAGAGGGTATGAATTGCTTATATTTTTTCATACTCCTTAGTAATATTTATGTTTCTATGTGACAGATCATCCACATTAACTGTGCAACCTGTGACAGTTGGGCACTGCCTTAGGTGCTGAGAATACAGATAATAATTTGATAGGTTCTTTATCCTAAAACCCTCATAGAGGGGAAAGTACAAAAGCTTAGAAATATAGGTAATTGACATAAATTGAAGATTCATCCTGTGCCCATTGTTAATTAGAAGGATCTTTTATTTTATCTTTACAATATCACGAATCAGGTAGTGTTATTCTCTTGATTTTGTAATTGCATAGTCCAGGCTGAAGACATTTAAGCCACTTGCCCAAAGAGTAAGGGACTATGAGAGAGTGTATTCTCCCTAAACAATGCTAGTTCTGATGTTTTGTAGGTGTGAGAATGCAACTCTTCAGTGTGATCTGTGGGTCTCTGTTCAGTTGCAAAACCCTCATTATTGGTCTGCAGCTGATCACTAGTAATGAAAGTGAGAATAAGCATTTAGACACTTTTATGGCAATATGGCAGTAATTTTTGTCTATTAAATCTAATAGTAAAATTATTAAATCTATTAATAAAATTTTTATAGTATTTGACAAATTATTTCTCCATGGCTGATTGGAAATTTGAGAGGCAGAGAAAAAAAAAAGCAAAAAACATCCTTGTCTTTCATCAAAAGTGGTGAAAGATCCGTAAGGTGGTCAAGTGAGGATTATGACAGAGTATGAACAGCTAGTGATAACTGAGCACTTACTGTGTGTCCATGATCATGCTTAGTTCCTTAAACTTTTAGTTTTTAGCACACATATACACATACATAAAATTATTTAATATTCTCACAACATCCCTAGAACCGTATGAAATAGACATTCACTGTGTCTACTTTCTCTGACTAGGTTCTGAATATTGCTGTCAATGTCCACTTCTCTCCCAGCTTCTCTCTTTGCTAGCTGAATGGCTAGAGTTCTTTCATGACTAGTGCTCTTCCCTGGATGCCTGAGGATAGAGAATCATCGTATCATTCTGCTGACCCAAGAAAAGGAAAAGCAAAAAAAATAAAATAAAAAAGCCTGTCATTTTATTTCGTGTCTTTTTTCGAAATTTCAGAGAGTAGCTGTAGTGGGAGGCTGGGGAGCGCTGTGCTGAGGCATGGGGTCTGGCCTATCCTCCCCTGTCATCTTCATCACCACGCATAGCCTTTCTGACAGCTGCTGCCTGCTTGTCCCGGGATGAGTAAATGTTTTGCCGCAGGAGTGAAGAGTGCTGGCTGAATTGATTCCATCACTTTTGTACTTCCTGGAAGTTGATATGTTTATTTACAAAAAATATTGACTTGGTATAAACTTTATAACAGGCCCAGGATGAGTTTGCCAAAAATACATTATGCTAAAGACTCAGTCATCTGTTTAATCAAGATAATGTCTTGATTAAACAGATAGTAAGTAATATACTGTAGGAAAGGTGACCATAAATCCTCCCAATAAATTTTTACCTTGAATAGTATAAAGACTTTTGCAAAAGATTACTCATTATTTGACTGTACCTTTCAATGCTTTTTTTAGATGTCTGTTACTATAAGACAAAATAAATGTTGACTTTGGACAGACTAGATAATATACTCCCTCATATGCTGCATATGTAAAACTGTTCTTCAGTATAGGAGGTGTCAGGAGGTACAAGAGATCACAGGTAACCTGAATTGTTGTAGAAAAAAGAACAGAAGAGCATATAGGTATGTTATATTAGACACAACATCAACAAAACATATTTAGTGTGTTTATTCTTCTGTGAATATTTCTACATTATATTAATATCTTTATTCACACTTCATGTATTTAACCATTGGTCCGTATTAAATTCCCATAGCAATTTTTCCTGTTTGTATAATATCATTAATAATTATGAATAATTACTATTGGGGAAACAATCTCTCATACCCTTATCCAAATATGTTTTTGTTTTTATTTTGTCCTATAGGGGATTGAACCCAGGAGTACTTAACCACTAAGCTGCATCCCCAGCCCTTTTATATATTTTATTTAGAGACAGGGTCTTGCTGAGTTGCTGAGGGCCTCACTAAGTTGCTGAGGCTGGTTTTGAACTCAAAATCCTCCTGCTGCAGACCCAAATGTAGTTTTTGGTTTGGCTATTGAATTTTTCCCATTTCATACTTTAAGTCTTTTTGTCTTTTTTTTTTTTTTTTTTTTTTTTTTTTTTTTTTTTTTTTTGGTACTGGGGATTGAAATCAGGAGCACTCAGCCACTGAGCCATACCCCCAGCACTATTTTGTATTTTATTTAGAGACAGGGTCTCACTGAGTTGCTCAGTGCCTCACTTTTGCTGAGGTTGGCTTTGAATTTTGAATTCTCCTGTTTCAGCCTCCTGAGCCGCTGGGATTACAGGCATGCGCCACCACGCCCGGCCAATTTTTGCCTTTTGAAAACCTTTCTTTTCTTCTTTATGTGGGACTGAAATAATGAGCATGTCTGCTCTGCAGAACAGCTTATGAATCAGGAAGTGTCAGAGATGAAAGTGTTAAAAAATGTATACAACTTGCTTCCCCAAGTTAAATACATTATGACTCTATAGTAAACACTTTTTTCTTTTTTTTTTTTGGAATGGCACAATAAAAGTAATAGGCTGCGCAAGGGATTCTTGTCACTGTGTAGTATTTCTGACAGAAGTTGTTCTTACTGTATTTTTGTCCTCATTTCCAAAACATTCACCCTAAGCTAATGATGCCATTTTAAAAGAAAGTAAAGCTTCAACAAGTCAGGTAAAATTTGGATTTTTAAAAGCACTACATTAACGTGTTGCTTAAATTTCTAAGTAATCTAATGACCTTCCCCTTCATGTCCGCTGCCGAGATCTGGCCTGCTAGAGACCGTGTCTGCCCACAGGACAGAGACAGCAGTTTCTCTCTCGTTTCACTTGTATAACGTACACTGCACACCGACTGGGCTCACTAGTTCATAGGGTTATTGCGCTCAAAGAGCTCAGACTCTTATTAGAGGAAAAACTCACAAATGCCAAATCTCTAAGTCAACATGGAATAACAGGCGCATTGGAGCAGTGCCAGGTGTCTTCCCAAGGCTGGAGCGTGTGCCAGGATTTCCTGGAGAGGGGACCTCTGCCAGGTGCCAGGGAGATTGAGGCAGGGGAGAGACTTTAGAAAGCCAGAGTCCAGCTAGAGAAGCTGGCCTGCTATAAATTACTGCTCAGGGAACCTATTCATTCCCAAATGGAATGAAAGAGGACAGAGAGGGGATGATAAGTGAGATGGGCCCTTTACCTACAGAGAGGGGATGGAAGACCTCCTGGATGGGCAATTCTGAGCACAGTACATTGTACACCAGTATAATGGCTTTGGGGTCATTATGAAGCAATCTAAGTGTTAGCTGAACACAAGTGCTGCCATACCTCTGACCAACGGCCAGGTAGTATGTACATGCATGTGCTGGACAAAGGGGATTCATTTACATCCAGGAGGGAGTGCAGCAGGATGGTGCAAGAACGGCATGGATTTGAAATTTTATGAACTGTTTATTTCCGGAAATTTTTCCATTTAATATTTTTGAACTGCAGTTGGTTGTGGGTAACTGAGATCACAGAATGCTAACCTGTGGATAAAGGGTGACTTTTCTTGTTCACCAAGCCCCTCATTATCATTCTTCCCTCATGGGGCTAGAATACTCTGCATGCTTCTTATTTCTCCTCTGTACACCAGTTACAATATCTAGTGAGTCTCAAGGTCACAGCTCCACATGACCTGAAGCAGTGCTTACTGGGTTCAGTATGGACATCAGTCTCCTACAGCTCCATATAATTTCATATTGTTAAAATGCAGATTCAGAGGGAGGAAATTTCAGGGATTAAGGTCCTTATTTCTAACACCTCCCACTGATGTGATATTGGTGGTCCACCAGCTGCACGAAGGGCAAAGGGCAAAATTTAAGTGAGAACTTGGGCAAATACCAAGTGCATCAGTCGCTCTTGTAGTTATATTTAAAAGCCTCGTGAAATTTTGAAGAACAATCATCAGACATTTTTGCCTGATGAATATGAAGACAGAAGTTTATTCAGGAGCTTATTATGATTGAGATTATAAACTATGGAGTGCTTTTTGTCATACTGCGATAGTTAGTAGTAATAATAGCAATATATATTTTCTTCCATTTCTTAATAACTAATGAGTGAAGTAAATATCATTTCTTCATTTTACAAAAAAAGGCAGAGGCCACGGACGTAACTTGCTCAGTGCCACATGGCCAATAGAAGGCAGACCTCTGTAATTCAAGTCCAGGTCTCCTACTCTAAAGCAGTGCACTCCACAAGCACAGTCAGAGAAGCAAACAGGAAGTTAACAGGAATGCAGAACTAGGAGATGTAATTATGCTGCTATGTTGAATAGGAATGTCTGAATCTTCTGGGGACAAAACCCAGCAGCTGAGCTGTACGAGGTACTCTTATCAATAGACTTGTCAAACAATGCATTTAAATGTGACCAATAGATTCTGCACATGAACCAACATGAGGAAGTACTAATGCTCCTCTGGTTACACATCTTAAAGACAGAGGAAAGCACAGGAGTAGTTATTTTTTAGCATTTTAATATATTTTATAGATTTTCATATATATACATATATGTAAACATGAACATGAAGAGAGAATTGCTGACTCAACAGAATGTGACATTTTGGCAAGTATTATTTATCAACTGAGAAAGGGAACTCTGTGGATATTGTTCACTGATGAAGCCAGATTCTGGTCACCCGATGTATGGATAAGGCGGTACTAGGGATTGAAGCCCAAGCTTTGGGCTTACTATGCAGATGTTCTACCCCTGAGCTGAATCCCCAATTGCTTTTCTTATTTTTTTATTTTGAGACAGGGTCTTCCTTAGTTGCCAAGTCTGGCCTCCTGCCTCAGCCTCCCAAGTCACTGGAAATGTAGATGTTCACCACTGTGTCCAGTTAATTCACTCTTAACATAAGATATTGACTTCTTGTATTTCTGATAGTTCTAATGTAGTCTCAAAAATGATGATTTTGAAAAGAAAAAAAAATACTAAAAATACCCCTTCCACACACAAAAAAGCAAAAAGTAGGGTAGAAACCACTGTTTTTAGATAAGCAAGTCATGAAAACAGGAAGGGGCACTGAACGCTTACTCTGATATATAGACTTGTGCTGGCTTAGCTGAAGCAGGGTAGTGATCAGAAATTTTAAATTGAGAAATGAGTTGCTTTTCTTCACAGCACAACTCAGAATAAGTGTCTGTATTTAGCGAATTGCTTCCTTGTCCACCCTGGTGCTAAAGAGGGCCTCACAAATTTGGCTTATTTAGCAAATACCTTTTTGGGGCTCAACACTGAATCAACAACTACGAGGCAGAACGGAATGCTTTCACTAAACATGACGAGATGGCTGCAATTAAAATGGAGTTTGATTGTTGGATAACGAGTTGATTGTGGGTGCTATGAGTCACTTGAGACTCAGTTCATTTACATGTGACAGAAATTACAGTGTTAGTCGTGAAATAAAAAAATAAAAAATTTAAAAAAAATCCCAAACCATTCGTCTTCTTTCTTCACTGAGTAAGCCTTTGTGTAGAACCCTGAGATAGGAAAATTCTAAGCAAAGGATACGAAAACTTTTCAACCCACCATGTAGGAAGCGAAATGATCTCTCAGCAAGATGATCCTGATGGAAATCTTCCACATCTGTAGCCTGAGAAGTTTGTACCACTCCCACTTTTTTGGTACATTATGAACAACTCCCCTCCATATTCCCATGAGAGGATGCTCCCTGTAAGGGTGAAGTTTTGGCCCAAGTATTTTATGTGGTTAGTTCCTTGAACCCTTACAGTGGTTTTGATGTTCTCGTGTGTTCTATTATCACCAGTTATTATCTGCCAGTGAGGAACGTGGAACACAGAGAGGTTCGGTAACCAAAAATCATCGAGTTGATGGCAGAAGCAAGATTTGGAGACAGACATGACTCCAGGTCTTGTTTACTTCACCATACTGTGGTGTGCCGTGGTGGCAGGGATGAGGGATACTGCCAGCCGTGTGTTTGTAAGTTTGGTATCAGGAGTGAGATGAGAACTGATTTTTATTAGTGCATTATAGTTATCCGTGCTATTGGGGTTCATTTTGACATAATCGCACGTGCGTGGAATATAACTGGCTTCAGTCTCCAGTCCTTCCTCTTTTCCTCCCCTCCTTTCTTCCCTGTTCCCCTTCCTGTAATCTACTGGTCTTCTATTAATGTATGGTTTTCTTTTAATTAGTGCTTTATAGATGTACATATAGGTGAAGTTCACTGTGATATATTCATATATGGACATAGCATCGTTTGGGCAATTTCGTTCCAACATTTCTCTCTTTTATGGTCCCTTCCCTTTCATCCCCTTCTTCTGATCCACTGATCCCCCTTCTATTTTCATGGGATACCCACGCTTCCTGCTCCCTTATTTCGATCTTGCTTCCACATATGAGAGAAAATATTAGACCCTTGATTTCTGAGTTTGATTTATTTCACTTACCATGATGTTCTTCAGTTCCATCCATTTCCTGGCTAATTCCATAATTCCACTCTTCTTTATGGCTGAGTAAAGCTCCATTGTGTATATATGACATATTTTCTTTATCCATTCATCTATTGACTGGCACCTGGGCTGGCTCCTTAACTTGGTCATTGTGAACTGTGCTGCTATTAACATCGATGTGCCTAGATCACTATAGAATGCTGATTTTAGTTCTTTGGGATAAATACCACGGAGTGGGATAGCTAAGTCATATGGTGGTTCCAGTCCTCATTTTTTGAGGAATATCCATACTGCTTTCCAGAATGGTTGTACTGCTTTGCAGTCCTACCAATATTGCATAAGTGTACTGCCCCACACATCCTCACCAGCATTGACTATTATTTGTATTCTTAATAATTGCCATTCTGACTGGAGTGAGGTAAAATCTTAGTGTAGTTTTGATTTGTAGCTCCCTGATTGCTATTGATGTTGAACATTTTTTGATCATTTGTATTTATTTCTTCCTTTGAGAAGTGTGTGTTTGTTTTGACCATCATTAATTGGGTTATTTGGGTGTTTTTTGAGTTGATTATGTATTCTGTTTATTAATCCCCTCCTGGAGGACCAATCAGCATAGATCTCCTATCATTCTGTACGTTCTTGCTTTATACTCTTAATCATTTCCTTTGTTGTGCCGTTTTAAAATTTGATATCATCCCACTTATTGATTCTTGATTTTAGTTCTTGCACTTTAGGGCTCTTGGTAAGGAAGTTGGTGCCTGCACCAATATGTTGGAGTGTTGAGTCTATGTTTTCTTCTAGCAATTGCTTCTTTACTAATAAACTTAAGCTTTGAATGGGGGGGGGTGATTATGCTGGGCCCACTAATAACTATTCCATTACAATGTTCCTAGCACTTCACTACAAGGACCAAATGAAATGTTTTTAAGGGAGGCTGGTGTGAGAGGAACATTCTGGAACACCAGCTACACATTGTACTAGTCCTGCTCTGTTCTGGATCTAGGGCCCTTCAAGGACTGCACAGCTCACTGACTAAAGTCTTTGTTTTGTGCACTTTTAAAAAGTGGAACCAGTTTCCTCTGCCTGTTTTTCACTATGCTGCAAAACTAAAGGGTACTTTGACAATATTTCTCCATAGAGAGTTGGAAAGGAGCGAAAAAAGAATTGGTCTTCACATGTTCAAAAGTGTTTGAGTTTCAGGTCATTATTATGCTCATTTTGCATAACCTTTTCATGTTTTATTGATGACATTAAGAAATTTTGTAGTGCTTAAAACTGAAATTGATGAACTTTGGAAAAGAAAAATGTAAGTCATAGAGATTTTCTCTTCTGTGTTTACTGGTAAACCCAGCCAATTCCCTTTACCCCCACAGTTCACAGTTGCACACTAGAAGAAAGTGCAAATAAAGGTTCCAGGACTGACCATCCAGCACCAGAGGATGGACCAGTCTTCATGCTGATGCACCTGTAGATGAGGTCTCAGGAAAATGCTGCCTAGGCACCGTCACTACAGCAATCACAGACAGTATTTCCTCCCCCAGCTTTCTGTGTCTAATTCCTTGGACAATGCAGCTAAGTAGCAAAATGTGATAGGATACTGCTTTTCTTCAACATAGGCATATGCCAGGAAGGTCAGAAGTTTGGAACACAGATGAGATGCTAAAATGCTGGTATTCGGGAACATACAAATCAGTCAGAAAAATAGAACCGATCTGCTCCAAATGGTATGAGAACCTACACACTCAAAAAAAAAAATATCAGTGAGTAGGAACTTTTTCCCAGAAGGGAGATATTTATGGCACCACACATGTAGTTACCTCAGGAAACACAAAGAAAGCATTGCTTTTGATGATTTTCTAGCCAGCCAAAAGACATAGAAGAGTTTGCATATCTAATAAATAATATTTAGCTCCCTCTAAAATGATTTCAGCCAACATCTTTTGAGATTCCTTGAATAAATGGTTCTTTACTTAGGTTTCCACCACTGTGACAAAATACCTGAGCTAAAGAATTGAAAATTTGAAGGATTTATTTTGGTTCATGGTTTCTGAGTTTCCAGCTTATGGTTAGCTGGTTCCAGCTTTGAGACCTGAGGTAGACCATCATGGAGCAAAATGGCTTACCTCATGGCAGCCAGAAAACAGAGAAAGGGGCCTCAGATAGAATATACCTTTCCAGTGCATCCCCCAATGACTATTTCCTACTAGGCCCCACCTCCAAAGGTTTTACCGCTTCCCAATAGCCCATTAAGTTACAAATTCATAAATGGATTAATCCATTCATGAAGTCAGAGTTCTGAACCAATCACCTCCTAAAACTCCACCTCTGAGCATCGTGCATTGGGACTAAACCTTCAACACAGGGATTTGGGGGAACATTTAAGAACTACCTCATAACAACTGGACATCCCAACATGGAATTCACCTCCAAATTTTTCAAAATTGAGTATTTAACAGTGAAAAAATTAAGATTTTCAGTTCTCAAGAAAACTACTGAGTTTTTCTGCAATATTTCAGGATATAGATAAAGACTTCTGTGCTGTGTGAGCATGTATATGTGTGTGGGTCTGAAGAAAAAATGAAATACAGATAGGTACAAAAGATAATAAAGCAAATACCCCCATACTCCAATAATATTAATATTTCATTTTTGCTTCAAATCTCTTTTAAACAAATGATCAGATAAAGTTGAAATTCTCCTCTCCAATCATGTTTCCTCTATTATCCTCTCCCAGGACCCTGTCATAGATCCACAAAAATTTATGCTTTTAGGACTTCTACATGTATTTTCCAGAAGACATGCACTATTAATTTGTATATTTATGCAAATTCTGTGGATTATACTATATTTAATATTTTACAGCTATTTTTCCACTCAACATTGTTTTTACAATCTCCCCAAGTTGATCTCTATAGTTCTAAGTTGCTTATTTTAAATGTTGTTTACACAGATCATCATATAGTAATATCACTTTTTAGTTATTCCTTAAAAGATGATAATATGGTTCTTTCTTAGCAAGCTGATACTGGTGGCTTAATCAATAACATAAATTTACTTCTCATAGTCCTGAAGGCTGAATATCTGAGATCAAGGTCTTTTATAAGGACATTAATCCCATTGATGAGGGCTCCCCACTCATGCCCAGTTAGCTCCCATTGGCTCCATCTGCAAACATCACATTGAATATTAGATTTCATCATATGAATTTAGAGGAAACACAAATATTCAGTCTATAACATTCTGCCCTTTGTCCCCCAGTTCATGTCTTTATCACATGCAAAATATATTCCTTCCACCCCTATATCCTCAAAAGTCTTAACTAGTTCTAGCATCAATTCTAAAGGCCAAAGATGAAAGTCTCAGTGAAGTACATCAGAATCAGATAGGAGTGAATCTCAAAGTACAATTCATTCTGAGATAAAATTTCTCTCTAGCTATAAGCCCATAAAACCAAACAGGTTATACACTTCCAAAACATAATGGTGGGGCAGGTGTAGACTATGCAGTCCCTTTCCAAAAGGGAAGAAATAGGACAGAGGAAGTAGTGACAATTCCAAGAAAGTCCAAAACCTAGTGAGACAAACTGCATGAGATCTTAAGACGGGAGCATGATCCTCTTTGGCTTGGTGCTCACCCCTCTGGGACCACTTGGGTAGAGATCCCACCTTTGGGACCACTAGAGTGGATCTGCAGCTCTGCTGGTGGGGAAGAGAGGGTCTCAACTTTAAGACTCTGCTGAGCAGGGGTCCAGTCCCAAAGCTCCAGGCAGTCCAACTGGGTGGCTTTGGGCAAAAGCCGCATGATCTGCTGAAAATATTTGCTTTTGAACAGGAAGGCACCATTGCTGACATCACCTTAGGGTCCTTCTTGGCTTGTCTTGAAGACCAGAGCATGTCTGCAGCTGAAGAGTTCTATGGTCTGTCCTGGAAACTCCAAGAAGCCGACATCCTTTCTTCATTTCTTCCCGGCTCCTTCTTCAGTTTAAAGTGTCATTTTTCCAGCTCTGGTGGCTGATTAAGTTTATGGTTCACACCTTTCCTCACCTCCCCATCAAGCCACACCCTGGTGTTCTCTTAGGCACATGACTGCATTTTTTTACAATGTGAGTAAACTGAGAATTTTCCAAACCTCTTTTAAGTTTTGGTTCCTTTTTGTTTAATTCTTCTGTCAAGTCTTTTCTCTCTTCTCACATCTTCCTAGCAGCAGGCAGGAGGAAGCAAGCCACTCCTTCACACTTAGTAATGGCCAATTTCATTGCTCAGAAACTCTAACTTCCACAAAACACTAGAACACGAGCCCAATGCAGCCAAGTTCTTTGACAGTTACAATGAGGATTGCCCTTTCTTCATTGGACAAAATGGAGAAAAGGTCAACAACATTCATGTGAGGATAACAGTGTATTCCTCAATTCCACCCGACACCTCATTAGAATGGCATTTACTGTCCCTATTTTTACTCACATTGTGTATAAACTTATCTATTTCTTCTCTAAGAAGAGGGATGCTTTTTCTAGAGCTCTCCTCCTCACAAAAATCATCTCCAAAAGCACCTGTAAAGGTCCCTTCAGGACAATCATGGTTTCTGTGGCAGGCACTTTAAAACTCCAGTGGCCTATACCATTAGCAAGTTCCAAAGCTGCCTCCATGTTGTCACAGAAATGCTCCATTCCCAATAAAGAGTTCGGTCTTAGTGGGCTTGGACTGGGATCACAAGATACCATCCACAGTATGACTTCCCAGCAATAGAAATGTGTGTCTCACAGTTCTGGAGGCTGAGTCCAAAATCAGCATGCCCGCTGTTCAGTGACTGATGAGGAAGTGCTTCTTGGTTGTAGGTGCTGAGTCCTTGCTGTGTACTCACAGAGAAAGCACCCTGGCCTCTTCTATAAAGGCACCCGAGTCACCCAATTACCTGCCAGAGGCCACCTAAAAAGACCATCATATTGGGGATTATATTTCAACACATGAATTTTGGGGGAATATAAACATTCAATCTATAACAGGTTGTTGCCAATTTAAGGTAATAAATGTACCATAATTAATATCTTCATGTGCAGGTGTGAATTGTTATCTGACATATAAACATGCAAGTGGAATTTGTCATAGGTTATATAATTTTTCTAGATGTCCTCAAAATTGTTCAAAGTGATTTTTATCAATTTACATTCCCACCATCCATGTTTGAGAGTTTTTCATTTACTCAAGTTCTCTCCCCAAATTGATATTTTGTGACTTTTTAACTCTGGAAAATTTGGATATGGAATAATTTTTTTTTAATTTGAATTTCTCTGACGACGAGTTTGGAGCATCTATTCATATAATTTAGGAGTATTTCATATTTTCTGTTTTTATAAATTGCCTGCATATTTCCTTTGCCCATTTTTCTATTAGTTTATTTGTATTTTAAAATTGTGATGTGTTATTTATATGTGGTGGTTGATAATCCTTTGAATGTTGTAGTCCAGTTCTCATCTTTTAAAACTTTATTTTTGGCTTCCTTATTTATTCAAAAGGTTTCCTTTTTTGTTCAAAAGTTTTTGACAAATTTGACTGCATAAAAAATAACATTTTCCCTTTTGACTTGGTCTTCCGTTAAGAAGTCTTTTTTCTCTCTTGAAGCAATGGTGATATTATTCTACTTTGTAGTTGTATAATTTGTTTACAGCACCTGTGTTTTATTCATTTGGAATCTGTATGTGGGTTATCATTTAGAGATGTAATATTTCTATTTAGAAATCTAAACATCTTAACACCATTTTTGAATAGTCTGTCATTTCAAATGATATAGAAACATTCTCTGGTCTAAGTAATGACTATACATGTCCCTGACTCCATTTCTCAGCACTCTGGGAATTCCATTCTATAGATCCACTTATCTTTTTCCTATGCTGTTGCCACAGTACCCTAATTATTATGGTTTTCTATTATTTATACTGATAGGACAAGTAACCCCAGATATTCTTATTTCCAGAAATTCCTGGCTTATATACTTCACTCTTTATTCTTTCACATACATTTTTAGACTCCATCTTTTAAGTTCCATGAATGATTCAACTAGTACTTTTATTACATTCATATCAAGTTTATAAAATTGGGACAATCAACATTTTAATGATACTTAGTCCTCCCATTTGAGAAAATAACTCAGTTGTTAGGTCTTATTTTTTTTGGTAGAGTTTTATAATATCACTGTAAAGTTCTTGTATGATTTTTGTCACACATTGTTAGAAATTGTTAGAATTTTTTGTTATTACACATTGTTTAAAATTGTGTTTATTTGAATATGCTTTTATGTTATATATTCATATTAATTACAATTGGCATCTGATTTTTGAAGACCGACCTAGTATCTCTTGTGAATTGTTTCTAATAACTTGTCTGTTCAATCACTTGGAATTCTTTGTAGATAACCATTCAATTATAAATTTTAAGATTTGTGTTTCCCTTTCCAACTCTTACTCACCTTTTCTTGTTTTATTGCATTGGATAGGAAATTAATAGCTTTGAATATTGAATGCAAAGACTTCACTGTATTTTTTCTTGTCATTAATGGGAATGCTTGTAAAGTTTGCCATTCAGCAAATATTGATGTGTACTTCCTATATGCCAAACCTGGTTACAACGATGGAAGACAGACAAGAATCTCTGTCTTCATGGGGTTTACTTTCTAGTTGGTTGGACAAACATGTAATACTTGTAGTATGATTGATTGTGATCCATAATGTGGAGAAAAAATCAAACAGGAAAGGGAAGGGTGATAAGTCAGGCTGGGGGTGAAGTGAAGGAGTTGTAGTTTTAAATGAGATAGTTATGGGAGGTTCCAAGGAATGAAACTTTCAATGAAATGAATGTAATATTTGAGTAAAGACTTGAACAAGTTGAGCTCCGTGTGGGATAAGTGCAAAGGTCCTGACACATGATTGTATCAGATGTGACTGAGAAGCAGCCAGGAGACCTTGTGGTTTAAACAAGAGAAATGGGAGGACACAAAATGAGATACAGTCAGAAAAGTAATGAAGGACTACATTGCAAGAAATTTGG
This sequence comes from Urocitellus parryii, assembly GCF_045843805.1. NCBI lineage: Eukaryota > Metazoa > Chordata > Mammalia > Rodentia > Sciuridae > Urocitellus > Urocitellus parryii. The sequence continues at coordinate 13,464,687 of NC_135538.1, forward strand.
CTTTTAATAAGATGAGAAACTTTCAAGAAGATTTTGAACAGATTTGAAAGGAAGATTCTTGGCTGAAATTATTTGACTTATATTTTAAAAGACACACTCTGACTGCTGTGTTGAAAACAGAATGGAATTGAATTGGAATGGGAAGAGCTGGGGAGTGGTAGTAACCAAAGGAAAGTGGAGAGGACCAGATAAGGCTCACATTTGCTGATCTGCTGATGGGGAATCTGGATGGAATAGAGAAGTTAAGAATAAATATCAAGTCTTTCATCTGAATAGCTGGAAGTTTGAGACTTTTTTTACGTTCTGAAGTAGGAAAAACTAGGAGAGAAATAAGTTTTGGAGAAAAACTAATAGAGTCAGCTTAGAATGTAGGAAGTTTGAGACACCAGGTTGAGAAAGCCAAGAGAAGATGTCCAGTAGGTTGTTGGATCATGAGTCCTGAATTTAGGAAAAGCACCTTTATTGGACATGTTAGTTTGGAGACTTGGTGTACCAAACTAGTAGATCCAGTAAATGTCTACATGAGTTTATCAAAGAAATGACAGAGAAGAGTTCTAAGGATAGATGACTGTAGCAAAGGCAACAGCAAAGTAAGGTGAGAAGTGACTGGTTAAATAGAAAGCACCCAGAGGGAATGGGGGCCATGAAGGTAAGGGCAGAAAGTATTTCAAAGGGGATGGAGTTATTAGTGTGTCTTTCTTGCTCAGTTTGGGCTGCCATAACCAAGGGCCAGAGACTGGGTGGTTTATAAACAACAGAAATTGTTTTGTCCTGGTTCTCGAAGCTGGGAGTCTAAAGTCAGGTTGCCAACATGGTTGAGTTCTGGTGAAGGGTCCTTCCTGTACTGTAGACCATTGGCTTCTCCTGTTCTCACACGGCAGAAAGAGGGGAAGAAAGCTCTCTGGGATTCCTTTTATAAGAACATTAATTCCATTCAGAAGGGATCCAACTTTATGACCTAATTACCTCCTAAAAGTCCTCTTTCAATGCCATCTCATTGGAGGTTATGAATTCACCTTATCCATATTAGGTATACCTATGCAGTGCACTGCAGTGCCAGGTGCTGCTAATAGACTCATGACTTGGTTTGTTTTCTGTTTCTACAATATATTATCTAAGACTTAGAAATTTATAAGGAAAAATTTTCATTTTGGCTCATAGTTCTGAAGGCAGGGAAATTCAAGATTATGCTTCAGCTCAGGGCAGAAACAGATGGGCAAGCAGGCACATGTGAAAGACAGTGAACACAAGGGCTAATCTTGCTTTATACAACACACTTCATGATTGCTGACCCACTGTTACTGGACCTACATCAATGCTTTCAGCAGGGAACAACCATGGCCTGGTTACTTCTTAAGGACCCCACAACCCCTTACCAGCATCACATTGAGGAATTAAGCCCTAACATGAGTTTTGTTGAGGAAGAACTGTATTCAAACTATAGCATCCCAGTAGAAGATGACAAAATAACTCAGATTTTAAAATATGGGAACATTCTGATATCTACAAAATCAGTTTCAGTGGAGAGGTTAGAGAAACCCTCCCATTTTCCTAACTATTGGAGTTTTGTTTTGTTTTTTTTTTTTTTGTTTTGTTTTAGACTCATATTTATTTATTTTTTAATTTTTTTTATTGTTGGTTGTTCAAAACATTACATAGTTCTTTTTTTTTACATATTGATATAGATATAATATCAGTGTTGATGAAGTTAAACCAAAGACAACATGTGCAAGACAAACTTTTTTCTTAAAAAATAATCCACAATTAAGCGTTCATACTTATCTGCATAAAACTTCTCAGAATCGCAAGAAGTTTCCACTTTTCATCTGACACCTTTCTAGACTGTTTGAAATTTCCATTCTTAATAGAATATTAAGAAAACTATTCAAACATAATTTTTTCCAAAACTAAAATTTTAAAAAAATTGTTTGACACAATGTTTGTACATATTTATGTGATACAATGTGATAGTTTGATTCATAGACATTAAATAGTGATCAATTCAGGGTAATTAGCATATCTGCCTCCTTAAACTTTTATCATTTCTTTCTTTTTTTTTTAATTGTTGGTCATTCAAAACATTACATAGTTCTTAATACATCATATTTCACAGTTTGATTCAAGTGGGTTATGAACTCCCAATTTTACCCCGTATACAGATTGCTGTATCACATCAGTTACCCTTCCATTGATTGACATATTGCCTTTCTAGTGTCTGATGTATTCTGCTGTCTGTCCTATTCTCTACTATCCCCCCTCCCTTCCCCGAAAGCAGTATGGAGATTTCTTGGAAAGCTGGGAATGGAACCACCATTTGACCCAGCTATTCCCCTTCTCGGTCTATTCCCCAAAGACCTAATAAGAGCATGCTACAGGGACACTGCTACATCGATGTTCATAGCAGCACAATTCACGATAGCAAGATTGTGGAATCAGCCTAGATGCCCTTCAATAGATGAATGGATAAAAAAAATGTGGCATTTATACACAATGGAATATTACTCTGCATTAAAAAATGACAAAATCATAGAATTTGGAGGGAAATGGATGGCATTAGAGCAGATTATGCTAAGTGAAGCTAGTCAATCTTTAAAAAACAAATACCAAATGACTCCTTTGATATAAGGGGAGGAAACAAGGACAGGGTAGGGACGAAGAGCTTGAGACGAAGATTTACATTAACAGGGTTGAGAGGTGGGAGGGAAAGGAAGTGAGAAGGGAAATCTCATGGTAATGGAAGGCGATCCTCAGGGTTATACAAAATGACATATAAGAGGAAAGGAGGGGTAAGACAAGATAATACAAATGGAAGAAATGATTTACAGTAGAAGGGGTAGAGACTATTGGAGTCTTAAACAGAGAAACATGGAGTTTTGTTTTAGCCAGACATTAAATTCAGTGTCATATATTACAAAATTCAGTCCTTAGTTGTTAGTATATTCTGACTTCTTTCTCTAATTTTGTTTTCTTTGGACAGAAGTTAATTCCAGCAAAGATTAAATCATAAACTCAGTTAATTTATGAGATAATCTTCACTCTTAGATTATTATTTAGCTAAATATGAAGTTGTAGGATGATATTATCCCCTTGCCCATTGTCCTGGGCATCTAATATTACTCCTTAAAAGTCACCTGTACAGGGCTGGGGAAGTGGCTCAAGCGGTAGCATGCTTGCCTAGCGTGCACGTGGTGCTGAGTTCGATCCTCTGCACCACATAAAAATAAAATAAAGATATTGAGTCTACTGAAAACTAAAAAATAAATATTAAAAAATTCTCTCTCTGTCTTTCTAAAAAAAAATAATATTTTTTTTTTTAAAAAGTCACCTGTATGTGGAAGTATGACTCCTCTGTGGCTAGTTTAACTTTTTTCCCTTTATCTTGTAGATCTGTAGTTTTACTCTCCTATGTGTAAATGTAGATTGATTTTTATTTTATTCATCCTTCTCAGCATGTGGTGTGCTCTTTCAAAGTGAGTCTTTGTTTTGTGCTGTTTGTTTTCTTTCAGTGCTAAGAACTTCTTAGCCAACTTCCCTTAAAATACCACTTCCCTGACAATCCGTTATTCTCTCCTTATGATGAAAGTCTCCCTGGGTGTTCTGGAGCCTTTCAGTGTTACTCCTCTATTTGTCTGGATTCACTTATGTTTCCTCTTTTTGCTGCATTCTGTGCATATTCTTTGGCACTATTTCTGATTCTCTTTGGTACTGCTCTTGGGAGACCATTCTATCTGAATCTTTTTAATGATTATGTGTTTTTTGGTTTTTCCATTTCCACTTATTCTTGTTAAATATTTGTCTATTTTTTATAATTTTTAAAGTTTCCTTCATGAATACTAGTCTTTCCGTGAACACATTGTTTAACCTAAATATATCTCTGTTAAATTGATTATAGGTGATTCTTTTACTTGCATTTGGTCAAGATATAGTCACCTCCAAATTATTGAGTTGGCTTTCTGTGTTCTAGTGTTCATTTGGATTTTGTTGTGGTGGTGGTTTTGTTGACAGCAGGCATCACACTGAGTGAGAAGTGTCATTCTCATTCTCTCTCTTCCTAATAGAAGGTTTTTCAGGTGTCTCCTCTAGTGTCTCAACACCCTCCGCCCTGAAGCAGCTCTTTCATTGGTATTTCAGGATTCCTGCCACCCAGCAAAGGTTTTTGAAACAGCCCTCGCCTGGTCACTGAACCAGTGGGCTGCTTCGCATCTGTGGTGGTCAGCTTTTTGCCACTGTGACCAAAACACCTGACAAGAACAATTTAGAGGAAGAAATTTTCTTGTGGCTCAGGGTTTCAGACATCCCAGTCAATGGTTAGCTGCTGACTCCCAAGCTCTGTGTGTGAGGTAAAGCTGAACACTGTGGCAGGGAGTCAGGACAGAAGAAAGCTGCTTAGCTCATGGCAGCCAGGAAGCAGAGGGAGGAAGGGGCCAGGGACAGATCTAGCCCAAGGCCATCCATGCCCCACCTGCCTACAATGACCACCAAGTAGTCCAAATTATTAATCCATCAAAGGGATTAATCCACTTATGGTGTTAAAGCTCTCATAATCCAATCTTTTCACCTCTGACCACTGCTACACTGCCTAATTCTTGGGGCTTTCCTAGATGGAAACCATAACAGCACAGGTCCCATCTGGATGGCTTTCCCTACTTCCCTCTCCTGCAGTTAGGCGCCATTGAATGGTTAGACAGTGTCTTATGTGGGTAACAGAACCACAGTCCTTGATTTCGTGCAGGTAGCATAGAGTTTGTGTCCCACTGCTCATGGTGTGGCATTTAATTAACCCCACTGGAGTGGGACCTTTGCCCTTTTGTTTCCACATGTGAACTACAAGGTACCCGTGGCTTTAGCCCCTATTTATCTACCACTGTGGTCTAAAAGGATGTCTTATTTTCAAGAAAAAGATGATCTATCATTGTATTCAGAACTAAAAATATAATTTTTAAAAGCTCACCTGTTACACATTATAGTCTTAATAAGTATTATTTTTAGCCATAAATATGACAATAATTGTGTATGATTTACATGCATTGCATATTTGTGAAAAGCATCATTCAACAGAATTAATTTCTATCCTGAGAGTTCATGCTAATTTGACATTATTCTACTGAACTAAAATTAAAAAAAAAAAAAACAACCGTAAAGTAGTCCTAGATCAGGATAGACTGTATCAGTAGGAGGCAAGTCATTGTCCTGATTCATAGGGTCACAAGTAGAGCATTCTGTATCCTAGTATTTTTTTTTAAACTGCTATGACATATGAATTCCACCAAAATAATTTCCCCCATTTTGATGGCTTTTTGTCTTCCTCCATCCTCTCCTAAATGAAATTAAAATTTGAAGACTGGCGGAAGGGAGGTGATGCCTTTCCAACAGGGCCACCCAACCAAATGGAGGTCCTGTTGACAGTGCTTTCAAGATTAGGCCCCTGGAGGATGAGTCAGATATTCAGTCAAGGAGATCATGTGTTTAAAAAGGAGGGGAGAGAGCACCCAACACAAACCTAATCTTCCCCATGATGCTCATAGAGTTAGAAACTTTGCAACAGTGATTTGTAAAGCTCCACTTGCCTTACTGCAGACAGCAGTGGAGAAACGAGTTACATTCACCCCTGTGATCACTTTAAGGAAAGAAGATTTAAGCATTCTTGAGGAAAGAAATTAGTTCAAAATAAATTTTCAATCCTTATCATATTCATCTGACCAATGGTTTTGACTTTGCAGCAGCATAATTATTATAATTTATGCAGCAGATCATGGTAGGATTTTGTCCCCAAAGTTTTCAGAATATAATATTCTAAAACATTGGTCTGACTGCTAAAGCTTACCTGACTGGTTTTACTTTTTCGTAAATTACCTCCCTCCTCCCTTAAGGACACGATGCGTCCTTCTGCAGAGGCAACTTATCCTTATGGCCATGTGTTACATACCTTGTGTTTTCTCCCTTCTTTCAGCCAGTTGAGTACTGAAGAAGCTGCAATGCGAAAAAGGCAGCAATCCCAGAATGAAGGAACACCCGCTGTGGCTCAAGCACCTGGAAACCAGAGGCCCAACAACACGTGCTGCTTCTGCTGGTGCTGCTGTTGCAGCTGCTCCTGGTAGGTGGCGCTGTCGGTACCGTGCGCACTGAGCATGCGTGCTGGACCTTAACAGTCTCCCCCCCCACACACACTGCTTTGAAAGAAGGAATTACTGAAGCTCGTTGTTTGTCTCATGCAAACATTCATTAGCAAAATATTAATTTCCTCAGAATCTACACTTAAATCGATAGGTAAAGAATGGAAAACTGTGTCAAGTTTTTCCCCGTGAATCTTAAACCTTGTGGGTAAAAGTAAGATTAGAGTTATTTACTTGTCAATAAACAGTATTCATCAGAGTCATGATGGTACAAGAACGTAGAGACAGTCCGTGGCAGAGTTCCATGTAGTGCTGAGTGTGGTTTTCCACTCTGCGCTTCCTCCTGGGGTGTTGATCATTAAGGTGCCTGGCAGGTAATTCAGTCAGGGTGGCAACTTCAGAGTAGAACCCCTCCCATTAGCACAGAGGGAAGAGCAGAGACCCTGACCACCAGTCTGAAAGGCCATGCTTGGAATGAAGGCCAAGTCAGTTCACCAAAAACTCAGAAAGTAGATACAGAAAACCTCCTTTTTATCACTGACAGGCTCTGAGGTTTCTTTTTGTTCTTGGTTTTCCTTACTGACAGAATGGGGATAAGATAGACAAACTGATTCGCCAGGTCCCATCCAGGTGCTCGGGTACCTTCTGGAATCTTCCCAGTTCTAAATCCTGAAGTTCCTTTCAGTGAGAAAATCAGTAGGACTCCAAGTCCTGACATTTATGCAGATGAGAGTTCCTCAGGAGGATGCTAGACTTAATGAAACTTTTCTTGAAACCCTAAGTTTTGTGGTCCTTTGAGATCCAATTTAGAACTTCTGGACTAGGAGTGGTCATCTGGTTCTCCTGTAACCGCTTCATACTTTACTCAAAGGCTCAAGTGGTTATGGTTGAGCCTCCTTCTTGAGCATAGTCAACAATTTCCCAGCATCCACAGAGGCTGAGTTGTTGTTGTTGTTGTTGTTGTTTGAGCCCAGGGACATTTAACTTCCAAGGAATTAAACCCAGGAATTGAACCCAGGGAGGCTTAACCTCCAGCCCCTTTCTTAAATTTTTTTTTTTTATTTTGAGACAGCATCTTACTAAGTTGCTTAGGGCCTCAATAAGTTGCTGAGGCTGGCCTTGAACTTGTGATCCTCCTGCCTCAGCCTTTCCAAGCCACTGGGAGTACAGGCATGGGCAACCACACCCAGAGAGGATGTATTTTGATGTGACAGTATATCATTGTGGTCAAACTGGTGTTCTGAGTTGTGCCCTTGATGAACAAGCCCTACCCAACCTAGAAACCCCTCAGGCCCAGAAGAATGTCTGATATTGCAGTATTCATACAAAAATTACTTTCTGGGTGATGATGATTCTTTGTTAGAGAAAGTCATAGATGATTCATTTGCTTTCATTCTTAAGCCTTAGTAATTTCAGAGGAAGGAAATAGAGTTCTAGTTGAGGTGTATTTCAGTCATAATTGTGTAATTGTTTTCTTACACTCTTACAGAGATTATCCAGCTCTGGTCTTAATCCATGAAACACTGTAGTGACTTAATATGATGGTTCTGAACTCAAACTTCCAGGGTTCAAATTTTGTCCTCAGCTGTCACTCACTAGGTGACCTTTAGCAAATTAATCTCTCTAATCTTCAGATACCAAATAACATAATAATAAGACCTGAACTCATGCCTCATGAAGTTATTATAGAAATTAAATGAGATACCATATACATACAACAAGCTGAGAACAGTATCCAACACAGAGTGAGCACTTAAAAAGAATTGGCTATGGGGGGCTAGAGTTGTCGCTCAGTGGTAGCACACTTGCCTAGCATGAGTGAGGCACTAGGCTGGATCCTCAGCACCACTAAAAATAAATAAATAACAAAAAGAAAGGCATTTAAAAAAAAAGAATTGGCTGTGGGACATTTCACATTAGGAAAAAAAAAAGACAATCTTTAAGGAGGAGGTAGTTCAAAGTAATATAAAAATTTTAAAAATTAACATATAACACAGAAATTTCCTTGAAAAAGAAAGCCATTTTAAGTTCTGTGTAAAATGTTGCAAATGCATTGATATACACTGCTCAGAATTATACTTCTATTTCTCATTTGCACTATACCATGTTCTTATGCTCAGACATCATTTTATTTATCTGCCCAAACTTGTTTCTTAATTTCTTTACATTTAAAGCACCAAAATAGAATACTGAAGTTGGGTGGCACTTTGTTAACTGACAAATAAATACAGCCCTGCATCAATTAGCCATGTTGCTAAACAATTCTGTCACCATATAAGCAACACAGAGTGTAATCCTAAATGAACCATGATGGGATAAGTCTGTCACTTGTGGCCTTTTGATGTAATTAAGAGACTGGGTAAGCCTGAGTTAGATGATGTTGCCACTGGTATAACACTGTAGCCTGTTGTACAGTCAACATTTTTGCATAAGTAGGACTACATGCTAATGATATAAATATGATACATATAAATACAAAAACCAGTAACAGTTGTTTATTACCCAGTAATAAGTACCATTAATAATAGTACACACTATGCTTTTGTACAATTGTCAGCACAGTAAACTTGTCTACACACCACCTTAATTCTTGATTGATGGGTTAACAATGATACAATGGCAGTGACGTCACTAGGGGAATAGGAAATGTTCAGCTGCTTTATGACCCTATGCATCCCCTGCTGTATGTAGTCTGTCACTGACTGGAACATCCTTATGTGGTACATAACTCTGTTTAGTGAAACTGCTTTTACTGACACAGATATATAGTGAGACTGACTTTTATTAATTTTTGAAATATGCACTTATTAACACACACTCAAATTAACTCATGAAAGCAAAGTGTTGCCGAACACTAACTACATACCAAGAACAAAGCAAAACAAAAAAAGTTGAGTTCTTGCAACTCTCTACACCTTTAGGGTGACACATACTTCAGATCCCCAACCATGAGGTATTCCCTGCTAGTCCTAGACAGGATCGTGGTGGTCAGGAACTGCACTTGTTAGCAATGGGTTATGGATGCCTGAGTCTGAGCCGCAAAATGTACAGTCTGTATGTTGACAAGTCCTATATAAAACAAATGGTAGGGGATTTCTAATGTAAACAGTTGGATTTTTGAAAAAAGAATAAGTTTGATTGCTTTGAATCAGGGATTTTAATTATGCTATCCTATCAGATTGCAAATGAAAATTCCTTTACACATTCATTTTGAAAATATCATTATTTTTGTACTTTGAGCTTAAGAAAATAAATTTATAAGGGCTTTTTGGAGTGAAAAAAAGAAAGAAATGTTCTTCAAATTTTCCAGGCTAGGTCAAAGGAGCAGAACAAAAAGAGACATGAAAAAATGTAATTTAAGGACTAAAAAAAGTTAGAAATCAAAATATGAAATAGCTGTCACTTGCAAATAGGAGCAGTTGTCATGTGGCTGATTTTACTTCCTTTTAAGGAAATATAGTGCTTGGAAAATAAGTTTCTATATCTAGCAATAAATATAAATACTTCACCCTAGCTTCACATATTATGGGTTTTTTAAACAATTTAATATTTCTCTCTGATTTACATTTCTCTTTCATATTTCACTGTCATCTGTTCTCTCATTTTTTATTTATTCCCATCTTTATAAACTTACCATTATATTTTATTTGGGGGAAGGAGACAGGGAGTGAGTATGTAACCGCTGGATATTTCCACAGTTTCCTTCAAGATCTAAATAGTCTGGGTAGACTTTGTAGCTGTTGAGCTGACCCATTCTCCAATCCTGTCAAGAACCACTTCTTCCCCACACAAGTTTCTCTCCTGCCTCCCAGGTCTCCTCATAGATATCCACATAACGAAAAGACACGAGAAAGAGGTTTAGACTACTTAACTGTCTGACATCAATGACTGATGTCTGCATCTCAGCTGTGAGATGGACACTCTGGCCTCTTACAAAACCTTCCATATGTGAGACTCTCAAACCTGAACAGCTGAGCAGATAATGTTAGGAAGACCCCTTGTCTAGACACTGGAAAGACACTGGAAAATAGAATTACTGCCTTTTCAGGTGGTAGCCTTCTTTTCTGTTCTGCACGTGGAAGAAATGTTTGAAAGATGTCGGGGGCTCCCCACAAACCACTGTGAAGACCGTCAGGGTATTCAGATCTCGGACCTGAGGTAACACATCAGCTGCACTGCAGAACAGAAATGCTCAGAAACACAACATGCATCAAAAAGGGCATAGAAAAGCAGAGCTTTCAAAATTGTATTTTGAGCTGAGAGCTAAACGCTCTCACAGCATCAGAGGTTACATTGAAATAACCCAGGCTGTTTTTTTTAACAGTCTTTCAGTGCTAATCACTCTTTTAATACCTGGCTGTCCTAGCTGTGTTTCATCAAGCAAGATGGGTTTCCCTGTATTTAGTTATTAGAATAAAAATCAGGAGACCTCAGCTACCATCCTTCCCATATGTTTGTGTGGTCTCTTCTTGGTGCTGTGACAGCTGCAGGGACAGTGGAGCAGAGGACTGCTGGCCACGGCTTGGCTCCCCTCTGGAGTGTGCAATGGAATGGTTCTGTCTTACCTGTTGGACTTAGGTGTAGGCTTTTGCTCGAGAAAAAAATGCACAAACAAAACAAAACATACACAAAACCAACAACAATGACTACAAAGCATTTGAAAAATGCCACGTCTAATTCCACGGATCAGGATAGATGACCTTGATGGCTGTGTTAGTGGTAGATGGATGTGTTAGTGGTAGAGGTGGTAGTGGTTGATGGATGTGGTAGTGGTAGAGGTGGTAGAGGTGGATCCACTTTAATACTTCCAGACGTTACATTCCCAGGTCTGTTATGAACTATTTTCAAATCCAACCTTCCCCAGCAGATTCACAATCTCAGGTACCACAAGATTTGGCCCGTGGCATCAGGTTCTTCTCAGGAGAGATCAGTCACAGAATAAATTTAGCAAATTGATGAGTCCTTTGAAACCGAACAAGTCTCCGTTTTGGACAAATTCTTTCCCAGAGTCCCTGGACCGTGGGACAGATCTTTCTGGGTGAATGTTCAACGCTTCATCAGTGCTCCTGGCAGCTCACCCTCCATTTCTAACAAGCACTACAGCCTCTGTAATTGAAAACAGTGCAAAAGTAATGCCGTGTTTTGTCCTCTGATGCTGTCACACTTTAGCTCTGTGCCAAAGGAAATACTAAGTTGCATGCTTTCAAAACCAAAGTTGGTTTTTTTTTTTTTTTAAGGAGGGAAAAAAAATGGTGTGCACCATGGTAGAGAGTCCACTCTCTGGAACTAAAAGTGCTCACACGTGTAAGCTGACTCCTTCCATCTGAGGCACCAGTGAATAGCCTCCTCTGTACCCATCACCCTCAGAGAGCAGATGCAGCCCATGAGGCAGCATAAGTTATTCCCCTGGGTTAACACTATTTCCAAAGCACTTGTAACCAGATAAAGAGAACTTACAAAGAACCCAACAGTTTCAAAACTCCATCTCACAAGAACGTGGGTGAATTTCCTCAACATTTTTTTATCAGTTATATGAACTATAAACTACACCATCAAAAGACATCTACCAAATTGAACCCAGGTTTCACAAGCCAAATACACACCACCAGCAGTCCAACATTAGGACTATGGAACTTGTAGATAATCATTCATTCATTCAATCTCTCATTTGCAATTAACTGACTGCCCATTTCCCCCTGTCCTCTTGGGTTTTCGTCAGCTTTCTTGGGGTTCTCCCTCACTCTGCTATGCCAGGGAGCAAAGTCTCATTAAGCGTCTGCATCTAGATGTGAATATTTGGTGTTATTCCCAGGTCACCTTCTAAAAGAGTTTAATGTTTAAGCTGCCTCTGCCAAGTCTGTGTGACTCGTGCCCAGAGTCCTATCGATTGTAGAGCTGACAGAGTCGGAACTGAATTGACACTTTTCCTTCAAAGGTGTGTGCCATGTGTACCTTTTCTCTGCATTTACTCTTTTTTTTTTTTTTTGAGGTATCACATTGTGCCATTTAGATTATTGACTAAAAGATGAGCAGGAAAGAAACAAGTAGTAGATGAAAATATTCTGCGTGGTCTTATTCGGGAGAGTAGAAGGGAGAACAATGATCCAGTCAAGGGGGGAGACAGCAGGTTAACTGGATTCAGGCCAGAGGAAGGCACTTAGAGCTAAGGCACTTGCTGGTTAATGCAGTGAGGGACCAAGTAGGTGTCCTAGTAGCTACCATGGGGACACTTTGGGGTCACCTATGGCATGGTTCCCCTGTTCAGGGGAATCTGCCTAGGGAGAGGGAAGAGTCTGCCTGTAAGGTGCCGGTAGGGGGTCACAGGGTAGGGAGTCCTCCGAGGATCAGAGTCAACAGTAGGAGGAGCCTCCCGCTGGTGCAGAAGCCTGACCTGAGCAGGCAGCTGAAAGATGTTGTAGGTGGAGAGACAGACAGGGGGGCAGTGCATTTGGGGACAGGCTCTGCGTGGAGACGTGGGTGGGGTCCACAGCCCAGTACTCCAGCCAGCTCCCAGTCCTTCCACCTCAGACCTGGGAAGGACCTCTGGGATCTCGGCAGGGTGGCTGACTCACAGCCTGTGGCAGTGTGGTGAGCACCATCTGGGCTGAGTGACCAGGGTGTGCCAGAGCTTCAGGGAAGTCCTCAGCCAGGGCCAGTGATGAGCCATACCCCCTCTGCCCTGGACCAGGCTGACCACATGAGGGAGGGTCAGAGTTTGACTCAAAACTCCCTATCCCATTTTTTTTTTTTCAATATCAGTGATTCTTCCATTTGACCCTTTTCTTTATCAGGTCAATACCTTCTGTCAAATTATGTGGATTTTGTACTTGAATTCCCAAAAGTTCATATTGGTTAGTCATCGTCACCAGGCACTTTCATGGCCATATACTCAGGTTTCGGGTTTTCAAATAGCCAGGAAGACACTGTGGCTTGTAATACGTTGTTTGCCCTACAGTAGGTGTTTCCTTAACATGTGCTGAACGGATGATTGATTTGGGTTTGCCAACTGAGTTTGCTGTATAAAATATGAAAATTTGTGTCACAGAAATTCTTATCAAAAATCACAGGCACATTCTCTCAGGACATAGTATGATTGTGTGGCAGCTGGTGCTGAGCAGGTCGGCACCAGAGAGTTTTTCTTAGGCACCATTTTCCTTCATCCTTCTGTGTGAGTGTTGTTAGCAGTAGAACTACTAGTAGTGACTTTTTCAAAGAAGGGCAAGGTTTTAGGGAGAGAGCAAATCCATGTAGCATTGCTGGAATATAAAGTCCAGAAGGACCTACATCTGCAGGGAGATTGGCCATGAGGATAACAAAAATGTTCTTTATGGCCGGGCACAGTGGCACATGCCTGTAATCCCAGCAGCTTAGGAGGCTGAGACAGGAGGACCATGAGTTCAAAGCCAGCCTCAGCAATTTAGTGAGGCCCTAAGCAACTCAGCCAGAATCTGACTCCAAATAAAATTTTTAAAAGGGCTGAGGTTGTGGGTCACTGGTTAAGTGTCCCTGGGTTCAATCCCTGGTACAAAAAAAAAAAAAAGTTCTTTATGCCATTGAGGTAGTTAGAACCTTTTTTACTTTTTTAAAGATGAGAAATGACTGAAGTTGAGTAAGTAAGGAGCTGAAAAAGTCTATTTTATGTTTCAGCTTCTGAAGGGAATGGAAATTGTGTGGAAGGACAAGACAAAGAGCAAGGGAAATATTAGGAGACTTTTGCAAAACCCTCAGTGAAAGTGTTAGTCAGCTTTTTGGTCACTGTGACCAAAATACCCAACATAAACAAATTAAAGGAGGAAAGATTTACTTTGGCTCACGATTCCAGAAGTTTCAGTCCATGGTTGGCTGGCTCTACTGTTTGGGCCTGAGACGAGGCAGAGGATCATGGTGCAGGGGGGTGTTAGAGAAAGCCCTTCACCTCACGACAGCCAGAGAGCAGAGGGAGAAGAAGGGACCAGGGACAAGATACAGTCCCCGACAGCACGCCCCCAGGGATTCACTCCCTAAACTAGGTCCCCCCTGTGACAGTCCCACCACCTCCCAATAGTCCACTCAACTCTGAATCCCTCCGTGGGCTCAGCATGATGAAGTCAGGGTCCTCATGACCCAGTCCCTTCCTGTTAGGAGCCACAGCAAAAATATTGATATAGGCACCTTTGGATTTAATGACTGCCAGCCAGCAATTCACATTCATATGGTAATTGGACTCATGCTGTTTAGCTGGGCCCATTTCAGGACTCAGGTTACTCATGTCACTCTTGTAATGGGAGAGTTCCCATTGGCTGGAATAGGATGGTAGGAGGGTGTTCCGGGGGAAGTGGAAGCCCCCCCCCCCTCAGGTAGAACACACACGTGGCGGACCCACCTGTTAGGGGACGCACACGGCCTCTCTCTAAATAAAACTTTGTCTCAGTTTGACTGGCTTGTGTTTTTGTGCCCAACCTGGTTGCAAGATTGCAAGCCCGCGTGCACTGACAGCTCAGCAGGGAATCGCTCAGCAGGGGTGCCGCAGGCAGTGCTCGGCAGCAGGAGCGGGACTCAGCCGGCCCGGGGCCGGGCAGTTTGCGGCACCTTCCCAGCAGCCCCTCCCCTGAACACTGCTAGATTGGGGAGAAGCTTTCCACACATAAGCCTTTGGGGGACATTCCAGATCCAAACCCTTTTTACTGCCTCCAAAATAAAGTGGCAGTAAAAAGAATGCAGGGAATTAGATATTCAAGAAAACGTTAGAAGGTGCTGTCAAGATTCAGTGATTAGAGAAGAGATAAGGAAAACCCTAAACCACTTGCTTGAATGTCCGACTTGATGTTGATTCATCAAATGAGCAAATAGGACGTTGTTTAGACCAAAGGTGAGACGATGATTTCAGCTCACCGTGCCCAAGAGTTCTGTGTGTATCTGAGTCTGCAGCTTGCAGGGCGAGGCTGCATTAAATGGGACAGCAAGTCCCGTCTGATGGGGATCCTAAAACACCTGTGATGTGGCCAACCAGGAGGTGTTGGTGAGCTTTGCCAGAGCCCTGCTTCTCCCTGAGGCCACAGGGAAGAACTGGAGAGAGACAGGCTGCTGTCAGAGAAAACGAGGGAGCATCGTCTCACCTTTGGTCTAAACAACGTCCTATTTGCTCATTAATGAATCAACATCAAGTCAGACATTCAAGCAAGTCCTGAGGCATCATGATGAAGGTTAAGTTTGAGGGAGTTGAAGTTCCCTTAACCAAATCTGATTATTCAGTTTCTAAGACTATGAATTTCAACCTCTCTAAACCCAGGACAAATGAGGTTGCTATTTGGACACCTGCAGGAATTTCCCGGCCTCCCCTGAACAGTAATACAAAGATGAGGTTTTAACATTGTGTCTACTCCTTCCTTCCCCTGCGGGTAGTGGGTCTCAGTTGTGCCATATCTGACTGAAATAAGTATTAGCTCCAATTCTGTCCATCTTATTTAAATTCTTCATTCTTTCCTTTGGACCTAGTTTACTTTTTTTTAATGGTCTAAGTATTTTAGACCTATTACAATCTGCCTGCCATTTTAGGATATTATTCAAGAATTTTGTGTTCTCTCTTTCCTAGGTAAGATCATGAAGCCTACTTTTCAGTGAAAATGGAGCTTATTGTACAAAAAGTCGACCAAATTGGGTATTATGAGTATTTTAATTTCCAATGATATAAAATCTTTGTTTCAGATATCAGGATTACACATATAAATGCATGTCAGATACCTTGGAGGATCTGTTCCTACGAGAAAGCAAAGTTATACCATTACTGCCTCTCCCCCAGAATTTAGATTATTTAAAATTAAAGAACTATTTCAATCAACCAATTCCAGGCATATCAGTGGAATATTAGCTACATGAGTTTCATTGTAAATAGAGGTGGTGTTGCCATATTACACCATCATACACAAATTCTCATGCCACATCTTCCTCAAATAGAACCTGCTTTCAGAGGCAGCATGAGGTAGGGAAGGAACTGCCACACTGTGTCATTAGGCAGATCTGGATATGTCCCAGTTTTGTGACATGCAACCCTGAAGGCTTTGGCAAGTCATTTAATCTCTCTGAGCCTCAGTTTTTTCTTGGTGAGATGTGATTAGCTACATATATAAATCATTTATTTTGTGGTTCAGTATATGCTTCAGGGCCCCAGAATAATCCTTTATTAACAGGTATTTCCAGCCCCCTTAGACCGCCCCCAAGCTGAAAGGAATTTACCCAACATGGTAAGGTCTGAGCGCTGTGTGTTCTCCAGTGTTCCTTGTGCGTTGTCAGTTAATGTCATGGACCCTGTTCCTGCGGTCCATCACTGGGCCCTTCCTCCCCAGCTTGCATGCTGCCCAGCATATCCTAGAGTAGAACCAGCAGCCACAGGACTGCCGGCGTGTTAGGAGTTCTGCCTTCTGCAGTTAAGTTTCCCCACAGGTCTGGGTTGTTGTCATCTGTTGCATTTGTGCCCAGGGATGCCCCCGACCTTCACCCTAGACGAAGTCATATATCCAGTAACGGGAAAGTACCAGGGAAGGGGGAACAAATGGGTGGTGGGTAAGCGACTGCCAGCTATCAGATGCATCGCTGAATACCAGCTGCTGGAGTTGTGGTTTTTTCTTTCTGCTTTTTATGGCAGGGACACAAGTTAAGTAAAATCAAAAGCTTAAGCTCCGTCTTGACTAAGGCATTTAAAGACTCAGTTGATCACATGCCATTTTATCCATAATGTCTTAATAAAACAGATGTCCACTTGATCTCACATCCCAGACCTTTGCTTTTCCACAAAAAAAAATTTATCTGCTAACCTATAAATTTCAGTGGGTGGAAGTGCCGCAGTCTGGCTGCAGCTAACTAACCGGGTGGTGACGAACAACTTGTGTAGATTGATACAGCAGGAGTGGGAGCCGTTTATTGTAGGACAACAGAGGTATTTATACATTACACACAGCTTATCTTGATTAACATAAACTTGATACAGCAGTCAACCAATAAGGAATCTCCACACTCAATGGCTCGCTGGCGTTACTTCACAAACCACTCCCTCTGGCAAAATGCCAGGCGCCATCCTGACTTGTTTACAGACTCTAACATGGAAGGAACAGCTTCACATAGGATTTCAGGCAACCTGAAAAACAAGGTGATTCAGACCCGAGGGTGTGGCTGGGTATGGTGGTGCACGCCTGTAATCCCAGTGGCTCTGCAGGCTGAGGCAGGAAGATCACAAGTTAGAGGCCAGCCTCAGGAACTTAGTGAGACCCTGACTAACTTAGAAGACCTTGTCTCAAAATAAATAATAAAAAGGACTGGGGATGTGGGTCAGTGGTAAGACTTCCCCGAGTTGAATCCCTAGTCCAAACAAACAAACAGAAACAAATCATGGGGTGTGGATCATAATAGTTCATCTAAATACTCAGTCCTCTTATTCTGTTAATTCTAAGAAAAAATAAAGATTACTTTGTTTATGCCAAAGAAGAAACTCTGGTTGTCTAAGCTTACAGAGTGGTCCCAGATTTTAACCATGCAATTACTTGTTAGAAGCAGTTTGCATTCCAAATCAAATGAACATACTGATGAACCTAAAATACATGGCTTGAGGTTCGAAATAGAAATTTAATACAGACAAAAAGAGGGATGTTTTAAAACTCATCATTTCAAGCAGATTCATGTAGAAGGAACAGTTAGTAGCAAAGAGAAAGACTTGGAGAATGAAGTGATTTGGTTTCCATGTTTCAAAAGAAGAAAGTAATGTTTATGGACAACTCAAAACTGGGATTGAAATAATTTGGAGATCCCCCTCTCACAATAGTTCTCATAAAACATTTTAAATAAATGCATTCTCTACCTGTTGATAATGAAAACCTTATCTACTTAATGTGTTCTAAGAATGTCCTAAGTTCTACATCCCCCAGCACAAGACAGTAGACTGCAAACTAACTTATAATTGGAAAGCGTAATAACAATGTGAATATGATTATAACTACCTGCTTTGAAGACCAAAAGTATTCCCAAATCAATGACTTTGGGCCAGGGAGTATTCAGAACATTTTCTAAATAACAAAAAGAAAAAATGGTTTCACTTTGGCATACCTCCCAAGATTAATTTTATCCCTTTGGAGTTTACATTCACAGAAAAATTGAAGGACTCTTTTCAAATTGTTTAGAAAAAGACATAATTATCGAAATTTCTTATTGTAAGAATAGATTTTTTTTTTCTTCCAAATATGGGTAATTACTCCCAGAAACTTTTTTAGTTACTCTTTAACTCTGACTTGGTTAAAACATTGTATTTATAAAGGTAACACCGCCATCTAGTGGACAGGTTTTTAATAGATTAATATTTTACTTGAAAGATTGAAGTACCTGAAGCAAAAGCTTAAACCAAATGAAAAACTGTTTTTTGACACAGAATACATGACTGTGAAATGCGGGAGTTTTTACAGAGGTGTTGCTATTTTTAATATTAAATTAACGATGTTAAAATTATTCATTTGTATTGTGTAATAGTTCCAGGCACAGATTACTAGCTACTATTTCCATCTCACAAACCCCACTCAAAACCAAGTTGCATTATAAAAATGGAGAAATGAAGGAAATGAGGTTCAGGTCATAGGTTTGCACTCAGCTCTTATGTGTCTGAAATTACGGATGTCACATGGCTACTGTCCCCTCCTGGTGCCTCTGTACTTGTTTGGTTGTGGGTGGGGGAGGGTTGGCAGTGTTTTGTAAGCAAGGTCTCAGTTCTATTCTCCTTCTCTTATTTTCCTCTCTGAAAGTTGTTTCCTGTTGACAGGAGGAAGGTGGGCTTCCAGGCAGGCCTTCAAAGCCACAGCAGCTTGTCCCCAGCAAGTGCTATCACTTCTTCCTCTTTCAAACTTTCTGTACCAGCTCCTTTCTGGTAGTCTCAGGTTTGGGGAACTGAAGACAAGTGGCCACCCACCCATATCTATTGCAGGCTGAGTCCTGGGGCACAGCTCCTTTGGAATGGGTTGTGGGACGATGCCCACGAAGGGGCATTTACACTCAGGACGCACTTGGAATAGGTGGTTTGCCTTTCCCAAACCTTGAAGAAAAAATCAATTTTGGTAAATAACCCAAAAAGGTAAAACATCACAGTTGGCTCATTTATGTGCAGAGTGGTCCCTGCAAAGTGAAAATGAGCACAGATAAGAAGTCCAGGGATGGGAGATGCTGTCTTAGTCCTGCTGTGTTTTAGTTGTGCTATGTAAATAGACCCCGTGATGTTTCCTGGTAAATAAAATGGAATGGTTAATAATAAACACCCTGCTTACCTCACAGGACTGTTGGGAGGAAGAAGTAAGGAAGGCAAGTGTGAGGGAGTGTTTTATAGCAATGGCGAAATAGAAGTCTGTTCCCTCCATTGAAATTTAAGAGCTCTCTGATAAATTTGACATTCCCATTTTAGAATCCTGCTCATTGGTCCTTACATCCAATTAAGCATTTTAAATAATTTCCCTTTTGGTCCCAAGTTCTTATTTGTTGCTTTACCTTCTTGTGAAATAGGTCACTTCATTGTCACCATCCTGAAGGGGAAAGAAAGCAAGCAGAGCTGGAATCATCCCAAGGGGGTTGTGCTCTGCCTGTGCAGTCCACCCCGTCATCCTGGCTGGTCACTTAGGACATACTTCACTGCTTATCCTGGTTTTCGGCTCCTGCCCTGAACCATCGCATCTGTCCACTCTTCTCCATTTAGATGGTGCCTTTTGACCGCTCCCAGACTCTTCACAACTTTATCACTCCTTGGATTGGAATCCCTTTTATCCAGGAGATATCTCTGGCAAACATCTGCTCATTTTCAACCCAATTTAATCATTATCTCCTCTGCAAAGCCTGTCTCAATTCCCTCTTGCAAAAGTATAGATACCATGCTTGTGTCTTGGAAACACCATATGCATTATTTTTACTTCTTAACAGCATGCTGTGTGATGTTTACTTACCTGTCTGAGCTCCGGGGCAGCATGTTTTTGTCCTGTGCAGGTGGAATTTCCAGCCACGGTGGCATAAGCCAGGTGTTTCATACATATTTGTAGGTTATTGTCAACTCTTGAATAAAGCTACAGTATTTTGCTATGAATATTTTGAATGATGAAAATGAAATATTAAAGAATAATCTGCCAGTTATTTTTCAGAAGGTAATGGATGTTGATTTCATTTATGTACTAGGAAATTTTAGTTAGAAGCTGTTACATACAACAAAAAGATTGATATCACAGGATGAGATGGTTAAAATATTGGAAACTGTCTGCCTTTACCAATGACAGTGGTTCTTTCTTGGAACCTTGGTGGCACAGCATATTAACTTTGGGCATCTTGATTCCTCAGTTGACTTTTTGTTTAAACATACGTGGTTTTATAAGATCATCCTCTTTCCCAGAGTTACCATGGCTACTGTAAAGTTTTCATCCTATCTGCACCATTTCAAGGGTTCTTCCTGAAGCCAGTTGTTCTTCTAGCACTAGTAGACCATCTTCCATAATAGACCATGCACATATCCCTGATCACAAACCCCTAGGTAAACTGTTTAATTGGCAGCAACCTTTCCCCATGCCACTATCCAATCCCCCATAAACCAACAATTCACCAAGAAACAGAGCATATTTTCTTATTTTTCTGAAATGGACAATATATATTTCCTCCTTTTTCAAAGCCACCATTCTAGAAAATCTCCAATGGAACTTAGATGCTTATTTTAATATACTTAGCCCAGGTTGTTGGCATTTTTCATCCATAAAGTATTTAAGCTTTGATCAAGAATCCTATAGTGCGTACTGCAAATGTGTTTTGTTCTCTTGATGGAGTTAATTGTTTAAAAAATAGAAATGTTAGTTATAAATATTACATGCATGCAATGAAAAAAAAAAAGTCTTGAGACTTTACGACTTTTACATTTGATGTTTTCCTTTTGGAAATTTCTCCAACACAGACTATATGTGGATGTTGCTTTATAGCAAATATTTCCAATAGTTTATCACCTTAATAAAATAAACAAACGAACAAACAACAAACTATGCTTCCTTAGATCAGGACCAAGTGAAAATGGGGGCAGGAGACAGACTTGTATGTATCAGGGCAGGCACACAGTCCAGTTTCTTGTTGATCTTCTGTACTTTGTCTTTTTTTTTTCCTCCCCCATTTTCCTCTACTCTATAGATCTCCCTTTGATTTTCATGAGACCCCTCACCTTTCATTTCCCTTTTCCTTTTTTACTTCCACCTATGACAGAAAACATATAACCCTTGACTTTCTGAGTTTAGCTTATTTCACTTAACATAATGTTTTCAAGTTTTCTCCATTTTCCTGCAAGTGCCAAAATGTCATTTTTCTGGTTTTTTTTATTGGTTGTTCAAAACATTACAAAGCTCTTGACATATCATATTTCATACATTAGATTCAAGTGGGTTATGAACTCCCATTTGTACTTTGTCTCAAAATGGCATTTCCAGTGGTGCTTGAACATTGCAATTCTGAAATCCATTTTGAAGAGTGGTATTAAAGAGAAGTTTATTAAGAGAATAAATTGCCAGTTACTAAAGTTTAGCCTCTTTGTACAGGGTCCAACATTAGATAGAGAAAGAGCACAAATGGGGAGCAGTTAAGCCTTTATTGAATATCTGTTATAAGCAGTTGTAGTCCAAATGTGTGTCCACATTTTACCATCTGTGGAAGTGCAAGATGTAAACACAACCCAGTACTTCATCGTGATCACTCTAATATGGTAGCATTTGGGATGTTTGTAAACATTGCAGAAACAGATTTAAGAGCCAGAACTCATTTTTGGAAACTTGTGAATCATGCACGTGAATTCCAGATTTGTTACTCTGCAGCAGAGGCACACGGAGAACAAATTTTCAAAGATATTGCATGACATGGGGCGTGCCTACATTTTGTGGGGCACATTCTCTGGGACATGTGGGAATGCAACAGAAATAAGCTCTCAAGGACCTTACCATCTAAGCAGGGAAAGATGTCTTTTTCAGTCTTCTTGCAGCACCTTAATATGTCTGTATATCCACACTTATAAGATCAATAATGCTTGGTAGAATGAGTATTATTTTCCTATTTAAAAAAGATCTTATGTGTAATTAATTAAAACAAAATAAAAAAAAGATCTTTATAGATTTTACCAAAAATTGTGTGTATATATACACATATATACATGCACATATACGTATTTTATATATGCAAGAAATTTCAGAGAGTATTGCCAGTGGTTTATCTCCCCCAACAACCCACTTTGAAATTCCAGAGAAGCACTGTCACTCAGATAATTTTGAGAAATTAATGATTCTCTTATGAAACACATATGTCACCTAAATGGATAGCAACATGGAAGACTGAGGTTTGTAGGCACTCAAAAGAAATGCAGGCTGTTAGAGTTCCAACCCACTCCAGCCATGCCACACATTTAATATTGAGTTTTTGCCCCACCTGCCAATCCACTCTACACTTTACTTTGCTCATACTCAGAATAACATTACTCCCAAGAGAGTAGTGATGGGCTCATGGAAGGCTCTTAAAAAAAAAAAAAAAAAAAAAGTTTCCCTTGCCTCTTGCAGAGTAAATACATGAAAGAAGGAACAAATGAAAGAGGTGTTATCTGCCCTGGCTTTGCTCTTGACAGACTCTAGTGAAGCTCCTCAGCTTCTAGACAGAAGCTTTAGTTTGCTAATTCAGGAGCTCAAGTTTTAGAAGGCCAGAGTTATCCTTCCCACCCTCCTGCATCATTGCTAGTCCACACGTTGAACTTTGGGTGTTCCACCCCAGGCACTGATCAGCTGCAGTTTATCTGAGTCAAACAATACTTATTCTTGTTTTGGGTCACTAAAGCTAATGGGATTATCCTGCTCCTATAATCCTGTAGAATTCCCACTCTACACCTCAGAAACAAAGATTCCTCCTGCCCAGTGCTCTCCTGTCCCAAACCTTCAGAGTTGCAGGCCTGCTCCTCTCAGAGCATCTGAGATCATCAGGGGAAAGGTCAAAGACAAAGTCAAATATAAATCCAGTAACTTAAACTTAGATGACTGGTTGACAGCACACCTGGTCTGTGGGAAGGATGTTGTGAATTTAACAAAATCTGTATTAGATTCTGAGACATTTTATCTTCTTTGCTGTTATGGGAAAAATAAATGGAAAACAAACTGAATAGAATTAACCCAAAGTCAAAATGACTTTTCATTTAAAGAAAATATATAAAAGGATATATTAAGTATATATATATACATAAATATATAAAGTATATATTACTACATAAAAGTATGTATTAAGCCAGGTGTGAAGGTACACACCTGTAATTCTAGCAACTTTGGAGGACTGAAAGTTTAAGGCCAACACCCCTGGGTTCTATCCCCAGTACTGCAAAAACAAAACAAAACTATATATCAAATATTGAAGCACATAACGCATAAATATCTCAGATTTTTTTAGTAATCCAAATTATGTAACTGTGAGGTTAGAATAAGTAACACTCTCCCTCTGGATTATTCTAAATTGCTTTTTCACTTTATTTGAAGATTATTCTCTTGTTTTCAGTTGGCACAGTCTTACCCACCATTTAAAAGTGTTGTTTCTTTTTCTATACTTTAAATATTCTCACATAATTGACAATAAAATCTCTTATGAAATGTTTCTCCTGCAAAATTCATTCTTTAATTGAGTCTTAACAAAATAATGTGTTATGCTACATTGCAGCCTCACCGTCAGGAATGAAGAAAGAGGGGAGACGGCAGGAAGACCCACACACACCACAAAAATGGAGAGCATCCAGGTTCTAGAGGAGTGGTGAGTGTGAGGCACTGTTTTCTGTGCTGTTAACGTCTACTGCGTGCCTAAGCAGTGTGTCTTGCTTCAGGGTGATCTTTATGACTTTGTGAAGTGAATGCTAACATAGTCCATTGAGATCTTGTTTTGTGACTGCAATTGCTTTTCGTCAGTTTTTCTATTAGCTTTGTTATCAGCCAGAACATCAGCTACTTTTGTCTTTTCTCTTGAAAAAGGTAGAGATTATTGCATGAATTAGCCTCCCAAACTGCCTATTTAACTCCCATTTTCTGAGAGTATTTTTAAAGTTGTTTTCTTTATGAGCAAAGACTGTAAACACACACACACACACTCTCACACACACAAAGATGTTGGATTACCAACATCTTTGGTCAATTGGGAAGGATACCCAGTTGGCTTCTGGTTCTGTTTCCATAAACAGACTCTGACAAGTTTATCCAAAATGAGAAATTGAACTGCAATGTCTAGGGCATAAAAATCAAAATGCAAGTTGACTCTTCATGTAAGTGTTTTCTTTTTTCTTTTATGAGGAGTTTTTCATAATTATGCTTCACTGTAATTTAAAACTTTTAAAAACTTAATATTTCTAAGCCAAGGAGAAAGTTCAGACATTATGGAATAGTAACAGATTTATTTTAAATACCTGGTCAGAAAGGTTAAGAAAAATAAAATATAGATACCTCTTTGACCAAATGCAGATGGAACAATGAATGATGGTTTCTTCATAGTCATGAAAAAATCTGCACATAGGTATCTAAAACTCCTCAATGCCTCCTAAAATCCCTCTGGTTTACAATGGCATTTTAGATAAACATAACAAGTGCACACTATATAATCTTATTTGAGATCCAGAGACTAGTGAATAAATGGCAGATAGAGAAAAAAAAATCCTTCCTTATAGCTAAAAATTCTATATTATGGGGTCAAGAAAAAAATCTATTTTATGCTTCAGAGTACCATCCATTCACAACCTATTGTCAGGGTTTAAACATTTTCAAGCTTCATTAGGAATTTATTTATTTTTAAATATTTATTTTTTAGGTGTAGATGGACACAACACAATGTACTGAGGATCCAACCCGGGTCCCGCCCTTGCTAGGCAAGCGCTCTACCGGCTGAGTCACAATCCCCTCCCCTTCATTAGGAATTTATCATGACCATTTTTATATAGTGTATAGGTCCTTATTATTTCATCACCTGACTCCTTTCCTGGCTTATTGTGCCTACCTGATTGTTGGTCAGGACCCAGAGAACACTCATCTGGACCTGGCAGGTTATTTGCCAGATTAGACTGAACTGCATGTCAAAATACTGACCACTAGATGGCAGCAATTGAGTAGACTTTCTCTCCTCCCCTCCTTCACTCAGTCTAGTGTTCCCAGGTCCAGGCTGCTTTTGGTAATGGTCCCATTCTGTCTCTGCAGCCAGAATCCCACTGCAGATGAAGTCTTGTCCTGGTCTCAAAATTTCGACAAGATGATGAAGGCCCCTGCAGGAAGGAACCTGTTCAGAGAGTTCCTGCGAACAGAATACAGTGAAGAGAATTTACTTTTCTGGCTCGCCTGTGAAGACTTAAAGAAAGAGCAGAACAAAAATGTAATTGAAGAAAAGGCCAGAATGATATATGAAGATTACATTTCCATACTATCGCCAAAAGAGGTAAAAATCTGGAAAACACTGAGGTGGGCTCTCTAAGACCAAGGAGAGCCTTAAAGGAACCACAATCCAATCCAAATTGGGTAGTGCATGCCATGTGGACAGGTCAGAAGACTTCTCTGAGCAGATTACTGAACTTCCAAACCATGAATATCCCTGTTTGAAGGTCAGGTTCCTCCACTATTCTTTGATCACTTATCTCTGGCTGAACCGTGTGTGGTAGTCTACTTGCTTCTCAGAACTAACACCTGTTTAAGCAACTTGCTGTGGCTTAAAGTAAAATGGAAAAGGAGCATTTACCTCAGGGTGATGCTTCTCAAAACATCCTCCCTAGGTCACTCCAATGAAAGCAGGTCTAAAAAGCAAATCCTTGAGGCCTACCCATGACTATGCTAGATCTGAAGTTTTGGAAACAGAGCTTAGGAATCTGCACTTTGTTTTTATACATGTACTAGTTTGAAAACTTCTGGCATAAGGGCTCAAAAAAAAAAAAAAAAAAACCAGTAACATATTTGTTGATGCTTATGATTGGATTTTTCAGCACTGAAAATGGGCTCTTATCACCATTGATATTTTCAGGGCAAGGGTGGGAAATAGAAATTATCTGACTTATTCTAATCTGTTACGGAAAATGCAAGCTTGTTTTCCCATTGCCAGAATATACCTAATCAATAAGAAACACCTCCAGCCATCAAATAGCATGCTCCTCTTAACTTTTAAAAAATTAATTTAATTTTGTGCATGAGAAATGCTGCAGCTGACAAAGTTAGAAGCCCTGGGATAACAGTGTGGCCAGCCGCCCCCTGGGTGTCAGAGCTTCAGAGTTGCTTTCATGCCCTGAGAGAACTGTGGGGAGGCTGTCTTTGTCCTTACCCTCCGTTGCCTTTTCTGTCTATACTACACTACTGTGATTTTACCTGCGCTGTTAGATATCTGGTCCTGGTGCTTTCTGTTCCCTTTGGCCTGCACACTGCCCTCTTGTGCCCTAGGACTGGGCTGTTGTCATCAGTGTTTCATTGAGTGCTAGAGATGGCCCAGTCCTGCTTTTTGGTTTTTTTTTTTTTAATTGTTGATGGATTATGTTATTTATTTATTTATATAAACTTCTGAGAATTGAACCCAGTGTCTCCCACAAGCTAGGTAAGTGCTCCAGCACTGAGCCACAACCCCAGCCCCCAAATCCTGCTTTGAGACCTGAAAAATGCATTTTCATCTACTTTACCAATCTCTAAGTTGGAAATGCTACATAAACTATTTCACTTCCAATAAAGTGTACTTAAATTGTTTAATTATTTTTATCTGTTAGGTTAAAGTGTCACTGGAATTCCAGATACTCCAGCAGTATTCTCTCTACAAAATGAGAAAACTTCCTAAATTGGAGGCACAAAAGATTGATTCATTTTTCATTTCCTGCATTAATATAGAAATAGTCATAGAAACTAAGTAGGAAACTTTTACATTTATTACTGATACATTTATTACTGAAATCACTTTGTATTTCTAACAGTAGAATAATTCTACATCCAAAAAAAAATACATTCTTCAGTTCTCTGTTGTGTCTAGAACCTCAGGATCTAATCAACTCTTCTTGAATCTTATTAGCATAATGATTTTATTCTCATTTGTATTTCAAAGTTGCATTATACAGCAAATAAGCCATATGATCCAGTTGTGCCCCATTTGTGTCCTTGCCTATAGTTACACAAAATTACAGAGTCTCTGGGAAGATTATCTAGCCCATTTCTCTCCCCAGAGTATGTGACATGTGTCGTCTTAAAAGTGATAGTTGTCTGGATTACCTAGGTCAGTACTTTGTACTACATATGGTTTGCTTTAAAAATTATTCCACTTTTTAAAAATTGTTAGGAAAAAAAAATGTGTTCTCCATATTTAGTCCTTACCATTTATTTATTTCTATGATCCCCATGTCCTGGCCTTTAGTTTTTATGTGGGGCACTTGTACTGTTCTCACAGCTCCTCCTTCTCAAATGTCCTGGTTGATGGAGCTTTGTAAAATACTTGATTTTCACAAAATTACTTCTTCTTTGTGATGTGCTGAGAGTTACCAGAGATACTGACTATTGAAATATAAACTTAGGTTTTCACGTTTTTTTGCTAAAATAATGAAGTTATGTTTTGGCCTAATTTCTTTATTTTGAACATGAATTTCACCACAAAGTCTTTAAGATAGTGTTTCCTAATCAGGAACATGACCTTTTTAACGTTTCACAAAGACTAATATATAATTTAATAGCCATATTTATTTTTTCCATTTTTCCTAACACCCACATTTGATCCATTACCTACCCTAAATCTCAAAATATCATATAATGGAGAGCGAAAAGAGAAAGAGTTAGAATTCACATTTTTATCATGTTGCTACTTATGTGCTGACTTGTGAATAAATTATAAATAACTTTTGATATAGACTCTAAGTTACACAACTGTATGAAGTGCCTTTGTTTAGTTACCTGGTTTTTCTCTTCTCAAGTTAGTAGTAATTATATTTGATTATTGTTTACTCTCAAAAACCAAGTAAAATGAAGGTAGGTCTTTTCATTTATACAAAATAATTATTGAAAAGCTGTATTTTAAGCCAAGGAATGGATATATTTACTCTTGAGCCATGTTCAATGATTTGATTCACAAAACATCATGGAAATTAGAGCCCTTTCCAATCTATTTTAGCTTGGTGATGACCCTGTGCAAACTTTTCTCAGTCTCTAATCAGGCACCACGCATTACTGACAACATTGCATTATTGTTCTTCAAATGTTGTTTTCCTTGGTAAGAACACATGTCACATCCAGGAGATCCCTGATTATATAGTAGTCAGAGCATGGGATGAATGTCCAGGTGCATAGGATTCAAGTCCTGGCTCTGAAACATCCTAATTGTGTGACTTGGATAAATCACTTAACCTTTTTTGAGCCTCATTATTCAGTTCATTTATTTACAAGAGTAACCATAAAAATGGGCACAGAGACTAACCATAACCTCCCCCACCAAATGACAGAGCTAATCAATATGGTCCTCCTACTCAGATTGAACTTCGAATCTTAGCACAGCTTTTAAGACAGCCACTACATGCTGGGGGTGGTAAGGCATGCCTACCACATCCCAGTGGCTTGGAAGGCTCAGGCAAGAGGATCTCAAGTTCACAGTCAGCCTCAGCAACTTAGCAAGTCCCTAAACAACATAACAAGACCCTGTCTCAAAATAAAAGAACAATAATAATTAAAAGGGCTGGGGATGTGTCTCAGTAGTTAGGTGCCCCTGGGTTCAATACCTACAACCAAAAATCAAAATAAAACATAGGCACTACAAACTTGATTTCTTACATGGGAACAAAATGATCTGGCCTTACTTACTCAGATATTTTTTAAAAACATGAAAATTTGAATCATTTATAAAATGATAATAACTAAGTTGTGAAGCATTTATTATTGACTAGACTACATTTTCTTCACTCAAGTTTATTTTATCTTAATTTGAGTTATGTTTCATTTTGTTATATGTATAGAAAGCCTACATTTATAGTTATTTATACATGTAAGTATATACATGTGTGTGTATATATATATGACTTTTTTCCTTAATGAAACTATTGAGGCCAATATGGTGGAAATTTCTTCAAATTGTTTCAAGACCAGGTTTTATGCATTTTTAATAATTGGAGTCCCAAGAGCCAGGTTCTGGACTGGGTGTTGGGTATATTATGGTGAACAAGACAGACACTGGCCTATCCATTATGGAGTTCACATTCTATGAAGACAGAAAACACACGTTGGAAATAAGTAACTAAAAGTTGTGGTCAACGTTGGAGTGGGCAAGGCCGAAGGATAGAGTCTAGAAAGGGGTGTTCAGAAAAGAAACTGAGAAGGTAAAACTCCAGTTGACACAAAAGCAGAGACACTGACTGGGTTTGATCAAAACGTTGTCCTCATAGTTATGATAAATTATTACATCTCCTCTTATCTCTCCACATTGGGCTCAAAGTTCACTGTTGATAAGAGGGTCTCACACACATTTTCACAATCTACATCTCACCAAGTCCTTCAGCCAGGAGAAGAGAGGCCAACACTTCACAGCAGAGGAAGCTGGTCCTCGGAGAGGAAAAGTGGATGTCAGGAGACATTGCAGTTGAATCTGGTGGCTATAGAACACAAGCCTAGGAACCTGTAACTCCAACCGAGGAGCTCTTCCTACTGAAGCATGTGGAGTCCTTCCTCCATTGTGCAGGATCTTCTTCATGACTGACATCTATAAACCCAACTTTATAAACCCAACTTTAGAACTTTAGATAAAAAAAAGATAAAAATGAGAAACCACCACCCTACCACATGCTGGAACTCTCAAAACAAGCAAGATATGCTATCTCATCTGAGTCCACCCAAGAATACAATCACTTCATTAATCTTACTAATAATCTTTGCCTACTTGCAAGCAAACTGTATTCGTAGTCCTATCAACAGTCTCCTAGTGTATTTCCAGAGACTGCATGTGCAAAGTAAAGCTGTTTCATAGAATGCTCCAATAGATGCAATCATATCATCCATCTTATTTGTAATTTATAATTATTTTCAGTAGAAATAACAAGCATAAAATAATACATAAGTAATGTGCACATGCTCAAGATTTATTAAAATTGATAGGAG
Organism: Urocitellus parryii; assembly: GCF_045843805.1. Lineage (NCBI taxonomy): Eukaryota > Metazoa > Chordata > Mammalia > Rodentia > Sciuridae > Urocitellus > Urocitellus parryii. The sequence continues at coordinate 13,494,898 of NC_135538.1, forward strand.
AATCAGATATCTTTGGTTCTAAAACTAATGTGGGGAAAATAAATTTAGTTAAAATTAAGAAAAAATCTCCAGCGGCAAAAGTTCTAACTGGTGAAATCTGATAGGTGCTTATAAATGAAAAAACAAAATTATTAATCAGAATTTGACTTGGAAAAGAATCCTAAATAAAACAATTTCTTAAAAATAAGATGGAAAATGGGAGGAAGTATTTAATCAGGTTATATTAAAAAATTATTCAGAAAATCAACATAAAGAAAGTCTTATGGGAAAAAAAAAGATTTTCAGTGAAAATTATTTTCACTACAATTCTGACAACCATATCCATGGGATCAAAATTTTCATTATATCTTAAGGACTAGAACAAAAACAAAAAAACAACAAAATAAAGGTAAGATCAGAATGTGTGCTCCCTCCCAGAAGTATTCACCTAGCACAGTAATCCCCTTCAATGCATAGGAAATCTAGTAAGTTTGACCAGAGTACACCAATGTTTAGCCCAGATCTTCCCAAACCACATTATCAAGATTTCTGTCTTCATTCCCCCCACTTTACCTGTATACTCTTGTGAAACCTAAGCACTCATTGAATTTTCCTCTCCAGTAGTGTATGAAATGGCCACGGGACAGTTTCCTATGTTTGCTATGCTTCCAAGCCATTCTCATTTCTTCTTCCAGCCTCCTCCCTGTGGGATTGAGTATTTCCAAGTCCACAGAGGCTGCCATAAAATCACTTCCATCTTTGTGAAGCTGCAGTTGCCACCTCCCTAAACTGACAGTGGTCAGCACTGTTGAAACCAGCAGCTAAATGCTGCCAATGAAATGCTCCCAAATTCTCAGGAGTCAGAGAGATCTCATGCGTCAGGTCTCCTGGTAGCTGTATTTGTATGTAAACTGTTACTGCTGTAATACAGACAGAGAAAAAAGACAACGTCCCTTGCCTAAAGATAGCTCTTGTACTGCTCAACTTTATCTCTCCTTGGGTTAAGATTTTCCCAGGAACTCCTCAGCCCCGAATGATGAGGTGGAGCCCAGTTAAGATGGCTTATAAGCCATCTAGAGATGCCTAATCCTAGGGTGATTGTGGCCCAGGCCCAAGCCTGGATCCACCCCCATTGCCTTGTATTATAGATGATCCTCATTCTGAAGCACAAGACACCACAAGATGAGACTGTAGATTGTTATTCCCATGGGCTTAAACTTGTTATTGACTTCTCTACACTTCTTTTGACTGACAACCTTTCAAACAAACAAGATATTAAGGTAAATGTTTTATTTTTCAAATAGAAATAACAAATGCGCTTTTGTTACAGATTGGCAAATGTTAAGCTGTACTACTTTATGCTATTTTACTAGTTTTTAATTTGCAAAGAAAATGAATGACTCGAAACAAGTAATAATTAAGGTTACTTTATTTCTCTGTCTTCAGATAACTTTAAGCTATTGATTCTAGCTACTGATAAGGGACTATTATATAAACTTAATGATGATATTATTTATGAAGTAAATGATCCTATTTTTTTTTCTATTTCACTAATCTAAAATGTTCTTCTCCATTGAAACAGAAAGTTATCTCAAGTTTAAAAATAAAACCACCATTTACAAAAACAGTGGCATGTGTTTGGTAAGACTTCACCCTACCAGAACAACCCATTTCAAAATAAGATGAATCAGTTTAAACTCTAATGTCAATATTGTGCCACTGAGTAGAAATGCAAAAGATACCTTTAGATGAAATGAGAAAATGGTGTGTGGGGGGGAATTATCTATTTTTATGGTTTGGTAATTGATGATGACTTCGAATGCTACAGAAATGAAAAACTAAATGATACATAACATTATTTTTTAAGGAATTTCCTACAAAGAAAAATACACAGTTCAGCCAGAAACTTATAATTTTTCTATCTATAAATTGGTCTAACTAAACCACCGAAATTTAGTCTGGATCACCCTTTCCTGACAAACCTAGCAGCCATCCCTGGAGTGTATCAGTCAACCCAATTCCACATTATCTGTAGAGCTCAGGAATCTGGGAACACTCAATATGAGTGGCTTCATCCAGAGACTGTCTTGGGCCCCAGACAGTGATGGGAAAAGAAACCAGAACCAAAGAAACTGTTGATAAATGCTTATAACAGGCTGTGTAGGTATAAATATGTATGTTGTGTATATTATTAGACAAGTAAACATGGGTCACAATTTCCTATTCCTTGCTCAGTAGTAAAGTTGAAGAAATCAGTCAGGGCTCTTAGAGTGTTTCTTAAACAAGGAATTCAAGGCAGAGCACCAATCCTGTTCCCCAAGCATGCCCTCATTATTACTTATTTTCCACTCTTCCCTTCCCAGTGTGTCCTTACCTGTTCCAGGTGGATTAGCCTGGAATGGGAGGAGGGTGCTATATCACAACAGAATATCATTTCTATGCATTTTTCTTTTTGTTTGGGGGGGGGTACCAGGGATTGAAGTACATCCCCAGCCCTATTTTGATTTTTATTTAGAGACATGGTCTCACTGAGTTGCTTAGTGCCTTGCGGTTGCTGAGGCTGGCTTTGAACTTGAAATCCTCCTATCTCAGCCTCCAAGATGCTGGGATTACAGGCATGTGCTACCATGCCTGGCTTCTATGCACTTTTCAAATAACACTGCATTGATTATTTTAATACATATTCTTAGTTCCTATTTATAGTTTTCTCAAAGATTCCATTTCAAGCAATTTTTCTGCTTTATGTTGAATACAGAGATCTTTGGATGCATTACAATGCAAGGATGTTTCCTGGGTCTTGCCAAGTAGATATATCATTAAGAATGCCTCCTGTGCTTCTGCTTCACTCTGCTTTTCCACATTCTTCTTTTCCTACTCTGATGCCATAGGATCTGTTGGGATAAGAAACGGTTGAGAATCAGCCTTGATATGCATGTTAATTTTGATCGGAGAACTCTTCTCTGCCAATAGAGTTTTACCCTATTATTGAATAACTCCCCAACAGTTAAAGAAAAGGAGGAAGTGAATTTATATTCTGGTATTCTCTGGTACCTCAATGGTGAATGAAACTCTCAATAGCTCCTGAATGAATGCATAGAAAAAATAAATCCAAGTTAGTCAAGATGTTTGTGAACCAGATTTCTGGCAGAAAGACTAATTTTTTTGGTTTTTGTCTGTTTAAATCAAAGATTGGAGGGAGAAAATTATACAAGGTTATGTGGCCTTTGAAAAGATAACCTCAAGATTTTCAATAGTTGAATTTACTCTTTGATGTAATGAAATGTCAAAAACCTGCATTTATTTAATTGAGGTCTTTTGAAAAAAATATATGATTTAATGGATCTGCTCTATTTTCTTTTTAGGTCAGTCTCGATTCTCGAGTTAGAGAGGTGATCAATAGAAATCTGTTGGATCCTAATCCTCACATGTATGAAGATGCCCAACTTCAGATATATACCTTAATGCACAGAGATTCTTTCCCAAGGTTTTTGAACTCTCAGATCTATAAGTCATTTGTTGAAAGTACTGCCGGCTCTTCTTCTGAATCTTAATTTTCATTTAAAAAAAACATCAATTTTGGAGGGCTGGGATGGGGAATAAAAATAGTTAAATAATACAGAAATTGAGTCCCTGGAGAACTGAAGTATAGCACTCCTCAGGCTACTGTGAACATACCACCATATGGTCTTTGGTCTCCATTTTTTATAAAGGTTATCCATGATGACGTTTGGAGAAAATACCACACAAAACAATGAATTGCCAAATTATGTTTGTTTTATTCAACACCCATCCTACTTGCAAGCAAACTGTATTCATAGTCCTATGAACAGTCTCCTAGTGTATTTCCAGAGACTGCATGTGCAAAGTAAAGCTGCTTCATTTGCCACGTAGTTGTTGTACTATTTAATCAAATAGCATAACTTATATCTGTATTTAAAGACTTTTGTGCAATATAGTCTTATAGAAATAATTGCCAAAACATGGCTGTGGTTTGCATTTTTTTAATATAATCTGAGACAGAAAAAGGCAATTTTTAAAATGTAACAGTGGTATTCAACATGCTATAATACTGTGCTCAGTACACTAATTTTGAAGCCAATATTTCTGTACATGAAAAAAAAAGAGCTATTTATCTATGTTTGTTGGCAAATCGTAGGGGAGGATCCCTCTGATTGTTCACTGCCAAAAATGTGGCATTTTCATTACAGAAGCATTTGCTATGTTAAAAAAAAAAGAAGAAGAAAAGTAAACAAAGCACAAAACAATTTGAAGATATCTTCTCTCAGTGACAAATCAAAAAGTGATATTGTTTTTAATTGTAATAGATGAAAATGAATCTATGTATATATAAGATGTCCAATACTGTAATTAATTTATTAAAGACTGGCTCTCCAGTTCTACAATGGCTGTGTAAAGTTATGTACTTCAACAAGAAAAAAAGAAAAGCTTGATAATTAGTTTTGGAATATGTAGAAAAGTACTTAATAAAAGAATGCCTACATGTAGCACTGTAAAACATTTTGATGACTAGCATCTGTCCTGTGGCATATGTTCCTTGAAAGTGAAATCCAGTGAAGAGCTGTTTATACTAGGAAAAGTTTTATAAGGGTTATGAAGAGATAATTCTCTACTTCAGACCTTAACTGTTTTCATGTACTATCATTACGAATGACTTATTTTAAAAATGTCAAAATCAAACTGTTAATTCTCATCCATAATGAAAAGGCAGTACCGTGCTCAAATCTTTTAGCTGCCGTATTATTTTCTATAAATACACTATTTAAGACAAAACTCTTGTCCAACATTGGCATGTGCGTCTGACATTCAAGAAAACAATATCCTATTGTGCACAAAAAGGATAATAATAATAATAATAATCATTGTCATATTTATATTAGCGTGTTACATTTGAATATTAATATCCCCTGGAGACTATTTTTTTAATCTTGAACTGAATGACTATAATACCGAGTAACCTAAAATGAAAGTTTTAAAAAGATTTATATCCACTGAGAACACTGGCCTTATATTAAGGATGATATTAAAATTATAGGTTTTCTTTGTCATTTTTAACTACCTCTCATTTTTTAATTTATTAAACATATTTTTAAAAAACAAGTTTGGGGTTTTCTTTTTAAATTTATTTTACTTGAAAGGTTAGCATTGTAAGTTTCTTTTTCCATAAACTTAAAACATTTCAAGAATTGTTTTTTTAAGTGAATATGATTTTCTAATTTATATAGAATTCAGGAGACATGATTAAAAGGGCTATTATCTATTCCCTATGCAAATATTTTAACTGTTGCAGTGTTTGACAAAATGGGATTTTAAAAAAAAATTTGCAGAGTAGAAAACAAAATGTTCTGTTTACACTGGCGTTGCTGACTATCCTACCATATTCAGCACTTTTAAAGACATTATTTATGAAAATATAGTTAAAATGCAAGATAGAAAATATTTATAATCATTTCTTTTAACAAATGCTTGTTTTCTTTATGAAAGTGTTGTGTGTTAAGACATAGTTTATCCATGTCACTTAGATATTTACTATTTAATAATAGTTTTTGGTAATGTGTTGAAAAAAGAGCTATGAAGATGTTTACAAAAAGTCATATTTTTTCCTAAAGAGTAAAGAAAGACCTAAAAACATCATCACCTCTATTTCGAAGTTCTATTGTTCCTAAGTCATTTACTTTTTTTCTTGATTGGAATTGGGTTTATTATGCTACTATGATGTGTACACATATATGGTATACTATCATACTTGTTTCTGTGTTTGAGGCACAATAAACTGGTGCACATGATTAGAAGATATGTAATATACTATGATACTCGCATGCATTGATCTTTTAATTGTAGACTTTATATTCTTGTTGTTACTATATATGATGGTGACCTGCTAGTTGTAAGTTATCTTTATAAGATACTTTGGACTATTAGATGAATTGTCTGTTTGACAATATGTTTAATATTTTACCAAATGGGAAAGATAAGGGCCCTTATGAAGAGCCCTAATGTCTAACCTGGGTGTCTGTAAAATACAGATTTTTGAACTTGGTATGTCTTTTTGAAACCTGATAATGAGGTTGGGTTGACAAGGACTCTAGAGCAGATTTATGCATCAGATGTTGGTAACCATGCTTCGTGAGCATTCCTGTGCTAAACTTCTATTTTCACTGGATGGGACGGTTTCTCATTTAATTTCAAAATGTTTGAAGTATCTAAGAATATGTCTGTGTATTTGCAACTCTATCAATTTTTTAAGTATGATATAATTCCTTTTGTTTAAGTTACAGAGCTATAATAAACAAAAAAGCCCTCAACTGGTGTCTATGCTACCATTCCAAGAGCACAATATTTGCTTTATTAGAGTTTGATTTTTCCTAGTGAGTGAATTCCTCCCTGGGGAAAAATGAGCACTTTAAAAGGAGCACTTTGTGTTTTAGATTGCCAAATGATCTTTGTGTACAGTTAGAATCTGCTAATGCGCACAGAAAGATGTTAATGCACTTTCTGAATTGCCTAACTTCAGGTGTATCTAGAATGGAAAGAAAAGTACGTGATATAGATTATGTATATATAGATAAATTGGAGACCCAGATTTCTTCAGAGATTGCTCTTGTACATAGATCATAGTAATAATGGATGGATGATACTTCCTTATTCTAATTGTTATGTTACTCAGAGTTAGCATAGATGTTCTGACAGTGTTATAGGGCACATGTGAATAAGAGCAAAACAGTTTTGATACTGAAATTAAGAAACGCAAATGCCAAGACCAGAACATAGTCCTTTAAAAAAAAAATCTTAAAATATGTACATAGGGTGACCAGTTCTGGTAGTTGGTCATGATGCATGGGGTGTTTATAAATAAGTATCCTTTAATGAACCTAGTATAAAGTATGTATTATATACTTACATGATAGCTCAGTGTTGTAAAAGGACTACAGAAATAGGTAAATAATATTTATTTTGGAGGAATAAATATACATTTTCACTCAATTAAACTTATTTAAAATCATACCGGATTCTTAATTTTGAGTTTATTCATTTTTTCTATACATTTTAACTTTAAATACTAAAAGTATCATAATTTTAGCCATTTAAATTTCAATAAATACATATTATCTATACTCCAATAATTCAAATGTATGAATTGCCAAGATCATTGTAATGTCATGTGTAGCTAATAAAAAAATACATATTATCAAAGGCTTTAGTGAAGAAATCTAAAGGGAAGGAATGTCAAAGACAATCAGAAGATAGGGAATTAAGAGCCTTTTGGAAAACCATCAAAATTTCTTAAAGACTTTAAAAATGTCTATGTATACAGCCATATCAAACATGTATTTTGAACCCTTTGAGCTTGATACATTAGTAAATTATTTTGAAATATAGAAAAGATATTTCCAGAAAACTTTCTTGCCCATCTATTTTACATTGACAGTTTATGACCCTAACCTTCAAAGTATATTTTATCAACACTTAGAGTGTTTTTTTCAGTTTATAAATTTCTGATCAATATATAATGCCCTCCCGAGAAAACAATATATAATCTGTAAAAATTTTAGTAACTTCTCACCTGGTACAATTGCAAACTGATAACTGAAAACTTGCTTCAGCTCTTCTCTGAAACACTGAACAATATCCTTGCATCACATAACAGTGTACAGGGTGATAAGTATTATTTCCAAATATCAGACTTTTCAGTCTTTATAAGAATTTTTTTAAATTATTGTTCTTACAGCTGTAGTCCTATAGTTCCCAGTGACATCTCTGCAGATTCATTCAAGGAGATGCTCTAGACTTTGACTTATGAAACCAGTGTGGAAGACAAAGTGCTACCTAACTGGTAACATATCTCAGTGTGCGACTAATCTGATTACTATGACTAAAGCTCTATGTAAGGAAAAAGGATGTTATTAAGTGCTAAAGAAAATAACCAAATATAGAATTTTTAATACATATGCAAACTCAAAATTTATCATATATTTCTCTTTTCTGTTGGCAGAAATTTAAGAATTTTAAAGCTGCTGATTTATACCTATGAGTTGTCATAACATTCTAGCTTTTAAATAGTTATGCTGTGTTTCTGTCCTAGGTTTGAATACATTTCCTTCTCATAAAGCTCTAACCCTTACTGCTGTATTCAGATGATGTGATACACAATGCTTACAAATGGAAATGTATGTCCACAGATTCACATTTAGAATACAGTGTGAAAGATCAAGAACTTAGAATAACAAATTTGATTTCAAGTTAGATTTCTTTTTGGAGGGGAGGGGTACCAGAAATTGAACCCAGGGGGCTTACCCACTGAGCCATAGCTCCAGCCCTTTTCATTTTTTATTTTGAGACAGGGTCTCACTAAGTTGCTGAGGCTGGCTTTGAACTTGGAATCCTCCTGCCTCAGCCTCCTGAGTTGCTGGGATTACAGGCTTGTGCCACCAAGCCTGGCTCAAATTACATTTCTGACTTCTGTGATGGTGAGCAAATCATTTTTTCTGTCTGAATCTGTTTTCTCATCTGCAAATGAAGAATATTAGTTTACAGGTTGGCAATGATTAAATTAAATTAAAAGAATAGTGTTACATGTAACATTTTATCAAAGTTTTTCAGCTCAATAGTAATTGATACTTTTCACGAATATCTGTGGGTTTTTGTTTGTTTGTTTAAAACTAAAACAGTGTTACCTTGAATATTTGCAAAACATACTTTGGAAATCTAACTAATTAATTATCCAGAAAAATATAACCAAGCTTATTTTAAGATGGAAGATTATAACAATACTATTGTTTTGTTCAATAATATGATTCAAAACCACTATTTTAATTTCAATAATTTCTCACCTTATTTATAATCTAGAAAACTTTCTTCAGTCACACATATACACAGATATGTGTGTGTGTGCATGTGTGTATATATATATATATATATACACATACATATACATATATACACACAATGTTATATATATGTGTATATATAATACACATACAATATATGTTTATATATATACACACATACACAAACATAATGGAAGTAAAAGCTATGTTCTAAATGATAATATAAATATCAAGTCATTTGCCAAATATGTAAATGGATGATAGAGCTAATGCTAAGTTAATAAGAGACTGATCATAACAGACTTTTTAATATTAGAGTAGTATGGTTTTCTTTAACAATTTTACCATGAACATGTGAAAAGTAAGAGTAGTTATGTCTTCAGAAAACTTTTCATTAAATCTTTTTTGAAATAGTTTTATATTTACATTTCTGTAAATTTTCAGTTGCACAGATAGTAAAAAGAAAAACTGTCCTCAAATACTTCACACCCATGGGGGTCATTAATCAACTAATATTAATTAAGTCTATGTTTAGATTTCTTGTTTTTTGTTTGTTTGTTTGTTTTTTATCTAAGGGCCTTTTTCTGTTCCTGGGTCTCATTCACCATACCCTATTCCATTTAGTTGCCATGTCACCTCCGGCTCCTCTGAGCTGAGTCTGTATACCTTTCCATGTTTTCAAGGACCTTGACAGTTTTGAAGAGTATTGGTCAGGCATTTTGTAGACCCTCCCTCTGTTGTGATTTGTCTGATGCATTTCCAGTTTTGGTTTGGGGAAGGAATACCAGAGGAAACATGCCATTCTTGTCACACGATATCAAAGGTGCATGCCATGGTCATGACTCCTCTTGCTGTGAGAATTTCTCAAACTTTGGGATCCTCTTAGCTGTTAATGTTGACCTTGATCAACTGAATGAGGGACTGCCTGTTAGGCTTCTCCACTATAAAGTAATCAATTTTTATAAGGTTACACTAGAGGAAAATTTAATGGACATTTACACTGAGTTTTAAAAAATTCTGAGTAGATTTTCAATACTAATACTAGGTTCATTAAAGGATTAATGACAAATGCTATGAATACAATGAGCTGGAAAATCAAATGGGAGAATAAAACTAAAACAGTGTTACATTGAATATTTGCTTAATAGAGGTGAAAGTAAATTTTTTTCCTTGAACTACCTGTGCAATTATTTTAAGCCTCCACACACTTTGGATAATAAAGATCTTAATCTTATTAATTGTAATAAGAGGTAATTTAAATTGGTAATCATTTTGCTTAGTGCTTTTATATATGCCCTCCACTGAACAATGTACACAATATTGAAATAATGTAAAAGACTTGATATTTTCACCCCAGCTTTAACTATTTGTCATAAATACAATGTTTCTTGTATATGATTTTAAGATGTTTTACTAATACTAAAAATATTAATGTGTTTGATTCTATATACTTTATCATATTGAATGTGTATAATTTCATACTACCATGTTCATTATATTTAGTAATCTATATCCATATTTTGGACTCCACCAACATTTATTAGTGGACAACAAAGAAGTTTTAAGTGCATGAATACATCTTAAGAGGCACCACACTTGGTTATTTTGCAATGCCAAAATAACTGTAGTTACTCATCAATTGCATAGATAATCAAGATTATTTTTCCTCCAGTTTAAATTATTCTGGATTTTTATTCCCCTTTCCTTGACTCTACTTCATGATTTTACCTATGTACAACAGTAGACTTCCCAAAATGCTACATTTTTACCATGTAATAGAATTTGAGCATGTCAACAGTGTAAGAAAATCCAGAAGTCTCATACTAAGTATGTTTGAATTTTCAAAGTAAATCAAACAACAGCTGTTTTCATTTAACTATGTTGTGGAAACCTATGGACACCATTGTAAAATGCGTATGCATTAGACTTTCTTCACTTTCTTAAAATGTTTTTGAATTAATAAAGAATTCACCAATGTATCCTTAGACAAGTTATTGTTTCCTCCTTGGTATAACCCTACAGGAATAAAGGGTACACTTACATGTGTTGCTTAAGTTGCTTACACATCTGAGGAAAAATAAATTCTGGCTGGATTCATTACATTGTTCTATAAGATGATTGCTTATTAGAATTTTGCACCTGTTATAATGAAATATATTCTTGAAATAACATGTTTTGAGAATTCAGCTGAGAGATTTATCATGTTGAGTTCAAATTACTCCAGCCATTTATTTCTGTAGTAAAAGAAAAAAAAAATCAAAGTTGAGTTTAGAGTTAGGAAATAACTGCTCCTAATGGGTATAAACAAACCTACTGTCCCATTCTATTCTTGGATCAACATTAAAATAAAATAGATTTCAAACACTATCTTACAGCAAGACAATTTTGTAAAGTAGTGGACCTTGAACATACAAAGTGAAAGAATTGTAATAATTGGAGCTTTTAAGTATCAAAACTATTTCCATTATGTCAAGGATCATTTCATTCTTTCATTTCACTTCCTTTTTTATGTAGTGCTAAGAGAGAGAAGCAATGCAAAAATGCATATTCTTTTTTTTCCCCAATACTGAGGATGAGCCCAGTCGCTGAGCACACTAGCCAAGAGCTCTACCAGTGAGCTACATCCCCAGCCCCCAAATTAATTTTTTGAAAGAATATTATACTTAACAGTTTTGGTTAGATGACTGAAGGATATTTTAACTTTGTTAAACGCTCCTATGAGTTACCATTTCTTTTTCTTTCTTTTTTAATGTTTTCATTTTTTTTTTTTTTTTTAGAAAAATGAAAAGCTATTTCAAATAAGTTATCTCAAAAACAAAAACACACCATCCGGACACTGGTTAGCACAGATTGCAGGGAATCCCAGATTGAACATTTAACATTTAACCTTTGCATTCCCAGGACTGTCTTGGTTGTATTTATTTCTCCGGTGGCCTGTGAATAAGTGTTTTAAAAACTGCCAGTAAACTTCCGTATTCTTGGCACCTATCTGTAAATTTTTTGGAAGTGATAAGCATCGGGCTGCCAGAGGCAGTTCTTCCTGTGCGCAGTGCTGGGGATGCCACCTGGGGAGAGGCCAGTGAGTGCTCTTCTGCGGAGCAGCACACCCGACCCGGGAGACCGTCGCTCAGGGCTGTTGTGTGGTCTTCACACAGAATTCACACAACTGCGTTAAAAGAAAAACAGGGCTCAGTGAGGACAGACAGGCAACCGAGAGAAGTCACTTGAAACCAAGTAAATTACGTAGCAGACACAAGACTAGACAGCACGTTTTGTGAACTCACTTGGTTCTTGTCTCAGAAGAGCAATTTATTCCCACCCACCCCGCGAGGAGGCCTTTCCGACCCAGGGATAGAACCAGGTGCCGGCCCTCGCAGGCAGCCCTGTCCCGGTCGCCCTCCGCCACGCCCATCACTGTCGGAGACGCCCCTCCTGCTCTCCCACCCGCCCCTCAGGACAGCCTCGCCCCTCTCTACGCCCCGCCTCTCCCCGCCAGCTCCGCCCCCACAGCTCTCTGACCCGCCCTCAGGACAGCCCCGCTCCTCCCCGCGAGCTCCGCCCCCGCCACGCCCCCTGAAATTTGGCCCTCAAGAACTACGCAGCGTTCCCGTGCTGGCCCGGAAGTTCTCGCCAACGCTTCCGAGAGGTCTTTTAAAACCCGCGCGTGCGCCCGACGGGGGTGTGGCTAGCTGTCGCCCCTATTTCCAAGTTCTGTGCAGCGTCGCGAGACCTACTCTGTCCCGAACTTCCGGTTCTGATGGGCCTAGCTCTTTGGGCCGGCCATGCGGGGCGGGCTTCTCTGGGGCGCTGCCCGTGTTCTGTGGGCTGGCCGAGCTGTTGGCGCAGCCCGCCGGCCCCTAAGCTGCAGTAGCCCGCCGCTGGAGGAGCTGTTCGCCCGCGGCGGGCCTTTACGGACCTTCCTCGAGCGCCAGGCAGGGTCAGAAGCCCAGTTACTTGTCAAGGGGCCAGAGTTGGTAGCGGTCACCAAACTCCTGAGCGAGAAGGAGCGGGAGCTGCGGGAGACCGAGCACTTGCTGCACGGTAAGGGCCGCGCCAGGGGAGCGGCGTCTGAGCGGGTTGTTTTTCCTCCTTTGCCCTTTCCATTAAGCCACTGGCCAGGTGTCCACACTACTGAGTTTGAAGCTCTTAACTAATTTGCAGCCTCTTTTTGTTTGTTTTGCATGACAGGTCAAGACATACTTAAACGTGTTCTTTTCTCATTCTTCCTTTTTGGCGCTCTTGTGCTCCCTTGCCACAGTGCTCCGCCCCACTTTATTTATTTCTTTGTTGCCTATCCTTTGGCAGGAGCAAGGACAAACAAGGCACTCTACCCAGTGACGAGCTCCAGACCAGTGTAAAGAGGTGCGACTTAGGATTCGATCTTAAATCTAGGAATGTGCATTTTCTACAGTTTCTCAAGTGACTTTCATGCATTCGAATCTGGAATGGGCTGAACTTTCTGCGCTGCTTCCAGCTCCCAGGGATGCCAAAGTGCTGGTCCATGGGCCACACTTTGGGTGGCAAGGTTCCAGAGAGGGCTGCAGTTTATTGAGGGACACAGAATTAATTATACAGTTGATAAATGAGAACAGATATATAGAGATGAAAAAAGACCCAAGTAAAGAATTTGTTGGTGTTTTAGAGGTGTAAGAGCCTAACCATTATTAATAGTTTATTGATCCCTTATCATGCTTGAAGTTTTACTAAGCTTTCTTTATGGGTTAATTCATCCAGTTCACACAAGCTATGAGGTAGGTACTATGAACCCCATGTGACAGAAGAGGAACCTGAGTCATAAAGGTAAAAAGCAGCACAGATTATATATGGAGCCTCCACTCCAAATCTCACTCTTTTAACCACTGTTCTCTTAATCTAGGAAGAGAGATAAGGGGAATGGCAGTTTGGAACCCTTTTGTAAGGAAAATCAAATATTAATCTAAGATAAGAGGTTGATTTATCCTGTTGGCAGAAGGGAGCCAACAGAAGTTTTTTTATTAGGATGCAAATGATAGAGTTGTAGGAAACCTGATGTGTGGCAATTTAAAAGTCACTCTGGAATGGGATTGAAGATGCCATGAAAAGGGGGGCTAATGGAGTAGTGTGAGAGTTAAGAAGAGTCTAAGTGACTTAAGAGAAAAACAACATGTGATTTTTTAAAAAGAATTAATAAATGGTATTGAGAAAAAATATCTTGGGGAAAAATTAGATTCATAACTTAAGCCAATCTTAAAATCCAAGTGGATTTTAGGAGTATTTTAAAAATCAAACTTAGAGATGTTAACAGACTGTTAGAAATTGTTGCTAAAAGAAATTGTCATTCAGGAAGTCTTGAGATATTATTATGTGGCAGACACTACTAATTACCAAAAAATTATGGAACAACCTTTTAGGAGCTTACAGCTTAATGAGGAAGAGAGATGTTTAAGAAGATAAGTAAAAACAAGTGGGTGAATGTTTTAATTTCTATATTAAAGAGCAGAGTATAATAAAAGGAAAAGTTGGCTTTTAAATGGATCTTGAAGGATAAGCAAGGAGTTGTAAGGTGGATCAAGAGAACAGAATTAAAGGCAAAAGTGATCAGTAAGAATAAAGATACTAAATTGGGAAATAGAATAGGTGTTGTGATAGTATAAGAAAAACCTGAAGCCAGAAAGACAATTAAGAACCTTGCTTGACAAAAAATTCAGATTTTTTTTTTAGACTATAAAAAGTTAGTATATGAGAAGTGACATCTTTCTAAAGAAAAGTTATTGTTGGCACCATTGTTGAGGATGAATTGGAATATTCTCCAGAAATTAGAGTGTTAACAGAAGAGAAATGATAAATTTGGCATTGTATCTCCAGCAGTTTGGATGGGAAAAGAGGAGATGACAATAAGCAATTACTTTAATGGTTGGAGCAAGATACCCCTCTAGAATGGGGAAACTATAGGTGGTGTCCTGTAAATATTTTAATGTATGATATTGAAAGACAAAACAATTAGTATATTACCATTCCCTATGAATAATTCCTCAGTCTAAACCCTCTAGAACTTCTCTGTCCAGTGTAGTAGTCAGAAGCCACAAGTGGCTATTGAGTGTGTAATGTGACTAATTTGAATTGAGATATGCTGTAAGTACAGAATCTCAGTAATTTTGGAAGCTGAGGCAGTAGAATCATAAATTCATAGTCAGCCTCAGCAACTAAGTGAAGCCCTAAGCAACCAGACCCTGCCTCAAAATAAAAAATAAAAAGGGTTGGGGATAGGCTTGGTGGTAAGCCATATCCTGGGTTCAATCCTCACTAAAGAAAAAATTTTTCACATTTTTATACTAGTAACACATTGAAATTATAATATCTTGAATATACTGGTTTAAATAAGATGTAGTCTTAAAATTAAACTACTTCTAGACTCTAGCTCCTATCTCCTTAGCCTTGCAGAACCGAACATTTCAGAACTGGAAAGGCCTCATAGAGTCATGCAGTTCAGAACTTTCATTTTACTGACGTCACCCAAGACTAAGAGCAACTTAGGGGTTGAGTTTTAGCTATAATTCATTTTTCTTTTCCTTAACTGCACATGTTATCCATTTCACCTAGTTTCTTCCATACCATATCCTGTCCAGTACAATTTTCTTCTTTTCCACCAGTGCGTCCCGTACTTATCTCCATTTTGCTGATGTCATAAGCTCTCCTTCAGCTAATTCTTTCCTTTTGCACAACTAAAAAATAAACTATGACTGGCGATATAGCTCAGTTGGTAGAGTGCTTTCCTTGCTTGCACAAGGCCCTGGGTTCAATCTCCAGTGCCACAAAAACTGACTGAAAAATAACTCTTTAAAGGTACTGCTATTTAAATATTTAATCACATAGTGCTTTCAGTTATTATTATGGATTATTTTTTTCTCCTCTAGAAAAGTATAAAGAGAAAAAATGATCTATAATCCTGCCTTAAGGGTACATCTTATATTCCTACTATCACCAGAACCCCAGAAAGGTTGGTTCTTAACAGATAAGCACACAGATACTCTGTAAACAAAGTTTGATCTTTCACAGAAAGAACAATTGGTAATAGCTAAAAAAGGGTCCCATTTTCTCCTTTTGTAGGCTGTCTATTATCTATAGAATAAGTGAGGGAGTATATTATGTACGTCAAAAATAAAAATTCAAAGATGAAACAAGTGTAAATCCAGAGAGACAGGACCATTTCACATAAAGGTTAAGTAGGGTACTTAATTATACTAAGGAAATATTTACTAAGACAATAACTTTCTACTTTTTGATTCAATTTTGGTTTAAGTTCCCCCTCTGGTTTTTTGATCTTGCTAGATGTATTCATTTGTTATTGTTTAGCCTTAGTTGAAAAACTAAAGGTTTGTTTTTTAATAGTTAGATTCATTTATACTTAACCATCAGGGGAAAAAAAGTTTCTCTTCTCACAGCTACTTGCTTACGAAAACTAATGTAGAAATGCTGCTTTTAATGTAATTATTAAAATGACAAGATAGACATTTTATTTTTCCCTTCAGCTATACTAGCAATAAACCTGTTACCCCGGAGACTTGTTAGCAGTTTAATAGTAAGTTAAGAAAAACTCAATTGCTGCCTCTTTTTTTCCTTAGATGAAAATGAAGATTTAAGGAAACTTGCAGAGAATGAAATAATTTTGTGTCAAAAAGAAATAACTCAGTTGAAACATCAGGTACAGTATTGGTATAAAGAACAAATCATGTCATTACTTCCTATGTATTTTATTAGAGGTTTATAATAAAATCAACAAGTAAGTAACTAGACTTTTACTATTCAGAATAAGCTTTTTAACTTAAGTTTTTTCCAGTCTTATTGAGGAGTAATTGACGAAAATTTTATCTACTGAAGGTACTCAATGCATACATTATGAAATGGTTACCACTATCAACAAACTGGTCTTTAAAGTGGAAAAAATATACTTAGTGTGGTCCTATTTTTATACCAAAAGGATTGTAGAGCTCTCACAAAAACACAAATGTCTCATTAATAGCACTTTCTGGAAAAGCAATAAAATATCTCCCCTCTTGCTATTTTAAGGGATCAGAATGGACAGTGGGTAGAAGAGGTTATAAAGAGATGACAGACTGTGGGCACCTCAGGGGCAAGAATGTGTCTTTATTTTGTGTCTCTAGTACTATTAGAGTGCTAGTCCTAGAATTCCAAAATGACAAGTTTTCTCTATTAAGTTTAAAAAACACAGATGTGATTTGAGTCCCCCCCCCCCCCTTTGAGGCTTTAATTTTCAAAAGACCAGTGCTAGGATCTTCTTTTGCATATGTACTGCTCACAAGGCGTTACCTACTTTTTAATAATTGAACAGGGAAGTGTTATAAACCATATAAGATCTCCAAGGAAAAATAAAATCAAGCCAGTAAGTTTAAGATGAATTTTAAAACATTTATTATATTAATAACATTGGTACTCCATGGAAGTACCAATTTAATTATATGGTTTTAATTGGCAAAATGGTTGAATAGTACTCAGCAATGTTAAATTATTTGCTTAGAGAAATTTTAGGTTAAATATCTTAAAATCCTCTATCTGATCATGTAGCTTTTTTTCTTGTTATTAAGTTTCAAATAATTCTTAATTATAGGAGGGGTAATATTTTATGTTTACAGATTATCTGTCTTTTGGTTCCCTCAGAAGAAACTGATGAAAGTGATTTGATCCTGGAGGTAACTGCAGGAGTTGGGGGTCAGGAGGCCATGTTGTTTACTTCTGAGATGTTTGATATGTATCAGCAATACGCTGCATTTAAAAGATGGAATTTTGAAACCCTGGAATACTTTCCAAGTGAAATAGGTAAGTAAATTGTTCAATTTATTTTGGCACAGTATAGTAGTATTTTACTTATCTACATGGGACCTAGAAAAAGGGTTGGCAAGACCATGACTGGGCTTCAGAACTTACTTGTAAGTAAGTCTTAAGCTGTTTTATGCTCATCATTTAGCTAATAATTTTGATTACAAGCATAGCAATTTTGAACAGCTTATACAGTCTAATGGATATTCATTCAGTACTTAATAATGCTGAATGATTAATGGTCTCTAAAAATGGACTTTACATGTTTCATTGATGTCAGTTAGGTAGCACTGTAAATGCTTTGTTTAATCATCATAAGCAATAAAGATTAAATGTCAAAGCAGGCTTATCAAAATGAGTATATTTGCAATCTCTGTTTATGTTTTGTGATTCTTTTAAATATATTTCAGGATAGTAGATATAATAGTTACTTATAAATGTCAGGAATAATAAAAAGAACCTATCTTCCCTATATTTTCAAGGTGGCCTTAGACATGCATCTGCCAGCATTGGCGGTTCAGAAGCCTATAAACACATGAAATTTGAAGGGGGAGTGCATAGAGTACAGCGAGTACCAAAGACAGAGAAGCAAGGACGCATCCATACTAGCACCATGACAGTGGCAATATTACCCCAGCCCACTGAGGTAAGGTTAGTAATCCCCCCTTTTCTAGTGCCCCTTGTCCTCCACTCCCCAGTAACACTCAAAAATTTTACTGAATTGAGTATTTCTTTCTCTTAGTATTTGGCCTTCCTCACATATTTTGAGTTAATTCTAAGAATGAATTATCTTAGTTCAAAATGTAGTTTTACAAAAGATGGTAAAAACTAAATGTTTATAAATGATCCAGTCTTGCTTTATCAAGTTACTTTTCTCCACCACTAAAATAGACATTGTGAGACCATCTCTCTAGGTAAAATAATACTAACTTACTTAAATATGGTTGGGTAGCCTTAATAATGACTTTGCTTTTTGTGACTGGATCCCCAGATATTATTAGAACAAGGATAATTAGTTAATACTTCATAGCCCAATCACATTAACATTGTTATGATGGTTCCTAAAGAGTATTATTTATTCTTAAAAAAGTAATTCTCAATCTAGTTTTGTATTTTTTTTTAATTTCTCTTCTCCCAAAAAGTGATAGGTTTTCAGCATTTTTCAAAATGAAATACATGGTTTGAGAAAGAAATTTAATGGAGGGTTTCTGTTATTAATTTTGAGAGAAAAAGTGCTGTTTGACTCTATGTAATAGGGTTAATAGTTTCTTTAGTTCTGATGTTTGTGTGAAGCATAGATGAGGAACAGTTAAGGGAGAAAGTAAAGTAGAATAAGTAGCAGGAGTCACACCTAGGTACTAGTCACTTCTGGTTTAACGTTTTGGAGATGGTAGGCACTGTCAGGAAATGATGGGATACTGAGGTCCCTATTACCATCTGACGCTTCTAGCAACTCTAAGAATTGTGTAGGGAGACATGGAGGGCTTAGGGAATGGTAATATTCTTATTGCCAAGATTGTGGACATGTCATAATGCAGTTCATAGCTTATGGAAACTTTTAAACATAGCGCTTTTTATAGTGACACCTAAGACAAAGTGTTATCCTGATGTCAGATCACAGTGTATCCACTGAGTCTAGACTCTTGGCATCTTGGCTTTTGCTGTTTCTACTTGTCTTACCTTTGCCTTTAGATGTGTTTGAAACAAACCCTGCACTCAAGCTACCAATTTTTCCCCCTGTGCTAGTCTTTTTGAACTCAGAAATAGTCTACAAATCTCATTTTAGCTTAACACATTTCTAATAATAGCTGTTTTGTTGTTCATTTGGTAAAAAGGGAGTATTTGCAGAGAAGCTAAGTCTAGTTTTTGAGGATTAGAAAGGGTTTGTTTTTGTTCTGTATTATACTTAGATTCTCTACTCTTATTTTTTTTTAAAAAAAGGAAAAAAGGTCTAAAAATAGCATCATTCCAACTATTGTCTATTCTTAAAATTTTAAAGTCTCAACATGAATAATATACATGACATGTATTTATTAAACAGTTCATCCTTATCTACATAGTTGATAAATGTAAGTTTTTAAAATCTTTTTAAACTTCTCTTTCTATGTATAGATTAATCTGGTGATTAATCCTAAAGATTTGAGAATCGATACTAAGCGAGCTAGTGGAGCTGGGGGTCAGCACGTAAATACCACGGACAGTGCTGTCAGGATTGTTCATCTTCCAACAGGTATGTACTTATTTTTTTAACATAAAACTAAAGAGTCACTTTCTGAAGGACTTGACTAATTTTCCACTGCAACAGACCTTTTAGTCACCCAAGGACTATATATTAAAGACAGTTATCGATTACTTGATTTAGAATCTGCACACGATACTCTGCAGGATAATCTCAAAGCCAGGAAAAGAGGGAGTTCTGAACCCAGGGAATTTCCATATTAATGACTATGAAGAGAAAGTACAATCTTTCTAAATGGCCTTCTGAAAATTATATTTAATATTCTTAGCTGTTTAAGAAAAATGATCACAGTGAAGTAATTGTCACTGGTTATATATTTGAAAATGCTCTAAATCACTAGTTCTTGTCTCTTTTGGGGAGAGGGTAACATGGACTCCTTTGAGAAAATGAAGCACTTGATGTCCTACCCAGAAACATACCTATATACATGCAAAGTTTTGCATATAATTTCAGGGTCATCTTCCCATTGAGTTCATTCACACACCTATTAGGCAAAGGGACTGAATCTAAATCTTTAAGTCTCTACTATACACCAGGTAGAACTAAGTGTGCTTTACCAGCCTTAATATAGTGATTTACATGTTATAAAGAGTATTTGGAATTAGCAAACTTCTGCTATCTAGAAAGAATATAAGAACCTCTGTAACTGATCTCAAATAGGCTTATGTCCCATTAACAAGAAGTGATTGATGGGAGTGCTAGATTGATGTTTTTATTCTTTTAAATATGGGAATATCCTCATGTTAAACTTCAAGGTCAAATTTTATGTAATATAGAATATAATAACAGTAATGAGAATAAAGAAAATCCTCAAAAAACATTAATAGTTTTAACTTTTAACTTTTTTCTATAATTGTTATTCAAAAACTTATTGTAGTTAGCTGAGACTAGGAAAATAATCGAATGGTTTGTGTTTATTGTTTAATTATATATGTCTTCAGTATGCAAATGCATTTTGCTATAGTTCAGACTTAAATTTCACTTTTGATAAACTTTAAAAAGCTATTTAATTTTAAAGTCTCCTTTTTATATGAGGGTCCTGTTTTTCTCCCCTGAAAAGATAGAAAAAGAATGAGAAGGAAAAGGAGTATTCCTTCATATTAAGTAAAGAAGATTTTTCTATTAAAACTAATTCTCATAAAACTATTCAGGTGTTGTTTCTGAATGCCAACAAGAGAGGTCTCAACTGAAAAATAGAGAGATGGCTATGAAAAAGTTGCGTGCAAAGCTGTACAATATGCATCTAGAGGAAGAAACAAGTAAAAGATACAGTGCTAGGAAGATCCAGGTAAAATTGAATTTAAAAAAAAAAAAATGTTTCCACAGGATAGAAAATGTTCTTAAATAACTGAGTTTTTTATGTCCAAACTCTTTTCATGTATTGTCAAAGGCAGAAAACAACTCAAGTAGGTTGACTGAGGTATATACCTGTATTATAGTAATTTTGCTCCCCTGCCTTCTATATTCAAAGGCATTCTCAGATTTTGTCAGTTACTGAAAAAAAGATATTGAGTCCCATTCCCTTAATTTTTAACCCTTTGAAAGCCAAGTATGGTGGCATACACCTTTAATCCCCTGGGGAGGCTGAGGTAGGAGAATCACAAGTTCAAGGCCAGTCTCAGCAATTTAGCAAGGCCCTGAGCAACTTAGTGGAACCATGTCTCAAAATAAAAGATTAAAGGGGCTGAAGATTTGGCCAGTGGTAAAGGAACCCTGTGTTCAATCCCTCGTACCAAGGAAAACAAATTTTTATAACTCTTGCAAACTGAACTGAACTTTTTTCCTATTTAATATTTGATTTTGTAACTTACACAGTCCTTTAAGACCTCCTCAGTACGGGGCAGTCATCATCTTATCAACACTCAAGATGGCTACATTAATTCACAGAGATTATGTATACAATATCACTATGCAGTAGATACCATTTGTCTTATTTTTATGTGGTAAATTTAATCTATTTCCTGAACTCATAGAGCATTGAAGTGGCGGAGACAGAATTCAAGTATTAATCTTTATGATTTTAAAGCCCACATTCTTTTTTTACCACATCCCATGTCATTTAGAGATTTAACACGTTAAAACTTGAAGATGTCTTGTTTTGTGATTCAATTGTAAATCAAGAATTTAGTGAGAGTAAGTTAAGTTTGTAGGTCCAAGTTTTCCTGATCTAATTGTATCTCATATCTTTCTTTATACATGTATAGGTTGGAACTAAAGGAAGATCAGAGAAAATAAGAACATACAATTTTCCACAGAACCGGGTCACAGATCACAGAATAAACAAATCACTGCATGGTCTTGAGACTTTTATGCAAGGAGATTATCTACTGGATGAACTTATACAGTCCCTGAAGGACTATGCTGATTATGAATATTTACTAGAAATTATTTCCAAAAAAGCTTAGGTTGGTTTGTTATTAAAGTATTTCATGCACTCAGGAAAATACTACAGCACATCAATTGTGTATATTCATGAGTATTCTCTTAAAAAAAAAGTTTTTACAGTGGTAAGCAATATACATATTCGTAATGCATAATTAATGTAGATCTCAGTGCATTAGTAAAACATGATTGCTGTAAATCTTGCGCTCTTCTGTACAAGAAACAGATGAACTCATTTGTTTCTGTAAGATCCTTAAAATTAAATATTTTAATATTTAATCGAAAAATTTCTTTAACTCTATTTTGAAAAACTTAAAATATAAAATAGAAATATGACTGTAGATACCATAGTAGTCAGGAGACGGAAGCCCTGTCATTAATTGAATTGGTAATAGAATTAACAAGTGAGAATAAAAGAACACTTAGAGAGTACCCTAAGACCGAGAGTACACAGTGTAAGACCATCCTTGCAAGGGTCTTTACTTCCCCATGATGGAGTGGGGCCTATTAGAGGGTGTGGGTATATCCAGTCAATGATGGAAAGGTTCCTGGTTTGCCCAGGGCCAGAGCTGGTATGTAGCTGGTGCATTAGGCCTTGGCATTGCACCTCAAACTCTGAAGGACTGGTAAGCAAGAAGGTTTCTGCCAAAGTATGAACAAAACTGGATGGTAAGCCTTAGTGCATTTCCATAACTAGGGTCTTCCAGAGAGGCAGAACCAATAAGATATATATATATATATAGATAGATAGATAGATAGATAAGGTTGACACACATGATTACTATATGAAAAGTCCAAAATGTGCAGCACGAGGGAGCCAGCTAGAGACCTAGGAGAGCTAGTGGTGCAGTTCCATTCCTACGTAGTCGACTAGAAAACTCTTGCTTAGGGGAGGCTGGTCTTTTTATTCTATTCAGACTTTCAGTTGATGGGATGAAACCCATTGACATGGAAGGAATCTGCTTTGTTCAAAATTCTCTGATCGAAATGTCAATTTTAAAAACTGTCTTTTAACACATTTGGGATTTTAACAATATATATTTAAAATTGGGCTGGGAATGTAGCTCAGTGGAAGGTGTGCTTCGTATGTGTGAGGCCCTGGGTTCAATTCCTGGCACAGCAAAAAATAAATAAGATTTAAAAATAAAATACATATTGGTATATTATAAACACATGCAGAATAACTGGCAAATATGATCTGTGAGCTGACATGGGCTCCTACTTCATTCACTATTTATTCCTAATTAATCAAATAGAATTCTGGAAACCCATGAAACTTAGATAAGAGTACAGAACCATCCTAATTCTTAATATTTTAAGATCCCTCAAATTTGTGTATGTTTGCCAAAACACACAATACAACTGTATTAATTAAAAACCATTCATTTTCACTGCTTATGCATGTCACCACCATGCCTACATCACTAATGTTGACCCCTCTGCCTAGAAAACTTACTCCACTTACTAATGCAGATTTAAGATCCAACCTAAAAGGCATCGTGTCCCCGATAAATAATTAACTTCACATATTGGAAATTTAGTTTGCAATGCAACAGTGTTGGGAGGTTTGGCTTTTGGGGAAGTGTTTGGGTCATGAGGGAGGGCATGAATGGATAAAAGCTGTCATAGAAGGTCTTGAAAAAGGGAGTTGGGCCCTTTTTGCCTTTTTATCTGTCATGTGAGGACACAATACTCAAAGTACCTTCTTAGAAGCGTAAGAATCCCTCCGCAGGTGCTGAATCCTTGATCTTTCTTTGATTTCTTAGGTTCCCAAACTGTAGGAAAATTTGTTCTTTATACATTACCTTGTCTGGAATTGTTACAGCAATACCAGACAGACTAAGATACCACAGTATCTGTATGGCAACAGTTACTTCAAAATATTAATTTACTGGTTTATTTGTACTTTTATTAAAGACAAAATTGTGTGCTAAGGAATAGAAAAGGATGAGTCAGCTGGTGCCCAACCTAAGGTAGGTGCACTACTGAGGATTTTTCAGTTTTGGGGTGGGATACTCTGGAGCTTCAGCTCTTAGCCACACAATTATTAGGACAATGAACGCCCAAGATTCTACACTGCTGTAGTGTGGTATTCTGTAGGTAGGTGTATGAAATCCATTTTTAGCTTGTTTATGGGGACATAACCCTATTTTAAGGAACATCTGTTTATCTAGACCTTACACTATCTCATTAATGCATAAGATTGTGTTTTCACCATTCTTGTCTCTTTAGGACATGACATCACAAGCAGTAATACCTGAAGTATTTTTTTCTAGAAATTTGGTGTATTGTTCATAAAGAACCAAAACTGAACTTATTTAAAAGAGTTTACAGAATGAACTAATCAAAACTCTATTAGGTTGAATGACAGGTTTGAAGCCATAGATAACTTTCAAATGAAAAATCATAATCCTCTATAACTCACCATTAATGGTACCACTTTTCCTCTCTCAAATTTAAAATGTAGACCCCTTAGATTCCTCTGCTTCACATTCAATTTACTGCTAAGATCTATGTCCTCTCATCCTCTCCAATTCCTTTACCACTGACTCTTGTCCAGAATTAATTCTCTCCTGGTATACTAGTTACCTAATTTCTCCCTGCATCCTCTCTAGATGCTGTATAATGCTGGCTACAAATAACCTCCAGATTAATCTGTCTACAAAACAAGCCTCTGATCTCAACATTCCTTTGCTCAACACTGTAATAGGTCCCCACTGCCAAATAAAACTACAACTATGCATACAATACATCCATGACTGGCATCTAGCATCATTACTACTCCCCATTAGGGAAGTGATTTTACATATCCACCTCCTTTATGCTCCGTCAAATTAAAGACCCTTGCATGTAAGCTTTCCTCCATTTTGTTCCTTATACTGTAGATAGCCACCTCCTCCAATTCTCTCAAGAGATATACCCACAGCAGTGGTTCTCATTCAGAGGAGGCTTCACCCCCACCTCAACCCCCACAGAATTTCTGGCAATGTTTTAAGACAATTACACCTTGGAAAGGTGAATGAGAGATGAGTGATGCTGCTGAACACCCTGCAATGCACAGCATAGACTCCACAATTTAAAAAAAAAAATTATCTAGCCTAGAATGTTAATAGTGCTGATGTTGAGAAACCCTGTCCAATGGATTACTCCTTTATCCTGGCATAGAATCAAACTGTGTTCTATAAAAATTCCTCACTGTAACTTCAAATGTATTTGATCTATCCAATGTTCTATTATACCCTTATGTTGTGCACCTAATTCCATCCTGCACTTCTTGACCCCTTTATTAAAAAATGTTTAATGTTATAAAGCAAGCCCACATATAATAAGCAACGAGGGTAAGTATACCATGTTTCAATTATTCCCATATACAACACCCTATATGTCTTGCATGCACTAAGTCTGCAAAGAGAGTTGATCACCAAGAATAAGGACAATTCTCTAAGGAGTTCATTTGCACCTAAAAACTCTGCAATTCTGGTGTTGATTTGCATAAAAAAGAGGTCTGTGCTTCTACTGACATTTTCTAACTTTATCCCTAAAGATGAAATTAACAGGTGTCATGAGCCTGTTAAAAGTAACAGTTAAGAATAATCAAAGCTCAAATCAATTAAGTAATAAACTGAAAAGGAGTGGTACAAATTATTCCAACATGTAACTAACTATGCTTGACTATATTACCTTATTAAAGCTATTTTTATTTTTCTAATAATATGACAGCCCTTTGGGGGGGGGGATCCTGCTGAACAACACTTGTAAGGGATGGTTAAGAGCCAAAGGTTATATTCCATGTGCTCAACTAGTTTAATGAGAACCCTTCCCCACTCAAATTTCCTGCCTCTGCCCATATCTGAAAATAAAGTGAATAAAGACGATTTCTAAAGTCAAACAGGGAAGTAATGTAAAAATGTAGTCAACAACCAAGACCCCAGTAAATGTTCCAAAGCATAACAGAAAACAGTAAATGGACTTTCTGAATCTCACTCCTAGTTGTCATGAGTTTGGTCCTTTGAACCTTTCATCTTACCACGTGAGGACTGTTTGTCAGAAATCTTCCCACTCCGCAGTTTTAGTTCCCACAAAGTGAGAATTGACTTCAAAGCACAATTACCATAAAATAAAAATAATGCCAACATCTTTAATGAATTAACATTAGTTATTAATGTTAATGTTAGTTGCACAGTACATAAAAGAACTTTATATAGTTTTAATATTCACTCAACAACTCCTATGCTAAAATCCATTGGACAGTTACCCAAAGCAAGAAAAACTCTTTAAAAAGTTTACATGGAAACCTACAACACCCTACAGGATCTAGCTTCTCCCTACCTCTCTGGTCATTATCTTCCACTTTCCTCCTTGCTCAATGAGTTCTAGCAAGGAAATCTGGTCTTCCCAGCTCATGTAGCTGTCTGCACTGCCAGCTCAACAAGTAGACAATGGTTCAAAGCATCAGAAACTGTTCTGATCCTCCAAAGTTCTTAAAACCTATGTCTCTCTCCTCCCCATTCTTGATTCATTGTTTTATGTTTTCTTAATGTTTACTAGTATCCTTGTCAATTCCTTTCCCATTTCCTGAAGGACAGGACTCTTTGTCTTTCTAACCCAGTACTTCCAGGACCTACCATCAGAATCAGGCTAGAATAAGGTGAATGGGACACATGCTTCAGGTACAAAACTTAAGGGACTAACATATTTTAGCACCCAAGATTAATATTAGTTTAATGGAACATTAGAAAATGAAGATGCAAAAAAATATGAATTAATTATAAAAATTTTAGGTAAAGATGGATCCAGCCAGCACTTGTATGACTCATCCTAATCTTGGCCCTGCCTCACACAGGAACTGTGTGAACCAATTGCATTGAACATTAACTGAAAGCCAACTGCCAACTCTCCCTTTCTGAGACTACAGGAAATTAAAGGAGGGGAAATAGTAAAAGGCGGGGATTGGGGTTTTTTGAAAACATACATCCTGTAGCTTCACTTAAGGAGCCAAAACCTGAGTCCAAGGAATGCACCCTCACCACTTAGGCGCATGCTCAAATAATACCAGGTTCGGCATCAGTAATAATATGGTGCAATATGTCAGCAAAGATTTAACAATCGCCAGGAAAAACATTCACCCAGCCAGAGGTCTTCAGTTCAAGAAAGTTGGAATTTTATTTCTTTGAACAGCACTAATGTCTCTTGCACTTAGCCCACGGAGGAAAGAAAAATCAGGAAGGCATACAAACAAATTCAGTACACCTAACGTCGGGGGGGGGGAGAGAATCAATCGTGGTTGAACAACTACAGCTGAAAATACACATAAACTCAAGAGCAAGGATTCACGTTCGGCCACGCCGGAAGGCGTAAACACCAGGCTCCATTCTCCCGCCACAGGGCGACTAGCTTCAGGGGCCCCGCCTCTATACAAGGTCGCGCACCTACGTACCGCTACCTGCTCCGCGCCCGCCGCGCCCCGCCCGCTCTGGAGGGAACCGCGGGGCACTACAGTGCGCAAGCGCCAACCCGCCAACTCTCTGGCCTCCCGCCAAAAGCGCCTGCGCAGAGGCCTTAGACGAGGGGAGGGGCAAAATTAGGAGGGAGAGGCGAGCGCGCCTAAATCCTAGAGAGGCGGGCTCCGTAGGGCTTGGGGGAGGGTTCGTCTTCCGGAAAGCCTGGATTCCAGGACGACCAGAGTCGCCGCTCACCGGTCTCCCGCTTGTGAGACGATCGAAGAAAGTTGGATATCGTTTGTGCCCGTCAGAGATCTTCGGAGAAGCCAGAGCTGTCTTCTGGCTAATAATGGGGCTTGAAGGAGGGCCGTTCCCAGGACGGCGGAGTGAACTGCGGAGGGTGTACGCGTGCGTGGTAGGCTCTCTCCACGTGCAGCTGGACCGCGGGCTCCCTGTCCTCCTAGGCCCCGCCCAGACTGCAGCATCTTTGGGGACTAGTGGAGCAGGATGGAAGGGGGTTGGGCTTCGCGGCTCGGCCCCGCCTCAGCAGCCTTCAATTGGGCGTGGGCGAGGACGTCCCCTCCCACTGCCTTCCTATTGGCGCGCGCGTGCGAGAGACGCTCCTCATTGGGCCGCGAGGATTTGGGCACCAAATTCAAAGATTTTAAAAGTACCAGCTGGCGCCTTTTAAGAACTACAGTCCTGTGAAGCAGGCACCCGCTTGGCCGCTGGTGTGGCCGAAACCACACCTGAGGCGGACCCCAAGTCCACTGGCATGAGCTGGCGCCCCTGCAGCTGCGAAACACGGCCTTTCTCCTGCTCTAGCAGCTCTTGCTCCTGCAGCTCCAGCGCGCTGACAGCCGCCGGGCGCCCTCGCTGCCCAGACGGTGAGTGAGGGGAACCCGAGTGTAGTAGCGCCTTCAGTTAGGGGTGCATGGTGAGGGACGCAGTGTGCTACACCTGACCCTGCATTCTCCCCAGCCTGGTCGCGTGGCCTCTCGCAGGACCCTGGGGCGGGCGACGGTCGCGATGGTTCTCAGATGGGGGGAGAGAGAAGTCTGGGGTTCTGAAAGGGGAGACCAGATGTGTTGGGAAGCGGTGGCTGACCGCGGGGTCCCGCCGCCCATGCGGAACCTGGGCTGAGCTGCGGGGAGGTGGGGCGGTGGCAGACCAGGCTGCTGCTAATCCCGGGAAGGTCGGCCCGCCCCACCCGCTTGAATGGGCGCCAAAATGCCCCCTCCCCGCCCCCACCCCCGCTGGAGCTGACAGGTTTTGCGCGCGGGACACCCCAGGGCCGCCAGGTGCCTGCCCTCTCCCCGCGTCCCTCTCCCCGCACCTCTCTCCTGGCCCCCTCTTCTGCATCCACGCACACCTCTCAGCCCAAGCCCACTCCCGGATGCTCCTCCTGGGGCTGGCTGGCGGGCGCGGGAGATCCTGCTCCGGTGATCTCCCGCCTCCGGAGTCCCGCGCCCGCAGGGGACGGCCCACCCACCCCGCCGGATTTTCAGGGTCTACTCCCCTCTCCCGCCAAATGGAGAGGATCTCCCCCCCCCCCAGTCCCACATCGGACCAAGCTCCATTGGGACATCCAGACAAAAACGTCAGTTTTATCCTTTTTTTCTCTTTTTGCTCTGTAACTCAATCTCAAGGCCTAGATTCGAAAGGGAAGGGTTAAAATAAAAGCACTTTTTAATACAAACCTGTGAATTTGTCTAGGGTATTTAGCCAATTTGTGAGAATTGAAGAAGTGATTTTTATTTGGCTGTATTCCTGAACAGCTACATAGTCCTTTATTACAAAATTTAGGTAGATTGGAGGGCACTCCAACGCTTATTTTTATCTTCTTTGTTGCCATCTCTAAATGAAGTCCTAATGCATTATTTTACCTCACAAATGGCCCCAAATGGAAAAAATAGCAAATCTGTATTCCAGTGTTTGGTGATGTCTCATTCATTAGAAAAGGAATCAAGTAGTAAAAGAAATTAATTTTAACGGGTTCAATAATATATACTTCTAAAATATCCCGATACCTAACTCTGCCTTCGAAATTCTGAACGTTGATGTCTTTATGATGGAATTTTTTTTTCTCCAGTTTTCTAACTACCTTTCTCTCTTAAAAGTATTCACTGCTTCCAAGGTTTTATTTCTGCCTGTTTACAGATTTGAGAAAACTAAATATCGCATCCAAATACTTTTGAAAGTAGGCTTTCCTAAAATTTTCTGTTGAGGATTATGGCTGATTTTTCAGCTTTGGCCATAGGTCTTGGCTCTCAAATTCTTAAGGAATGAGCATGTGTAGCCTTGTGCACATGGTGGTTATCTATAGAATGTCTAGATTGGGAAGTTAAATGGAAGGTCAAATTTGTAGAGTTTGTCATAATACCACTTGTTTCATGATTGAACTGAGTTGGTTAATAAGAGTTTTTTAAAATGCAGTATTTGAGTATCATTAGTATCTGTTTTAGGGAAAATGAGAATAGTAATGGAAGGACACTGTTCACTTAACAAAGGCTGGGCAGATATTTTCATTTGAACTTGGATCTGTTTCCCAAATTTTTGCTTTGGAGGCTATTTTACTGCTTTTAAATGTTAATGATGTGCAACTTGAGGAGTATAAGGAGTTTAGTTTCTTCCTCCCATTTTATAGATGAGGAAACAGACTTTGAGAAAAAGTCATTGCCTTTCCCCAACTCTGTAAATAAGGCTGTACATTGGATGGCTCAAACCTTAATTCCTAGGGTATTGTTATTTCACTTTCCCTGATCATCAACATCCAGTACATTAGCAACATAATTATGTCTTTATCCTCCTACATAGTAGACCTTGAACCTACCCAGTTATCTTCATTTCCACTGCAGTCACCCTAGTCCCCAACTCTGTACTCCTGTGGTAAAATACTTTTAACTAACCTCCTAGCCTTCACTTTTACCTTCCTGTACAGCTTCACCACAGCTACCAATGATCTTTTTAAAATGTAAACCAAATTTCTCTCCATTATTTGGAACAGTGCAAAGGTTCGACCTACCCTATGACTGTTCCACTTCTCCAACATTATTTCTGAGTCATTCTCCCCATCTTACTAAGTTGCAGCACTATTATTACTCTTTTTTGAACATTAAAAATTTACATTTTGCTTGCTTGTGTTTCCCTGAATCTGGAATTTTCCTAACAGATTTCCACAAGGCTTCTAGATTTCAGAATATCACCTTCTCTAAAGGTCATCCCTGATTAATGTCTTCCTCACTCCATACTATCATTAAATATTGTATAAATGAATGAAGAGGCAGAACTGGACTCTTGACCCTATTTGCTAACTTCAAGAGGCTATAGAATCAAGTAATAGTCTCTCCCTTTATCTGGATAATATCATGTCAATTATGGATACAGATAGTTCCCAAAGAGTTTGGGAACACTTGACTTGGTCTTTGGAAAGTACCTGACTAGTTAAAGGCATGCTCTTAGCCTTTGCAAGCAGTTTACTTCTGCTTCCTTTCCTGTTGACAGTGGTATTTAAATCAACCTACTTTTCAGTATTGTTATGGAGATGAAAAATTCATTACAGTCACTTCATATGTTAAAATTAAATCTACAACCAGTATCCAGATTTTATTTCCTTTCTCAAATAAAAACCACCAAGAGCATCCTGTAGAACCAAAAAATAAGGAATGTTCAAAAAACAAAATCATGTGTCATTTGCAGATATGTCAAATGAAAGTCAGCACCAGCTGAAAGAGCTTGCCATAGTGAAAGCTGGAACAAGTTGAGAAAAAAACTTTTTTAAGTAGTGTTGGATTATGATTCAAAACCCATGAGTCTATGCTGATATAAATGGTTGAAAAAGGAAAGAAATGGGATAAAATAGATAAAATCTGCAGAGAGATTCTAAAAGATTATGTATTTACGTCCCTTTGAAAAATAGAAATTTAGACAAAAAGTACAAAAGTCAGCACTTCTCAGAAGTATAAGCTGTATAGTGATTTTTCTTTTTAAATACTATGATATCAGGAGGTAACCGAAAGGATCAGTTCAGCCTGGTGCTTAAGATAAACATTGGAAGTGATAAGTGGCCATATTAATAACTTTTACCTTCTATGGGATGTGATGACAGCATTTTATTTGTGTCTTTTTTCCTAAAAACCCACAACCCCAAACCATAACAAAAACATTAAACAAATACCCATTGATGGGCATTCTATAAGGAAAGTCAGAAATTGGCACAAACAAGGGGTGTCTACCGGAACATGACAGTGGATCTTGGATGGGATTCTGGAGCACAAGAAAGCAATAGGTAGAAACTGAAAACAACTAAAATGTGTATTTTACTTAAAAATGCATCAATATTTGTTCATTAATTGTGACATGTACACCATGGTAATCTGAGTTAGGTACTGGTGCTGAATGTATAGGGGATTCTGTACGGTTCAAATGAAAATACAATGGCTGGCGTGTAAGGCTCTGGGTTCAAGCCCAGCACCAAAGCAAAAAAAGAAAAGTGTTGGCACCATAGTGATAGGTACAGATTCTAATCTTGGTCTTAGCTAAAATATTAGGAAATGCTGACATTTTATATCCGTCTTCATTGTGTCAGGCACTGTATTGTTTGCTTGAGATTGCATCATAAGCAATAGCAGTTGTGTTAAGGAATTTACAGTAAGCTTACAAATTTAAAATCGATTGAGCTAGGAAGCAGGGTTTGATGTGGTCTAAGAAGACCCCTCAAAAAATAAAATGAAACATGAAGCTTAACGTGAATAATAAACTAGGAGTTAACCAGACAAAGGCAGCCAAAAAGATATTCTGGGCAGAGAAAATATATACCTTGAATGAATATATAACTTCTTGCATCATAAATTCTGGCTTTTTGGTCACTTGTAAACAGGTTTGTGCCACATTTCCTGGTGAGATAGTGGAAAAAGCAGGGGATTTACAGTCCAGTGATATGGCTTTCTTATCTCATGATCAGATCTTTTGCAATCTACTTAGCTGAGCTTGACTGTGCTCCATTATCAAAACAGGGTAATGATAACTTTTTTTTTAAGTGAGGACTAATTAGTTGTTTGAGAATATTGGAAATTGCAAACTTTTAAACAAATATAAAATATTTGAATCATTGCTAGCTGTAAAGGACTGTCTATTTAAGAAATGGTGTTGAATAAAAGAGGTTCTATAGGACATTCTTCCCAAATCTAGGTCCTAGAAACAAGGAATATACCTTTGAAAAAGGAGTTCCTGGAGGTCAGCTTCATGCCTTTTTGCTTTAGGCACCTAAAGTAAAAATTATGCCTTTGATAGGCTGCTTCTGTTTTTTTAATCTTCTCATATAAATTGTGATCCTATGTAAATCAAACTTAATTCTCTAGTTGAGACAATAGGGGAAAAAGCTTTGACTGGTGTTTTTGCCAATAAAGGAAACCACTTAATTTGTTCTTAGGATTAGGGTTAATTGGGAAGTTAAAATTTATTTATGTACTCTTTTTAAGTGGACAAAATATCTTGTATTTTACATTTATGTGGTGCTGAGGATCAAACTCACTGCCTCAAGCATGCTAGGTGAGCACTCTACTGAGCTACAACCCCAGCCCTATTTATGTACTCTTTATGTCCCTGAACTCTTAGTTAAAACTTAATTTTTAGGTTTAGTGGGATACTAAAGCATAGGACTGTCACTGTCGGCTTTAGGAAGTTAAAGGGAGCCTCCAATTGCAAATTTACTTGATAGAAAGGTATATTTGTACTTTGGATTGAAAAGTTTTGCTCTCAGTAAAACCAGTTATATTAATATGGACAAATTACCAATATTTAGTACATAAAAACATAGTTTTCTACTTGGGAATAAAGGAAATGTTGCCATTACCACCTCCCTTGTGCTGTATTTGGTGATAATTGGTTACTGAAGACATTTGTTGTTACACCTTGTGGTTGGGGGCTGCTACTGATGTCTAAGAGTAAAGGCTGCTAAACAGCCACATGTTGGGGGAGCACATAAGAGCAAGAATTAAGTGAGTAGAGATAGAGAAACCCTGCTTTATGCTGCCTTCTCCATGTGTCTTAACTAATGTCTTAGGCACGGAGGATTGTGTAAAAGCACTGATTAGATCTTTTAGTCTTTTAAGGTTAAGATTGAATCAATAATTAAGAATTCTAATGAGTAATGTTCAGAAATAGTTACATGATTTGTTGATAGTATTTTTTTCTCTTATGCTACTTATAACCAGTATGTTGTCTAAAGTTGTTTAAAGCAATTGCACAGTGATTCACACCTGCTGACCTATTCCCCTCGAGTTATTAAATATGGTTTTATATCATGTTTTATTTGTCAAGTCTTAATTCTGACTGGTAGCTGAAGTACTTTGATTCTTTGGTTAATTAGTCATGAAACACCTTTGCTCAGTGATTGAATATAGCAACATTTTTAGCACGTTAAGCCAGATATAGAGAGATGTCCCTTTGACTGAGTTTATTCATTACAGTATACAAACACTTTTAAGTATATCTGCACAGTCACCTAGAACCTCAATCAGAATAAAACTTGGAGATGAAAACTGGGAGTTCAGGTATACATTAACGTATGAATGTTCAAAGTCCAGAGTAGAAACACTGATTCTAGAAATGTTTGTGATTACTTTGAGGAAGATTTTAACTTTGGGCCCTACTCTTTGTCATATCACATTCCTCATTTGTTACATGAGTTCAGATGTATATGGTTCCTTTTCCCATTGTTTTTTTACTTAATCAAACGTAGATTCTAAATAGTCAAATTTTACACATATATAGATTCAAAAGCAATCTGTCCTGAAGTCTTCAAGAATATGTATGTCTATAAGATTTAAATATTTCCACATGTATTGTCATTTCAATTAAACTTGGATAATTTCACAGCTTTATAGGCAAATGCATGTAGGCAATACATAGTTCTAAGATAATGCAAAGTTGTTGAATCTTGCATATTCCAATCTAAATTTTGCAATTAAGAAGTAAATGTGTTCTTTTTGTAGGTTGTAAAGAAGAAGGTTTTACTTTTTCTGGCAAAATGAAGTGTGATTTTAATTGTAACCATGTTCATTCTGAATCGAAACTGGTAAAACCAGATGAAAGTGGAAGACAAGGCTCCTACACTCCTGCATATTTAGAAGGTTCTTGTAAAGACTGCATTAAAAACTATGAAAGGTTATCATATATTGGGTCACCAGTTGTGAGCTATAGGACTAAAGAACTTGAACCTAAAAGCAAACCCTTGCATAACAAAGAAAATCAACATGTGCAACAAACACTTAATAGTCCCAATGAAATAGAAGAACTGGACACCAGTAGACTTTGTGAAGACAGTGGGTATTCCTCCTTTACTCAGCAAAGTATCCTCAATGAATATGAAGAGAGTAGCTTTTCACTCGAGGAAGATTTCAGAAACAGCCCACAGTCCTGCCTACTACAGACACAAAGCCCAGAATATCCCAACAAAAACTTGCTGCCAGTTCTTCATTTTGAAAAAGTGGTTTGTTCAACATTAAAAAAGAATGCTAAGCGAAATCCTAAAATAGATCGAGAAATGCTGAAGGAAATTATATCCAATGGAAATTTTAGACTCCAGAATATAATTGGCAGGAAAATGGGCCTAGAATGTGTAGATATCCTTGGTGAACTCTTTCGAAGGGGACTCAGACATCTCCTAGCAAATATTTTGACACAGCTCAGTGATATGGACTTAATCAAGTAAGTATTATTGCTTATTAGAGTATATGAGTATAATCTACTATACATTTCTGTTAGATATCTCAGTATCTCAGTTCTATCAGCTGATACAAAGACTGATGTAGTAGTCTGACGATGTTTAATTGAAATAATGACTGTTTGATCACTGGCACTTATTTCACTACTTGTGTGCCACTAAGATGAAAGAAAATCTTATAGAAGTATGTATTTAATGTGATCATTATGAATTTCATGTTCACTGTTAGAAAACTGTGTTTCTATTGTTTGGCATCTTTTGTTTCTTTTAGTTCTGAAATTTGTAATTTATTAGTTATGTCTCTGGAGATAAACTACATATCTACAGTCTACATATCTAATACGCCTATGACTTTTTGCCACGCTTGATGTATAAAATGTTTTTAGACCAGTTTTTAAGTGTGGGGCTCAAAGATTGTACCCTTTTCTGTTATCATAATGGGCTTTTCAAGTAGATTTCTGCTAATAGTGGTATGTCCTAGAGTACTTCAAAATGTGTCTGCACTTTTTATCAAACATGGTATCATATATCACAATGAGGGCTACTATTTAGTGTTCTCAGGTATTATAAAAAATAATAATAAAGTACAAAGACTGATCCTTAACCTGGATATATGAGAATTACTTGATGAGGAGCTATTTAAAAAATATAGAAACCTGAGCCCCATTTTAGACCAGTTAAACCCAAATGACTAGCCCTGGGCATCTGTCCTTAAGTCTCAAAAGCCTAAAACCATTCTAATGGATAGTTTTTGAAAAACACTTAAATTAAATTTCATTTTTATACTTAGTGTTTCTCTACTATATCCATCTTAGCATATTTTTGGTGCTTTATTTGTTTCTTTTGTGATCATTTATTTTCCAGTATGTCCAAAGTGAGCACAGCCTGGAAGAAGATTCTAGAAGACGATAAGGCAACATTCCAGTTATACAATAAAGCAATGCAAAGAGTTACTGTAAGTCTTTGCAATTGATGTTTTCTTTTTAAAATACACTGCTACTACTCTTTCCTTTAGAAATAAAGGAGAAATAGGAAAGAAAAAAGTAATCTAGAAACCCTTTTCCAAAAGGAAAAATGCTTTGCAAATAATTTTAGCCTTTCACAGAACTTATTAAGAAACCAAATTCAAAAAATAAAGGGAATTCCACCTCAGTTATTTACTTATTTATTGGGTTCCCTCTAGAAATAGAATGCCCAAACTAATAAGGGAGAAATAACTTAAGTTTTCATGTACTGACCATCTAGCCAATCTTGGAAAGAGATTTAATTTGCAATTCTTAGTTATTAATAGATGGCGATGGCCATGCCATCTACTGGTGATAGGGACATGGTGGCTCACACCTGTAATTCCAAAGACTCAGAGAGGCTGAGGCAGGAGGATCGAGAGTTCAAAAGCCAGCCTCAGCAACTTAGTGAGACACTTAGCAACTCTGTGAGACCCTGTCTCTAAATAAAATATTTTTTAAAAAGGGCTGGGAGTGTGGATTACTGGGTTCAATCCTCAGTACCAAAAAATAATAATAATAGGGGCTATAAAAAGTATACTTTTCTTGCCAGAAAAACAGTAATATCAATATATGGAAGATTCTTACTGTGGAAGGGAAATATGTTTATATTTCTAAAATACTTAGTAACTATAGATGTGTCTAAGATTGAGATCAATGCATGATTAAAAGTTTGGGCTTTAGAATTGGACAGGCTTAGGTACAAAAATTTGGTGCTACTACTAAATAAATGACTTTATACAAGTATTGCTTAATTCTCCAGGTTGAATTTCTTTACTGGTATTAATGAAAACTCTAATATAAAAGACTATAAATCTGTTAAATACTATGGTGACACTTATAGTTGGCTCGTGCCATCTACTGGTGATAGGAAGAATGATCATTTGTTCTTTGACATTGTTTATTTTTAAATCATATATTAAATAAATACCTCATAGACTACACATATAAAGTGATTTCTCAGTTTCTGATTCACTTTCCACCAAGAATTAGGCTTTAAATTCTGAATGGTTATTGTGGCTATGTTTAAGCATGTGCAGCTACGTTAGATGTAGGGATAAGTTCCTTTCAGTCCTGTTTGACCTTTCCTATGTGTACAAAACTAAGTGATTGGTTGTTGAATTGATATAGCAAAGGAAATATTATTAACTCCTGTTGAAATTTCTTTAATTAGGAAAACAGCATTAAGTGTTCACCACATGCTTCAACCAGAGAATATGTTATGTTCAGAACTGCATTAGCTTCTGTTCAAAAATCTGCAACACATATTCCTCCCGCCAAAAGTGTGCAAACAAAGTTATCCAGTCAACGTGATCCGAAAAGTTCTACTTACAGTCGGCACAATGAATTCTCTGAGGTAATTTTATGTTTAATCAATGAATTACAAACATGGGGCATTTACTTTTTAAAAAAACTTTTAAAGAAATAGAAAATATTTTTTCAAGGTCAAAATATAACTTAGCTCTTAATAATAACTAATGTATTCTCTTCTAAATTGGAAGAGATATTGATGTTCATTGAAATTTAATTATATCATAATTAGAACAATTAGAGAATTAATAGTTCTTCTGCCCCCTCCATTTCAACTCTCAGAAATGGCTTTAAAAGCCAGGTGCAGTGGCACACACCTACAGTCTCAACAGCTCAGGAGGCTGAGGCCAGAGGATCATGACTTCAAAGTCAGCCTCAACAAACTCAGTGAGACCCTGTGTATAAATAAAACACAAAACAGGGCTAGAGATTTGTCTCAGTGGTCGAGTACCCCTGAATTCAATCCCGGATACCCCCCCTCCCTTGCTTTAAAAAAAAAAAAGATGGCTTAAAAAGAACTCAAGGTAAAAGAGCACCCAACTCCTCAGTAGCTAGGAAGGCTTTATAGAAATGGTGGCATTTAAGTTATTCATTGATGTGCAAGTAGCCTTCAGTGTCTATTTAAGACCTAGCCTGAGGTAGAAGGCAATATATCTAAAAGTGGCAGTGGCCACTGAATCCCCTGACAAGTAATGCTGTCACCCATTGAACAATAGTCTCCTTAAGGGAAAGAAGTCTTATGTGTGATGGTAGTGCTTTAAATATGTAAGGGGGAGTAGAGGTACCCTTCTTGGTTTTACTATAACTAAATTACATTCAGTCCTTACTAAAATTTATGGTTTCTGTTCTTTTTTTTTTTAAGGTTGCCAAGACTTTGAAAAAGAACGAAAGCCTCAAAGCTTGTATACGCTGTAAGTCACCTGCAAAATATGATTCCTATTTACAACGTGCAACCTGCAGAAGGGAAGGCTGTGGATTTGATTATTGTACAAGGTGTCTGTGTGATTATCATTCCACCAAAGACTGTGTGAATGGCAAGCTCCTGAAAGCCAATTGTAAAATGGGTCCTCTTCCTGGTACAAAGAAAAGCAAAAAGAATTTACAAAGATTGTGATGTTATTAAATCAATTATAAATGTGCATGAGGGTTAGTTAGAAAATGTTAGGTTTTAATCTTATCCCCCCAAAAAATGGTTGTGATTTTTTTTGCTTTTTATATTGAAATCAATGTATCTGGGATTTTTCCCCCAGTAAATAGAAGACACGCAACTTCTTAAAATATTTTATGACTTAATGTGAAAAAGCTTAAAATTCTCAGTACAAAACAAAATTTAAATATTTTTTTAAAGAGGGAAAACTACATAGTTACTATCTACTAGCATTTGAGACATCTTGTTTCACTAAATTAATACCAATTAAAATATCAATTTCTGGAGTCTGTTAATTTAAATGTTTGTTTACCTTTCTTAAACCTTTTTTTCAGTGTATATATTTCTCAAGACTGTATCCTTTGTAAAGTCTTCGTGTTTTCCTTATTTCTGAAGTTGGTTTTGATATTTTTGTATATGTGTAAATATGTCTATTTTTATGTGTCAAAGTAAAAAATAAGTGTATTGTATATACCTATAAATAAATTTTGTTATGAATAAAATTATTATGAACTTAATAATATCTGCCTTAAATTTTTATGGTTATCTTAATTCTAGAAACGAAAGAGGTTTGGAATTAAGAAAAGGCCCCTAAAATATAAGGAAGGAACTCACAGATCATCTCAATAGGCTCTCAGAGAAGTTTTAAGGGCTTTGCCCTTCATCTCAGCAGAAGTCAGGTAGCAGTTTTCCCCAGGTGGGGTAAACTCTTCTTTTTTAAGCAGCTTTATTGAAGTAAAATACCTCAGTTTCCATGTGCATAACAACTATGAGGCTTTCCCCACAAGAACATAACCTTTCCTAAGTTTTCTCTACTGTTCTGCAGTTCCTCCTGTCCCTTCCCAGGCACTCGCTGATCTGTTTTCTTTCACATTAGTTTGCCTTTTCAAGAGCTTAATATAAATGGAATTAAAATGTATTGTTTTGTCTGCATGCTTTTGCTGGACATTATTTCAAGATTCATCCAAGTGTGGATGCCAGCAGTCCATTTCTCATTAAGCAGTATGCTGCTGTTGGATATACCAGTTTTATTCACCCTTTGATGGATGTTGGCTTTTCCCCTCATTTTTTGTTTGGTACCAGGGATTAAACTCAGGGGCGTTCAACCACTGAACCACATCCCTAGCTCTTTTATATTTTTTAATTTAGAGACAGGGTCTCTCTGAGTTGCTTAGGCATGCGCGCCACAGAAGCCGGGAGCTTTATCAGAGTGGGCCTTGTCTCTTCTAGTGTCTTTGGAAAAGTTTTCTGTTTTTATGAAGTTGAGATGGTTAGTTTTCTTTTCTGAATCATGCTTTTGGTGTTTTTAATCTAAGAAATTTACCTAGTCTATGATGGGAAGCATGGATTGACACCTGGTTTCTGTACTGTTTGCATACAAAGCTGCTCTTTGTTCGCTGAGTTGTATCTCAAACTCCAACATTATTGCCTTCATTTCTTTAGTTTGGAAGTCTTGAAATTGGGCAGTGAAAGCCCTTTATTTTTC
Organism: Urocitellus parryii; assembly: GCF_045843805.1. Lineage (NCBI taxonomy): Eukaryota > Metazoa > Chordata > Mammalia > Rodentia > Sciuridae > Urocitellus > Urocitellus parryii. Next base: position 13,535,273 of record NC_135538.1, read on the forward strand.
TCTAAATTTTTTTCCTGCTGTTTTGTTTCTGTTTTGTCCATTCTGTTTTATTTCTATGTAAATTTTATAATCAGCTTTACCAGTTTATTTTTTATAATAAGCATGAAATACGTGATGGGTTTTGGCTAAGATTGTAACAAACCCAACAAGGAGTTTTCCAACGATGAACACAGTAATTCTTCTACTGATTTTAGCAATGCTTTATCTTTTCATTATATGCACATTTGTGTCAGATTTATCCATTACATTTTTTATACTAAATGACTTTGATTTTCGATGATTTGTTCCTAATATATTGAAATGCAATTTGTTCTTATATATTGACCTTTTACCTTGAAACCTTGCTAAATGCAGTAAGTTACAATTTTCAGTCTACCAGATTTTCTATGTAAATTATCATATACAAAAAAAAAAGCTTTATTTTTCTTATTTTAATCTGTATACCTATTTCTTGGCACATTTTACTGGCCAAAACCTCTGGTATAATGTTTGATAGAAATGTCAAAGGAGAACTCTTTTAAATTTTATTATTTATATATTTATTGGTACCAGGATTGAACTCAAGGATGCTTAACCACTGAGCCACATCCCCAGCCCTTTTAAATTTTTATTTAGAGATGTGTTCTCACTAAGTTGCTTAGGACCTTTCTATGTTGCTAAGGCTGGCCTCAAACATGAGCTCCTCCTGCCTCAGCCTCCTGAGTCACTAGGATTATAAGTGTGTCCGTGCACCTGGCTACATTTCTAACATGAAGAGAAAATAGAGTAGGGAAGACAAGAAACTTTGAAATACTTTAAGCATGAACATGGAAGAAGCAGGTGATAGGAAGCAGATAACAGCTATAATAAAGGAAGAATAAAACATAAAAGTAAATTTTTTTAAAAGTAGAAGAGGGAATAGGAAAAACTACTTTGGGGAAAAAGAGTGAAGAAGCCGCAAAAAGAGACAAAATTCAAGGTACAAAAACACAAATGTAAGAACAAAACAACTCAGACCACAGTATAGTTTTACCTCACGTAAGTAAAACCAGGGCTAAATAATAAATGAAGAAGCAATTAAAATGAAGCAAAATTATATGAATATATATATTAAATGTGTTCACACAGTGAATGTGCATGGCACACAATCAGAATGGAAAAAAAAAAGTAAATTAATGAAGTAATATTTGAAATTTTTTAAGTAAAAAGGGGAAATGTATGGGGGAAAAGGGATAGACAAAAAAAAAATGAGAAATATAGGGCTTTTTTCCTCCGTCAAAATTCTTGGCATGGGTGGATTTCCATTTTTCATTTTTGGGCTCTGAACCCTTGGCTCAAGGGCTGGGTTGTTCAGTCCACCATCTTTGTCTTCCTTGCATGTTGCCAGCTGTTGTGGCCAAGAGCCAAAGCTGGTTGTAGTAGCTCTTAGTTTCCTGTCTCCCAGATTGGGATGGGAAAGAGGGGTGAATACAGACATGCTGTGTACTCCTGCATTGGGGTTGGTGTAGAGCTCTAAACCAAAAGTTCCAGTAGTTGGAGTTTAATCCAGCTGAACTTTGGAATTTTGTTGGTGGATATTTTAAATTTAATCCACACCCCCTATTGCTGGGGAAATACCAATGGCTGAATGTCCATGTCTCAGGCCTCCCATCCATTCTACTTTGAGAGTGCAGAGTCTAAACCTTCACAGGTCTCACATTCACCACTATGGATGTGAATTAGCAGGGATCAGAGCTGGATTGCAGATGCTTTTGTGTGGCCAATAGCTAGCTGCTATGGGGCATCCACTACAAAAGGAGCTTGCTCTCCTTAGCAGTTTTCTTTGGGCCTATTTGAGTTACACTGGTCCAGGTACACTCTGGGGCTCCTAGTAGATACCTGCTGAGTCAGCTGCCACTTCCCTTATGAGTTCCCAATCTCCTCCCTTGGCTTGCTGTCAGGCCAGGCTTATAAATGTTCCTGTGCTGGTGACCCTGGCTTCTACCCAACTATCTGCCCCCATGAGCTGAGTGATTTTGGTTGCTTTTCACTCAATGACTTCTTCCACCAATTCAAGTCCATTAAGATCAGCCTCCCTCTCTGTTCCACAGGTTCTTCCAGAACAGTTTTGTTTTTTTTTTTTTTCCTGCCACACTTTTCTCTGCCTGCACCCCCCTCTGCTCAAGCAGACCTGGCTGCCACCAGCTCTGCCACCCCAGGCTGGCATGTCTTTAACATACCATAACTTAAATTCTGTGTCTCTGTGATTTCTTTTACTGTCCAATATTGAATTTCAGTGAGTTCCCTTAGTTACCCACCTTGGTTTTTTAAGTCCAGTGCTAAGGAACTGCTGGGCGGGGCTTCTTTCCTCTAAACCCCCATGTTCTCTCCTTAAAATTTTCCTTAACTGTTAATGCCATTGGAAATGGAATTGATCCATGATTTCTTTTTTGGGTATTTCTTGTTGGTTTATACAAATGCTGATGATTTTATGTTAATTTTTTAACATTAAAAACAAGTGCAACTTTTACAAAAAACAAAACCAGACAAGGACACTACAAGAAAATAAAATTACAGGACAACTCTGTTAAACAAACATGTAAAATTCTTAAAAAGACGCTAGCAAACTGAATTGAACAGTACTTAAAAGGGTTGTTTACCATGGCTAAGTCAACCTAAACTTGACATGCAGATTCATTAATGTGATACAACACATAGACAAAATGAAAAAAAAAAAAATCACGTGATCATCTCACTAGATGCAGAAAAGCATTTGACAAAATTACATGAGTAAAAATCAGGTATAGGAAGAATGTAAACATCCTTTCATGATTAAAAACAACTCAACAGCTGGTCATGGTGGTATAGGCCAGTAATCCCATCAACTCAGGTACTGAGGCAGGAGGATCCAAGTTCAAATCCAGCCTCAGCAGTTTAGCAAGGCCCTAAGATACTGTCTCAAAATGAAAACTAAAAAGGGCTGGGAATGTGGCTGATTGGTAAAGTGCCCCTGGGTTCAATCCCCAGTACAAAAGAGAGGGAGAGAACGAAAGAAAGTGAACAATTACGTATAGATGAGCAGAAGTCTTGTCTCACACTCTTTGTTTCGCGATACTAATTAATACTGAGAATATCTGATCTTCCCTGGAACTCTTGAGACTTGGAATTGATTGGCCTGGATTTGATACTGGCTTAGGCACAGGGTTATAAGCCAACATGTCCTTGTGTAAAGTGCTCAATAAAAACGGAACTCACATTCCCAAGCCCAAATAGGTTTGGGCTGACTTGATCACAAAAAGGGATTATTTTAAGCCTTCTGTGTCAGTGAGAATATATAACTTAGATATGTATTTTACTATATATGGTATTTTTTAAAAAATGGTTTTTATAAAGTCACAGTACTCCCCAAAGCTCATTGAAACGTTTTTCTTGGTATTCCAGCATCTACTAATTGCATTGAATGCAAATGAAATCTATTTCCTAAGATTCCTTAGTTGGTTTACCTTGTGGCAAAAATACATACTACTTTGAGAAGGGTCCTTAAACTGACCTTGGCCAAAAATATCTTAGCTAAATGGCTAGCTTCAAAAAGACTCCCTTTCCATGGCTTCTCTGGTCAAGCCAATGTATTCTCATCCTAACAGAGCATGGAACTAACTAGTATTTTTGGTCAGTTGGAATTTAATGGCAGATTAAGTCTAATAAAGTTAAGGTTTGGCATTCCAATAGCTATGTTGATGCTTATAGATAGTAGGGCTTTCATTTCAGTATTTCTGCTAAAATGTTGATGTGCTCATATGCATTGAAACTTGAGTATCGCAAACGCTGTATTAACATGGAAGCACTGAAGCCTGCTTGCTATTAGCCAAGGGCCATGTTGAATTGTTATCTGGCACCCAGAGTTCAGCATTCCCAAGTCCTCTGTCTGGTTTGTCAAGCCTGGTTCATAACAACTTGAGAACCTGCCATAAAGGCTGCACATAAGGACAAAATGGTAGTGACTCTGCTAAAGCAGTTTCTTATACTTCTGCTCTGATTGTTTCCTATCCCCCGCCCCCCAAGTTCTGCTTGAACAATGTGAAAACACCACCACAAGGTGGTGCTCTTTTAACACTGTCCTTTTATTCATATGAAGTTGGATATAAAACCTGGTGGAATAATGTTATTACTTTTCTTTTCCATTTATGTTGTCAGCTTAGAAAATGATGTCCATACATAGTATTAAGGTAAGATATTTGTAGATATAGGCCATTGACCTGTTTTTCTCAGTGATGAAGTTCACTAGTTTTGCTTTTCTTCAACATTTTGAAACATTATTTACATAAAAGAATTTAGATCTGCACTAACCAATGCAAGAGTGACTTATAGCTGTCGAACATTTAAAATGTGGCTTCAAGTTGAGATGAGCTATTGCAAAATGCACACTAGATATGGAAGACTTAGTGTGAAGAAAACCAAAACTCCATCAACAATTTTCATTTTGACTTCACAGAGAAATGATATATTGACTTAAATATTATAAAGACCAGTTCATCTGTTTATTTTTACTCTTTTAGCATGGCAACCAGGAAATTTTGGATTGCATAGATCCCTTACTTCATGTTTCTATTGGGCAGTGTTGGTTTAAGATCATACAACAAATAGGTACCCCCGGAGTTTTGTGGCACTATAACCTGTGTGTCATGCCCTAGTACCCTAATACCCCGGTCTTATAAATCAAGTTCTAGATGTGGAGATGACAGCTTGTTTTCTAGCAAAGTGAAGAAGCAGATCTCATTTAAATAGACATTGACTCTTTCTTTCCTTCAGAACCTCACACTTGTGATTTTTCAGTAATGAGCACTTCATTTAATCCCTGCCCCACTCTCACTCCCATACTGACAGGAAACTGCTATTACCACTGCAGGTCTAGTCCTTGTGTCACTTTTCCCTATAAAGTGCTTCCTAACTATTTCCAGAGTTAATAAATGAAAGATCTAGATATAGTCAGGCTAACCGACTCTTCCTTGGGAGACAGTGCATCTGCCACTGGACTGGGGCTTAGCCTCCACATTAACAGCAGAACCTGCTCTGGCCCTTGCAAACCCTTCTCTGTTTCTTTGACTCTGAAGTAAGTTTTCCTCTTCTTCCTGCAGTTTGAAGTTCATAGAGGACTTTAACTTTGGGGAAAATTTTAAGTAAAAATACTTGGCTGTTTTTCAGAACTGACTTTCTCATTCCAGGGGTAATTTAGAAGTACTTTAAATGAGTGGAGGATAGGTTGTAGAAGAGTAAACAGCTACATATGGTCTAATGCCAGTGGATGAGCATCCTAAAGAATCCATGTTCTAGGCCTAAGGTATGAGAGATCATGTTCTTTCTCTCTAGAAAAACTTGCATTTACACAAAGTCACAGATTCTCAGAAGACAACTATAAAAGCAATCTCTGATGTCTTCCCTGTCTTGCTAAGAGACCAATAGGAAGATAAAAGAGAGTGGTGGTTTCTCCACAGTCTGGACAATAGCAAAGCAACAGTCTTTCTGAGAGTCTCCTGGCCTCCCAGAAATGAGGACTTTGTCACAACTAAGACTGAAGGACAGAGAGAAGAGGAACATAAGAGAGCAAACTTTCTGCCCTCCCTCAGCAGCTGGAGCACAGGATCCATATCATACAGTGTCAGTGACGTCACATTAGATGCCATGCTATCTGTAAGTTGCAGCAGTCAACTGACATTTAACACCCATTGGCATTAAACCACTTGAATGTATAGTTTGATGAGCAAAGAAATACTATCTTACTCCACATGGGCTTTTGCCTGGGAGATCAGAGAGTAAGGGGTGTGAAAGTCATCTGGGAAGACTTAGGAGGGCATCCTCCTAGGAATTTATCAATCCAGAATATTATAGCAGCACAATGAAGGAAAGGCCACATTTCCTCTTAGCTGTCATGCCTGGAAAGATAGTGTACAACAGATTCATGGTCATGTGTTTGGAATGATGATAGACACCTTTTTACTTAAAATTGTTTCTGGTAAAGTCTGCACCTCTGCTCTATATCCCTGGAAATTTCACCTCAAACTGCCCTGGCCTACTTGGGGTCTTGCTTGATTTTCTTCTGTCTTGTTGCTAGATTTTCCTGGCCTTTTCCTAAGTTTGGGAACTCCAGAAGAGCAGAGAGTGTTAGGAAACTTGTTTTGAACTTTTCCTACTGCACTTAGTCTTCCCATTCCTTACTTACCCACCAGAGGGCATAACAAACCTAGCTAATACGCAATTTGCCACTATTTTCTTCAGTACATGCATTGAAACTTTCCTGACTTGTTTAAAATGATTCTCAATTCATCACTCCAAGGTATTGTGGTTGTAAGTAGAGTATTGGAAACCAAATTCCTTGAGTTTAGATGCCTATTTTGCTATTTATCCACTCTGTGGTCTGAGAGAATTCCTTAATTTTTTCTGAGCAAGAGTGTTCTCATCCCTGTGAAATGAGAATAGTAGTAACTTGCTTCACAGGCAACTGTGAGGTTTGATGATTTTAGACACTTGTCTTGGAATCCTGTCAGACGTACAGTAAGCACTCTATGAGAGTTGCTATGAAAGTTTATACTGCTGTCATTTTGAGTGTCAGCTATGTGCCAGGGCCTGCTTACATGCATTGTTTTCATTCAACATACATATGATGGGGAAGTCCATGACCATTTGCTCAATGATCGGACCCAAATGATAAAACAGTGCCTATCTCATTGTAGGTATTCAGTAAATGTTTTAAATAAGTGGAAGATAATGTTTATACCCATACCTATACTATGGATCTTGAAGGTCCCTGTGTTGAAGAGTTGGTCATTAGCCCATGGTGCTATGGGGAGGTGGCGGAACCTTGCCACAGTCTGGCTGGGCACAAATCACGAGCCACTCAAGCAGGAACAAACTTTATTTCTGAACTCCCCCCAACGCCACCCACTGGGTCCTCTCAGGGACACCACACACCACCCGGAACTCCCTCCACTGGAACTTTTTCCAACCAACGCAAACTCTCCAGGAATCCCCATGAGAACTCCAAAGTAGCTAGCAACAGGAGCCCTATTGCCGGACAGCAGGGGTCTATATACAATTGAATAAGCAGCCTGTTTCAATCCAGCATCATCCAGTCACAGCAATTATACACAGCTTAACTTAATTATCATCATCTTAATGACTCGCCTCTCAACCATTACTTCTGGCAAAATGCCAGGGGCCATTCCCACTGGGATGTGGCTCTCAACAGAACTTTTAGGAGAAGGAAGTTAGGTCACTGGAAATGTGCCCTTGAAAGGGGTATTGGGAGCCCAATCTCTTCTTCTGTTTTGCTTCCTCCTTCAAGAGGTGAATAGGTCTCTTCTGTATGGTTTTGTCATGATGTACTCTGTCACCACAAGTCCAAAGCCACAGGGCCAAGGTACCATCAGCCTCTGAAACTGAACCAAAATAAACCTTTCCTCTTTTTAAGATGACTCCCTCAGGTATTTTTTTTTTTCTCAGTGATGGAAAGCTGACTAATACATTCATGTTTTCAGTAAAAGAAACAGGTTCAGGGAGTTGATACAACTTTTGGATCACACAAATAATTGGAATTTCTTGTACCTTACTCAAATAGGTCAAACTCCAAACACAATCTTCTTTACATAGGGTTTTCTAACCTTTAAGTAAGGTTGAGAGTATTGAATAAAACGTGTTTTGAGTGGAGTCTTTCAACTGTTGAGTTTTTATACTGTAAGGAGGAAGAATGTGAGGCATTCCTTTAAGTACTACTTTATGAGGATTGTTTCCACTGGGATTCAGTGGCTTAGCAAAGCAAAGCTAACGGAAGGCTTCACTTCATTATTCACAAGCAAGTCTAACAAGGAGTCATAACTCATTTTTCAGAAGGGATTTTATAAGATGTTTTCTGTAGCCAAGTGGATTAAGCAAAATGTAGAGAAAAATAACTTTAAAAACCAGCTTTACACTCAATTCACGTGTTTGGAGGGACACATGAAAGTGAATAACATGGCTGAATACTCTAGTCCTTGGTACTCAGCAAGAGGGCTGCGGGCCATCAGGATCAGGATCAGCAGGAAGCTTGCTGGAAATGCAGTCCCATCCTGAACCTACTGAGTCAGAAGCAGCATTTTGAAAAGATACCCAGGTCATTTATAGACCCAAGAAGTCTTGAGAAACTGTTCTAGCTAAACCAAACCATTCATTGTGGAAAACCATAAATGATAGATTCCCAATAACTAAGTAATCACAGCTGAGCATGTTTCAAAAGTAAAGCAATGGAAGACAAATTATGCTAGGCACCATAAAACTTCAAAACATTGGGTGGTGGGAGGAGCATGCTCTGGAATGTGTTCTAAATGGAAAACTAAAAAACAAAACAAAACATTTATTTCTTCTTAGAATTGTGCACTCTGCCAATTTAGAGCAGGTTCCTCCAATTTTACAAAAATGATTTCTTGTGTGGATTACTTGTGTGAGAGGTTTGACTTCCTTTTATTTGGGGGCTTACATGACTTGAAGTCATTTTACTGTCAAAGGTACACGTATGCTGTATGTGTGAGTCATCAAAATGTTTTTCTTAAATCCAAGGTGAAGGTGAGTAGCCAAGCTACAATTGATGGGACTGTCATTCTTCATGACAGATGTCTCACATTTGATTATAAAACGTTTCTGCCTAAGAAAAGGCAGAAAAATCTTCAGTGATATGTAGGTCTCAGTTATATGGAAATATATTATAAAAACATTTCTGCATAGTATGTTGCATATATACATGGGCAAATATTGTATATACATACACATCTGTTATATGTAGGCTACACATGTTTACACCTATTGGTACCATTTTAATGTTATTTTAAATGTGTGTAGTTTATATATAATTTAAAGTAGTTTTAATAAAATTTACAATATCTTTTCAAAAGTAGTACTCATCATTTTTTGTAATAAAAATAGATATATGTCTTAAATGTTCTTTTTAAAGTTATAACAGTACTAGCACTAAAATATCTTTGTAGGCTTTTCTTTTTTTATTGCTCAACCATATCTGTATAGTCTAGTATTATTAGAAATTATTCATTAGCTATAAACAATAGTAGTAATAAATTCTTCCAATGATTTTCAGAATTTCTTTCATTTAATTACCTATACATATTTTTTCATCTGCAAAAGCAAACTCTTGGGCCTGGGATTGTAGCTCAGTGGTTACGCATGCATGAGGCACTGGGTTCGATCCTTAGCATCACATAATAAATAAATAAATAAATAAATAAATAAATTTAATTTTTTTAACATGAAGCTGATTACTGCTCTTGGGTAGTCATTTGCAGCTCTCTGACTCGACATTTACTCACCTTAATATAGAATATTTTAATTAGATTCATCTCTGATATTATCTTTGGTTTGGTTCAAAACCAAAATGGTAGCAATTCTTTCCGTTTACATCTCTATAAATGTGCACAGGATCATAGATTTGATATCCCTAGTTTTTGTCCTTACTTCAAAATCTAGTTGAATAAAGCAGCAGCATTAGTTTAGCTCGTTGTGCTTTGGAGAATTCTTTTCTTGAAGGAAACCAAATGGTGTTATTAATGGCTGTGGTGGGTTCACCTGAAAAGCACCGTGCTTTAACTTTCAATTTGATATGTATTTCAGCAAAACAGGGGGTTCATCCTGCTGAGAATGGCTTTGTACTTTGTGAAACAGCCATTGTTCTCTTGCTCTTCTCTCTTGCTACTACCATAGAGGGTGAGCGCGCACATGCCATATACTTTGGCTATGTCTTGGTGGTTTGGGGACGACCTATTTGAAAATGTAGTAAAATTGAAGATTCCCTCAATAGCACTAGTGTAGATCATTACCAATGGAAAATATTTGTGATGCTTTATTTGTTACATTTTAATATATTACTGTTGACTTTAGTTGAAGATGATTTCAGTGTACTATGGAATTCAGAGGCAAGTTCCTGATCTAATGATTTAATGTGTGTAAGTAAAGAGATCACCAAATATAAAGAAAGCATATTGTGATTGTTTTTTTTTTTCTTGTCAGTTAAATACATTTCATGGAAATTTGATCTCTGAGGATTCATAAGCAACACTTTGCAGGATTTTCTAGGGGCATAGTTTTTGTGATACTCAAATGAATAGAGAAGTAAAATTAATATTTTTACAAACAGAAAGAGTTCATTAGCTGAATACCCTTAATCCACTCCTTATAGTACTTTTAAAGGTATATTAGACTACATGTTGAATTCTCCTGAGGAATAGAATCTAATGGAAAACTGGTCTCATTCTTGAGTGGGACAATTCTACCTTGTTATTTCTTTACATAGATTATCTATATTTTCTATGTGGACATTTTAATCACTTGTCAATTTTTTTGCTATTGAAATCCTGGTGGGTAGAGTTTGGTTTTAGTAACATTTACATATTTGTTCCAGTTTATTTTGTAACCCATTTTATTAAGAATACAGATTTTATTAATTTGTATTTTTTTTAAATGTGCCATCATGATAGGGATCATAACATGCTGTTTGAATTCTTTTAATCTTTTAATCTTTATCTCTATTCATCTTTTTAGTTCCAACATAATTTATTTTAGAATTCCCTTTGTCTTTATCAATACCACTGGGGAAAAAATGTTATCAGTAATTTCAGTGACTCAGCTTTTGGTTTTTTTTTTTTTTTTTTTTTTTTGCTTTTCATTTTTTTAGTTTTCTCTATATCATGAGTTTCTGCTCTTGTCCTTACAAGTTTCTTCTTTACTCATCTTTGCATTCCTGCCACCATTCTAGTTATATTTTCTTGAATTAAACAAATATTGTTTATAAATTTCAATTTTTTTCTTTTTTTCTTTAGCTTATCCAATCAGGGCCATCAATTTCTTCCTCAATACTAAATCAACTATGGGCCAAAGGTTTTAATATGTATTATTTTCACGGGCATTTCATCCCAAGTGTTTTTTCTTTGCCATTACTATTCTTTATGGGGCTACAAATTACTTATAAATAAATACTTTTACATTTCTAAATGAATAGAATTTCAGGCCTATCTTTTTGGTCTTGATTTTAACTTCATTTTTCAATAGAAAATGCAGTGAAGAGATAGTTTATATAATGATTCTCTGAGATTTGCTTGGGCAACTAGAATGAACTTCAATATTATAAATGTTTCATGTTTGCTTTCAACATATATGTTTTCTTTACTTCTAAGATACAGACTTCTATCCATGGTTGAGAACTGCGGTTGTGAACCTCAATCTTTACTTATTTTTGACTCCTCTGTCAATTTTCACAGAACTCTCGTGCTGTTATCTATTTCTTCTTGTCTTGTTATCAATATATGATTTTTATATTTTGAGTCCAGGTCTTTTGTACATACTGCCTCAGGATAGTTAGATCTTTTCTGAGAATTCTCCCTTTTATCACACAGTAGTGAGCCCCTACCACTCAGTTTATTTTTGTTACCTATTATTTAACCTGATAGTAGTTCAGCTCTATCAGATGTTAAGGGCTGAATTGTGTCCTTTCCCCAGGTTTATATAAAATCCCAACCTCCAGTATTTCAGAATGTAGATGTTTTTGGAAGTAAGGTCTCTAAAGAGGTGATTAAGCTAAAGTGAGTAGAATGGGACCCTGACATAATATAACTGGTATCCTTACAAGAAGAGGAGACACCAGAGAAGTGCATCACAGGGGGATGGCCATGCAAGAAGAGAAAGAAGGGGTACATCTGTAAGCCCAGAAGAGCGGGCTCAGGAAAAACCAATCCTGCTGACACCTTGATCTTGAGCTTCCAGCTTCCCTTCTGGAAGTATGAGAAAATAAATTTCTGTTGTTTTAAGTCATCCAATCTGTGGTAGTTTGCTTTGGCAACCCTAGCAACTAGTATATTTCCTTTGATGAATATTTGCTTGAAATATCTATTTTTATCTAATTACCACTTTTCTGTGACAGTTTATTTAATTGCTTTAAATTTAATTGCTGTTCCCTTTTATGATATATATATTTTTGTTTCATTGTCAGGTTGATAATTTCCTCATTCTTTTATGTAATCGCTTTATTGTGAATTAATATTTGGCTGAGACTGTGTTTTGTTTTGTTTTTGGTGTGTGTGTGTAGGTCTTATGAACTTGTGCTATGAAAGTATCTTTCAGAACTGTTTCTTAGTTGCAAATATTTTTCACCAGGCTTAGCTTAAATTTTTCACTTTGAAATTCTACCTTCCCAACACAAATATTTTCAATTCCCAGTATGCTTTCATCTCTACTCATGCCTAAGGTTTCTATTAACATAGAAGGTTACTCTCCTGTTTTGTTCTTTTACCCTTAATACCCAAACATGAAAAAGATTTCTTGCTACAAGTCTTGTCTGCTGAGCAGTCTTCTTGCCAGTTTAAATGGAGGGAGAGCTACTGGGAGATCCTGATTTAGGATGGTCTTCTTAGATCCTACTTCCTGCCTTAGACTTTGTCCTAGACTTAATTTCCTGTTCATATATCGTCATTCTGGAAACTATAAGCCAATCTTATTCATAAACATGAATACAAAAACTCTAGCATGTTATTAGTAAATGAATATAATAATATGTAACAAGGATAATACACTGTGAACAAGATGAATAAGTTGGAATTATATCAAGAATGCAAAACAGTTTTAACATTCAGAAATCAATGACTATAATTTTCCACATTAACATAATAAAAAATTATATGATCATGGCTGAGTGTGGTGGCATACATCTGTTATCCTAACAACAGGATGATCAGAAGTTCCAGGGCAGCCTCAGCAACTTAGCAAGACCCTGTATCAAAATAAAAAAATTAAAATGGCTGGGAATGTAGCTTAGTGATTAAGTGTCCCTGGTTTCAATCCCTAGTATCACAAAAAGTGTGTGTGTATGTGTGTGTGTGTGTATACATATTCATATGTTTGTGTGATATATATATATATACATATATATATATATATATAGAGAGAGAGAGAGAGAGAGAGAGAGAGAGAGAGAGAGATAGCAAAACAGAGAGAGAGAGATCAAAACATTTGACATTTGATTAAATTCAATACCAGACATCTGCTTTCAAACGTGCTTCTACGTGCTAGGCATTAAGCTAAGCACTTGACACAACCACTCATTTGACCCATTTAATACCCTTCTCTTTGATCCCTACCCCTCAATAAAAGCCTGAAAACTCTGTTATGGTTTGGATATGAGGTGTTCCCTGAAAAACTCATGTGTTAGACAATGCAAAAGTGTTCAGAGGTGAAACAATTACATCATGAAACTTACAAGCTAATCAGGAGTTTTTCATATTTTGAATGGATTACTTGGAGACAAACTCTAGGCAGGTGGGGCATGACTGGAGGAATTAGACCACTGAGGGCTGTCCTTGGGGATTATATCTTGTCCTGGGTCCTCCTTCACCTCTCTGCTTTCTGGATGCCCTGAGCTGAGCAGCTTCCTTCCGCCATGCCCTTCCGCCATGATGTTTTGCCTCACTTGAGGCCCAGAGCAGTGGAGTCAGCTGAATGTGAACAGAGACCTTTGAAACCGTGAGCCCAAAATGAACTTTTCTCCTCTACATTCTTATTGGTCACAGCAATGAAAAGCTGACTAACACAGTTTTTCAGTTAAGTGCTCTTATTTTACAAATGTTTGAACTGGGGCTCACAGAAGCAAAGTTGAGCCCAAGTCTATCTGATCTCTATGACCTTGTTTTAGACTTGAATTTCAAACACCCTCCTGACTATTCCTCACATATGGAAACCCAGTATCTTGGTATTTTGCTCATTTTTTTCCCTGCCTTTCTACCTATGAAATCTCTTTACGTGGAATAGTTTGATAATAAACAGTGCTGTAAATTTAAGTCCAAGTGTAACATTTTTGGAGAGCTCATATTTTTGGTCCTATCCCTAACTGAAATAAAATACTACATCTTGTGAAATAAATTTTGGAAATAATAAGAAGATATTTGGGGAATAAGAACCTTTATTAATGCCTCTGAAATCATACCGCATAGATGTCCATCTCCTTTTTCTATGACTAAGACTGACCTTTATAGAGGCTTTTGGTTTCTTTGCTTCTTCTTCCTAGGGCCATTAATGACCATCTCAAGTGAAGAAAGAAAAAAATATGACTTGGGAGTGAGTCATGGGGAGAAAATTATGAGGTATCCATTCCCAGATGACAATTATATTTAGGATAATCTACCTTTCATTACATAGAGGGTATGGTGAAATTACTATTTTTATTGCTTTTTCAAAATCACATTTTTTAATAGACTTCAGAAGTTTTTTAAGTGAGAACATCTTAATAAGATTATAAGGAAAACATCAGAAATAAAATGATATTTAAAAAGTGATTTAACATCATATAAACAGCTTTCATATTATTTATTCTCTTTGCATATTATACAGTAAGCAATGTGTCAATTTAGGGGAACTAATTTCTATTTCTCATATTTCCCTGCAGTTTTAATTTCATTCCAAGTTTATTTGATATTGAGTTCTTTGCCAATTGTTCTTTAAATCCATTCAAAATGTATTTGACATAACTTTTGCTCTATACTATTGATTTAATAGCTTTTACATAGCAAAGCACTACTAGCTGGAATAATTGATGATGTTGAAATCCTAAGCATATTATTCGAAGTGACAGATTTATTCATGCAGATTGAATAATGTAAGCATGAATGAGAACTGTGTATAGTATTATTAGATAATATAACTTTGAAGAATCTGGTCTGTAATTATCATCACAGCTGAAAGAGAAATGAAAGTTTTTAAAAACCCTACAACATACTTGATAGCCTGATTTTTCTCTCATGATTATGATGAAATATCAAAACACATTAGTTAATAATTTAATTATTCAAATGTGCTCATAAACATCACATAATTAATAAAAATTAAGAATTGGAAAATAATAAATAGGTTATATTGACCAAAGAGTATACAAAGTCATTATGTATAACAGGTAGGAATATCTAAATACCTGTCAATTATTTATCTCCTTCTGAACTTTGAGTATGCATTTATTTTTAAAGTATTTCTAATTATTAGAAACTATTTTTTCTATTTTTAAATTATTCTTATAACATTATCATACATTTAAAAATTCAGACCATAAAGGACATTTATTTATTTATAGATATAGAGAGTACTGGTGGAGTGGTTACCAGGATTATTATCAAATTGACCTTGATGTAAATTAACCTTCTCCAAATAGTTGCACTGGAAAAAGTGGACAGAATGAGTTTGGAAATATGCAGCCTCAGTGGTATCATAGGTTAATCATTCATTCATTCATTTATTATAACAAGGTGTCAGACTCTGTTAGGCACACAAGATACATCTTTGAAAAAGGTGGATAAAGGCCTTGCTGTCACATTACCTATAGCACAGAGTCCAGAGGGAAAAATAGAGAATTAAACAGAAGTAATAAGGTGTAATAGGTTTTATGGATCTTTATATCCTCACTATGCCTAATAATGAATAGCTACATCATGTCCTCCAGGTTCACCTGTATTGTTACAAATGGCAAGATTTCCTCTTATAAAGCTGAATAATATTCTGCCTGATGGCTCTTATATGAGATATTCTATAGTAGTCAAACTCACAGAATCAGGGAAGATAATAGAGATTGACAGGATTTGCAGGATGGGATATCAGGGAGTTGTTCAGTGAGCATGAAGTTTCACTTGTGCTACATGAATAGGTTCTAGAGATGTGCTGTACAACCATGTGCCTGTGGTTAACAATAAGGTCTTTGCACTTCAAAATTGGTTAAGGGTCGATCTCATGTTAAGAGCTATAACCACAAAAAGGTAAAGGGAAGGGAGGCACAAGGAAACCTTGGGAGGTGTTGGATATGTCTATAACCTTGATCTTGGTGATCACCATGCCGGTATCATGGTGTCTACATGGTGTTTCCAAGCTCCTTAAATCCTACACATTAAATATGTGCAGTTCTTTGCACATCAATTATACCTCTGTAAAGCTGTTAGAAAAGAGGGATGGAGGGAAGAGGTAGAGATTGAAAGAAAAAAATCTTCTAGGCAGGTGGAGGATGATCAATGGCCCAGAGTCAAGTGAGGGCATGTGGTGGAATTTGAAAGTGATGGAAAGTAAGGCTGGACACCCATTCTCTAGTTCTGGAAGCTCTGGAAAGTCAGGTATGGATCCATTCAAATGTCAATAGCAACTGCTATGGTTTGAGTGTGTCCCTTAGGCATTTGTGTGTTGGAAACTTCATTTCCAAAGTCGTATGTTAATGGTTTGGAGGTGGAGCCTTTGGGAGATAATAAATATTAGCAGAGATCATGAGGATGAGGCCATCATAATTACTTTAGTGGCTTTGTAGGAAGAGGAAAAAAGACTTGACCTAGTAGCACTTTTGCTCTGTTTTGCCGTACACTACCTTAGGACTCTTGAAGTCCCACCAATAAGAAGATCCTCACCAGAAACAGCCCTTTGACTGTGGATCTTCAGAACTGTGAGCTAAATAAACCTCTCTTCCTTGTAACTCACCCATGCTCAAGTATTTTGTTACTGCAACAGGAGATCGGCTAGAAGATTGATTAGAAGAGTTTAAAGAGCAAAAGAACATGGTCAGCTGTTGCTCTTTTGGTAGATTACACTCACTGTTTTATGTAGAATGGATTTAATTATTTTTTTTTCTGTTGTGAAAATGAGGGTAAAAAGAAGAATGCCCACAAATTTTCTCTTCCAAGAAGAAAAGATGTCAAAAGTCAATTATCTCTGGGATAATTAGAAAGTAGATTAGGCTTTTTGGAGGGCTTAGAAAGATAACATAGGTTTCTGAAAAACAAAAGTTCTGAGTCACTAAATGAACTAGGAGAACAAAGAAAACTAGTTAAATTAACCAGTGATTATTAACAACTGTTGATTTATTTATTCCTTTTATAAAATTTTATTTAATGTCTTCTATGTACTTTAGTTTGTGCTAGGTATTGGATCCAAGTGAACAAAACAGACATGATATCTTCCCTCATGGAATTTGTAGCCTATACATTCTGAACCAGGATGTGTATGACTTTAATGAGTTTGAGCTCAGCTGTTCGAATTTTGTTTGTTGTAGTGGCCTTCCCATCTCCCGTGTCTCCCACAGTCCTAAATTGAGCCATTTTATTTCCCAACTCCATGTTTGTGTTTCCCCCTTCCCCTAGGGCCAATTTTGCCACATGTCATGGGAATGATCCTACCATGGTCAGTAGGGACCTCAGTGTCAGTTACCTTTTGGTTCAGTTATGTCTTTCTGTGGCTCCTGCTCTATCTTTGGTACCATGAGTTTCCATAAATGAGTTTCCTCATTTGTGCTTGAGTGTCTGGACCCTGAACTTGATCCAGGGTACCCAACATCCCTAATTCCATTGCTCTCTATCATAGTTTGTCCCACACCACTTAGGTGGATATTCTGGTTGGCAATGATGATGTTATGATGTTGATGATGATGATGGCTAAAAACAGAAATTTTAATGCAAACCAATATTATTTTCACTCAGTGCTTAGCTCACATCACTTACGGTTTCACTAGCCTTTTGTAACTTTTAATTTTGGAGTTATCTTATAGGCTTATGGGTTGGGTTGACATGTCTGCTCTGAAACAATAGCACCACAGACCCAAGTTATTCACTGATGTTATATGTTACATGACAATTTTTTTCCAAAGTTTTGTTGGATTGTTGGGCTGAGTTTCAAGCACTTTAAATTTTTAAACATTGAAATCATTGTGTTTAGTGGAGATTGAAATAGTTATTTATGTAACTTCACAGTTGCTAAGGTTTTAAAATGTGAAACAACTAAATTTTAGTACAAAAGTCACACTTAAATAAAGCTAGCAGTAGTTCAATGTCAGTGCTTGTAGTTTAAAACAATTTTAAATATGTTAGTCAGATTAATTCAGTCAACACGTACTTATTGGACAGAGTATGTTCCAGGCACTATGCACAATACTGAGTAGAAAAAGCATACTCCTTGCTAGTGAGAAGTGACACCTGGCTTTTCAGAGGTGGCAGCTAGGCAAAGTATGCATCATTGGTTTGCAGGTTTATAAAGGTGCAGAGCTGATTTATATAATCACTAAATGTTCAAACTAGTAATAGTATTGTGTTGAAAATTGTATTGTAAATAATTAATTACTGTATTGCAAATAATTAATTATTAATTAACAATTCAATTTATTAAGCCTCCAAATTGTTAATTTGGGCTCTGATATTTTGCTACTTCATTATCATTAATACTGCTTCCTTTCTGTCCTTACTATTATCACTTTTTTCATCAATCAAGATATAAATATCTACTTGAAACTAATTAACCAATAGATGCACTTATTTACTACTGACTCTATGTACAGTGCTAAGGGGCTGTGAGATATTTGGTATTCTGGGATCCGAAGAAGAGGAAAAACTCTTTTGGGATTTGGGCAGAGGGTGTGAGTTTTTGGACATGAGGAGAATGGAGATGGGTGACAATTTCATGGGAAGAGATGTAATTTGGTCTAGACTTGAAGTTTGGGTCCATGATGAATAAGGAAAGTGAACTCCCTTGGCAGGAGGAGGGAAAGAGTGTGAATGAGAGCAGGGTTGCAGGAGTGTCTTCAAAGGAATGACATCTCTAGGGTGTGGTGAACACTGGAGAATATCTACTGGAAGTTTACTGAAGAGTAAGTTGTATCAGATAGTATAAAACCAAATTATGAGAGAAAGAATCTAGAAACCAAGCAAATGACGTAGGTAGCCACAGAGAGTGTGTCAGACACACTGACTTCATTGAAAAGCAAGAAGATGGACCATGCCAAGGTAGTCCATATGAATAGAGCCAGGTGAGATGGGGTTTGGACACCATTTTCTCTTTTCCCTTGATTCTGCTCAGAACCCAGTCTCCATTGCCAATGAAAGAATAAGATCAGGGAAGCCAGTAGGACATCAATACATAATATTCAATTATTAAGATAATTTTTATAATAATTAAGATAATTTAGTGACTCCTTTTTTTGCATACTGAGAGTTTTTTTTTAACTTTGTAAGAGGACTAGCTGGTTTTTTTTTTTTTACATTTTACATAAATCTTCAGATTCTGATTGGTAAAAAAGTGTTACATAATGAAAAACTTTGATAAAAGAATAAAAAGCAACGTAAATTTTAAGCTTTAGTGAAATAATAGGATGAATCAGCTACCATTCTCAGAAACTTTCTCACTCTTTTCTAGTCAGTCTATTTAATATCAGAAGGGATATGGCTAGTATCAGAGACCTCAGTCCCCCATGGTAATATTCATTCTACCAGTACAACAAGATAACCTACCATACTCATGAAATGGAACCTAACCTCTCTGGGGTTCTTCGAGAGGCTGTTTCAAAGGTGCTGTGGAGTCTGGCCTGTCATACACGCTCCACAAGATCAAATGCCAGTGATGGGATTTGTGCAGCCCAGATGCCAGAGGCCACCCCACAAACTGAACATAAAATTGCTGAAACTCAGGACAAAGAAGGAAGGGCAAAAAGGGATTAATTGCTAATTAGGATTTGAAGAAAACATTCCTTTGTGGTTACTCACATTTTAAAGGTTATTCAACTGTGTTTTAAAAAATATGAAAATATTAAATCATCTTTGTGTCTTTTAAAACGGTGAAAATAAGAAATTATGGCTATCAGGAATATAACTTTAATGTTTCTACATGTGTGTGTACTGTAGTAATAAAATTTTAATTTTCACTGGGAAAAAAATAAAGGAAGCAGATTGTCATTTACCCCTTTGTGAATTAAATGATGATGAATATGTACTCAGCACTGGTCAGAATATTATTCCTATAATGGCCACTTTCCCTAATTTCCTAAAACTTAGAACAAGAAAATTTGAATAGGTGCCAGGGGAGAACCAGGCACTCACATTATTAGAATATTAATGCATAAAATTGGGGCTGGGGTCATGGCTTAGCAGTAGAGCTCTTGCCTAGCATACGTGAGGCACTGGGTTCAATCCTTAGCACCACATAAAAATAAAATAAAGATATAGTGTCCACCTATAACTAAAAAACAAATATTTTTTAAAAAAGAACGGATGAAGCTGACATGACTTGTTCTGAGGGAAATAATTCAAATATGTGAGATTTATTCTGAGAAGAACAGAACAAGAAAAAAAGTAGTTTGAATAAATATCAGGAAAAAACCTTCCTTACAAGTTAATTCAACTAGTCGGTTAAAACATTATCTTCCTATGGAGATATTTTCAAGTAAGATGGACTCACGTTCACATGTTCATTAATTCACCAAGTATTTTTTTGAGCAGTAAATGTATGCAAGATAGACAAGAGTTCAGGTCTCAGATCTTAAGTTGTAGTAAGGGAAAATAAAATAAATACATAAATGAAGTTACAATTTTACATATCAAGAAGTACTACAGAGCCGGGCATGGTGGTGCACGCCTGTTATCCTAATGGCTCGGGAGGCTGAAGCAGGAGGATTTCGAGTTCAAAGCCATCCTCAGCAACTTAGTGAGGCCCGAAGCAACTCAGCAAGACCCTGTCTCTATATAAAATATAAAAAAGAACTAAGGATGTGGCTCACTGGTTAAAGTACCACTGGGTTCAATCCCTGGTACCAAAAACAAAACAAAACAAAAATATTATAGAGAAAACAAACCAAGGCAAGAGGCAAGAAAATGGCCAAATTGAGGCGTATGTTTTGAATGGGAAAGTTAGGGAAGTTTCTTCACCAACATTGATGCTGAAATTTGAGTGGTGAAGGGAAATAACCCTTTGCAATCTGGAAGAAAAGCATTGTGGACAGTCTAGTTAGCAAGGATAAAGCTCCTAAATTGGGGCTGAACTTAGGATGCTCATGGAAGACAAGAAGGCCAACGTGCCCACAGAATAGAGGAGAAGAGGAGGACTAGGAGATGAGATAGTTGGAATGCAGTTTCTGTAGGTTCTGGAAGCCACAGATGGGGAAAAAAGCTCTCATAGTAGTCCTTCATTTAAAAGAAATCAGAACTCTACTGATAGATGGGTAGATATACAAATAATAAGAAAAAGCAGAGAAACAAACCATCCCAAACAACCCGTAACACTTAAACAACAGACTTCATTGACACCACAGTAAAGGAAATGCCAGAGAGAGAATTTAGAAAATTTATAAACTGTTCTATGAGCTAAAAGATGATGTAAGGAATGTATTTAGAGAGAAAATACAGGAATCGAAAGATCACTTCAATAAAGAGAGATTCTGCAAAGGAAAACTTCAGACCAATGTCTTTGATGAACATAGATGCAAAAAGTCTTTAAAAATATTGGCAAAGTGCATTAAAATGCATCAGAAATTGAAATCCTATGATCAAGTGGGATTCATCCCAGGGATGCAAGGCTGGGTCAACATATGGAAATCAATAATGTAATTCATCACATAAATAGACTTACACACAAGAATCACATGATTATCTCCATAAATGCAAAAAGATCATTAAACCCACAAAATACAGCACTCATAATAAAACACTAAAAAAACTAGGGATAGAAGCAACCTACTTCAATCTTGTAAAGCTATATAAGACAGACCCAAGGCCAACATTATTCTGAATGGAAAAAACCTGAAATCATTTCTTCTATAAACAGGAACAAGATGGAGATGCCCATTTTCACCACTCCTACTCAACATAATCCATGAAACTCTAGCTTGAGTAATAAGGCAAGAAGAGAAAATGAAAGGATACAAATAGGAAATGAAGGGCTCAGACTATCTTTGCTGATGACTTGATTCTCTATTTAGAAGACTCAAAAAGCTCCACAAGAAGACTTCTAGAGCTCATAAATGAATTTAGCAAAGTAACAGGATAGAAAATCAATACCTATAAATTATTCGCTTTCCTATACTCCAATGATAAATGTGCTGAAAAAGAAATTATAAAAACTATCTCATTCATAGCAGCCTTAAAAAATAAAATATTTGGGAATAAATATAACAAAAGAGGTGAAGGATCTCTACAACAAAAATTATAGAACACTATAGAAATTGAAGAAGACCTTAGAAAATTGAAAGATTTCCCATGTTTTTGTATAGGAGGAATTAATATTGTCAAATGTCCATCCTCCCAAAAGTGTTACACAGATTCAATGCAATTCCCATCAAAATTGCAATGACATTCTTCACAGAAATAGAAAAAACAGTCATGAAATTCATTTGGAAAACTAAGAGGCCCAGAATAACCAAAGCGATCCTTGGTGAGAAAGCAAATCAGGAGGTATCACAATACTAGACTTTAAAGTATATTGTAGAGCAATAGTAACAAAACAGCATGGTATTGGCACAAAACACACAGGAAGACCAATGGAATAGACTAGAAGACATAGAGACAAACCCACTTAAATACAGTTATCTCATACTGGACAAAGATGCTATCAATGTACAGTGGAGAAGATACCTCATCAACAAATGGTGCTGGGACAACTGGAAATCCATATGGAGTAGAATGAAATTTAACCTCTATCTTTCACTGTGCACAAAACTTAACTCAAAGTGGATCAAAGACCTAGGAATTATACAACAAATCCTGCACCTGCTAGGTGAAAATGTAGGGCCAACGCTCCAACATGTCAGCTCAGTAACTGACTTTCTTAACAAGATCCCCAAAGCACAAAAGTAAAGTTAAAAATCAATAAATGAGGTGGCATCAAAGTCAAAAGTCTTCTCACAACAAAGGAAACAATCAAGAGTGTGAAGATGAAATCTACAGAATGAGAGAAAATCTTTGCCACCTGCTCCTCAGATAGTGGATCAACATTCAGGATATACAAGGAGCTCAGAAAAACTTAACACCAAAACAAACAAACAAACAAACAAACAAAAAACCCAAGTAACCCAATCAACAAACGGGCAAAGGAACTAAAAGACACTTCTCAAATGAAGAAAAATGAAGAGTCAGCAAATGTATGAGAAAATGTTCAATATCTTTAGCAATAAGAGAAATGCAAATAAAAACTACATTGAGATTTCATCTCATTCTAGTCAGAATGGCAACTATCAAGAATATAAGTAACAATACATGTTGGCAAGGATGTGGGGGAAAAGGACACACTCATACATTGTTGGTAGGACTGCAAATTAGGACCACTCTGGAAAGCAATATAGAGATTCCTCTAAAAATTTAGAATGGAACCACTATTTGACCCAGCTATCCCACTCCTCGGTTTATACCCAAAGGACTTAAAAATCAGCATAGTACTGTGATGCAGCACAATTCATAATAGCTGTGGAATCAACCTAGATGCCCATCAATAGATGAATGGATAAAGAAAATGTGGTGTATGTACACAGTATTACTTAGCCATAAAGAATAATGACTTTATGGTATTTGTTGGTAGATGGATGGAACTGGAAACTATCATGCTAAGTGAACTAAGCCAGTTCCCCCAAAATCACAGGTTGAATGTTTTCTCTGATATGCAGAAGCTAATCCAAAATAATACTATTGGATTTTAAAAAAACAATAGAAGTAAGATTAGTGAAGTAAATAACGGGAAATAAAAGGAATGAAGGAGGGATGGGATAGGGAAAGTCAATGGAATGAGTATGATCTAACTTTACTCTGTACATATATGAATATACCACAGTGACTGTCACTATCATGTACATTCACAAGACACTAATTTTAAAATAAAAGAATAAATAGCAGAGAGATTAATAGAAGAAAGAGAATGGGGTGGGAGGGAGGGGAAGGAGAAATACTGGGGACTGAATTAGAACAAATTATATTCCATGATTTTATAATTATGCCATAGTATATTCTATTGTCATGTATAATTAAAACAATAAAAATATTTATAAAAGAAGAGATAATATAAGGAAGATCAATACAGTAGAGGTAGGGGATTCCGGGAGCAAGGAGAGAAGGAACATAGGTAGTACTGGGGATCAAAATGGAGCAAACTTTATTATCTGCATTCTTAAACATGTCACAATGGACCCTAGAATTATGTAAAATTACAATGCACTAATAAACATAAATAAAAAGATAAGGGGCTGGGGTTGTGGCTCAGTGGTGGAGTGCTCACCTAGCATACATATGTGAGGCATTGGGTTCTATCCTCAGCACCACATTAAAAAATAAATAAATAAAATGAAGTTATAAAAAATAAAAAAGATAAAAATAAGGAAATATTATTTTGACATCAAATTTACATTGCTGAGTACCACTAGCCATTAGATTAACCAAAAACTGTTTTGTTTTCAGGTATATTTGTTCCTGGCTTATTGATATGATGGGATAATTTAATCATTTAATTCCTAATGAAGTAGATGGAGAAGAAGGAGGTTAGCACATGTCAGTAGTACCTTACTGCATCATTTGCACCCTCTCTAGAGTTTCCCATAAGGTATGAAGAAAAGTGGCTCTGAGGTCACCAAGGGCCCATGGATCAGAAGCCTGAAACTGAATTCGCTGTTACCTTTATGATGTTCTGAGCCATGTCAGACCTCCACCCTTAGGACTTCATGGTAATGTCCTTAGTTCCATGGGTCCCTCACTGTCAAAACTGCTTCTTTTCGGGGAACACTGAAGGAAACAGCTGTGAGTCGCACCTACCTTCACCTGTGGTTCCTAAGTGACACTTATTTCAAGGTCTCCGTTTTGGTATTTCAAGAGAGTCTGTTCAAGAACAGACCAAGTCTGTGACCATATTCATTGTCATTCCTCTAAATTATCCTATGTTGGGGTGTAGGAAAGCTGGAGCTAATTAATAGAATCCTCAAGTGAGAAATCATATCTTTCTCATTAATTCTTTAAGCTTCTGCCAAATTCATCATTTCCCCCTAGTGCTTAGAATAGTGATTTATACACAGTAAATTTTCAGCATATTTTGTTGAGAAGGAAACTTCACTGACAACATTTAGTATTCTTTATGAAATTTTTGTTAATAAAACACATGATAGATGTTTATCACATTTTGTTGACAGAATGGAAATGATACCAAGTAATTTTGTGAAATTATTTATACAAATAGCATAAGAAATTATCTTTCACTAGAAGCAAGACAGTAAATACTTGTTTTATTCTGATGTAAAAATCTGCTGATACTCTTTCTGATGTATGACTTAGAATTACTATTTATTTTACTTTGCCTACTGCCAAAAATGATTTGATGTAGCATGTCATAATTCAATGAAACAAATCAACAAAAACATACCAATACCTCCTATCCCAATTGAAGCATACAGTACTCTGTGGTGGGTATCAAGATGGATATGGCATGTTCTCTGCATCCGAGAAGCTCAGTGTCTAGCGAGGCCAGTGATTAACTGTAATTATAATGCATGTGGTCAGCTACAGTGGTGATATGAGCAAAGTGCTCTAATGCAATAAGAAAAGACAAACTCAATAAGAACACAAAATCATTGCAATTCTGAAAAAAATGATTTGAGTCCTGCATTGGATGGAGACAGATATAAAAAGAAAATTTGAACCTAAGACAAAAAGCTACTGTAGTTGAATTCTCATATAAGGGGAATCATGAGACTTTCTCAAGAAAAACGCATTATTCTTATAGCACTAAATTTATCATGTTTGCCTTGAATGAGTGTGATGAAAAAAACTGGTGCCACTTCATGTACAAATACAAATGTATAGGAAGTTTTCTTTCTTTTTTGTGGTACTGGAGATTGAACCCAGGCCTTGAGCATGCTAAGGAAGCACTCTACCACTGAGCTATTTCCCCAGTCTTGGAATATTTTCTAATAGTGTGTTTCTATGTCAATACTTGACAATGACTGGCAATAAAATTATATAGTATATCTTCATGAAGACATTGCTGCAGAAAATGAAGATGTTATCAGATGAGAATTTTTTCATGATTTGTTTTGATATGAAAGGTTAACCTAGTTCTGTACAGTAACTAGCAGGTACTATAGTCCATAACAGAGTATTGCTGTCCACTCTTGGTAGACCTGCAAGTGTGGCAACACTGTTTTATAACTGTCTTCCTATAAACACCCAATAATCACTTTACTGGCAACATCATCAGCTAGATGTTCCTTCTGCAATTTGTTTCTCAAATTCTCCATTGGTCTAAAAGGCAGGCCATTAAAAGCAGAAATCAGGCTCTTTGCAAATAAGGTTTTGGCAGCTCTAAACTGTAACGTATTTGGGTTAGTCAAGGAAAAAGATATTACCACAGGAGACTGCATCATGCCATAAATTATGTTGGACAGGACTTGGGCAAAATCCTCATAACAGAGGTCTGTCCAGAGGCTAGGTGGAAGCCAACACATGTGGGAAGGGAGGAGAGCAAGAAAACTCCCTGCAGAGAAAGGAGTTCTCCAGATCCTTGTTTCAATTCTTCTGAATAAATAACCTGCCACGTTTATACATACTGCCATACTAGTGTCTGTTGTATTCTGTTGCAATATGATCCTGCAATCTGTACACGTGGGAAAAATAAGAATTCATACCCCATTTGAATCAAATGTATGATATATGATATGTCAAGATCATTGTAATGTTTTGAGCAACTAATAAATAAATAAATAACCTGCATTGGGATTGCTCTATTTTTAATTCATTTAGGTAACTCCATACTGTTTTCCATAGTGCTTGCTCTTTTCATTTCCACCAACAGAGCACAAAGGTCACAGCTTTTCTGTATCTTTGCCAATACTTTTTATTTTCTTTCTTTTTTTAAAAAAACTCTGGTAGTACTGTGATGTATTTGTATGTCTGATGACTGGTCATGTTAAACATCTCTTCATATACTTAATGGCCATTTCACTGAAAAGATATCTGTTCAAATCCTTTGCCCACCTTTAATTTGTTTGTTGTATTACTGGGTTGTAGGCGTTTCTTATATGTTTTGGATATAGATGACTTATCAGATGTATTTGCAAGTATTTTGTCTTATTTGGTATCTTGATTTTTACTCAGTTGATAGTTTTCTTTGCGCACAGACACTTTTTTAGTATAATGTAGTCTCGTGGTCTATTTTTGGTATTGTTGCCTATGCTTTTTCGGTGCCATATCCACGATCAAAGTTATAACGCTTTCCTCTAAGCTTTCTTCTGGGAGTTTAACAGTGCCAGGTGTTACATTTAAGTATTTAATCCATCTCAAATTGATTTGGGGAGGCACATGGCATAAGGGTAGGTGTCCAGTTTTCCCAACACTATTTGCTGAAAAGACTATCCTTGGTGTCTGGGTGCTCCATACTGTTCTATTGATCTATTAGTTTGTTTTTATGCTATGCTTCTTTGATTACTATAGCTTTGTAATGTATTTTGAAGTGAGGTTTTGTCCTTTCTCAAGATTATATTGTCTATTTGGGATCATTTGTGATTTTTTTTTTTTTGTGGGAGGGGATTCGATGGGAATTCATTTAATCTGTAGATCAATTGCATGAACATAGAATGTCCTGTATGAACATTTTGTAGCTTTCAGTGTTTAGGTCTTTTGCCTCTTTTTCAGAGTATTTGTTATTAGTATAGAGAAGTGCAACTATTCTTTTTCTTATAGCTCTAGGGATTAACCCCAAGCCCTCATGCATGCTAGGTCAGTGCTCTACCACTGTGCTACATCCCCAGCCTACAACTATTTTTTTAACATTCATGTTTTATTTTGCAACTTTGCTGAATTTGTTTATTAGTACTGATTACTTTTTTGGAGGAAAATGGGAAATAACAAATCTTTATTGCTCACAGTATAGATGCTAGAAATTTGAAGACCAAGAGCTAAAAGATTCCACATCTGGAGAGGACACTCTTGAGTTTGCAGGTCTTCTCCTTTTATCCTCATGGTGGAAAAGAGCTAGATCTCTTCTTTCTCTCACGAGGACACGAGATGTCACTGGGGACGCCTCATGACAGAGTCACTTCCCAAAGTCCTGACTTCCAATACCACAATAAGGTTTTAATGTGGGAATTTAGGGGAGACACAAGTATTAGGTTCATAACACTTGCCTTGTTTCTGATTTTAGAGGAACATCTATCAGTTTTTACCTCTGAGTATAATACTAGCTATGAGCTTTTCACATATGACCTTTATTATGCTTTATTATGTTGTCTGAATATATTTCAGTGTTGAGTGCATTCATTCAAGAAAGAACATTGACCTTTGCTAAGTGTTTTTTTTACATCTATTGAGATGATTATGTGATATTTGTCCTCAGTTCTATTAATGTAATGTATCCCAACCAATGATTTTCATATGTTGAGTCATCTTTGTATATCAGAGATAAATCCAACTTGGTTGTAATGAATGATTCTTTTAATGTATGGTTGAATTCAGTTTCTAGTATTTTGTTGAGGATTTTTGCACCTATATTGTATTATTCAGTTTTTTATTATTATAACGAAATGCCTGACACCAGTACTTATAAAGGAAAAATTTATCTAACTCAGTTCAAAGCATGGTACCTGCATTGGCTGAGTTCTGGTAAGGACCAGATGATAAATAGCAAATAGTGAAGCACAAGTGGAGGAAAGATCATATTTGAAACATCCAAGCAGAGAAAGAGACTGGAGTCCCACAGTCCCTTCCAATGTTACATCCCCAAATACCTAAAGACTTCCTGCCAGGCCTGATCTTTTAAAGGTCCATGTATAACCACTCTGGAAACCAGTCCTTGATCACAATAAACACTTTGGGGACACTGAAACACACTCAAACCATGGCTTTCTGCTTCTGATTTCCAAGGGTTCATGCCCATGTTACAATGCAAAATGTAACTTTCAACGTTGCTCAGAAGTCCAAGTCCAAAGTCTTATCTGACAGGCAAGGCAAACTTGTGAGCTCCTGTGGAGGAAAAAATAAAGTTACATACTACTAAGATACAGTGGTGGGATAGGCACAGGTAAACATTTCTTTCCAAAAGGGAGAAATGGGCGATTAGAAAGAAGGACCTGCTCAAAGCAAAAAATAAATCCTAAAGCTCTGTGTCTAGGGACCTGTATACTCTGCAGTGAGGGGTAAGCCCCCAGGGTTTTGGGAAGCCCACCCCTACAGCTTTGCTGGCAGTAGCCCAAATCAATGCCCTCTCAGGCTAGTTTTGCACACTGGCCTGCAACTTCCCCCAGCAGGCATTGCAAGGTGCTGGCACCTCTGCAGCCTAAACTTTTTATTTTCAGTTAGTAGTTAGCTCTTAAGTTCTTAGTTCAACAGAGTTAGAAGTCTCTTATTCCGAAATTCTGGAGATTTATTGCCATTGAATGTTTTTCAATAATATTTGAGATTCTGTGATAGTTGCTATTTCCATTTAAAAATATAGACAGACTATGCTTTCTCTGTGAAACTTTGTTTTGGAAATTGCATTCATATGTTTAGAATTTATTATGCATTGAACACCTGCCTGCTATAAAAACTAGAAACCTATTATAAACTGATTTTTAATGAAAGGTATAATGCTGAAAGGTGGGATGAAATTTGGATCTCCTTTATTTATCTGAAATTCATGATTCTTTATTGTGTTAAAGCTAATGCATGCTTTTAAACCTTATGATATATTATTTCAGCACAGAAGATAATCATAGTATGCATGATAACTTCCTTTTTAAATGACAGTTTTCAGAGATTCAAAGTTTCTCATTGCTTAATAAATTTTATGCCATGCTATTTAAAACCTTATAGAACAGGACTGGGGTTGTAGCTCAGTGGTAAAGTGCTTGCCTAGCATGTGTGAGGCACTGGGTTCAGTTCTCAGCACCACGTATAAGTAAATAAAACAAAGGTCCATAGATAGCTAAAAAATATTTTAAAAATAAACTTATAGAAGACAGCTTTGAAGATTAGTTACCTTTTATTTTTTCTAATAAATTACAAATTCTCTTCTGATATTCTTCAACAATAACTATTATTTGATGTGCAAGTAATGCTGGAGAAATGTTGCATAATTCATTGACCCGAGGCCAAGGGAATGCAGCCAAAGAACTGAGATGGTAGCAGACATCTCTTCAGTCGCCCCAGGTCAAACAACCACTAGTTGGAATGTGGGTTCTGCAACTTCCTTTTGAATGAAGAGATTAGAGTGGAGAAGAACTTCCCATAAAATGTGGGTGGGAGCAATCTGGTTTCAAAAGAAAAAGGGGAAAATGCTTTGCTGAAAATAATAAATGTTGACATAAAATGAAAAAGGTAGACACACAATATAATTAAAAGATAAAAATCACAGAGTACAGAAATAGAAAAATAGAATTAATGAAAAGAAGTACAAATTCAAATTTGAAAACTATTTAAGCAAAAGACAAGCCTACTCAACACATGTAAAATTTAATCAGATATGAATAAATAATTCTATGATGATTCTGTATATACACACATTATTTTTAGTATAGAATGTTTTTAAATTTTTATTAAAACATATATTGGTTAGTTATAAAACCTACCTGGAGAATATACAAGACTATTGTGAGTATCATTAAAAACTTAAATATCTGAAGAGAGACAACGTATTTCAAAATGTAAATTTGTCATAGTACAGAAATAGAAGATAACTATAGTTCAAATTGCAATGGAGTTTTCAAATTGACTTGTAACATATAACATGAATTCATAGTATATGGTAAAAGAAGCAACAAAAATCAGTGCTGTTATGGAAAGATAAATTACGAATTACTTTATTTCACTATATAGGATCAGTACTAGTGACACGTTTCCTTTATCTGTTTAGAATTTAATTACTATAACCTTGAAGTATTCTTTTGGAGCACCTCTTTTTCAATCTGAACTTTTCAAAACTATTTCTTCCTGCTTATTGTAGATAAATTTTAAAAATTATTTTGTCAAGCTCTACATTGATCCATTGAAATATTAACATTTTATGTTATACAAATTAAAGAGATGAAATAAATTTAATTTTTCCATCCATAATCATAACAGATGTCTTTTCATTTACTGAAGTTGCTAAAGAAACAATCTCTTGATATGATTTTAATTCTCTTCATTTAGAAGTCCTATGTATTGTGTTAGATTATATCAGTAGACTGTGGGTTCTGCAGCTTTGCTTGGAATGAAGAAAAATGCATTCCCTTTGAAAGTATGTTTATTATTATAATCAGTGGGTCATTTGACATTCCATAATGATGATATCTAGAAGAGAGCTATGGGTTTTTAAAAATAATAATAGCTGTGTTATTTTTTGAGTGCTTACTATGAGATAAATATAAGACACAAGCACTAAATAGCAGGGCTTTATAAATATGAATTTCATGAATTCAATACTTTTGGTTCTCCCTTGATGAAAGGTGACACTAAAGCAGGAAAAAATAACTAACTAACTAACTAACTAAATAAATAAATAAATAAAACAACTCAAAGGCAACAGACTTTCTTAGAGTTTCCATATCTGTGTTAGGACTACTCCTATTTTCTTGCATGTTTTTCCCAGCTGTCCTTAACACATTAGTCAGAGTTATCATAGTGATGAATGTGCCTCATCATTCAAAATATGTAGCATAGCTGAGTTGGGGATTGGTGCTTGGTTTGTCTCTTCAGACTGTTCTTTGCCTTTAAATATCCTTTTGAACTTTTTTGTTGAAAGCTAGGCATAATTAATTAAATAAGAAGTTGAGATAAGTAGGTCTTTCGTGTGAACTTTTGGGTTTGTCTGGCTAGGAGTTAGGCTGTGGTAGCTATTTGCTTTAGCTGTTGGTGTCAGAAGGTAAAATTTCCTCTTGTGTTCTTGGATTTTTCTCTTTTGTTGTTGGTTGGTTTCCCTAAAGACTGCATCTTAAACAGGGTCTGGGCCTTGCAGTTCTTTCATGGGTAATCTTGTTATTATTCAGGCATCCTATTGATGCGGTGGTCCTGTAGGACATAGAGGTTGGGGAACACTTTATAGCTCTAGAATTAGGTCTTAATCTCTAAGTGGGCCTGTGACTTTGAGCTGTGACCTTCCCTAACGTCCTCATAATCTTTAGGTAAGTCAAGGGGCTGGGTGTGCGCCTTTTCCTTCCCACAAGTTGGACAGGCTATGATGAAATAGCTTTCCTTGAGGGCAGGCCTTTGCTAAAGATAAGAGAATGCTCTGGGCCCATTTTCCTCTCTCCAGTGGGAAGGACAGGGAATTTTCTTCCTCCCTTCAGGATGAGAACCTGGTGGAGTTCCTGGAAATAAAGCTGAGTTTTCTCATTAGATGGAGGTGACAACTTCTAAGCTCTTCATGGATCAGAATGGAAACTAGAAGTCTCCAGCAATAAGGTTTTTAAAATGTTAGAGCGCTAAAAACCCGTGACCAAACTGGTTTACAATTCAGGAAATGTATTTTAAAGTCTACATACTAAACTATTATGTGTACGTAAGTGAATCCCCCAGTTCATTTCAGTGTCTGGGGATACTCAATATTTTCTCCAACTAAGTTGCTGCTTCTGTTACTTGTAACCAAAATAATTTAAATACAAGGCCACCTTCAAGAAGAGCTTTTCTGTTTTCCAGAGGTTCCACTCTACAGACTCCGCTTCTTGTTTCTAATTCAGTTAAGTTTGCTTTTGTTATTTTTGTGATTATTTCCACTGGTGTTCGTGTCTTTTCCTTAGCACAGTGTTTCTGTTCTCAGTTATTCGTCATTGTCCCTGTCATCACTTTGTTTGTGTTCTTGGGGGACATAAAAGTCTGTTTTCCTGATCTTTTCTTTAGGTCGGTTGCACAAAGTCCCAGCTTTAATTCTTCTCGTTCAGCATGGGTCTCTCCTTCTATTTCAGTCACCTTGCTCTCCACTTCCGACTGGATCTCGTGTTGCCTTCACCCTCGATTTTCTGCTTCTGTCCGGCTGCAACTTCCTTGTTTTCTCCGAGGAAGGCATTTCTAAAACATTCCCCCGTTCTTAATGAAAACTGTTTCGAGATAGTTTTCTGTGTTTTCAGGGTACTTAATGAGGCAACATCTTTCTGTCTGCAAACACTGAGATCTGCCTCAGATATTGCCCTGCACGTAAGCATTTTGTTAGGAATGTCGATGGCTTTTCTCCTAGCTGCCATAGATGCTGGCCTAGCTTTGGATTCCTGGGTAGGAATATGGGTGAATTTTATAAATTAAAGGAATATTTCGACTTTGTAGTTGATTTTCATCTAGACTAAATGACTTGAGGTCTCTTGTGCTCTTACTTCTGGGTCGCTGGACTGTTCCAGAGAATCAGCTAAGGTCTATGGCAGTTATTTTAGGTAATAATACATTTAGTGATTATCTTTCCCTGCATGCTTGCTTCTACTTTTACCTTCTTAAATGTTTTCTGCATAAACATTTCAAGAAGCAAGATATTGCTGCCTCATTGGATAGAACACTAATCTCTAGGATATATAAAGCGCTCAAAAACCATAATACAAAGAGAAACAAATAACCCAATCAATAAATGGGCCAAAGAACTTAACAGACACTTCTCAGAAGAGGATATACAATCAACCAACAAACATATGAAAAATGTTCATCATCTCTAGCAATTAGAGAAATGCAAATCAAAACTACTCTAAGATTTCATCTCACTCCAGTCAGAATGGCAGCTATCAAGAATATAAACAACAATAAGTGTTGGTGAGGATGTGGGGAAAAGGCACACTCATACATTGCTGGTGGGACTGCAAATTGGTGCAGCCATTCTGGAAAGCAGTATGGAGATTCCTTGGAAAACTTGTAATAGAACCACCATTTGACCCAGCTATAACTCTCCTCGGTCTATACCCAAAGAACTTAAAAACAGCATACTACAGGGACACAACCATATCAATGTTTATAGTAGCACAATTCACAATAGCTAAATTGTAGAACCAACCCAGATTCAGTATATGAATGGATAGGGAAACTTTGGTATATATGTACAATGGAACATTGTTCAGCATTAAAAGAGAATAAAATCATGGCTTTTGCAGGTAAATGGGTGCAGTTGGAGAATATAATGCTAAGTGAAGTAAGCCAATCCCCCAAAACCAAAGGTTGAATGTTTTCTTTGATATGAGGATGCTGACTCATAATGGCAATGGAGGGGGGGGTGCATGGGAGGAATGGAGGAACTTTAGATAGGGCAAAGGGGAAGGAAGGGAAGGGAGGAGGCATGGGGGTAGGAAAGACATGGAATGAGATGGACATCATTACCCCAAGTACATGTATGAAGACACAAATGTTGTGATTCTACTTTATGTACAACCAGAGATATGAAAAATTGTGCTCTATGTGTGTAATATGAGATGAACTGCTTTCTGCCATCGTGTATAACAAATTAGAATAAATAAATAATTTTTAAAAAGATATTGCTACCTATTACAATCTATCCCACTCTTGTTATAAACTAGAAGTCACAGTTTTAAAATGAAGTAAAATATGCAGGGAAAGAGTGGGCCCTGAGAGACCGTGGTTCCACTGTCCTGGGGAACGAGGCCTCCTAGGGTTGGATCTCAAAATCTTATATAGAACCAAATAATAAATAAAATTCTTTTAACCCAGATAGAATATTCAATTCCCTACTGCTGCAAATGACTATTTTTCTGAATCTCTTTGATTCAAGAAGATATTGTAGTGGACACTGTCCATGTAGTTGGGTCCTCCTTCAGGCCCGGCCTCGTTTCCCAGAGGTCATGGTGTTGGCTCTTAGATGGCTCACAGCCCAATCCCTACCTGGGAATTGACTTTTGCTCAGAGGAACTCACTGACGTTGTGCCCCCTCCTTGGTTCAGATGACATCCAATGACTTGTTGAACTGGTACAAATGTCCAAGCCATTTGTCCCTGTTCAGGACATCTCTGCAGGCCTGTCCCAGCATCAGAGCTTGGAGTGATCAGCAGATGCCTTTGTTGTGACTGTCAGGTTTGGAATGGCTTCCTGCTGAAACCAGTTCATCACCTTACTGTGCCCACAGCTGTGGACACAGTCCTTTCATTACATTTTTCTTCCATTAAAACCTTTTATAAGTGCCTGCTGTCTCTCCCCAGGTACTTGACTGATAGCACATTGAGAGCACTAATGTTAACTCACTGATTCCCATATCATCAAGCATTCAACAACCCAACATTTTAAAAACACCACGGAGAACTTATTCTCTTGTGCAACAAAACAGAAAAATGTTTTTGAAACTAGCTCACTGTACATGCAAAGCCCTTATTCTAAAAATTCCTGAGCATGAGAAAGCTCCAGTAGAGACTTCTACCCTAGGAAAGGGTGGCAGAATTTTTTTTACAGGGTTGTACCTGTAGGAGTTGGGTAAATTTCAGTTGTTTGGAACATAGTTGGTCGAAGGGTTCTCTTTAAGAGAAAGGTCTTTTTCTTATGAATTACAAGTTTTTATTTGAAGCATTTGGAATTTATCAAAATGAGTGGAGGAGACCCATTGTGAGAAGGCCCTGGACTTCATGGATTAGAAAAGCATCTCAGTGGGGAATGAAATCTTGGGAGAAGCACAAGGGAACCTTCTCAGTCTTTTAGTCTTCAAGGGACAGAGTTTATCATCAAGATGGGCAAAACCATTCGAACCAACTGAAGAGCTTACAGATATGTAGGGGAATGGAGATACAGTTTTTAAAATTTAAACTTTTTAGTGAAAGAATGGAAAAATATAGAAACAGATTAAAATAAACCACACACTAAAATATTTACATTAGTTTTTCCATGGGAAAGCAATACACCTGACTAGAGCAATGTGCTTAGTGTATACCTGAGAAGAAAAGGAAGGCCTGCTTTTCTTTATTTAGGATACTGAGTCATTAAGCAAGGAAGAGAGGTTGAGGAACAGCGTTTGCCTAAATCATTGCTAATGCACTTTAAATTAAATCAGGGAATCTGAGAAAATACCTAATGCAATTACTGAGCTACAGAATTGTGAGCTTCTATCCTGCATTCCTAGGTGTCCTTGTTAGTTTCTCTCTGCTATTTCATTGATAAGGTAACTGAGTAGGAGAAAAGTCAGGGAAGCCACTGTTCCAAAAAGGAGCAAATGACCAAGAAAACTGTAGCCTCACTAACTCTTCTTCCTTCTCCCCTTGATATGGAACAGACAGGCCCAAGTGGTAAAGATGAAAGTTAATGGGATAATTCTACAAACTGGGCCCATGGTGTTGGCCCCCACACTTGCTTTTAAAAAGAAATTTACACACAGCCCTACCAGGCTTAAGTCAAGAGGATATGCTGCATTCCTCAGCAAATCACCTGTTATCTGCAGGAGAAATGTAGGCCTGTAAAGAGTTCCTCCCCTTCCATAGGGGGAACACAAGTTACCCTGAAGGAGGAACTTTTATGGCCCCTTCAGAGATCAGATTCCAAAACTCAGGGAGATATGATGATCAGAACTGGCCAGCATGGGCTGAAGTGACCTGGAGTTGCCCTGGACCGTTAAGTGTGCAGTGGGGACTTGGAAATCTGATGCAATCCTGCTAATAGCTAAAAGTCAGGAGTTGGGCCTGGGTGGGACCCTTTGGAAACTTCTCTGGGACCCGCCTCCTCATAAAACTGGAGGGCAGGAAGGGCATGCTGCCCTTCTTCTCTGTGAGAGGATCCACTCTCTCCCTGGCTGTGTCCCCTTTTCCCTTTTCTTATTCTTTCTGATAAATTCGTGACTGCTCCTCTGAGCTACAGGCCTGAAATCTTTGCAGCATGATGGCACTGTGGCTGCCTGATCTTGCTCTGTCGCACACTGGCTTTTTCTGCTGCCCAAGCTGCAAGCTTAAACCTTGATGTGCCATACCTGGAATCAACTCTAAGGGAAGCTGACATCTACATGCTACAAATGGGCTCTGTGAACTTGACTGCCTTCAAGTGGACACTCACTCATGCTGGAGTTGTTGCAAAAAGCTCCATCCTTATCCCCAGTGCCAATTCATTAACGGGGACATGGTTTTGAGAAAAAAGAAAAAGGAGGTTTATTTCTTTTCTAGCAAAGGAGAAACATAGGGGACTCCCATCCTAAAGCCTGTGATTCTGCCCATCCACAGGAACTTTGGGCTTTTATAGAGGTGATTCAGAAAAAATGAGATTGGGAAGGAGAGATAAGGAAGGAGAAGATCAAGGGAAAGAAGATCACGGAGATCAGGAATAAGAAGGTTGGGGAAAAGAAGATCAGGGAGGAGAAGTTTAGAAAAAAAGAAGATTGGGAAAAAGAAAAACAGTGTAAGTTTCAATACCACACGGGATATAGTCAAAGCATCAAGTGAACCCCTGTTATAGGAGAGGTACGAGGTTTGCTGAGCCATTTGAGATTTGGTGTATAGAGGTGAAAAGAGCCTTTCATTTTTACACATATTGTGAGAGTGCCTACATTCTCTTGCAAGACAACTACACTCATTATTTTCACTGATTACTTCTTTGCTGACTTTACTTCCTCCCTTCCACATTTATTGAATGTCATATTGTGGATTAGGTTCTAGCGATGCAAAGTTGAATAAAACACCTACTGAGGATTGTTTAAAATCTCATGGAAACAAACAGTAAAGGGCACTATTTTCACACAAATAAAAGCAAAACAAGATTATTTTTTTTCTTTAAATCTGGGAGCTCATAAAATCCTCTTTAGAAATCCTTCCATTAATTTGTTGAGACACCTACAATGCAAAGTAAGAACTAAAAAAAGGAAGTACCTGGGAACAGTTGGCTATAGCTCACTATTTCCCAGTCTTCTAATTTACTATAAAATTAGTGTCCTGTAGAATTTCCACTCTAACAACATTCCCTTTTGAGACTACTTTCTAACTTGTTCTTTAAGCTGACTTCTTTTCTATCCGTGTTTATCTTATTCTATGCCTTAAATCCTTCTCATTCACTCATCTGCAATTGTTGATTTTCCACCTCTAAATTGGTCTCATGACATCACTTGCTGTATACAAATTCTTTAGTAGTTTGCCTTAGTTTTCATGAAAAAATTCAAGCTGTAAGACTGGCCTCTGATTAGAAAGGATAAATTTTACACTGATGTCTCATTCTTTTTTTACTTCTAAATTAATATTCTGTGCTCTTACTGCAACAGAAAACACCTTAACTGTATTCTGCAATTTCATACCATACTCTTTTAAAACACATAATTGCTTCATCCTGGAATTTTTTTTCTACCTGCAAAAAGCATACACACACACACACACACACACACACACACACACACACACTTTCCTTTTAAAACACACCATTAAATGCCTCTTCTTTGGAAGTCCTTCCTGAGTCACAAGTCCAATTTGGATGCTTCTCCTCTTTGCACACCCTCCTCTCTTTAACAAATATTTATTTAACACCAATTGTGGATTATGCCTAGAGTTGGGCATGGAACGATCATGGGAAACAGCATAAATGAAGCTCTCAGCTTCATCTGTTGTACTTCATAGCTGTTCTTTTAATTGCTTTTCTTTCTTGTAGTCTTAGTTCTATGAGGTTGTCCTT
Source organism: Urocitellus parryii (assembly GCF_045843805.1). Taxonomy (NCBI): domain Eukaryota; kingdom Metazoa; phylum Chordata; class Mammalia; order Rodentia; family Sciuridae; genus Urocitellus; species Urocitellus parryii. The sequence continues at coordinate 13,573,552 of NC_135538.1, forward strand.
TATTAAACCTGGCATCTTCAGAACCTGGATAAGGACATGATATGTACAGTGTGTTCAATAAATATTTATGAAAGGCAAGAATTAGTGAAAGAATAAAGGAAGTCTGGAAGTAGGCATGGAAATAAAATTACAAACAAAATCTGCTGTGTTGGTTTGCTAGGGCTGTTGTAACAAAACACCATTGACTGAATGGCTTAAATAAAAATCTATATTCCTGTAGTTCTGAAGACGAAAAGGTAAGACCAAGGTGTTGGCAATGCTTTGGAGGCCTCCCTTCTTGCCTGATAGATGGCTGGCTTCTCCCTATGACCTCACATGGTCATCCTTCTGTATGTATCTGCGTCTTATCTATTCTTATAAGGACATGAGTCATATTGGATTGGGGCTCACCTGAATGACCTCCTTTTTAACTTCATGAACCCTTTAGGACCTATCTCCAAGTTCAGCCACATTCTGAGGTACAGGAGGTTCAGATTTCAGCATATGAGTTTTAGGGGAACATAACTCATAACACCTGCCACCCCCTACCAAAAAATACTATCCAAAAAGGTAGAAGAAAAAAAGAAAAAGAACAGTTTTATTATTTAATGAGCATTAAACTAGATAGTGATTTCTATCAAGAGCAATCAATTAAAGAGACTGCAAAAATAGGAGGAAATTTTAGCTTTTTTTTTTTAACCAGGTCCTGTACAATCTATTACGTTGATGTTTTCAAGATAGGTGATAGTTGGCCTTTACGCAAGAGGACTTGACAGCCACATTTAGCATAGTTCATCCTAAATTTACTTAGTATTTGGGATAACCCCCTCTTTTTAATCATTACCTTCATGTGAAGAGAAAATAAAGTTCTTATATCTTTATGACTGAAGGTACTTTTCAGCTTTGGAGCCAGGCTCCCACCCTCCCACAGAAACTAAAAGAAAGGGATTATACATTTCTTGGTGACTGTAGTTCAAAGATGTTAAGACTTATGAAAAGCTTTCCTGGGTTGTAAAAATTATTTAATTAAAAAAAATATATATACATATATGTATGTATATATATATATATATATATATATATATATATATATATATATATCTTAAAAGGTCAGAAAAAGAAATTACAATAAGTTTTCTAAAACAAATGCCGGAAGGAAAGGAAGAGTCTTTTTCATTACTTTTAACAGTAGAAGGAACCCTCTATTTTGGACTTGTATTATTCCTTAGGAAGACAACAGGAGAAGGTGCTGCATAGTAGGTGTCTCAGTCTCCTCTCTGAGAGGAGCTTACTTTTGGGACTTCCAATGGCATTGTGTGAGTCACGGCAGTGCCCAGGAGTGTGTTCAAATTCTCCATGTCCACTTTCACTCCGTCCTTCCCATTGCTGCTGCTCAGAAAGCACATTAGAATTTAAATTGATGAAAATATGGTTAATCCAGTGTAATCCACTGAAAAATAAAAGTCATTCCTGCACACTTATAACTTCACCATGAAGAGCAATAATTTGCTATTGTATGCCTCTTTAAATAATATGTTATTCTATTTGAGAACATCTAGAAGAGAAACAAAGTAAAAGATGATAAAGAAGAAATGGTGTTTTCCATTAAATTATATCAGAATGTAGATTATTGACCCTTTCTTCCCTACAAAAACAAAGTGTAAAAAGAGAAGGAAATATAGATAAATGGTCACATGAAAAATGTACATAACCAGCTGCAATTCCCTAGGATAAACAATTGAGTGTCACCAACCTTCCATTCCCCAAGGCCATACTACTTTAGTCATAGAACCAAGAATTTCCATATCAACAGCAGAAACAGTGTTATGGTCAGTGCTTGGGTTATAGAAAATTTTTAAAATATTTTGTTTTGAAATTTTCTACAATAACATATATAACAATTGTAATCACAATTACTTAACTCTGGAAAATTGCTAATTCCATGAATTTTTAGGTCATTTTCCCTAATTATGTGTACTAAGAAAAATAAGTATATGTAAACTTATTTTGTTCCTTTACTCCAGTGTCTGCTTTCCTTTGGCAACACGAAATATTCACTTCCAAAGAGCAGTTGCTGAGAGTAAAATAGTGACATACTTATTCTGCATGATTTCTGCATTGATCTTGAAGACAGTCTAAATAAGATGACATTATATCTTATAAATAAAGAAGATAGCATTTGATGTCATGCATCTGGATTTTGTCATTTTCCATGGGCTGCATGGTAGTATCAGATCATCAAGTTCCAATTACATATCTTAACAGTGAGGCAAGTAAGGAAGTGAGGTCTTCAGGGTTCTTTTAAGTCATTTACAAATCTCATCATTGTATAATGAAGATAGATGGACTCTGGTAGGAAGAAAGATTCAACGGAGCATTTTGAAAATGATTTCCTAAGAGTAGAGTGATGGGTGGTCTAGATATCATCAGCGTCTATCAGTGTTGTAATTGTGTGTCAGTTATTCACTTTTGAAAATGGATACAGCATTAGTAGGTGAAGGCCTGGCTTAGAAAATTTGCCAAACTACTTTTGGGTCAAGTCCCTACCCCAGTGCATTCCGTACTATAGATATAGAGCCTACATTATCAACATGAAGTGCAGAGACATTTCATTCAAAGGAAGAAAAATGAGCTACCATCCAGACCCACATTGCTTATCCTACAGGAGAAAAAGGCTTGAGATTGTCTTGATAACACATGGGGGTTCCATATAACATCCCTACACAGAGAAGCCCCTCCCCTTCTCAGTGGGAGAGAGGACGATGAGAAGGGTTTGAGTCTCAATCTGAATGTTCTCTATTTATTTGCTTTCTCTGAATTTGTTGGTGAGCTCAATTTTAGTTAAACTCAGTACTATAAACAGTCATGGAAGCCATTACCAGGTGCACACTGTGTTTGCCTGGGTTGCTCCTCTGTGCCCTCAAGTGGTGCTGGGCAATGGCAGAGGATCAAATTGATGGGAACTGTGTGCTAAATAACTGATGCATACATTCGTTTCATTTCCTCATATACAAACTTTGAATCAGTACTCTGTTCTGGGTTCTATGTTAGGAATATAAATATAAAGAGTTTCTGCCCCTTCATTCTGGTGGAGCAACAGTTCACATAATAGTGTTAAGTCCATGGTGCAATTGTACTTACGGTGATAACAGAGATACAGTGGGCCTATATTAGAGGAGACCTTGGAAAGCTTCACAGAGGATAGAAGTGAGTTAAATCCCAAGGAGTGAATACAAGTCATCAGGTGATCAGGATCTAAGAAGAGGAAAGACCTAAACACATGAGAAAGCATGTGGCCATTAGAGAAATAAAAATAAAGATCTGTACTACTGGATTATAGAGTTAGTAGGTGGCAAGAAGAGGAGAGTTTGGAGATGAAGTAACCAGTCATAATAGCAGAATTACACAAAAGGCTTTGTGACTATGGTGAAGAGTGTTGTTATGTGGGACACCTCCAGCAATTAACCGGCCAGTGTACTGTGGCTTTTCTTCACTCTCAAGAGGAAGAGAATTTTTAAAAAACAATTGATTTCATCCAAGCTTATTATGATAAAACTCTTGATTCCAGAGCTGGTTTTGTGATACTCCTCCCTTTCACTTTCATTCACCAACCCAAACCATTGTTTTTTGAATTTCCCAGGAATAATTTTGCTAATTTCTAAATAAATGGGGACGTCCTTGGAGTTGAAAGCTTCATCCAGATGGTGTTTCTGATATTCACCGATGAAACAAAGGGATTCCAAGATGTGAATGTGGAAATGTGAAGATCTTACTAAGAAACTTACCCCTGAGAAGTCATGAATGTTTTGAAAATCTAACCTGCAAATATGACTTCATAAAAAGATCAGGCAAACGAATTAGCATCCAGTATGAAGAGCAAAGCTTTGCTGATTCTTCATTTAATATTCTAGTGTTTATGTGATATAGTATATTGATCTATACTTATATGTTGGAACAATATTGCATACTTAGGATAAATTGTACTTGGTCACAGTATTCATTACTTTTATAAAGGAATTGAGATAAAATTTATAAAACATAAAATTCATCATTTCAATCATTTGAAAGTGTACAAACCATTAGGGCTGGGGTTATGGGTCAGTGGTAGAGCGCTTGCCTAACATGTGTGAGGCACTGGGTTCCATCCTCAGCACCACATAAAAATAAATAAATAAAATAGAATATTTTGTGTCCATCTATAACTAAAAAACAAGTGTACAAATCAGTAGCTTTTAGTATACTCACAACACTGCGCAGCTATACAATGATCTAATGCCAGAACATTTACATTATTCCAAGTAAAAATCCAATTTCCTCTTCCCTCATTCCCAGGTAACCTCTGTCACTATGAATCTCTCTGTTCCATACATTTCATGTAAAAGATTGTATGCCACATGTGAGCTTTTGTGTCTGGCTTTCTTCACTTACCATGATGCTCTCAAGATTTAGCCATGTCATGGCATATCGGTCCTTCCTTTGTTCCTTTTGATGACTACACAATGTTTCATTGTATGGATACACCTCATTTTGTTTATCCATTCATAAGTTGAACATTCAGGTTGTTTCTACTTGTGGACTCTTAGGAATAATGCTGCTGTGAACACCCTTGTGCACAGTTTTGTGTTAACAGATGTTTTCAGTTTTCCTTGTTATACCTAGGAGTAGCATTGATGGGTCATATGGGAATTCCATGTTTCACCACAGGGGCTGAAGCCTTTTACATTCTTATGAGTGGTGCCTGAAGGAAGCAATTTCTCCACCTCCTTGCCAACACTTGTGGTTTGCCATTTATTGCTGTTACTATTGTTGATACTGTTCTCAGTACCATCCTGGCAGGCAAAAGTGGTACTTAATTGGGGTTTTTGATTTACATTTCCTCAATGACAGTGCTGTGGGACATGTTCTCATTTGTGTTTCTTCTTTGAAGAAATGTCTATGTAAATTCTTTGCCCATTTAAAAATTGAAATGTGTGTCCTTTTTATTCCTGGGCTGTAATAGTTCTTTATATATTCCAGATACCAGATCCATTCAAACAAATGATCTGCCAATGTTTTCTGCCATTTTGTGGGTTGTATCTTCCCTTTCTTGGTAGTGTTTTTGATACCCAAGTGTTTTCAATTTTAGTCCATTTTCTCTTGTCACTGTTACTTGGTGTCATATTTAAGAAATCATTCCTCTATAAATGTTCATAAAGATTTAGACCTTTCTTTAACCTCTTTAAGGGTTTTGTCTGCTACATTTAGATTTTTGATCCATTTTGAGTGAATGTTTTTATATGGTGTGAATTAAGTGTCCAATTGTTGTCTTTTTTTCCTTGCAGTTGAACATTCAGTTTTGGCAACACGTAGAGACACTGAATTTTGATAGAGATTTCATTTGGGGAGTATTGCCATCTTAACAACATTAAGTCTTTTTATCCAAGAAAATGGATATCTTTCCATTTATTTATATCTTCCAAAGTTACTATGAGTAATATTTTGTGGTTTCCAGCAGAGAGAAATATCTTGGTTAAATTTATTTCTAAGTATTTCTTTTGAAGCTATTATAGATGTAATTGTTTTTCTATTTATTTTTTATATTATTTATTGATAGTGCAAATTAATATGACTGAATTTTGTTGATCTCATATTCTGAAACTTGACTGAACTTGTTTATTAGCTAATTGTGTGTGTGTGTGTGTGTGTGTGTGTGTGTGTGCGCACACACACTCGGAGGTGGGGGTGGGAGGTGTATTATTATTTAGCTTATTGTTCATCCCAACTGTCCAGAATTTCAAGCATCTGTTAAACAATTGATGATGATTGTTTTTGAAAAATATCCCAAGAAAAAAAGCTGTTCATTCTGGACTCACTTTGAATCCGATCAAACCGAAACCTTGAGAGTGAAATTCCCCATGGAACTTGTACAGGTCAAATAATCACAGTTCCCTGCTAATCAGATTTTGGAAAAGCTTCTTTTTTTTTTTTTTTTTTTTTTGACCACCACCAGAACTGGTAAGGTGGTTGATTTTCACCAATATAATGAGATGGTCATTTTCAAAGCCACCACAGAGTTGAGGACAGGGAGATAGGAATAGGGCAAGTTAAAAATGTCATGAATCTTGATTTTTTTTAAAAACTGAGATTCAACCATTTATTTTTATTAATTATTCCTTAGATTTTCACAAACTTTTGCATAATTTTCAGAGCTCTGAAAAAGTTGATTTATAATAATTGTGTTTTTATTGCTTTTTTTGGAGATTAAAAACTTTGAGGTCCTTAGTCTACTATTCTCCTCTGATTTAATATCAATAAGGAAAATAAAATTTCAATCCCTTTTTCACTACTTGAGAGCAGGTAACATCTATGGAGTTTATGACAATACTCAATTCTCAATATAAATTAGGTATACTACCAGTGAGTCCAGATATAATTGCTGAATTTTCTTTTAGTCTAAGAACTTCTAAGCATGCTGCATGAAAGTTTACTAAGTAAAAAATCAAACTCTTCCTCACATAAATGTGTGTCTGTGTATTGTGTGTGTTGCTATAGTATTCCTGGTGAACTATATAGCATTTCTGATACATCTAGTTACTTTAGTATAATAAATATAAATGTTACCTCTACATGATACAAATTTCCAATAATCCCTTGTTATTGCTATCACAATTACATTTTATAATCTATAAAAGGGAAATACCACCTCTAATTCATAAACTATTACTAACATAGATACTTTGCTCAAAAAAACTGTTCACCACTAACTTCATTGAGTGTGTTAGCCATGCAAAACTTGTTTTCTTTCTGCTTATCAATGGTATCTATTTCCAATTTAGGGCAAAAACAGTGCAGCATCAAGCAAGCAGATAGCTTATATTTTAAATATTTGATGTGAGTAAAGACTAGATTAAAGTGAAAATGAATTGGTTTCAGTTTAGAAGTAGGGCAGGGAAAGTAACTAGAATTTGTTCTTTTTCAGGGATTTATGATTCATCTTTCCCAACTTAATTTTCATTTCTCTGAAACTAGAAAATGGTATCAAGAAAGTTCCTGGTTGGGCGTGATGACTCATACCTGTAATCCCAGTGGCTTGGGAGGCTAAGGCTGAAGAAGGATTGTGAGATCAAAGCCAGCCTCAGCAATTTATCAAGGCCCTAAGCAACTCATTGAGACCTTGTATCTAAATAAAATACAAAAAGAGTTGGGGATGTAGCTCACTGGTTCAATCCCCAATACCACCACCACCACCACCAACAACAACAACAAAAGATAGTGGCTGGGTAGCATAGACTAACCAGATTTTTCCCATTTTTTGCCATTGATTGCACATTCCTTTGCCTTCATTCATACCATTTTCTTAGGTAAAATACATGTCCCAATATAGCAAAATTCTATTTAATCTTGTAGACCAGCTTATTTCTTAGAGCCTTCTTTGCTGGTCCAAGCAAGATTGTTCTTCCTCTATCCTTCTTATCAGCTTTCTATTCCTGCATAATAAGTTATCTTAAGCTTAGAACTTAACCCAATGATTTATTGTTTTACAGTTCTCTAAGACAAAAGGCTGGTCTGGCTCAGCTGGGTTCTCTGTTTAGAGTTTCAAACAAGACTGTACAATTTTAGCAGAATTTACTTCCTTGTACCTATACAACTGAGGTCTCATTTATCTGTGTCAACAGGGGACCATTATTGTATCCTGTGGTCACCTGCATTCCTATCATGTATCTCTTTCCATCTTTGAATTAGAGCAGATGTATTGAGACCTACTCCACCTTGAATACCTCTAAGGAATAAAAAATAGTCACTATGTTAGGAATATCCTAAGTTAATTTCAATTAATAAACTATTGTTTCCCAGAAATAAAGAGAAATTGCAAAATTCCTTTCCTCCAATTCCATTTCTCTACTCTATTGGTCTTCCTTTTATTAATTGTTTTAGTTGGTGCATGATAGTTACACATAAAGGTGGAATTTATTGTGTGATGTATTTATGCATGTATATAACATAGTTCGGTCAATTTCATTCTTCATTTCCTCCCTTTTCTGATCCTTCCTCCCTCCTTTTCAATCCCCTTCTTCTACTCCACTGTTCTTTTTTCTTATCACACTTTCTTTATTCTTTCATTGGCTGATAGACACATGAGCTGTTTCCTTTTCTTGGCTATTGCAATAAATGTGGGAGTACAAATGTCTCTTCAACAAACTGATTTCATTTCCTTTGGACTTGCACCCAGTGGTAGGATTGCTGGTTTATATGGTAATTGCATTTTTAATCTTTTAAAATTTTTTCTGTTTTCATGATATATCCTTTTAAGAAAATCCCTTATTTCTTTTTAGCTTCTGCATATGAGAGAAAACATTCAACCCTTGACTTTCTGAATCTGTCTTATTTCACTTAGCATGACGTTCTCCAGTTCTATCCATTCACCAACAAATGCCTATAACCTCATTCTTCTTTATGGCCGAATAAAATTCACCGTGTATCTATACCACATTCTCTTTATCCATTTGTCTATTAAGGGACACCTAGGCTTGTTCCATAACTTAGCTATTGTGAATTGTGTTGCTATTAATATTGGTATGCATGTATCACTGAAGTATGCTAATTTTAGAGCTTGAGGATAAAAACCTAGGAGTAGGATATGTGGGTCATATATTGGGTCTATTCCTTATCTTTTGAAGAATCTTCATACTGCTTTCTAAAGTGTTCATATTAATTTGCAGTCTAGTCAGCAATGCCTTAGAGTATCTTCTACCTACTTCCTCGCAATTACTGTTATTTGTAATCTTGATGATTGCCATTCTAACTGGAGTGAGGTGAAATCTCAATGTTGTTTTGATTTTAATTCTTTGATTGTTAAGGATTTTAATTGTTTTTCATATATTTGTTGACCACTGGTATTTATTCTTTTGAGAAATGCCTATTTAGTTCATTCGCTTACAATTTGCTTTTCTATTTAGTTCATTTTCTTTAAAAAGAAAAAAAAACAATGAAAGATCCCAAATAAATAATGATTCGTAAGAAGGATCTAAAAGAACAATAACTAAATCTAAAATCACTAGACAAAAATCATTAAGATTAGAGCAAAATTAATTAAATTGAGAATAAAATAATACAAACGATTAATACAACAGAAAATTGGTTTTTTGAAAAAGTAAACAAGATTAATAAACTCTTAGCCAAACTAACCACAAGAAAGACAGAGAAGACCCAAATCCACAAAATGAGAGATGCAAAAGGATATATCACCACAAACATTTCTGAAATCCAAAGGACCATTAGAAAATATTTTGAAAATTTATACTCCAATAAATTGGAATATCTAGAAGATATTGACAAATTTCTAGACACATATGAACTAACCGTACTGAACCAAGAAGATATAGAAAACCTAAATAGACTAAATAGAAAGGCAGGGAACACTCCCAGTTTCTATGAAGCCAGTATCATCCTGATATAAAAACCAGATAGACACACACCAAGGAAAGAAAACTACAGACCAATATACCTGATGAATATAGACACAAAATCTTTAATAAAACATAGGACTCTATCCTTATACTTGAGCACAGTAAAGTAACATGTGGGAGACAGAAATCCTAGACTGTCTCAAACAAAGATTAAGGTATCCATCTTTATATCATCTATGGTATGACAGGGACTCAGTCTGTCAAAGTCATCCCACATAGAGGTCCACTCTCCTTCTGCTTGCTACTTCATGGGACTTGTCTCATTACCACCTTAAGTCTCCACCTTCAGGAGTGTTACTTTGTAATAAAGTAGAATAACTAAAGGTTACTTTAGTGATTATTTTACACATGTTTTTGCCCCTCATCACTTGCAAATTGACCTTTACCATCTGGAAGAGTCCTTAATATTATTTTGAAAACAGGACAGACTATTGTCCTGTCCCAATGGGTTTGATTTTAGTGATATTATTATTATTATTATTATTATTATTTTATTTTTTGTCTCTGGCTTCATGGTGCTTTGCTGATCACATAGGCTTTGGAGACTGAGCTAACTTCCCAGCTTCCTATCTCCAGGTTGGCTTTTAATTTCACATACTGTTTTATTTTTTAACTCCTATTTTTTCTGGTATGTTTGCCAGCTCCATAAGGCTGAAGGCTAGTTTAGCTCTCTGGTAGACAAGAAAAAATTCATATCCAGATACATTGAGTCTGAAGTAGCTGGGAGATCTCTACCCAACCAAAGACGTCCTATAGGCAATATGATAGCTACATTTATTTATTTATTTATTTTAAAAGAGCAATCTATCATGGCTTTTAAATGACATTTCAAGTGGAAACTAGGGAAGCACAGAGATGATACTGAATGATTTCTGTTATGGTCCCAATGTCTGATAATTCCATGGTTTATTTCCCTAAAGAAGAAGTTAAATAGCATCAATTAAAATTAATTAATGAATTAATTGTAACAATTAGAAATAGTTATGTTAAAGCATTTAAAGATTACACAATGAGAAATCACCTCACTCCAGTTAGAATGAGTGAGATACGATCAAATGAGATATGATCAAAGTTTACATAAAAGGCCAGAGTCCTATGATGTCCCTAAAATAAATTCTTATTTCCTATAGCTAAATAATTATCTATTATTAAAAAAGCAAACGATAACAAGTTCTGGGGAGGATGAGGGGAAAAGGAACCCTTACACACTATTAATAGAATATAAGTTAGTAGACATTATAAAAAACAGTATGGAGATTCTCAAAAGATTAAGGAAGGATAGCATCTTCAACAAATGGTGCTGGGAAAACTGGAAATCCATTTGCATCAAAATGAATCTGAATCCCTATCTCTCGCCATGCACAAAAGTTAACTCAAAATGGATCAAGGAGCTTGATATTAAATCAGAGACACGGTATCTGATAGAAGAAAAAGTTGGTTATGATCTACATGCTGTGGGATCGGGCTCCAAATTCCTCAATAGGACACCCATAGCGCAAGAGTTAACAACTAGAATCAACAAATGGGACTTACTCAAACTAAAAAGTTTTTTCTCAGCAAAAGATACAATAAGAGAGATAAACAGGGAGCCTACATCCTGGGAACAAATCTTTACTCCTCACACTTCAGATAGAGCCCTAATAACCAGAATATACAAAGAACTCAAAAAATTAGACAATAAGATAACAAATAACCCAATCAATAAATGGGCCAAGGACCTGAACAGACACTTCTCAGAGGAGGACATACAATCAATCAATAAATACATGAAAAAATGCTCACCATCGCTAGCAGTCAGAGAAATGCAAATCAAAACCACCCTAAGATACCATCTCACTCCAGTAAGATTGGCAGCCATTAGGAAGTCAAACAACAATAAGTGCTGGAGAGGATGCGGGGAAAAGGGCACTCTTGTTCATTGCTGGTGGGACTGCAAACTGGTGCAGCCAATTTGGAAAGCAGTATGGAGATTTCTTGGAAAGCTGGGAATGGAACCACCATTTGACCCAGCTATTCCCCTTCTCGGTCTATTCCCCAAAGACCTAATAAGAGCATGCTACAGGGACACTGCTACATCTATGTTCATAGCAGCTCAATTCACGATAGCAAGACTGTGGAATCAGCCTAGATGCCCTTCAATAGATGAATGGATAAAAAAAAATGTGGCATTTATACACTATGGAGTATTACTCTGCATTAAAAAATGACAAAATCATAGAATTTGGAGGGAAATGGATGGCATTAGAGCAGATTTTGCTAAGTGAAGCTAGTCAATCTTTAAAAAACAAATACCAAATGACTCCTTTGATATAAGGGGAGTCAACAAGGACAGGGTAGGGATGAAGAGCTTGAGAAGAAGATTTACATTAAACAGGGATGAGAGGTGGGAGGGAAAGGGAGTGAGAAGGGGAATCGCATGGAAATGGAAGGCGATCCCCAGGGTTATACAAAATGACATATAAGAGGAAAGGAGGCGTAAGACAAGATAATACAAATGGAAGAAATGATTTACAGTAGAAGGGGTAGAGAGAGAAAAGGGGAGGGGAGGGGAGGGGAGGGGGGATAGTAGAGAATAGGACAGACAGCAGAATACATCAGACACTAGAAAGGCAATATGTCAATCAATGGAAGGGTAACTGATGTGATTCAGCAATCTGTATACGGGGTAAAATTGGGAGTTCATAACCCACTTGAACCAAACCGTGTAATATGATGTATTAAGAACTATGTAATATTTTGAAAGACCAATAATAAAAAATAAAAAAAAATGCAATTACCATATAAACCAGCAATCCTACCACTGGGTGCAAGTCCAAAGGAAATGAAATCAGTTTGTTGAAGAGACATTTGCACTCCCACATTTATTGCAATATCCAAGAAAAGGAAACAGCTCATGTGTCTATCAGCCAATGAAAGAATAAAGAAAGTGTGATATGTATACATAGTGGAATGTTAGTTATCCATGAAAGGATGCAATATTGTAATTTATGCCAATGTGGATAGAAGTAGCAGTCATTATGTTATGTGATAAGTATCTTAACAATAAAACAACAGCTGTGTAATCTTTGTTGGTATCTCTTTACATTTACCCATGTATCCACTTTATTATCTCCTGAAGCATACTCTACTTGAAAGACACTTTACTTAGTTGAGTTTGCCTTTCCCAACATCTGTTTTAATCACTCTTCTGGTGTCACTTTATAAGATAACCTTGACATTTTTGCATACCTCTAAACACTTTATCTTTTTCATTTATGTAATAAAATTGTGTACATTTTGATAAGCTGGGAACTACATTTCCCAGAATCCTGTTTCTTGTGTACAAGTTAGAGTTTACCAAATGGAAATGTGGTATGGGATTTAGAAAGCAGAAGTTGAGTAACAACCATTATTCTCTGAAGGGAAACATGTTAGCAGTGAAGGACACATCCAGAGATATGGACAAATTCCAACTTCTCCTTGCCCTCTTCCTTTCCCTCTCCTTCTTTAAATCTAGTGTTTTTTTTTCTGCCAGTTCTACATACTAAGAATAATCCAGTTTGCCACCCAACATGGGCAGTAGCCCTCTGTACACTTTCTTACCAACTCTATATAGCCTCACTATGCAAAAATTTGATTTTTTCACATATTTCCTTGTAATTTCTAACATGCCTCCACATATCAATGTTTTAGGAGGGCTGGTTAGTGACTTCTTCTTGATTCTCCAGTGCTCCCGTAATACCTTTATTTCCTAGCTTTTCACAAAGTTGTATGAGATTTCATATCTTTTATATGTCCCTTATTTCATCATGCTTACAGTAGGTCTGCCTCTTGATTAATCTCCGGTTGACACTATTAGAGATTCCAGAGGAGCATGAGTTTAAGAATGGGTATCTGCAATTGGTTCTGTGTTCTGATGAGTTAAAATGACATTGTTGTCAGCAGCAAAGAAGACACTGGCATTCCATGGCCTGTGGTGGTAAAGAATCACTTGAATTTTCCCTTGGGTCATCTATAATCAAATGCTTATAGAAGGCAAGATTGCTACCATATAGCCTTTTGATGGATCAGAATTATGAGTCTTTGTTTTTGGTTTCTAAGAGAAACCAACTCAATGAAAATTTGAGATACGATCAAAGTTTACATAAAAGGCCAGAGTTCTATGATGTCCCTAAAATAAATTCTTATTTCCTATAGCTAAATAATCCAAAATTAATCCCACATTTGACTGAAAATAATACAAATTTAATCCCAATCTTCACAGGATCTTATTAATGAAAATTACAGCACTGGTTGTGAAGGAGGAAAATCCTGAAAATTTTAGATGATAACATATGAGTAAATTGATGAAGCTGTTGTCATAAATTCTACCAAGCCTTCTAAGTCAATGTAAGGGTCCCTTTATCTCTTGTCTTAGGAAGTAGTTAGTTTCTTTTTGCTCATAGAAATTCTTATATTCTTCAATTTATGCTACGTCTATATATGAATACTTCACAATTAATCCTGCTATTATGTCTAATAATGATGCACCAACAAAAATTTTAAGAAATAAAAGAAATCATAATGGTCTCTTGAGAAGTACTTGTAAATGCTGCTAATTCCTCTCAAGATTTATGTCTACCACTGTACAGACCTTCTTGAAGTGAAGTTCACAGATAAAAAGCTTTATTCTTGTACAAAACTCCCAATCAGGTCTTTTCATTATACTTTTAGGTATGACCTAATAGCTGAGACTCAACAGATACCATAAATCCTCTAGATGAGAAACAAAAATAAACAATAATGATCTATGTTTGTCAATTTCCCATTAATTTAACAAAATACTTGAGACAATTGGCTCATAAAGGAAAAAAACAGATTTATTTACACTCATGATTTTGGAGGTTCCTGTTCATGATTGGTTGACCCCATTATTTTGGGTCTGTGGTAAAGAGGTACAGTATCACAGGGATGTGTGGTGGTGCAAAGCTAATTACCTCGTGGCTGGAAAGTAAAAGAGAGTAACAAGGCCAGGGTCCCTGAATACGTTTCAAGGGAATACACCAATTACCTAAATACCTCCCACTAGGTCCCACCTCTTAAAAGTACCACCACCTTCCAATACCACTCTGGGTACTAAGGCTTTAACAAATTGGACTTTGGGGTTTGTTCAAGATCCAAATTATGGTATAAAACTGCCAACTCAAACATAACATAAACAAAAATAAAAACATAAACTAAAACAATTTGAAAAATTAAAATCAGATAATGGAACAGGATGAGAAAAGAAAGAAAGACAATGTATTCATGAAACAAGAATAGAATACTAAGTAGAGTGCGGGTGGTGCACATCTGTAATCCCAGTGGGTCAGGAGACTGAGACAGGAGGATAGTGAGTTTAAAGACAGCCTCAGCAAAGGCAAGGTACTTAGCAACTCAATGAGACCCTGTCTCTAAATAAAATACAAATTAGAACTGGGGATATGGCTCAGTGGTCTAGTGCTCCTGAGTTCAATCCCCAGTAGGAAAAAAAAAAAAAAGAATAGAATTCTAAAAAAAGAATAGTCATAGAAAAAGAAAGAACTCATAGGAATTAAACATATTATTATGGAAAACTGAATAAAAAATTCAATGATAAAAAGTAATATCCCACAAAATAGGCAAAAGGACAGAAGAACTAGGAGCAAAAGGATAAAAAAATTAGAGGATTAGCATGTTACGACCAACTTCTATATCATAGGAAGCAATAAAGAAAAAGTAGAGAAAACAAAGGGAGAAAATTGTCAAAAATATGATTCAAGTAGATTTCCCATATCTGAAATTCTCTTAAAGTAAATGAAAACACAACCCTTATAAGTATTTTGTGGAATTTCAGAACAATTGGAAAAAAAAGATTCTAGCCACTTTCAAAGATAGAAAAAAAAACTTAGCTTAAAAAGATCAAGAAAAATGTAATTAAATTCCTGAATAACACCACTCAAAGCAAAAATGAAAATAAAGCAAGGTCCATACATCATTTATCAGGAAGGTATTAGAAAATGATTCCACTCACAAAAGAGGTCATCCAAATGGGGAAAAAGTCATAAGATGCATAAAAGACCTGAAGGGAATCCCAGAATGGTAGTCAGGACACCCCCAGGATGGCAACCTGCGCAGCACACCCAGAGGGCAGGTGCTTTCTATTGGACTAGGTTTGGGAAGGTGGTCAAAAATGAAATTAATAGAATATATGGAACATAATTCAAACTAATGAGAATTACATCAATGGGGGACTTGTGAGAAATAAATTAATAATAAGTTCATAGTAAACTAAGGAAGCAAATGCTATGAAACTTCAAGAAGAAAACAGTTGCTCAAGTCACCACAAGACTTCAATGTTAGGAGAATGGAGTTCCATGCATACCCAGGGGTTATGCAGACGTGGAGATTATTCCTGAAACTGAAAACTCAGGGAGTGTCAGTCTATATAAGTTATTGTAGATGAAGAATCAGAAGCAGTAAACCATGATCCGGAGCCTGGACTGGAGGGGAGGGTTGGCAGGGGAGAGGGGTATTGTTTTTCTTAGTAAATCACATAGAAATGTTTGGTTCCTGACGTGTGTTTGTATAACTTGGCAGAATTATATGACTCAATATGTGCATGTATAACTTGGACAAAAGTTATTAAAAACATTTCTGATCATGCCTAAGTGAGGTTTTTGAGAGATTAATCACCAAACAAAATAAATGAGTAGGTAATTATAAGCAAATATATTACAGTTCACACCAATGTAACTATAACTCAAGTAGCTTAAGAGTGATTCAGTAATGATTCAGATAACAGCAAAAAAAAAAAAAAAAGCAGGACCTGGTTTTTAAGCCTTCCCTCCTTATTTTTCAGATTATGCATGGAATGTTTTGTAGGTGTCACAATGTCTGAAGTCAGGTAAGGAGCTTCCCTCTTCGCCCTGGCCCTTTCTTGGATCCTCCAGGTTGAAGTTGGATGTCCTAATACCTTGATCTGTTTGTGGGTTTCACTATGTTCTTGTGCATCCCCATCCCTTCCAATGGGGCTGTGGTGTTTGTGACCAAGTCACTATAGCCGTTCTTTTCTTGTCTCCATAAATGTTGGCCAGCTTCAAAGTCTAGCATCAAAACATAATGCGTGTAATCAAGTGGAGGGAAGAAAAGCTGTTTGAAAATGGTTATTTCTCCCCCACCTGGTGTATAGGTTCTCGTGAAAGAGTTCCTTCTGTTACTTTTGAGACTGGCTAAGGCTGAAATAGTTTCCTCATTGAACAAGCTACACAGAATGAATAGAGCCGGGTCAGGGTCAACCAGGTTCTCAAAGACCACCTACTTTATTTGATTAACTTCAACCAAAAGATAAATTATATAGTTAGGTGACATCTGAAAGTCACTTTGATAAAACTGGGTACGTCGTGACCTAGAAACCTTTAGCCTTTGTCAGATAGGAGTAATTGTGACAATGTAAACCCTTTTCTCTCTGTGGTCCATACTCACTGGATCAAAATAACCATTATGCTTCCCTCTGTGTTTCTGTCTGCTCTGGCTTCCTTCACTTAATCAGATGCCCCTTTGGTGACGCCACGTTCCTCTCCTTCAGCTTTGTTTCCTGGAGAGCATTTTCCACCCAAATTGTGTTGGCATCTATTATGGCCTCCTTTTTGACAATAGAGAAAACAAGGAGCACAGTTGGCTGGAGGTGTGACTACTCGTGATTTTCACAGTGTAACTTACAATTATGAAGTTTACTGATACAGATGAATTATAATTTTGACTCTGCATGACAACTGCATATCTAGTTAAGGTGAAGAGACCATTCCTTAATTTAGCCCTGTTCCTTTTATTTTCTATAAATATGGTTGTTGTTGTTGTTAGAAAGAGAACAGAGAATGGAGTGCAATTGTGCATTGTTTTATTAACACACCTCTGCCATCCTTGCCTTCATTACCAAGCATGAACTCCCTACAAAGGTATATTTATTGTCTCTGAGATCCTGGTTATGATAACTTCCATCATGTTACCTAACATCCAATTAAGTCCATTCATGGAGGTGAAACCCCAAGCTTCTTTCTAAACAGATTCATTGTCTAGACTGCTACCTCGCAAGCAGGACAATTCATTTAGTAAAGGGGTATCTGAGAATCAAGAAAATTTTTGACAGGCTTGGTTATTATTTGTTTTTTTCTAATTTTGTCTTTGTTTCTTTGAGCTGTAGGTTTAAGAGTGATTTGGAAGTTTTTGTTAGAGAAATGATTCCTGTGGGAGTATTTGAAGTAGGGTAAGAAAATTGCTTTTCTGTTTTTCTAATAAGCCTGGTCAAAATGAAATAATAAGTTGAAAATATTCAATTTTTTTTATTATACAAGATGAAATGTGTTGAAAATATTTGGAATAATGAAAACATTTATTTCATCCACTCATGAATAGTTAGGACTGATGATGATCAGGCAGTGATTTTTTTGACTTAATGCCTGTGCATCAGCTTCTTAACAACACGACAGAGGAATGGCTTTGGTCATGGTGCATGGTGCGAATGCCTCATAATGAGTAACCTGCAGATGGTCTCATGAGTATTCACATTGAGACTCTAGAACACGTCCTGAGTCCCAAGCAGGGGTCACTCAGAGAAAGGAACAGAAATGTGGTTAACGTTTCATTGTGTGAGGCAATCCTTTGGATTATACTCTGTAGCGCACAGTGTTATTATTATTACAGAGGGAAAACGGGACAATTTGGAATGTGCTTGTCAACCCAATTAGCACGATTTAGCACAATGTTCTACTAACCAGTTACACCAGCAGAGTGTGCCTTTTGCTGTCCTGTGGATTCCAGGAAGTCTTGGGATGGGAACTCAGGAGCCTGAAGATTTTAAGAAGCTTCTTCTTGGGGTGTATGACTTTTACCTTACTTCAACTCTTAGAGAAAAGTTAAGGATGAAGAATTCTTGTAAAAGTCTCCATATTTTATTCAATAAATGATCCACTAGAATATTTTTTCTAAATTTAAGCTTTTTTTTAACTTCAACTTCATCAGTGGTGAGCATTACTTAAAAATTTGAGTGACCAAATCTAATTCTAAGTTGCAAATTTAATATACTTTGATTTATTTTTACAAATATCAAGTACCTGCTATATCTAGGTTATGTGCTAGTACTTATAACGTGATAGGAAAGGCACAGACTTCTCTCTTAAGGATTATATTTTCAGTCTTTTCAGTGATTTAGGATACTGACACATATGCTAAATTTGCCATCCTGCAAAGAAAATGAGATAAGATTGGTTTAAGGGCAGGCCATGAAGCTCAGGAAAGAGAGCCCCATTAAATATGCTAAGGATACAGTGAACGTGGCAAATCCTTCACCAAGGGATATTTGAGATGGATCTTGAGGAAAGCATTTTATATGGAGAGAGAACTGTGCAAAATTTATGAACCAAACCTTTAAGGTCAGACCTTACATCCTATATCACTTGATAAGTCAACAATTTGGGAGTACTCCTAGATTACTATTCTTATATTCATGAATATATAATAATATCCTTCTACTTTATATGTGGATAAAGTACATACCAGTAAGAGAGGGATTTTCTTCAAAAAACTATCTTTATCTCCCTAAAACCAAACTATTTTGCCGATTGGAATATGAGTCAAATTAATTGTTATTTTTCAGGCATGGCCAGGAGATCCCTGTCTTTGCTATTGGAAAGATGCAGCTAGAAAAAAGGTCATTCTCTTGGAATAGTAACCTTGAAGTAACCTTCTGTGGGAGTCCAGTGCATCCTAGGAATGTTCAGTTAGTGTGACAATAATGCAGTAGTTTCAGAAACTTTAATTTTCTGACACAGCCAACTTTGAATTAATCATCCTTTTGGTTTTTATTATCTAAAATTTCAAATAGAATCAAATGTTTACCATAGCTATTAAGTCACAGGAAAGCTTTGCCTGACTTGATAAATGATGTGGCTCTCTGCAGACTTTCCCTACCCCTGTGCAAATCAAAATGGAGTGAATGCTCTGAAAAATGGACTCTCCAGCTGCCTCAGTCCAGTTTTCCTACAATGATGATTCATTCAGTTTCAAAACTCTAAAGGTCGTGAAAGGTTGAGTTTGAGCAAATTTGGGGAGCTGCAGGCTCAGACTGTGGCTTGAGGCAGCATTTCGTCAGCACCTGCGTCACTGAAGGGTCTACAAATCCTTCAACAGGGCACTGGATGGATGTTCTCCAAAATAGCTTCTTCTTGGGGTAAAAGGAAAATAGTAATTGGGAACATAAAATCCCAGACAATGGTGATAATTAAAAATAATATGCAGGTGATTTTAGTAAAAAACAAAATTAAAAATGAGCAATCTCTTCATTAAAAGTTTTAGTGTTTTTCTCTAATGTAGAATATTAACATTTTCTAACAAAAGACACAAGTGTGAAATATGACAAATAATAAAGAAATAAGCCCAATGACATAGGCATGCTAGAAAGAAAAGTCTTTAGTAAATAGACTAACCTTGATGGGAGATTTAGGCAGTTTCTTATCAGAAATAATCAAAATCAAAATAATTATGTATGTGTGTAATAATTGGTGCTTTGTTACATAATCAGTTCCTTATAGAAATTTACTATACGGTAATGCATAATACTTTATCCATAATAAAGTTTCTGTAAGAACTAAGTGGATTGCACATCCAATATCTCAGAAGCACATTATATTAAAAATTCCACTTATACTTTGATACCATCCCATTTATTGATTCTTGATTTTACTTCTTGCACTTTAGAGGTCTTGTTGAAGAAGTTGGTCTCTCTGATCCGTGGATGCTAACATACAATGATAAGTGGGGGGAGGGAAGAATAGAAGTTCATTGGATTAGACAAAGAGGAATGGAGGGAAGGAATGGGGGATGGGAACAGAAAAGACAGTAGAACGAATCTGACATAACTTTCCTATGTTCATATAATGAATACTACAAGTGAGACTCCACATTATGTACAACCACAAGCATGGGATCCTACTTAGAAAAAGTTATACTCTATGTATGTATGATATGTCAAAATACGCTCTACTGTCACATATATCTAAAAAATTTTCACTTTTAGCAAAGTGTGGTGGTGCATGCCTGTAATCCCAGTGACTTGAGAGGCTGAGGCAGGAGGATTGCAAATTCAAAGCTACCCTTGGCAATTTAGTGAAGACCTAAGTAATTTAGCAAGACCCTGTCTTAAAATAAAGAGTAAAAAGGGAGGGCAGGGATGGTGGCTCAGTTATAAAACACCCATGGGTTCAATCTTTGGTACAAAAAAAAAAAAGTCTAATTCTCTATTCTCATTTGTCTCTTATCAGATCTTTTATCAATTTCAAAGGCTTTTCATTTCTGTAATTTTGGGCTATTTTTTCCTTTACAAAATAATTATATGGAATTTGTGCTGGGAATTTGGTTTTGTTTTTCTTCTAAATTGGTTCCAGAGGATTTTCAATGTGGTACATTCACAGGCCACATACTAGAATATCTTCTCTTTCCTACACCCTACTCTTATGTAAGTAGTGAGTCTCTTGTTTTAACTAAGAGCTGATTACATTTCTGCTTGTCTTAATTCTTCTGTTACTTGCTTTCCTTATGATCTCTGTCATCCCAACCCAGTTGAGGAAGAAGACATATGCCTGTCAATGGTAGTGTTCATTATGACTCTGATTCTCTATCATGGGATGCCATTCCAGTAAGTACATGAGGTTCTAGGATGTGTGGGTGCACTCATGCATGTGTCTGGTATGGTTTTTTAAAAGTCACCAAGATGATTCTAAAGCATTCCTTTTTTCCTCTCACCTTCTCATGATCATTGATGTCTCAATTTTCTTTAAAAGTGAGAATTTCCTCTGCTATCTAAGCCATCTTTTAACATCTGAGGACATTATTCTCCTTTATTTAAGTTGTTTTGTTCTCATTCTCTCTCTCTCTCTCTCTCTCTCTCTCTCTCTCTCTCTCTCTCTCTCTCTCTCATTTTCCATTTATGGAATCCTTTCTCTTATCCACGGTATTTCTACACAAATAAGAGACATTACAAGAAGATTCCTCAATAACAAAGAAAACAAAGTAAAACAGTGCAATATTCCTTTACTGACCCCATTAACACTAAGCAGGGTCATAAGTTTCCTCTTGTTAGTACAGAGCCATGAAAAAGGTTTTCCTCTGTGGAACCAAAGTGCCCACTGGTGTTTTGTGCAGACAGTATGTAGCTAACTGAACAAATGTGGCCCCAGGAACAACTTCATTACTCTTGCCTTGCTTTTTAAAATAATCTTCTAAATCATTTATGATCTCCTTCCCACTCCCTCATTTTCTCTTTTTTGTTTCTTTTGTTTTAACTATTTAAAATGTACTCCAAATATAAGCATTACTCTAATTTCCAATTTTACACATTCATTAATATACTTTAAGAAGACCTTTTTTATTCCCTTGTTTGCTACTATAAAATAGCTGAGATAATCAACTTAGAAACAGAAAATATTTATTTTAGCTCACAGTTTTGGAGATTTGAGTCCATGGCCAGTTGGACTCATTAGCAGGGGGTTGGGGGGTGGCGGAGGTAAGGTAGCACACCATGAGCTGAGCAAAACCATTTACCTCATGGCCAGGAGGCAGAAGAGAGTCGGGAAGAGGTTCCAGGTCCCACAGGCTCCCTCAAGTGCCTGCCAAAAATGAACTAAAGACCTTCCACTAAGTTCCACTTCGTGAAGGTACCCCTCATCCCCACAGCACCAGCGAGGGTCCAAACTGTACCACCTGAGTCTTTGGGGTCATTCAAGATCTAAATGACAGCATCCTTCACTATAAAACATTTTTAATCTTCTTCACTAAATTATACCCATATCTAGGACTAAACTAGAGAGTGAGCATCATTAACTTCTAACATTTAACACTTTCTGGCCCATGAATGAATAACTGAATGAACTATGGTTCCATCTTCTTCTTGGAATGATCATTCTTTTGTCTTGTATTCCAATTTCTCCCTTAGTATTTTTTTTTGTTTTTACATATGTTAATAATACCATTTCTTCTTGGCAGAATAATATACAATAGACACACACATAGAAAAATGGATATATTAATATATGTCATATGGCATAGGCTTTGGGTTCAGACTGTGTTTCAAACTATTTTTGTGATGCCTTTAATGTTTGATGCTGTTCTTAGGAGTGGAACCATTTCCTCACTCTGCTATAGAGAGATGGCCTTTATTTGTCAGCTCTGACAAATAAACTCTTGCGTGTATCTCTGAAAAAAAAAAAAAAAAAGGAGTGGAGCCATAGTGAGCAAATACCATACGGGACCTGTTGTCAGTCTTGGTTGAGTCACATCTCTTTCCTCACCAGGGTATTAAGGTTGAGAATGCTTCTCTCCTATTTTACATCAATGTCTTTAGATATCTTTGTAATGTTTCTGGTTGTTGTTATCCTTGGAGAAAAAGGAAGTAAAACACCACGTCCCTGAAATTCCCCCTCTATTTTATGAACCTAGCTAAGTTAGGGACAATAAGAATGTATCTGGGTCAGAATAGCCACATAAATATTATCTCACTGGACACTGGCTTTCTCAATAAAAAATTCTGTTGAGAATTGGCTCCAGAAAAAAAAAAATATGTACCAAAAAGAAAAGAAAAAAAGCAGAATAAGTATGAAAGGTGGAAGCCACTACTTTGACAGGTATGCAGTCAAAGGACCTTGGATAGGTCGCTAACTATCCCTGTCAACTTGGGTAAGCTACTTAACTGATGAGACTATGTTTTCTCAACTTTCTTTCATCATGAAAACTTCCTTTTCCATTACAAAATAACCTTGTAATTTTACCATGAGTGTTACTTACTTCAATGCAACTCATCATCCAATGTTTTGTCAATCATCGGACTGACCCAGGCAAGCAGAAGGGGAAAAGATATACCTCTGACCTCAGGGAACTCACGATCTTGCTCAGTCACTACCATACCCCTGACCTTTCCCTATAAATCATGGTGCCCTCCAAAGAGATCACAAGAAAAGCTGATGCATGATGGTTTCCAGATCTCATGTTGGAGAAAGTCTTGATGCGAGGTTTGGATGCAGGTCTGTGATTTTGAGAACATTCTATGAATAGAACAGCAAGCACAGATGGCCCAGAGTTTTTTCAGGGACAGTTTTCTGAACCACATCCATGGCAGCTGGTTCATCTGAGATGGTCTTTTCCAGTGGAAGAAGGAATCAGGTGGCCTGGCTCAAATTCAAATGGGTGGCAACCCATGGAATTGGACACCACTCTTTAGCATAAATTTGTTGGGTTTTGGTACTGATTGTCTTGTGATCCTGCTGCTCTTTCCTTACCAAAAAAAAAAAAAAAAAAAAGAAAAAAGTGTAATCTGGTTCCAGTTTAGCTAGTGCATACTTTCCTTCTGGGTAATGTCATCAGTATCATTTGTGTTTTGGGTAGAGATAAATTAAAACTAAGATTAAAGGCAATATTCGATTTATAAAATAGCAAAATGGGATGTGAAACCATGGAACAAGAAACTATTTTACTTGCTGCTAATGCTGCTTGATTTAAGTTAACATCATAGTTAATACTGCTCTTTGTCAATGGTCATTGTATGAAAAAAATCTCAGAATGGGAAAAGGCTTGGTGATACCTGATGATAATATTCATCTGCAGAGCACAGGCAAAAGGCTGGGCCCACTATGGTCTAAATGTTAGTGTCCTCCCCAAATTTATGTTCTGTAATTATGGTGATGATATTTAGGAGATGATTAGGTCATGAGGGTTGGGCCCCCATGAATGAGATTATTAAGTATGATAAGGATCTCTTTCACATGTGAAAATGAAGTGAGAAGGTGCTATTTCTGAACCAGGAAATGTGGTCTCACCAGACATCAAATCTGCTCACTCCTTAATCTTGTACTTTTCAGTTTCTATAACTGTGAAAAATAAAGCTCTGCTGTTTATAAATAGTTTGTGATATTTTATAGCAGTCCCAATGGGATTTTTCCTGTTTTAAGTATTAATAAGCCAGAGAATTATTTTAAATACTGTCACAAAACAAAGCAGCAACAAATTTCAATGAATCTTTGTGCTGGTAATGTCATGATTGCTGCAATATTTACACAATTTGTGAGTTGACATTTCCTCTGCCGTTAGATTCTACCTCTTATCTTATTAGCTCTCTTGTCTTAGCCATGGCCTGTGGTTGGTGGGTGTTGTGATGGTCACAGACAGAGAATAGAAGTGCTTGTTTATAGATTCTCAAAACTGAATAATACCAGAACTACCTAGGACTTTGATAAAAAATTCTATTTCTGGACTGGGGATGTGGCTCAAGCGGTAACACGCTTGCCTGGCATGCATGAGGCGCTGGGTTCGATCCTCAGCACCACATAAAAATAAAATAAAGATGTTGTATCCACCGAAAACTAAAAAATAAATATTAAAAAATTATGTCTCTCTCTCTCTCTCTCTCTCTCTCTCTCTCTCTCTCAAAAACAAAATTCTATTTCTGCCCTTGTGATTTCAATTTTACAGATCCAGTATTGGGTTTAGGAGTACATGTCTTTTTATAAATCTTCTTAGGTGATTCAAAGAATGAATCAGAATTAAAACTCATTCTAGAAAATGTGCTTCTGGTCTGGCTTCCAACAACTAGATTTCTGCCTTTTCGATCTAGTAACTAAATCCTGAATATGTTCGCCAGTGCCTGAAACACTTTAAGGCTGTGAGATTTACTTTACTCTATCTTGCTTTCTCCGACTATTTTCTCCTAAGAGCAGAGTCCTAAACTCTGGTCAGAGTCACAGAAGAGACAGGTTGCCTTACAGTAGGTCTCCCTGGATCTGTAGTCTTGTCTGCTTCCAGGTTACCTGACACTGTGCTGTGTTCTAGCTCCACCTGTCTGTCAGAACATCTATCAGATGTACCAAACATCAGCTTCTTTCTGCTCTCACTTGTTACCTCACACCAGATCCTTCTTGGGAGTCTCAAATGTAGGCATGCACAAGAATGTTTTCCAGCATGGGTCAAATGGATTTTTGTACTCATTCATCCCAATCAATAATCAGCAATGATGGAAATTGATCTTAAGAGTCTAAATTTTTAAGATGTGTCAAGACTTTTCTGACAGAGTTACTGCTGGATCATATTTTAAGAAAGAGAACCTACAACTGGTCTCATTTCCACAAGTTCAGTTGCTATTTTGGGGGTCAATGTTACTTTAAGTTCTAATTCATTTAAGTCTAATCTGTCCTGCTACCGTTAACAGGCCATCCTAGTGACTATGTGATGAAATAGGCTAATATTAAATTAAATCCAAATGTCATCTCTCCCATTCTGATCTTCCCCCAGTTGAGAGTTTCTTGCCCTTTTCTAGATTTTTTTTTAAGTCCTCTGTCTGTTCCTTTATTTCCATCTTAGTAGACTCTGAACTCCTTGAGGGAAGGCTCTGGGTCTGGGCTGTCTACACACCCAGTGTACAGTGATCCAGGCTGGCACATTGTGGGTAATCAAAATCAAAGAAAGATAGTGCTAGATTTGGAACTGCAGGTATGATGAATCATGTCATTTTAAGAATTTTATCTTCCTTTTTAGAAAATAGACATTTGAAAGTATTTTAAGACTTTCCTTGAAAATGGGAAAAAAAGGAAAATCTTTCCAAAAAGAATAATTAGTTGTAACAATGAAAAGGGAAACTAGTGCAAGAAAGACTATAAACATGACAAGGCTGAGTCATTGTATCTCCCCCGTTTTGTCTAGGAGATTCTTTATACTAGGATTTGGAAATTATTTTACAGACATGCAACAAAAGTGGTTTCTTTAAACAGTGTGTACTATAGCAAAATCTCGCCTGAATAGTAGTTGCCTATTTTTATGTCAAAACAAAGTAAATCAACTATCTTCAGAAATTAACCCTTCAGAAACTTATTTTTCAGAATAATTTGGGAACTTTCTTTCAAGAGAGATCTCAATGTTGGGCACTATTTTTTCCATTTCAATATAAGGAGAACTAATTTTTTCTTTAGAATACTCAATAAAACTCTAAGAAGCAAAAGACATTTCACTTGACCATTTCTCTATAATGCAGTTGATACCCAGACTTGGACTATTAGTATTGTATATTTAATTTTCCTTTTCTTCAAGGGAATTGACTAAAGGAAACAAAGTTGCCTTAATTTCTTCAATTATTTCCCTGTCTTCTATTGAACATAAACACAAGAAAGCTTTACTTGGTCACTTATAAAATATGATGTTGAAACCTGAAGCTGACACTACCGATTTCTAAGAAAACAAGCAGCATCAGAAAATTCCTAGTTGTTGTTAGAAGCCAGAAGGAATTCACCAGCTGGAGAACGGGATGTGCTCGTTGATAACAACTTGGTAACAAGTCCCTAGCAGAAAAGTAAACTTTTATAAAAAGTAGAGCTCTTCAAGCCCTCATCTCCTCAAGCCCTCACCTCTTAATACTATCACATTGGCCTTTGTTTGAACACCTGAATTTTAGGGTTGGGGTGTATGTGAAAACCGAAAGACAAAGGCACTAACAGCAGGATGTACATTTATACCTAAGGCTAAAGAATAAAAAGAAAACAAAACCCCAAAACATTCAATTTAGAGTTAATAGAAGAGCTTTGTAGAGTTAGAACCCAGACTTCTGAGGAGGAGGTATCCCTTGCTAAAACCAGTGGGCCCTGAATTTGTGAGAGTACCCAGGAAACCTGCAAAGCTTAAAGGTTGCAAAGTAAATGAATAAAAATCTTGGCTCCTAAGATGTTCCCAGCATAGTAGGGTAGTAATAATACCTGCAAAAGCAATTTTAAAATTGCAAAGTACTGTACAAGAGTAAATTTCTATTACATTTATTACAATAAATTTTAGATTTATTTAACAAGACCATTTGAATAAGATATTCTAGAGCAGACTAGATTTTATATCTTCTGTCCATTGTCAAAGTGCATGTTAGATGATGGGCCTTGATTTTTGTTTTGGAATCCATATGATCACTTGTAAACCTGCATATCACTGTCAGTTTCTAAATCTATTAAATTAGTACCTAGAGTTATTAAAAATAACAGAAAAATGCCACAGTTTGTGCCTTTCGGTTGTTCAAGAACAGTTTATCGTAGTTTGGTTTTCCTGGGTTGACTTCAGCTAGTTCTAGACTACATTAGCTTCTTAGGTGGTCCCAGGGTGGAGCTGAGAGGGGTGGGGAAGTGTTCCTTTGCCTTGGCATACCTTTTGAGAAACCCTTAAGCACTAAAATAGATTGAGTCATCGAACACAGGGAAGCTAATGTAACCTAAATATTTTACTGAAGTAGTGATTCTACCTTTTCATCTCACAGGCAAGAAAATTTTTATGGCAGTGTTTAAGAGTTCATCGATAGTATTCAAATTACATATGTTTTCAAGTGGAAAATAATTTTAAGTTTTTTTCAGCTCTATTTAAACACACAGGTGGCAAAATCATCATTTATATTTTGGTTGACTACAAGAGGACATGAAATTTGATTATGAAATAGTTGGCCTGAAGAATTCTTTCTCTTGGTTTAGGAGAACAATCTTTTTCTGTACCATTTAATCTTAAAAAGTTGATTTATGTAAATGCCATATAAATATTCTGCATTTTGTCAGGGGATAAAAAATAGTCTACAAATATCTACAGCCGGGATCTCTCCCTGTAATTAGCTTCTCATTATGCAGCTTACCCTTCAATCCACTCAAATAGTTCTTTATGTTAATTGCATAATATTTCATTGTTAGCAGAATGTGCAAATAGCATACTCCTCGTTGAATAGAAGTTGGATCCTCAATTCAGACCTCTTCTAAACTAAAGCACTCTGCTTGGCACAGCATGTTGAAGAAAAAAATTACTTATGATAATTTTTAAAGGAAAGAAGTCTTTATTCAAGGGGAGCTACTACAGTGGGGTTTTGGATTAGGAGAGAGAGAGAGAGAGAGAGAGAGAGAGAGAGAGAGAGAGAGAGAGAGAGAGAGAGAAAGAGAGGCCAGCCTCAACCCTCAGAACAAGATCAGATGGAGATTTATACATCTTGGCTATAGCTAAGGATCAGGGTGGTGGTCAGCAGATGGAAAATTATTAAGAGGAAGCATTAGGGGTGAGGGGGATTCCGGCTAAACTGATTTGACAAGATTATTGTTGGAGACAGGGCAGGGTGATAAGATATTGATGATGGTATTTGCAACCTGGGGCTAAGAAGCTATTGCTGTGGTTGTTGCTTAATATTTGTGACTCTGCCTGCTGATAGCTAACTTGCTTGAGTCCATAGCATGAGGCCATACACTCACAGAGAAGCTGAGACAAGATATACAAAGCTGAAGGCATTTTTTTGAATTTTAGGATTCAAGCCAATTATCCTGGACTGTCCAGTCATGTTTGAGCCCATTTGAGTTTCTTCCCCTGGAATGTGCAAGAGTTTTCAACCAACATAAATTTCATGTTGCTAAGAATAAAATGTAGGTGAATGACTTTAGCTAAGTGAACCTGCAGTTGCAAGAAATGTATTTTAAAAATGAACTGATTACACTGTTGCTCCAGCCTTAGACAGGGCTGAGACTTTATAGGAATTAGGAGGGGACACATCAGGATGTTGAAATGTATTGGCTACTCTCTCAGCCATTAGTAATTCTTTGCTAGAAAGATGTAAACATCAGTCCTAACTTAAGAAAAAGAAAGATATTGTTCTCAACTTAATGAAAATTTATTGTAAAAGATTCTATCTGCCTATAGCTTATCACAAGTTGGTTGCCAGAAATCCCCGCCCCTCCCCTGCTTCCTTCTGCCATGGTATGAAGTTCTTTGGAATGAGGGGAATTTTAGTCAATCAGATTGTCCATCAAGGACTTCAGTGTACTAGAGAGCCTCTTGTAGAATGCAAAACCAGATTCTCTGGTCTAAACTCAGCTAAAGTTAATGAGAACAAAGAGAAAGGAGTTGAAATTGCAGAAGAGGGGAGAAGCCAGGGTCCTGATTTGCAATGCCCTGCCTGAATACCACCTGTGCTCCTTGCCTGACAGCAGGTATCAATTTTGTCATGAATCAATATCGCCTGAGTCAGCAGGAGATCAGGGTTCACAGTGGAGGAACCTGTCCTCTGGCCCCAGTTTCAGCTTGCCTTGAGCAAAGGGCAAGGTAGAAGAGCATTAGTTGAGGTTCAGGGAAATAGGTAATAGGGCAAATTATAAGAGAGGGAAAAATGATCTTATAGGCCGTGAATTGATATGATTTTTGACTTTGGTTCTTAGGCATTTCTATGAATAGTTATCAAAACATAGATCTTTGAATCATTGGAAATACGTAAATACCCAGAGAAAAAAGTTTCCTACTATTTCCACTACTATAAAGCTGATCTGAAGACCAGATAAAAATCATGAGGGATTCACCCGCATATTTTGCCTGTGTTTCTGCAATATTTCCTGATGTCCTTGGTTGCAACTGGCCCTCATTCCCTCCAGCCACAGTGGCCTTTTATATTCTTTAGACAGGTCAGGCATTCTTCCCCTTGTGGAATTTTATTTGTTTTCATTTCTCTGTATTCAGTTCTGTCAGTTGGTTGCTTGGCCACCTCCCTAGTTCCTGGAGTCAATGCTCCTCCACTCCCAACCGTCGTTTCCATAGTAGATCATGCTCTACTTCTTTATTATAAGCACTAACCATTGTCTAAGATATGTGATTTACTTATCATCACATCTCTGTTGACCATCAGCCTGCTCCCACTAGAACCATCTCCTTGAATCCAGTGGCTTAAGTTTGTTTTGAATCCTGAAACCAGGGTTCAAAGTATGGAGAATATGTTCCAAGTATGGAGAATAAAGCCTGGAAAAGCATACACATTCAGTATGTGTGTGTATGTATATATATATATATATATATATACATACACACACATACATACATACATATACATATATATATATTTAGATGTAAAAAATACATTTTTTTTATTATTTTTAATTAATTTTTTAAAATACATAACAATGGAATGCATTACAATTCTTATTACACATATAGAGCACAATTTTTCATCTTTGTATATAAAGTATGTTCACGCCAATTCATGTCTTTATACATGTACTTTTTTTTTGCATTACAATTCTTATAACACATATACCACAATTTTTCATATCTCTGTTTGTATATAAAGTATGTTGACACCCAATTCATGTCTTCATATATGTACTTTGGATAATGACGTCCATCACATTCCACCATCCTTGCTAATTCCCTGCCCCCTCCCTTCCCCTCCCACCCCTCTGCCTTATCTAGAATTCATCTATCCCTCCTATGCTCCCCCTCCGTACCCCACTATGTGTCAGCCTCCTTATATCAGAGAAAACATTTGCCATTTGTTTTTTGGAGGGATTGGCTAACTTCAATTAGTATTGTTTTCTCCAACACCATCCATTTACCAACAAAATGAAATTAAACCCCTATCTCTCACCATGCACAAAACTTAATTCGAAATGGATCAAGGACCTAGGAATTAAACAAGAGGCTCTGCGTCTAATAGAAGAAAAAGTAGGCCCCAGTCTTCATCATGTGGGATTAGACTCCAACTTCCTTAATAAGACTCCTATAGTGCAAGAGTCAGTTTATATTTAAATGACCAGCACTAAATTGAAACTTTAAGGGAGTTTATTGCCAGAAATTTCCCAAGTCTGAAAAGAGAATCTTGAATTCACATGAGCAAAGAAAATCCTCAACCCTTCAAAATGTACCAATGGGAAGGGGGTATGTTAAGGTCTGTAAATAAGTCAAAAATAACACCTGGTATTTTGCCAGAGAAATGTTAGAGTTCGTAAACAAGTCTGGATGGTGCCTGGCAAAATGTCAGAGGGAGTGGTTTGAGAAGTAACAAAAGGAGCCATTAAGTGTGGAGATTCCTTATTGGTTGATTGATGTATCTAGTTTATGCTAATTAAGATAAGCTGTGCAAAATGTATAAATAGCTCTGTTGCCCTACAATAAATGGCTCCCATTCCTGCTGCATCAATCTACAGAAGTTATTCGTCACCCCCCCGGCTATTTTGCTGCAGCCGGACTGTGGCAGATGGTGGCCC
The DNA here is from genome assembly GCF_045843805.1 of Urocitellus parryii. NCBI lineage: Eukaryota > Metazoa > Chordata > Mammalia > Rodentia > Sciuridae > Urocitellus > Urocitellus parryii. The sequence continues at coordinate 13,605,014 of NC_135538.1, forward strand.
GTTACGGGGAGCCCCGGGACACTTGGGGGTAAGTGACGAAAAAAAAGCTGCCCGTCCATAGATAGGACGGGAGCAATCCGCTCGTCCCTAGGCAGATAGGGCGAGAAAGGAAAGAGAGAGGAAAAATGGCCATTTCAAGAAAATGGAGAAGATTGATACAGTATGTTTGTGTCTTGTTTTGTCTCAGTGTATTGTATTGTCTTTATGATGAGAATATGGAAGGGGTGAAAAGTAAATTGATAAGGGAAAGAGGCACCCCAGTGGAACCAAGAATAATTAGGGCATGTGTTGATAAAAGCCCAGGAACTCTAGTCAGAAAGAAAAAGAAAAAGAAAGTTCAGAAAAAAAAGGATTATCAGAAAAAAAGTTGCAGCAAAAGGCTATTACTAAATGCTTTTCGTTACCGGAGGGTGCGTGAATCTGTGCAGCGGCTGCCATGTGCGCAAGCGGGTCATGGTGCAGCAAGTACCTTCCAAGCAGCGGCGGCAGCTGGCTCTTCCACTGCCGGGAGCCCAAATCTAGACCTGACCTGGAGGCACAGTCTAGCAGGCTCTTGCTCCCTGTGCCCAAAGCAGTTTGAGTCCGGGACACTCCCCAGGGCACTCCCCAGGGCCATCCGGGGATGCCTGGGACACTACAGCTGGCAGAAGACGCTACCAGCATCCCTGATTTTTGGTCATTTTCAATGCCAATAACTAAGCTACAATGGTTCTCCCACACCTGGAAGCTAATGAGTAATGAGCACTATTAAGGCTTATTTCAAATGTAACAAAACCTTGAGATAATGTACTAAATTGTTCAGAAGGTTGTTTTCTTAGTAGAATGCTACAAGATTTTCTTTAGCCATCCGGAGTTCCTGCCTTTGTCCCAGTGCCAGTGAAAACGAACGTGGAAGAATTTCCAGCGTTGCTGAAAACCGGAGGAGATTTCGGCTGAGAACCGGACAAGACTTCGGATCAAGCTAGCTGCCTGCAGAACTTACCTGGACTGTGATTTACCTGGACTGTGAGTTATTCTATTGAGATACTGCATTACCTGGACTGAGACAACAAACTGTAATCTACAACAAATTGTAACTCAATATCTTTGCAAACGGTGTCATTGCTGGTATAATTTTTCCAAGGGCTTCTTGCATGGAGCCATCAAGTGGCTTGGTATTGTTACATTTTGTATCCTCACTTTCTGTTTGTAGCAGGTTATTTATGGTGTTTCTGTAAAAACCACTATGGTCTTTATTTAAATTAAACAAAAGGGGGAATTGTTAAGGTCTGTAAATAAGTCAAAAATAACACCTGGTATTTTGCCAGAGAAATGTTAGAGTTCGTAAACAAGTCTGGATGGTGCCTGGCAAAATGTCAGAGGGAGTGGTTTGAGAAGTAACAAAAGGAGCCATTAAGTGTGGAGATTCCTTATTGGTTGATTGATGTATCTAGTTTATGCTAATTAAGATAAGCTGTGCAAAATGTATAAATAGCTCTGTTGCCCTACAATAAATGGCTCCCATTCCTGCTGCATCAATCTACAGAAGTTATTCGTCACCCCCCCCGGCTATTTTGCTGCAGCCGGACTGTGGCAGGGGTACAAGAGCCAGGTGCCCAAGAGGGGGCCTTCTCCATGCTTCCTTCAGTTGTAGCAAGAAGGAAAGCTTTCATCAACCACGTAGCCCCTGAGGACTTCGTTCTCCTTTAGAGCAAGTGGTTGTCACTTTGTATCACTCTGCAGCCTTTCCTTGTCTCTGTTTTAGAAAGAAAGCCCTTAAGATGAAGATTTTGTTTGTCTTTGACTGTGATACTTTGAGCATGTCAGAAGGATTGGATTCCTCATTGGTCACTTGCTGAAGCATAAGGAGCAGCATTTGGGACCTACCAGGAAGAATTCATAACCCCTTAAACTGAACAGAATTAAGAAACTTGTCATGATTTTTGGTACTTCTCTTTGAGAGAGAGATTTTCAGTTGAGCGTAAAATAGTTGTATGAGATTAGACATGTAATTTTTTGGAATTGGATATATAAGAAAAGAAAATATGGCAGTGAATAGACGGTGGAAAGGACACTTGTTTATACCATGAGAATTGAAATAAGAAGCCAAAGCAGTACCTTTTTCAGTCTTGGCTGGAAACGTTATGTGTTGGGTGAATCAAATATTTCCCCACTCCATCGTCTGCCAATGATGGCACAAGTACAGTGAGCAAATATCATTTGCAAATATTGAGCATCAAAATTGTTACAGGTTTTTTTTCAGATAATATTCTCTTTATTATGAGTTGCTAGGGTTTCAAAAGCCATCTGATTTATTTAGTCATGATTAAGTGAAAACCCTACCATTCTCCTGGGCGAGAGGACAGTTTTGTTAATAGGCCAGGTAATTTATAATTCATAGATTTGATGTAGTTCTAATCCCAAACCAAAGAGGGGTGTGTGCGTGCTCATATGTATGCACATAGTCAAGTATCAAGTGGTGCCAGAGAAGGAAACTGAAAAATCATCTTTACAAAAAAAGAATCTTTAAAAGTTTTAAGAATGTCCCTGCTCTTGTGGGGAGGGAATATAACAAATTATGTTTTCAGTAGATTGAAACTGTGATTTTTTCAGTTTTATTATCACAGCTTTACAGAAGCTGTCACACTCTACCCAGGTCCCCATTAGGTATTAAGAATCTATTAGCTGTGCTGTGAGCTGATGGCTCTCAGGCCTCAGGCCTCTTCAGGGTTCTCTCTGCTCTCAAGAGCAACCATGACCAAGGACCCACCCTGTTCTCAGAGCAGCCAATATTCATTAGCTGATGGATCTATGCTTAAAGATCTAGTGTCCTCTCCACACTGGGAGACCCCTCAACTTCAGAGCACCCACTGAGCTAGCTGGGACCCCCATTGACATGACATGATGAAGGCCCCACAGACCAGCTCTCTGCCCACCCTTGCTTTCTTTTCTTCTCTTCTACTGATATTGAGCCCAAGACTTCATTTAAAAAGTCTGGAATGCCAATCAGGACTTTTAAAATCAGGACTTGCTAATCAGGACTGCAACAAGGACTCTTTGAAAATTTTTTTGGGGGCAAATTTTTAAATAGGTGGAATAATATTCTTTCTAATGCAACACACCAGCAAACAGCTGTCCTGATTCTGTATGACTTTAAAATCCACCCCCAGATATGCACAAACTTGGGAATACTTTTAAAGTCTTTCAAAACCTAGAACTGAATTCTTTTTTATATTGAATCACAGAGTAGATTTGTATGGTGTTAATTTTTGATGATTTTTACTGGCAATGCAGCTATAGTGCAAAAGCAAAGAAATTCACATTTTCTTACCATTGAAAAATGAATAGCAATAATTCAAATGCTGTTTGTGGTTGCTTACGTCACTAATGCAGCACACCGATAGTAGGTCGCATTTATAACTGTCTCATTCATGGTGTGTCTATATTCAGGGACAAATGCCTGATCATTTTATTTTGTATTCAAATCCAAATATATTTGCACTCTAATAATGAAATATTGAGTTATATGTTATTTTATATTTATTCTTTTTTCTTCTCCCTATATAAATAATTAATAAATTGTATTTATTCTTTTGCAATCCCATGCATATTGACTTTTTTTTTTTTTTTTTTTTGGAAATAGGGTCTTGCCATGTTGCCCAGGCTGGTCTTAAACCCCTGGGCTCAAGCAATCCTCCCAAATAGCTGGGATTAAAAGTACATGATATTGTGCCTGACTCATAATGTAGTTCAAAATCACTGTTTAAATTTACCCCAAATATCCTATTTAACTTCTTTTTTGTTAAGTTTTGCATACAGAATCCACTTAAAATTGAATTTTGTTGTCTATTTCTTTAGACTTCTTTAATCTACAGTAGTTCTTCCACATATTTGTTTTGTGACATTGATATTTTTGAGTCATCCAGTCCAGTGGTTTTGTATGTCTCACAATTCACCTTTGTCCCTGATTATTTTCTCATCAATAGATTTTCTTCAAAATATTTTTTTTTTTGGCAAAAACCTTATATAGGTGGAATAGTGTTCTTTCTAAAGCAGTGCACCAGGAGGCAAAGATCTGTTTGTGGTATTAATGTTAGATTTGATCACTTGATATTATCCCATGTAAAAGTATCTCTCTATACTTTGTAATTAGTTAGTAATATTGGGTAACACTTTCAGATGACACAAATATTCTGTTATATAAACATTTTCAACTAGTGGTTTTAGCCACCATCTATTGATAATTCTTGATGGAATAAATTATTACATGGATAATTCCAACACAGAGATCTTCTAATTCAATAATTCCTTCTAGATAGGTTAGCTGCCACTCTTCTCTAAGGAAGAGTATGACTTTTCTCCCTCCCCCTCAGTATTTTAATATCATTAAGAACACTATTCAATTTAATAGCTCATACCACATTGTTTGGATTATTATTTCTCATTCAAATACTTTTTGCTGATGATAACCCTTTGATCTGTGTCCATCAGTTATTGAGCAAATTCTTACTTTGTGGTAAAATAAAATGTTCCAGCCTCTTACTGTACTTTTTTGTCCCCACTTACAAAGATGTGTTTATTGCTACCAGAAGTGTCATTGCTTCTCGATTACATCACTATAACCCTGTGACACTGTAATATGAATCTTCTGTTATCTACCTGTCATTTATCTATCTAAAAAGTTCATACTGATATCTGAACTCTAATTCAACACGTGAAATTCTTGTTCTCCATTCTCATTCCCCATTCAACAATAGCAACATACTCTTATTGGCTCTATTACACAATGTAAAAAGTATTTTCAGAATTGATTGACCAAAATCACTTGTGACAACAAACTTATCAGGTAAAGATTGAGATTTCTTGGCAATACTTTTTGTGTTTAGATATATCCCACTTAGGGTACTATCGGAGTATCACATTCAACTTTCTTAATTCAACATTTTTCTATGTGTTTTCTGTTACATTGTAAATTTAATATAGATATAATTAATTTTTCCAATTATGACCTATTTTACTTTTTTCTTTAATCCTATTTTTATTTAATCCTATGTATATGTGTTTGTGTTTTTTGGCAGTGAAAATATTGACATGTTCAAAAGTAAACTTTATATTTAAAATAGATATATTCAGAGAATCTCATTTTTAAAAATCTCTTTTCTCATCTCTCTCCCCCTTGTGGTAATGCAGGACATTAAATCTGTCTTATTCTTTGTTCTTGAGTTTCTTTTTGTACAAAGAGAAAAAATATACACTACCCTCTTTCTCTCTTTTTTAGACAAAAGTTGCATGCTGTATATGTGTGTGTGTGTGTGTGTGTGTGTGTGTGTGTAATTTTTATTTTACTTTGTTCACTTAACACTCTATTTTGGAAACCACTCCATTATTAGTTCATAGAAATCTAATTATGTTTCCAGTTGCAGAGGATTCTCTTGTGTGGATATAACATACTGTTTACTCAACTCTTCTTTTAGAAGCAATGAAGTTGTTTCCAGTGTTTTGCAGTTAGAAATAATTCCACAATTGAAAGTTTGGTTCATATTTTTGCATTTTTGTATTACTGGAAATACATTTTTAGGATGTATTTATACCCTTTGCTACAGCAAAGGGTATAAAAATGTTTTGTGAGTTATTGCTAAATTCTAGCACATTTCACCATTTGTACTCCTGCCAGTAATGTATGATAGAATCTCTTCCCATAGTCCTGCTGGCAATCCGTAATGAATAAAGCATAGAATAGACACCATAAATTGTGGCTGTTTATTCTTTATACACACATGTTTAAGACCCATGTTTATGTGTGTGTGTATGAGAGAGGGAGAAAAAGGGAGGGAGAGGCTAATGAAGGGCAAGAGAACTCTCCTGTTCTTTGCCCATTCTTCTCTATCTGGTTTTAATACATTTCCCCTTATATATATTACGAGCTACTTATACATTGGAGACACTAGGCATTTTCTATAATGTATATTTTAAATACATCCTTGCAGTTTGCTATTTATTGTTTGACTTGACTTGTATTTTTTTTGTACATTTTAATGACAAATTTGGCCTAAATTCTTCTGAGATGTATACTGTACAACTATAAAGGAAACTATACAACCATGTCTACAGAGACATGCAGCCAAGGCATTGCAGGTGCTTGTTTCCCCTCCTTTACTCTTTGGAGCTTCCGTCTATAGGTTTCAGTTGGTACAGCTCAGTCCTATCCAGTGCACCTAGAATGCCTTCCACATCTCAGAGGAGCGTTTTAGAAATCTGTGCAGAGGACACACCACGTGGGTCAATGGCTGTGGAGAACTAAAGCAATTGCCAACAAGTACTCAGTGAATTCACTCAAGTAGATAAATATTTTTGAAATTGTTTCATTGAATTTTTGTACCAAGCACAGATGTGTTCTATTACGTCATTTACCTCTTATTAAGAAAGTACTTAAAGAATACGATTGAGTCCTTAAAACTATACAACATATTAGATATTTGTGCTGCAAACTATTGAAGTATAAACATAGCATTCATTGCCATAGGACAAGAGGTTTTTCACTGGATCCTCCAAAATTGGTTTAATGAAACTAGTTCCTTCCTGTGTCATTCTTCTGATGGTTTTTTATGTATGTTATTCCTTTATCCAAGCAATTCAATGCATTCTTTCCCAAGCTGTTTTCCTTTGCTAGTTAATTATCTACACAGAAATAAATGCTACAAACCCTCAGTGAATATATTAGAACTTAGTGCTTGGATTTTTTAATTCCATGTTAAATTCTGACAGCTGTGGAGACTAGTTGAGATAAACTTATTCCAGAAGATTCGGGAAGTATGTGGACTTGGGAAAATTATTTAGAATTTCTTTTAAAATGTTTATATTTATATTGGATGTTAAAAATCCACTCTCATTGTAGACATTTTGGGAAAAAATGAAAGTGACCCCCTAGTTTCAAAATAGACTTAAGGGATGTTATTATTTTGGTATGGTGGCCTTTTAGTTCATACATAAATAGAGATATCGTTACACATGTATTTTTTACATATATGTATTCTGTTTTGTGTTTCATGATATTATATAAGATATCATTTCATTAGTTATAAAATGATATACAAATATTTTTGTATTTTTTCAGTATTTTAAATAAAATTTACTTTTTAATTGAATGCAGTCCTTTTGTTTGAAGTTTTAAGCATTATAGAAATAGGAGTAGAAGAGAGGACAGTAGAATTAAAATTTTAAATAAAATAATTAAAAACTTTAATTGCCATATTTTTTTGTTCAGTCTCTAGTGGTATCATTAAGAATAATAAATGGGCTGGGGATGTGGCTCAAGTGGTAGTGCGCTCGCCTGGCATGCGAGGGACGCTGGGTTCAATCCTCAGCACCACATAAAAATAAAAATAAAGATGTTGTGTCCACCGAAAATTAAAAAATAAATATTAAAAATTTTTTTTCTTTCTCTCTCTTAAAAAAAAGAATAAAAAATGTTATAAACCTGAAATGCTGGCAATTACATATTACATATTCTGAGAATTACATATTCTTTCTCAGAAGTGAATTGTAATGTTTAAATTTCCAGCATGTATATATTTACATATTGGCATTCCTATGTAATTAGATTTTGTTAATTCTTTCACCCACCAATTACTTTCTAATTATAATTACTGTCCAACTGCATGATCTATTCAAGGATGTGTAGAGAATCAAATAGATATTTTCTATTCTCAGTATTTTTTTCCTAGGAAATGGTGAAAATTCAGATTTTTTTTCTTGAAACACAGGATGGATACTTTGAGCTATTTTTCATTGAAAAATAATTTTATATTGATCCAATTACACTCATGTTGCTGAGAAATGGGGATATGTTCTGAATAGTGCATCATTCACTGTGTGAACATCACAGTGTAGTTGACACCATCCTACATGGTAGGACCTGCTACCAACCTGCTGTATCGAGTACTGTAGGCAACTGTAATATAGGAGTAATATTTATGCATCTTGACTTTTAAAAAAATGCAGGAAGGCCATGTTATAAAAGATCTAAACATAGTCCCCTCCACTTCTCATGGAGGAATCCTGCAGTCCTGAAGTTGCCCTGGCTGTCTGTGAGTGACCCCTGAGAGTGTTCAAAGGCCCAGGACATGATCATACCATGGTAAAGTTTTCAAACACTGCATACTTAGTCTACACCAAACTGATAAAAATATTTTCCTTTCTTCAATAATAAATTAACCTTAGCTTACTTTAACATTTTTCATTTTGTATGCTTTTATGGTTTTTAAATTTCTTGATTCTTTTCTATCATTAACACTTAGCATAAAACACAAACACATTGTATGACTGCACACAAATATTGTCATTCTGTATATTTTTATTCTATAAATTGTTTCTATTTTTATTTTATTTTTTTGCTACTTAAACTTTTTTGGTCAAAAAAACTTAGACACAAATACATAGATTATCCCACACAGGGTCAGGGTCATCGCTGTCACTGTCTTTCACCCCACATCCTGTCCCCCTGGAAGTTTTCATGGCCAGTAACATCCATGAAACTGTCATCTCATACAACGACCAGCCTGCTCCTAGAGTCTCTCCTGAGCGACCTGTCTGAGGCCATTTTATGGTTAACTTTTTAAAAAGTGGAACTGTAAATGTAAGCAGAAAAGGCACACTCTGAAATGATGCTGAAGGGCAGTCTGTGCACAAACCCATAACGGTCATTTCTGTCTTCACAGTGTGTGCTGAGCACAATTGTGGATGCTCAGTGAGCAGCACAGGAGCTCTGGTCACACCAAATCCCCACAAACAAGTGAGTGATGTGTTGCGTTTTGACCTTGCAAGAGCTGGATGTTGCTAAGTAACGGGGATTTTTATAATCTTTTTCTTTTGGGGGCACCAGGGATTGAACTCAGAAGCACTCAACCCCTGAGCCACATCCCCAGCCCTTTTTGTATTTTATTTAGAGACAGGGTCTCACTGACTTGCTTAGCCTTGCTTTTGCTGAGGCTGGATTAAACTTGAGATCCTTGTGTTTTAGCCTCCCCAGCCTCTGGGATTACAGGTGTGCATCACCGCACCCCGCCAAAGCCTTTTTTGAAACTGTTGGCAATTTGCTTCTTTTTAAAACAGTTTTCCTAGGTAGCCTGCTATGGCCCAGGCTTTTTTCCGTTTCTCTTAACTTTCCTTATTTTCCTCCCTCTTTCAGTTCCAGAACTGTGTGCATTTTCAACATTAATTCCTGAGTCATTTTTTTCTTTAACTCTTCCTTTATTTTTCAGAGAATTTATGAAAAGACCTCTGCTCTGACCATGCCCGTCACTGTACCGAAGTCAAATACACCTGCAAATACATGTGAAGCCATACATATTTTCCTCATATCTGAATGCTTAATTTGGTAGAAAGAAAAATATAGAGAAATAATTATGATATTTCTTTAGCAAGGCTACAAAGGCTATTGCCCGTGCTTCTCCTCATACCTTATGAACAGCTTAGACTCCATTTTGATTATTTCCTGCCTTTCTGCTCAGCCACACCTCAAGGAGATGTCCTTTGTTACAGTTTGCTCTTTGTTCATATTGGTTCCTGTGCCACCATCCCAATCCTTATCTCCTGATCTGATTTCATTATGGTGATCTTCTAATGCTTCTTTACTTCTAATACTTCTTTACACCTCACCCACTCCAATGTCGAATGACTCTTCCTAAATACGTCTTTCATAATAATTTCCTGTTTTCAGTTCTCAGAGGGTCCACATGACTTAAGGGACAATGTTCACTCCTGGCTCAGAAGCCTTTCCACTCTCTCAACTTTAAACTAATTCCCTATTTTCCTTGTATCCATTCTGTCGCCCTCACTCTCTCATCTAAGGTTGGTTTGGCTTGTTTCATAGCTGCTTATATCATCTTCCCTCATTCCCCTCTCCTCTACTTTTGAATGTCTAATATCCCATAAGTCTCAATTCTTTGGCAAATTTTTTTTGTGTGTGTGTATTGTGAATTTATGGCATTTGTACACATGCATTGATTTCATCCTTAATCATGTATGGCATTAGGATATCAAATTCAATCCACCATTCTTTATGTGCTGGGTTCTGTGGGCAATACTATTAAATTCATTACATAATCTTGAGAGACACAGAGTCCAGACCTGTATTGTTCAATAGCGTAGCTGTGGCCACTTGAGGCTATTGGGCACTTAAAATATGGCTGGTATGATTAAGACTGAGTTATTTAATTTCAACTAGTTTACATTCAAAATCTGAAGCAGTGTGAAAGATTTTTGTTGTTGTTGTTAAACACAACCTTGTTTTGGTAGGACTTTATTTTCCTTTAATTATTGTATCATATGATATTATTACATCACAGTGGGGAGGTGCATATTTCATTCATAGTAAAACAAATAAGCACATCCTCTGTGCAGTTGCTACTGGTGAACTCGGCATGCACTGTTTTCTGTATGCTGATATTGCATTGTAATGTGTTCACTTGAGTTCTCCATACAGACAGCACAGGTTATGTCTATTAATTGTAATTGGTGCTACAATGAGAAATTTATTATATTTTAATTAGAATATAATTATTTTTCAAATTAAAAAATAAGTATGGCTATATATTTTTAAATGTAAAGTGAAGACGTGGAACTCATGCAGAATAAAGGGTTAGAGAAGCTAGCACTGTGCTTGGAAGAGTTAGAGAGTGAGAGTGAAAGTGGTAGAGAGACTGGAGGAAGATATGTTGCAGGTTTCATGATGACTAACAACTACCATTTGTATAACAGAGCAAAACAAAAAAGAGCTATTATGTAAAACAATGAAGGAAAATGGATAACATTAAAGAAAATGGATAACATTAAGCAGAATTTTCATAAAATATGTAGTGAATTTGATAACTTTCAGCAATCAAAATTAATAGTCTTCCATGGAAGAGACACTGTTCAATTAATATTGAGGCACTGTGGGTACCTTTTTTCTCAAAGGACTTCCAGAAACAACCAAGAAATATTGTTTCACAGCTGCATGGCTTAGTTTTAACTTTGATTATCTCCAAAGAAAACATCTAAGCAAAAATAGGAAAAAATAACTTCTACCATGATGCCAGCACTCTAGAATACTGGATTTTTTGTTTATTTGTTTGTTTTTGTTTGTTTGTTTTTGTACCAGGAATTGAATCCAGGGATGCTTTGCCACTGAGCCACATCCCAGCACCTTTTATTTTTTATTGAGATTAAGTTACTTAGTGTCTCTCTAAATCACTGAGGCTGGCTTTGGACTTGTGAACCTCCTGCCTCAGCCTCCTAAGCCATTGGGATTACTGGCATGTGCCACTGCATCCAGCTAGAATATTGGAATTTTTAAACACGTTTTGTTTTGTTGCTCCTTGATTCTGTTCCATGATACATAAGGTGTGTGTGCAGTTTTCTGAAGCAGACTCTATGAAATATTTTTAAAAATATGCTTGTTAAATTTATATGGATATATGCTATGAGTAATTGCATGTTTGAGGAAATGTTGAGAGAAAATAAGTCTAGGAATCTAGTGATCTTAATTCTTTGACAATGTTCATTAGTAGAGTTGTGGAAGTTATTTTATTTTTTTTTAATTTACCAAACTATTATTTTCAATTTAATATTCTCTTTGAACTAAGAAATCCTTGCCAAATATTTAACAATTGAAGATAAAAATATGTGTGTATATTGTATATTCAAATAACAAAAATTTGAAGCTCTGAAGATAAGAAAATATTACTTGTGACTAGGCAAATGTGTGAAAATTTCTGTTGAAATTGAATGTTTCATAATATAAACCCTAATAAAATTTTATACATTTTTGTTAATTAATATTCAGAATATTTTAATTTTAATTATTACATAAATTAACTATAAAATCACAAGAGATATCTGGAGAATGTTTTGTTGATATTGATTAATTTAGAGTTGATTTTTCATTGATGCAATAGTCTTCAAATTCAATGTTATCAATATTGAGTTAATCTAAAAGTGAGTGAATTTACTTCACTTGGGTTTAGAAAAAAGTCTATTTTTGTTTAAAATCCAATCAATTCTTAAAAAAAAAAAAAAACGACGAGCCAGTTTCATCCATGTGGATATAAATATTAATAGAAAATATCTTTTGGTACTTAATTCAATTATTGGAATAAAGTTCTTTGCAACAACTTGAGTATGTGATTCTAATTTTCAACTTCATGAAATCTAAAAACAAATTGAGTATTTTTTGATGAAAATTTATCATCTGAATTGAGATATCCTATAAAGGTAAAATACTGGATTAAGAAAAACCATTAAGATATCTCCTAATTAAGTGCTTTATATTGGTTGAATTTCAAAATGATACTTTTTACGTATCTGGATAAATACACATATTGTTAGAATTAATCGTATTTGATTCCTGTTACCTTTTTGAACATGGATACTAGACTTGACCTGTGTTCATCTCTACTCATTGTGTCTATGAGGCATCATTGCCACTTAATCATTTGGTTATTTAACTTTTCAAGGTTCCTGACTTATGTTCCTTACCAGAAACATTCTATTAGGGATCATGTTCTCCTTCTCATTTATGTAACTTTTATTGAGAGCTTGCATGGTAGAGATTGGTACCTGTAAGACCAAATTCCTGCACTCAGGGAGCTCATAATTTAACAGGAAAATCTATGTAAGATAGTAAAAATATGGAGACGTGAGAGCTTAAAGGTCTATGTCTAAAGCAAGCAAGGAAGGAGTGACTAAAGTACCTCTCATAGCACACTAGAAGCAAAGGTAGTGTCATATCATTAGTTCAAACTTTTTGAGGCTAATGTAATAAATGGAAGTTAGCTCTTGCATGCAGAGTAGAGTCAGAATAATAGAAAAATACTAATGGAAATTAAAGAGTCTAATAATAGAATTGAAAACCAAGTAAGGACTTGGGGAGAGAAAATGAATTCAATTATGTCCATTGGGTTTGAATGAAGTCTTGGTTTTCATGAATTTCATGTTGAGAATAAAGGAATGTTTCCATGTGGTGGCATGGAGTAGCTTTGTTGCAAAGTTTTGGAGTATCCAAATACAATAATATGAAAGCATGCATTTTGTGTCTGCTGGTTTTAAAGATATTTTATATTTTGCAGTTGTGTTTGGAATGAAGACTATCTCTCTGAGATGTAGAGAAAGTAGCTTTCAAGTGCCAAAATGGTTTAGGACTCTCATTGTCTCTGCTTTGGTGCCCTCAAGTGGCCATTTGAAACCAGTCATTTAAGGTATTATAATGCACATTTACAATTATATGCACCATTCTTGCATTAATTGACTTTTGCCAAATATGTGACTAACCTATTGTTTCTTTGATACTTGTAAGATGGCAGGTGCCATTTTGTAAGCAAATATTTGTTTTAGGCATTACAAGACCTAGAAACAGCGATAAAATGTTGGCCTCTGTTTGGTAAGGAATGACAGAGAAAATTATTAGTCGTGAAAATTCTCTATGTGTGTTTCTATGTCAAAGGAGAAGTATTGGGACTTTCTAACATTCAGTGGATATTCCTTAAATAGCAAAGGTTTACTGATGGATAAAGAAATTGCTTTTGCTATCTATGAGTACATCTGTGAAGTCTTTAAACTTCCCCCAGGTTGTAGAGATGAACATCATGGATCATTGACCAAGTCCATCCAATGGTCAGTATTGGACATGGAAATAATTCCTTTGAATGCATGATACCCCTTCTAGTTACATACGTGTAGAATGTACCATGTGTGCTAGGATATTGCGTGACCCACTGAAGATTCTCAGCTTTTAAAGCTCACCATAAATGGATATATCTCAGTTATAAGAAATGAACTCCACACCCATTATTTTAGGAGCAATTCACTGGATTTTACAGGAAAACGGACGATACTTTCATTTCTCACAAAGCCTAAAACAATGCCACTTCAGTGTGATGAAAAAGACCATGCATTATTGTAACACCTTTTTTTATGAAAGTCCAGACCAATTCAGAGTCGATTATTTCATTAATCTTGACTCAGTTCTACTAAGATGAAGCAACTGTAGTTCTTTTGTTAGGTTCTCAGATTTTTCAATTTAATAGGTGAAGAACTTCTAGGACTTGGAAATTAAGAGGACTTGGTAATTGATACTTGACAGAAGGAGAAAAATTCTGAGTGGTCAACTAGAAATTATCAGATGCAGAAACTTAGCACATTAAGAATAAATGCCCTACAAGACTGACTCTAGAGCCCAGTAATATTTTATACAATGTTTATTTCCAGTTAATAAAACAGAAAATTATGATATGAGAGGTGAGTTCCTTTCTTTAGAGATTACAAAGGAGAAAGAAGAAACAATGGCATGCCAAGGTTCTGTTGTATGTGCCCACTTAACTAGCATTATATGGTACCAGATTTGAACTATTTTTTTCTTTTGTTATGTATGCAAAGCCATTCAAACACATAGACCTTATGGAAACATCCTGGATTTGGATGGAATTGTGGTATAAAGTATCAGAAGCTTATTAATAATATCAATACTCTTATAGTTATTATTGTTAAGAATTTTTGATATTTTCTTTTTTGTTGATTTAAAAAATGACAGTGGAATGCGTTAAAATTCTTATTACACGTATATACCACAATTTTTCATATCTCTGTTTGTATATAAAGTAGGTTGACACCCAATTCATGTCTTTATACATGTACTTTGGATAATGATGTCTATAACATTCCAACATCCTTGCTAATCCCCTGCCCCTCCCTTTCCCTCCCACCCCTCTTCCCTATCTAGAATTCATCTATTCCTCCCATGTTCCCCCTTCCTACCTCACTATGAATCAGTCTCCTTATATCAGAGAAAACATTCGCCATTTGTTTTGGGGGGATTGGCTAACTCCACTTAGCATTATCTTCTCCAACACCATCCATTTATCTGCAAATGCCATGATTTTATTCTCTTTTATTGCTGAATAAAATTCCATTGTGTATATATGCCACATTTTTTTATCCATTAATTATTGAGAACAGATTTATTCTCTTTTATGTGCAACTCCCACATTATTTCTCAGAATAAAAACCTCAACTAGGAATAAAGTGACTTGGGGGCTTATGTTATATGTCTTCAAACAAGTAATATTGGCCTTCAGGAGCACCTTATGTCTCTCTATTGAATAAGGTAGAGAAGACATATCTTCTTAAACTTCAAGGGTTGATAATGAACAAATGAGATAATCCATATAAGTCTTTTTTTAAATTTCCAAAATTCTAATTTCTAGTTGTAATTCTATCCTTTTACTACATATTATTAGGCCAGCAAGACCTGTGATTCATATTATGGTCTGTTTGTTTATAATATTTCACCCTGCAGCAATAAACCACTAATCATTTGCTAAGTCTCTAGTAGAAAGGAAAAAGATGATTGAGTTGCAGATCTCTGATTAGATCACATAATTGTTTTTCAAAAACATTTTGCCTTACTATATTTTATCCTCTCCGAGGTAAATGTCTATGTCTTGGTTTTTAATTCCCTTAGGTTAAGCCAAATACCTAGCACAAAATAAGTGCTCAATAAGTCTTTTTAATATTTTAATATGTCAATATATTACTACACTCTTAACAGATTAAATCAACTCTCAGCAATGAGCCAGATTTCTGATCAAGGCTATAGGGACTAAAGTTTTGGATTTTAACAGTCATAACAATTGCAACAATTATTTTGCAATAGTAATTTTTAATAGTATATCACTGTTGGCTAAATGTTAATGGTTAAATTATAAAAGGTACTGGAGTGCAGAATACTTAGCTGATTTGACACGTGGCTATGATAAGTTACCAGAAAGCCAAAGAAGACAAATGACTGACACTTTATACACCTGGAGAATGAGATATTACCATGAATATGGCAACACAGGGCTCCATAAAGATGAAACTGCACAGTAGGAATCAAGATCAATGTGCTCTGGAAAAACAAACCATAAATAAACCTAGAAAAAAAAATTTAAATTGATAAGCCAAATGCACAAAGCAGAATTTTATTTTGAGTTCTGCAGAAATTGTCCAATAAGAATGGAATTCTGAGGTGTTCCGTGGGTAGGAGAATGGACATGTGAATGTTCTAAGCTACCCAAACTTTATTTGTGATGTCTGAATGTAGGAGCATAGTGTTGCTATGGACCCAGTGGGTACAAATGAACTGGCAAATGTGGCAATAGGTTGATCTGCACAAGTCAGAATTCTGTTTATTATTGTTATTTCTTAAGTATGTATTTTGAAGTTTAATTTTTATAAAAAATGTACATATTTTATTCCAAATTATCCAGAGTAAATGATGGCTTTCCAAATGAAATGCACTTCTGTATGTAAAAATAGGTGATAATTGCTATGAACTGTTGTACATAATAACTTATGCTTGGGCTGGGCTTGTAGCTCAGTGGTAGAGCATTTGCCTCACATGTATGAGGTACTAGGTTCGATCCTCAGCAACACATAAAAATAAATAAATAAAAAATAAGGGTAATGTGTCTGTCTACAACTAAAATTTAAAAAAAAAAACAACTTATGCTTGACATTTTTCTTACACGTTCTTAGAGAAATAAGTCAGAATCCTCCAACATGCTGTTCACCACCCCTGTAGCTGGCCCAAGCAGGCACTTCCAGCTGATTTCTCAGAACCTCTTCTGGCTTCCCTATATTTTTAAGCTATGCTGAAATAGCTCATAATCTTACAGCGTTCATCAAAATCTCTTTCTCTCCCCCAACACAGAAACTTAAACAACAGCAATCAACTGGGCAGGCGCAGTCTGTGCTATGTGAACTCCTTAAGCTTGGCATGATATTTTGACTTGGGGTAGCACCTGTGTTCATTCTATACTTATTCTGGATTCATCTGTTCAGCTACAATTCATGTCAGATGTGTCAGAGTAGCAGTTGACAAGATAGTAAGAATTTCCCCAGGGCTTCAGATGAAGCTCAATGGCAGAGTGTTTGTCCACAAGGCCCTGGTTCAAGCCCCAGCACAAACCACAATGACAAAAGCCAACAGAATCTTCCCCCTAGGGAAATTGTCTATGGGTTGAAAAACCCACCACAACCAGGAAGGAACCCAGGGAGAGTTGCTATATAAAGAATGAGCGTGTTACATGTGGAAATCACATGCAGTAATTTGATAGACTTTGTGGTGATAACAATGATGGGAAATGAACATTTACTGGACACAGCTATTAGGTTTCTGAGTGACAGATGGATTTTTATTGCCATGAATAGAAATAAGAAAATTGGTATGAAAAATATGTTCCATGGAAAATATTTGATCTTCTATCAGGAAACCCAGGGGAAAATGTATAATAGAATTTTAGAAATGCAGAGCTATATTTTGGGAAAGATGACAAGATTATGTATTCTGATGTTAAAAAGACTAATGTCTTAAAAGGAGTATGAATTAGTATCTAAAGTTTGGATTTTTGTTTGGGTAAAAACAAAAACAACAAAATAAGAATGATTTTTGGAGGATACACATTATTATAAAATTGTTGATGTTAACAACTGAACATGAAATAAATCACTTACCTTAAGAAAAAATTATGATTAATAATTTCTGCCTATTTCCACAACACTATTGAGAATACTAGTATGAGCAACAGTGAAAATATTTGCATACATTTTAACAAACGTAAGTATAGTTTGCATGCAAAATTCACCCATTATAAGTATATTACACATTCATTAAAATGAGTTTAGTAAACTGAAATTGAACATTTATCACCACAAATCAGTTTTAAAATATTTCCATCACTCCTAAAATCTACTTATGGTCTTTGCAGTTCATCTTGGCTCCTACCCTGCTTTAGTCAGATTTTTCTTACTGTGACCAAAAGACTCTAAAAATAACGAAATAGAGAAGGAAAAGTTTATTTGGTGCTCACAGTTTCATTGGTCTCAGCCCATAAAGAGCCAGTTCTACTTCTCTGATCCCAAGCTTTAGTTTTGGAAAGCCTCAGGGCAAAGCATGGTAGAAGGAGTTGGAGGAGGAATGGTAGAAGGAGTTGGAGGAGGAATGCAGATCAGGACATGGCTACCAGGAAGCAGAAAGCTCCACTCACCAGGAACTCGGGTGAAAGGCAGGATACCCCTAGTGACCTACCTTCTCCAGCCATACCCTAACTTCCTACAGTTACTACTCAGTCAATTCCTATCAGGAGATAATGCACTGTTTCCATGAAGGCTCTCATAATCCAATTATTTCACCACTAAACCTTCTTGCATTTCTTACACATGAATGTTTGGGGGACACCTCATATCTAAACCATGATATACCCTCCCTCAGCAACCATCAATTTGCTTTCTGTAGCTATAAATATATGTTTCTAGACATTTCATATAGATGAAATTATATTGCACATGTTGTTTTTTTATTCAAAAGCTTTTTGGAAAATACCCCCTTTGGGCTATTATGCTTAACACTGCTATGAACATTAGTAGTATATGTATCACAGTACGAATGTACATGTTCCTTTCTTTTGGATAAATCTAGGAAGGCAATTGCTAGGTTTGATGGTAATTTATGTTTATAAAAAACTGCCATCTTCCTCCAAAGTAGCTATGGTATTTCAATTCCTATTAACCATCTAATAGGATTACAGTTCTCCACATTCTCACCCACACATATTATTTTCAATCTTTTGAATTTTAGTCATTCTAGAATATAGCTAAAAATTTATTGGTAATTTTAAATGACTGCACTGTGACTTTATTTTGCATTTCCTAACAACTAATGAATTTGAACATCTTCTTATTTGTCATTCACATTTCAACTCCTCCCTTCTTCTCTTTTTCCTTTGAAATGCTGTTCAAATACTTTGATTTCAATCTTTTATTCAGATTTTTTTGCCTTATAATTGAATGTGTGCGTGCGTGTGTGTGTGTGTGTGTGTGTGTGTGTGTGTGGTGGGAGGGGGACGGTTAGTTACTGGGAACTGAACTGAGGGACTCTCTCCATGGTGCTGTATCCTCAGCCCATTTTTATTTTTAAATTTTGAGACAGAGTCTTGGTAAGCTGTCCAGGTTAGCCTTGAAGTTGTGATCCTCCTGCCTCAGGCTTTGGAGTAGCTGGGATTACAGGTGTTCATCACAGCACCTAGCAGATAATTGAATTTTAAGTGAATGTGTTTTCAGTGATAAACTCTATAAAACAGTGCATTTTATAGAGCCCCCTCTCAAGGAGAAAAATAAAAGCATAGCCACATAAAGCATTTTGCAAAATGAAGTTAGAAAAGGTTTCTCTTCTTCATGTAGAAGGATGTTTGGGAGTATTCTACCGGAGGCTGGTTCCAGAACACCCATCGTCAATGATCAGGCTTCACCTCTGTATGTGGCTTCCTTTCTCAGCCTTATAAGACAGCTAATGTATCTGTTGTCCTCACACCCACATTCTAGACAGAAAGAAAAGTGAGAGGTGAAGGCATTTGATGCACTAATTTGAATTGTTTTTATCTTTAAGTCCTACTAAATACACTTCTGCCTGTATCTTATTGGTCAGTGTTGAGCCAAGTGACCACCCCAAGCTGCTACAGGACATGGGGTGAGGTGGGGATGTGGCATTTTCAAACTGTCTGTTGTTCCCTAGGAATCTTTTATTAAGGAAGAATGAGACAGTGGGTACGGGAAGACAACCAACTATTTGACCGTGCTACATTTATGCAAACATCTATTTACAGGATGATCATCATAGAATAATTTGTAACAGAAAATTTAATAAAAACTAATAAGGAAATGGAAATAGCTAATTAGAGATACCTATCACATAGAAGTTTATGATGCCATTAAATCTACATTTGAAAAATTATTTAATGAGAAGAGAAAAATATTCTTATTAGATTAAGTAGAAAACAATATGCCAAACACCACATTGCATGATCACATTTTAATTTTAAAAGTCCACTTTTTTAGGTTTAGAAATGAATTCATAGTGAAATAAAGTAGAATGGTAATTTTAGATTTTGATTTTTTTCTTCATTGGCATTAAAATGATTAGATTTATCAGAAAAAAATATTACAATATTTAAGTTAAAAAGAAAAAGTCATGATGGATCTAAATATAGTCAGGGAAGAGAGTCCCCTGCAATGTTATCATTTTAGAGTATTAAGAGGAATAGGTTTGGAAGTTTTTAAAATTTGTGTCTGGCCCAGGAGGTGGTTGGTGCACCTGAATGGACATGCTGTGGTAGTAATAAAACATGAAGACACTGGGAACCTGGGTAAAGGGAAGGAAAATCAGATGTCAGGAATGGGGATAAGGGCAGGAGAAGGTGTGAGGAGCAAATCCTTGCTTGGCCACATTATAGCACCACTGGCCTCCTTGCCTTGTAGAAAAACTAATTATGAAGTAATTGCTTTTGTTGTTACTCTTTTGGGTTTTCATTTCTCTCAAGGGGTCATACATTCCCCACAAATGGATATACATTTAGTTTGGCTCCAATGCTTGCTGACATCCATGATTAAAGGACTGTAAGAAAGGATCTGCTTTGCAAGAAGAGAGGTGGAGAGTTTGGGAAAGCTTGGGAAAGGTCACTGAGGCAGATCACAGTGGATCTGGTGCCCCCAAAGGTAATGTGGAGCTGGGGTGGATCTTAATGGTCGAGAAGCCAAATACCATGTGCTGAGGCCCTGGGTTCCATCCCCATCCCCAGCCTGATGGAAAAAAAGAAAAGTGAATCAGGGATGTTTGGTTCATTCTGCTGTCACAGTTATTACTGTAAATGCTTACTGAATGAGTCAATAAGTGAATTAATGATTATGAGAGGCCCCTCTGGGAGACTGGACAGGATCCTGACACATGTCTGGGTATAGGGATCAGCCCGTGAGACAGGAGGTCAGGTCTGGTCTAGTAGTCACTGTGCTGTGATGTCATCACCCATCACTGGGATACCATGCCTCCTCCATCCTCACTCCCACCCCTACCGTCTCTGGGGTCAGTTGTGGCTGTAATATCAGGAATAGGGCTTAGCCTTCATGAGTGTCAGCTGCTGGACAGTGAGAACTTAAAAGGCCAGAACCAGGTGAATTCTGGCATTTGTCTTCAAACTTGTTTTGAAATTTCTATGTATTTAAAGTAAATATAATAATATTTCAACTCCTGAAGCAAGTCCATTTTTGTTTTGATATTCTTCTAATCAAGTTACATTCATTTCTATGTAGAAAAAGTTACATGTGTCTACTGGGATGAATTATTTTCTTGAACATCTGTAGATGTTGGTAATTCTTTTTAAAATCAGATGGCAAAAGGACTATTGGATATTTGTGAGTTGTTCTGCAGAAGATATTTGTTAAATGGCTAAAGAAATCAGAAATGCTTGAGAGTAAAAGTGGTTGACTCTCCTTGAGAACAAGACTCTAAATTCTCACATTACAGACATTTTTAGTATGTCTTTTCTAAGACAATTTTCAACATATGTATTCTTCCTTATGAGTCAGAAAGATCTGGGCAAAAGTCTTTTAACTACTTACTTTCGTTTATAACTGTAAGATCTTCTTTGTAGGCAGATATTATTATTGTAAGTACAGTATGATGCGATGGTATTACAGGCCATAATATCATGATTTTTATTTCCAGGGATTTTCACAGGGCTTGTCATATTTGAGATGTGATCTATTTAAAAATTATATATATATATTCCTGGATTTGATAAAGTAAGAAGACAAGATAAAACATAAATAACCTAACTAAGGATGAAGAAAGAGGAGACCTCATTGTTCTCATGATAGATGTGGCCTTTATAGGATGCCATACAACTTTGGAATAGCAGCATGTTGAATTTTGCTTCAAAGGATAACCAAATAATTGGGAACAGCAGACTCTGCCTCAGGGGATAGTGAGGAGGATTTCCCCCATGATCTAGCTGCACCCCAGTTATGGTTATATAGGAGGTATTTCCCAAAAGCTCATATGTGAGGCAATGCAGGAATGTTCAGAGGTGAAATGATTAGATTATGAGAATTGTAACCTAATCAGTGGATTAATCCGCCTATGTGGATTAACTGGGTGGTAACTGTAGTCAGGTAGAATGTGATTGAAGGAAGTAGGTCATTGGAGGTGTGCCTTTAGGGTTTATATTTTGTCCCTGGTGAGCAGAGCTGTCCCTTTGATTCCTGGCTGTGGGTCCTGAGCTGCTTTCCTTCCCTTCTGCCTTTCTGCCATGATGCTCTGCCTAACCTGGGCCTGGAGGTATGGATTTGGAGGACCAAGGACTGAACCTCTGAAACTGTGAGCCATAATCAACTTTTCCTCCTCTAAGATTTTCTTGTCAGGAATTTGGGCCAGAGTGGCACAAAGCTGATGAAAATACCACCCCAAAATACAGATTCAATGAGGTATTGGATTAAAGCTCATTTTTTTCTTGTGGAACAACTTAGAGATCTGGTTTATTTCACAACTTTTACTTCACTCCAAACTACTTAATTTATTTTAGATGAATTTTTTTCTTCCACTTTTTCCTTTGTTAACTTTGACACATCCATAAATTAGTAATGAAGCACTAATTATTTAATTTGTACATTGCACAAAACAAATGTCTCTTGGGATCTATTTATTAAAGTTTTCTTTCTATAATCCATATTAATGCTCCTCTTCTCCCATATTTTAAAATTTTTGTGTCACATAATCACTATGATTCTCAGCAACCTTCTTATCTTTTTTTTTTTTTTTATTTTTTAAAGTATGTTTGTTAGCCTCTTCTTGTGTGTATTTGTGTGTTATTTAACCTAAGGGCACTCTACCACTGAACTATATCCCAGACCTTACGTATGTTAAAAGATTGTATATTTCAGTTTAATGAAAACAGAAAGTACGTGATTACAGATATGCACTAATGGACTTAAACACTTTCTTCTCATTCACCATCACTGGTGTCAGATAGAAGGTGCCAGTAAACAGCACTGGACCCAGATAGGAAGAGTAGAACCCAATTCCAAAATTTCTATGATACTATATTTGGTTGCCACAAACAAAAACGAAAAAACGGAAATTAAGCATAAAGAGAATGGAATCCAAGTTAGAATTGGTGTTAGAAGACTTGAAGACACTTAGGAGAGTAGGGGGAGAGAGAGAGAGAGAGAGAGAGAGAGAGAGAGAGAGAGAGAGAGAGAGAGAGAGAGAGAGAGAGAGATATGAATCCAAAGGGCAGAGTATCACAGTCTTCTAAAGGAAGTTGAGGAGATGAAGATTGATAAAAGCCCCTGGACCAGCACAGCCTCCTCCTTGGCCAACTAGGAGATTTCTGTTGCCTTTAAGTGTAGTTTAAATGAAATGGAGACACAAAAGTTTGATTTCAAACTGAAAATGATAAAGAGCAGTTGGGATGAGCAGGAAATGAGAGCAATCAAGTGTAGGTGACAAGAAAAAGAGCAGTGATCTGAGGGACGGCAGAGTCAGTCCTTTCTTTTCTTAATTGAGTGGAAGACATGATTATTAGGAGTATTAGTCTAACAATCCTAAAAGTCTGGCTGGAGAGATTGAGAGATCAAAGGGGGATCAAGACCAAGGAGCAAGAAGTTTGAAGGCTTTTAATTCAAGAGAGTACATCTCTACCTGAAGAGAAAGAGGGAAGGGGCGATATCCACAGAGGGGCAGAGGAAGCGGGCAGGGGCACCTATGCAGGTGGGTTTAAAGTGTGAGAAAGGAATGTTTTACCTTTAAATCACCCTTCTGCATAAACTACAGACTGGGAGGAGCTGTGGCAGGAGCCCTGGGAGAGCAGGAGAGGTCCCCATAGGGAGGCCACATCAGTGAAGGAGAGGGAGAAGGGAAGTTGTTGTTGTTGTTTTAAACCCCAAATAAAAGAATCTCAGTTTCTCAGCTACCTGGACCATTTTTTAATGTTCTTGATTTAGAAATGACGATAAATATGGGGATTCTTTACTTTTGTCAGAGGTATTTTTTGGGGACTGTGAGTTCTTATCTCTCTGCTGGCATAAGGAAAAGTGTGTTTCAAAGCTAACCCAAGTCCAGGTGGAAAGTGACCTTCTGGCAAGGTGATTTGCAACAAGAATTAGATGCATTGGGATAGTTTGACTCAACATTAATGAAATGGTTGTCAATAAATAAATGATACAAATGAGCTGGGGAAAGATTGATTTCCATTTAAGAGACTACTGCTTACTGTAATGATCTAATATTCAGCATCAAAAGAATGCACCAGAAAAACTAAAGCAAATATTAATAGGAAAGTTTCACAGAGGCAAAATTCAGAGATAAATTAATTTTCAAAGGTGTTGAAAATTTTAACATGAAATTAAAGGTGATCTACAAACTTTACATCCCACAGGAATCCACATTTATAAAAAGCAGGCTGCTTTTTGCCACATAGATACAGAATAATTTGATGAATTCCAGGAACATCCATGGTCCTCAATTTTCTCCCTTTTTATTCTTAAGATGCTCAGAATTTCAACATTTAAAACAGATTCCTTTGTTGAAACATTTTCTGTTAAGTTAGCAAAACTTCTAGTCAACACTGGTAGATTGGATGTACATCCATACTTACAAGAGCTTTTACCTACAAGAACAAAGGGATGATAGCAGCATACTTCTATAAGTTAGAAAGAAGATGGACATGAGGTAATAAACTTTGTAAGCTGAAGGAAACTCAAAGTTCCACCATTAGTGGATGCTACACTAATGCAAGTCATTTGTACTGAAAACCCCCAGGAATTTTATGTATTCATTACCTCTAAAAGTGAGATTCACAGTAAGCTAGAATAGGAGGATTGATTGATTGGTTTTCAATACATGAAAAATTAGATGTCTGTTTCTGACAGAAAATTAAGATTCCATGCAATGCAAATAGAAAATTTTAGGAATAATGGTAAGCTAAGAATGCTTCTGCTTACTGGATTTCCAAATAAGTTTTAACTTTTGACTACACTAAGTGAAACTCCGTATCTTCAGATCATCGGAAGTCCATATGCATATCTATGACACATTCGAATCCAGCAGTTTTTTTTCCCCAAATGAAGGTTTATATATTGGTAATTTCATTATATAATAAGAACTAGAGGTTTTAGCTTGAGTCATCCTTCTTAATAAGCAGCTGGTCTCTTTTACCAGCTGATATTTCATATTAAATTGTCCCCCAGATATTTTCTCAAAATGGTTTATGGCATGCACCCTACATTTACCTCATGTCCCTTTTGTGGCTCTTTGTAAATCTGCACAATGAGGGAGTCTGGGTGGCAGCTGCAAATTTTCTGGTTTTCAATACGCACAGCATATTTGTCAGCAATTACGTCTCAGCTTCTCTTTCCGCACTTGTATTCTCGGTGCAGAGCAGTGAGGGCAAGTTAATTATTCCAATGATCAGCTCTGGGCACTCCCCTCTAATGCAAACTGAAGTCCTTCCAATTCATGGGTCATTCTAACCAGGAAGAACCACTGAGTATGAAAATACAGACTCCATATGTTTTTAAATTCTTTGTGTTTCCTAAAATTATCTTTCTAGAGACAACATTATTTTACCTTTAATTTCTAGATAAATTTGTCTCACATACTTAATACCCTTGCACAGTTTTTCAAGACTGACTCCGGTGCACCTGTCATGGTAGAAGTGAGCACTCATCCTTGGAACACTGGGCCCACAGCCTAAGATTATGGAAAGGGTGAACTTTTTTTTTTAAGTCCAAAGATTTATCTTAAAAATAATACTAGATTGGTATTCCAATTAAATATATTCCTTAAATCACCATATTACTCAAATTGCTGCCTGAGAAGAAAAGTAATGTAATGCTGCAAAAATTTGTGCAAAATCTGTGCTGCTGTTTTCGGTTTATCTTGACTGCCCTCTCTTATGCTCAGGCTCTGCATTCTGGACTTGAAAAGATTACTCATAAGGAATTAAAGTTGCCCCAAATTTCACTAAGGTTTCTTATTTTTTCTTTTACTGTCTTGAAAAAATTATTCTTTTCTGACTTTGGCAGATATTGAGAACTTTTCTACAAGTTCTTCCTGGCGACTCTCTATAATTTTTCTCCTCTTGAATTTAAATTTCAGAATTCCAAATTCATGATTTTAAGTACATAACTGTATTTACCTAGCATAGTTTCTGTATTTGCGGGTTCTAGAGTTGGATATTCTGGGTCTGAAACCCAGTTTATTCGTTTACTTGACATGTGATTTTTAAGCTATTTATTCTATTTCTGTTTTCTATACAATGGAAGTGAATAAAGTACCTACCTTTGGGGGTCATTATAAAAATCATAATCATTATGCTTCACATAAATGATTAGTATTGTTAACTCTTGTGGGTTGAGTCCAGAAGGAAAGAAGTTCTAACTGCAATGAAACCTTCAGTAATTTTTTTTAATTACTGAATTTTTAGACATGTCTGTTTAAAAAAATGTCTGTTTCTAGAATTTTCCTAATTAATAAATAGTGATGCTTCCTTCTCAAATAGCCACTAATTCTGAAAAAAATGTTGGCATATCTGCTTAACCATTCTCAACAAAAAGCCTGAACCGTAGGCTATCATAGTCACCTTGACAACACACTCAGAGTGGGAGGGAGTATACACCCACCACACACACCTGCGCTCACTCAGTGCTTGTGCACTGAGGATGTGCAGAAAGTTGTCACACAAGCTGGATGAGGCTGAGAGTTTGGGGATAAGTCCATTTTACTGCAAGCAACATGCTAATCCCGAATCTTGGGCTGGAGTCTCTGTTTCTGCCTTTGCCTCTATTGATGTGTGCTAGTGGTTCAGCTCTCAACATTGTACTGGGTCATTGGAGCCATGCGCTGCAGGCATGGCTGGACTTTCACTGGGCTGCAGATGCTTTCCTCAGTCCTCCTGCCTGCTGCATTACCCACTGCAGCTTTTCAAAACCTCCCTTGTTTCCAAGCCTCTACTTCACCACTGTAGCTTTACTCCTTGTCAGTGATCTGGTGAGATTTTATCAAGTTCAAGGTTATTGATCATAAACTGCATCAGCTCTCTCACCTCCTTCTCACACGTGTAGCACTTGGAACCCATCTTCTCATTTTTCTTCTGCTCTCAGAGAAGTAAACATCCTTAATTGCAAAGGCCAATCCTCTCACCTGAGTTTTGGTCTACTCTGCTTTATCAACAGTGTGTCCTTTCCTTCTCAATGAGGTTTTTTTTTTTTTTTTTTTTTTTTCCCTAGCAGAATCAAAGCAGCAGCACCTTCCCCCTTCCTCCTGGCAGCTAAACCCCAATGTCATTGATATTCCAGTAGAACTTCCCTGCTACAACAGAGCCATATGTTTCCTACCAAAAGATCTAACATTTGCAAGTAAAAGAATTATTTTCAAAACAGATTTAGCTTGTAACTTAATTACACAATCTGAGTCAAATATGTTGTTCTGGCTATAAAACAATACCCCAAATCACAATATTTCTAAGATAAGTGGTCCACATGGAAAATAAGAACAAACTTATCAAGTTGTCATGTTGATAAATTTTCTGTGTGGTTTCCTAGGATTTGCAGATGCCAGAAATATTAAAAAAACTATCTCGATCCTTTGTTTGTATCCTCTGGAAGGAATACAGAAGGAATTAGCTCCCCAGCAGACATGGACTACCATGTAAGATGGAAAAGATTGTAGACTTATGCTATAATCTTCCAATAGTTTAAGCAGGGAAAGAGCAGCTATTAGATGCTTCTAGTATTTGGGGCTGAAAAAGCAATGGTATATAGATGTTGAAATTACTTGCCTTTAAATATTCATGCATTGAAATCTCCAAGGGATACTAAATGACACATTAAGATGTATTTGCTTCACTTAAATTGCAATAATTAGATTTCTGAGTCTCTGAACAGCAACTACAGATCCATATTTCTCTCCTTCTATTTCATTACTGGCTGATAATTTTATTTTATGCTGCTTTGGAATTCATCTCATAAAATACCATATATTTTCACATTGTGTTGTGCTTGCTCTGTTGCCTGATTCTTGATGGCATAGCATGCTCTTTAAAAAATAGAGTGCCCTCTCTTTGGGAACATTTAAAAATCAACTGATATTTGAGAATGAGGTAAAAGGAAAAAATTGTTATGTTTTAATAAAGTCCCATCAGAAAATTTTGTTCTTAAATTATAAAATCATTTGTAATAAAAATGTATGAAATAACTCCTTGCTATCTAAAAATGTTTGCAATGGAAAAAATTTGAAATTCAAGTAAAAACAGGTATTAATTTTTTAAAAAAATATATTAAAAGTGCTAAAGGCTTTTTTTTCTCTCTGTACTCAAAGTTGGGAAGGTCCCCAAACTGGCCTTGCTCTGTTTGGGTGGCATGGAGTGGTTTAACTGACATTGGAAACCACTATCATGATAATCAAGTCGTTGGAAACAGTAGCCAATGTTTATAGGGTGCTCTGTAATATATCCTATACACTTTTTGGTCCATTGCAACCGGGCTTCTGCCTTGCGAACATTTATATAAGCTTTTTTCCAAGATGAAGAATACTTCCATGTTGCTAAATCCAGTGATGCTACTTTGTCATTTATATAAGCTTTTTTCCAAGATGAAGAATACTTCCATGTTGCTAAATCCAGTGATGCTACTTTGTCATGATTTTTGACTCTGAGAATCATTGATACCCCCACTCATCTGGTTGTTTAAACAGAGCTTGATTTAAAATTGTAAAACTGAGGAAATAGAGAACTAAAGATAATATGCCACAACTATGAATTAGACTGTTGTCTTTTTACATTTTTAAAATTTGTTTCAGAATTATTTTATTGACAAATTATGGTCACACATAATCAGAGAGCACACTGTGATGTTGATATATATCTGCAGTGTGGAAAAATTGAATCAGGCTAATTAATGTACATTCCCTTAAATATTATTTTAGTCACCTTTCTTGTTGTTGTGACTAAAAGACCTGACAAGAACAACTTAGAGGAGGAAAGGTTTATTTGGCTTATGGTTTCAGAGGTTGAGTCCATGGTTGGCTGATTCCATAGCTCTGGGCTCAAGGTGAGTTAGAACATTAGGGTGGAAGGGCATGGTGGGGGAAAACACCTCCGGACATGGCAACAGGGAGCAGAGAGAGCTCCATGTGGGCAGGTACAAAATATAAACCCCAAAGACACACCCTTAGTGACCTACTTCCTATTAGCCACATTCTACCAACCTGTGGTTACAGCTCAGTTAATCCACATCAGTGGATTAATCCACTGATTAGGTCATCACTCATAATCTAATTTCACCTTGGAAAACTGATGTTGTCTCACACATGAATTTTTGTGCACTACCTCATATTTAAACCATAAACAACATTTACCATTTACTTCTATTTAAGTGCATCTTTGTACTCTTAGTCCCAAAAGACCAACTTCTAGGCCTCTGGTCCTTAAATAAGGGTTATGCCTGTATCATCCAGTTGCACTACATAAAAGTAAACTTTAGATGTGACATTGATCGATCGTTCCTGTCTGTCCTCTAGAGTTCCCTCCAGATCTTGGCATTATGTTCTGCCCCTTGGTCTCCAGAGCTGTCATTGTCTGGCTAGAATTCTCCAACTTTTCCCTGATTTCTCAGGTCAAAAATCATCCTGATCATTTTTTATTATCTTTTCACATTAACTTTGATTGGGAGAGATGGTTTCAAACCACTGGAGTAGGAGGCCCAAATGATAGGGCACATGCAGAGAAAGAAGAGAGACTAGCCATGACAACACTCATGTGGGAAAGGACAGGGCTCCGTTAGATGAAGTTTCAAATGTTGGCCCTTCTTTTCTGTTAGGTTGTTCACTTGTTATAAAAGAGAAATTCTACTCCTGTATAATAAATGACAACCACAATATAAACGGGATTATTGCGGTCCTCAATTTGAGGCTCAGCAGCATTTGGAAGAGGATTGTCTTCCAAATGCAGGAAGAAATATACAGAGCAGAAATACAACAATTGTTGGTGAGGATATGGGAAAATTGGAACTCTTGCTCACTGTGGGTAGGGATGCAAAATTGTGTGGTCATTATTGGAAAACAGCCTGGAGGGGAGATTATTTAAAAAAAAAATCCACAGATGCAGCAGTTCATCTACTGGACATTTATCTAAAAGAATTAAGAAATTCTTTAAATAATTAAAGAAATTAAGCTCTTGAAGAGATATTCATACTCCTGTGTTCACTGAAACACTATTCACAATATGTTCATTGACAGATAAACAGATAAAGAAAATGTGGCATACACTTAGATTTGAATACTATACAGCCTTAAGAAAGGAAATCTGCAAAACATGATGACTTCTACGAACTCCAAGGACTTTATGAGAGGTGAAGTAAGCAAGTCACAAAAGGACAATACTTCATGATTCCACTCATAAAGGTATCTAAAATAGTCAAAGTCATAGAATTGAAAAGTGTAATAACTATTACAGGAACCGAGGAGAGCGGAAACAAACGGTTAAATTCTGGTCAAAAAAAGACGAATGAACCCTAGAAACCTGCTGTAGAATATCATACCTAAAATCAACAATAATGCATTATACACTTAAAAATTTAATAGAAAATGTATTGTTAATTGTTCTTACCACAATAAACAAAGGAGATAGAACAATAAAAATAAATTTTGCTGGTCTTAGAATTTAGTAAAAGTCAGTTCTACCCTAAAGACTTTCTGTAATTGTCTCTTTTTTGTGCATGTTTGTGCACTAAGTCCTTTTAGGGGAGCTGAAGCGAAACTTGGCTCTTTCTGAAGGCCATTATCGAATTCCTATTCAAGTGTAAGAGAGCTCTGTTAATAAATGACAACCTCAGTATATCAGTACACTTATTTATTTGTTTGTTTGTTTGGTTTGGTAATATTAGGGATTGAACACAGGGATGTGGACCATTGAGCTACATCCTCAGCCCTTTCAACTTTTTATTTTGAGACAGGGTCTCACTGAATTGCCCGGACTGTCCTTGAACTTGTGATCTTCTTGCCTCATCTCCCTTAGTAGCTGGGATTATAAGTGAGCTCCATTGCTCCAGGCCTGATAGTATGGTTTTAAGTAAAGGGTTAGACTACACAGAAAAATTGTCATTAGAAAAGACATTTATTGAAGATACATAATTAAATACAATAAGGAGATACCTGGATACCATGGTAGAACAAAAATCAAATTCCTCCTTGCCATATGTGGTAAAACATATTCTAAGATTCTGGTTTAAGATATGAACATCGTGGGGGGTGGGTATTACTCTATCTATCACAGTACCTTATACTTTTTAGTTCTTCTATTCCTTTATTTCTTCATCTTTAATGTTTTATGGATCTTTTTTGCTACCATTTTATTCCCTTGTAATATCTTTTACCATATTCGAAAAATTTATTTTCTTACTGTTTTTCTTGGAGTTGTAAAGAACATCTACATTTATATCAATATGGTTCCAACTAATATCGAATAACATCAACAGTTTCATAATAATTACTTCATGTGATTTCCTTTTAAAGTCAGGGATAGAAATGAGACACAAACAAAAATACATGTGTGTATTGCCGTTTATATTTTCCCATGTAGCTTCCTTTACAGGTGACCTTTGTTTCTTCATGGGCACTTGAGTTACTCCCTAGTACTTTTTCATCTTAGCCTCAGGAGTTCCCTGTGGTACTTGCTGATGGTAGGACTATATCAACAAATTGTGTTTTTACTTGTGTGAGAACATCTTAATTTTGCTTTCAGTTCTGGAGGATCACCAGACTTAGAATTCTCAAATAACCATCTTTTTTAAAATTCAGCACTTTGAATATGTCATCTCACTGCCCTCTGGCCTCTGGATCTTGAGGATCCTTGTGCCTGATGTACTGCTTCTCTCTTACCTCTGTGAAGGTGCTCTTTTTGTCTGTAACAGTTGGCTTCTTATGTGTCTTGGTTTGGATATCTCTGAGTTTATCCTACTTAGAGTTTGTGAAAGCTTTTGTACATGTAAATGAGCACTTTCCACTAAATTTTGGAAGCATTCAGCCTTTATTTCTTCAAATATGCCTTTTTCCCTTTATTCTCTCTTTTCCCTCCAGAACTCCTATTGTGAGTTATGTTGATAGACTTGGTGGTGTCCCACAAGCTCTGAGTCTCTTCATTTTCTTCCTTTTAATTCCTCCGACTAAATTTACCAATGACTTATTCTGCCAGTTCCCCTGGACAATTTTTTATTTCAGTTATTATACTTTTTTTTTCTTAGTTGTAGATGAACACAATATCTTTATTTATTTATTTTTATGTGGTGCTGAGGACCGAATCCAGTGCCTCACACATGCTAGCAAGTGCTCTGCCACTGAGCCACAGCCCTAGTCCCTCTAGTTTTTGACTCTGTTGATATTCTCTTTTTTAATATTTATTTTTTAGTTATAGTTGGACACAATACCTTTATTTTACTCATTTATTTTTATGTGGTGCTGAGGATCTCACCCAGGACCTCGCCTGTGCTAGGCAAGTGCTCTGCCACTGAGCCACAAGCCCAGCCCATCTATTGATATTCTCTTTGTGTTGAGATATCATTCTCATGTTTTCCTTCGGTGGTTTAGACTTAATTGCTTTACTTTTTTGAACATATTTATACTCTCTGACTTGAAGACTTTACCTAGTAAAGCACTGTCTGAGCTCTATTTTGGAGACAGTTTCCAGCTCTCACTGTCTTTCCTTTATTGGGCCTTGCTTTCCACTTTCTTTTCATGCCTCATATTTTTCTTTTGTTAAAACTGGATACTTGGGGCTGGAGATGTGGCTCAGCGGTAGCGCGCTCGCCTGGCATGCGTGCGGCCCGGGTTCGATCCTCAGCACCACATACCAACAAAGATGTTGTGTCTGCCGAAACCTAAAAAATAAATATTAAAAAAATTCTCTCTCTCTCTCTCTCTCTCTCTCTCTTAAAAAAAATTGGATACATAATATGTAGCAACTCTGAAAACCAAATTTCAAAATTGATACAAAATCTGCTAAACCTGAGGCTTTAGGTTCCCAAAGCAAGAAATGGAAAAGTGGTCCTCCCAAGCCATGAGCAGAGTATAGGGTGAGGCAGAGATTTCTCGAGAAGGGATTTAGGGTAGATTAACCAGTTCTCTTGATGTTTTCTTTCCTGGGATTTAAAAAACAAATGGAAGATAAAAATATTTCCTCTATGTAAAAGAAAACATTCTTATAATAGTCTTCTTTTTCTATCTTCAGAATCCCTTTTGTTTGCTAAACATTGTAGCTTTCCCTGATAATATCTTAAACTGACATTGGGATTACATGATAAAAATGTTTCTTTAGTCAATTCTTTGAAGTAATACCAAAATTAAACAGTCAAACTAAAAAGGGCTGTACATTTCTATGGATACATATTTATTTTGTTTTTACTTTCAGGTCTTATATTATGCACACAATTTTATTTTAAGAGAAAATATAGTATCTATGAAGCATATAATCTTAGTAAAGGTAAAAGGATGCTTTAAGTCTCTCATTCTAAGGAAGACAGATAATGAGTGACAGCTGTGCTATCTCATGGTTCCTCCAGAAGTTGTTAGTAAAATGGGGCAAAAAGCTTTTTGGTTTACAAGTTTGCAACTCTACTTTCCTTCCAAATACCTTACAAATACACTAGAAGCATCATTAACTTTAAAATGCATTAAGTATATAAATACCTGCAAATGCTTCTATAACAGATGTCAGCTGGAACACTCTTTCCTTTCCCAAAGCTGGATACCTTCAGATTCCTTCCATCCTTAATTGCTAATATGTTTCCCCCTTTTCTCTACCAGACTTTGAATCTTTTAATTGACCTGTTTTGTTTTTATCAGTCTAGATACAGAACTTAGTATACTTACTAGAGGTTTTTAGGGTTTTTTTTCCTGTAAAACAATCAATATACTCTTGGCATTTTATGAAATTAATGGTCCTTAAAGAGATTCAGGAGTGGGTCTTATTTGAATGCATGGACTTTCGTTATCTTTCCAAGTCTCTCTCCTCTTCTGCCTCTTAATGTTTGCTCATTGCCTACTCAGATTTATCAGTTTTCCATTGGTCAGAACTTATCTTTCTCCAATTTCTACACCTCAGATTTGCAAAACAAATCTATCAATGATTTCCTGTTAGCAGAACCCACCACATCTAAAAGTCAGTTGGGTTACACATAGCAAAAGCATTTCACTAAGTCCCCCACATACAAAACCATATTCACGAGAACACTGAAGATATGAGAATAGGTAGATTTGGAATCTAGTCTCATATTGCCTATCTCAGAATTTAAGCACTTCTTTGATGAGATCATACAAAGAATAATGAGAGAATATTTACAAGATTACCTAGGCCATTGAAGCTACTATACTCTGACATGTTTTTTGGGATATTAACCAGCCTCTACATCCTTCTCTGAGAATTCCACACTGTCTTTCTTTAAGAAAAAAGATGTAAAAGACACAAGATGAAAATATAAAAGTCACTGGAAATAAGAGTCAGGTTTCTATCTCATACCATGTATTGCCTAACTACCGGTATACTGCTAATGGAGCAGCTACTATTTTATATAGGAGCTGAGAATAGATTTAATTTTTAATGTAAAAAAGGTAAAGCTGTTATTAGAAAAGTACTACTTTCATAGTTTACAGCATAAAAGCATCTTAGTTCTTGAGCCAGAACTTGTGGAATTTTCTGGGTTTTTTTTTTCATAGTGTGATTATAAATATGTCAGGATTCACATCTGTCTTATTTCTCTTGCAAAAAAAATACAGTCTTCCACATTCTTACATAGAAATGAATAGATCTTACCTGTTTAAATAAAATTTTTTTTCTTTATAATTGAGTGATCCAAGTCATGTTTGTGTTTGGCGATTTAAAGCAGGAAAAATTCTGACTGGCTAGTTCTAGTTTCCATGGTTCAGAACTCCTCTGAGATTCACCATACCTAATTCAGAAATGATGATTCTAATCTTTCAGAATTTTTCATAACCTTGTCTTCACTCCATAGTTGGAGGCCATTTTGTCTCTGAAATATATGATTTGAAAAACTTTTATCTAGTAACAGTAATGTCTCGCTTTTCCTTTGCGGTTTTGTCCATTTTGTAGTCAAGTTGTTTTTTTTTTTTTCTTTAGTCATTTTTAAATCTCTCTTCCTAGGTATTTTATTATTAAACTTTAAACCTCCTCAATTATAATAGATTTTAGACACTGAAGTATACAACTCAATTATGCAATTCTGAATTGACCTCTGGGTTTTGTATGTCTCCAGTACAACTATTTAAACTACTTGACATTAAAATATTACGCCATTCTGTCATTTTTGAGCAATTTCCTGAATAATTTCCAATTTCCAAGCTATTTGTACACAGGAAACTGCTGTTTAACAAAGGTTGCACCCAGCAAAGTCAGGAGCCTTTCATCTAATTATACACATCCTTTATTATCTTCAATTAAGTCTACTGTAGCCCTGAAACAACTTTTCATATGTGAAACCAAACCAAGACCCGAATGGGTATCTAAAGTACTAGGTAGGGACTGTCAGGGTCCCTATCAAAATCTCTGTTTTACAGATCTCTGGAAATAAGCAATAGTATCTATTTATGAAGGACTAATTTCTTATGAGACTTCTCAAAATAACCGCAGTTAAATTAGAAGTCAGCTAGACCAATGTCTGAAGTTAGGGGACAAAATCAAGTCTTGTAGGAGGTATTAATTTCAGAGTATGCCCTTATGTTTAGAAAAATATACATGTGGTATCTAAAAAGAAATTCCTCATCAAGCCATGAGAATTGAATTGCTGTCCTGAGAATTAGCAGTTCTGGAATCCTTTCTATTTTAGTACCATAGTTTTACCAAGAGAGGTCTTGATAAAGGAGATGAGGTCTCTGAGGACATGCTATAAGAAGTATCGAAATAGAGTAACCGTATGTCAAGAAGTTGCTGTTTCCAGAGCTTCTAATAAAATGCCATTTTAATATTACTCTGGATCAATATGTTACGTTAAAACTTTCCACATCTTGAATTTTAAAGTTTTTCATAATATGAAAATAACTCAAGTCTAAAGTGTGAAAAAGAAAAAACCTTGGCTTCTTGAGAAAACTGATCCAAGAGAATTTCAATTTCAAATAAGCAATAGCATTTTAAGACATGAATGGGTTTGAATATACTTTGTATACAACCAGAGATATGAAAAATTGTGCTCTATATGTGTAATAAGAATTGTAATGCATTACGCTGCTACATATAAATTAAAAAATTTAATTAAAAGAATAAGTCCTGGGTCAGCATGTTTACCCTGAAGTCTCTCTGTGTTCAGGCCACAGGACTTGAGAATAACTGATACGTCAAGTCAGGTGGTAAGGAAAGGTGAAATTCGTCTTCATAAATATTAGAACCTCCTTACCTCCATCAAATTTAGCAGAGCAAATATTGAATAGCTGCAGACTTTAAAAAATATTTGTTAAAAAAAACAATGTTATCTGGTTTTTTAAAAACCTTTATTCATGAAAATTTCTAAATGTAAAATGGATAATTCAGTATTATTGATAGATGGCCAATTTAGTTTCATCTATATTCCTGCTCTGTTACTTCATTGGGAAATGTTAATTCCTTTCTTAGGTGTAATATAATTTTACTCCTGAGCGTGCAAGAGTGTATCTGTAAGGAGTAAGGATTTTAAACAATGTGATCACAATGTTACTGTACTGTGATCATATCTCAAAACAACAACTTCTTAATGCAGAATTTTATAGTGTTAATTCTCTGAATGTATTGTAAATGTATTCAATGCATTCATTCAAATAATGATACTGAGTCTATAACTCCATCGTTTGATATCTCTCTCTCTCTCTCTCTCTCTCTCTCTCTCTCTCTCTCTCTCTCTCTCTTTATACCTGTTAGTCTTTAATGACTTCCTCCTTGTTTTTTCTTTCCACTTATTTGCTGGCATTTCCCAGCATCTGGACAATGGCATCATGGTTTCATTTGAAACACACTTGTTTACTGTGTGAAGTTCCTATGAGCTGGAAGTTTGATTCAGATGCGTCACTGCTTTCTTTTGGGCAAGAATATTTCGTAGGTGGTGATGTACTTCCTAAGCACTATTAGATGACTCATAAGTTCTGGAGGTTTCTGTCCCTCTTTCTGTGATGCCAAGATTGATTCTTGAATTCATGTCAACTTGACCTAACCTTTATAAGATTTTTTATTGGCCTTCTCCTAATAAGTTTAACAACATTGGTGAATGTTGTCAAATCTATTATATCATTAGGAAAAATATTGCATGCTTTAAAAATTCTTTATGAATTTCTTAGAATTATTTCATAAATAACTCTCATCAACTTTTTAATTACACTCACATGCATTTTATATAGGAAAGGCAGAATAAATGTTTAATTTCCAAATATGCTCTTAAGAAACTAAACACACACACACATGTATGTGTGTGTACATATATGTGTGTGTGTGTATATATATATGTATATAATCTTAGCAAGAGCTTTCCAACAGAGCAGATTTAGAAAAAGGTTTACCTTAATTTCCTTATTTTAGAATAGGAGAAAATTATTTGAGGTTGATTGCTTTAGTTTCCTCTTAGTTATGAGTAGCTAAGCAAAGTGTAATCCTTTTGTAGGAGATATAATTTGTTATCTAAACAGTCATTTCTAATCCAGAAATCATGTTATTCAGGGTGGTGAACATGAGGAGCTGACGGCCTGGGGAAGAAAAGAGTAAAATGAGCAGCCTGTTTTGACAGAGATGGTTTGAAATGAGATGGAAAATAAAGGAAACAGGGAAAAGAGTAGGGTGACCAGGGGTGACACCTCTTGGTATGTTTTCTAGTATGGTTTTTTCCTTTAATACATGTTATTTGAAAAATAATCCAAACCAAGT
The DNA here is from genome assembly GCF_045843805.1 of Urocitellus parryii. Taxonomy (NCBI): domain Eukaryota; kingdom Metazoa; phylum Chordata; class Mammalia; order Rodentia; family Sciuridae; genus Urocitellus; species Urocitellus parryii. The sequence goes on from NC_135538.1 coordinate 13,642,783, forward strand.
CGACTAAATGAAGGGGGAACATGGAATACACACAAAAGCAAATGAATAATAACATAACAGATTCGAGTGGGAAACCGAGAACTAACCCTATTACTTTCTGAATACAGCGTTTTGACTTCATTCATCCAGGCCAACAGAAAAAAGAACTGCAAACAAGTCCCAGTTGATAGGTTTGCTTTTCAGAGGTACAGGATAGAAATGCTGAAGCTGCTCGATACAGAGCCTCGTATTGAACAAATACGTAAATGAATTCAGTGTAGTAGGAGTCTGGTTTCTTCTTGTTGAAAAGGGTCAGGGAACATCTTTTATCCAGAATGCTTGGAACTGGAAGGTTTTCAGGTTTCCGATTTCTTGCACATACATAATGAGCTGTTTTGGGGATAGGACACAGGCTAAAAAGTCCATTTGTTCATGTTTCATGTTTACCTAATATACATAGCCTGAAGGTAATTTCATGTGATATTTTTGGTGTGCCCAGCATTTTGACTGTGATCCACTTCATGAAGTCAAGTGTGGGATTTTTCACTAGTGGAGCCATGTTGGTCCTTGAAAGTTTGGAGCATTTTGGATTTGGACTTTCAAATTAGGAAAGCTGAACCTGTATTACAAAAGTGGAAACATAAAAATGTTGGGGAGGCTCTCAGTGAGGAGATGAGTACCCTTGCACAATATTGATGGATATGACAAAAGCCCCGCCAGACTGTTTTACTATTATGAATTTTCTTTGCCATGTGTATATCTTCTTTGGTGGAGTGTCTGTTAAGGTACTTGGTTATTTTACTTCTTAATCAGGCTGTTGTTTCTTTGCTTTATTTTATTAATTGATGCATAACAACATACATATTTCTGCACTATCATGTGATGTTTTGATGCATGTATACATCGAATGAAGTTCAATTGAGGGTAAGCATGTCTATCTCCTCAATCATATATCATTTCTTTGTAGGGAAAACATTCAAAAATCTATAGACTACATCTGTAGTCACCCCAATGTTCGATAGAACAACAGAATCTATTCTCCTATTTAACTGTAACTTAGGATCCATAACAAACTTTCCCCAGCATTCCCTCACTTCTCACCTCCCCAGCCTCTGGTAACTTATTCTGCTTTCGACTTAGATCCCACATTCTGAATCTTATACAGTGTGCAAATATTTTCTTCTATTCTGTAGATTTTCTCTTCTCTCTGTTGGTTATTTGTTTTGCAGTATAGAAGCTCTTTAGTTTGATATGATCCCATTTGTTTACTTGTGCTTTTGTTTCCTGTGCATTTGGGATCTTGTTCCATAAAGCCTTCTCCCTTTTAGTACCATGGAACATTTCCCGTGTTTTCTTCTAGGAGGTTCTGTAGTTCGCACATGTTAAGTATAGCCTAACAGGAAGGAGTAGGTACTTAAATCCAAAAGTAAAGGATCCACCCAAGTTCACTAAAAGACATATTTTTCATCAGTTTAATATTTATACTTAAATACTTTATGTGTCCTCAATCAAAACTATAGAACACACACAATATGGTCTTCTACTTGTTGAAAAATACTTTGTTGATTTTCTTTTTGAAAAATTACCCACAATTAACCCCCGTTTTCACCCTTCATGTTAAACAAAGCATTTTTTTGTTGTTGTTATTGTGTGTGCATTTAGCTGTAGCACTTTTTTATTCTAGATGCATTTAGTGGCTGTTATTTCAACTTGAGTTTCTTCTTTTTGATTTCAGTGGTATGAATCAAAAGCATTGTGCCATGAGGCTGTTGGACTTGTGCAATTGTGTACCTGTGATCACATATATCCTTACATAAATGTGAAGGGCATGGCTTTGTAAACAGGCTTTGAATTTCTTGACTTCAAGTCTTACTTTTAATCATTAAGGCAATTGGAATTCTCCTTCTGGTCATTTCGGAGGCTATTATAAACGGTTACTATCTACCTGCTTTTCAGGATTAAAGGACTTGAAAATTTCCCCTTTATCTTTGAAAGGAGGCAGACATCTCTATTGTCAAGACCTGCCTCCACACAGCATGATGGGGATAGCCATTTTTCCTCCTGAAGAGCCTTGCATTGTCATTCGGCTTGCTGGAGGTTTGGGATGTGATATTTGTTATCTGGATTTCCAGGAACCAGTGAATATAATTAAGTAATTCTGATGAAGTCAGTCACAAGGATCTGGTCTATAACACTTACTCCACCATTTAATTATGTAGAGAAACAAAGAGAAGAATAAGTTAGAGATTTTAATCACACAAACATGTACATACAGGAAAAAACTTCACATTCCCCCAACACACCTCATGTCCCTTTTGCCAATGTCTTCTGCTCTGCATTCTCCCATGACTAACATGGAAATGTCCACCTATATATCCTTTCCATTTTCCAAATTATCCTCCTTGCAAAATCCTACATGCTGACATAGTTTCCTTGTTCATTTTTTTAATTCACAAAAGAATGATTGATTTGTTGGCTATCTTTATCTTTGGTAGAGTTATATACTTTTTCCACTTCCAAATAGACGCTAACCTTATGAAGGATAGAGAACAGGAAATGGTAGCCATCATCCTTAAAGATGTGAGAAACCTGAATGCCACTCCAATATCATATAGTTATCTATTTATTTCGAATATGGAGAAACTGAGGCCCAGAAGTCTTAAATTCGTTTATTCATGTTTAGTAAATACTTGAGCCTTTATATTTTGCCTGATACTCTGCGAAGTAATATATATACAATGCAGAGTGAAAATTAACAAGTTTGTTTTTTTCATGGACTTCAGTCTGTTCGAGGTATTCAGCCATTAATTAAGTAGTCACTAAAAATTAGAAATATATAACTTTTTTAAAGCACTTTGAAGAGAGATCCATACAGATGTGTAAGCATATCTGCTTTAGTCAGCTTTGTGTCACTCTGACCAAAAAAACCCAACAAGAACAATTAAAAACAGGGAAAACTCATTTTGTTAATGATATCAGAAGTTTGGTTTATGGTTGACTAACACTATAAATCTGGGCCCAAGGTGAGGCAGAATATCATGGTAGAAGGGCACAGCAATGGAAAGCAGCTCTGGAAAGCAACCAGGAATCACAGAGAGCTCTACTCACTAGGGACAAAATATATATCCCAAAGTCATGTCCCCAGTGACATACTTCCTCCAGCTGTATCTTACCTGCCTACAGTTACCACCCAGTGTTATTAATCCACCAATTAGATTATATCTCTCATGATTCAGTCATTTTACCTTTGAATATTCTTGCATTGTCTCATACATGAGCTTTGGGGGGATACCTCATATGGAAACCACAATGTTCCACCCTTAGGACACCCAAGTTCATGCCCATCTCATAATACAAAATACATTTAGTTCATTTCCAAGAGTCTCCGTAGTGTTAGTTTTACCATTGCCCAAAATTCTAGTCCAAGTTCAAATTCTCAGATATGACCAATATATAATGGCACAGAGTAAACAATATCTTGAAGGAAATGATCATTCCCTGGTTCTATTATCAGCTGAAACAGTACTTACCACATGTTGTGCACTTGATAAGCTTTCCTACTGAGTTGACTAACTAGTGTTCTGGTTATCTAAAGTTTAAGATTAAGAGTGTTAAACAAATTTGAGGTCTGTAGCCATTTATAACTTTAGGCACCTTTTTAATATGGCTAATTTTCTCATCTTTAACTTTGAGAAAATCATGTAGAAGTGGTTTGTATTATATTTAGCCAGTAGGGCACAAGCCAAACGATCAGACTCATAGCTCCTGTGTTCTATGACAATGGGACCTAACCAGCCAAAATATGTTCAGCCATCACCTAGTTGAAATTTCAATTCAAGGTAACAGCTACAGTACTATCTAGAAATATACTCATGTAATTCTAGTGTTAGGAAGGGTTCCCGTAAGGAAGCACATTCCATAGACCGTGAGTTTACTTAGTTTTAAAGATGTTTGTTAGATAATGTGTTAAAGTATAGCTCCAGCCAAAGAGTTAGAACTTATTATTAGCACCATGCTCTAATCTACTAAGTAATATGAGTGAAAGATTATATAAAATATATATGCACACATGCTTATTCCTGGTAGAGACAGGATATGTCAGGTTTCTGACTTTAATCTTGCAAGTGATGGAGCACTTAACAATGATTCATATGGAAAAAAATAAAGCTAGCTATGCATACTAAAATAACCCCTAAATATTTAGAAATAGCTACCAAGCACCTGTGAGCCTATGTGCATATACAAGCAGTTCTCTTTGCTCTGGAAAATATTCAAGTGGAAAGCTACTGCTCTGTTTCATAAGTAACAGCAATTTGTGACAATCATGGAATATGCTGGGCATTATCAACTGCATTGTTATCTACTGCAGTACAATTTAATTAGCAAGCCTTAGTTTGATTATCTGCCAGCTTATGCTACCTTAACTGCTCTGTTCCAGTTTGAGGACTAAGTTTTATCTTATCATATTAATATATTTAAGAGGATACCTAAACATTTACAAGTGTTTTGTTTGTTATATTATTTTTCCCTCATCAACAAAATTATATTAAAATCTCTGATGTCAGCTTAAAGTATTCTCAAATGAGTCAAATATTTATTTCTGGACATAAAAAATACCTTGATTTCATTTTAGATGTGATTTTCTAATTTACAATTTAAATCAGGTGCATATCCAGGGATATATTAGTCACTATAATTCAAAATGTTTTTAGATCTCTGTGTATATGTGATGTTTTAGAATGAGTATTCCTAAGTGTTCTTTGCTAGGAGCCAGGGAAGCCTAAAAGCAATCAAGTGAGGTTCAGTTGCTGCTTAGAGGCAATGTGGCTTCAGATAAAGAAAGAAGTCTGGACTGACAGGAAGAGAACACAGTTTCTGGAAAGCCAGATGATAGACAGTAGGGACTGTCCAGGCAAGGAATCAGAGCCCAGGGAGTCCAGGAAGGGCTGATGGGACATCTCCTGGAGCCAAAGGGGTGAAGGTGTTCACATCAGCAAGAGTTGGTCAAAGCAGATTTTTGTCTTCTAGCTTCAGATGCTGGAAACAGCAAACAAGAGGGCCCTGGTCTTTTCAGCTTGCCTGCATTTGTAGAAGCCTTCCAAATAGTAATTACTTTCACTGATGTTTTGTGTGCTCTCATATTTTATTAATAGTAATAATTAGAAGTGCATGGCCAGACATAACTTCTAAAATATGGATTCAAAGAGAATGCATAGGAGGTAGCTCAAGAAAATTTGAGGTCTAACATATGGATATTTAGTTTTTCCAACATTACACAAATGTATTGTTTTGTTTGTTTGTTTCTTACTCATGGTAGAAAAATTAGTATTTTTAACTGACTCCTGTCTTTCTGTATAACTTAGGAAGTGCTTATATATTTCCTCCAATTGATTGTAAACTCTTGGAATGGGCGGCTTTACCTTCTCTTACTTGCCTCTGTGTCTTGTATGTTACCTAGAATTGAGTGAATTATATAGCAGCTGCCAAATCAAAATATGCCAAATTTAATAATTGGTGTGCACACCTTAAACTAAAATCACTGATAATGTGCCAAATGCAGCATGAAAGCTTTAAGGAAGAAAAGAAGCAAAATGTATAGCATGCTAACTCTCACCTCAGTGTGAAGGCACCTGGTTTACTGAGGAGGTAATAGGGGCAAAACATGAACATCTTGATTTTCCTCTGGTCACTCCCTTTAATAACACCCTGTCTAATGTTCCCTCCCCATCACATAAGGGCATCTGTGCAGCTTTAATCTTAAACTAGTTTAGACTACCTCCTCTGGGGACCTAATAGGAGGAAGAGTCACCTTCTGACTTTCCTCTCCTTCTCTCACACCAGCTCTTGGAGTGGATAGATAGCCAACGTGGACTTTGGGTCATAAACCTTCTCCTTCCTGTGTGGGGTTCACTGTGTCTGAAGGTTTAGCTGACCAGGCCATGTGATGGTGATGGGGAAGTAAATCTGATCCCACACCAGCTCCATCTAGTAACTCTGGTCCACACTGGTGCACACTATCCTTTTCAGTTGCAAAAGGTCTTTACATTCTGGAGGGTTCCCAACCAAAGATATGGATGGTTTTCTTGGGTCCATCTTTGGCATCTTCTTAGTGAGACAGAGACACTTCTTAGTATAACTCTGCTGAGACACACTGGCTCTCTCATGGTGGGCATCAATCTTGCTTTGTCTACTTATCTCCTGGGTGGGGTCGTGGTTCCTGCCTTCTCCTCTGAACTCATGCTTCTTCTTCATCTCCAAGGGCTTTGGAGAACAGGAATAATGAACGGCACTGCTTCCACTTTCTTCCCTGGCACCACAGAACAGGACCCCTCTTGCCATGCCTTTGTGAGCTCCTTAAGCAAAAGCACTGTTCTCAGAAGTCTTCAGAGGAGGAGTAGACACCAGTATCTCCTTCATATATATCCTCAAGCTCCAGAAAACAGGTAGTCGGCTCTTTTTCTTCTCTTTTCTGGGGTGAACAATTTGAAACATGAAGTTTCACCCTCTCCTTAGAATTCCTCTCCCATGTCTTCAGAACTGTCACCCAGCGAGCTTTCTCCCAGGCTGCTGGTCATGCAACCCAAGAATATTCATGCAACCCAAGAATAACCATGGAAAGTTAGGAAGAAATTGCTCATTCTGAATTGTGCACTTTACGGGTACTGTTCTTGGAAGTAAGTAGATCTCTTACTTATCTACATATATTTTTACTCAATCTATTTTGAAGAAAATCAGGGATAGTAAAAAGGGCAAAAATAACTCACTTGTAAAGCATCAAGGCAAAAGGTATATTGTAACATTGTTTTATTTTATTTTTTTTTCTTTCTTTTTTTTATTGTTGGTCGTTCAAAACATTACATAGTTCTTAATACATCATATTTCACAGTTTGATTCAAGTGGGTTATGAACTCCCAATTTTACCCCGTATACAGATTGCTGTATCACATCAGTTACCCTTCCATTGATTGACATATTGCCTTTCTAGTGTCTGATGTATTCTGCTGTCTGTCCTATTCTCTACTATCCCCCCTCCCCTCCCCTCCCCTTTTCTCTCTCTACCCCTTCTACTGTAAATCATTTCTTCGATTTGTATTATCTTGTCTTACCCCTCCTTTCCTCTTATATGTCATTATGTATAACCCTGAGGATCGCCTTCCATTTCCATGCGGTTTCCCTTCTCACTCCCTTTCCCTCCCACCTCTCATCCCTGTTTAATGTAAATCTTCTTCTCAAACTTTCGTCCCTACCCTGTCCTTGTTTACTCCCCTTATATCAAAGGGGTCATTTGGTATTTATTTTTTAAAGATTGACTAGCTTCACTTAGCATAATCTGCTCTAATGCCATCCATTTCCCTCCAAATTCTATGATTTTGTCATTTCTTAATGCAGAGTAATACTCCATAGTGTATAAATACCACATTTTTTTTATCCATTCATCTATTGAAGGGCATCTAGGCTGATTCCACAATCTTGCTATCGTGAATTGTGCTGCTATGAACATCGATGTAGCAGTGTCCCTGTAGCATGCTCTTATTAGGTCTTTGGGGAATAGACCGAGAAGGGGAATAGCTGGGTCAAATGGTGGTTCCATTCCCAGCTTTCCAAGAAATCTCCATACTGCTTTCCAAATTGGCTGCACCAATTTGCAGTCCCACCAGCAATGAACAAGAGTGCCCTTTTCCCCCGCATCCTCTCTAGCACTTATTGTTGTTTGACTTTCTAATGGCTGCCAATCTTACTGGGGTGAGATGGTATCTTAGGGTAGTTTTGATTTGCATTTCTCTGACTGCTAGCGATGGTGAGCATTTTTTCATGTACTTATTGATTGATTGTATGTCCTCCTCTGAGAAGTGTCTGTTCAGGTCCTTGGCCCATTTATTGATTGGGTTATTTGTTATCTTATTGTCTAATTTTTTGAGTTCTTTGTATATTCTGGTGATTAGGGCTCTATCTGAAGTGTGTGGAGTAAAGATTTGTTCCCAGGATGTAGGCTCCCTGTTTATCTCTCTTATTGTTTCTTTTGCTGAGAAAAAACTTTTTAGTTTGAGTAAGTCCCATTTGTTGATTCTAGTTGTTAACTTTTGCGCTATGGGTGTCCTATTGAGGAATTTGGAGCCCGATCCCACAGTATGTAGATCATACCCTACTTTTTCTTCTATCAGATGCCGTGTCTCTGATTTAATATCAAGCTCCTTGATCCATTTTGAGTTAACTTTTGTGCATGGGGAGAGATAGGGATTCAGATTCATTTTGATGCAAATGGATTTCCAGTTTTCCCAGCACCATTTGTTGAAGATGCTATCCTTCCTCCATTGCATGCTTTTAGACCCTTTATCAAATATAAGATAGTTGTAGTTTTGTGGGTTGGTTACTGTGTCCTCTATTCTGTACCATTGGTCCACCTGCCTGTTTTGGTACCAGCACCATGCTGTTTTAGTTACTATTGCTCTGTAGTATAGTTTGAAGTCTGGTATCGCTATACCGCCTGATTCACACTTCCTGCTTAGCATTGTTTTTGCTATTCTGGGTCTTTTATTATTCCATATGAATTTCATGATTCTTTTATCTATTTCTACAAGAAATGCTGCTGGGATTTTGATTGGCATTGCATTAAACTTATAGAGAACTTTTGGTAATATCGCCATTTGATGATGTTGGTTCTGCCTATCCATGAGCAGGGTATATTTTTCCATCTTCTAAGGTCTTCTTCTATATCTTTCTTTAGGGTTCTGTAATTTTCATTGTATAAATCTTTCAACTCTTTTGTTAGGTTGATTCCCAAGTATTTTATTTTTGGGGGGGATATTGTGAATGGAGTAGTTGTCCTCATTTCCGTTTCAGAGGATTTGTCGCTGATATACAGGAATGCCTTTGATTTATGCGTGTTGATCTTATATCCTGCCACTTTGCTGAATTCATTTATTAGTTCTAATAGCTTCTTTGTAGACCCTTTTGGGTCTGCTAGGTATAGAATCATATCATCTGCAAATAGTGATAATTTAAGTTCTTCTTTTCCTATTTTTATGCCTTTAATTTCTTTTGTCTGTCTAATTGCTCTGGCCAGTGTTTCGAGGACTATGTTGAACAGAAGTGGTGAGAGAGGGCATCCCTGTCTTGTACCAGATCTTAGAGGGAATGCCTTCAATTTTTCTCCATTCAGAATGATGCTGGCCTGTGGCTTATCATAGATTGCTTTTACAATGTTGAGGTATGATCCTGTTATCCCTAATTTTTCTAGCGTTTTGAACATAAAGGGATGCTGTACTTTGTCGAATGCTTTTTCTGCATCTATTGAGATGATCATATGGTTCTTATTTTTAAGTCTATTGATGTGGTGAATAACATTTATTGATTTCCGTATATTAAACCAGCCTTGCATCCCAGGGATGAATCCTACTTGATCATGATGTATAATTTTTTTGATATGTATTTGAATCCGATTCACCAGAATTTTATTGAGGATTTTTGCGTCAAGGTTCATTAGAGATATTGGTCTGTAGTTTTCCTTCTTTGAAGTGTCTTTGTCTGGTTTCGGAATCAGGGTGATGTTGGCCTCGTAGAATGAATTTGGAAGTTCTCCCTCTTTTTCTATTTCCTGAAATAGCTTGAAAAGTATTGGTGTTAGTTCCTTTTTAAAGGTTTTGTAAAACTCTGCTGTATACCCATCCGGTCCTGGGCTTTTCTTAGTTGGTAGTCTTTTGATGGTTTCTTCTATTTCCTCTATTGTTATTGGTCTGTTTAGGTTGTCTATATCCTCCTGGCTCAATCTGGGCAGATCATAGGACTCAAGGAATTTATCTATGCCTTCACTATCTTCTATTTTATTGGAGTATAAGGATTCAAAGTAATTTCTGATTATCTTCTGTATTTCTGAAGTGTCTGTTGTGATATTGCCTTTTTCATCCCGTATGCTAGTAATTTGGGTTCTCTCTCTTCTTCTCTTCGTTAGCATGGCTAAGGGTCTGTCAATTTTATTTATTTTTTCAAAGAACCAGCTTTTAGTTTTGTCAATTTTTTCAATTGTTTCTTTTGTTTCAATTTCATTAATTTCAGCTCTGATTTTAATTATTTCTTGCCTTCTACTTCTTTTGCTGTTGTTTTGCTCTTCTTTTTCTAGGATTTTGAGATGAAGTATGAGATCATTTATTTGTTGGTTTTTTCTTTTTTTGAGGAATGAACTCCAAGCAATGAATTTTCCTCTTAGAACTGCTTTCAATGTGTCCCATAGATTCCGATATGTTGTGTCTGTGTTTTCATTTAACTCTAGGAATTTTTTAATTTCCTCCTTGATGTCTTCTAAAACCCATTGATCACTCAGCAACCTATTGTTCATTCTCCAGGTGATGCTTGCTTTTTCCTTTCTTCTTTTATCATTGATTTTCAGTTTCATTCCATTATGATCAGATAAGATGCATGGTATTATCTCTACCCCTTTGTATTGTCTAAGAGTTGCCCTGTGACATAGTATATGGTCTATTTTTGAGAAGGTTCCATGTGCTGCTGAGAAAAAAGTGTAGCTACTTGATGTTGGGTGGTATAGTCTATATATGTCAATTAAGTCTAGGTTGTTAATTGTGTTATTGAGTTCTATAGTTTCCTTATTTAACTTTTGTTTGGAAGATCTGTCCAGTGGTGAGAGAGGTGTGTTGAAGTCTCCCATGATTATTGTATGTTGGTCTATTAGACTCTTGAACTTGAGAAGAGTTTGCTTGATGAATACAGCTGCACCATTATTTGGGGCATACATATTTATGATTGTTATGTCTTGTTGGTGTATGGTTCCCTTGAGCAGTATGAAGTGTCCTTCTATATCCCTTTTGATTAGCTTTGGCTTGAAATCTATTTTATTAGATATGAGTATGGACACTCCTGCTTGTTTCCACGGTCCATATGAGTGATATGATTTTTCCCAACCTTTCACCTTCAGTCTATGTATATCTTTTCCTATCAAATGCGTCTCCTGTAGACAGCATATTGTTGGGTCTTGTTTTTTGATCCATTCTACTAGCCTGTGTCTCTTAATTGGTGAGTTTAAGCCATTAACATTTAGGGTTATTATTGAGATATGATTTGTTCTTCTATCCATATTTGTTTATTGATGTTACTAAACCTGATTTGTTATCCTCTTTGACTACTTTCCCCCCTTTACTGTCCTACCTCCCATTGTTGGTTTTCAATGTTATTTTCCATTTCCTCTTCCTGTAATGTTTTGCCAAGGATTTTTTGAAGAGATGGTTTTCTAGCTGCGAATTCTTTTAACTTTTGTTTATCGTGGAAGGTTTTAATTTCATCTTCTAACCTGAAGCTTAATTTCACCGGATACACGATTCTTGGTTGGAGCCCATTGTCTTTCAGTGTTTGAAATATGTTATTCCAGGATCTTCTAGCTTTCAGAGTCTGTGTTGAGAGATCAGCTGTTATCTTGATTGGTTTACCCCTAAATGTAATCTGCTTTCTTTCTCTTGCAGCTTTTAAAATTCTCTCCTTATTCTGTATGTTGGACATCTTCATTATAATGTGTCTAGGTGTGGATCTCTTATGATTTTGCACATTTGGCGTCCTGTAGGCTTCTAGGATTTGGGATTCTGTCTCATTCTTCAATTCTGGGAAGTTTTCTCGTATTATTTCACTGAATAGACTGTTTATTCCTTTGGAATGGAGCTCTGTGCCTTCCTGTATCCCAATGACTCTTAAATTTGGTCTTTTGATATTGTCCCATAATTCTTGGATGTTCTGCTCATGGTTTCTTAGCAGACTTGCTGAGCTGTCTATGTTCTTTTCCAGTTGAAATACTTTGTCTTCATTGTCTGATGTTCTCTCTTCTAAGTGATCTACTCTGCTGGAAGTATTCTCAATTGAGTTTTTAAGTTGGTTTATTGTTTCCTGCATTTCTAGAATTTCTATTTGTTTGTTTTTTATTACCTCTATCTCCCTGTGAAATTGATCTTTTACTTCCTGGATTTGTTTGTCAATGTGATCTTTCATTGTCTGATTTTGCTGTCTCATGTCTTCCTTGAGACTCCAGATCATCTGAAACATATATATCCTGAACTCTTTATCTGATATTCCATCTGTTGCAGCTATTACCTCTTCTAAAGTTGAGTTGACCTGCATTGCTTGTGGTCCTTTCTTTCCTTGTCTTTTCATACTGCTCGCGTTTCTTTCTGCTTGGTGCAACTGTAACATTGTTTTAAATGCCAGAGTGAATTCATGCATGCAGCTTTGTAAGTTTCTTACTAAAAGTCATTTACATTTTTATACATAGAAATAATGAAGGCAATAGTTACAGCAGTTGTGTGTATAAATAGATACTTTAAAAACACTTTTAGGAAACAGAAAACTCTGCACTAGTGGTTAAAGACACATGGAAATTTGAGTTGGAAAGATCTTGGTTGTAATTATTAACCATGTCCTTAAGCATATTATGAGGCCTTCCTAAGCCTTGTTTTCCTAATCTATAAATTGGACATAGTGATACCCATGTCATAGGATTATTGTAGGAGTTAAAATAAACAATGTATATAGATATACAAGAACCACATAGTAAACAGCATCACACAATACTCCATAATTTATAGTTATTATTTGTTCAAATATAGTAATTGCTCTTATCATTTTGACAAAATTACCTTCTACACTTGATTTGTGGGAAGAGAATAAAGCAAGAATAGAAAAGAATACTCCCAATAATTCTTCTAAACAGTAATTTCTTTTTGAGAAAGAATAGAAGTTATTCTTTTGCCTCAAACTTATGAACTTGATTCTCTTAATTAGATCTCCATCCTAGGAGATACCAGAATACAACAAATGTACAGTACAACATTTCACTGAAAATAGTATATTCCACCAAGCAATTTACACTATATAACGTAAGATGTGGCATTGTAGGTGTGAATGAGAAGAAAAGTTCATAGTTGATGAGCCTGAAAATGTCTTTTGACCCTATCTGAAATTAATATGGAATCAAATTTTAGAAATGCTGAGGCTCAGGGTTCTAAGGCCAAGTTCTACCCTGACTGCTGTATTCCTGTATGTGATCATATTGACTCTCGTAACATGATGCACAGTTAAAACTGAATGATTTTTAAGGTCCTTTAGGTTCTAAATTTCCACAATTGAGTGGAATTTTGATGAATGTAGTTGTTCCAAGTTTAAGTTTTACTTCTTCCAGACTTTTGTTAAAGCAAAGCTCATCTTGTCAACCCTTAAACTTCAAGGACTATAAAATGATCCTTTCCCCAGTTGGAACATATTAACCCAGAGTTCTAGAATTTTCTTTCCTTCATTCTTTTAAACTAATATTTCAATCTGAAAAAATGCATCATAACAAAAAGAATACCATGAATTCTGTATCCATTATTTCTATTCCTTAATAAAGAAAAATTGCCATACTATCTGGAACACTTCCTACCTTAGAAAATCCTGGCCTTTAATAAAAAACTGAAAAAAAAACTCATTTTTTTTCTGGTAAGTTGTGATATCCCTTTTTATTAATTCATTTCATCAAGTGAAAAAACTAATAAAATAATTGAATTTCATTTTTAATTCAGAATGATCCAATTTATTCAACAAGAGAAGCAGTTAAGACAAGAGTAGACATATGGACATTTGCACTAGAGAACCGCACATGTTAATGATGCTGTTGGTGGTCACAGCCTGTTGGGCTGGGTGCCTGTTGGGCATCAGGCAGTGTTCTGGGCACTTTGTACATCATGACTCACTTGATCCCTAGAATAGCCCTGTGGGGTGGATATTAATCATCTCTCATTATAGTGGAGAAACCAATAAATAGACATTCAGTCACTTCATTTTGTTCAGTTGGTGAATAATACAGTCTATTGAAACAAATAACATTAGTGTAAAATATTCTGCCTGTGATTCTGAGATGCTAATGTTTTTAAAAAAATTGGATAATGTTCTTAAAAATATTGGTGATAATAAATCATTATAGTAATTATAAGATAAAATGCTTTTAAATGATATAAAACTAAAAATGAAAACAACATGCTCATTACAATGATGGAATCAGAGCAAATATATTTATGATAATGTTTATTATAGAAATTATTAGCATGTTCTATGAGTACTAAATCTTACTCTTTATAAAGACCCAGGGCATTTTGAAGTTGAGACTTTATGATTGGCAAAATCTCAGCTAGTACAGGGGAATGCTGCTGAGAAATAATCACTGGTAAATTATTCCATATTTCTACTAAGTAACCACAACCTTCCTCTAGGTTATAAACTGGACCCTAACCCTAGCCCCAAAATGGTTTTAGAAAGTAGGAAAATGGATGCATTATCTGGACCACTTTCAAAGCAGGTTGGTATCTGGGTTAAATTGTATGAAAGTTTTTAATGTAAAGCTTCATTATTCAGATAGACACTAAGTATGGTACCCTAGCATGCTATGGATGCAGTGTTAAGGCCCCAGAAAGCTGCATTTTCCCTGAGAGAGTCTGTGCAGAGAGCTGAGGCCAACACTGGAGAGCTGGGGAATCACAGGGAAAGGGACATAGAATGAAACCCTGGGGCTCAACATCTAATGTCAAAAAATAGTTGGAAGGGCTTCTAACTAAATATACACTGTGTGCAGGTTACTAAAGAAAAAAACAAAGTCAGTGTGTGACATTTGCCGACACTAAAAATGATACTTAAACACAAACACTATTTTCCCACTGGAGAATGAGAACTTAACACTAAGATGATAGCAGTCCTTTCAGAATTTTCTTCTGAACTGTGTAGGCAAGCCTCTGTGATTAGTCTGCATTTCAAAATCAGACATAGTACTGAATTATTGGCTATTCCAAGGTTGTACATCCTTGGTCCTCACGATATCAGGCAAATGGGAAAATTAACATTTAGGAAATATGGAAATGCCTGTGGATACTGAAGGGAGCCTTAAATTAAAATGATGTTTAGTCTTTCATTTCATTCATAATCTTAATTATTTGCAACTATATTATTTACATACTTCATTTTCTATTTACATATTATCACCTGCAGTATTTCAGTAGAGTTTATTATCAAGATAATCTCAAAATTTTTAGACAGCATATTATCTTTCCAGAACACCCTGAGTTTTGCTTCTCTTAATTCTTTCCAAAAGTAGTGTCTTACTAATTTACTCAGAGGAAGAGGAGACTAGATTTTTAAAAAACTTCTAATATTGTTAAGCAATAGTCTTTCCTGAAATCTGAATTGGATTTTCAAGAGTTCCTTTTTCAATGTAATATGTGTTTTTTTTTTTAAAGCAACACAATATTGTTTTCTATGACAGGAAATCTGAAAAAAAATTTAAGTTATCAAGGTTTCTTCTGAAAATAATATTAGATTCCATTTGATAATCAGCAAGTTAACATTTGTTAAGTGTTTTTTATCATGTAGTAGGTATGTGCTTTCTATACTACCTAACATTTTATCCATAAAACAGCTTCATGAAGCAGGTGTTACCATCATTTCACAGTAGAAGAAATGGTGGCTCAGAAGAACTTGTCAAGATCATATAGGCAATAAAAATTAGAATTAGGATTAGCATTATAAACCAATTCTGTGTTTATCCTGTGGCTCATTCTCTGTAAGTTTACCCAAACAATTGACCCTTATTAACTGAATTAAGTTACTGGTGCAGTCTGGCTGGGCACAAAATCACGAGCCACTCAAACAGGAACAAACTTTATTTTTGAAACTGCCACACGACCCCGGGAAGATTGCCGATCCACACACGAGGCGTTCTCCCAGAACCCCAGAGGAAGTTCCTCCTCCGGAATTCCCTCCTACTGTACTTCCCCCAACCAACGGGAACTCTCCAGGAGTCCTGTAGCAGGCCGAGGTGAACAGCAGGAGTCCAATATCCATATGAATGCAAATCTTAACATAATCATATCATCTCAATGGCTAGCTGGCCTCACCTTTCAACCAAAAATGCCATGCATCATATTACTTGGCTGTTACAAAACAGAAAAGCCACCTACAAATAATTATGAGAGCTTCTCACCCACATACCCACCTATCCAGATGGCTTAAAAAATATAAAAAGTGGTGTACGTGACTTCTTTTTATTTTGTATTTTGTTAAAAGTTCAGCAAATAAATAACTGAAGAAATTTAAATGACATTTTTCATCTATCTCTGGCTCCTTTTTACATTAAACTTTTGTTTTCCAGCAACTTCTAATTATCCAAGGCTTTTGATCTCAACTATGACTTCTACTGTCCCTTGGCATCTGGTCTTGTCTCTCTCCTTGTATCTCAAACTAAAATCTTTCAATATCTAATTGGATGATCTCACCATTGTCATTCCTCCTGAACAAAGGTCTCATGTTACTCCACCTCAAAGGTCATTGTGTAGCTGCAACCTGGATTTTATAATCTTTCATGGAAAACCAACTGTGGGGATAAGGTGGCAGAATGAGATTTCTCCAACATGACATTTTACATAGATGAGAAATGAAAGTACGAATCCTTTAGGAGATCATGGTGAATTCAAAATACATTGTGAAGCTTGGATGTTTCAGTAGGCCCATGTAATTGTTAAAACCTTTTAGAAATGGGAATATTAATGTCTGAATGTGTTTCCTTGTGTCTGTAATTTAAAGTTTATGTGAATTGATTTCCCATTTATTTTTTATCTGTACATTAATTCTTTAAACCTTTGGCAGTTGTTTTTCTGTAGGATATGGGATAGGGATCTAAAAAATAATTTTTGTCATAGGTTGATTAAGTAGTCTTCTTACTGATTTAAAATATATTAATATGTTTAATTTATTGTTTTTTTCTGAACTTTATTCAATCAATCTTTCTGATCTATAATTATTTTAAATATTTAAGAACCACTGCTTTATGGTGTCTTCCTATTCTTTTCTTAAAAAATCATGGACTGTGTAAAAATATTTACAAAAGTATTAACATTGTAGAGCTGGGGTTGTGGCTCAGTGGCAGAGCGTTTGCCTCATATGCGTGAGTCACTGGGTTCAATCCTCAGCACCACATAAAAATAAATAAACAAAATAAAGATATTGTGTCCATGTATAACTAAAAATATTTTTTTTAAATTAACATTTTAAAATACAAACTTTAGTGTGTGTTGGAGAGGACTTTAATTTTATTTGGAAGCCCATCTATAAAAATAACGCATAATTCATGTTGAAAACAAGAGTAAAATATGCTCATTTGTCTTTAATGTGAATTTAACATGAAAAAAATCAAGTTTTAATTTGAAGGAATTTTATGCAATGTTATGGAAGTTGTTTTTATAAAGTGTTTCTTAGCAAGTAAGGTACCCTTGAAGTTAAACAGCAACAGGTAGGGATAATGAACCTTGACCTGACTTGAGTGAACCATTGATGATGGCATGAAGAACTGATCATCATTCATCTCTTTCTGAGAGGTCTGCTTAGCATCTGTGCCTGTGAGCATTCACCCCTTACCAATTAATGGCAATGTTCCTTATCTGAGCTCATTTAAAAGCATTTTTAAGAGCACAGACAAGGAAGACAAAATTGCCCTAGATGCTATCTCTGTGGTATATTGCCATGAGTCACATCAGATCACTTCACTTACAAAGGCAAGGGCTTCAGAGCATGACTTGATTAGCACCCTACATATTAAACATTTGGGTTCCTCTATAGTAATGCTTCTACTTGTCATTTTTTTTTTCTGGGTCCCTGATAAAAATTTAAAAGTTTAGGTTATAGTGTTGTATTTGAAGTCATTACAGGATATCCAAGTAGAACTGTCCAGTAAAACATTAAATATGTGGTCCTGAAGCTTCCCAGAGAAGTGTGGATCAAATCATCGAATTTGGGAGTCAAGGCTTAAGAAATGTGGTTTACAATACAGGAACTGATGACATCAAATAGGGAGAGTTATAGAATTAAAATAGAAGAGTACAGGATCAAACCCTACGGAATGCCAGAATTTAAGGGGTGGAAGTAAAATAAAAGCTAATCAACTAAGGAGAAGTCTTCAGAAAGAGAAAGATGTGATGAAAGCTAAGAGAAAAGTCTTACAGAAAGTAAGAGGATTAATTGTAAATCACCATTGGTTTTGAAAATTAGTTGTCAATTGTGAATTTACCAAAAGACATTTCTGTGAGATGCTAGCTTACAGAGGGGAGAGGAATGGGTGGCAAGTGAGGTGATGAAGATATTGCTTTGCTCTGGGGTAGGATGATCTGAGGGTTCTAGCAGATTCAGTTGGAGTACTGTGTTAATAATTAATGGAGTAAGAGGCTGGGGATGCAGCTCAGTGGTGGAGCACTCACCTAGCAAATCAGAGACCCTGGGTTCCATATCGAGCACCACAATGCAAAAATAATAATGGAGTGACAAAGGAACACTTATGACAAAATAGGAGGGCAGGTGATCAATGGCACAGTCCTGTGGAGAATGATTTTGGTGGCTTTAGATGTGTTTCCTGGAGAACACTGGAAGTTTTGGGCAGTTTTTCACTGTAGGAAACAAGATGCCAGTTGTCCATGGGGAAAAAAAAAGGGCAAAAAAAGGCCCATGACCGGAGAATGGGGTAAGGATATTAGCAGTCATTGAGGGTCAGGTGGGAAGAGGTGGGAAGTCCGAGCCTTTGTTTGAAAACTCTGATGCTCCATTTGCACAGTCTCAGTGTGTTCTCCTGCCCTTTCACAATCTGAGTGTGGAAGCAGAGCTGGAGGACAGCAGGACTATTCAGAGGTGGGGGATTGTGGAGTTGGCAGAATAAGAAGGAGTTGAGAGAGAGGAGAGTTGACAAGAGAATGTCTGAGTGATGGAACTCAAGGCCCAGGCTGAGGGTTGGCAGAGGTAGGAAAGGGGAGAAGTACTTGATAAACTGCAGAGAAACAAAGAAAACAACCAATAATGAGTGTCCATAAGATCAAAGTGGAAGATTAGTAGAGGAAAACATGAAGCAGAGAGAGTTTGCACAACAGAACATTGGGATTTAAATTTTCATAAATTGAGTTGACTTAGTTGAAAACCTGAAACAGCCATGTAAGAGACTGTCTGAGTTTCTGGGACCTAAAGACAGGTGAAGTTAAGAGACCAAGAAATTTACATCATACTTCTCTTTCTAGCAACCTAATAGTGTAGTTATTTCATTAATTGTCTCAATGAAAGAAATATAAGAGAAAACTACAATTAAAATATTTTAAATACATCTTTTGAATATATGAATGAACTGAAAAGAAACCAAGAAATCCCCAAAGGCCAAAAACTGAATAAAAGTTGATACTCAGAGGTTAATGGAGCAGTGAAGTATGTTTTTGCCTTGTGGAAATCTGTTACCGTGGGTTAAAATGGAATTTGGATTTTATAGGTTATGGAAGACAGAAATCAGGAGGCAAAGCTCTGGGATGATTAGAATTCATGAAATTATGCGGATAATCAGCAAAACCACAAACATACACACTTTAAGAGCTGCCCTTTTTGTTCCCTAAGGATAAATAAGAAGTAGACCCGCTGAACAGAAGAGGTTTGTCTCAAATCTCATTGAGTGAGGGAGAGAGCAGTCAGCTCTCAGGGAGGCTCACAGCTTGAATTCACACTACACAGGAGGCCCAAATATCCACAGTGGTCCCAGGGGTCTAGTGTCCCAATGACTCAGCCCAAATATAATGTGAATTCTCTTGGAATGAGCCCAGCTTCATCCCAAGCCTGTGATAGTTCTTCAAAATCAAGAAACAAAACTTTACAGTAGATAAAGATCAAAAAACTATATGAGTAAGAATCCATAGAAATAAAGATGGAAGGGGGTAAGCATTAAATGTCCATTTATCTGTTAACCAACGTATAATAGAGATGTTTAATGTATTTTTAAAAATAGGAAAAAAACAATAAAGATCAAAAGAACAAGCAAACTTTAAAAATCTGAGAAAGAGAAAGAACAGATTACTTTCAAAGAGAGCTAGCAACAAGACTGAATAGAATTACTTTCAAAGAGATGCTAGCAACAAGGCTTAACAGAAACTAGGAAAACCAGAATACAGTGTAGTAAGGCCAAACTCTAAAAATCTTCCAGGTTCCAAACGATGCAATCCAAGCCTTTAAAGCTCTTAAGTACTTGGGAAAAAAATGTAGTAAAGTGTATAATGTGTCAGTTCAGTATTCATGGTTGTGATTTAAGCATTTTATTAACCCCAAATCAAAAATAAACACAAAAATAAGAATTTATTAAAAAATTAAAATGATTTAAAAAAAAGCTCTTTATCATCAATTTCACTTGCAGCAGTTCCAAGAGCAATTTTGGCTTTGATTAAATTTTGAATTTGTATGAAAATTCAAGGTATAATATTTTTCTCCAATGAATTTAAAATCTGGTTTTTCAGTGGCACTCTGTGCAATGACCAAACTAGCCTCTAATTAAGACTCTGCTGCTTGGTGTTTTTCTTATGTGCACCAATTGGTGAACTAATTCAGGGATGATACCAGTTCCTTTATTTATTTATTTATTTTTTTAGAAAATACACTAAACAGTGGCCTCCTCCTTTGATATGGTTTTACTAAGCACCATTCATGGGTTTAAAAAGAGATGAATTATTCAAAGAAACAAAGAGCAAAGCCCACTTTAACTGGCCCAATTGATTCTTGGCAGGCATTTCTGCACCAGTAATGGGTATGGGTTTTCCGCTTCTTCCTATGCCCCCCCCCCCCCCCCCCCCCCCCCCCCCCGTCCCCAACCCTACACCTGTCTGGTAGGTAGCAGGTCCTCAACAGGTGGGAAGTGACTGGAATTGTTTTTGCTCCCTGTGATGCAAGCACTTAGTCTACAGTTAAAAGAAGCTGTTCCCTAGGAGGAGAAATGCAGCTATATTTTGAACAATTGTAAAGTTTTCATGAAGGAAATTATACGACATAAGCATTAAAATGTATTCTGGCAATGGTGAATGTGCATATTCAGAAAAGAATCCTGAGATTCTACTAGCAAGTAAAGATGTAATATTTTATAAACCCTAAAAATTGAAAGCAGTTTATTTTGTAAATATGTTCAATTTAATCAATAGTGATTAGAAAATGGTAGAAATCAAATTTCTTTTTAGAAACTCTATTATAGTTTAAGGAAATTTAAATGTTATAGAATGAAAAAAATGTAAAAACTGGTAAAAGGGCATTAATGGCTTTATTTATAAATCAGTTGGAGAGAAAATATTACTTGTTCTACCTCATTAGAATCAAGTGCCTTGTGGTATTGAAGTTTGTGGTCTGTAAGACACAGAATAGTGTTGTCATTATTAATATTTTTCTTGATTTTTTCTGAGCTCAAAAAGGATTACTTAAAATCTTTCTTCCATAAGTCTTCATTATTCCACAATCCCTACAACCAGAAAGTTTTAATTTATTTTTTTGTTTTCCCATTTTATATAATGGGATATTATAATAATATAAGGTGGATTTAAGGAAAATATTAACACGACTCTATCAGTGTGATCATGCTGTTTCTTTTTCTAGACTTTTCCTTCAAACCTTAGTTGATAGAGCTGTAGTTTCACATAATTAAACTCAATGCATTGTGAGAGAGAGAGAGAGTATGTTTGTTAATACTCTTACCGTGATACATCAGGATATTTAAAAAAACAGTGTTAGGCTGGGTGTGGTGGAACAAGCCTGTAATCTGAGTGGCTCAGGCAGCTGAGGAGGATCACAGATTCAAAGTCAGCCTCAGCAAATTAGTGAGGCCCTAAGCAACTCAGTGAGACCCTGTCTCTAAATAAAATATAAAAAAAGCCTGGGGATGTGATTCAGTGGTTAAGAACTCTTGGGTTCAATCCCCAGTATCAAAAAATTAAATAAAAAAACAGTGTTAAATTACTGCTTAAACAAATTAGTGTTCTTAATTTTTCTAACCAAGTTGACAAGAATGTTAAGTTCATATACCAATGTAAACATCAAAGGTGGCATCGAATCACGATTAAAGAATATGTTCTAGAGACAGACTGCCTGAAGGAAATTCTAATCAATCCTGTATTTTACTCCTTTTTATTTATTTCTTTAGAGGAAATTCCTAGAACTGAGACAAAGGGCATGAGATTTTTCAAGTCCCTGTTATTTTCAATTTTTTCTGAAAGGATTTAGTTAAATACAGGATCATAGAAACACAGGGAGCCATTGGAAGGGTGGGTCTGGGTCTGGGGGAATAAGACAAGATTGCTCATTGTGTGAAGGTGGACTGGCAGAGGACAAGAGGAAGGGTCAGCACAGGAAAGACAAAGCGGGCAGAGGGCTTCACAATGTGCTTTGGACTAGCAATGAATTCTCTTTCTAAGAAGTTATTTCATACCGAAATTAATGCCAATAATACAACTGGAATCATATAACTTTGATAGAAATAAATAAACTTGGTTGAAAGAAAAGAATAATAGTGAATGAAATTCACAGAGCTCTGGCACATTCAGGTAAGTGCAGAATGCTTAAGTCTTGACTAGTAAGTTCAAACAAAGTGTACAGAAAAATTAAAGTGCCTAGGTTATAATTAGAAGGAAAAATTAACACAGATGGACAGTTACACAGACCTTAACAACAGTGTGATCATTCCACCAAAATCCCATTCTCCAGAAAAACACCCCAGGAGATGATCACCAACCCAGTCCAGGTTGATTGGGTGACATGTGTATGCTCCTGTGTTTTCTGAAGGAGACTGGTCCTGACAGCTGACTATCAGCAGGAAGATCCAAGAAAGGGGAGCATCTAGCAGATTCAAGACCAGAATTTTGAAGCCTTCCACATAGTCAGAGCCCCCAAACCCTGGCAGTCATGGAAATTCCCACATGGGTTTCTCAAGGATAATCTTGAGAGAATTATTTGAGACTCAGGAAATATAAGCACCAAGGAAACCTAGCAAACACTTGTGTGTGTGTGTTTGTGTCTGAGATGATGAACATTTATGTGAATGAACATGGCACCTAGTGAACCCTAGAGTGGAGAACATAGAGGAGCTTACAGAAGCTCTGGTTCTCAGGCTTACTGAAGAGAGGGGAAAATCTCTAAGGAGAGG
This sequence comes from Urocitellus parryii, assembly GCF_045843805.1. NCBI lineage: Eukaryota > Metazoa > Chordata > Mammalia > Rodentia > Sciuridae > Urocitellus > Urocitellus parryii. The sequence goes on from NC_135538.1 coordinate 13,665,743, forward strand.
AAATGAGTCCGAGGAAGTTAGAGAATCAGCACCACATCAGGAAATTGCTGGCAATTTAACATAGCAGGGCAGAGAGACCTCTGCATTGTTTACTACACATTGGTCCTTCTGTTATTATTTGTCGAGCCTTTGCCTCTGTATGGCAGGCCCATAACTTCTCCTTCAGTTCTGTGATTAACCTCTGTCTTAGAAATGGGGAATACTAGGATTCAGAGGTATCAGTTATCCCAAGATCACGTAGCGATTAAGTACCAGAGAGAGGATTTGAACTCAGATCATGTGGCCCTGGATAGCTTGTATGCCATGTCCAAGAAACAGTGTGGCTTTTCAGAAGAAATTATGTGCTGTTCCAAAGGAGATGAGAATAAATGCAACAGAGCTTCCAAACTGCTCTGTTACAGAGTAAATGGTCATCAATCAGAAGCAAATTACTGCTTTAGGGAGATTTCAGACTAGATGACATCTCCAGTTCCTTCCAATAAGGAGATCCTATGATTCCAATCTCAAGACTTGATCCTCTGGAGTGACTCAGTGGCTTAAGAGAGAAACATTACTTTCTGACTCATTATAACGATTTAACTGTTTGGCAAATGGGCTGAGCAATTGGGGGCTTATTTGTATGATAAAAACTACTGTTTCATTTTGGAAAATTTTCAAACAAAATGAGGGAAAAGGACAGTTGGAGGAATAATTAGAAATATTTAATTCAGAGTAGTATTATGAACTTAGGATTTTAGCAGCATATTTTTCTATAAATAAGGATATGATCTTTTAAAATTCTTTAAATTCCTAGGCTTCCAGGGGATTTCAGATGAAATAGCCATGATTTGAACTCTAGGGATGCTTACTAGAGAAGAAAGTTGCATTTAGCAGGTGGCATAAGAAGAGAATTCAGAATTTACATGACAAAGACCTTAGTTCCTGTTCTACTTCTGCTGATTGACTCTGTGACCATGGACATGTCACTGAATTTCCATGAACCTCAATCTGAATCTCGAGAATGAGTTACACAAAAATTATTTTATTTCATTTCTAATATTAACCCATTTTTAAAAAAATCCACTCATGTAAATAACATTAAACATCCACTTTTTAGACAATATGGTATATGTGGTAGGTTATACTGTGATTAAAAAAATACTGTTGCTGCTTCAACAGCTTAAATTCAAGGGATAAGTCCCTTAGAAGAGAATAAAATCTAGTACTTTTGAAAATAGAAAGAAATATTGGTGATATATCCTAAATGCCAAGGAGGGAGAAATTATGAGATTATAAGGCATCATACACAGAAGGTGAGGATGGATTTTCATTACTGGATTTGAACTGGATTTTACTCCAGTTGCCATTGGTAAATCAGGATAAGACAGACATGGGTGGTCCACAGAGGCAATATCCTCACTGAAGAGATGAAGGCTAAATGCACTTGAAGAAATGAGGAAAGGAGACAGAGATGAGCCTTAACAGGAATTTAAGAGAGTGAGGAAGGCAAGGTTGCTGAAGGAAGAGGTTGGCTCACTTAAATGATTTTATTATTTTAGTTAATATTTCAAATTTCCAGTGGGTACCTCCCTCATTTACATTTTTATTAGCAGCTTTAAATGGAGGCATTTTTGTTTTTATATGGAACATTATAGACATGAAGAATTGCAACAATTCCCAAGATGACTCATTTTAATCAAAGCCTTCTACAGAGTTGTTTGATATTTGGTCACACTATAGTATGTTCTTGGAAGGGTGGGATGTTCACTATTATCTCTCCTTTTATTTCCTTATTTGCATCCTCATGTTTTAGATGTTTCTCCCAGTCAAACATCAATGTATGAATAGCTTTTTACAAGTATCTCTTCTGTGCTAAGGGTTATCCCAGCACTCAGACTGAGAGCAAGCAAATCAGTAGAATTATGGAAGTCCAAGTTGCTATTGTCCATTCAAGCAAACATGCCAAAAAAGTCTACATAGGTTAGGCATTCAAAAATACAAAACCATAGTGTTCAATAAAAGCATTATATTACTAAGCCCTAAACACTCAGTTATAAGAGTTTGGGGGGAGGGAGGGCGAGAATAAAGGCTTACACAACCAGAAGAGTAAACACATCAGCCTCTAGTGAGAGAATTCACTGCAGAGACAGTATCAGAGAAATAAAAGACAAAGAGTACAGAATATTATTTTTCTGATCCAAGGTCTGACATGCGTTAAGGTCCTTGAGTGATGGGAGACATGTTCCTGTATGAGAATGAGTGTTTTAGTATAAAATGGAAAATAAAATATGTCATAAATTTTATAAGATGATTGGATGACAATTTGCTCCTTCAGTGGTATAAATTCTCTAAATGGGGAGGAGCAAAGATAGAGTGGAAGGAGGGAGGGTCAGTAGATTGGTTTTCTCTGAGGGTTATGCAGGTGTGCGTTCAACAAACAGCCATCCAAAGACAAGCACCCTTCATTTGCAAATGACAATGGCATCTTTTAGGAGATGTGATGCAGCCAAGGTCTGGCCAGGTCTCACTCATTAAATTTCACAGGCAGCATCTTCTAGGGGAAATTGGCCTCTTGGCGACGAGCAGGGATCTGTTTCTCTTCACCCCAGAGCAGGGAGCAACACAGTTCAGGGCTTCACTCCTGAGTAGTGGGGACCCTATTCCTGGATGAGAACACAAAGGTAAACTCCTTCATAAAGATTGGCTTGCTTTTACAAGTAGTTTATTTCATATTTTCTATCGTTAGTTTCATAGGAAAGAAAAAAAATACCATGTATGATTTAGATGTCTTTTTCTGCACATCGCTTTTCTCAATCCTATTTGTCAAGTTCATTGGCAAACAAGTGACCACACCACAGTTTGCATGTTTTCTGTCCTAGGTTTTGACAAGTTTAGATTTATAGATCCAAGCTTCTATTCTTAGGTGGTGGCATACACAGGACCACGGGTTAGTTTGTGTCAGGCTTGGGGATTGACATGTGGGAAAGAAAGCTCCCTAAAACCCTGTAATCCCAGAGTGAATGATAAATATAAGTGCTCATCCTTTTTGAATTCTCCAGAAAATTGAAGAAATATAAACATAAGATTTGCTGTCATTTCTGAATCATGTAAGCCTGAAACCAAATAATGTCTCTTATCTTGGGAATTCTTTTGAATATGGACGTGTTTGGCATCTCCAAAGTTAACATCTGACTCATGCATCTTACTTCTCAGACAAGGGAAAGAATTCTTAGTTCAGAAAAATAACTTTTTGTGTGTGTGTGTGTGTGCCAACAAAAACTCGCCCTTGTGACAAAAGATTGGTTTCAGAAATCATGTATGGATTCCTTTTTGATCAGACATTACCCTCGAATGAATCCCAGGTTCAAAAACTCTAAGAAAACCTTGTAACAGGGGTTTAGAAGCTGCTTTTACTCGAAAGCATTGATTCTTCACTTGGCGCAGCAGAGGTCTAATGCCTTCATTGTGCATCTGTCTCCTTTCCTCCCTTAAACTTTGGGTCAGAATCCTGCTCACCTCTGCAGGTAGACACGTTTATTGTCTAAGGAACCCTCTCCTAGAGCTGTCAATCCTCCTTCTTCAAGGCTGAACTCACTGAGAGAAGAGTAAGATAATTTCAAGATTCCAGGAGCCAGACCCTCACAGGCAGATCACTCCAAGATGGGACTGTCTCCTAAAGTGGGAGGGGTCATCCCGTGAAGGATAACTACCCCCTCAAATACCACCTCCCTGGAGGCAGCAGGAACCAGACCCAAGATACTCATCAAATCCTCAAGGAGACATTTTGACCAAGATTGTGGAACTAAGTGTACTTCTGGAGTCTCCCCACTATGTGTCCCCTGCTTTTTTCCCCTTCCCTGTTTAAATCTGAAGCTCAGGGCTTTGCTTCCTGCTTTAGTTATACTAAATATATTCCATTCTAATTTGACCACAACTTCTGTTTGAGTTTTGGGGCAAGGGCTTGGACCTGGTTTCTGGGGACTCCCTGAAGTCAGACCCTGCTCTGGCCTGGAACTCTGGTGACACTCTCAGAGGTGAGATTCTCTGAGCTGGTGGATGGTGAATGGAATAAGAATTCAGTGTTCTTCACAGGACACTCTTTCCCACTCTGAAAATTCAAACATGACAAGGAGTAACCAGACCACTGATGACCATCAAAATGCAAAAGGTCATTTCTGAAAATTCTCAGGAAATACTAACATGTCAAACTCTCAATGGAAATCTGTAAAATCTTGGCCCTTTCAAAGTTAGCTGCCTATGAAGCAGGGTAAAAGGTCTATACAGAGTTTTTTTTAAAAAATGAAAAGACAAAAGAAAAGCTCAAAAACAGACCTAAATCCCCACATCCGCTTCCAGCTACCATCCTGTTTCTGTGATTCTTGAGTCATATTCAGGAATCTCAAAGTGCAATTTGCCTTCTCCGTGTTCAAGGATAGACTCATTGACAGCTGAGGACTGAGGAGTGGCTCATTAGTATTATCCTCTGACTCTCCAATAGCTTTTCAAACTGCTACTAATCCTTCAAAATATTTTTCCTCAGGAAAAAAAAGGTAAATGCCAAATTGTATTTATAGAAAAAAAAAAGTTACAATCGGGCAAAAACTTTTCTTTCTTTTATTTTTAAGGTCAAAGACCAAAGGATGATATGAATCAAAGTTCTGTTTCTTAGAACAACTAAAACTCCTCTGTTTTGAGATAATTAGTTTGTTCTGCTTTTATTTTCCATGAGCAGAAGAGGAAGAGTCACAAAGGGTTATGCTATGTCCCTGTATTTCTGGTTTAGTTGGAGCCAGGAAACAGCATTCATGGGTGAAAGAAGTCAGTTACTGCCAAATTAGTTCACTGACATTTGGGACAGGGATGGAGAATTTTAAATGGCTAATCTAACACATTATAAACAGAATCATTGGAGTGGGCCTTCAATAGCAAAAATTTTATTATTGTGGATCAGGAAAGCAGAGTTTGGGAGGATAGAATTTTGAAGTAACAGGATAGGGAATCATTTTTTTTCATAACTTTTCAAATGTAACTAGGTCCCAATCTCCTCACCCTCAGTCTAAAAGCACTTTCCCACATTTCTGTAGTTGATTGCAAGGATAGTGACTAGTACTTTTCTTTCCAATTTGTTCATTCCAGCTACTTTTACTAAAATGGTAAATTCTTAATAATTCTAAATAAAATATAACTATGAGTATTTACAGTGTTGTTGAACTTAAGGAAAACAATTGTAACTCATTTTCTCTTCAGCAATTGGAAAATATTATAAAGTTTATTTAATGTATGCACTGTTATATGCATGTATATGTTATATATTGATAAACCTATATTTAAACATAGGTTCACATACATAATAAGTGAAATACATAAATGTAATGAACAATATATAATAAAATTAACCATAGGTTAAGGGTTTTTTTTAAAGTGGAAAAACAAGAAAATCTATAGATAATTAGCTCAGATGGAATTTGCAAACATACCAGAGACAATAATTTTCCTGCCACATATAACTTCCCTCATGGGTTAATTTGCTCCACTTAGTCATGGAAGAGCATTTCTTTCCATAGTGAATGACTCTCTCTAGCCTGGTTTCAGCCAGGGCTCACAGGTGACCCAAAGAGGACCGTTACTCCTATGGTGGATTAGAAACCAATGTCATCGCCTCCCTGTCAACTTGATCTGAGAATGCAGAAGAAGGAGTTGAGAAGTGCATGTTCATTGAGGCTGGCTACATGGTAGAGAGGGCAGGTGAACACCCAGGTCTGTCCCTACTCCATCCTGCTCATTTGCATTCACTGACATCTCCTGAATCTCAAATTCAAGCTTCAATTATTTTTAATTGGTGATATGTAGAATGATACATGGAATAGACCATTTTGCTTCCTCACTAAAATAGGAGGAAATCTTAAATGCAATGTGATACCCTGGATTGAATCCTGGAACAGAATAAAAGGAAGAGTGGAAGAACTGATGACAATTGACTAAAGGCTATAATTTGGCTAATGAGATTATACCGATGCTAATTTCTTAGTTTTGATAAATATAGCATTATTATGTGAAGTGAGAACATTAGAAGCTGAATGAATGCTGTGTAGCAATGCTCTTCTATCTATCTTTCCTACTCTTCTGTAAATCTAAATTATTTTGTACTTCTTAATTATTAAAAAGAAAAAAGACAGGAGGATGGAAGGAAGGAAGGAAGGAAAGGAGGGCGAAAGAAATACATGAGAAAATTTAGAGCCAGGGAAATAAGCCCTGTATTTTATATTAGTAAAAGGTAGAAGTTGCCCTAGAACTCTGTTGTCCTTTCTTAATAGATTTGTGTTTCCTTATTGTATTTTCCTACTTGGAATCCTTCAAATATTGATTCTTCAGAATACTCAGAGGTTGGATATGGAAAAGAGTGAAAAAGTGAAAATTGTTCAATGAGCAAACCCAGTTTATGTGACAATAGAATAAGCCATAAATTTCTCCCGGGACCTGTGTTCCCAGAATACCGAGGAACTCACACTGGGAATGACTGGTGATATGCATCCTACTCATGTTTTTTTCCAATCTCAAGTATGTTTTATATACTTCTGACAGATAAATGGATGAAAGAATTAATACACGTTCTATCCTTTGATAGGAGATCTCACATTAACAAATCCAGATGTAACATAGCTTTGATGTTTCTCCTGAGCCCCCCAAACTCTTGGCCAGTTAATAGCAAAGACTTTTTCTGGCCATTGCATTAGCAGAAACACAAGCTTTTGTGGTTCCTCCTCCCAAATTTTGTTCATAGTCTTGTGGTGGTGGAATGGAATTTTACTAGCTGAAGATTTTCCAATTTTAAAAAATGTTAGGATTTCTTTTCTTTTCTTTTTTTTTTTGGTACTGGGGGTTTAAAAAAAAGTTATGATTTCATCAGTAAATAATTAAAGATATTGAAATCGTGAGAAAAGTAAGTAGTGTGTTCCTTCTACTATTAAAACTAATTTACAATCAAATAGCTAAAAAAGAGTGCAGCATTCAAAAATGAGGTTGTTAGATTTTGGATCTGCAATGTCCCCTAGAGTCTCTTTGTTGAAGGTCTCTGGTCCTCAGGGCAACAATGTTCAGAGGTGGGGATTTGGGGAAGTATTTGGATCATGAGGCTCTGATATCATCAATGTATCAATCCACGATTGTTTTATAATCGAGTGGACTATTGGGAGCTGGTGGAACTGTAGGCCATGGGGTCTAGGGGAAGAAGTAGGTCACTGGGAGAGTGCCCTGGAAGGGTCAATCTTGTCCCTGGCCCTCCTTGCTCTCTCTTTATCTTTGCCTCCTGGCCTCCATGAGGAGATCAGCTTTCTTTCACCAAACACTTCCACCATGATGCTCTGCTTCACCTTCGCCAAAACAAATCTTCCCTCCTTTCAGTCGTTTTTCTCAGGTATTTTGTCTCAACAACAGAAAACTGATTAACACAGAGGTCAGAATTTTTCTTTCATAAGAAATAGCTTTTCCTGCTTTTGTTCCCCCTGCTTATTGCCCACTATAATACTACTGATAAGAATCTGTGGAATTTTTGCTGTATTCTAGACATTGTACTTTGCATATATTGCCTTGATTTTCTCTATCAAACTGAAGGCCAAGGACAGTTTTCTCCACATAAGCAATCCACTGATATTGGGTTCCTAAAGAGAGAGAGACTGTAGAACACAAAAAAGGAGTGTCTATACTGGTAAGGGTAGTTGGCACTGTTCTTCATGAAGAGAAAATACCAGCTACTCCATATTGGGAACAGGGAGAAATGTGTTTGATACTGATGTGATTCACTGAGACACCTTTATATTTGCATATCCATTCAACTACAAATTAGTGAGTTGAACTATGATGGCCTGATAAGAGCATGATAATGAGGGCTCAGGGCACTCAGGAATGAAGATCTAGATATTCCCTATTCCCACTGGTGTGTTACCTAAACTAGGATTCACACTCCACCCCAGCCAATAAGTCATGGAGACTCACCATGCAGAGTTAGTGTTGGGTGTGAGTCCTAGTTAATACACCAGTGGAGATAACTAGACCTTCATTCCTGAGTTCTCTGAGCCCTGCTGGAGACCTGCTAGAAAAAGTGTAGATTAGAAGTACTAGAAATGGATACTCAGAATAGTAATTTGCTTCAAATGTCTTAGCAATGATAAAGACACCAAATAATTAAAAAATAAGTAATGTCAACTTGTGCAAATTCCTTCCGGATAGAGGAAGACATATTTTCCTACTTATTTTATGAGCAAAGATATTATAAGAAGACATTCATCAATATCCATCATGAATGCACACTCAAAAATTATTTTAAAATTAGCAAATCAAATCTATCAATATATTTTTTAAAAAGTACTATATCTTGATTGTTGGAATTTATCATAGGAATGCCAGTGTGGTTTATCATTCAAGGATAAAGAAAATGAGGTCTACATGTACAAGGTAATACTATTTAGTCCTTAAAAGTAAGGAAACAGGACTGGGGTTGTGGCTCAGTGGTAGAGTCCTCACCTAGCATGTGTCCTGGGTTCCATCCTCAACAACACATAAAAATAAATAAATGAAGGTATTGTGTCCAACTACAACTAAAAAATATTTTTTTTTTAAAAAAAGGAAACATGTTTGTGATAATATGGATGGGCATGGAGAACATTATATTAAGTGAAATAGTCCACTCACTGAAGAATGAAGACTGCATGAGTCCACTTACATGAGGAATCTAAAATAGATAAAATCATATAGCAACACAGAATGCAGTAGTTGCTCAGTAAATATGAAAGTTCAGTTATACTAGAGGAATAAATTCTAGAGGTCTGTTCTATGACAAGGTGCCTGTGGTTAACAATATGATAATATGCATTTTTAAATTTATCAAAAGAGTAGATCTAATATTAAGTGATTTTACCACAAGGGAAAAAAATCCAAATTTGAAAACATGTATACAAACAAACACACACAACACACGCTAAGGGACATGCAGTAAGTGTGGGATGTGTTGGAATGGCTGCTACCTTGATGGTGGTAATGGTCTTATCATGTTTGCACACCTCATGTAAGTGGGATTATGCAATATCTATCCTTCTATGACAATCATCCTTATTGTCATAAATACTTAACTTTATCACCAGAGACCAATAGAACTGAATGAAATTAAAGGAAATCATAAATTGAAAATGGAAAATTAAGAATAAGTAATGGGGCTGGGGATGTGGCTCAAGTGGTAGTGTGCTCGCCTGGCATGTGTGCGGCCCGGGTTCAATCCTCAGCACCACATACAAACAGAGATGTTGTGCCCGCCAAAAACTAAAGAATAAATATTTAAAAAAAATTCTGTCTCTCTATCTCTCTCTCAAAAAAAAGAATAAGTAATAGAAATTCTATATTGATAAGGATCAATTATTTTATCTAATGGTTAAAATATTTGAACAAGTGACATGTGAGAAAAAAAGTACAAGCACATTAATAAGAATCTAAAGACATTTTATATTTCATAATTGCTTGTATTTGCTTAATGTAATGGCTGTAGAATGGATATTTTTTTCTCAGTGATTGACAAGAAGTAGGAAAGTTACCAGAAGTGAAAGCTTCATTTTTAAGGAAAGCAAATAGAAACTGATGATGATCTAGATTCATGAGGCCGTTTAGGTGGAGCATGATAATAATATTCCAAGGAACTCAAAAATCTCCACCTGTAAGATGGAAGGAATGGGCATCATTTAACGTCATGGAAAGTAAAAATTTTAAATATGGTTATGCAATTCATAAGTGCTTCCCACCTGACATTTTAAACAGTTAAATATTTTAGACACGGGGGCAGATCTTCAGTGTGACTCTAATGCATTATTTAGGAGAGCAGGTGTTTGCTTCTGCAGTCATTTCAAGAACTCCCAGTGTATAATCAAAGGAAACATGTTTAACTCACAAAGAGCAGTTTTAATCATCAATGCCAGGATGTAATCACACAAATAGAGTTTTAATAATTGTCTTTCCAAGACCTATCTCCCAAAGCAAAAAAAAAAAAAAAAAAAATGGAAATAGGGAAACACATAGAAAGTGCTCGCCTATTTAAGTATCTCTAAGATGCTGGGAAAATGTTTAATCTCATG